>NC_140491.1:45536302-46736302 GCF_964271855.1 Acomys minous
TACTAGATAGAGGGTGGAGATTTTTCTAGAATGCCCCGCCCCCCCACTGAGCAATGCTGTAGCAGATGTTCTAGGGAGCAATGGCTGGTACCCTTCTAAATTGTTCTGCCCTGATATTTTCCCAGCCTCAGTCCCATAAAGATGGCAGCGATTCAGATTCCAGTCATGTTTGAGCACACAGATTGTACGAAGAGCTAGTTACAAATGCAGAGGCCCTTTAACCTCCACCCCAAGCTTGATGACCTGGTTACATTTTTTTTTTATAGACACCAAGGGTCCTTTTACACATGTTTCCTGGTTTATGTTAAAGGCTATTACTGCTAAAGATGCAATGGATGTATAACATCTGGAAATATTCTGCAGAGAGGGCAGAACTTCCATGCTGGCTCTCTTGGCCTGTTTCCCTCCACGTGTGGGCAAGCTAAAGCCAATGGCAACCTTATCCTGTTGGGTTTTCTACAGGGAATCCATGACATAGGCATGACTGATGAAACTAGCTTTGGCCATGGGTGATTAGACTCAGTCTCTAACTGCTGTCTTGTCAGAGTGGGATTGACAATCTCAACCCTCTGTTCAAGCCTTGGTGCTTATGGTGGCCAACTGCTCAGAAGTCTAGGACAAAGCGTCTTGTTGTTGTTGTTGTTGTTGTTGTTGTTTTAACCACCCAAAAGTCCCTTTCACCCACACAATTTTTATATGGCCTTGAGAATAAAAACATAGAAGATAGATATGCAAATCCAATGCTTTTACTGATTAAATAACCTTAAATTAGTTTTAATGCAATTCAAAGACATACATATACTTTTATCATTTATTAAAGATGGAGACAAATTTGCTTAACAACAAAAAGATGTGTTTGTTTCTATGAAAATAGTTAAAATTTCACTGGATATTTAATATAGTAGGATATAGAGCATCTTCCCAAACTGATCAATGTTTTGATTTGTAATTATTAGAGTTAAACTGTCACCTACCACAAATAAACAAGTTAGTACATGTATAATTACGTCCATTTCATACATTATTAAGAATTCTGTACTATTCTCAACCCAAAATACATTCAATATGTTTTTAGAAAATGAAACTCAAGCCAGCAACTCAAACAGCAATTTGTAAAACTAAGACGTTCTACTACAATCCAACCTAAATATTTACTGATTGATAATTATATTCTGAGAATTGATGGTAGGGAAAAGCTATGTGTTTGCTTTCCATAACTAAACCACCGGGTTTCTGCTACAGCGGAAAATATGTCATATAGAGAGCAGTTTAAAATGTGCAATAGTCTTGACTCTCAGCTGGGATGTGTCCGGCATGTTCACTCCTAGAGATGTGATGCATCTACTCTGTGTTCAGAACCAAGGCAACAGTGAAGATGTCCCACGCAACACTGGTGAGTGCTGCGAGAAACAGCTTGTACTTATTATGCCTTTGAGTTTAAGTTAATTTTTTTTTCATTTTGTAGTCAAACCCTTTTTACTGTGACCAAATCCCCCCCCCATGCCTTCCCCCCCCCACCTTGAACTTCTCCCATTCCCTACTTAACTCCCTATGGGGTCAAAGAGCTGTGATCTAAAGGCCACACCCACATACCATCTCATCAGTATGCCAGAGACACACTCTTAACTACCGCACAGCTTTCAAGGATTTTAGTCTCTGTGTATTACACATTTCAAAAATTAAAATTGTTTTAACTAGAAATGTAACAAAAGTATGAAGAAAGAGGTCTATGTATATGGAAAGATGAAGAATAATTGAAAACTTCATAGGAAGAGGCCCCCAAAATATGTCTTATACACTGGCCCCAAGAACAACATGGCTGTCACCTTGCATGGAGCAGGACATAACATGAACTCTGTCTGGCATTGAGAAATTAGCCCACTTTGCTGGAGACTGCTCTACCAAAGCTCTTCTTCCATCATCAATGGAACAAAAGATAAGAGACAGGATTTCTTCTCACCATCTTTAGGTAATGGTGCCATAACTGGTTAGAGGACACAAGTGGTGTCTCCTGGTGAATCTTCTATACCAGATTATACATTTTTATATAAACAGTTTTCATTTTCAAGAGTTCCTTGTCCGGAGATAGCACATGTTTGTCTTTCAGTGTTTACATACCATCTTTGACTAGCCACACACCCAGATGATTCATCACACACCATAGCCAGTCTGGAGAATAAAAAATTTTGGCCTTTCTGATGATGAGAAGCCAAGCTGAGTTGATCGATAAAAACTCTGTAGCTGAAAGAGCAGTTGTTGGAGTGAAATATGTGCTGTAAGTTTTGTTGTTGTTGAAAATCTGTGATATTTCTGTGAGTTGTGGCTTGGATTTTTAGCTCTAGAATTTATGAGGCTGAAGCAGGAGGATTGCTACAAGTTTAAGGCCAAGTTGGGATACATAGTGAGACCCAGTCTCAAACAAACACAGGGAGAAATAAAAAGGGGAGAAAAGAGGGAAAGTCTGTGAAGCGTGTTGTCAATTACCAATCTATGAGACTATGGTACTTTTTTTTGTTGAAGTTTCAAGTTCTCAAAACATAGTTTGATAACAATATTTGTTCTGAATTTGATAAAGAAGATGTTTAATTAATCTTGATGACCTTATGATTGTATACTATTCAACTTTTTGTATTGCGTCAGACTTTCAAAATCTGGTGATCCCATCCATATTGTTTGGCTAACACCAATGATGCTAGCGCATAATCCTCAGAATTGACTGATGATGGCTTCTTTGAAATTAACATTGGGCTACGCTAACTACAGAGGGGGTTGCTGTGTTCTGCGTACCCACTGGCATGGAACACAAGGGCTGAGAGTTGCAGTTACTGTGAATGCTAGGAGTTAACCACAGATGAAAGCTCTCTGTGCTCTTCAGAAGTTTTGTTTTTTCAGGAGTTCATAAGTTCAGCGATTTTTTTACTGCATTCTCAACGGGTCTG
Source organism: Acomys minous (assembly GCF_964271855.1). NCBI lineage: Eukaryota > Metazoa > Chordata > Mammalia > Rodentia > Muridae > Acomys > Acomys minous. The sequence continues at coordinate 45,539,242 of NC_140491.1, forward strand.
ATGTATTCATTTAGTACTCTGATTTTGCTTCAGTTTTTTTATATATATATACACACACTAAGGGTTAACTTCTTTGAAATGTTGCTTATGGCAGAGATCTCTCTCCGGATATATGGAAGAAAGCACAACGGATGTCTGCTTGGACTCAGGCTGATCTTAGATATGTCTGTGATAAGCCCATCATTTGTTTTGCATTAACCCGCTAGACGGATCTTTATGTAAAATTATAGCTATGTGGGCACCTCCTAGCAAGTAAGAGCTAAAACAGAGCTGCTTATTAAACAAACTGATAAACTTTCAATTGAGTTGCCAAGAAGTTTGAAATTAAAAATAAAATGCCACAATCAGGGATTTATGGGAAAGCTATTGAGATTGTGATGGCCAAATAAATGTGGAAACGAATAGCACAAAGATTACCGTTACACATAGAAGCAAAATATTCTAGAAAAAGAAAATTGGAAGAGTGCAGAGTGGCACAGGAAGAATAATACCTTCCCAAATTATGACTGTCACCCAAGTGAGCCTGTGGCTATTTTCTCATAGCTTTCTAACACAAGACCTACAGGTGAGCACTCTTCAGAGGCATTGAATACATGGCTCTCAAGCAATCTTGTGGTTTTCCAATATTTTAACCCTTTGCTCTGTAACCAAGCTCTGTGGGTGGTTAATAACTTGCACTGGGGAAATGAGTCTTAGTCCAGCTAGAATAGGTGACTCGTAAATAACCAACATGTTTGTGGAGTCCTAGAGCCTAAGGAGTTAAAGATCAAGGTGCCTATGGATCTGGGGCCTGGGAAGGGTTGGCATCCTGGCCCAGGATGACACTTTCTCATTGTCATCATGGGCTAGAAATAACAATACAGCTTGCTTGCAGTCTCTTGTACCAGGGCACTATCCCATTCTGACGGCCTATCTCCTCACGATGAACTCTTGGGGGTTCACCTCCTAACTCCTTCACACTGGGGGTTGAGTTTCAACTGAGTTTTAGAAGAAGAAAAAAGTCAATAGCAAGTTCCACACAACTCACAAGTTATTAAAGTAATGTGTCATCAAAGAAGGGAGAAAGAGGAAACAGAAGAAGAACTGTGGCTATAACTCCATCAATTGGAAAGGAGAGTTGAATCAAGAATATTATCGAAGAATGTTGTAAGTACAATGTTTCAGAAAGAGAAGAGTTGCCAGACTTCATCTAGTTCACTGTCACCTTCTCTGCACCTTACTAGGGCAGGATACGGAAGGCTTTGCTTACCATGCACCCAGAATCCCTTGGGCAGGCACAGCTTTCAGTTCTGCCTCTACTTCCAAATGGAAGCCATTCTTTACTCTTCACGGTCTTTTGACGATTGTCCCCTACTCCTCTATGGGACAATCCTGTTCGTCACACATCACTGACAGGGTTGACCATACCCTGTGCTAAGTTCTGTTCTGGTTGTCCTCATTCTCTGTCTCTCGGCCTATGTCCTTTGTTTGCTTACACTGTGCCACAATGTGTTTCACTGACTGCCCTTTCCTCTCTGACTCCTTTAATTTTCACGACGTATGCCTTTAAATAGCCTTTCAGTACATTTTCAAGTACTTAACAGTCAAAATAAGTTGAGAAACCCAATATTACACAAAAATAAGCTACACATCCTTGTAGATGGTAAATGGAGCCTTCCCCAGATTTTATTCTACTTAACATTTTATACTGTCTGTAGATTTAGGACCTATTTTTAATACACTGGGGTGGTTACTCAGAAACTGTTAAGCTCCTTAAACACAGTGAGGGAAATAATGAAGGGTACATAAAAATCACATAAAATGAAAGTGAAGTTCTCTCAATATTTATTAAATCAGTTTTGTAATTTCAAATACAGCAAATTCATGATCTCCCCCAATATAAGAATGATAGCACACTCTCTAAAAGTCAAACCAATGTTTATGAGTAATTACCAGTTCTTTGGCAAGGAGCAATGTTTGTGGGTAATTAACAGTTCTTTAGCAAGGAGGAGTTGGCCTAACAGCAGACAGTAATATCTGTCTTTCTTATTTAATTTCTTTCTTGTTTTACAGACTGGTTATCATACATGCTATGGCAGTAGTCTGCCAAGGAGCTATAACCCCTAATCCATAATTTGATGTAATAACTTCTAGCCTTATTTTTGATATATAAGCATATATATATATATATATATATATATATATATATATATATATCCAGTAATTGGTACAGAGTTCATATTTACAAAACAGAACCAAATCCCAAATTTTATTTTCTTTCCTCTTCTTCCTCCTCCTTCTTCTCCTCTCCACCTCCCCCTTTTCCTTTTTTAAAAGATGGGGTTTCTCTGTGTAGCCCTGGCTTTTCTGGAACTCTCTCTATAGGCCAAGCTGACCTAGAATTCAGAGATCAGCCTGTCTCTCCCTCTCAAGCACTGGGATTAAAGGCATGTACCACAATGGCCAATGTAAAAAAAATGTCTTTAATACCATCTGATTATAATGGAAATAAAAGTTTCTTTAAAGTTTGAGCATTAATTTGGTCATTTGGCATATTGCCAAACTTTTTTTTCTCAAAAAAGTTCCTGAGGGCTAACTCATTTGCTCAATGTTTGTATCAATCTAAGTCATTTCAGACAAAACTCTTACTTGTGAAGACAGCAGAGTGAAAAACCACTATGCAAGAGCTTCTAGAATTTCTGATAAAAGACCTCAAAACCTCACTTTGACATGAACGAAAGCAAGATAATGGAAGGTGGGCAGGGGAATCAAGCAATTTTTTTCTGGACTGAGGATTAAGTTTTTGTTTTTTTGTTTTTTTAATCTAAAGAGTCAAGAATATTGGGTCTCAGCAATGAAGGGTGGTTGTTGTGTTCCACCTCCAGCAGTGTTGAGGGTTGAACCCAGGGCCTTGCGTGTGCCAGGGCAAGCACTATGTCACTCAAGCTGCTCCCCAGCCCTTTGCTGTTGCATGTGAGAACCTGGTCTACTTCCACATCTGTCTCCAAGCTTTCTTCATAAACCGAAAACAGCCTACTCCGTCATTACAGTAGTTTTGAGTGAGCAACCTAGCACCCATTGTACAGAACACCATAGCCTAGTGCTTTCCAGAGTCCTCTCTGAGGGCAAAGGTCAGTTTCTGACCTGTGCAGTGGTATCTTGGAAGTCTCTGCTCAGGGCTTGTCTTGTTTCTGCCTGACAGAGCTCATTGCCTGGAAAACATGCTCTTTCTGGGGGATATTGATGGAAAAACACCCCTCAGCAATTGTTTCAGATCCTGTCACCTTGAGGTGTCATTGACAGCCGTGCCAGGAGCCTGAGAAGGAAGAGGTTCACAGACACTTTGCAGAACCTCACCCTGTTTACATAGGGTTGAGGACTCCTCATGTGTATATGCTGGGGAAAGAAACTATAAAGACTAGGACCAGACAGAACACGATTGCTGTCCCTGCTACACAGGAGGCTGTGACAGGCTGAGCATTGGAGCACAGGGGTTTGAACCCAGCCTGGGAAATATAGAGAAAGGGTGTGGTTAAGAAGAAAAGTAGAAAGTCCTTAGACACCTCCCCCACTCTTTGCTAAAAGGCTTTTTTATGATCTACACATGTTTCAACTAAGGGATGTGCTCAGGTACCATGCGAGGACTGAAGACATGCTACAGCACGCACTGACTCTCTGGGAGATATGCTATTTTGAGTTACCTAGAAAAATCTATGTCCAGTTGTGACACGATTAAGCTAAATGGGCAGAGACAGCAGTGGCACACATGACAAAGCATGAAAACCTTGAAGAATTAGGTCAGGCTGGTAAACAAGACAGTACCAATAGCAAGAATGACGTCATAGCAAACCGGAAATGGGCAGACAAAGAGGGTCTAATTTTACTTGCCAGAACCCACATGGTGGGAGAAACGAACTGACTCTCAGAAGTTGTCCTTCTGAGACATGCACACCCCAGCATGCAAACACCAAGTGAATAAATAAATTTAAAAAAAACTTTAAGAAGGTGAATTTTATGTTACAGGATTTATCTTTCAATAAAAATTAATTATGTAAAATAACTATTAGAATGTGATTTTATATAGAGTGAGCAGGCAAAGCTACTCGCTGAATTAGCATGCCAAGAAGCTCGCAAAGGTGAGGCACCAGAGTATGTGAGAAAGTAATATCCCACTCTCCACTCTACTGTGGAGAGTGTTCTGTCCATTGGCTAGATCTGAGTAGGGGTTTAAGGTTTACCGCCTGTATTGTCCTTGGCTGGTGCCTTAGTTTGAGCGGGACCCCTGAGCCCAAATCTGCCTATCATAATGTTCTACTTGTAGGCTTCTAGGACCCTCTGGATCCTTCTACTTTGCCATTCTCCCATGCTTCTCTCATCTAGAGTCCCACTAGAATGTCCTCCCCTCTGTCTCAGTTTCCTGGTAAGTGAAGGCTTTCGTGGGACAGCACTCAGAGAAAGGACAGCAGGTTACCAAGAAGAGACTTGATACCCTATAAACATATACAGGGGGAGGTAATCCCCCTCAGGAACAGTCATAGGGGAGGGGAATAAGGGGAAAATGGGAGGGAGGGAAGAATGGGAGGATACAAGGGATGGGATAACCATTGAGATGTAACAAGAATAAATTAATAAAGGAGAAAAAAAAAAGAAGCTCGCAAAGAAGCCAGACGCTGTCAGGGGGGTCCTTGCAGTCCAAGTCTTATCTGCAAAGATCAATGTGATCACCACTACTGCAGCCGCTGGAACACTGAGTGCCTCTGGGCTCCCAGCTCCTGTTCCCTGCCTTTCAATTATCCCCTTTGTACACAGCAGCCTGCTGGGCGCCAGTCACTGGCCAGCTGGAGTGTCTGGGAAGAACAGAGCTGTCTGCTCTTGTCACTCACAGTCTGCCTCTTCCTCCCATCAAGGACCACATGGGAATGTGACATGTGACGTGCATGGCAGGCCGTCAGCAAGGGAGCCCTTGCTTCTTTCTACAGGCATGGCTGTGATACCAAAGTTGAGAGCTCAGACAGTGTCAGGGGCTTGGCCTCAAGTTCTTGACTTAATTTTAAGAAGGCACAGGCTAACGGCTCGTTTTACAGACAATCTGGTTCTATGTAAAGATGAACTTACTATTTTGAAATTTGATTGCTTTGCCATTGACATATATTCCGTGTACATAGTACGATGTTTTACTAGCACATTTTCACACAGGGGCACAGTGCTCTCTGCACACACCCCTGTCTCCCAGTGGCCTTCCTTTTCTCATCTTTCCCCAGTCTCATTAATCACCTTCCATCCTCCAGACGGCTTTACTTTCATGCTTAAACAATTTTACGTATATATACCAAGTCTAGAAACCACAGTGAGAGAAACCACACTCTTTGTCTTTTCGACTTTACTCCACTCATTCAATGTGACTTGCGGCGGTTGCATCTTCTCTTCCTTCAAAGGACATAACTACATTCTTCATTCCATAGGTGTACGTTTTCTTTATCCATTCCTCTGTAGTTGGACACCCAGGCTATTTCCGTACTCACTCGCATGAAGAGTGCTGTGAAAATCCCCGACGTGCTAAGTATTACTGTGATGTGTTGACTCAGATTCCTGAGGGTAAGCACCTAGGAAAGGCCGAGGTGCTGTGTCCAATGGTAAGTCTATTTTTTAGAGTTTCTGAAGAACTTCCTTTTGGACGTTCACAGTGCTTAGGCTACTTTCCGTCTCCACAACCAGCGTGGAAGAACTCTAAAAGATGAACTTATTCCTAAAGATGACCCACAGTGAACAAACAGCTTCGAGAATATTTGGCGTGGTACACACAGTTTACCGGCGAGTCATTGCCGACCATGTAACATCCGAAAGGATGTTCCATCTCTTCTTGCGGCCACATGTTCCTGGAGCACCCGATGAGTGCTCTTTAACGTTCTGCATGTCCCTACTCTGCCTGGTCGTGATGCAGTTCCGGCCGAGGAGGGAGAAGCTTTACTTCGCCGAGCACCGGGCACCTGCTTTTCCTTGCAGCGCCGTGGGCTGCGATGGGCTCCGAGTCTTTCTGTGAGGTGGAAACGGACAACCTTTTGAACTCCAACTCTGAATAACCCACAGAAAGAAGAACCACAGCAGGGAAATACATCCAAAGCCACTCTTGAAAAAAAAAGGGGGGGGGCAGTTTAGGAGCAGAGAAAACAGAAAACAGTTGTTGCGATACAGCGGAGTAGCCAAGATAAACTGTGTACACTTTCTCCTCTGACAACGAGCTTCCAATGTGACCCGCAGGGCAGAGCCTTCAGGCTTCTTGGTTTACATTAGTGGCCCGGAAATACGGCTAGGACGTATAGCTCTAGGTGTCATATGATCTACATCATATGTAACACTTTAACTAAAGGCAAAATTGTGTCCCTCACACACCCTTGTGAAACAGGGCTGTCTTTTCTCACTCTGAGGCTCTGCTTCCATTGCACACAACGTTGGGACTCAGCCAGGAACTTTTATTGGCTCCAATCAGAACAATGTGGATTTGAATCAATTTCCCGGCTTGCATTATACGTTTGGTGGATTTCTCCGCAAGCAATTTGAGAAAAGCAAATTTTAATTGAGTCAGTTTACCCAAGGAATTGGACAGGTTCAAAGGGAAATGGTCCTTCTCCCGCTGTCAAGCCTGTGGCTGTGCTGGGAGCCTCTTGCCCTATGGGAAGTCATCCTGGACCTGGAGGCAGGTTCCCTAAAGCAGCGCAGATCTCAATGGGCTGTGCTCTTTGCCTTGTTTCCCTGCACTGGACTTTTGCTCAAAACGAAACAAGACACACTATAACTTGTTCATGATCAGTGTATAAAGTGACAATAAAACACAACTGCTGTTATCTCAATACACACATGGATCAGATTGCCTTTCTGTTCTTGTGTAAACACAAACTCTTGAGCTGTGGACACAGTGATTGTAATGATCAGAAGAGTAGAAGTTGCTTTAGAAACACTCGGACCCTAAACTTCATTGTAGAATGTAAGTGATGTTTCCTTCCTTCCTTCCTTCCTTCCTTCCTTCCTTCCTTCCTTCTTTCCTTCCTTCCTTCATTCACTCTTTCTTTCTCTTTTGGCTAGATGTTCATTTATGTTTTGATCTGAGTTTGTTTGACTGGGAAGTGTTCAACCCACACCAGGACTCTGTATGTACTTGCTTGATTCTAACTTGGAGTGAAATATCATTAGTCAGAAAAAGATGTTTGTTTTGATTAAAGGAAATATTTCTACTGCCTTGCTTAAACTACTATCAAGCGCCTAGGAACTTAAAAGCTTCACAGTGACTAGAATCCTATAAAAGCACAATTATTGGAGAATGGGTTATCAGAGCATTATGCAAATGAGTCATTTTAATGCAGAAGACCTTTTATTTTATTTGTTGATGGCAAGATGAATATACACTGTGTACCATAATAGCCTGTGTAAGATTTGGTGTGGGGAGCTGAGCTCATTAGTGTAGGCATTACCTAACATACGTTTTTATATGATAAAACAACTTGAACTCCATATTTTTATAATTTTCAAGAATATAACACCCTGCTGCTGTCTGTAATCATCCTACTGTGTTGTCTTCAGAACCAAATCACTTTATTTAACAGAAAATCTGTATTGTCCGACCAATATTCCTGCAACCTTTCACCCCAGCCATGGCCTCTGGATAGCCATTTGCCCCACCCCCAACTTCTGTTAAATTTACATTTTAGATTTTCCACAATAGATGGACGCCACAGTGGCTTGCTTCACTGTGTTTGGGTTATTTCAGCTAGCAAAATGCCCCTCCCTCATCCATACTGTGTATGCCCTTCTTCCTTAAGGCTGTTCAGTGATTGGCTGAAAGCTGCTTTATTGACCTACCAGGGGACAATTAAGGGGCAGTGCTTACATATAACATTGAGACAGGAGACTCTCAGAACAAGGATTGCAACCAGATATGGGGGTACAGAAATCAGCATTTGAGTTACACAATGACCTTATGCCTATAGTAGGCCTTGATGGAAAAAGAGGGAGGTTGTTGAAGAAGAGGGAGAGTGGTGTCTGTGCTCCAGTATTATCCACTGCCTGGTCTCCAGTCTTCAGTGCCCTTGGCTTTCAGAATGTCCAGCCTGTAGCTACTGAACCACTTCCTTAATAAACCAGATTCTCATGTTTTACTTTCTCTCCTTTTCTATGTGTGTCTATGTATTTCCAAAATTTTGCCTATATATAATTTCATTTTACACCACACATATACGCACACCCTATTTATTCTCTTTCTCTAGAGAACACAGATACCAACTCTTACAAATTCTTTCAAATATGAATTATTCCAGGTATAATATCAATATCAATATCTATCTATCTATCTATCTATCTATAATACCTATTTCAGAATAAACAGGAATTATAAGCAAAATTAATTTTTAAAAATATCTTCAACCCTACACACAAATGATAGAACAGCATATTAAAAGAAAAAAATATCTCTCTTCTGATTGTAGGCTACAAATTCTAAATATAAGATTAGCAAACCAAACCCAGTCAGAAAAAATTTTGCTACAAAACACTAGCTATCAATGTTCATACAAGGAATTCAGGATTTATTTTCCATTAAAAAAAATCAGTGTTGGGTGTAAAATAAAATGACAGGCCAATAGAACTGGGAGTCTAGAGTTAAGCTGTCAACACCTATAGAAAATTTCTTTTGAAGGAACTTTAACACCTTCCTCACACCATACACAATAAGGATTATTATAACTCAATAAGGCTTAATGTAAAAGAAAGTAAAACAACAAATATTTACAGAATTCAATTAGGCAAAGTTGTCATACAGGTGAATTTAAAAAGCCCAAAGTCAGGATTGAAGAGATGGCTCAGTTGTTAAGAACACTTGCTGTTTATGCACAAAACCGAGATTTGGTTCTCAGACTCACAATCACTTGTAAGTTCCTGTCTTCTGGTCCTCATGGGTACCAGACATGTACATGGCACGCATACATGCATTCAGATACTTGCATACACTTAAAACAGCAACAACACTGCAGAATACCTCTGAATAGTTTCCTTGCCAAGACAGGATCTTACAGCTGCCCAAGGAACAATGATGACTCTACAGCATTCACCACACAACTTGCTGGTGAGAAATCTGGGCCAGTTGCAGGCTATAAAATGCCTCAGCCCTTTGGAAAATGAAAGAGCTCTGAAAATATGACCTTAGCCGGGAGCAGAGGCATACACCTGTAGTCCCAGCAGTGAGCAATTGGCTGTAACTGGGAGGCAGAGGCAGGTGGATCTCAATGCGTCTGAGCCAGCCTTGTTTACAAAGCAAGTCAAGGACAGCCAAGGCTAGACAGAGAAACCCTGTCTCAAAAAGGAAAAAAGTAGAAAAGACCCTAGAAGTAATTTTACTTCTTGGATTTAAGTACAGTATTTAAAATACGACAACTTCGATGTCTCTGTTTTAGTTTGCTTTCTGTTGCTGTGGCAAACCATTATGGGCAACAGCAACTTGAGCCTTCTCAAGGGGTAATTTGGTGTATACTTCCAGGTCGCAGTCCATCCTTGGAGGAATTCAGGTCAGGAATTGAATGCAGGAACCGAAGCGGGGCTATGGGGGAAATGCTGCTCACTGGCTTGCTTTCCATGGCTTGCTCAGCTTGCTTTCTTGTACAACCCAGGACACAGGACCACAGATAATATCGCTGACAGTGGGCTGACCCCTTTCACTGGTCAGGAAAATGACATCATACACCTGCCTCCAGCCAACCAAAACCCTTGATTCTCTCAATTGAGGTTTTTCTCTGCCCAGCTGGCTAATGTCAAGTGGGCAAAAGTTAGCTGGCTCACTCCCTAAACAGATAAACAAGATGAGGTCCATGAAATACTATTCATAAATAACAGAATAAAATTTCAGTATAGGACCATCATACAGTACCTTAAAATCATGTTAAGTTAAAAAAAAAAGACATAATTTCATTCATATTGAGATTTGACTGCAGTCATGTCTGTGAGGACCTCACACCAGCCGGTAGGTTTGTGTGCATTCTATGAGAAAGCTAGCTGGGTATGAGTCTGTGAGAGAGCCAGTGAATAGCCTCCCTCCATAGATTCTGCTCTGAGTTCCTGCTCTGGCTTTTCTCAATGGCGGATTGTGACCTGGAGATATAAGGTAAAATAAGTCCTTTATGTCCCAAATTGATTTTGGTCATGGTGTTTACCACAGCAACATAAATCAAAGCAGGACGGTATCCCAGTCTCAGCATTTCTACTCTTAGATATTAACTACTACCAATGTGTGAAAATGTGCAGAAAGATGAGCAAGAGGCCCATGGAAGAGTGTGCACAGAGCGCGACTCGTGGAATTTAAGCTGATGGCAAATCAGACTTCACTTTAGATGATTAGATATGTAATTTGTGTTATATTTATTCTCATTCAAAGGTAAGGACAAACACATGTGACAATTAAAGTGAAGAAATCACATAAATACAGTGAAAAAAAAGAGAGATTCCCAAGAGAGTCGCACAGTCATTTCATCTACACCAAGTGCCATTGCAGGAGAGCGGTGATGGTTATATTAATCCTGATTGTTGTGAGACAGTAATAATTGGCTGAAATGTAACAACAAATTAACCATGGACTTTCACAGGTTCTTCCTACCTAAAGATGTATATGCAAATTTTCTTTTCAGAAGCCTCACATTCCCCAACTCCGCATTTTTCTTTTTAGTTTGCTGATACAGTCATGTAATGCAGTGTCTGCTAGTGCCAAATATTGTACCTTTCAAAACAACTAAAATAAAGTATTAATGTCTTCAAAAAATGTCTTCATTTCAACTGGACGGTCTGTTGGCTCTGCATATGTCTAGCATCAGCTGGAATTCTTTAACAGGTTTGCCTTCCAAAGTGAATATGTTTAATTTAACATGGAAAAACCATTACCAATAATACTTGTGTGAAACTACATAACGGTTCCTTTGCTCGGTTATGTTCTGTCTGAAGCTTCTATCATCATATCTAATGTGTAAAACATATTTGAAAATAGGCATTTTATACATTATTAATTGGGTAGCCACTACCAGGGTGTGCCTTCATTTTTGTTAATAAGCTCAGTTCTAGACATTAAAAGAATCATAGGTGTAGACTGAATATTATTGACGAGACAACAATGATCATAAAAAAATCAAGCAATTTTCTTAAGAGCTCACAGTGTGTTGTGCAGAGACGTCCACGGTAGATTCATAGTTGCAGGGCCTGTGCCATTCGCACAGCTTCTCAGTGTAAGACACCATCATGAGATGAACTATGGATGGACAGCGGCCCAGGGAAGCTGGCCAACTTCCAACTAGAGTGATCATGACTGTCCTAGACAGACTAGAATGGTGGAAGAACAACACACCTTAGACACAGGAAGCTAAGCAATGCGTTTCTTGTGTCTGAGACATAGACACAGATTGTAAACTGAGCCCACACGAACCTACAAGTGGGAGGACCAAGTCAGTGGCCTGCACCTTCAAGTGACTCTTTTAGCTCCTTTGAACTCAGCTGTAAGTGCTCATGACCTGAAGCTCTTTGTATTTGAGCCCCCCTTGCGTCACTCTCAAGTTATGACTAGAAGAGACAATTTGAATCCTGTGACTGTTTCCTGAGAGTTCCAAACCAGAAAAGTACCGAAGGTTGCACATAGATATTAGCAGATTGTGAAAACTTTCAACCCTCCTATTAGCTTTAACGTGTTAAAGGTACGGGGAGGAAGTATATTTCAAGATTAATAAAGAGCTCTAGAAATAAAGATGTCAGCTAGTACTATCAAATAAAAAAACTACATAACGATCTAGATGTAATTTGTTAAACCTGAGGTACCCCCTAGTTAAACCTGGTCATATTACAACTGTCATAGAGAGAAAGAATATCCCCTTTCTTTCTAAAATGAACATATCATGGTGTTAAATCCCACAAGAATTACAGGGAAAAATATATTACACATATGATTAATATGCCAGATTTTAAGACCAAGAGGTATGCTTGACTTATCCACTGAGTCTTGTCTAATCAGAAGACCCTCATAGGGAAGCCTCAGAGCAGCTGTGACCCTAGGAGAAGGGACTGAGAAGCAAGAGCAGAGGGCTGCTGTTTTTGGTCTCAGTGATGCAGGAAAGAACTACAAGCCAGAGTTTGTGGGTGGTCTCCAGAAGCTAGGAGGGGCAAAGATGCAAATTTGTAAATTCTTACTAGGCTTTCCAGAAAGGATCATAGCCCAAGAAAACCCTGGTTAACCCAGTGACACCCACGTCTGACTTCTGGGTTGTGAAATAATCAGTTCATGTTGCCTTATGATCTATGAGGCAGCAACAAAGAAACTCGAGGCTGTGTGCTCAGCTGAGGATGCAGTCTTTTTTTTCCATATACATTTATATTATTACACATATATAAAACAAACTACATACAGCAAGAGGAACCACAGAACAATCAGGAACTATATTAATGCTACATTCATAGTGTTTTGCCTGTTGGTATTTGGCAGCCTTGAAGAAAACATTTTCCTATCTTGATGGGTCTAAAATTCTAAATGTAAATCAATGTCTATCATATCTCATCGCTATCAACTTAAAACATCTATCTAGACCTAAAAATATCTTGACCCCTAAACAACTAAGCTTAACTGTGAAACTAAACTATTTGGTCTTCAATCCCATCAGAGACTTGAGGAGTAAAATTAATTACCTGAGTAACCAGGAAGTGCAAGTTAGCAGTTAAAAAAAAAATGACAGTTTGCTGCCTAAACAGTCACCCAAAACTCTCTACAACATTGGAGCATCATCTTCAGCCTTCTGGCCCAATACAGCTGACCGACATATTTGTGAGGCATGAACTATTGAGGACTTGCTTACCCTGTCTTGGCAGAGTTTGGCCATGGACTCTGCCTGCATTGAGGATGCAGTCTTACTTGTCAGCATAAGCAACAGGAATGGCGAAGGCTGCCTCTGCCTCTTGCATATATGAAACACTGCATGCCTTGCCCTGGAATTTGATGTTCCTCCAAAAAATATGTTTCACCTCTATTTCTAGGATCTTTTGTGCATCATTTAAAGTACAGAGCAAATAGCACCAAACATAGGCTGAAATGGTCACTGAGCTTAGAGGTTTACAGCCAGATAGCCAGAAGAGATCTAATTCAAAGCTAACTGAGTGCCTAACAAGAACAACCAGCACCCTCGGCCCACGGAGCCCTAATCTCACATAAGTGTCTAGTCACTTGCAGGAATCAGAGGAGTCAGAGTCAGGAAAAGGATCTGCTGAGTTCAATAGTCTGCCCAGGGGAATATGCTTATGGAAGAAGGCATAAAGCCTGTGGTTAGCTGAGAGTCAACAGAACAACCCCACTCACTTTGCCTTCCTTATAAACTGGAGCAAGTTACCTGTGGCTGCATCAACAAGCAAATGTTCAAAGCCACAAATAGTGACCTTCACCCCGCGCCCTGTGCAAGCATATCCATCAACCAGTTAGGTCAGCAACCCAGGCTGATAATAGGTGGTACATGTGCTTTAGATGAGAATTGGGAGGCTACAGAATTGACAGAGCATGAAGAAAGTGTTGTCAAGGGTGGCCAGGCTCTGCAGAAAAGCCTCTGTAGTCAAATTAGCTTGGCCTCAACAGTCTAAAGCTCAATCACCTGTGACTTACAGTCTACACTCAGCACCCAGGATCCCATGGGAAGGCTCCCAGCACAATGGGACTGCACATGAGTTGTAGTCTGGAATGAGATTGTAACCGAGGGCTGGAGAGTTGTAGGTGGCTGAGTGGAAGATGGGTACAGAGAAGCCGAAAGATCCAATCTGGAACATCCAGATGAGGCTTGGATTTGGAGTTCAAGGCCAAGAGGAATAGGATGGACAGGCTAGTTTGGGGTCTGGAGCTGGGCACAGGGACATTGTACATTGCCTCAAGGTCCATATGCTCTATAGGTGGAAGGCAACCCAATAATTCCAAACTAGACCCTGTTGTTTGGATGGGATTCCTAAAACACCATTCTTTACCATGAAGAGCCACATGAACCATGCCCGTAGACTGAGTCCTTCACATATTCAGCTGACCAAGACTGGAGATATTAGGGCCCAGTGGTATTACCCTTTCAGACAAGACTTCCTTGATCCATTGTCCTCTCATGGCATTTTGTTATCCCATAGGCTGTACTTCTGTGATGGACTGCCTCATATTTGCCATGACTTATCTGTGTGTCTGAATCCTTTCTGAGAGCAGGAGCTATGCCTAATCCAATCCTATTTCCCCAGGGCCAACCACAAAGACAAATGAAATGAACTCAGTAAAAGTCAGTGATTGAAATAAGGTCACTTTTCAGTTCATGGAGTAGTCTGGTTTCTAGTTGGGAGAAAATAATTATGGACCATCGCCATCTCCCAAGAGTGTATTTATTTAAAAATTTGGGATATGTTTGTGTGTTTGCTTCTGCCTTGAAATGGCCCTTGTCTTAGGTTATTAGTTTGTCTGAAGTGGCTAAGAGTTTATAAGCAAAATGTGCAGAATTATGAGTTAGTTGTAAGCCCAATTAACAGGCCCATTCATTGTTTTTCTAATTTGTGTCTCTTCTATTTTGGTGGAGTTTTGGTACATGCTGTTTCTTGGGTTTTTAGAGGTTTTATTTGTAGAACTCTGATATTTGGGGTGGTCTGTTCTCTTGTTTCTAGGCATTCCCCAGGGACAGAACGGGCAGAAATATATAAAAACAAAAAGCACATTTTGGTCGAGAGTTATGAAATGTTGCAGAAATGCTCCGACTTGAAGTTTGAGAACATTCTGTGTTCCTACAAAAACAGGTCAAGAAGGCATTTGCCTGGGAAGGCATTCAGTTGCTGTGGAGGCAAATGATGCTCTGAGAGGGCAGTAGGCATGCGTCTCCAGGTAATCTTAGTACTTGTGTTTTCATAGAACTTTTACTTTTTGATTAAGATACATTCAATCTCTCTAAAGACAGTGGGAATGCCTGTTAGACTCCAGATGGAGAACACTGGCAAAACCCTAATAATTTCTGAGTCCAAGTTCCTACTTTTCCATCTATAAAATACAAGCCATAAAATTAAACAATGGAACCAGATCCGGGTACGACCAACATGACACTGACAGCAGCGAACGGAACGAGAGGACAGCTCTCTAGCCTACTGCAAATCAACAGTCGTCAACACAGCGCTGCGTCTGTGAAAAATAGAAACAGACAGATAGGTTAGGGTAACTCTGAAACAGAGTGGTCCCATCGACCCACAGGCAGCTGATTTCTAATAAAGGAGCTAATATGGTTCAAACAAGTGTATAAAATACTAGACGGTTGGTTTCTCTGCGGGGACTACCTCTTCCAGATCATTTAGACAGGAAGTTCTCAATCTCTCTCTCTCTCTCTCTCTCTCTCTCTCTCTCTCTCTCTATCTCTCTCTCTCTCTCTCTCTCTCTTATATTTTGATCTTTCTTTCTTTATTATTGTGTATACAGTGCAGGTGTACATGCAGGCCAGAAGAAGGCATCAGCGCACATTATATATGGTTGTGAGCCACCATGTGGTTGCTGGGAATTGAACTCAGGACCTCTGGAGGAGCAGTCAGTACCCTTAACCTCTGAGCCATCTCTCCAGCCCCTCAACCCTTCTCTGAATGCTGAAACTCTTTAACAGAGTTCCTTATGCTAAGTGGTGACCTCCAACAATAAAAGTATTCCCATTGTTACTGCATAACTATAATTTTACTGCCATTATGAATCCTGAGGTGAACCTCTGTGCGTTAGATGGTCTTGGAAGGGGGGGCTCATGACCCACAGATTGAGGACATCTTATTGAGACTATTCCCCCTCCCCCATCCTATTAACAGGAATAGGTAGTTATGCTTATTTGCATTTCGATCTGTGATCACTTCTTGAAGTTTTTGTGAGGGGAGCGAGGTCTGTCCCCTAGCTTTTGTTTAGTGCATGTACGTGCCTGAGGCTCTCTGTTTTTATTTTTATTTTTCAGTCTGGATCTGGTCTGCTGTCTATAATGGGTTACTTCATTTGATCTGTATTTTTTTTCCCGTTGACTTCTACTATTGAATAGTTTGTGGGATACTATGTGTTTCCAATTCTAGAAATTCTCTCTGGTTCAGTCTTATGCTTTCTATTCCTTTCTTGAGCCTTTCTACCTTTTGTTCCTAGTATGGTGTGGTTGACATGGGGACAGCTAAGGGCCAGCCACCTTGCCATGGGTCTCAGATCTTAGTCACCTTAGGGCTTTATGATTTGTTGATCGGTGTTTATCTCGACCTTTGATATTATGCATAATTTTCTACTGAAATCTGTGTGCTCTGTGTATAACTTATGAGGCAATAAGTAGATTTAATCGTGTTTTATTAGGGCTCCTATAAACACCGTAGAAAAGTAGGGAAAGCACATTGCTTTGGCAGATGGGGATGGAAGTTGGGGCCCCCATTGGGCCTCAGGTGGACAGAGCTGGGAATGGGCTTCCCCTCAGTAATGGGTGGCAGCAAGTTCTGGCTTCTCACTGAACTTCTGTTGGTACTGTGCTGATCAAGAAGGTAGAAGGGCCTGATTGTCTTTACTGTGTAAGTGCGTGAGTGGCCTCCACTTACACAGAGAGGGGGGACCCCTGTGACTGCTGATAGCCTAGGAAGGTGCTGACCTCCATGTCCACTTCCCACGGTACCCTAGCAGAGAGAGTTAAGGTTTTGTATGTGATTTCCACTGGCTCTATGAGGATGGAGACTCTGGCAGCTGACATAGATCAAAGTCCTAGCAATCTAGCTGCCTTCTCTATTGCAGCCCCTGAGGCTGGGGGCTCAGGATTTCCACTGCCCTTTGCAGGGTATGGTACAGGCAGCGCTACAGTCTATGCAGTATTTGTTTAAAATAAAACTTGTTTTTTAAAACCTTTCAAGCTTTCTGGGCAGGCCCTTTATCGGTCTTTTTATTAGTAATAGGGAGTTACTATCGATGGCCAGGGTTATATTTCTATAACTGCAAGACTGAGACACATCAAACACAAAGGAAGCTGAGAAACACATCCCCAGCCAGTTCTTACACCCTGATGTCCCCAGACAGCCTAATCCAGGATTCTTACATTTAAGGATGCAATGTCCTGCACATTTAGTGTACTTAGTGGTAAGATAGGGGAAAAAAACATTTCCAGAGATTCAGGTACAATGTTTATATACTTGGCTGTAGAGTTGTCTTTAGTTTGTGGTGTTGAGTCTGGACTTCAAAGTTCAATAGAAATGTGATTGGGTACATGCTGAGAGCGAGGGGTCCTTCATAAGAACATCTATCGGAGAGGCGGACTTTCAGGAGAGTGAACACGTGCAACATGTGTTGGAAAACGTTCTGTGCAGATGTCTGTGTGGAAAGGGTCTACACATGAGGGGTGCCCAGGCATGGGCTGTGGCATGAGGAGGTCTACGTGTAGAGAAAAAGCCATGTAGGAGGATGATTACGGTTCAATGAATATACATGTGTGAGAAGCCACGTGATGGAGTGTGGGTTTGTGGGGTGTGTAGGCAGGAGGGTTAAAAATGAAAGGCAGGAGGCTTAGGATAGAAACAGGGTGTAATGGGTCAGGGGGCCTGAGTTTATGCTTCTTGTAGGCAGGCTATCTAGGGAGAGAATGGTGTGTGGGTGAGTGAGACCTTTAGTGTGAATGTAAGAACACTGCGGGATGAGTGTGAACGCGGGAGAGTTGTCACGTGTGAGTTTAAAAGTCATGTCCAAGGTCACATGAAATATCTGCAGAAGGATGGACATGCAGCTCAGGGGTAAAATGCTCACCTAGCATGTGGGAGACTAGATTCATACTTCCAGAACTCTAAATACAGAGTACAATAAAATGGCGAATTGGAAAGGACAACAGGGGTGGGTGGGAATCGAGTTTGTGAGCGTGTTTGAAAGGCAGCGGTCATGAGCACGTTGGGGTACTATCTCTTGATAGAGTGGGCTGAGAAGGTGAGTACCTGTGAGTCTGACATTGTTGTCTACATAAGTGGAGTGTTGGGCTGCAGCTCATGTGTGGGTGTGCTTGCGTAGTGATTATGGGGTGGAGGGAGAATATAAGCATGCTACCATGTACTAAACACAGCTCACAGGATTGAGAATTTTTGCTGATGTATATGTGGGGCCCATTGGGGTCTGGAGAGCTTGGGTTATTTATAAAGATATGTGATGAGCTCGGTGGAGAAATGACTGGTCTTGGCTTCTCTGTGGTCATCTGCCAGCCATTTGCCTTCTCTGTTGCTGTATGCTTGCTTACAATTTCAAAGAATAAATTTAGGCATATGAGGAAAATATCATTTTTCCTCTGTAAGCCTCTCTGCTGAAATAGGCCCAGCATCAATCAACACTTCATAATTCCAGTGGGTACAAGGACAAAACAGAACCCAATGCAGACTGACTTTGCTCCCGAACTGTTTCTCTTTCACTTCTGTGAACTTGGAAGGAACATACAGTGACTTGTTTTTCTCTTCACTGGCTCTGTGGTAGGAGACAGTATGGGAAGAGTGGGCCAGATGGAGCCATCTGAGGGTCCCCCAGTCAGCAATCTTGGGCAGGTGCGGGAGAGTCACCACAGATTCTGAACCATCTTGGAATTCTTTTGTGAGCCCCCCGAATTCCACTTACTTGTGGTCTCCCATTTTCCCTGAAGATATCATCACAACTGTCATCATTGAGCTGTGGCTCTGAGCCTGTCTCCATCCCCTAACAGAGTGAAGATGGCTGGGATCCCAGAGAAAAACAACATCAAGGCTTTACGAACAATCCTGTGAGTTCCTACACACACACACACACACACACACACACACACACACACACACACACACACGAGAGAGAGAGAGAGAGAGAGAGAGAGAGAGAGAGAGAGAGAGAGAGAGAGACAGAGACAGAGACAGAGAGAGAGAGGGAGACAGAGAGAGAGAGACAGAGAGAGAGAGAGACAGAGACAGAGAGACAGAGAGACAGAGAGACAGAGAGACAGAGAGACAGAGACAGAGAGATTTCTTTTTAAAATATTTGTTTATTTTTATTTGTGCACATATGAGTTTATGTGCATCTTGTGCATTCAGAATCCCATGTATCAAGAGGAGACCGATCTTCTGGAAGTAGAGTTAAAAGTAGTTGTGAAATACCTGATGTGGATGCTGTGAATTGTACCCGGGTCCTCTGCAAGAGCAGTAAGGGCTCTTAATTGCTAAGTCACCTCTTCAGCTTCCACCCCCATTTTTTACACCCATTCTTCCCAGATCCCAGAAAAGGAATCTAGCCTGGCTGGTAGAAATATGTTACTAGGACACCCGTTTGACTCTTAGGACCTCCCCGCTTCCTGCACCACTACTGTGTGAATAGCTCTGTCATACACCTCTGTCAGCATGAGCACTGCCGAGCTTTTCCCATTATGGTGGACTGACATCCCCCCCCCCAAAAAAAACATCAAGGCCAAATCACACTTTCTTTCTTGAGGTTGCTTTTGCCATGCGTTGTGTCATAGCAACACAAAAGTGACTAATACACCTGGACACTGCACCTCCCCCCAACTTAACTCTCTGCTTCCTTAACCTCTGCGGTACCCATGGTGAGACCATAGCTCCCTAGTGACCATTTCTCAGGCAAATCAGGACAGAGGGAATTAAAAACAATTCACAGCACACCTACATGAGGGCAAAGCTGCTGGGCAATATCATAGGAAGCTCTGCCTGCTGTCGGTCACAAGGGGAAACTGGGAGATAGTGATAAAGAGCCTGGTGTCACACCAGATGTAAGTCAGAGCTCTTCTGGGCTCCCATGTTGCTTTAGGACAGTGAGTTCCAAGCCCCAGGGACAACAGGCATGGAAAGAAACTTTGTGATTGCTGAAAAGTGTGGATGTTATCAAGGGGCAGATCCTGGCAGCCAGTGAGTAGAAGCCAGGATGCTATTACATACCCCACAGCGCACAGGATGGCCTCCACATGGACCTGTAACGCTAACTACATACTGGGGCTGAAAATGAGAACAGTGAGAATAAAAAGTTCATCTTTTCACTTCCGTGTGTGATACAAGGAGGGAAATATAGCAAATAGAGAGAAAGTGTTGCGTACAAGGGAGGGGGAAAGTAAAGAGAAACGGCATTTGAGTATGAAGATTCAGAAGGTAGAGGTAGGGAAAGAGAGCGCTGCAGAGAGCAACAGCATCCCCAGGCAGGCTGGGAGGAGCCACACCAGAGAGAGGGAGGGCCTGGCTTTCTGTGGTAGACTGGCTGCCTTCACCATTAAGGATAACAAACTTCAGGAAATGCAGAGGCCTTCACTGCAGACTGAAAGTTGGGTGAGCTCATAAGCTTAGATGAGGAGCTCAAAGGCAAAGGCTTCATCAAACTTTAGGGCACCGCACATCCATTTGACAACTTTAATCAGGAGAAAAGTGAAAAAGTGAAGAAGGGTGGTCACTTATGAGCCTGGGGAGAGGGGGGTTATGGGAACAAGGAAGGGACCTCAACACCAGGCATATTAGCTTATGGGAAGTGGAGAGGGACAGGAGGGGACAGCCAGTGTAGACAGTTGAAAAAAAAAAGGGCGGGGGGATATGTAAAAATGAGAGAGCTCAAGACCAGGAGAGATGAGACAAAAGGGACCCCATACTCAGAAAAGAGGGTGCAGTCCTTGGGGGTCAGTGACAGGGGCTCTCTAACAGCCTGAAAAATCACTGTGAACAGTAAGATGTGTCTGCTGACTGGGAAGAGAGTAGTGCAGCTAACAGACATGCTCAGTGCTCTGGAGAGAGGGGCAGCGAGGCGACTGATGGCAAAGAACTTGGAGAATGGTTAGGTGGCAGCCCAACACTTGGGATACAGCACCCCCAGTGCAAAGATTGTAGCTGGGTGGCTGGCAGGGACTGAGATTGATCTTATTGGGGGTACCTGGCATGGAAAGCATTCTTCCCAGAGGGTGGCCTTCCAGGATGGAGTCAGCAGCCTCTGGGATATGAGTATAACATGTAGCATGCCTCTCCTGATTGTCTGTATGCTCACTGGTGAGGGGTGGGGCCAATTCTATCATTCTTCATGAGATACAGATTACTACATTTTAATCTCCGTGACACTCATTTTCCATGGAACATCTGAACAAAGTTTTCCTCACTCTCTTTTTTTCCTCCAAAGGAAAATATCTGATTATATATTTTTGCCTTCTCCCTGCCCTAAAATCTACAAACACTACTACAAATTCATTCAAAGGATTCCAGGGTTGAACTTTGACGAAGTGTCCATGTTGGGTGGCCTTGCAGATGCACTTCACCAGCAGTATCCCACAGGTCTATGTTGTAACAGGAGATGGAAGGGCCCCAAGCAGATCCAAAAGGAAGTAGAGGCCAGACAGGGATGGAAATGTGTTCGAGAAAACAGAGGCCTCAGGAAGCATCCCCATGGACAGATGTAAAGCACCTAGGATCCAGCACGCTGTCCTGGACTTGCCCACCTGCAAGCCATTGTTATATCTTTTTGTGGAGAGATTATTGTCAAGCCCTTTGACTCTTTTTTATTGAGTTGTTTGTTCATTTGCTTTTGTATTAAATTGTAGGACTTCCGTAGAGTTTGTACTTATAGCAGCAGCAAAATCACAATTATGAAGCAGCAACACAATTATTTAATATTTGAGGATTACCACAACATGAGGAACTGTACTAAAGGGTCACAACATTAGTTGAAAACTGCTGGTATGAAAGAACAAAGCTGGTGAGTGTGTGTGTGGGGGGAATTCCACTTATTCATCTTAAAATATATTACAAAGCCACAGTATTTAAAACAGTATGGCATTGGTGCAAGTCACACAGCTATGTGACTTACAAATATCTTCTCCAAAGGAATACATGCATAGTACTTGGAGATATATCCTTGGAAAGTGATTGGAATTACACAAGGCTGTGAGACCAAGGCCCCTATGGTGGTATCAGTAAGAATAACAGAGGTCAAAGTCAGTACATTTGCCCAATGTCCTCTTATGATGTCCTCTGACATGTTATGATATGGGAACAAGCTCTCATGAAACACCAAGCAGGTGCAGACAGCATGGTTTTGCCAGTCTTCAGAATTATAACCAAGTAACCTTCTGATATTTATGGTTTCAGTTAGTGTGTTATAGCATAATAACTTATTATCATTATTATACATTGTTAGAATTAGTTTCATTTGTTATGTTAGAGCAATAGAAAAGACACTACCCAAGATGGAGGCCTAAGTGGCAGATCTGCAGCAAAGATGCAGGTCAGCTAGGATAACCCGTGCTTCTTCCAGATCCAGGATTAGGCCTGTGAGATTCCAAGAAATTCCTTTTCCCACAGTCTGCATTTAGATAAAAGCTAGAATTTCCTCAGGGACTTGGAAGGATAGTTCCTACTTGTTAAAAGGAATATTCTCCTGATCTCTGACAAAATGGACATATGGCTCTTCCATTAACCTGTGACACCTATTAGGATATCAAAGTCCATCCTAGCTTCTAGGCAGCCTCAGTACCTACCTGTTACAGAATACCTGCTATAGCGTCATCCTGGCTCTCATACCCTGTTCCCTACCCTAAACTTTTCCAGCCCCTGAGCTTCACTCCTTTCCCCCCAGCTTCTCTGATTCCTATATAATCCAGCCTCTTGGTCTTCTCTCAGTTCTCTTTGCCTCTCCTTGTCCCTCTTTCTCTCCTCTTCCTCTTTCAGTCTCTCTTTTTCTTCTCTCATGGGCAAGTATATTATGCTAGCCATGTTCAGTCTGGACCCTTCCAGAAGCCACTTCTTTATATGTACAAAAAAACCTTCCCCTAACCATACCATGAGGAGCCCTCATGTGCTCATTTCCATTCAAGACTGTACCCTCAGAGAATCCTGGTAGGAAGACAGTGGACTCACCTGAGCTCGGCTCCTGTTAGAATGCCTATGTGTGGCGCAGGTGACAACTTCCTAAACAGAACTGCAACAGCCCAGACCTTAAGGTCAACAACTAATAAATGGGACCTCTTGAGCCTGAGAAGCTTCTGTAAGGCAGGAGATACTGTCAACAGAACAAAGCGACAGCCTACAGACTGGGAAAAGATCTTCACCAACCCTACCTCTGACAAACATCTGATATCCAAAATATATAAAGAACTCAAGAAACTAAGCACCACAAAGCCAAACAAACCAATTGAGAAATGGGGCTCAGAATTAAACAGAGAATTCTCAACAGGGGAATATCGAATGGCTGAGAAACACTTAAAGAAATGCTCAACGTCTTTAGTCATCAGAGAAATGCAAATCAAAACGACTCTAAGATTCCATCTTACACCCATCAGAATGGCTAAGATCAAAAATTCAAGTGACACCACATGCTGGCGAGGATGTGAGGTAGAGAGAGAAGAACACTCCTTCATTGCTGGTGGGAATGCAAACTAGTACAACCACTTTGGAAACCTAACTGGCGCTATCTCAGAAAACTGGGAATAAGGTTTCCTCAAGACTCAGCTATTCCACTCCTTGGAATATACCCAGAAGATGCTCCACCACACAACAAAGACATATGATCAACCATGTTCATAGCAGCCTTATTCATAATAACCAGAACATGGAAGCAGCCTAAGTGTCCCTCAGTAGAAGAATGGATAAAGAAACCATGTTACATTTACACTATGGAATATTACTCAGCTATTAAAAACAAGGAATTCCTGAAATTTGTGGACAAATGGATTGAACTAGAAATGATCATAATGAGTGAGTTAACCCAGAAGCAGAAAGACTCAAATGGTATATACTCACTTATATCTGGACACTAGCTCAAGGAGCATGTCCCATGAAAGTCTTCATTTATCATGAAAGTGGGACAGAGGGGAGGACATCCTATTGGGACTCTAGGTGAGACAAGCGTGGGAGAATGGTGGAAATAGAAGGATCCAGAGGGTCCTAGAAACCTACAAGAAGAACATTATGATGGGTGTATTTGGGCCCAGGGGTTCTGCTCAAACTATGGCAATAGCCAAGGACAATACGTGCAGTAAACTTCAAGCCCTGAACCAGATATAATCAATGGACAAGACAGTTAAGTGGAGAGTGGAGAGTGGGGACTGACTTTCATACGAACTCAGGTGCACCATATTTAACCATGTCCCTTGATGGGAAACCTGGTGGCTCTCAGAGGAAGGATAAAAGGCTGCCAAGAAGAGACTTGATACTCTATGAGCATATACAGGGGGAGGAGGTGCCTCCCCAAGTCACAGTCATAGGAGAGGGGAGTTAGGGGTAAGCAGGAGGGAGGAAAGAATGGGAGGATACAAGGGATGGGCTAACAATTGAGATGTAGTATGAATGAATTAATAAAAAAAAGATATTTTTTAAAAAGTCTATATGCATCTGGAGAAGAGATCACGGTGAGCCAGTCTGACATGTCATGGTCTTGTGCTGTTGTGGGAGAATGTGCCTATGTCAGAGCAAACCACAGAGACTTCCAGGACACATAAAGATCAGCACAGGATAGGGACAGGTTAACAGGCCACCAGGGAAACACATTCATGGTTCCTGACAAAGCTAGTAACCTAGGATTTAGACACTAGACAGACTAGAGATACAGCAGCTGAAGCCAGAGACCAGACTTGCCTTGTGTCAGTTATGGCCTGCTGGCTCCCAAACTGCTCAAATGATACTCATCTTTATGAGGTCATATTGTGATCTATTTAAATGTCAAGTCATTCAGGAAGCCAAGATCCTCTCCAAAGGAAGAAACCATGACTTTGAATCCATAGCACCTCACAGAGGGACAGAAGCGCTCCATGCAAACTGGCTGACTAGATGAAGAGATAAGAGCTGCTGGCCCTCGTCATGCTGCCAAGCTGCAGGCTCTGTTCTCAGAAGCACAGTTGTCCTAGAAATAGAAATCAGCTTTTCTTAAAGACAAGTTGAACTATTTGTTGACATGGTTCTTTGGAAAGATTTCATGTGCAGCTCTGGATCCATGTTCTTGGTAGTTCAGGACAGGGCTGGGCATGCCTCGCTTCCTGAGACATCCAAGAAGGAAAAGCGTGACAACAGGAACTCTCTGGAAGGGAACCACAAGAGGCCAAGGGCTTCCAGAGAGCTAGGTTGGTATGATGTTTAGGACACAAAGCTTTCCACTGTAGCTCTGGAGAGCAGCATGGAGACCAGCTTTATTTCGGAATTGTATTTCATTTCTTTGTTCTTTAGTGAAAACAAGAATGACCGCATTTTTTAGAAAAAATATTCTTCCCACTTTTCTCTACTTACGATTTTCCCTGTAGCCTGGGGAAAGAATCTTCAGAATTCTGAAGAGGATTTATAGTCTAAAGTCTGAAATAACTTATAGACATGTGAGGTTTTCCTGGAGACATGTATATTGTTTTGTTTATATTCATAATAGTTGTAATTCTTTTAAAAATGTTTCAAGGTAGCTGGGGGTGGTTGTATAGTGTATTTTGGATAAAGTTAGCAATGCTTTCAGAGGTGGGAAAGAGCCAGATTTAGGAGTCCAGGATTCAACTGTTGGGAATAGAAGGGGTCTCCTCACCATTATCTCTAATTTACCTTAGGAAACTTTGGCTAGGCTGTTCCCATGGCCCAAAGCTAGGATATCATAGAAGTTTTAGTTCCCCAGAGAAGACTTCTCTCACCAGGAGATGCAACAAACTCTTTTGAATTAAGTGTTAAAGTTGTCATTCTGTCACTTTGGAGTCCTCATGTCCAAGGCAGTTGTCATGGGCCTGCCTGGGGTGACCGTCTCAGGCTACTAAGAAGAAATAGGGCTGCCACTTCACAATGGAGCCAAATAGGAGCATGTCTGGGCGTCTGGGTGATCCCTTTTAGGAGGCATTTATTGTTATCTTGTCCCCAGATTAAAATAAATAGAAAACTACAACTCCATGTAGACAAGACTATGATTGGCCAGATCCTTCGTGAATAAAGATCTAAGCCACCCTCTGGCTGAAGGGCTCCCTGAAAGCAGACGGAATTCCAAAGGAATAGCAGAAAAAGACGATTGCAAGTACCAGTTGCAAACTTGTAGAAATGAGAACTATAGCTGTCATTAAGTGTCTGTCCTCATTTTATTATAAACACACCTTTACATCAACCTATAATCCATATATGAAGCAAATGTATTTCTTTGTTCTTCATGTCATATAAGGCACTTTGAGTTATTTCCAGTATACTAAGCAGTATGAGTTTTGTAGAATTTAAGCTGTGGAACAGATATTAATATGAGAGAACCTCTATCAAGAGCCTCTCTTCTGGGGAAGGACTTACTGTGCTCTCTGCTCTGTTCAGGATAGCTGTACCACTCTAAGTGAGACTGTGACCATACTATTACCCAGAGGTTAATTATGGGTTCCAGGGATGAGTAACCTTTAGACATCACGTTATGATGCTGTCATCTACAGGTGAGTTGGGCCTCCTCGATAGCTGCCCTGGGCCTTGTGTGACCTGCGAGATGTAAAGGGAGCTAAGTGTGGTGGCCCAGGGCTGTCCTCCCAGCATTCAGGAGCCAAGGGAAGGAGGATCATATTCCAGGCTACCCTGGGCTACAGTCTCAGAAAACCAACCAGCCAACCAAACACACACACAAACACACAACAACCAGGAAGAAATAAAGGAAAGAGCAAGTTGTCGTATATCCTCTAGAATTAAGTGGCTAAATGAACAATTCATCATTTGCAGGGAACAGACAGTGGTTTCCTCGACAGAGACAAAAGTGAAAATCACCGTGTGTAGCAAGGGGAGCCGGATGCGAGCACACTCACACCGAGTGGTTTCCCCATGCAAAACTCTATAAAGTTCAACCTAACCCACAGTGATGAAGAAACAGAAGACTAATGGTTGCCTGTCACCCTTGATGGAAGCAAGGAAGGACATTAAACAGAATCTTCAAAGCCGTATGAAACTGGGAACTGCTCAAGTGGCAGTTTCACCGAGGCACGCTTGTGCCTAAATTCACGAGGTTGTGTATTTTTTTAACTGGTACATTATAAAGAATACACAAATAGAAACTTCAAACCTGGTCAGGTGAGTGGCACAGCAGGAAGAGAGAGCTAAAGGGCTTCTAAAATGCAAAGAACTTCATGTCCATCAACCACAAGTGCGTCGCAAGATGGCACGTGTTATATGAATATCACGCCTCATGCTCTCCTGGGACATGTGGTCCATTTTCTCACCTTGATTCCAAGTGGTTTTGCTATGCATAGGGCCTCCTGTCACTCTGGTCACCGTGGACGTGCCTCAGGCTGAGGGCAGAAGGAAAGGAGGAAAGAGGACGACAGGATTTGCTCTTACAGAGGGGACTCTTTAATCAGCCTTCTGGAAGCTCGCATTACAAGTCAATCTTGCTAGCTTGATTTAGTCACACAGAAGCGACCATCTGCAAGGGAGACTGGTGGGCTGCGTGGCAATTGCAGTGGAAGAGGTGGATACATTTCAAAGGAAGAGCAGAGGAAATACATGGAGTTGAGTAACTGTCTGTGGCCACAGTAAAATACTATGGCGAAGAACTGACAAGCATGTTTATATGTGATGCCGAGCAAACTGGAGATGCAGGAGAAAAAAAAATGAAACTGGACCCTTATATAGTATATAAAAGTCATCGTAGAGTGGATTAAATACTAAAACATAAGACCTGAAAAGTCCATTCTCTTAGAAAAATTACACAAAGGAAGCTTTAGGACGTTTCATTTGACAATTAGATTGTTTTTCTAATGACATCAAAGTACATGTAGCAAGAGAAAAAAAAATAGATGAATTAGATCCCACCCAGGCTAAAAAACTTGAATTGCTAAAGTGCATTTCAACAATTGCATGGGGAAGTACTTACAAGTGACATAGCTGACATCGACTATATAAATAGCTCTTATGACCGAGCATTGCTAATGAAGGGGCACAGAGAGCTTGGCAGCACAGTTGGTGAAAGAAGACACATGTGACCAGCATGAGAAGGAGGGATGCTGTACATCACAGTCCCTAGGGAATTCAAGTCGAAGGGGAAATCAGGTGCTGCTTTGTACCCCCTGAGCTGAAAGCTACTGGAACAGAGCCAATCAAAAGAAGGACAAGTGTCGGGCAGGATGTGGAGAAACCGAAACACGTGGTGCTTTCCTTGTAAGAATGTCTAGCAGTATAGCCACTGTGGGGAACAGTATTGTAATTCCTCAAACAGCAGAGATGGAATTGCCAAGTTCCATGGCAATTTCACTTCAGATTGTACCCCAATAAACCAAAAGCAGGGCCTTTAAAAATATATTTTATTAATTTATTCATATTACATCTCAATGGTTATCCCATCCCTTGTATTCTCCCATTCCTCCCTCCCTCCCATTTTCCCCTTACTCCCCTCCCCTATGACTGTGACTATGGGGGCCTCTTCCCCCTGTATATGTTCATAGGGTATCACAAAAGCAGGGTCTTACAGAGCTGTTTATATATATCCATAACTTTGGCAACACCATTCGCAATATCCCAAAGCTGAAAGTAGCCCAAGTTACCTGTGGGAAGGGGAACAGACAAAATAAGCCCTGGTACATGGTAGATTATCCAACATTTAACTGGAAGCAAGTACTACTATGTGCTGTAACATGAGTGAGCTTGAAAACCTTATGCCAAGCAAAACCAGGCAGTCACTTACATGTGTATTACAATATATATATAATACTATATATGCAATGTGTATATACACTATATTATCTCTTATATTATATTATTATATAGTATATTATATTATACTGTATTATATATACACTGTATATTATGCATTATATACTGTAATATATTAGACATTATATTATGTAGATATAGATAAACAGTACATATATTCTGTAAAAAAATATTGTATTAGTCTCATTATACAGAGTACCTGGACTCTGTGTATATCCACTAAAGTAGTAAGCAGAGTGATGCGGTTCTTGGTTAGTGGGCATGAGTTTCTGTTTGGGAATAGGAAAGGCATGATAAATCAGAGTGATTGCTGCACATGATTATGAGCACACAGAATCCAATATGCTCTTAGACATGGTTAAAATGTTGCATTTTAATTTTACAACAGTAGTGATTTAAAATGGAAGAGATTACAGCCCACCAAGGTAGTTACCCAAAAGTGAGTTATCACCAGGAGTCATGGAGAGGTCATTCGTTCCTGCAGTAGGGAAATAGTCGACTGGCAACCTAACTGACTTTCCAGTTCTGAAGTGGAACATGAACCCTGCAGGTTCGTGAAGCTCATAGCCTCTGCTGAGAGGTTGCCAGCACTGAGGAAAGGACAGAAATAGGAAGATGGCCTGAGTTTTACTCCCACAAATTATCTTGAAGCCTAGCTCAGGAAGACAGTCTCATGAAACACCTATGTCCTGGCTACTTTAATGTCAACTTGACGCAAGATAGAGTAATCTGAGAGGAGGGAACTTCGGTTAGGGAAGGGCCTTTATAACATTGGCTATAGGCAGACAAGGTTGTCAGGCATGGTCTTAATTAGAGATTGACAGGGGAGGGCACAGCCCATTGTATGTGAGGCCATCCCTGGGCAAGTGGTCCTGGGTTCTATAAGGAAGCAGGCTGAGCAAGCCATCCGGAGCAAGCCAGTAAGCAGCACCCCTCCATGGCCTCTACCTCAGCTCCTGCCTTCAGGTTCCTGCCCTGCTTGAGTTCCTGCCTTGACTTTCTTTGATTATAAACGAGGATATGGAAAATAAACCCTTTTCTCCCCACGTTGCTTTTGCTCATGGTGTTTAATCACAGTGATAGTAATCTTGACTAAAACACCACGGCAGTGTGTTTTCAGCCTTGGAATCAGAATCTGTCTTGGTATTTTTAAACTCCCTTGGGTCTTGACATTCTCTGTATATGAGGACAGAATCCCCTGGTCTGTGTCCTCAAGACACACATGTGAAGGATGCTTTTTCTTAGATGTGACGTAGCATGGGTAAGGTAAATACAATGGGGGAAAATGGCCATTTGTCTTTTGAGGGTCACTTTTCACAGCTGAAGATGGGAACAGTGACAGTCACTCTGCTTCTGGTTTTCTGAGGCATAAAAATTATCACCCCAGCGAAGGAGAGGGCTTATGTGACCACCTCAACTCTGGGTGGATTGTGACACGTCGGTGGCAACTTGTCAGTGGAATGTGGACAAAACGGAGTTTGAGTTCTGAGTCAACCCAAAAGTTGATAAAGCTGTGGCTACATCATAAAAAAACTTGTGCTTCAAGTCCTGGGTGCCTAGGGAGATGTCAAGCAATGCAGAAGACACCTATGCCTCAGAAACTGACCCCTTGAAGAGCACAGGAGTAGGTCCTTCCAGTGACAATTGGTTTTTTAACTCCTCTCAGCCTAGACACCTCACACAGGAGGCCAGAGCTAGTATTTGGCTCTGAGCCATTGATTCCCTCTTTCACGTTGCGTCTTCTCACTAAGCTCTTGCTCGTCACCCCCTCGTGGGACATCCAGTGAGGAGGTAATCATACCTGTTCTGTTTGTGGCACATACACGTGAGTAGATCCAAGAGTCTGTTTATCTCCCTGTTTGGGATTACTTGTCACACAGGCAAGGTTATTGTGCTCAGAAGAAAAAGCCAATTTTTTTTTTCACAACATCAACATTTATATAATCTTTTTTTTTTCATGGAGGGTATTCTTTGGCCAGAGAGTTTTTAATGTAGTTTTTTTATTAATATTCCAGAAAACTTTAGTTTCTAACACTAGTTTTAGAAATACAACGTGGGCCTGTGGGCCAGGGCAGTGAGGTGCTGAGCAGGGCTTGGAGACGCATCTCTGTGCGTCAGTAGCTGGACATTTGTCATGTTTGACACAACGCTGTTAGGTTATAGTTTTTGTGCTAGGAGTCTACAATGGTGCAATTAAGAAACAGTCCAGAAAAATAATTTGTTTTACATGTTGGTACTTACATTTTCAACACAACAATGGATATTTGCAGTGCTATAAGGATCTAAAAGTACTCTGCCTTAATTTTTCAACCTATAAAATTGGCCTCAGTATAGTTTCTACCCCAGAGAGCTCATATTCAAATCCATTCCACCCAAGGGCTTGAACACAATACTGAGTGCATAATTGCCACTAAACATGTTAACCACTTGACCTGAACATAGAAAAGTCACTTAGCATAAAAAGAATATTGTTAGTGTCTAGTTGTTGGAATTACAGTGTTGGATGGATCACTAAAAATCAATGTTTCCCCTTAAGCTGGTCAATCCATGAAACAGAAAATAGAACGGGAACTAGAAAACAACAAGAAGAAGAGTAAAAGCGAGGAGTAAGAAAGAGTGAAATCATCCGGACAGAATCAAAACAGTCAAAACTCATTCTTTTCCATGGCAATATGGAGTATATGATGTAAGAAGGGTCAGAGGGCATGAAATGCATGGGGAAGGGTTAAGGGTGGCGGCATGGACACGCTACACAGGAGCGATGTGAGGTATAGCTGCAGCTCTGAGCTAGAAAAGCAGCCCTTTTTCTCTTCAGGACAAACCAGACTTTGAAGTGTTTGCTTGTCGCAAGTAAGATTGAATAAAACGGAAGTTTACAATTTCCTTCCAAGAGGTTATAAACTTCCTTAGATAAATACAACAACAACCATGTCATCTAATTGCAGGATGTTGTAGTCATGGCAACAGGCCTGAGGGACTCAGCTTGAATTAAGTTTTTCTTGTGACATGTAGCGTGGGAAACCCCATATTTTCGGGCAATTGTTCACTACACTTTAATTTGAGGGTCAGTAAAGAGTCTTTAAGGAGTGTTGTAATTACAAACAAGCAGTGTCATATTTGGGGGCACGTCTGTTTTTAATTTTTTTTTTAACTTGGCCAGTAATCTGGAGGGCACCAAGTGGTCTCAGGAAAAACTTTAGATATTCACCGTCATAGACACTTCGATCTCCTCTGATCGCCACACATCTGGGCCAATCAGAGAAATGCTTTCCTTTCCAGGGAAGGTCAGTCCTATGTAATATTTGGGAAATAGATGATTCTTTTTCATTCTTCACCCAAATTCAAATATAGTGCCCTGTGTTTAGTCTGGCAATCCTACTTTATCAGTGAAACAGAACAAATACAAGGCCAGGTTCACCTCAGGTGCATGATTCTAAATGGATGTGCATAAGAACACGGACAATGGCTGTGCCTCTTACAGGAAGCCACAAAGCAGACATCACAGGCAGTCAGACTCATTTGAAGACTTGCTTTTACATCCTCCAGCCTCCTGCCTTTTACCTCCAGCCTCCAGCCTCCTGCCTCCTGCCTCCTCCTGCCTCCTGCCTCCTGCCTCCAACCCCTACCTCATGCCTCCTGCAGGGGAAGAAGGGAGGGAGGGAGGGAGGGAGGGAGGGAGAGAGAGAGAGAGAGAGAGAGAGAGAGAGAGAGAGAGAGAGAGAGAGATGGATGGAAGGGGGAGAGAGAGGGAGTGGGAAAAGGGAGGGGGAGGGGAGAGAGACCTGCATGAGTATGTATGTACACACATACACACACACACACACACATGCACACACACATACACACACACACACACACACGCACACACATACACACACATACACACACACATGCACACACATACACACACACGCACACACATACACACACGCACGCGCGCACACACACACACACACACACACACACACACACACACGTCCACAATGGTTTGAGATGTGAGGCAGTGTGAGGCAGTGTGACCCCAACAACCAAATCAGGAACATGCTCTGGTGGTGTGGCTTCCTGTCGTGGAGTCACTGCCAGTCAGGTCCTGCCAGATCTTCACATGAGCATGCGCACTGCAAACCTGGAGCTGGGTCTTGCTGATGGTAACAGAGGACTATGGCGTCTACTTTCTGGGATCCCAAGGATGTGAACTGTTCTCCCACAAGTGCTCTATATAAAAGAGCATTTCTAAGCTGTTAGCATGAATGAAGCTCACCAAGGTTACGTCTCCCTTCTCAGTCAAGCTGTTGTTGCAGATATTGTCTGACTTGACGCTTTGCTAAACATCTGAGCCATTGGGGAGTTCCTGTTCCCATGATATTTGTGTCAAGGATCTCATCAGTCAGATTTCTGGCCGCCCTCTGAAATGACACTGGAGCAATGTGGGGTCTATTTATTGAATGGGCATGCATATTCATTGCACATGAACCTCACCACCTGCATCAACTTTTTCTCTCTATATGTCCAGGCTGGAAGAGCTTGTTCTGTCCTTGAACTTGTAGAGACCAGTTCAACAGTCCTTAGAACAAGGCCTGGTACATAGAAAGTTCGTAGAAGCCAGTGCTCCTTGGGCAGGACCCAGCATTCTCTGTAGTCAGGGTGTGGGAGCCAAGTAAGGTGACTGTCATGTTGGATTCCTCTGCTCTCAGTTCCTCATGCCCTCTGTGTTTTCCAAGGTCACTTGAGTGGTTCTAGAATATTCCAACAATTTGGTTAAATAGTTTCAGCGAAGGCTCACTCAGATTGAAAGCTTCTCTGGTAAATAACATCCAACAAAGGGGACACAGTTGTAGGGGTAAGATTAGCTTAAGATTAGTTTATTCTTGGTGTACACTGAAACAGAACTGGTACTCTCACAGTCCATACATTCGCCCCTGAGAGAACCTGCTCTCTTTCAGAGATTGTCCTCTTCTTCTACCCACTGTTGTAACAAGCCATGGGGAAATGCATGGTATAAGGTAATTTTAACTGACGTCTCTCTTTGGACATGTAGTTTAGTTTGTTCCCTGGTAGAGTTTTAAGACATTTAGGGAGGACATTGACCTAGGGAAAAAAAAAACATGAATGGATGCTTCTCTGTGTTTTGGGCTGATGCCTTGTGAATTGGATTCCTTTGGTCAATGAGCAGCCAGCTGTAATTTTAAAGCTGTGATTGACGTAAACCCATTTGGGGTTTCTGGCTCCTCTTCAACACCGATCTGTTTCTTCCTAAGATGGCGGATGGTATGATGGCACAGGCAATCAGGTACTCACTGGCTACAGTTGGCTTTTAGGTCTGCTGAAGACCCAAGGTCAAGAAGGGTCAAGGTGGAATGGAATAGTTGTGACAATGTGACCGAGCTGTATGACTTGAGGCGAATGCAGCCTGTCTGGGACGTTGGTGTGGTATGGGTATCGGTTGTGCTTCAAATGTTCAACACTAGAGTCTTGTCTTCCAGTGTGTTGGGGTTACAGTGGCAAGGCTTTAAATGATGGGACTTTGTTGGGAATGGTATCCTCAGAAAGGATTGTGGTGGTTCTAACAGGACACTGGGTTCTTATGAGAGGTGATTATTGAAGGGCAAGAGTGCCCCGCCCCCTCATCCTGCCTTACTGTGTCAATTTTTCCTTCCACATGCACTCCCACCTCTGTGACGATTTCCACCACAGGATACTCTTCAGAATAGAGCTAAGGCCAGGGCCATGCCTTTGAGCCCTCAATATGGTCACTGTTTTAGAAATCTCAATATGCTCAACACTTTTCAAAAACATATCATTAATTTATCATATTTTTAAATAAAATTGGCTTTTTATTTTACTTTGTAACAGAGGATTCAGTTTTACCAGCCTGGACCTGAACATGGCATTTATGAAATCAGATAAAATACCTTAATCCAGGTAATAATGACCACACCTCACAAATGTGACTACACCAACCACAATGCCACGGAATCCATGTTTTCCTGAGCCTTCAAGATACTTGACTGATTTCCTCTGATGCTCCTTGACAATAAAGTGTTGGAGAATTCCCAGCAGTGGCTCAGTGGGAGGCTCCATATTCCAAGCCAGTCAATGGATTCCTCCAAGCTCAACTACTTGCTCTCTTGTGTCTATTTCCAGAAGCCTGGCAGCTCTATTTCTAATACCAAGATTATCAGTTGACCAAGTTATTTCATTTGAGGATGCAAACGTTCATTTGCTAGAATCATTTTTAGAAAGGACTTGTTTCTCTCTGGAATAAACTTTCTCTCTCAGAAAAGAGAGAGAGAGAGAGAGAGAGAGAGAGAGAGAGAGAGAGAGAGAGAGAGAGAGAAACAAGCATGATGCCTTCACCCTGTTTGGGGGTTTTCTAGTGATTCTCAGCGCCTACCAGTGGGTCCCTCACTTTATTTTGTGTCATTACAAATTCATGGATGCTTGCTTCTTTGATGAATTTTAGTTGTTTGTAGCCATTATACATTTTTATTTTTCAATTTTTTCCTATCTTGAAAACATGGGTCCCTTTAAGTTTCTGTTTTTAATTTTTGATCCTCATGCATTGACTAACTCTCTAATCTCTAGATTTTGGAACACACTCACATGAGGGGGTCCTGTGCACTCTCTGAGTCATTATGGAGGACACATATAAGGACGGTCCCCTACCGTTGGGCACTGGGAACGACTGGTTCACCAATTTTCACCTCTTATTGGTTTGTGTTTTCTCCTAAGGCCCTTGTTGTTTCTCTTTTGCTCTGGCAGAGAAAGATCATTACCAGAGATGGATAAACTGGAGCGTAATTGTTTGATGACGATGACTTCCTGTGTTGGCGAAGGATGTGGGGGTGAGTACCCACAACATCTGCTGGAAATATTTTATCCCATGTAGTTAGCATGTAGAACATGTAGAGCCTGCTAACTCTGTTGCTTTTTACTTTTAACCAAATGTGTTGCCAAGCATCACCGAATTTTGGAAGTGTTCCACGTGAACTAAGACATTCCTCCATTGTTTGATAGTGAATTCTAACAAATACCCATTGTTTACGCCGTGTATGTGATCTTTCCATAAATCTTATATTCATTTTATTTTCTATGACTAAGATAAGTCATAGAAAAATGTGCTACTCATCTTTTTTCCATAAATAGGAATGGCTCGTATACTCTGTTGTTGTCTTGCTACATAAATAGGGCCTGAGAACTTATGTTTCATAGAGAAATTAACACTTTAAAGATATTAAAATATTTTAATTAATTAAATTAATTAATATTTGTTGGTTCTCTTATAATTTTGCAATGATGATATTTTCAGGAGATTGACATGATAGCACAGAGAGAACACAGCCATATCCTTTGCTCATTTTCTTCCATTATATTTATAAAATAATATCAGAACCAGGAATTTAACTCAGTGACATTGTGTACACAGTTCCATGTCACTGAGTCACATGCGAGCCACCAGGTGTTCCAGACTGTTTCTTTAGTCTTCCTGTGCCCTTCCTGGAGCCATCTTGCACCTGTTCCCCTCTCCTTTGCATCTTACAAATATTATAGTAAGGGAATAACACGCCACGGGGATCCCTTTTCTCAGTGTGGTTGCCTGGAGAACAGTCTCTATTTTTTAAAACTTTTTTTATTATTAATTTATTCTTGTTACATCTCAATGGTTATCCCATCCCTTGTATCCTCCCATTCTTCCCTCCCTCCCATTTTCCCCTTATTCCCCTCCCCTACGACTGTTCCTGAGGGGTATTACCTCCCCCTGTATATGCTCATAGGGTATCAAGTCTCTTCTCGGTAACCTGCTGTCCTTCCTCTGAGTGCCACCAGGTCTCCCCCTCCAGGGGACATGGTCAAATGTGAGGCACCAAAGTACGTGAGAAAGTCATATCCCACTCTCCACTCAAGTGTGGAGACTGTTCTGACCCTTGGCTAGATCTGGGTAGGGGTTTAAAGTTTACTGCCTGTATTGTCCTTGGCTGGTGCCTTAGTTTGAGCAGAACCCCTGGGCCCAAATCTTCCTTTCATAATGTTCTACTTGTAGGTTTCTAGGACCCTCTGGATCCTTCTACTTTGCTATTCTCCCATGCTTCTCTCATCTAGAGTCCCAATAGGATGTCCTCCCCTCTGTTCCAGTTTCCTGGTAAGTGAAGGCTTTCGTGGGACATGCCCCTTGGGCTAGTATGCAGATATAAGTGAATATATACCATTTGAGTCTTTCTGCTTCTGGGTTAACTCACACATTATTATCATTTCTAGCACAATCCATTTATCCACAAATTTCGGGAATTCCTTGTTTTTAATAGCTGAGTAGTATTCCATAGTGTCTATGTACCACAATTTCTTTATCCATTCTTCTATTGAGGGACACTTAGGCTGTTTCCATGTTCTGGCTATTATGAATAAGGCTGCTATGAACATGGTTGAGCAAATTTTCTTGTTGTGTGCTGGAGCATCTTCTGGGTATATTCCAAGGAGTGGAATAGCAGTCTCTATTTTCCATGTGCTTATTTACAGTCATTTACTCTCTGTGTCACAGGCTTGCTCACCCAGTTTGCAGTTTTGAATGTGAGTGTTTGCTTCTCTCTTGACTGTTAACATCTGAGGGTTCCTTATTAGACCCTAAAAAGGAGAAGTTAGTTAGGTGTGTGCCTTGCAAACATTGTCTCCCTGTCTATAGCTTGTATTTTCCAATTTTCTAGAATAATTTTGCACTGTTTCCTTCTAGAGAACGGGGCTAGCCTTTGCCCAGGGTTCCTTGGAGTGTGCTGACTGTCATTCATGATGGCCCCTTCCATCACCCATAGGAGCAGTACTGTCATTCATGATGGCCCCTCCCATGCCACACAGGGGCAGTAAAGAGTACTCTCTCGTTTCTAGCTTGGGTTTGTTTCACATTGGCATTTGTTATCATGACACATTTGTCACATGAATCAACTGACATGTTAATAAAGCAAAGACAGCAGTAATAATTAAGATCCACCATGGTGGCCTCCATCTGCTCCAGACCCCACCCAGAAAGCCACATTACAGTCTGATCATGGCTCCCTTAGGCTCCTCTTGGCGGTGACCTTCCTTTTTTTTTTTTTTTTTTTTTTTTTCCTTGTGGCCCTTATAATTCTGAAGAGAACTGACCAAGTATTTTATGGAGTGTTTCTCTATGGGAATTTATTTCATTTGTCTTTTTGTAGCTAGAAGATGTGGGTTTTGGAAGGAAGATTGTGGAGGTAAAGTGCGGTGTTGTCTTTTTCATGTCAGGTTCATTGTATTGTAACCTACTAAGAGCCTGGAGTTAGGTCGGTCTCCACAAGTGCACAACCTCCTTCAAGACTCCACTCCCTTCCAACACCGTCTTCAAACTTGGGCCATCTTACCATTGGCTAGATCTGGGTAGGGGGTTAAAGTTTTACGGCCTATAAACCCCTACCCAGATCTAGCCAATGGACAGAACATTCTCCACAGTAGAGTGGAGAGTGGGATATTACTTTCTCACATACTCTGGTGCCTCAACTTTGACCATGTCCCCTGGAGGGGGAGACCTGGTGGCACTCAGAGGAAGGACAGCAGGTTACCAAGAAGAGACTTGATACCCTATGAGCATATACAGGGGAAGGTAATCCCCCTCAGGAACAGTCATAGGGGAGGGGAATAAGGGGAAAATGAGAGAGAGGGAAGAATGGGAGGATACAAGGGATGGGATAACCATTGAGATGTAACAAGAATAAATTAATAAAAAAAGGAAAAAAAAGAGAAAAAAAACTTGGGCCATCTTGCTTCTGATACGATGGCTACAGATCTTGGCATTTTCAGGCTCTGCCATTGCACAGGAGATTGACCTCATTTCTAGCTTTCCTCCCTTTCCTGAGCTTGGAAATGAAGCCAAATATCCCAGAGCCCTAACCCTCTGACCACCGTTGAGCTTTCTGACATAGCCAGGCTCCCACGCTGCAATGTTCTGGCACGTCCCCCAGGGCTCTTCATTAGAAGGAGCCCAGGGATCATGTGAGGAATCCATCAAGAACGACGAAGTGAGTAGACTCCAAGCAATTGGAGGACACTTGCCAAGAACCGTGGGCAAAGGCCAGCCAGGTTCGCTAGAAGGAAGCAGAAGGGCCAACGATTCATGTTGGAGAGCAGAGTCCTCACATGTTGGCAGTCACACCACCGTACAGAACAGCATGATCCGAGCACAATTGCCTTCCCGGTGCCTCGGCTCCACCTCCCAGACACCTCCCTAAACTAGGCAGCACTGCTCGCTCGCTGTGCTGCCGTTACAGCTTTTCACAGCATCAAGTCTTTGAAATTGTACACCACGGACCCTTTCACAACCACCCCCGGCCCCATTTTGTAGCATATGCTTAAAATTAAGTCACGTTTCGTGTCCCGATAACTCTTATATGTAATTATTCAATAACATTATATTGCACGGGGATACAGCGTTTATAGTTACGCCTACTGAATAACTCTAGGTTGGAGCGAAGCCTGTATCCTCCAGCCCTAAGCCTCTGGCCACCCACTGAGCTTTGTGACATACTCAGGCTACCACACTACAACTCTCCAGGACTTACGCTGGGGCTCTTCATTAGAAGGATTCGAACCCAGATTTTTGGAAGGACATGTGATTTAGACCAGTTGGATAATTATTTACAAGCTTTGTGTCTGTTTGCTATGCGTTGACTCCGGTTAAGTCTGTCACAAAGCACCGGCCTGCGCTCTGAAGTCCTGGACTGGTTCCATGCTCGGCAGCTGAGAGGAAGAACTGAGGTTCGGTGTCCTCGCAGTGTTTGCTGTAGTCAGAGTCCGGTTGGAGCCGCCCTGATGGCTTCATAGTTGAAGGCCTCGTGTTTGATCCATTGCCGTTCTGTTAGGATGGATGCTGTGACGCCTCTTTCTGTATCCTCTATTCTGACGTTTCTATTGAAAGCTTTGCTCACTTCTAAATTGCTTGCTTATTTTATTATTGTGTGAGTTTTAAAGAATATTTGTGTATTTTTGGATGTAATCTTTTATCAGACAAATCTGATACATTTTCTCAGTCTGCACATTATTAAAAACAAAACAAAACAAACATTTTAATTATTATTATTATTTTTTTTAGGACAACTGAAACTCCTTGGTTGAACTTCTCCTTTTATTCTCCCAGTGCAGGGTCTCACTGTGCAGCCCAGGCTAGCCTGGAAATTCAGATTTTTCCGCCTCTGCCTCCTGAGGCCTGGGCCTCTTTGATCACACCATCATGCCTGGCTTGTTTCTGATTTTTGTAAGGTTCAAATAATTATTTTTATTCATGGATTGTGTGTTTTCATATTTTATTTAAAATTCATTTTCTAGGGGCTGGAGTGATGGCTCAGTAGTTGGGAGCACTGGCTGTTCTTCTGGAGGACCCAGGTTCAATTCCCAGCACCCACATGCTGGCTATAAATGCAGGCAAAACATGAATGCACATGAAATAAAAATGAATATGTTATAAAAAAGCAAACAAATAACCTCCCCCCATAAAACCTTTATTTTCTAGCCCTGTATCTTTCAGAAGATTTATTATTTTGCATTTTGCGTTGT
Organism: Acomys minous; assembly: GCF_964271855.1. Lineage (NCBI taxonomy): Eukaryota > Metazoa > Chordata > Mammalia > Rodentia > Muridae > Acomys > Acomys minous. The sequence continues at coordinate 45,579,424 of NC_140491.1, forward strand.
GCTCAGCTTGAGTTAGTGTTTTGTGGAAGTTAAAATGCCCACATGCACACATTTGCCTGTTGGTGTACATGTCTGTTGGTTTACCATGCAGGTGCCTGGTTATTCTAATAGTTATGACACAGCCTTTGAGGATCCTGCTACAACACTGGACTATCTATGTCTTCTGTAGTCTTCTCAAGTTTCGCCTAATGTTTTGATACCATGTGTGTATATGTTAGGGATCTTGCATTTTCTTGGAGAAAGGAACCTTTTACTGCAAGTCCTTCATCTTCATTTGAAATGACTGGACATGTCAGTGGCAGGCTTCTTAATTAGTATTGAAGTATGGGAGATAACGTTAGCGTAACGCTCCACTCCTTTAAGCTAAGGTCTTTGTTTCTTCTTTAAAAATTACTTATTTTACTCCAAATGAGAGGTTGATAGACAATGCTCACAGCCAACACTAAGACCTTCTGAGCAATAAGTCTTCATTTCTTGTTGCATAGTACTATGTTACTGTCAGAGTGAAAAGAAGCCAATGGAGACTTCGAAGAAGCAAATGGTCAAGGAGCCAGTGAACGTGGTGGTTTTAATGAAGATGGCTCCCATAGGCTCATAGATACCAACGCTTGGGAAACGGCACTACTTGAAAGGATTCAGAGGCGTGGTCCTGTTGTAGGAAGTGTGTCATTGGGGGAGGGCTTTGTGGTGTCAGAAAGCCCATTCCAAACCCAGAGTCTCCCTCTTCCTGCTGCCTGAAGATCCAGATGTGGACGTTGCAGCCACTCCCCAGCACCACGTCCGCCTGCCTGTGCTGCCATGCTTGCGCCATGATGAGACCTTTGACACTGTAAGCAAGCCCCAAATCAAGGTTTTCTTTTATAAGAGTCCCCATGGTCCTGGTGTCTCTTCCCAGCCACAGAATACCCCTAAGACAGTGAACATGTTTCCTTTTTTGACTCTTTGGAAAAGTAAGTTGTACAAGTTTCTTAGACATGTCTCTAAGAGTGACTATCTTATAAGTAGTCTTTCTTTCCAATTTACCATGCATTATTCACTGTGGACAAAGAGCCCCAATGTGACCATTTCAAACAACAGTCCTTGCTGAAGTTCCTGATTTATTTTCCTTAATTAATTCCAATGCAGAAATTAGGTGGATAAAGTTCTCTCTTTATCTCTTCACCTTTAATTTGGGTCTTGATTCTTAAAATGGGCTTCTGGTAGGCAGCATATGATTAATTATATTTTTGAAATATTCAGGATGAAAAGAGAGATGGACAGACAGATGAGAGAGAGAGAGAGAGAGAGAGAGAGAGAGAGAGACAGAGACAGAGAGAGAGAGGGAGGGAGGGAGCTCATGGCAATTTTGCTCTACTTTGCAGGAAGAATAAGACAAAGTATGTCTATTTTGTCTTCCCATGGCAGAAATGTACCCTCCATAATATCATTATCTACTTGCATTTACATGTATGAACTTTTTCTTTGTAATGGATTATGGAGAACCAATCATACAATAGATGCTGTCAGATCGCAGATAATGAGATGACCCCTTCTTCCAGGGTCCTTCACAGAGGAGGCCAGGAATGTCACCATATTAGTCACCTGAGGAGCAGCCCCCAACTCAGGAAGAATGGGAGTAAAGAGCTGAGCAGTGGAGCTCCACCACTGGCTCCTCACATCACCTCCTAGGTACGTTCTGTGCAAACATCCCAAGTGCCAGCTGGCACGCAGCCAACCGTGCCTGCCTGCAGTATCAGCATCAATGTGCTGCTTGCAGTTTGCTTAGGTGTCTTTCCCACCCATCGTCTGTCCCCTCCCTGTGCCATGTCAGATCTTCTTAAGATGGCATTCCTCTTAAGTTCACATCCCACAGTCAATCACTCACTGTGGCTTATTTCTGGGCCAAGCTGTAGTACGGCAGACAAGCCTCTAATCAACATGTTCATAATATCCCAGCCTTTTGTGGCCCACTGTTCTACTGAGACAGCAGTGGACTTGGTAAATGTGTCTACTCTGCCTGCTGCATCCAATTTCTTTTAATTTTAGCTAATACTTCTGAGTTGATTTGCATAACTATTCTTTCTCCTCACTCTTCCCATTCCCCTTTATTTTTTTTATTAATTGCACTTGTAAAACTGTCAGTTCATCCACTGTTATACAATCTTTGTCAACTAAGACTCTAGACTTTATGCTATTATTAAACACACTTCACACCAGGTCTCATTGCAAATTTTAAGCAGTGGCTCTTTTAAAAAATATTTTATTAACTTATTCATATTACATCTCAACTGTTAGCCCATCCCTTGTATCCTCCCATTCCTATCTCCCTCCTGCTTTCCCCCTACTCCCCTCCCCTATGTCTGAGACTGAGAGGGACCTCCTCCCCCTTTATATGCTCATAGGGTATTAAGTCTCTTCTTGGTAGCCTACTATCCTTCCTCTGAGTGCCACCAGGCCTCCCCACCCAGGGGACGTGGTCAAATATGGGGCACTAGAGTTCGTGTGAAAGTAAGTCCCCACTCTCCACTCAACTGTGGAGAATGTCCTGTCCATTGGGTAGATCAGAGTAGGGGTTCCTTATTGTCCTTGGTTAGTGTAATAGTTTGAATAGACCCCTCTGGGCCCTGATCCACCCATCACGATGTTGTTCTTGTAGGTTTCTAGGACCCTCTGGGTCCTTCTATTTCCCCATCTCCTATATTTCTCTTACCTAGTGACTCATAAACTGAAACATCTTAAGGATATTTTTTATCTTAAGGAGAGATTTAAGAGCTATCCCTAATATGATTCTTTTTCTCAAGCCTAATGCAGTGCCAGACTCTCCACCTTTTAGAATGGAAATTATGCAGGTTTGTGCCGTGTGACCAAACCAACAGGTATGTTCAGAGGGGATGCTCTGTGACCTTCTGCCTGAACAGATTTACAAGGTCACACATTTCTGACCTTGCAGTGCCCTCGCCATTCAATAGTTAAGGCTATAGAGAGATGTTTCCTGCTTGCTGTTCTGAAAAGTGGAGGCATTTTTTTTTTGGTATGTCTAGTTATCCATAGACATAATCTCAACAGGGATTATGTTGCTTTCCGAGCATGTACCATGTCATCCTTTCCTTGGTGTCCACCTTTAATTCAGAGAGTACATTGGCCTCCAAGAACTATGCGTATAAGCCGTCCTGTATATGGGTGTGCTCAGGAAGCCTTCGGCAAGCTGCCTCCTGTCTTTCAATTAGGGTGGAACTAACTGAGCTGTAATCACAGCCCTTCCCACCACATTTCTCCTTTCCATGACAAGAAAGATTTGAATGGTGAGCACTCAGCTAGGTTACACAAGTCACCCAGATACTTCAGCTCTATCTAGGGGTCAAGGAACTCTGGGTAGCCTAGCTGACCCTTTCCTTCCTGATTCCTGTAGGTGATCTCACACTGCAGTGCCAGCTGCTCCAAACTGAGCTCGTCTCTGATATTGATTAGCACACCTGAGCGTCAGCCGATTGCCCAGTTCTTCTTTGCTCTATAGCATTGTGAGCAGACTCAAATTCTCGTGCCCTTTCTGAAGAGATATTAACAACTGTTAAAGTTCACCTGTGGTTGTCTTTGAGACAAGGACTGCTTTGTAGGCTTTGACCTTTCAAAAACCTACCTTATTTGGGGTTGTTAAGCCTCTCTCTCCCTTCTCTACCTTAATGCCTTCCAACACCCCTAAACAAGGTAAGAGAGAAAGAAAGTCAGTGGGGAGAAGGGGATAGCACTCTCTGGCAACTTCCTGTTGTTTAGTGTCAGTGTCGTCAGGTTCTTTGGAGAAATACCAATCTCCATTGTCAGGATATTCAGCCAGTAAAGGCAAATTCAGCAGCAGCTTTCTCTTCCTCCTCCTCCTGTCTCTTCCAAGTGTTCTTTTCACAGCCCTCCTTTGTCTTTCTCCTTGGGTTCTCTTACTTAAACCCTTTCAGAGTCTACACAAGACATTTTCCTGCTTGCAAAAACCACGCCCCCACACGAGGCAACCTCCCGCTGACAAAGGCCATGTGCCCTCTCATGAGACTGTTATCTGCTGTGGACAAACTGGAGCAGCCCCCATATCCCACACCCTGGATTAAAAACAAAACCACGCTTACATAATATAACTGAGTTCTTAAAGAAACCAAAACTTCCACAACACTGCCTCTCTTGTGTTATTCCTGGATCAAACACTGTAAAGCTAAGAGAATAGCAAAGGAGGGAGGGAGGAATAATAGGAAGGAAAGAGGAAGAGGGGGAGGAGGAAGTGGAGGAGGAAGAGAAGAAATGAGGAAGAGGAAAAGAAAAGACCAGTAAGAGTGGGAACACAGATAAGAAGCAAGGGTGCCTAGGATACTTACCACTTGACTGCCCCCAGTTTTCCTTTTCCTGTATCCTTTGGGATACACTGAGAGCCACTGGCTCCCTAAGCACGGCATACCCTGTACTTGTTCACAGTATGCTTGCTCCATCCTTTCATGTCCTCTCAAGCTTCTGGTCCATGATCTTGGTTGCACTCTGCTCTTTGGTCTCCTCCCTCTCCTTAAAGAATGCTGCTTTTATGCTGCCCATCCGCTGTGGCAGAGTTATTCTCTTTATGTCTTTCTAACAACAAAGGACAGGTGTAGGGTAGACATTTTTGAAGCACATTGAACTAAGCCTGCACCTGACACACACATTATATTTTAGTTAGTTTGGACTTTCCTGTCCCCACCAAAGGAGACATGGTTCCCAACATTGTTTTTGGATAAGAGATTGAGGGTGTTATTGAAGCTCCTTCATTATACTGTATATGTTGCTTTAGTTCTTTAATACACATGAACTAAGCATTTGTTGTGAGTCTTTAATATGAAAGTAATTGTTTATACAAGAAATTAATAAATTTAGGAAATTCCTTAAAAGTGTTTCGTGACAACTTTTGTATAGCAAAAACAACAACAACAACAACACAGGGTTATTTGAGAAAAATTGAGATTTATATATCATGAATGTGTCCCAGGAAATCTGGGCTCCTCTAAGTAGATAATAAAATTATATAAATGAGAATCAAACCAGTGCTTATTCTGATTTTTTTAAATAAAAAATATAACAATCTACTTCTACTTAAAGTAACATTCTCTAATGGTTTGGCATTTATGGCAGTGCAGTATTTTTTTGGTATACATGATGCAATGAAAATTTTGTTTTATGATCTATTCACAGGCTTGTTGGTCCATTGAGTAAATAGGATTACTGATTCTTTACAAGCAAGTAAAAACACTGAAGTGCCACAGGCTTTGAGATTTACAGCGCTAAGTGCCCCAAGATATATATATTCCAGCCTGTTGGTGAGTTTGGCATCTGGAAAAAATGATGAAGAAATTGTGAATAAAGAGTAAATGTGAACTGGACACATTGCTGAGCATTTGGCAAGAGTGAGACACCGAACTCAGGAGATTGCTTTGCAGTGTGGCCTGATGTACACCAGGGAGAAAAAGATGTGTGCTGGGTTGAGTTAGGGTGTATTGAGGATGTGGGGTGGGAATAACCACAGGAAAATAGGCAATGTGGGAAAAAAAATAAAACTAGAGGAGGAAAGGAAATAACAACAATGACCTCAAGAGCACAAGGCGGCATTGTTTCCAGAACCTTCACAAAGACATCATGATGTCAAGTCCTCCCTGGGGGAACCAGGGACAGGGAAACATTCAGAGAGCTGTTTGTTGACTGAGGGGCCACGGGCTGTGGAGGAGGGTAGAACACAGAAAGATTCATAGCCAGGGCAACGCAAAACCTACTAACCTCAGCCCACTGAAGCAAACGCTCTGCCTGATCCCGAGGAGCCTCAAAGGCCTGGTGTTGAGAAATGAGGACTTTCTAGGGGCACAAACTCAAAGAGACGTGTCTATCCAACCAAGCCATGTTGATGCCACAGATTGGCTAGAGGTCAGGAGACATGGGTATGACTTTCAGACTGTACAAGTTCAGGCTGGGGAGCAGAGCCCCTCAAAGAGCTCATGATGACAGCCCCAAGCATCCTCACCATGTGTAGACTCTGCATTCATAGAATGAGATAATGATGTTAACCTGGGTGGCTTTGTTTGGAGAATGGAATGGGCCATCACACAAAGTGTCCACGTCCGCTGTGTGACAACTATTGAAGGTTAATAAATCATCCAGAGCAAACGTGTAGCACAGTCAACATTTTTCACTCCACTAAACCTTATCCACTCCTCTCAATGAGATTCTTTTCTTTATACTAGAGTTCTTTGCCATCTTGTGGAGGTTCTACTACCACTGAGTAGGAGAATAAAATCAAACGTGTAATTCAGTCTGGCCTGATCCTCACTAGTGGTTATATGAGAACATTTAAGATATCCAGCAGGCAAAAGATTCATCTTCCTTACAGTGCTCCATCCCCATCGCCTGCTAATCTCTTACTATGGAAAAGGAAAGTACAGTAAGATCCTTAGGCAGCTGGAAAGGCAAGAAGGCTCTAAAAGTGAAAAACAAAGAGGATACTCTTTGTACCAGGATCCATTATAGCTGATCATTAACATGAAGTATTAGTGACCAAAGGAAGGGTTACATTACTTATGGCTGGTCCTCATTTTGCCACAAAGTCTGACTTAACCTTCCTTATGTACATGGGGGACACAAACTCCTGAGGACTCACCACAATCCTTGACCCCGCTGGCCTAGTACTGTGCCTATCCATCCATGAAAGATCCGTTGGTGTCTACATCATTATCAAAGAGAGCAGCTGATGTGTTAAGTCACTGACTTCACGAATGTGTTTAACCCTTCCTATAGTAGACAATGGTTAAGAATTTCAACCAAAGGAAAATCATTCACTCTGCCACAGCCAACCATGGGCTTCAGAATTGAGTGTCTGACCTGGAAGCCCTCAGAAGCACACACATCCTCTGAGGGCCGGTGATTGTCTCTGGTGAAAATGGAGAACTCTGGGCCCTGGCTTTTATCTGTGTCTTGGCCTGATAGGCCTTCATTATCATGTTAGCTTTATATTACTTGTAAAAAACATTTAAGGAATAGATTTTCCAATTTTTCCATAGGAGGATTTATAAGGATTATGTAGTCATACATCACTAGAAAAAGCATTTCTATTTTTATAATTAACATTTATAATATGTCAGGAACAATTAGTTATTAACTGATAGCGCATGCAGCTAAAAATACTGAGGCAGTCCTGACTTTTTAATAATTTAAATATGTAATGTTAAAGAAGGCTAATTGCATCATTAAAATAAGGTAACATTTCTAGGGAAAGACATAGGATAATTAGCAAAAGTAAAATGCGTGGTTAGACATGGCATTTCTGGAATGGTGGTAGAAGAAGTGTGAAGAAATTCCTCATAGTATCTAACAAGATGGTAAAAATTAGGAAGAAGCAACATTCAAGAAAACTGGAATGACTAGCTATGGCACACCTTTAATGTGCACTCCTTTATTCCTAGCACAAAGGAGTCAGAGACTTGCAGATCCCTATATTCCAGGCCAGCCTGGTCTATAGAGTGAGTTCCAGGACAGAGAAACACTGTCTTAAAAACATAATGATAATTATCTAATAATAATTAAAATGAATTATTTAATTATTAGATAATTAAAATTATGAAACACTAATGTTTGTTAAATAATTAAAATTATTAAATAATTATTATTGTAATTGCAAACAATGATCTTAATCTGGTAAGTTATTGCTCAACACTAACAGTAAGGACAGAGTGTGTTGTGGGGCATGGATAAGTCATCCGAAGGCCAGTACTTTGTTGGGAACGACAGTGAAGAACTGTGAACGCTCAGGTCAAACAAGCCTGTGTCACCGGAGCTGGCAGTGCCTACCTGTGAAAGTGAATTTAGATTACTTGGAAATGTATAGTGCAAACCCAAAGGAAAGGTGTTAGCATAACTGCCATGGTGGAAATAGAATCCTAAAATTACTAAGAACTAAAGTTGGGAGACTGGATGATAGGAGAGAGAGAGAGAGAGGGAGAGAGAGAGGGAGAGGGAGAGGGAGAGAGAGAGAGGGGAGGGGCAGGAGGTTAACATCAACAGTTTTAAAGATGCCTTTCACTTGTCCCAGTCGTGCCAACCAGTATGGAAGATTTTATGTGTGGAAAGAGTCATATGCTCTTCTTTGGGTGGATGGATCAAGAAATGCACATGTGTCCAGAAAATACAATCTTCTTTCAAATGATGTGAGAAATGGGGTGTGGAGTCACAAACCACAATGAATGAAGTTTAAATGTTTGCTTTTAAGTGAGGAATAAGCAGTTCCAGAAAACCTCAACTGTAGAGCATACTGGCAGACAGCAATGTTAAAGCAACATTACCAATGCAGGGGTCTCCATTGGTCCCAGCAATGCATAAGACAATTATGATGATGATGATGATGATGATGATGATGATGATGATGATGATGTCATTAATGTGGGGCTGTTGGATCTACTATTTGCTAGTGATGGATACATGATACTGTAATTTGACAATATTCATAGAACTCTCCAGCTCAGAGAGAGCAATGCTTTGTGCATAGTATAAGGACTCATTTGGGAGTTTGGTAGATCCTAGAACTGAAGGTAGACTATGATAAACTCATCTATTTGGATTAGAATTTTAAAAAATAATTGCCTGAAATAATCTTACTGATGAGGGAGAGTGGGGAAAAGGCCTTAAACTTTGGAGATGAAGGAAGTTTACAACAATGGGGACAAAAGAAATTCCCCATAAGCTCTGCCATGTGGCTAACATACATGCATCTCAGGGGTTCAAAGGTTAGCAATGTTAAGGCCTTTGAGCATGTGTCCTAGTAAACGCACTGCAGCTTTTGGGAGCCAGCCTTGAGAGGGACTCATTTCACCAGGCAGAGGAGGAAGCTACTGTGTACTTGTGGCAACGAGTTAGAGCTGTTGATATCGTCAGTAACGTTGCTTAACTTAATGTAAATCAAGATACTTGCATAGAGAAATGTATGCAGGTGTGTTTTTGTAGGAGTTGAGATTCCCACCCATATCCCTTCATCTCCGTTCTTGTACTATAATCCCCAATATAGAGAGTGGTGCTGCCTGGAGAAATAGCCAACTCCAGAATGCAGAGAGGAAGCCTTTAAGAAAGCCAAAAGCAGTTTGTGGGGAGAGAAGGGAAGACAGCACTCCAAAATACAGTGTCCTATTGTGCTGTGGACATGTCAAATGTACATAGGAGGCAGCAGAAAGGATGCACTGGTTAACAGAACACTAGATCAAGAAAGTAAAATGGTATTGCTATAACCAAAATATAAGACATGTCAAATAAATGCCTCCATTCAAGCTCGTTGTATATGTAAAAAAATAAAAAAAAATAAAATAAAAAAGGAAAGCGAGAGATAAAAGACCAATGCAATATATAGGAGAATTCTGAAGTCTGAGTCGACCTGTAGATATTCCATCCTCAGGGGCAGGGATGGGCTCTACTCCCTAAGGGAAGGCTGTGTGGTATTGATTCCCAGTCTAAAATAGTTTGTAAAGGAGGTGGGCATTGGCTTAGCACATATAGGCTCTGTGTTCGACACCCTTAACACCAAAACCACACACAAATACATAGATGCATGCATGCATACATACGTACCACATATACAGGGAAATGCATAAGTAATTGTCTTAAGTGCTTAGTCGGGCACATCACATATTGAACAATAAGCTTTACTGTTGTCCATGGGGAACAGGTCCTCCTATGTCCTCGCCCATTTTCCTTAGTCACCCCTCCAGGGCTGGCACTTTCCTTTCCCTCCTCCTCTTTCCGGCCACTTTTCCCCTCTCTTCAGCTCATTTGCCTTCCTAGTAGCTCAGCCAATATCACACTGCCAAGTGCTTTTCACACCTGTAGGTAATGCTCAAAGTCTGAGCACAATTTACTCCCAGCAACCCCGTGCTCTAAAATGTAGTAACACACTCTGCTTTTCTGTCAGGCAAGTACTATTTTTATGTTGGTTGGTTCATTGGTTGGTTGGTTTTCAAACAAGGAAGCCAAAACAAAGCATGGAAAATAGCTTTGCCAACTCACCCGGCAAGTGTCAGAGGCGACTCCAATGCCTGAAGCTGTCTTTTAGTCATGTGAGCTGGCCAAGAAACCAGCTGCACCTCCTGCTGAGACAGTGGTGTGGGTCTTGCTCTCTGTGGTCTGATATTTTCATTGTGCCTTCCATGTATCCCTGTCTTATCTTTATAGCAGGATGCTTTATTATATTTATTTTTGTCCCCATCTTTTTGTTCTTTCATATATATATATATATATATATATACACACATATATCCGTCCACCATCTGTGGCAGCCTTCCTTCCTTGTTCTTTGTCTTCTATTGTCCTCCGATCTTTACTCAACACATCTTTTTCATTTTTTGTGACTACTTTCTACTTTCATAGTGCGTGTGCGCGCGCGCGCACACACACACACACACACACACACACACACACACACACACACAAAACTACAATTTACACATGAGTGAGAATATGCAAGGTTTGTATTTCTGACTCTGGGCCACATTGCTTAACACCGTAATTTCCAGATTCATCCATTTTCCTTCAATATCATAATTCCATGTTTCTTTACACTGAATAAATTTCATCATGCATGTGCCATGTATGTCCAGTCATTTGTTGATGGACATCAAGGGCAGTTCCATTTTCTTGCTGTTACAATAAAATGTATCTGTTCAGCCTAGGAAGCCAATAACTGACACAAGGAGACTGAAACATAATTCAAAGCTGCAAGCACTACCCCAGGCAGAGTTTAAACTGTTATTAACCTAAGAGTAAACTAAAATAAACTACTCTAATCCTCATAACCTACATATATCCCAAGCACTTGCCAATCTGATCCTTCTCAGGCCACTTCTCTTCTCCTCTTTCCCCTTCAACTGTCAACCCTCCTCTTGAATTCTCAATTGCCGGCTCCTCCCCCTCTCCAGGAAGTTCCACCTTCCACTTCCTGTCCTTCTGCACAGCTGATTGGCTAAACAGTGCTTTATTGACAGTTGTTACATCCACTCAAGACATTCCTCCACATCTTGCTGTTGCCCGAAATAAACACAGATGTGTAAGGGTTTCTGTGGCAGGACATGGAGACTTTTGGGTATACATGGATAGTACGGCTGACTCACACAGTAGGTTTGCTTTTGAATTTTTTCTTTTTGTTTGTTTTATTTTTATTTTTACATATTCATTTATATTATTATACGTATGTACAATAAACTACACAAGCCAGAAGAACCACAAAACAAGCTGGAATTATATAAATGTTATATTCATAGTGTTCTGGCTGCTTATATTTAGCAGCCTTGAAGAAACCATTTTTCCTATCTTGGTGCATCTAATATTCTGAATGTAAATCAATATCTATCATATCTCGTTATTATCAACCTAAAACATCTATCTAGACCTAAAAACATCTTAAGCCCTAAACAACTAAGCCTAATTGTAAAACTAAACTACCAGGTCTTCAACCCCATCAGAGACTTGAGAAGAAGTAAAATTAATTGTCTGAGTATACAGGAAGTGCAGGATCGCAGCTTCCCAATTAAGATGACAGAGACAGTTCGCTGCCCAAAGCTCTCTATAACGTTGGGGCATCATCTTCTGCCTTCTGGCCTAGTATATCTGACAGACATATTTGTGAGTCAGGACTATTGAGGACTTGCTTAACCTGTCTTGGCAGAGTTTGGCCATCGACTCTGCCTGTGTCCAAGCTTGCCCATTTTTAGGAAGAATTCTGTCTGTGGTAGAAATGAGGACATTTTCCCCAGTTGCTTGTTTGCCACATTTGAAGCCATCTCCCTAAGGAGGTTCTTTGATGCTCATCATCTTCTTTGAGATAGGCTGGGTGTTGCCAGGAGTTAGCCTGTCTTATTATCAAAGAATCTTTAAAACAACAAAAAAACTTTAAATGCCATATTCTGTAGGTCTCTGAGATTTTTGAAGACCTTATCTAACTATTTTACCTTACTTTCTTTAGAATCATATCAATATGTTACACCTAGAATGTATATTCTTGTGATAATCTTTTGAGAAGCTTCTGTGTTGATTTCATAAAGTCTTTTGAGCTTACATTTCCACCCATGAAAAGGGCTCCCTTTTCCCCACCCCCATCATCTGCTGTTATCTGTTTTTTTTTTAAATAATAACACTGCTGACTGGGTGTGATGGGATCTTAAAGTACTGTCCATTTGCATTTTCCCAATGGTCCAGGATGTTGAACTTTGGTAGAAATATTTCTTGGCCATTTGTGTCTTTTCTTTAAGAACTGCCTTTCAACCATGCACGTCCTGACCCAACCATATGCATGTCCAGAGTCAATCATGTTCTCTCTGATTTACCCAAGATTCTAAGTATAATAAAGTATCTTTTCAATCTTGCAGCTTTCTCAGTTGGCTGCTACTAAATACAATTTGCCAGGTGGTTTTTCATTTAATTCTTAGAATACCCAGAGATGTGTGTGTGTGTGTGTGTGTGTGTGTGTGTGTGTGTGTGTGTGTGTGTGTATGAGAGAGAGAGAGAGACAGACAGACAGACAGACAGACAGACAGACAGACAGACAGAGACAGTGGAGGGGTGGAGAGTGTGTGTGTATGAGTGTGCACATGTGTATGGAGAAAAAGCACACACATGTTTTTCACACGTGCAGAAATTATGAACTTGGTCAATGTAACACAGCTAAAACATGAAGGAGTCAAAATTTCTATTTAGTTCTGATTCACTTCAAAGCTCCTGCTCTCATGTTATCTTGCTTTCTTCTCCAGCCTGTTACCAACATGTATGCCTGATTTTTATAACTGATAGGCTTACAACACAGGCTCTGTTATGATTGGTGAAAGAAATATGTGGACTTTTTTTTTGGTAGTAGAAAGTGACCATTCATCAAGGTTTGGACTTCAGATGTCAAATTTCAAGTTCATTTATATGTACTCGACTTTAGATGAACAATTAACAATAAAAAACATTTATTGAGTCTGATTCAGAACCCTTAGTGCAAATTCATTACATGTAGTGAGCAATCTACTAGCTGTGACACCAATCTCCTTTCCAAGCTATTTCATGCCAATTTAAGCTCTGTTATATCTGAAGTAATTGCAATATCCCTTTGAATGTTAATTTCAACATAAACTGTGCAACAATATCAGTCATGCTAAAGAAATATTAGTTGAAACCACAAGGCCATAGAGGGCAAGTGACACACGGAAAGGTGATGAACCACAGCTGAACACTAGCAAAATCCAAGTTTGAAAAAAAAAAAAAAGGAGACCCACCTAACACCCATCAGAATGACTAAAATAAAAACAAGCAAACAGAAAACCGCAAATTCTGACCATGATACAGAGGACCAAAACCTCCCATCCATGGAGTAGCAGTGGACAGCTCAGCCATTTTGGAAGACAGTCTACAAGCCGACTATATACTAACACAGGACATAGCAATACCTTATTTACCCAATGGCTCTGCAGAGTTCATTCACACAAAAGCAAGTGCAATCCTATCTGAGGTAAGTATACTGACAACCATCCAACAGGAAGTGATGAGGGCTTACCAGATGAGTGATGTGGAACAGCTGCGCTCAGTGGTGTTGAGTCTTTTTCTCTCACCTGGTCCTTTGCGGTTTGGGAATTTTCTGAGACAAGAGGAGGTGTATTTAATTGTGGAGACTTGCCCTCATGTTGAGTATCCACCATCACCCCACCACCCCCCAAAAATCTATTTCTTTAGGAAAAGAAAATGCCTCATGTTAGCATATTAAAGACTGGTTTTTAAAGTTTCTAAAATGGAAAAGAAAAGCTGTGGCTAGTAAAAGATATTGCCTGATCATGTCTGATGGTGAATTTAGTGATTTCTCAAGCTGAGAGTGACAACTAACAACACATTGTATGAGCAGCACGTGCTGGACCGCGTCTCCTTTGTCATCACCTCCACTGTTAATCATGTGATTTGCTGGCTGGCTGCAGTCCCAACTTGTCCCCCACCCTCACCCTTAGCAGTCCAGAAACTGCCAGCATGTGAAAAACAAAATTCCGTATAATGGTTCTTCTAAGACTTAATTTTGACCAATCTATCTCGAGGTTCAGCAAAGCTGAAATGAGGTTTACCATCTTGTAAAAGCTCCAGAAAACTGTTGGTCAGTATCCAGTGTTTAGGTATCTTTAGTTTGGTACTAAACTGATTTTTCTCACATCAGTGTCTGCAGCCTGGTCATGAACATACTTATTACCCATGCATCACATGAGCAATTTGGAGTCTGCTCTTATTATTGCTTATTTGTAGGTGGCAGTCTCTGTAATATGCTCAGAGTACCCCCTCCCCGCCCCCCCCCACTCCCATTTACGGAAAGCAGGAGGCTTAGGATCCATAATCCTGATTTTCCTTATTTCCACTACAGATTACCCCTCTGCTTTACCATTAATTGTCCTCCACACTCCAGCAGAACGGGCGAGAGCCAAGTGCACATCATGCAGACTCCCCAGTGTTTCCTGCTGGCTTCACGGCTGCCTCTGGGTAGCTGTTCCTCTGGGTAAAGACTTTGGCATGAACAAGAACTGCTAAGCCCAGCTTCCTAGGTCTGTCCGGCACGGACACTCTGGTGTGCACAGCTTAGCTGGAACATGGAAGGAAGTTTTCTCTTTGAGGCAGGATATGGAGGGACAGAGCTTGTACACATAGCACGGGTGGTGCTCTTGAAGTCCATATTTTCATTCTGTTTACTGCTCATATTATACCTTAAAATCTCAGTCTAACTTAGATGAGTTGTTGTTTCTGGTTTAACACTGATTCCGGTTTTTCCTAAAATAACCTTGACCTGAAGGCAAGGATTTAGGTGAGTTTTTGGTTGGTTGACTTGGTGTTTTTTCTTCCCAGATGCCTGTCCAGTAATTTGAGCACCAGTTTTTTGGGACAGTTACATTTCTCATGCTGTGCCCTGGGAAAATCTCTCCTGCTGTGTTGAAGCAGAAGACACTGAACAAAGTGGAGTAAGCACTTCTGCGTTGCTCTTTGTCAAGCTTAAGTTCCCCCCGAGAATACAGATGAATTTTGAAATGAATTGGTTGCTTTCCCACAAATACCCTGGGATACCATTCAGTGCTGCACTATGCCTGTCCTCCAACCCCTGGACAGTACACACTGTCCTCCAGCCCCTGCACAGTACACACTGTCCTCCAGCCCCTGCACAGTACACACTGTCCTCCAGCCCCTGGACAGTACACACTGTCCTCCAAACCCTGCAGAGTACACACTGTCCTCCAACCCCTGCACAGTACACACTGTCCTCCAACCCCTGCACAGTACACACTGTCCTCCAACCCCTGGACAGTACACACTGTCCTCCAACCCCTGGACAGTACACACTGTCCTCCAGCCCCTGCACAGTACACACTGTCCTCCAAACCATGCACAATACACACTGTCCCCCAACCCCTAGACAATACACACTGTCCTCCAACCCATGGACAGTACACACTGTCCTCCAACCCCTGCACAGTACACACTGTCCTCCACCCCCTGGACAGTACACACTGTCCCCCAACCCCTGGACAATACACACTGTCCGCCAACCCCTGCACAATACACACTGTCCTCCAACCCCTGCAGAGTACACACTGTCCTCCAGCCCCTGCACAGTACACACTGTCCTCCAACCCCTGGACAGTACACACTGTCCTCCAACCCCTGGACAGTACACATTGTCCCCCAACCCGTGGACAGTACACACTGTCCTCCAACCCCTGGACAGTACACACTGTCCTCCAACCCCTGGACAGTACACATTGTCCCCCAACCCGTGGACAGTGCACACTGTCCTCCAACCCCTGGACAGTACACACTGTCCTCCAACCCCTGCACAGTACACACTATCCTCTACCCCCTGGACAGTACACACTGTCCCCCAACCCCTGGACAATACACACTGTCTGCCAACCCCTGCACAATACACACTGTCCTCCAACCCCTGCACAGTACACACTGTCCTTCAGCCCCTGCACAGTACACACTGTCCTCCAACCCCTGGACAGTACATACTGTCCTCCAACCCCTGCACAGTACACACTGTCCTCTACCCCCTGGACAGTACACACTGTCCCCCAACCCCTGGACAATACACACTGTCCGCCAACCCCTGCACAATACACACTGTCCTCCAACCCCTGCACAGTACACACTGTCCTTCAGCCCCTGCACAGTACACACTGTCCTCCAACCCCTGGACAGTACACACTGTCCTCCAACCCCTGGACAGTACACATTGTCCCCCAACCCGTGGACAGTACACACTGTCCCCCAACCCGTGGACAGTACACACTGTCCTCCAGCCCCTGCAGAGTACACACTGTCCTCCAACCCCTGCACAGTACACACTGTCCTCCAACCCCTGCACAGTACACACTGTCCTCTACCCCCTGGACAGTACACACTGTCCCCCAACCCCTGGACAATACACACTGTCCGCCAACCCCTGCATAATACACACTGTCCTCCAACCCCTGCACAGTACACACTGTCCTCCAGCCCCTGCACAGTACACACTGTCCTCCAACCACTGGACAGTACACACTGTCCTCCAGCCCATGGACAGTACACACTGTCCTCCAGCCCCTGCACAGTACACATTGTCCCCCAACCCGTGGACAGTACACATTGTCCTCCAGCCCCTGCCCAGTACACACTGTCCTCCAACCCCTGCACAGTACACACTGTCCTCCAACCCCTGCACAGTACACACTGTCCTCCAGCCCCTGCACAGTACACACTGTCCCCCAGCCCCGGGCCAGTACACACTGTCCCCCAACCCCGGGACAGTACACACTGTCCTCCAGCCCCTGCACAGTACACACTGTCCTCCAGCCCCTGCACAGTACACACTGTCCTCCAACCCCTGCACAGTACACACTGTCCTCCAACCCCTGCACAGTACACACTGTCCTCCAGCCCCTGCACAGTACACACTGTCCCCCAGCCCCGGGACAGTACACACTGTCCCCCAACCCCGGGACAGTACACACTGTCCTCCAGCCCCTGCACAGTACACACTGTCCTCCAGCCCCTGCACAGTACACACTGTCCTCCAACCCCTGCACAGTACACACTGTCCTCCAACCCCTGCATAGTACACACTGTCCTCCAGCCCCTGCACAGTACACACTGTCCCCCAGCCCCGGGCCAGTACACACTGTCCCCCAACCCCGGGACAGTACACACTGTCCTCCAGCCCCTGCACAGTACACACTGTCCTCCAGCCCCTGCCCAGTACACACTGTCCTCCAGCCCCTGCACAGTACACACTGTCCCCCAGCCCTGGGCCAGTACACACTGTCCCCCAACCCCGGGACAGTACACACTGTCCTCCAGCCCCTGCACAGTACACACTGTCCTCCAGCCCCTGCACAGTACACACTGTCCTCCAACCCCTGCACAGTACACACTGTCCTCCAACCCCTGCACAGTACACACTGTCCTCCAGCCCCTGCACAGTACACACTGTCCCCCAGCCCCGGGCCAGTACACACTGTCCCCCAACCCCGGGACAGTACACACTGTCCTTCAGCCCCTGCACAGTACACACTGTCCTCCAACCCCTGCGCAGTACACACTGTCCTCCAACCCCTGCACAGTACACACTGTCCTCCAGCCCCTGCACAGTACACACTGTCCTCCAGCCCCTGCACAGTACACACTGTCCTCCAACCCCTGGACAGTACACACTGTCCTCCAACCCCTGGACAGTACACACTGTCCTCCAACCCCTGGACAGTACACACTGTCCTCCAACCCCTGCACAGTACACACTGTCCTCCAACCCCTGCACAGTACACACTGTCCTCCAACCCCTGCACAGTACACACTGTCCTCCAACCACTGGACAGTACACACTGTCCTCCAACCCCTGGACAGTACATATTGTCCCCCAACCCGTGGACAGTACACACTGTCCTCCAGCCCCTGGACAGTACACACTGTCCTCCAGCCCCTGCAGAGTACACACTGTCCTCCAACCCCTGCACAGTACACACTGTCCTCCAACCCCTGCACAGTACACACTGTCCTCCAGCCCCTGCACAGTACACACTGTCCCCCAACCCCTGGACAGTACACACTGTCCTCCAACCACTGGACAGTACACACTGTCCTCCAACCCCTGCACAGTACACACTGTCCTCCAACCCCTGCACAGTACACACTGTCCTCCAACCCCTGCACAGTACACACTGTCCTCCAACCCCTGCACAGTACACACTGTCCTCCAACACCTGGACAGCACACACTGTCCTCCAAACCCTGCAGAGTACACACTGTCCTCCAACCCCTGGACAGTACACACTGTCCTCCAACCCCTGGACAGTACACACTGTCCTCCAACCCCTGCACAGTACACACTGTCCTCCAACCCCTGCACAGTACACACTGTCCTCCAACCCCTGGACAGCACACACTGTCCTCCAAACCCTGCAGAGTACACACTGTCCTCCAAACCCTGGACAGTACACACTGTCCTCCAACCCCTGGACAGTACACACTGTCCTCCAACCCCTGCACAGTACACACTGTCCTCCAGCCCCTGCACAGTACACACTGTCCTCCAACCCCTGCACAGTACACACTGTCCTCCACCCCCTGCACAGTACACATTGTCCTCCACCCCCTGGACAGTACACACTGTCCCCCAACCTAGGGACAGTACACACTGTCCTCCAACCCCTGGACAGTGCACACTGTCCTCCAACCCCTGCACAGTACACACTGTCCTCCAACCCCTGCACAGTACACACTGTCCTCCAACCCCTGCACAGTACACACTGTCCTCCAACGCCTGCACCGCACACACTGTCCTCCAGCACCTGGACAGTACACACTGTCCTCCAGCCCCTGCACAGTACACACTGTCCCCCAGCCCCGGGCCAGTACACACTGTCCCCCAACCCCAGGAAAGTACACACTGTCCTCCAACCCCTGCACAGTACACACTGTCCTCCAACCCCTGGACAGTACACACTGTCCTCCAGCCCCTGCACAGTACACACTGTCCCCAGCCCCGGGCCAGTACACACTGTCCCCCAACCCCTGCACAGTACACACTGTCCTCCAACCCCTGCACAGTACACACTGTCCTCCAACACCTGGACAGTACACACTGTCCCCCAACCCCGGGACAGTACAGCCTGTCCTCCAACCCCTACACAGTACACACTGTTCTCCAACCCCTGCAAAGTACACACTGTCCTCAAACCCCTGGAGGGTACACACTGTCCCCCAACCCCGGGACAGTACACACTGTCCTCCAACCCCTGGACAGTGCACACTGTCCTCCAGCCCCTGCACAGTACACACTGTCCTCCAACCCCTGCACAGTACACACTGTCCTCCAACCCCTGCACAGTACACACTGTCCTCCAACCCCTGCACAGTACACACTGTCCTCCAACGCCTGCACAGTACACACTGTCCTCCAGCCCCTGGACAGTACACACTGTCCTCCAGCCCCTGCACAGTACACACTGTCCCCCAGCCCTGGGCCAGTACACACTGTCCCCCAACCCCGGGCCAGTACACACTGTCCTCCAACCCCTGCACAGTACACACTGTCCTCCAACCCCTGGACAGTAAACTCTGTCTTCCAACCCCTGCACAGTACACACTGTCCTCCAGCCCCTGGAGAGTACACACTGTCCTCCAACCCCTGGACAGTACACACTGTCCTCCAACCCCTGCACAGTACACATTGTCCTCCAACCCATGCACAGTACACACTGTCCCCCAACCCCTGGACAGTACACACTGTCCTCCAACCCCTGCACAGTACACACTGTCCTCCAACCCATGCACAGTACACACTGTCCCCCAACCCCTGGACAGTACACACTGTCCCCCAATCCGGGGACAGTACACACTGTCCTTCAACCCCTGGACAGTACACACTGTCCTCCAAACCCTGGACAGTACACACTGTCCTCCAACCCCTGCCCAGTACACACTGTCCTCCAGCCCCTGCACAGTACACACTGTCCTCCAGCCCCTGGACAGTACACATTTTCCTCCAACCCCTGCACAGTACACACTGTCCTCCAGCCCCTGCACAGTACACACTGTCCTCCAGCCCCTGCACAGTACACACTGTCCTCCAAACCATGCACAGTACACACTGTCCTCCAACCCCTGCACAGTACACACTGTCCTCCAACCCCTGGACAGTACACACTGTCCTCCAGACCCTGCACAGTACACACTGTCCTCCAGACCCTGCACAGTACACACTGTCCTCCAACCCCTGCACAGTACACACTGTCCTTCAACTCCTGGACAGTACACATTGTCCTCCAGCCTTTTGACAGTACACACTGTCCTCCAACCCCTGCACAGTACACACTGTCCTCCAGACCCTGCACAGTACACACTGTCCTCCAACCCCTGCACAGTACACACTGTCCTCCAACCCCTGCACAGTACACACTGTCCTCCAGCCCCTTGAAAGTACACACTGTCCTCCAACCTCTGGACAGTACACACTGTCCTCCAACCCCTGCACAGTACACACTGTCCTCCAACCCCTGCACAGTACACACTGTCCTCCAACCCCTGCACAGACCACACTGTCCTTCAACCCCTGGACAGTACACACTGTCCTCCAGCCTCTTGACAGTACACACTGTCCTCCACCTTCTGGACAGTACACACTGTCCTCCAGCTCCTGCACAGTACACACTCTCCTCCAACCCCTGCGCAGTACACACTGTCCTCCAACCCCTGCACAGTACACACTCTCCTCCAACCCCTGCACAGTACCTACTGTCCTCCAACCCCTGCACAGTACACACTGTCCCCCAACCCCTGGACATTACACACTGTCCTTCAACCCCTGCACAATGCACACTGTCCTCCAACCCCTGCACAGTACACACTGTCCTCCAACCCCTGCACAGTACACACTGTCCTCCAGCCCCTGGACATACACACTGTCCTTCAACCCCTGGACAGTACACACTGTCCTCCAAACCCTGGACAGTACACACTGTCCTCCAACCCCTGCACAGTACACACTGTCCTCCAGCCCCTGCACAGTACACACTGTCCTCCAGCCCCTCCTCAGTACACACTGTCCTCCAACCCCTGGACAGCACACACTGTCCTCCATCCCCTGGACTGTACACACTGTCCTCTAGACCCTGCACAGTACACACTGTCCTCCAACCCCTGCACAGTACACACTGTCGTCCAACCCCTGCACAGTACACACTGTCCACCAGCCCCTGGAAAGTGCACACTGTCCTCCAACCCCTGGACAGTACACACTGTCCTCCAACCCCGGCACAGTACACACTGTCCTCCAACCCCTGCAGAGTACACACTGTCCTCCAACCCCTGCACAGTACACACTGTCCTCCAACCCCTGCACAGTACACACTGTCCTCCAACCCCTGCACAGTACACACTGTCCTCCAACCCCTGCACAGTACACACTGTCCCCCAACACCTGGACAATACACACTGTCCTCCAACCCCTGCACTGTACACACTGTCCTCCAACCCCTGCACAGTACACACTGTCCTCCAACCCCTGCACAGTACACACTGTCCTCCAACCCCTGCACAGTACACACTGTCCTTCTACCCCTGGACAATACACACTGTCCTCCAACCCCTGCACAGTACACACTGTCCTCCAACCCCTGCACAGTACACACTGTCCTCCAGCCCCTGCGCAGTACACACTGTCCTTCAGCCCCTGCACAGTACACACTGTCCTCCAACCCCTGCACAGTACACACTGTCCTCCAACCCCTGGACAGTACACACTGTCCTCCAGCCCCTGGACAGTACATACTGTCCTCCAGACCCTGCACAGTACACACTGTCCTCCAACCCCTGCACAGTACACACTGCCCTCCATCCCCTGCACAGTACACACTGTCCTCCAGCCCCCGGAAAGTACACACTGTCCTCCAGCCCCTGCACAGTACACACTGTCCTCCAACCCCTGCACAGTACACACTGTCCTCCAACCCCTGCACAGTACACACTGTCCTCCAACCCCTGGACAGTACACACTGTCCTCCAACCCCTGGACAGTACACACTGTCCTCCAACCCCTGGACAGTACACACTGTCCTCCAACCCCTGGACAGTAAACTCTGTCTTCCAACCCCTGCACAGTACACACTGTCCTCCAGCCCCTGGAGAGTACACACTGTCCTCCAACCCCTGGACAGTACACACTGTCCTCCAACCCCTGGACAGTAAACTCTGTCTTCCAACCCCTGCACAGTACACACTGTCCTCCAGCCCCTGGAGAGTACACACTGTCCTCCAACCCCTGGACAGTACACACTGTCCTCCAACCCCTGCACAATACACACTGTCCTCCAACCCATGCACAGTACACACTGTCCCCCAACCCCTGGACAGTACACACTGTCCTCCAACCCCTGCACAGTACACACTGTCCTCCAACCCATGCACAGTACACACTGTCCCCCAACCCCTGGACAGTACACACTGTCCCCCAATCCGGGGACAGTACACACTGTCCTTCAACCCCTGGACAGTACACACTGTCCTCCAAACCCTGGACAGTACACACTGTCCTCCAACCCCTGCCCAGTACACACTGTCCTCCAGCCCCTGCACAGTACACACTGTCCTCCAGCCCCTGGACAGTACACACTTTCCTCCAACCCCTGCACAGTACACACTGTCCTCCAGCCCCTGCACAGTACACACTGTCCTCCAGCCCCTGCACAGTACACACTGTCCTCCAAACCATGCACAGTACACACTGTCCTCCAACCCCTGCACAGTACACACTGTCCTCCAACCCCTGGACAGTACACACTGTCCTCCAGACCCTGCACAGTACACACTGTCCTCCAGACCCTGCACAGTACACACTGTCCTCCAACCCCTGCACAGTACACACTGTCCTCCAACCCCTGGACAGTACACACTGTCCTCCAGACCCTGCACAGTACACACTGTCCTCCAGACCCTGCACAGTACACACTGTCCTCCAACCCCTGCACAGTACACACTGTCCTTCAACCCCTGGACAGTACACACTGTCCTCCAGCCTTTTGACAGTACACACTGTCCTCCACCTTCTGGACAGTACACACTGTCCTCCAACCCCTGCACAGTACACACTGTCCTCCAACCCATGCACAGTACACACTGTCCCCCAACCCCTGGACAGTACACACTGTCCCCCAATCCGGGGACAATACACACTGTCCTTCAACCCCTGGACAGTACACACTGTCCTCCAAACCCTGGACAGTACACACTGTCCTCCAACCCCTGCCCAGTACACACTGTCCTCCAGCCCCTGCACAGTACACACTGTCCTCCAGCCCCTGGACAGTACACATTTTCCTCCAACCCCTGCACAGTACACACTGTCCTCCAGCCCCTGCACAGTACACACTGTCCTCCAGCCCCTGCACAGTACACACTGTCCTCCAAACCATGCACAGTACACACTGTCCTCCAACCCCTGCACAGTACACACTGTCCTCCAACCCCTGGACAGTACACACTGTCCTCCAGACCCTGCACAGTACACACTGTCCTCCAGACCCGGCACAGTACACACTGTCCTCCAACCCCTGCACAGTACACACTGTCCTTCAACTCCTGGACAGTACACACTGTCCTCCAGCCTTTTGACAGTACACACTGTCCTCCAACCCCTGCACAGTACACACTGTCCTCCAGACCCTGCACAGTACACACTGTCCTCCAACCCCTGCACAGTACACACTGTCCTCCAACCCCTGCACAGTACACACTGTCCTCCAGCCCCTTGAAAGTACACACTGTCCTCCAACCTCTGGACAGTACACACTGTCCTCCAACCCCTGCACAGTACACACTGTCCTCCAACCCCTGCACAGTACACACTGTCCTCCAACCCCTGCACAGTCCACACTGTCCTTCAACCCCTGGACAGTACACACTGTCCTCCAGCCTCTTGACAGTACACACTGTCCTCCACCTTCTGGACAGTACACACTGTCCTCCAGCTCCTGCACAGTACACACTCTCCTCCAACCCCTGCACAGTACACACTGTCCTCCAACCCCTGCACAGTACACACTCTCCTCCAACCCCTGCACAGTACATACTGTCCTCCAACCCCTGCACAGTACACACTGTCCCCCAACCCCTGGACATTACACACTGTCCTTCAACCCCTGCACAATGCACACTGTCCTCCAACCCCTGCACAGTACACACTGTCCTCCAACCCCTGCACAGTACACACTGTCCTCCAGCCCCTGGACATACACACTGTCCTTCAACCCCTGGACAGTACACACTGTCCTCCAAACCCTGGACAGTACACACTGTCCTCCAACCCCTGCACAGTACACACTGTCCTCCAGCCCCTGCACAGTACACACTGTCCTCCAGCCCCTCCTCAGTACACACTGTCCTCCAACCCCTGGACAGCACACACTGTCCTCCATCCCCTGGACTGTACACACTGTCCTCTAGACCCTGCACAGTACACACTGTCCTCCAACCCCTGCACAGTACACACTGTCCTCCAACCCCTGCACAGTACACACTGTCCACCAGCCCCTGGAAAGTGCACACTGTCCTCCAACCCCTGGACAGTACACACTGTCCTCCAACCCCGGCACAGTACACACTGTCCTCCAACCCCTGCAGAGTACACACTGTCCTCCAACCCCTGCACAGTACACACTGTCCTCCAACCCCTGCACAGTACACACTGTCCTCCAACCCCTGCACAGTACACACTGTCCTCCAACCCCTGCACAGTACACACTGTCCCCCAACACCTGGACAATACACACTGTCCTCCAACCCCTGCACTGTACACACTCTCCTCCAACCCCTGCACAGTACACACTGTCCTCCAACCCCTGCACAGTACACACTGTCCTCCAACCCCTGCACAGTACACACTGTCCTTCTACCCCTGGACAATACACACTGTCCTCCAACCCCTGCACAGTACACACTGTCCTCCAACCCCTGCACAGTACACACTGTCCTCCAGCCCCTGCGCAGTACACACTGTCCTTCAGCCCCTGCACAGTACACACTGTCCTCCAACCCCTGCACAGTACACACTGTCCTCCAACCCCTGGACAGTACACACTGTCCTCCAGCCCCTGGACAGTACATACTGTCCTCCAGACCCTGCACAGTACACACTGTCCTCCAACCCCTGCACAGTACACACTGCCCTCCATCCCCTGCACAGTACACACTGTCCTCCAGCCCCCGGAAAGTACACACTGTCCTCCAGCCCCTGCACAGTACACACTGTCCTCCAACCCCTGCACAGTACACACTGTCCTCCAACCCCTGCACAGTACACACTGTCCTCCAACCCCTGGACAGTACACACTGTCCTCCAACCCCTGGACAGTACACACTGTCCTCCAACCCCTGGACAGTACACACTGTCCTCCAACCCCTGGACAGTAAACTCTGTCTTCCAACCCCTGCACAGTACACACTGTCCTCCAGCCCCTGGAGAGTACACACTGTCCTCCAACCCCTGGACAGTACACACTGTCCTCCAACCCCTGGACAGTAAACTCTGTCTTCCAACCCCTGCACAGTACACACTGTCCTCCAGCCCCTGGAGAGTACACACTGTCCTCCAACCCCTGGACAGTACACACTGTCCTCCAACCCCTGCACACTACACACTGTCCTCCAACCCATGCACAGTACACACTGTCCCCCAACCCCTGGACAGTACACACTGTCCTCCAACCCCTGCACAGTACACACTGTCCTCCAACCCATGCACAGTACACACTGTCCCCCAACCCCTGGACAGTACACACTGTCCCCCAATCCGGGGACAGTACACACTGTCCTTCAACCCCTGGACAGTACACACTGTCCTCCAAACCCTGGACAGTACACACTGTCCTCCAACCCCTGCCCAGTACACACTGTCCTCCAGCCCCTGCACAGTACACACTGTCCTCCAGCCCCTGGACAGTACACACTTTCCTCCAACCCCTGCACAGTACACACTGTCCTCCAGCCCCTGCACAGTACACACTGTCCTCCAGCCCCTGCACAGTACACACTGTCCTCCAAACCATGCACAGTACACATTGTCCTCCAACCCCTGCACAGTACACACTGTCCTCCAACCCCTGGACAGTACACACTGTCCTCCAGACCCTGCACAGTACACACTGTCCTCCAGACCCTGCACAGTACACACTGTCCTCCAACCCCTGCACAGTACACACTGTCCTTCAACTCCTGGACAGTACACACTGTCCTCCAGCCTTTTGACAGTACACACTGTCCTCCAACCCCTGCACAGTACACACTGTCCTCCAGACCCTGCACAGTACACACTGTCCTCCAACCCCTGCACAGTACACACTGTCCTCCAACCCCTGCACAGTACACACTGTCCTCCAGCCCCTTGAAAGTACACACTGTCCTCCAACCTCTGGACAGTACACACTGTCCTCCAACCCCTGCACAGTACACACTGTCCTCCAACCCCTGCACAGTACAGACTGTCCTCCAACCCCTGCACAGTCCACACTGTCCTTCAACCCCTGGACAGTACACACTGTCCTCCAGCCTCTTGACAGTACACACTGTCCTCCACCTTCTGGACAGTACACACTGTCCTCCAGCTCCTGCACAGTACACACTCTCCTCCAACCCCTGCACAGTACACACTGTCCTCCAACCCCTGCACAGTACACACTCTCCTCCAACCCCTGCACAGTACATACTGTCCTCCAACCCATGCACAGTACACACTGTCCCCCAACCCCTGGACATTACACACTGTCCTTCAACCCCTGCACAATGCACACTGTCCTCCAACCCCTGCACAGTACACACTGTCCTCCAACCCCTGCACAGTACACACTGTCCTCCAGCCCCTGGACATACACACTGTCCTTCAACCCCTGGACAGTACACACTGTCCTCCAAACCCTGGACAGTACACACTGTCCTCCAACCCCTGCACAGTACACACTGTCCTCCAGCCCCTGCACAGTACACACTGTCCTCCAGCCCCTCCTCAGTACACACTGTCCTCCAACCCCTGGACAACACACACTGTCCTCCATCCCCTGGACAGTACACACTGTCCTCTAGACCCTGCACAGTACACACTGTCCTCCAACCCCTGCACAGTACACACTGTCCTCCAACCCCTGCACAGTACACACTGTCCACCAGCCCCTGGAAAGTGCACACTGTCCTCCAACCCCTGGACAGTACACACTGTCCTCCAACCCCGGCACAGTACACACTGTCCTCCAACCCCTGCAGAGTACACACTGTCCTCCAACCCCTGCACAGTACACACTGTCCTCCAACCCCTGCACAGTACACACTGTCCTCCAACCCCTGCACAGTACACACTGTCCTCCAACCCCTGCACAGTACACACTGTCCCCCAACACCTGGACAATACACACTGTCCTCCAACCCCTGCACTGTACACACTGTCCTCCAACCCCTGCACAGTACACACTGTCGTCCAACCCCTGCACAGTACACACTGTCCTCCAACCCCTGCACAGTACACACTGTCCTTCTACCCCTGGACAATACACACTGTCCTCCAACCCCTGCACAGTACACACTGTCCTCCAACCCCTGCACAGTACACACTGTCCTCCAGCCCCTGCGCAGTACACACTGTCCTTCAGCCCCTGCACAGTACACACTGTCCTCCAACCCCTGCACAGTACACACTGTCCTCCAAACCCTGGACAGTACACACTGTCCTCCAGCCCCTGGACAGTACATACTGTCCTCCAGACCCTGCACAGTACACACTGTCCTCCAACCCCTGCACAGTACACACTGCCCTCCATCCCCTGCACAGTACACACTGTCCTCCAGCCCCCGGAAAGTACACACTGTCCTCCAGCCCCTGCACAGTACACACTGTCCTCCAACCCCTGCACAGTACACACTGTCCTCCAACCCCTGCACAGTACACACTGTCCTCCAACCCCTGGACAGTACACACTGTCCTCCAACCCCTGGACAGTACACACTGTCCTCCAACCCCTGGACAGTACACACTGTCCTCCAACCCCTGCACAGTACACACTGTCCTCCAACCCCTGCACAGTACACACTGTCCTCCAACCCCTGCACAGTACACACTGTCCCCCAACACCTGGACAATACACACTGTCCTCCAACCCCTGCACTGTACACACTGTCCTCCAACCCCTGCACAGTACACACTGTCGTCCAACCCCTGCACAGTACACACTGTCCTCCAACCCCTGCACAGTACACACTGTCCTTCTACCCCTGGACAATACACACTGTCCTCCAACCCCTGCACAGTACACACTGTCCTCCAACCCCTGCACAGTACACACTGTCCTCCAGCCCCTGCGCAGTACACACTGTCCTTCAGCCCCTGCACAGTACACACTGTCCTCCAACCCCTGCACAGTACACACTGTCCTCCAAACCCTGGACAGTACACACTGTCCTCCAGCCCCTGGACAGTACATACTGTCCTCCAGACCCTGCACAGTACACACTGTCCTCCAACCCCTGCACAGTACACACTGCCCTCCATCCCCTGCACAGTACACACTGTCCTCCAGCCCCCGGAAAGTACACACTGTCCTCCAGCCCCTGCACAGTACACACTGTCCTCCAACCCCTGCACAGTACACACTGTCCTCCAACCCCTGCACAGTACACACTGTCCTCCAACCCCTGGACAGTACACACTGTCCTCCAACCCCTGGACAGTACACACTGTCCTCCAACCCCTGGACAGTACACACTGTCCTCCAACCCCTGCACAGTACACACTGTCCTCCAACCCCTGCACAGTACACACTGTCCCCCAACCCCTGGAAAATACACACTGTCCTCCAGCCCCTGCACAGTACACACTGTCCTCCAACCCCTGCACAGTACACACTGTCCTCCAGCCCCTGCACAGTACACACTGTCCTCCAACCCGTGCACAGTACACACTGTCCTCCAGCCCCTGCACAGTACACACTGTCCTCCAGCACCTGCACAGTACACACTGTCCTCCAACCCCTGCTCAGTACACACTGTCCTCCAACCCCTGGACAGCACACACTGTCCTCCAGCCCCTGGACAGTACACACTGTCCTCTAGACCCTGCACAGTACACACTGTCCTCCAACCCCTGCACAGTACACACTGTCCTCCAACCCCTGCACAGTACACACTGTCCACCAGCCCCTGGAAAGTACACACTGTCCTCCAACCCCTGGACAGTACACACTGTCCTCCAACCCCGGCACAGTACACACTGTCCTCCAACCCCTGCAGAGTACACACTGTCCTCCAACCCCTGCACAGTACACACT
This sequence comes from Acomys minous, assembly GCF_964271855.1. NCBI lineage: Eukaryota > Metazoa > Chordata > Mammalia > Rodentia > Muridae > Acomys > Acomys minous. The sequence goes on from NC_140491.1 coordinate 45,608,763, forward strand.
GTCCTCCAACCCCTGCACAGTACACACTGTCCTCCAACCCCTGCACAGTACACACTGTCCTCCAACCCCTGCACAGTACACACTGCCCTCCATCCCCTGCACAGTACACACTGTCCTCCAGCCCCCGGAAAGTACACACTGTCCTCCAGCCCCTGCACAGTACACACTGTCCTCCAACCCCTGCACAGTACACACTGTCCTCCAACCCCTGCACAGTACACACTGTCCTCCAACCCCTGGACAGTACACACTGTCCTCCAACCCCTGGACAGTACACACTGTCCTCCAACCCCTGGACAGTACACACTGTCCTCCAACCCCTGCACAGTACACACTGTCCTCCAACCCCTGCACAGTACACACTGTCCTCCAACCCCTGCACAGTACACTCTGTCCTCCAGCCCCTGCACAGTACACACTGTCCCCCAACCCCTGGACAATACACACTGTCCTCCAGCCCCTGCACAGTACACACTGTCCTCCAACCCCTGCACAGTACACACTGTCCTCCAGCCCCTGCACAGTACACACTGTCCTCCAACCCCTGCACAGTACACACTGTCCTCCAACCCCTGCACAGTACACACTTTCCTCCAGCCCCTGGACAGTACACACTGTCCTCCAGACCCTGCACAGTACACACTGTCCTCCAACCCCTGGACAGTACACAATGTCCTCCAGCCCCTGGAAAGTACACACTGTCCTCCAACCCCTGGACAGTACACACTGTCCTCCAATCCTTGCACAGTACACACTGTCCTCCAACCCCTGCACAGTACACACTGTCCTCTAACCCCTGCACAGTACACACTGTCCTTCAACCCCTGGACAGTACACACTGTCCTCCAGCCCCTGGACGGTACACACTGTCCTCCAGCCCCTACACAGTACACACTGTCCTCCAACCCCTGGACAGTACACACTGTCCTCCAGCCTCTTGACAATACACACTGTCCTCCAACCCCTGGACAGTACACACTGTCCTCCAGCCCCTGGACAGTACACACTGTCCTCCAACCCCTGCACAGTACACACTGTCCTCCAGCCCCTGCACAGTACACACTGTCCTCCAACTCCTGCACAGTACACACTGTCCTCCAACCCCCGTACAGTACACACTGTCTTCCAGACCCTGCACAGTACACACTGTCCTCCAACCCCTGCACAGTACACACTGTCCTCTAACCCCTGCACAGTACACACTGTCCTTCAACCCCTCGACAGTACACACTGTCCTCCAGCCCCTGGACAGTACACACTGTCCTCCAGCCCCTGCACAGTACACACTGTCCTCCAACCCCTGGACAGTACACACTGTCCTCCAGCCTCTTGACAGTACACACTGTCCTCCAACCCCTGCACAGTACACCCTGTCCTCCAGCCCCTGGACAGTACACACTGTTCTCCAACCCCTGCACTGTACACACTGTCCTCCAGCGCCTGCACAGTACACACTGTCCTCCAACCCCTGCCCAGTACACACTGTCCTCCAACCCCTGCACAGTACACACTGTCCTCCAGCCCCTGCACAGTACACACTGTCCTCCAGCCCCTGCACAGTACACACTGTCCTCCAGCTGTTGGACAGTACACACTCTCCTCCAGCCCCTGGACAGTACACACTGTCCTCCAGCCCCTGGAAAATACACACTGTGCAGGCTTTCCCTGACTTCCGTTATTTTTGAGTTTTAGTTAGATTTTCTGAAATATGTTGCTATTGATGTCCATTTAGTCTTAAAATAATCTAAGGTCTATGTCAGAACGTTTAAAAATGCCTGATCATCTATTTCAGGACCGAGAATGAGGGTTTTCTTGGTGAATATTGCATATAAACTTGGGGTGTTCTGTACCCTGATGCCATTAGGCCTGCTGCTCGTAGTGGGGTCTAGGCCACGTTGGGCAGTAGTTTGCTTAGTTCTTCTGTATTTTTGTGTCTTATTTTTTTTTTTTTAGCTTATCTCCACATTTATTTCTTCCAATTACTGAGAGCAGGGTGTTAACATTTCTAGTTGGAGTTGGGTTGTGTTTGTGTTTTTTTGTTTGGGGTGCATGTTTTTCATCTTGCAGCACATTTTCAGGTTGTCATCAGGTGCACTCATCTCACACTATCTGTCCCTTTGTGAGGAACTAACTCCTTCATTGTTTTGTCTTCTCCTTCCTTACCTCTAGTAATGTCAGCCTACCCCATCCTATGTTTGTAACATGCATGACACACATTTACACCCTTCACTTACCCTATGCCTTTATTATTGTTTTGGAATATGTATGAGTGTTTTGACTTTATGTATGTCTGTGTACCACGTGTGTATCTTGTGTACCGTGGAGTCCAGAAGAGGGTATTGGATTCCCCAAAACTGGAGCTATAGGCAGTTGTGAGCCACTATGTGGATGATGGGAATTGAACCCAGGTTCTCTGGAAGAGCTGCCAGTGCTCTTAACCACTGAGATGTGTCTCCAGCCTCTTTTTGCCTTTATTTTTTTTAACTGTACCACACAGTTAGTGTGTCTGAAAATCTCTGAACCTAATCAATGCTTAAACTCCTTGTATCTAATGTAAGTATTGAAATATTAAAATTGATTATGCCATCTTTTTGTTTGTATCTGAACAAATTTGAAAAGTACCTAGGCCTTAAGTCCACACCCCATCAAAACATGTATCTAATGTAACTATTGAAATATTAAAACTAACTATTATGCCATCTTTTGTTTGTATCTGAACAAATCTGAAAAGTACCTAGGCCTCAAGTCTACACCCCATCAAAACATCTCCACCTGGCTGGGAGTTTCTTCCTGCTGCTTCTGAGGGAGCACTCTTTAGTGTCCCTACCAGGCAGCAAGTGGTCTGCTTTGTATTACCATGGAATAGCCCTGTCTTTTCTAGAACTCTTGTTAAATATAGTATGACAATATGTGCTTTTGTCCTGGCCTTTTGTCACTTTCAATCCATCTAAATTTCCTTGTTTTGAAACCATCTCACAATTACATAAAAATTGCAAAACTGCACAAAGTAATTTTTTCCTAAACCATATAAAAACAACTTTTTGACTGCTTAAATGTGTATTTCCTACAAAGTAAGTTAGTGGTGCTCCAAAGGCTACAATGTACGCTTTCTATAGAAAGTTTTTCTTATGTGTATAGGGGACCATGCTGGCAAAATGGTAAGCTTGGCATCACACATTGTATCCGTATAATCGCTCCATCCCAAATGGATTTTGACCATCCGTGTGGAATTCAGAATCAGAGTTTAATTATGCCTGTATTTTTGTTCTCTGTAACCTTTACACATGTGAAGATTACAGCATGTTATTTGTAGTATGCCCCTTGAGTGCATTCTTCAAGACCTGACTCAAGTTCTAAACATGGATACTGCATTCTCTTCATGTCATATGGCCTGTGGATCCTTTCATGCTGTGCTGGTGAGGTTAACTTGATAACTGAGTATGCCAGGATTTCCACCAATTACTCTTTATGATCGGTAGGAATTGTTGGGGACCAGAGTGGGGTGGGGGTAGGGGTGGGGGTGGGGGTGGGGGTAGTTTTCCCTTGCAGTTGTACAGGTATTCCATTCCTCAACAAACATTCAAATCATTTATTCACTCACTTGGTTACACTTATGTAAGTTGGAGCCTTAGAGTCTACTCATCAGATCATTACTACTGTCATTAGTGCCATTATCTTAATGCTCAACTCTCCCTGTTTCTCAAAAGCAGCCCTTTAAACTTGATCTCTTAGTCATATTCAGTGTTCAACTACTTTCTCCCTCTCAGTACAGCAAAAGTCTCAGGCTTGTATTTTCTCTCACTTACCCCAGGCCATCCCAGTTTTCTGGGGTCACCAGTTTACACTCCATGGCACTACTAGTTAGAAGCTGAGATTGGGTGCTGTGTGTGCCCACTGATGCTGAGATCACCTTCCTTCCAAGCTTCTCTTCATGAAACCCACCAACCAACCAACCAACCAACCAGGACTGTGTATCTACCAACATAGGCACTGACCTGTGTTGTTTCAACTCTTATCCAGATGCCTATCACTCATATGTAATATGCTGAAGATATGTTCTGCTTTCAACTCAAAGGATGGGTTGTACACTTGTTCTCTTGCTTTGCTTACCATGCCAACAGCGGCTATTCCCATCTCTTCTCTCTCTCTCTCTCTCTCTCTCTCTCTCTCTCTTCTCTCTCTCTCTGAATCTCTTTACTTGCTCAACTAAATATCTTTTTTGTAACTCATATGTCTCTCTGTGGGCCACTTATCTTCCAAAAGGATGTGCATCTCACTTCTCTCATGTTCAGAACCTGGTGAGATTGACCCTCTGAAGGAGTAGCTACCTCACCCAGGTTAGTCCCTGACACCATGTATCAAAGCATGGCCTCACTAGCAAAGCCTGACTACTCTCCCTTGGTTGTCCCACTGCATGTGTATGCTCCTGAAGGGGCACAAGGGTAGAATTCTACAGCTGTGCTCATGAGAATACCCTCTGCATTGTGATAGAATTCTAGTGACTGAACCACAAGCATCATCAACATCTCTGGAATCCCATTTGAGCATCACCACCTATATACATAGGACTATCTTCCAAGGTGGACTCTTTCCATACCCTGTTTGAGCACAAAATATCAATCTAGACTGTCACCATGTAAGGATGGCTTCTTCACCCTACTGAGATGTGAGTCTCTGCTTTGGACCTGCATGGTGGATCTTCTGGTTACCATTCAGACCCTTCTTGGGTTTTCATAGACCATACCAGACATGATCCCAACTCAATAGATACATGATTTTCATTGCTTTCAGGAGCAAATACTTTAAATCCTCTTATAGTATAGGCTTAGATTTTTTTTTAAACTTTACTTTATTTAGAGTTCTTAAACACTTCAACCTCACTTCTAACCCACCAGTCAGAGAAAGAGAAGAAAGAATGTAAATAGCAAAAAGAGGTTGTGGACCTTGGGACAATTCCACTCTGTGTTGTCAGGATACCAGCAGTCCAGTCCAATAGCCAACACCAAACAGCACCAGGAATCTGTAGTGGTGGCACGATTCAGCTTAAACAGTAAGGCTCTATAGAATTAGCACGAGTCAGTGAAAGTGGCCAGAGTCAGCTGGAGGACCACAAGAAGCTCTCTGGAATATTTCTCTCTGTGAAGTGAATACTAGCAAAGATCAGGCAAGACTAGTGAAGACAAGAGAAGAGCTGCACATCTATCAGTGGAGCAATGCAAGACATCCTCCAGAAAAAACAACACATGACACAACTGAGTCTTCAAAGAAATTAGAAACTTTCACTTCATTATAGGGGCACTGCTCTTAACATTGCCAGGTTGATGACATCATATTCTAGAACATTCCAAATAGTGAAAGGCTATTTATCTCTGCCAGTCCTCTAAGCTGTTGATTTACACACCAATAAGATTTCTAATTCTGGGTAGGGGTTTAAAGTTTACCACCTGTAGAGATCTGGTGGCACTCAGAGGAAGGACAGCAGGTTACCAAGAAGAGACTTTATACCCTATGAGCATATACAGGGGGAGGTAATCCCCCTCAGGAACAGTCATAGGGGAGGGGAATAAGGGGAAAATGGGAGGGAGGGAAGAATGGGAGGATACAAGGGATGGGATAACCATTGAGATGTAACAAGAATAAATTAATAAAATTAAAAAAAAAAGATTTCTAATTCTGCTTAGGCATCAATGGTACCTAGTCCTCCACTGATAGCTGCTTCACCTTTCTAGGACACTGACTTCTTACAACAAGGCAAAACCATCACCTGAGTGGGCCACTTCCTGACATGTTTTGATTCTAATGAAAATGTCTAGCCATGATTTTGCACAAATACCTTTTTTTGCTGTTCTAGTGCCTTGATGCTTACAATGGCATCATCACAACATGGAAATATTCATAGTTACCTCAGTTCATGGTGGTTCTGGCATAGTTGAATGGGTGTCCATCCAATAATCGAACTTACCCACTTTTGACTTCCAGAGATGGGACACTCTCCTATGTTCTTACTCTCCCTACTCATCTTTGACCATGCACAGAGGACACTTTTCTTGAGTGCCTTTTACCCCATTTGTTTCTGACACTTGGTCCAGATCTTCATGCATTTAGTAGCTTCAAGTGACTTAGGAAGGGTCTGTTAAAAAAGACTGTTCATTGTCTTTTTGAAGCATCTTCAGTTTGGCTACAACACTCTATGGTTGATCTTTCTTTAACAAGAGAGAACTATCCAGATGTTTAATAACCTTTGAGCCTGGGATACAAGCACAGAGCCAGGTCCTACGTCCTGCTCCTGGGTGAAACCTATAGGTGATGCACATGAAGACAGGCTTCCTAGGGCTCCTCAGTTCCACATGGTAGTTCTTTTGGTGGGGGTATTCTGAGGAAATATATCTATAGTAATTGATGCAGTAAAATATTTTGAATGTACACTATTCAGAGGTAGTTGGTTAGCACAAATCATTTCTATGTCATCTTATTTGTCTCTAAGCCTTGAGTATTATGGAATAAAATTTATTCTTCCCATAGCACATCAGGGGTTATGTCTTTCCTTTTTGGCATAGGAATAATCTACCTTCCAATGCCAGGTCTCTGTCAGTGTATTTCAGACAAGGCTATGGAGGTGGCAGCACCTGCTGCATTCCTGTGCCCCATTGCCTGGAATGTTACATCTGAGCCAAGTCTTGTATCAGCCCTTTGACATCTTCGGTGGATGGGCCTGGCCAATGGCACCTACAAAGACAAGTGCAATTGTTTGGATCCAATTCTCATCCTTTGTCAGGGGAGTTCCATTTGTCTTTCCTTCAGATCTCAGTTGTTGAGCACTGGAAAGAGAGCACCCAACTGTTGAGCCTGTAAGGTCTCAGGTCAAATTTGTACCTCTGAAGTTACTGCAGATGTTGGGGTTAGCCAGAGGAAGAAACATTGACCCTGAAGAGTTCATCCTTGTGGGGATAAAGGACCCATGAATGGATTTCTGGAAAGCCTTCGCTAGCTTATTGAGAAATAGGGAAGGGCTCCCTTCCCTTCCTTGGGTGTTCTTTCTAACGTCATAGCAGGTTTGATAGCAAAACTTTTCTCTTCTACATGAGGATTCCTATCATCATCTGCCCTCCAGGGATTCCAGCTTGGATGTTACAGTCTCAAGTTCTTTGACCTAGGCTAACCTGGCCTCGCACAGACAGCCAGTAAGATGTTCCTGCTTTCTCCCTTTCTTCTAGATCATCTGTTCCCCCCACCCCACAAGGCACATAGTGGGTGGTCTAGACAAAGTATTGGTCCCTCCATGTAAGAGCAGAAGCTTCGATCTAAAAGTTCCTGGCAAATCAGAATGGTCCCCAGAGAAGTTGCTTAGCTTCTTGCATTGTTGACTGACAGTGAATGAAAAGGAACATGGATTCAATTGTCCCCCAGGTCCAGACGTTTCCTGTAATGGAAGAGCATAGGCATAGGAGTGGATGAGTGACAGGGGATCCACTCCTTGTATTCCTCTAAGGCATTTCATAATATTTCCTCTGATTCTTACAAAATGGTTTTGGCTTCAAGATGGTATTACCAGTTAAGCCTCTATGTTTTAGCCAAAACTGCCCCCATAAAGTTTAATGATTGTGCTGGTGTGAGTCTCCAGTGAGATTCTGGCACTGTGCATTCCCCAAGGTCAGCCCAGCCCAGTGGATCTAAATGGGTTTTTTAATTTAAATGCTAGTTTCTCCACCAACTCTTCTACCTCATAGCAATAAAGACTATACTCTAAGTTTTTTGTCCGCTCCATTTAGTTTTTCATGTCCACAATGTTATTTCTACTCTGGAATCTCTTGGTATACCTTTGCTGAGACAAGTGTCTCACTTCATAATTACAAGGCATGCATCTCTTATGTATTTAAACCAAAGTTGGGAGCTGTCTCTCTAACATGTTTTTGAAATTCCATGGAAGGATTGAAAATTACTCGTTGAATTTGCATTTTCTTGTGTGTGTGTGTGTGTGTGTGTGTGTGTGTGTGTGTGTGTGTGTGAGAGAGAGAGAGAGAGAGAGAGAGAGAGAGAGAGAGACTGCATAGTCAACACGTGGAAGATTGTTGTGTAGCACAAGGATAGAACATTTCATACAAAGATGCTGCGTGTCTTTATAATCCCAACAACATCATGTCCAGACAACTGGAGATCCTTCCTCTTTCTGCTGTTGTTGTCATATGGATGGTCATATTTTATATAGACTCCCAAATGAGATGGTGGATGTTCTTTGAGGAGATTCACTGCACTTTGAATCAAGAGTTAGATATAGAAAAAGATTTTCAAGTTTTGATAAAATTAGTTCATCATAGGTGAACAAATAACATGAAGTTATGTTTCTTGGATCCATTGATTTCTGGAGATAGCTTTGGCTTGACACATTAAAAATGACCTCTGAGAAAATTATGAGCAACTTCAGGGAAAAACATAATACCCAGATTTTAAAAGAAGGTTGCCAAGGACCATCAAAAAGAGCAGCACAAAGAGAAATGAAAATTATGAGACTTCTTGCCCTGTCATAAACATCCTTATTTTAATAATGTCCAGTTGTTGCATACAGAAAATAAAGGATATTTCATGGTAGGGCTGGGTGCCCATTGCAGGCAGATGCCCAGCACTCAACACAAACAGGACAAGTCGTTCTCATTTGTTTGCTTTAAGTCGCTTCTCCCACTTCAGTGAATAAAGGAAAAATAAGACCAGGACAGCATGTGTGACCATCTCATTAACAATGCAGGCCTGAGTGATTGTGGGGAAGAGCGACGACAGCATGGCTTAGTGTTCCCGCAAGACGTGCCACTAGAGCACAGGATGCGGTGAGGGCTTCCATGGGACTGGAGGTGTCAAAAGGCAGCATCATGTGAGTGGACACCCTTTCCTGATGGAGGAAGTGTCCCAGAACAAGCCATGAACCCTAGTTTGGGACAAACCTTAGCTCTCTCTTCAGGTTTATTGGTTTTACTGTGTTGTGTCTTAATGAGTTAAAAAGAAGAGAAGATTAAAGGGTTTCTGCTTTTTTGTTGTTGTTGTTAATCTAATGACAATGCAGGAAATGGCTAAAATTTAATGTATACCTCTCGAAGTGATTTCCGTGGAACACCTACACAGTAGAAGCAGTGAACACAAACCAAAGCAGAATCACAATCCCTTCATCACCCTTTGCTGTGAGGAGACTTCTTAAAACTCCCTCTCTCTCCCTCTTACACCCAAACACATACTCACACACACATACTCACACACACATACTCACACACACACACGGTCACACACACACGGTCACACACACACACTCACACACACACACTCACACACACACACTCACACACACATACTCACACACACATGCTCACACACACATGCTCACACACACACATGCTCACACACACGCTCACACACGCTCACACACACGCTCACACACATGCTCACACACACACGCTCACACACACGCCCACACACACGCTCGCTCACACACGCTCACACACACGCTCACACTCACACACACACACTAACACTCACACACACACACTCTCACACACACACTCACACACACATACTCACACACACATACTTTCACACACACACATACCCATACACACATACTCACACACACATACTTTCACACACATACATACACATACACACACACACTCATACCACACACACTGACACACATACTCATACTTACTTACACATACACTCATACACACACATGTTCACACATATGCACACACACTCATGCCACATACACATACGTGCTCACCCTCCCACTCACACACATACTCACATATACACAAACATGCTCAATATACAGTCACTCACATACATAAACACACACTCCACACTCACACACACATGCTCAATATACACAGTCACAACACATACACACACACACACACACACACACTTTATAATGAGAGTATTTGTTAATATACCTCCTTTTCTTCCTGTTTGTCCACAGGGAGAGTGTGACTTTTTAAAACCAAATGCTCACCTCCGTTATCCTCAGATTGACTTCCCACTAGAACAATTACAAGCACACATATTCCTAGGCCTCGGAAATCTTACCATTAGTTTCAACAAGAGGAAGGTGTGCTGGGGTGTTCTTAGCGATGGGCCAGACTTAGTGTGGACTGTTAGCACGCACACTGCCATGGCTATCAAAGTCTCAGTAGGCACTTCTGTTTCTAGACAACCTAATAAGCGATATCCTTAAGAAAGAATACATTTTCTCCAATGGATTCTCACTGTATCTATCAAACACACTCGAGGGAGGGCATCATGCTCAGGAGTAGTTGACAAATACCACATAAACGCAATGGTATCTTTGTGGACCTTTGGTTTCATTTTACTTTGTTTTACCAATCTTTTGCTTGCTTATTTTTATTTTCATATTTGTTTTTTTTGCGGGATTTTTTTCTCTTGCTTTTTTTCTTTTCTTTTGTTTTTGTTTTTGGGAGAGATAAAGAGGTGGACAAAAAGAGATGGAGAGGGAGGGGAGAGGGCATGGGGGAGGGGAGGGAGAGGGAACATAAACTTGGGTGGGTAGGGATATGGGAAGGCTCTGGGAGGAGTCTGGAGAAGGGAAACATGAGCAAAATACATGGTATAAAGAAAAACAATGTCCCATGTTGGAGCGGAGAGTGGCTGGGGAGATGGCTCAGAGGCTAGGAGCCTTTGTTCACCTTTGCAGAGGAAGCAAATTCAGTTCCTAGCGCCCATGTTGGGCGACTCACAACCACCTGTGACTGTAGCTGTAGGGGATGTGACACCATTTTCTGACTTCACCATATGGGATCACGCCTGCACACACAAAGATGCACAGACATACAGACGCATATGCACACACACACTTGTGCACACATGCACTATACTGGAGAGATGGTAAAAGAATTTGCTTATCCTGTAGAGGACCCAGCACACATGCCATGGAGCTCACAACCTCCTGTAACTTGTAATGGGTATTGGGTGTTTAGCTTGGCATCTGAGGGTAGTCATATGCACACATATTGATAGAAACATACACACAAATTAAAATTGAAAATTAAAACTTTATCGATATATGTGGTAAAATAGTTTAATAAGGTCTTCAAAAGCCTCAGAGACACACAGAATATGGCACTTAAAGTTGTTCTTACAATCCTAAATTACTTCAACAACAAGACAAGTTAACTCCTGACAACACTCAGCCTATCTCAAAGAAGATGATGAGCAATTTAGATGCAGGCAGAGTCGATGGATGCACTGTGCCAAGTCAGGGTAAGCAAGTCCTCAATAATTCTGGCCCTGCAAACAAGTCTGGCAGAGATATTAGGCCAGAAAGCTGAAGATGAGGCTCCAACATTATATAGTGTATTGGGTGACTGGTCAGACAGTAAACCATGTTAAGTCAATTTGTACATTTTGGAAGCTGCTAACCTGCACTGCTGGTTCACTAAGGAATTTAAGTTTTATTCCGTCTCAAGTCTCTGAGGGACTTGAAGACAAGATAGTATAGTTTTACAACCAAGTTTAGTTGGTAAGGAGATAAGATCATTTTAGATCAAGATAAAGAAGTTAAGCTATAAGAGTTGAGATAGGATAGATATTGAATCTCATTCAGAAATTTAGACCCAACAAGTCAGGAAAAACACTTCAAATGAGACGAATGCAGATGACCAAGTCACTATGAATGTAACATGCATAGAACTCATTATTCTCATGATTGTCACATGGTTCTCCCTGCTGTATGTAGTTTATTTTATACATGTGTAATAAAATAAATGTATAAAAAACATAAAAACTTAAAGTTCAATTTTATATCAAACGATATTACTAACTCTTGAAGATTATATTAAAATATTTGGTATTGCATAAATAATAAAAAGAAAAAGAAAAAAGAAAATTAAAATGAAATAAAATTAAAGTGTCTCGCTGGAGCTCTCACCCATTACAGGTACAATTGTGAATGTGGACATGGAACACATGAGGAAAGATCTGTACGTTCAAAATAGTTTTAAAAAACCGAGTTACCAGCAAACCAGTTGCTAGGTATATGTCTGAGAGAATTGAAGTTAGAGGCCTCTACACTCATGCTGCGTATAAAAGTGTTCACAATAATCCTGATATGGACTCAACCAAGGTGTTCATCAGTGGATAAAATAATAAGACTGTGATATGTGTAGACAACAGAGTATCATTTGGCCATAAAAGGGGAAAGAAAAAAGATGGAATCCTGTCAGTTATGGCAACATGGGTGAAAGTAAAGGACAGTGTGCTAAGTGAAATAAGCCATGCAAGAGCGATAATTGCTCAAAGGATCAGTCTTTGGATGTGAAAGCTGATAAGGAATTACGTAGAAGACAGTAGCATGCAGGTCAGTGGAGGAGAAGAGGCTGAGGAAAGGAGGACAAAGACAGGAGAGCAGGGGAGTTCTGATGCTCTGCACAGCAGGGCAGCTTCAGTCTAAAACAACTTACTCATTCAACTCATTCAGAAATGGCAATATTCCAGGTTATGGAGATGCCAGTTATGCTCCTTTGATCACCAAACACTAGATGTATGTAATGAATTATACGTAGCACAATACAGCCCCTAAATAAGGGACCAATATTATATCTATTAAATAAGAAAAACTAAACGTTTCCCTTACTCCCAGCCTGCCTCTGATAACATCTACGACCTTCCACACGCCTAAATACGTGGTCTGAGCAGGAGAGAAGAGGAAGGCTGACTAGGCAGGAGCCTGCCTTGTGCTCACGTTGGTTTAAGGTTACTTTCTACATCGAAGCTTTGTGGCATTATCAAGTTCTACAAAAGTGTCTCTGCTTTATCGGTGGCTTCCGAAGGTCATCGCTGCCCTGGTGTGAGCGGAAAGCTACACTCCACTTCTTCAAAACATGATTCGAGTCAGTTTTGTCTCTTCCTGTCTTTGCAGATACTACTCACAGACTTCGATTGTCGTTAATCTCACATACTTTAAATGTCAACCGACGAGAAAACATTGTGTATCGTTGAGGCACCTGGATGCCTCCTTGGCTGTGCAAGGCGAGACACAGCACCTCCCACAGTGAGGAGCAGATGCAGGATCACTGCTTATACGGAAGCAAGTAGCCCAGACTATGGGACCCTGGGCTCCTGAGGCCAAGGAAAGCTGTAGTTGGGGAAGAGGGCTCTTCTGTGTGTGGTACTTCTGCGCAGCTGCATGTGGGACCCAAGAGGCAGATCCTTTGGATTCCAATGCAAGGCACCTTGGGTCCTTTGGCTGCAGTTTTGATGAAAGGCTTGCTTTTGGAGAGAGAGAGCAGAGCCTGCTCTTGGGTTTCTCACCACAAGATGCTGTTCCCTGCACACCCTAGAGTGTGTTCAATACCCCAGCGACCCTGATCTTCAGTAGCCCCATCACGCTTTGTCAAAATCCCTTTCATCTTTCTCCCACTTTTCTCATGAGGTTTATAACAACCCCAGACACTACTGTAGCCTCTCTTAGGGTGCCCAGCCCTGCCGTCCATGCCCCACCCCCAATTCTGCACCTGCCATCTTTAATTTTGGGCTCTTCTACACCACCTTCCCCAAAACTAGTTACTCTAGTTTTCATAAAAGAAACCACAAAACAGTAAAAGCCTATTTTTCTTTTCTTTTTTTTTCTTTTTTCTTTTTTTGTTATTGTAAAGTGAAGACAGAGCAAATTAAGAGGAAAACAAGTGTAGAGATCAACAGCACATCATAAAATCCATCCCTGCTTTGCTGGCCTCAACGGCCCTTCTGGAGCCACAAAAGCTCTCATCCTTGATAGATTCTATCCTAGAAGCTCGGTTTTCCTTGCACGTGGCTTTATTTCACGTGAATAACAAAGGATGTGTTATTTTATGTGTGCCTTCTTTTTTCAACATTATACTGATGAGTCCTGTCTAAATTATGCCACATCCATGCAGTTTGTTCCCTCACTCTGTGCTGGGGACTCTCCCTTGGTCTGAGTATACCGCAGTGCACTCCCATCCTCTATAAATGTCTGTAGACATGTGGGTTGTTTCTGAAGTTGGGCTTTTACGAATAATGCTTTAATTAGCATTCATTTACATGTCTCTTGATGCAGATGTGATGTGTTTTCTCTTGGGCACATGCTTACTGGAAGTGGAGTCCCTGGGTCTTAAGAAAGGTTTACTTCTAAACTTAGTAGTGATTGCCACACTCTTTTCTAAAGACGCTGTGTTAATTCTCATCACTCCCCCAAAAGTTTATCACCCTATTACAAACTGGTTTTTCCCATTTGATGTCCTTTTACTACTTATAATTTATACTGTGGAAATTTTCAATTGTGGGCTCACATGTTTTAAGAATTACAAAGAAGTGTGTAAACAAAGCAGCTATAGCTTTTAAAAAGTTGAATTAATTTTAGAATTTTAGAATGCGTAATCGTTTTAGCACTGACCATTCGGCACTTGAAAATCACTTTGGGGGACTTCTCCTCGGGAAAGGCTAGTGTTTGCTTCCTCAGCAGGCATTGCTTGCTTGAAGCTCTTCATCTAGGCGTGGTGACCATAAGACTTCCCCCTTCCCCAGTGGCATGTCGCGTGACATCTCATTCAGGTGGCTGTGCTGTTGAGATCTCACAGGTGCAAGCCTCTCTCTCCCCTTTGGTCCTGTAGGTAGGGAGCTTAAATTCAAGGAGAGAAAGGAAATTCTAGCAGCTACCTATGCTTTTGTGTGTAAGCTGGTCCCATTTTCTGAGCTACATTTTGTTATTGTTGATTTCCTTATAGCTGAGAGTACCTGTGTGTTGGCTCTGTTTCTTAACAATTAAACTTTATTATACAACCCAACTAGCTTACACAAGAGGGGAAAATGTTAAAGGGAAAAAAGAGTGAACCTTCCGGTATCTGTACCACAGGATGGGTCCCTAGGTGTCTCTGCTCTGCGTGCTGGTCTGGCCTGTTTGCTGATTCTTTTCCCAATCCACGTGCCCTGGATCTGAACCTGCTGCTCCTCTTGACCCCTCTGCCAGTCTCTCACGTGCAATGGCTGGTCTCCTCCTCCCATAAAGGAGGGTCGATTAGAAACACAATAGTCCAGGTGGAGTTCCCAGGTCCCCTTCCTGAATTCCAGGCCCAGGATGGCTCCACCCAGTCTATCTCAAGGTTAATCTCAGGGAGTATCCATGGTGTGTCCAAGGACAAAGCCCGCCAAGACTGCTTTCACCCGTGACAATGCTTATAATCCTTCCCACCCCTGTGAGAACTAATTTTAAGGGTATTCGTGTATTTAGGAATGAGGCATTTTTCCTCTGTGAGACTTGCTCATTTTGATCCAACAAAGTTCTCCAGATAGGTAGGACACAGATATACAAGCATGACCTCAGAAGAAGCAGTCGCATGCGCTTCCACTTTCACTCATCCAATACTGTTTGACTTGATAGGGATGTCGTTTGTTTGGGTTTTTGTTTGCATTCTTTTTCTCACTTACATATTGTTTATTTCCCTATGAGAGAAACCCAAATGGTGGGGAAAACAATTATAAGCCTCTTTTCCAGATTTGTTTCTCCCTTGTACTTTTGTTGTTATTGTTATGCAGTTATATCTGCTTTGAAAAATTAATACATTTTTGAAGAAAATTGGTCACGATACTTAGTTAAGAGCAGGTACTATGGCTTTAATATTGAGAATAGGTACAACATAGTGACAGTTTAATTCAGCTGAAATACAAGCACACTTTAGATTTTATTTTCATCGTAGAATTGGATCTTGCAAAGAAGCCATCTGCAACACAAAGAAAGCTATTTGGAAGCACTTGACTCTTGTTGCTTTATGTCATAACGACTAAGTTCAGTCTCCAGTGCTCTCTGTCTTTCTAGGAGTCGGTCAAATGACAGACATGCATCTATTATAAAGTGCTATGGAGAGACTCAACGTTATTAGCATCACAACCTGCAACATGGAGGGAATGGCCAAATAAAATAATTAAGAGGTAATCAGTCCTGATGTACAAAGAACTAAAGACTCCTATCTCCTTTTCCTTATGTAAGGGGAGAACATTGAGTGAACTAAAATCAATAACACAGTACAGACCCAGCAGATCTTGGCCACAGGGTGAACTACAGCTTTGAACTCTGAAAAGACAGATGAAGAGATTCATGCCCAGGGATATTTATTTTGAAAAATACCCAGGCCCACAACTGTAAACGTACTTTTGGGGGTTTTCTGGAGGCTGGCAGTGGTGTGGTTTTAGAGTGAGAAATTCCGAGGGCCACAGTCTTAGAGTTCCCTCACAACTTCATGGTTTCTGCAATTGCAACTTTAATAATCCCACCACAGTCTTATGGTTAGAACAAAACACACCCCTTTGCACCTGGCAGAGGCCTGGCTGACGTACATACCCAATGTCCCACTGTTCCATTGTCCCATTTTCCCCTTGTGAAGCATAGCCATAGTCAGGATTGCTCTCCATCAGAGACACTGCAAAAGAGGCACTTGTGGCAATCTTGCCTTGTACGTCACATGAAGGAAGGGAAATCATAAGTAAGAAAGACTAGTGAAGTCATTTCCTAGGGACATGCGCAAGCAAGGACTGCAACTTGGTCATAAGATTACAGGGTGCTTTCCATTCCCTTCAGCACAAGGACTAGTGACAAAGAAGCTGTGACATAATTATAAATGGATATATTCTCCAAAAAGATAGAAAACCCTCAGCATATAGATATATAGCTTTAAATATTTATATGATTAAAGTATTGCATGTATTTTTTAAAAGAAGAATATTTATGGTTAGTTAATTAAATCTTCACCTTTGGAATTGATATCAGAGTATATGACACGAAATCTGATGCCAATATTTGAAAGGTCAACTAGGCCATTAGCTGTAGAAACAGAGGCAATTTAAACAGAATTCTCGGCATTTGGTTAGACATTCCACCTAACAAGAACAAACTCTGGTTCATATCAATTTCCCAAGACACATCCCCCAAGTCAGAAAATGTTCTGGAACATAAGCAAACCTTCACAAATTGGGAGACACAGGTCAACAAGGAGATTCTCAAATCACAACTAAACTAACTAGAGACAGACTACACACAAAGGTAATGGGAAACACCCAAATACTTTGAGAATAAAATGCATGTGGCCAAAGAGCATCAATCAAAGAAGTCTCAACAAGCAACGATGTTTTGAACCAGCTGAAAATAAAAGTACATTTTATCCAAATTGGCTGAATGTAGCAAAAGCAATGGCTGGAAGCTAAGCACTTACAGCTTATGAATTCTAAATCAAACTACATTAGAACGGAGGAGAGTGCGAAGATTCCTGCCTCCTTACATAAACAACAGCAATTTCGGTCTAAAGCAAGCAGAAGAACACAAATAATGGAAGTCAGAGCTCAAGCCAGTAAAGATGAAGACAGTTTGTTAATTAAAGGAGCAAGAGAATCTGATTCTTGGAAAGGATTTTGAGAATGAATATACACGTAGTCCAGCCAGCCTAGAAAGCCCGAATTATCAGCAGGAAAATGGAAAAGAATGGCATTATTCCTGTTCTTATAGACATCACATGGATCATAAAGAGACACAAACGATTGCAGAATTGGATACTTTTACATGAAATAGACCAGTTCCTTGAAAGGTACAAACTCCAAAATTCACTCAAGGAAATGCATAATATAAATAGGCCAATGTCTGTTAAAGAAATACATTGTATAGTTGGACATTTCAAAGGATTTGGTGATCTCACCAAACTAGGTAAAAAGGAAATTCTTTCACGGATAGAATGAAAATAAACCAGGTTGCATAAAAGAATTGTAAATAGTTGGGCGGTGGTGGTGGCGCACGCCTTTAATCCCAGCACTCGGAAGGCAGAGGCAGGTGGATTGTTGTGAGTTCGAGGCCGGCCTGGTCTACAAAATGAGTCTAGGACAGCCAAGGATACAACGGAGAAACCCTGTCTCGAAAAAAAAAATTATAAACAAAGGCCAACGAGCTGCTCAGAGGGTGAAGACACTTACCACCTGACTTGATGATTTGAGTTTAGCCACAGAACCCACATGGTGAAAGAAGGGAATCAACTCCTGCAAATTGTTGTCTGACTTCTACATGAGTGTTGTGGTGTCTACACACACACACACACACACACACATACACACACACACACACACGCAAAATGTAAAAGAATTACAAGTAAAATATATTAGCAGTCATGAAAGTTAATAATAAGAAAAGAAAAAATCATTTCAAAAAATGAGCAAAAGTATGAATGAGCATATATAATCACAAGCAAACACGTGGAAATTCGGTTATCTAATTGTCGGTAGGTTTATGCAATGGCCTTGAATAAATGTGTGAATGTGCATTTTGTGATGGCCAGGGCTGCTGTCCTAACACTTTGTACATAAGTTACATCTGTCATCACATGGAAAAGAAGCCATTCACAAGCCCCGATGGAACTGATGTCTGTGTCTGTGTCCAGAGCCAGTGTCATGCATCCTGGAACTGAGCAGTGGAGTTGATGGATGCTGCCTGTGGCAGCCAGATTTGCTTGGAAGAAAAATCTACATTCTCTAAGCAGAGGTGGCTGGAATGATCCTTATGTTAGTTTAAACTTACTCCTGACTTAATTTAGACAAAGTTCTGTAAAGATAGAAAGCAGACTCACACAATACACACACACACACACACACACACACACACACACAGACACACACACACACACACACTTCCCAATCAATGATATTGTGATATTGTGACGGATGGCCACAGAACTTGGCAATGAAGCTGACCAAAACTGGAATAATTCAACGACAACCCAATGTAGTATTATTTTATAACCCCAATTATAAAAATACGTGCAAATAAGTTAATATTGATTTATTCAAGAAATAATTAAAGAATGAAATTTACAAAGAATACACTGGTTTGGATATAAATTTGTGTATAGGGCCAAGTGTTGAAGGTTTGGTTGACATTCTGTGGTGCCACTAGGAGGTGGTGGAACCCTTAGGGAGGTGTGATTAATGAGAGGAAGTTGCGTCATTGAATGTTTGGCCTTGAAAAAGTGTCTTTGCTAACTGACTGTCATGAAGTAACCTGTCTTACACCAGTGGTTCTCAACCCCTTTGGGAGGGTTGCATATCAGATATTACATTATGATTCCTAACCATAGCAAAATTACAGTTGGAGGTAGCAACAAAATAATTGTATAGTTGGGAGTCACCATAACACGAGGAGCCATATTAAATGCTGGCATCATTAGGGAGGGTGAGGATCACCCACCCCATGATGTTCAACCTTCCCAGAATTTGAAAGCAACAGGCACTTGGCCACGGACCCAAACCTCCAAACCAAGAACCAACATAAAAATTGCTCCTCATAAATTCATGACCTCAGGTCTGTTGTGGTAGGAGGGAAAGAAGATGACTACCAGAGGAGGAGACACGATTCTCTAATGAAGAACGGTGTGCAATTCATAGATATTACCAATGAGAGAGAGAGAGAGAGAGAGAGAGAGAGAGAGAGAGAGAGAGAGGGAGGGAGGGAGAGAGAGAATGAATATTGCAAAGGGAATATTATGTGAAGAAGGAAGCAAAGAATAACTTTTCATGGGAAAGAAAGCTGGAAATGCCATATCTTCCAGATGACCAAGGACAGAAGTAGCAGTCACGTAGGGTCTGAGCGTTTGATAAAACGTGATGGGCGGTGGGGGTGGGGGTGGGGGTGGGCATCAGAAATTTATTTCTATGGTCTTCATCCTCAAAACTCATTACCATTAGTTTCAATATGATAAAAATAGAACACAAATATTGCCAGAAGTTTCTCATATGAAATAATTGCCCTGTATGTCTCTTTGGTGTGAAGGTTATCAAAAAGCATAAAGCTTGAGGTATTGCCAGGGCCAAAAGAAGACTAAGTATACATAGTGACCCTAGCTAACCAGTACCTTGTACAAGACCCTGGGTCAGGAAAAGGACATTAGGTAAAAACTAGGGAATTCAGTATCAACTGTAGTGCACAACAGTACATCCATACCAACTTATTAATTGCAACAAATGTGTCATTTAAATACAGGACAAGAATGGGGGGCAAGGTCTGTGCTTAGAGGTGAATCTAAATGCTCAATATATCTTCTTGTGTTTTCTGCAAGTCTGAGCCTCTTCTACAATAAATTTATTGTTTTTAAACATTTATTTATTTATTTTTATTATTAAATTTTTAATTTTTATATATACATTTATATTATTACACATATATACAATAAACTACAGTGAGAAGAACCATGAAACAATCAGGAATTATATAAAAGTTACATTCATAGTGTTTTGGCTATTTGTATTTGGCAGCCTTGAAGAAAACATCTTTCCTATCTTGGTGAATCTAAAATTCTAAATCATATCTATCATATCTCATCATTATCAACTTAAAATATCTATCTAGACCTAAAGACATATTAATCCCTAAACAACTAAGCTTAATTATAAAACTAAACTATCTGGTCTTCAAACCCATCAGAGACTTGAGAAGGAATAAAATTGATTATCTGAGTATACAGGAGGTGCAGGATAGTAGCTTCCCAATTAAGAAGAGGATAGAGATAGTTTGCTTCCTGAACAGTCACCCAAAACTCTCTATAATTTTGGAGCATCATCTTTAGCCTTCTGGCCCAATATATCTGACAGACATATTTGTAAGGCAGGAGCTATTGAGAATTTGGTTACCCTGTCTTGGCAGAGTTTGGCCGTCGACTCTGCCTGCATCCAAGCTTGCCCCTTTTTTTACACAGAACTCTGTCTGCTGTAGAAACAAGGACATTTTGCTCAGTGTCTTGCTTGCCACATTTGAAGCCATCTCCATAAGGAGATTCTTTGATGCTCATGACCTTCTTTGAGGTACAGAGGAATATCGAATGGCTGAGGAACACTTAAATTTATAGTTTTAAAAGTGTGTTTTCTTTGATTTTTTTGAGGCAGATCTTGTTACACTGCCTACCCTGGTCTAGAATTTCTGGGCTCAAAGTATCCCCAGGCCTTAGCCTTCTAACTGTCTAGGCAGGTGCCATGGCTGTCAGTGAGTTACTCAAGATGAGTGAGAGACCCTAGGAACCTCACTGAGCCAGCTGCTATGCACTGTGTTTAGATGTCTTCATTAAGTTGACCCTTGATGATGGACAGAATGCTGCTTTCCTGCATATCCTGTTTCTTCCATTGTCTTCAAAAGTAGAAATGTCCCATGTCACATGATTCTTGTGATCACCAAGCACGTCACAGTATGGTATTCAGGAAGCAATGAGGGCAATGGTGGAACATTTCAGTACCACAAAAGGGAGCGATCAGACCAGAACTTGGGCAAGGGACATCTGAGCAGAAAACTGGCCTCTTCCTCTAAACTACTGAGCAATGATTTGTGGCAGCATCTCTGCTCATGAGTCTCTTCCAGATTGCCTTCCTTTAGAGCATCAGAGATTTTCCCCGTGTACTGTGATAAGAACAAAGTGCTAGCTTTAAAGGAAACACCATTTTTTTTGAGCTGGCTGGAGATATCCCCTGTCTGTGTTGGCATGAACGTAGGGCTAGTTTTCCTCCAGTTGGGTGAGTGATGGGTAGTGTAATCCTATGTATGTCCTTGGAGTGACCCCAGTGACTGGGGTGTCTGGCAAGATAGCAGATGGTTAATGTTAGCATACCCCCCCATCTGTTAATCCTAAACAGTCACTGAGCAACTATCCTACTTGTCAGAGTCATAGAGGGATCAATATATTAGAAAACATACCAATGACTCCTACTTAGATGACTAAATAAGTGGCCTCTAATATCATTCCATTATGTCATAATATATTTTATAAATTTATTTGTATCTCCAAAGAAACATTCCCATCTCATCTTTAAGCAAATGCAATAGTCTGTGCTACATTGCTTGACAGTGTGTAGAATCTAAGTAAATAAATAAAATGGTCGTCAGAGCATGTAAAACTAGCCAAGAGAACATGGAATAATGAGATGCTTAACTCTGTGAGATTTTAGAGTGTCTGGGCTGGCAGAACTAGGCTATCCTGATCGAACTGGGATGAAGGTGGTGAGCCTTATTGGTTCCTATAGAGACTCCTCAAGTCTAGGTGTACCCTCCTCAGCCTCATGGCTGTGTCTGCCTTCTGAGTGCTAACAGCTGCCTTTCTCTTGGCTGCCTTCAGTTTTTGGGTAGGAGTAAGATTACTCCAGCAGTCTCAGCACTTAGATCTGTCTAATACCATTTCTCAAAGAAAAGACCAGATTTATTTAAGACCAAGAACTATGCTACCATAGTGCTCAGAAATGTTCCCTTCTGATATTTTAGGAAAATTTATCAATGTCCTTTACTACAAACTCTCCATCTGCACACACATATCTGAGCAAAATGATCACATGTTGCTACCACTCCCAGGCCATGTTCATGAGATGGTATGAATGAGACCATTAGACTAGGGAGTTGCTCTCACAGGCACTCACGATCAACACTAAAAATAACCACCTGTGCTTGTTTTCAGACTGATGAACATCCTGAAGTGCCACCTAGTTGCTGCGGCCATAGACAGTATAGACCATGTCCCGGTGGCCTCAGCAGCCCTAAACCTCTCACTGTGAAATCCACCCCGAGAAACTCAGCGTAAGATGGTGTTGAAGGACCAGGCAGGAATGGCAAAGCTACCTGCTCCTAATACAACACGAAAAACCAAAACACAATGGAATACTACTCAGCTATTAAAAGCAAGGAAATCGTGACATTTTCAGGCAAATGCATGGAACTAGAAAAGATCATCCTGAGTGAGATAACCCAGACCCAGAAAGACAGGCATGGTATATACTTAGTTATAAGTGGATATTGGCCACATAATACAGGATAACCACACTACAATACACAGACCTAAAGAAGCTAAGTAACAATGAGGACTCTAGAGAGGATGTCTAATTCCTATTCAGAAAGACAAATAGAATAGACACAGGAAGCAGTTGAAGAGAAGGAACAGGAAGGGAGCCTACCATAGAGGTCCTCTGAAAGGCTCCACCCAGCAGGGGATCCAAGCAGAGGCTGAGACTCACAGCCAAATTTCGGGTGGAGCGTAGTAGGGAGTCTTATGGAAGAGTTGGGAGATAAAAGGACTTGGAGAGGACAGGGGCTCCACAAAGAGACCAATGGGGCCAAGAAACCTGAGTGGAGGAGGTGGGTGCTGCAGAGACTGATACATCAACCACGGACCATGTGTGGTGATGACCTTGACCCTTTGCTCAGATGTAGTAAATAGGCCTCACAGTCTCCTCCTGGGTCCCATAATATGGGGAGTAGGGGTTACTTCTGACATGGACTCTGGTCCCCACACATTGATCACTTCCCCCTGGAAGGGCAGCCTCACCAGGCCACAGAGGAAGAGGATCCAGGCAGTCCAGATGAGACTTGATAGGCTGAGGTCAGATGCTAAGAGAGGAGGCCTCTCTCTTTCTGAGGACAAGGGAGAAGGAAGAGGGTATGAGAGAGGGAGGGTAGGACTGGGAGGCAATGAGGGATGGGGGGGGTCTACAATTGGGATGTAAAGTGAACAAATAAAACAAAAAAGAAACACAGGCTACCGGAAGCTACAGGAGTTGCAGCTTGGTGCAGAGTTGGTGCTTTGGGCAAACCTGGTCTCCCATTTCACCATGCTCTGAGAGTCTCCACTGGCCTGTGGCCTGCATACCAGCCAGATCATCCCTGTGTCCAGTACCCAGTGGCCTCCTGAACTATGCTAGAGCAGCTTGACTCTTGTTGCTATTCATTGCGCTGACGGGGGGGGGGGGGTCACCTTTTAGAAGCCAGGACTGGGGCGTGGGAGGTACTTTGACAGATTATGGCCTTTAAAGACCAAATATTTCCTTCTAGTCCTCTGAGATACCATCCCCTGGCATTAGCCTCATTAGACTTTTTTTTTTTTTCAATATTTACTACAGAGTCCTGAAGAGAAAAGAATCTGTAACTAGGATGTGTTCTAGTGTGCTTTGGTTGTCAACTTGCCACAACCTGGGGTCACCTGAGCAGGAACACCTTCTCTGAGGGATTTCCTGGATCAGCTTGGCCTGTGAGCACATCTTCCTGGGGCTGTCATCATCACTAGTTGATTTGGCAGGACCCAACCCATTGTGGATAGCACCATGCCTATCCAGGTGCTCCTGGGCCATTTCAGAAAGCTAGCTAAACGGGAGCCTGACAGATCTGGGGTGGACAAGGCTCAGGTTCCCAAGTCCAGACCCCATTCAGAGTCTCTAAGATCCACTCTAAATTCCTGAGTGCAGAGTGCAGAAGATTCCGGAGAAGACCAGGGCAAGTGTTTTCATCCATACGCATCCTTGTCGTCCAGGAGGCTGGTCTCCCTTTATGATGATGACCCTGAGACTCCTAAGACAGGCTCCTACATGGTGTCCAGTTCTTGGGAGCGAGGGCAGGGGGCTCACATATTTGGGAGACAAATTACTTCCAGGAACCTAGCTGGTTTCTGCTTTCTGGCCCTAAATTAGAGACAGGGCAAAAATTAGGGAAGGCGTTTGTTACTAACAAAGACCAGGTTATGTGGGGCCACTTTTTGTAAGGAATACTGTGCTGGACCAGACTGGCCTCAAACTGGCAGAGAATCCGCGCCCCACCACCACCTCTGTCTCCTGAGTGCTAAAATTAAAGGCATGCACCACCACACCTGGTTTTTTAAATTATTTTTTTTCAGTTTATGTGCGTTGGTGTTTTGCTTGCATATTTGTCTGTGTAAGGGTGTTGAAGCCCCTGGAACAGTGGTGAGCTTTCATGTAGGTGTTAAGAGCTGACCTTGACTCCTCTGTGAGAGCAGCCAGTGCTCACAACCACTGAGCCACCTCTCCAGCCCCTAGAAGACGTGTCTTTTTGCACGGGCTGTTGGAAACACTGTTCTTACTCCCTGGCGAGTGACAGGCATGCTCTACAGGCTACTAAAGTGGCTGGCTGGCTTCTGGAGCTGGCTGTCAAGACTAAGGGTCAGAATTCTCTTTTTATATACTCCAAAATATTTTCCATCTTCATATCTAGTCCCACATCTTTGTACAATGAGAGAGAGAGAGAGAGAGAGAGAGAGAGAGAGAGAGAGAGAGAGAGAGAGAGAGAGAGAGAGAGAGGGAGGGAGGGAGGGAGCGAGGGAGGGAGGGAGATATTAACACATTTATACACATGAACACAGAGCTGATATACAGAAAGACAGAGAATGATGGGATGGAAAGAGAGAAGAGTAAGAGAGAAGAGGGAGAGGCAGGAAGAAGAAAGGAGGAGGAGGAGGAGTAAACGAAGGGATCCCAGCTAAAGAGATGGAAAACAAAGAAAGGCTTTTCTGGAGGCCACAGGGGAAACATCTTCTTGCATTTATTTGGCTTGTGTTGCTCTTGCAAGCCCATTGCCAAGCAAGGGTAGGGCCTGGATTCCAGAAAAGTCTAACTGAAGAAGAAAGAAAATTCATCTCCACATTCTGTCTTTCTCAACAAGCTTTTTTGTTTTGTTCTGTTTTGGGTTTTTTGCTTTTTTTTTTTTTTTTTTTTTTTTTTTTTTTTTTTTTTTTTTTTTTTTTTTACTTGCACATGTTCAGTGATTTAACTTTAAAAATCTGTCCACAGCACCTGGAACAGTTTTGGTAGGAAGTGAAGCCATGCCCTGTGTTCCACTTTCAGAGGAAGCCCCCCAGCACTGTCACACATGGAAACATTTCAATGTCTAAACATAGCCGCCTGTTATTATTTACACATGGCGTGGCCCAGGGGGACGCTGCGCACACAGATTTTCTTGTGAAACAATCGATGTTGCCTCAGGCTTCTGAAGTTCATCCGCATTTATTTTGCTGCTACAGAGTTAGAAGTGTGTGTGTGTGTGGGGGGGGAATACTATAAATAGTCAAATCCCTTGCAAAATGCTTTGGTAAATTGATGATTTCATTGTTGAATTTTTTTCCTATTTGTTCTTCACTAATTATAAAGATGGCTTCCATCACAGGTGAACTTTGGTAGTATATTTTTAGGTATTTTCTTTTAAAAGTAATAAGCATATTAATAAATGAGAATTTTATCACTTATTTTAAGAAATCCATCTATTGAGCAATGCAGTGACTAAAATATATTTGTAACATCCACACTTCAGTACCATTTCTTCAGCTTTTAACTCACAAAACACAAATTATCATTGAGGAAGGCCAGAACATCATTTCAAATCTGAATATTGATCACAATTTAAAGATAAATCAGAGTATTTTTCAAGCTGTCTTTTTTTGAGGGGTAGGGGTTGATTTCCACTGTGAACAGTAAAATACACATATTATGATGCTGTGGTCTTTAAGCTGCATACTCACACCAAAAGTTATTTCTAAGCTAACTGTATTATAAAGGTCCAAATTATGAATATTTGTCTTGTCTTTCCCCCTTATGGATGTATACATTCATGATATACATAAAACAGATGGAAAAGAAAAATAAACACTGAGTTCCTGGTACCATCTCATTCCAATACTCTCCAAAGGCTGACACCAGCTTGGACTGGTTATTAAAGGAACCAGAACCTTATTTTGATCTGATCAGCCACCCAGGACTGATAGTGATAAGTCAGACATCTGCCTTCAGCTTTCCAGTGCAGAACAATTGCCTTGTGAACTCTTTCTAACTCAGTAATGTAGAAAGAGAGTCAAGCGTAGCATTTTTATACCATCTAACTGGGCAAAGGCTGGCACTGCCAGTGTCCTGTAGGTACACCGAGGACAAGATGAGGGAACAGAGGA
Source organism: Acomys minous (assembly GCF_964271855.1). Taxonomy (NCBI): domain Eukaryota; kingdom Metazoa; phylum Chordata; class Mammalia; order Rodentia; family Muridae; genus Acomys; species Acomys minous. Next base: position 45,635,495 of record NC_140491.1, read on the forward strand.
AGGTGAACAAACAGAAACAGCTCAAGGGTGAAGTGCTGAAAAAATGCGTTTTATGGAAATTCTGGTCTATGAGCTGGGGGTCCTAGGGCACTGGTAGGGTACATAGAGACATGGCTGCCATGCCTGTGGACACCGACATGGAAGGCCAACAGGCCAGGCTGACACTTGACCTGGAATGCTTCTGAGTGGTGGGGAATACAGAGAGGGTTTTACCTCTGATGGCTGTAGAGTAGCCAAGAATAGAGAGAAACCTAAAGAGCATTAGCCCACTGGTTCCCCCCTTCCTGCCCCCAGCCCCCTCCTCCCCCCCCACCCTGCATGCAGGGCACCAGGAAAAAACAAGTCAGAGGCTGCACTTAGAACCACAGTGCGAACAGACAGGGTGCTTTACTTCCTCAGCCAGAGAGCAGAAAATGACCAAGCTGTCAGGCAAGCTGGAATAAACTATGTAATTATAAAGATGGACGATGTGTGACAGAGCCGACCTCGGTTCTGGAGGACTGGCTTACTAAACTCCTGGCCCACATGTAGCCATAGCACATACAGGCACATTATGAGCTGCGCAGAAAGTGGTCCATGAGCACCAAAAGTCTTCTTTTTACCCTTAGAAGCTCTACTTCTTGAACACAAACAAACAAACAAATAAAACTGGAATGGTAAAATGTATTCAAAATCCCTATTAAAAATAACCATTTGGAACCGCCCTAGCTATGGCGTAACCTCCTGTGTATACCCCTCACCCTCACCCCCCACCACACCAGTCCATGTCTGGTGTCTATTCTCCAGGGGATTAACAGATCCTTTCTTGTTTTACAGTCAGCACTAGGTTGTTTTACATTTAACACAGTGGGAAGTGATGGCGGGGGTGGAAAGCTTTGAGACAGTTACAGCGGCACTCTCTGAGATGTGAAGAGCATCAGCTGGGAGATCTTGTGTGTTTGAGGCAGTTCATGTCAGATGGTCCCCTGGGCTGTACAGCTGCACGTGAAAAACACATAAGCTACACGTGACAAGCACGTGAAGAACGAGGAACAAGGACTCCATGAAGGATGGCCAGGAAAGTAGACTTCTAATGGATAGGCAGATTGATTGACCAAAAACTATTAGCCCAGACACAATCGACTGGTTAAGTTAGGTCCTAAAGACTAAAAGTAATGAGAAGGAAACAGTAGATTCTGTTTGAATGCTTTTTTGTTGAGAAAAACTGATGGCCCACTTAAATTATTGTTTATTTGAATTTATTATGCCTTCTATTGTTCCCTTACCTATCGAACACCGACTATGTTGTAGCCTTGGGAAATATAAGTAGGTCAAACACAGTAGCTGCTTTCAAAAAGTGTAAATTCTAGCAGAAAGACAATGCACAGAGTTAACATATGAAAATCTTTTCAGTAATCACTGAGAAAGAAACGTAAGTGGCATGAATGCCCACTACACGCATGTATGCCATGACTCATGGCGAAACATGTATGTATGTATATATACACATTTTAGCAAATATTCAGAGTAATTATAATCTAGATAGGCTATCATCCTGACTTCATTGTAGAAACCAAGCTAGAGGTGTGTGTGTGCGTGTGTGTGTGTGTGTGTGTGTGTGTGTGTGTGTGAGAGAGAGAGAGAGAGAGAGAGAGAGAGAGAGAGAGAGAGAGAGAGAGAGAGAGAGAGAGAGGAGGGGGGGAATAGAAGGAAAGAGATTAACTTAGAGCCATCCAAGGAAAACTTCAAGTTTGTGAGCATCCTTGGATCTAGGGCCAGTGAGGAAAAGGCAGGGAAAAAAAGGAAGGCCAGCCCTTGTGCTTGCAGTGGAAACAGAGAGTTAACCAAGGAATCAAGGCAATAGAGTATGTAGCAGAGCAGCTTAAGGACAGTGTACACAATGTTATCATTATCGGGGATAGTGAGGAGTTCATGTGAAAAATATAGCTACAATGATAGCTTCATCAACAAAACCCTGACTTTTTCCAATGAGCTGCAGTAAGAATGAATATGTGCTTGAATGTAAATGGGGCTGGGAAAACTCCCAAACGAGACCAAAGGCTCATGACAAAGATAAACAAGAATAGAAACGGTCATACGGAGTGAGTTAGCTCAGAAGCATAAAGACTTACGTGGTATATACTCACTTATAATTGGACACTAGCCCAAAAGCTCATGTCCCATGAGCGTCTTCACTTACCAGGAGATTGGGATAGATGTGAGGACATCCCACTGGGACTCTAGGTGAGAGAAATTATAGGAGGTGGGGAAATAGAAGGACCCAGAGGGTCCTAGAAGCCTACTAGAAGAATATTGTGATGGGTGGATCAGGGCCCAGGGGGGTCTGATCAAACTATTACACTAACCAAGGACAATACAAGTAGTAAACATCGAACCCCTACTCTGATCTAGCCAATGGGCAGGACATTCTCCACAGTTATGTGGAGAGCGGGGACTGACTCTGACATGAACTCTGGTGCCCCATATTTGACCACCTCCTCTTGGTGGGGAGGTCTGGTGGCACTCAAAGAAAGAATAGGCAGGCTACCAAGATGAGACTTGATAGCCTATGACCGTATAATGGGGGAGGAGGTCCTCCTTGGTCATAGACCTAGGGGAGGGGAATAGGGTGAAAGCGGGAGGAAGGGAGGAATGGGAGGATACAAGTGATGGGATAACAATTGGGTTGCACTCTGAATAAATTAATTAAATTTAAAAAACCTGATTTTTGACCAAATGTCCTTTAAAAATAGCAATAAGATTAATTTAAAGATTGACACACAAATTCATTAATATCTAGAATATTAACATGAAATTGAAATTAGAGATGTCATTGACATTAGAAAACAGATTATCACTGCCACAGAGCAGCAGAAATTCTGAATGCTTCACTGGCATCAAAGGACTCTCATTTTACCCCCAGCATCCAGAGGGAGAAGCAGAGAAGCCGCTTGCAGAGCAGATCTGCAAAAGCGGAGGGAGGTTGTAAAAATCAATAGCCAGTGAAGATGCGGGCAGACGATTCATTTTCGTGAGGGCCAGTAAGTTGACATAACTTTAGAGAATGATTTAGAAACAACCAGAAAAGTAGAAAAGGCACACGTTGTAAGTCGAGTGCTCAGATGTACACACTCCACACCCCCTTTATTAAATCCTGTGCTTATAGGAACACTAATGTGAAATGTAGCATTAACTGTAATAGGGAAACTTGGGGGCAACCCAAATGCCTGCTGATGGAGAGTGCTTGTATGTCCGGTATTAGGCAAACAACAGGGTTCTTGAATTCCTTGTGACGTTTGCCCCTTTGGATCAGGGCCATGTGGTTTGTAAGTGCAGTTTCTTGGGAGAGAGAGCCAGGAGCTTGAAAAGAGGTACTGGATGCCCGCAAATGGAGCCAGATTCTGTTGGGGGCTGCGCTTCTGTCTTCTTTGGTCCACCTGGAATGGTTTAAGTTTGGTAGGTGGGCGGGGATCCTGTTAGGATGGGGAGGAGAGACTATGGACTCAGTTCAGGACTTCTTGTCCTTGGCAAGCCCTTGCATCTCAGGAAGACTTCCAACAGGAAAGTTGGATATGTGAACTTGGAGCGCTACAGAGGGGCCTGACACAAAAGTTCAGTGTGCTTGCGTACAGGCGAGGGTAGGGGACATACTGCTAGCCGTCACCTCATTGGAAGAAATTGCAGGTGATCTAACTTTCATGTGTGTGCCTGGAGTGGACAGGCTCAGGGACTTCTGACAGGCCTTTCAGTTCGATTCTTCTAGGCACAAACTACAAAGACTTGATCCCCTTCCACCAATGCCCCTCCTACCATTCTTTGTGAGTGTCTGACTATGGGGGGCCAAGAGCTATGCTGGGCTCAGATTTCACCAGCAAGAGCAAGGCTTTGAAACACTGATAGCAGCCATGCTAGCTCAGTTCTCCCCAGCCCCACTGCACACCAACCACGCCCTCAAGGAGCTCGGAGATCTCAGGGAGGGAGCGAAAGTCATCAAAGGAAGTCAGGTTGCTTTTGAATAAATGCACATTTAGTCTTTGTATTTGTAACTTGGTAGATTATTAATTTGGGAGAAGAGAAAAACGAAAAGGAATTTCATTCCAAAACAGATCCCCAAAGGGGCACTGCCCTGACTTCTAGCACCAATGGAACATGCTAGGTATATTCATCTGTCAGCCTGAATTTTGATGTTTTCATGTGAACGTGTAATGCAGTGTGCAGTAAAAATCACACAGGCAAGTGTGCCAGTTGGGTGTGTCTCTTCCAGTGCATATGAAAAAATCAAATCTCTGTCATCTTTCTATTTGATATTATTAATTAAGCTATAATTTAAACCATGACTTTGTACCTTTTCTGTTGTTAATGAAATGCAAGGTGTGTAACCTTTGCAAACACAGGGGACTGCTCACTCCTGTCATATTTACTACTAATAACATCTCAGCATTTGTGTGCATTTCTATACATTGTCTCCTCACCCAAGGCCAGTCACCTTAGACATTTGTCTTTCTTTCTGATATGAGGAACAGAATGCCATTTTTTTTTTACTATCTACTCGCCAAAGACTATAAACTTGGTGACTCAAAGAGGCAGAACTATAACCCAAATCCAAGCACCCCTCACCACTGATGAACTAAATCCCCCTAACATCCTCACAGTGCCATTTGCTGTCAAGCCATTGAGCTGAAGGTTTGAGAGTCATGCCAGCATATGCCACGTGTAGCCCTTGGCATCATGGCACGGCACTATAATCGGCACTTAGCTTAGGAACCAGTCGTAGGGAGAGTCATTTATTTATCAGTTACCTCTCAAATAGACCTTGCTTAGGAAACAAATGTTTTAAATAAACGTTGGATAACCAACCAGAAGAGCTTGGCTCTATGTCTCATCTTCTATGATTCTGATTGATTTTTTTTTCTCAGTAAAGATGAGGGGAAGTGAAGAAATGCATGGCTGAGCTGAAACCAGAACGGTCATGATGGGACAATACAGCTGACGCAGTGCAAAGTGTCTTATCTTGCCACCCTGCATGCTATGCCTATAGTGGAAGGGTGTGGGCAAGATGGAACTCAATGAGGAAAGCCCGGTGAATGTGATAGCCCAGGTCTGAGGCCCAGGAGATCACTTCCAAGCTGAGCATCATGACAGCTGGCCGGGTCTCCTGGAGTAAGTACGTTTCTCTTCCTGGACTTGGTTAGCTTGCTGTCACTGGACACAATCATTACACTGAAAGTTCAGATTATGCAAATGATATGACTTAGCCCTTAATATGAGTCAGCTTTTCTTCTTGATTTCTAGCAAATAATGATGAGCCTCCTAAATGTAGGACAAAACTCACCGTGACCATGGGCTAAGTTCTATCAAGCATGGTCATGTGTTTTCAGATTTGTGTAAAGCCATATTTTGTTTAATATTCCCTCTCTGTCTTCTTTCTGTTCTGTCTGGAGAATGCAAACTCCTCAAACAGGAGAAGTGTTCAACCTCTGATGCTCAGTTGTTGTGGTATCGGCTGCCGGAAGTCAGCACACTGAACAGGCATCAGCATCCCAAGGGCACTTTGGGAAACAAGCAGCGGGACCATCCCCTCCTTCCTGCCACCTCAGGAGTCAGGGCAAGGAGGGGATGATATTTAAGGCAGTCGTCCTAAATTAAATGCTTCTGAATAACTGAAGTGTTTTTTAAAAAAGCTTTGCTGAAATTTAGTTATTGTTTCTATGTTGATGTGTCTGCCTGTTATACCGTCACTACAATATGTTTGTTTGCTTTTTCTATTGTAGCAAGAACACTTACTATGAGATCCACTCTCATGTTTTAAGTGCACAATATTGAATTACTAGCCAGTGGTGTCCTGCCTTCTAGAGCAGGTGTCCTGCCTTGTACATCTGACTTCTAGAGCAGACTTCCTTCAACATTCCCATGGGCCTTCAGGATGATGCATTCACAGAAGTGAAATCCTGATCTTGCAGCAGTGGCTACAAGCCTGTGTCCATTACAACATTATTTACAGCAGCTCAAATGGATAATATATATATATCACAATGATTAAGAAAAAAAGCCATGTATATGAGAGAAATCAGGCAGGGCTGCACATGGGAGTGTTGGAGGGAGGAAACAGAGGGGAAATGCTATATTTATTTTTTAATTTCAAAAACAAAACATTAATTATAAGAGTTTCCTGGTTTTATATATTAGCATTGTGTACCACAGACACATAATTTGCTGCTTGTTTGGTATCTGGCACCCTGTGCTTTATCTGCCGTCTCTGCCATGTAGGGCCACAAATGGAGTCACTTTTTCTCCAAATACTTTGTTCTAGAGAAAACCAAGGCTACAAGCCTATTTATCTAATTCTAAAACTTCATCTCAGCCCATTTCCCTCTAGAATTAAAATATATCAAAGCATGTCATGAGCATAGCAGAAAGAAAGGCTCGCTCGCCTCAGCGGTCTGTGTCCTTGGCCTCCCCCTCGACGCTGAGCTCTGCCTGGAACTTCACTCTTTCTCCACGTTGTCTGTGAGGTCCGCATCTTTCCCACTCATAGTTAATTCCAGATGTTCATTGACTTCCCCTTAAACTATGAAATACTATTAGTTTTTTTCCTCTATTAGCCTTTGATGATTACATCAAAACTAATAGGTCTTCTGAAAATGAAGCATTCAGTACAAGGGGTGTGTTAGCCCTGGCTGTGCCAGGTCCTGCAAGCTAGAAATGTTTCTCTGGAAAGGAGTTGAGGTGCAAGGCCCTGGAGTGACTATGTGAGACCAATGTCCCTGCTCTTCTAGACAGTAAGGTTACCCTGTCCAGCTTGTTGGACAGTGATTGGCCTTGACTTCTGGATAAAATAAGAGTAATAACAACAGTGAAAATCAGACCTACCCTAAGTTTGAATTTGTTTTTGGTTTGTAATTTTAGTGCAGTTTTATTTAACTAAATGAAAGCTTTCCAAGTCTGATAATCTATTTATTGCTTATCATCTTCCCCTGCCCCTCCCCGCCCCCTCCGCCCCTCCCTCCCCAGTGTAGACTGCACATGTGTCTGAGTGTCTCGCTTTTATTGGCAACACAGACATTTTACTCTATGTTTCTCACAGCCCTGCGATTTTGCTGGCATTGCACACCATTTTTTTCTTCTTTGTGCCCTATACACTCGCCTATCCTTCTTGTGTAGGCAGTGTCTCCTGTTCAAGACCAAAGTGACCAGCGTCTTCCTTTGTTTGTGCTATTCATGTTCCTTTTGTGTCTTCCCCCCCCCCCCCAAGACGTGGTTATTACCCATCTGTTCTCTATGAAGTGTTATGCTTGGTTGTGGCTTAAGCCATAACCAGGGATGAAAGTGTAATTTATGAAGTAGTTCTAAGATCATAATCTGAGTGACAAGTTCCATAAGTGTTTAATTTATTCCTTGGAGCAACCCAGGGAAAGTTATATCTCAGTAATGCCATTCCGAGCGATAAGGCTAAAGCCATGGCCTGCAGTATCGCCTTCATCAGAGTAAGAAGGAGAAGCCGTGGTGCTCACTCAAGGTCCCGCTGAGAGCACAAACTAGTGTGACAGCTGGACACAAACCAATGTTTTAAAAGGAGGGAGAGGAAAACAAAACATCAAAAGAAGAAGAATAGTTGTAATTCCTTTTAATGTTTCCACCAGAGTCTCCATTGACCAGTCCAAGAGAAGGGAGGGAGGGAAGAAGGGAGGGAGAGAAGAATGCCACGTCCTCCTACATGGCCTGTCAGAGTCACTGCCTGAATCTCATCAGAATGCATCCAGGCAGGGTCTGGGGGGAGGCCAAGGGCCTCTATCCAAAGCTGGCCTCCTTGCCTGCATCTTTGTCATTGCAGTTTTCAACCACCTCTGTCTACTTGAACAGTGACATTGATGTTTACCTCAGTTTAATCATCTCGCACAAAGCGTTGGCCACCAAACTTTGTCTTGCATGCCCCTCCATTCCAAACCAAAGAGAAAGAAACACACTCAGTCACTAAGGGCCAGGTTCAGAACTGATTCCTGGGTGTTCACAGTGTCTTCAGGCACCTGTGTCCCCTGTACTGGCCAGAATATGACACGTGCTAAGCTTGGCTCCTACTTCTGTTGGTTCCTGTCCATGTTAGGGTTTCCGGGATGTTCTCCTTCCTTCTTCCATTGCATGATCCTCAGTTCCACGTGTCAGTTTCTCAGACCAATGTTGACAAGAGGAATAGGGAACAGCTCAGTGGTGTCCTGCTACTATGCGTTTAAAGTGAGAAATATCCAATACAAATCCCCTAGTTTTTGCAACAACTTGTGCCTTATTCTCATCCCATTCTTTAAGATATTTTAGAATATATCATATTTGACTTTGTAAATATTCCAAGCAGTCCATGTTTTATCCAAGAAGGTGGGAATTTAGAGACAATGTGTGACGGAGAAGGATGAGGATATGAGCCCAGACCCTACTTGGGTTAAGGGCTTGCTATCTATAGTAAACAACTCTCATTTGACATGAGTACTTAAACCAGAAATCTCTACCTCGGTCATATTATTTTTCAATTATTGTACCATCCAGATTCCTCCTCCTCAGATAAGAATTTCCTTCTCCCTGGTATGTAAGTCAACGAGAAGCTCATTTTCCCATTTGATATTAAAGTTCTAATTGTAACAAAAGGAATATTATCATTAGAAATAGAGTCATTCACTTGTGAATGGCAAAGCATATATTAGTCAGGGTTAGAGAACAAAACTGACAAAATGAATATATATATATATATATATATATACGATTTAATACATCTATTAAATATATAAATATATGCGATTTATTAGAATAGGTTAGAGGCATGATCTAGCTAGTACAACAATGCCTGTCTACAAACAGAAGGTCTAATAATCTAGTGGCTGTTAGTCTATGAAGCTGGATGTCTCAGCTGATCCTCAGTATGCACAGGAATCCTGAAGAAGAAGAAGATTCTAATACCAGTGAAGGAAGGCACTTGTCAGGGAGAGCAAGGGCAAGCAGGCAGAGAGCAAGCTTCCTTCTCCTATGTCCTTAAGGGGTGGCTAGAAGAAGGCTCTCTGTTCACACATCTCCTATGGGGGTTTATGAGAGAGAAGCAATGACTTCATCCTGTTCAGTCACTTTTAGTATTCCGAGTGCTATGCATGAAAAGAGACTTTTGAGTAGAAAGTGCACTTCCTCCTCATGTTCGTTAAATTGATCTGTTTAGTTCTCTGCAGCCTCTTCAGCTGCCAATGGGATCATAAGTCATTGTCTTATGATGAGTGACAGCAGAGGTGGTGAACAGAGGCAGTCTGTTCACAAGGTACTGCCCTTTCATCTGGGTCTCTGTGAGTTCAAAAGACAGGGTCCATGCAGAGTCCAGAGTGACATTAGACCATGAAGGCAGCCCTGACTCATTCCCGGCACCGTACCTCTAAATGGAAAAAGTGGAAATTGCCAAGAGATTCAGTATATCCTGCAAACACATAAAACCCTAATGTAATATACTCAAAGCTAAAATCCTAATATTCTTGGGGCCTTATTAAGCTCTAATGCAGATCCTTCAGCTTACAATTTTAGCCTAAATACATGGAATGTAGATGTTTTACATAAGTATTTGTAATGAGATGCCTTGGAACACTGAGGGTCATGAGATTCAAGATGCTGTAAGCCAAATCCATCTTGCAGTTAGATACACAAGCAGAGCTGCTTCAAGAAGAGACCAAGGTCATGGTGCCATGAAGTCAACAAAACAGAAATGTGAGCCTTTAGCATGAAACCAATCCTTCCTTAAGCCTTGCCTCTCAACCCTTTGTCTTCTCCATGAACTCCTTGGAGGTTGAGTGTTTTTCATTATTGCTGGTGATTCTCTTCAAACATGTCTGCTCAGTAACGGCTGATTTCACTGGGACCCACATCACAGTAGTGAATTCTATCCCTTCGTTGCAGTGTTGGTTATAACCCGCTCACACAGGCATGCAGGACTCCTCCCCGGATCACAGAGGCATGCAGAAATTCTCGCCATCACACACAGGCATGCAGGACTTCTCCCCATCACACACAGGCATGCAAGACTTCTCCCCATCTCACACTGGCATGCAGGAATTCTCCCCATCTCACACAGGCATGCAGGACTTCTCCTCATCACACACAGGCATGCAGGACTTCTCCCATCTCACACACAGGCATGCAGGACTTCTCCCCATCACACACAGGCATGCAGGACTTCTCCCCATCTCACACAGGCGTGCAGGACTTCTCCCCATCACACACAGGCATGCAGGACTTCTCCCATCTCACACACAGGCATGCAGGACTTCTCCTCATCACACACAGGCATGCAGGACTTCTCCCATCTCACACACAGGCATGCAGGACTTCTCCCCATCACACACAGGCATGCAGGACTTCTCCTCATCACACACTGGCATGCAGGACTTCTCCCATCTCACACAGGCATGCAGGACTTCTCCTCATCACACACAGGCATGCAGGACTTCTCCTCATCACACACAGGCATGCAGAAATTCTCCCCATCTCACACTGGCATGCAGGAATTCTCCCCATCACACACAGGCATGCAGGACTTCTCCCCATCTCACACAGGCATGCAGGACTTCTCCCCATCTCACACAGGCGTGCAGGACTTCTCCCCATCACACACAGGCATGCAGGACTTCTCCCATCTCACACTGGCATGCAGGACTTCTCCCCATCTCACACTGGCATGCAGGACTTCTCCCCATCACACACACAGGCATGCAGGACTTCTCCCCATCACAAACTGGCATGCAAGACTTCTCCCCATCTCACACTGGCATGCAGGAATTCTCCCCATCACACACAGGCATGCAGGACTTCTCCCATCTCACACTGGCATGCAGGACTTCTCCCCATCACACACAGGCATGCAGGACTTCTCCCCATCACACACAGGCATGCAGGACTTCTCCCCATCACACACAGGCATGCAGGACTTCTCCTCATCACACACAGGCATGCAGGACTTCTCCCATCTCACACACAGGCATGCAGGACTTCTCCCCATCACACACAGGCATGCAGGACTTCTCCTCATCACACACTGGCATGCAGGACTTCTCCCATCTCACACACAGGCATGCAGGACTTCTCCTCATCACACACAGGCATGCAGGACTTCTCCTCATCACACACAGGCATGCAGAAATTCTCCCCATCTCACACAGTCATGCAGGACTTCTCCCCATCACTCACTGGCATGCAAGACTTCTCCCCATCTCACACTGGTATGCAGGAATTCTCCCCATCACACACAGGCATGCAGGACTTCTCCCCATCTCACACTGGCATGCAGGAATTCTCCCCATCACACACCGGCATGCAGGACTTCTCCCCATCTCACACTGGCATGCAGGAATACTCCCCATCACACACCGGCATGCAGGACTTCTCCCCATCTCACACAGGTGTGCAGGACTTCTCCCCATCACACACCGGCATGCAGGACTTCTCCCCATCTCACACAGGCGTGCAGGACTTCTCCCCATCACACACAGGCATGCAGGACTTCTCCCATCTCACACACAGGCATGCAGGACTTCTCCTCATCACACACAGGCATGCAGGACTTCTCCCATCTCACACACAGGCATGCAGGACTTCTCCTCATCACACACTGGCATGCAGGACTTCTCCCATCTCACACAGGCATGCAGGACTTCTCCTCATCACACACCGGCATGCAGGACTTCTCCCCATCACACACAGGCATGCAGGACTTCTCCCCATCACACACAGGCATGCAGGACTTCTCCTCATCACACACAGGCATGCAGGACTTCTCCCATCTCACACACAGGCATGCAGGACTTCTCCTCATCACACACAGGCATGCAGGACTTCTCCTCATCACACACTGGCATGCAGGACTTCTCCCATCTCACACAGGCATGCAGGACTTCTCCTCATCACACACAGGCATGCAGGACTTCTCCTCATCACACACAGGCATGCAGAAATTCTCCCCATCTCACACAGGCATGCAGGACTTCTCCCCCTCACACACTGGCATGCAAGACTTCTCCCCATCTCACACTGGTATGCAGGAAATCTCCCCATCACACACAGGCATGCAGGACTTCTCCCCATCACACACAGGCATGCAGGACTTCTCCCCATCACACACAGGCGTGCAGGACTTCTCCTCATCACACACAGGCATGCAGGACTTCTCCCATCTCACACACAGGCATGTAGGAATTCTCCCCATCACACCGGCATGCAGGACTTCTCCCCATCTCACACTGGCATGCAGGAATACTCCCCATCACACACCGGCATGCAGGACTTCTCCCCATCTCACACAGGTGTGCAGGACTTCTCCCCATCACACACAGGCATGCAGGACTTCTCCCCATCTCACACAGGCGTGCAGGACTTCTCCCCATCACACACAGGCATGCAGGACTTCTCCCATCTCACACACAGGCATGCAGGACTTCTCCTCATCACACACAGGCATGCAGGACTTCTCCCATCTCACACACAGGCATGCAGGACTTCTCCTCATCACACACTGGCATGCAGGACTTCTCCCATCTCACACAGGCATGCAGGACTTCTCCTCATCACACACCGGCATGCAGGACTTCTCCCCATCACACACAGGCATGCAGGACTTCTCCCCATCACACACAGGCATGCAGGACTTCTCCTCATCACACACAGGCATGCAGGACTTCTCCCATCTCACACACAGGCATGCAGGACTTCTCCTCATCACACACAGGCATGCAGGACTTCTCCTCATCACACACTGGCATGCAGGACTTCTCCCATCTCACACAGGCATGCAGGACTTCTCCTCATCACACACAGGCATGCAGGACTTCTCCTCATCACACACAGGCATGCAGAAATTCTCCCCATCTCACACAGGCATGCAGGACTTCTCCCCCTCACACACTGGCATGCAAGACTTCTCCCCATCTCACACTGGTATGCAGGAAATCTCCCCATCACACACAGGCATGCAGGACTTCTCCCCATCACACACAGGCATGCAGGACTTCTCCCCATCACACACAGGCGTGCAGGACTTCTCCTCATCACACACAGGCATGCAGGACTTCTCCCATCTCACACACAGGCATGTAGGACTTCTCCTCATCACACACAGGCATGCAGGACTTCTCCTCATCACACACTGGCATGCAGGACTTCTCCCATCTCACACAGGCATGCAGTACATCTCCTCATCACACACAGGCATGCAGGACTTCTCCTCATCACACACAGGCATGCAGAAATTCTCCCCATCTCACACAGGCATGCAGGACTTCTCCTCCTCACACACTGGCATGCAAGACTTCTCCCCATCTCACACTGGTATGCAGGAATTCTCCCCATCACACACAGGCATGCAGGACTTCTCCCCATCTCACACAGGCGTGCAGGACTTCTCCCCATCACACACAGGCATGCAGGACTTCTCCTCATCACACACTGGCATGCAGGACTTCTCCTCATCACACACAGGCATGCAGGACTTCTCCTCATCACACACAGGCATGCAGGACTTCTCCTCATCACACACAGGCATGCAGGACTTCTCCTCATCACACACTGGCATGCAGGACTTCTCCCATCTCACACAGGCATGCAGGACTTCTCCTCATCACACACAGGCATGCAGGACTTCTCCTCATCACACACAGGCATGCAGAAATTCTCCCCATCTCACACAGGCATGCAGGACTTCTCCCCCTCACACACTGGCATGCAAGACTTCTCCCCATCTCACACTGGTATGCAGGAATTCTCCCCATCACACACAGGCATGCAGGACTTCTCCCCATCTCACACTGGCATGCAGGAATTCTCCCCATGACACACCGGCATGCAGGACTTCTCCCCATCTCACACAGGCGTGCAGGACTTCTCCCCATCACACACAGGCATGCAGGACTTCTCCTCATCACACACAGGCATGCAGGACTTCTCCCATCTCACACACAGGCATGCAGGACTTCTCCTCATCACACACAGGCATGCAGGACTTCTCCCCATCACACACAGGCATGCAGGACTTCTCCCCATCACACACAGGCATGCAGGACTTCTCCTCATCACACACAGGCATGCAGGACTTCTCCCATCTCACACACAGGCATGCAGGACTTCTCCCCATCACACACAGGCATGTAGGACTTCTCCCCATCACACACAGGCATGCAGGACTTCTGCTCATCACACACAGGCATGCAGGACTTCTCCCATCTCACACACAGGCATGCAGGACTTCTCCCCATCACACACAGGCATGCAGGACTTCTCCTCATCACACACTGGCATGCAGGACTTCTCCCATTTCACACAGGCATGCAGGACTTCTCCTCATCACACACAGGCATGCAGGACTTCTCCCATCTCACACACAGGCATGCAGGACTTCTCCTCATCACACACAGGCATGCAGGACTTCTCCCCATCACACACAGGCATGCAGGACTTCTCCCCATCACACACAGGCATGCAGGACTTCTCCTCATCACACACAGGCATGCAGGACTTCTCCCATCTCACACACAGGCATGCGGGACTTCTCCCCATCACACACAGGCATGCAGGACTTCTCCCCATCACACACAGGCATGCAGGACTTCTCCTCATCACACACAGGCATGCAGGACTTCTCCCATCTCACACACAGGCATGCAGGACTTCTCCCCATCACACACAGGCATGCAGGACTTCTCCTCATCACACACTGGCATGCAGGACTTCTCCCATTTCACACAGGCATGCAGGACTTCTCCTCATCACACACAGGCATGCAGGACTTCTCCTCATCACACACAGGCATGCAGAAATTCTCCCCATCTCACACAGGCATGCAGGACTTCTCCCCATCACACACTGGCATGCAAGACTTCTCCCCATCTCACACAGGCATGCAGGAATTCTCCCCATCACACACAGGCATGCAGGACTTCTCCCCATCTCACACTGGCATGCAGGAATTCTCCCCATCACACACCGGCATGCAGGACTTCTCCCCATCTCACACAGGCGTGCAGGACTTCTCCCCATCACACACCGGCATGCAGGACTTCTCCCCATCTCACACAGGCGTGCAGGACTTCTCCACATCACACACAGGCATGCAGGATTTCTCCCATCTCACACACAGGCATGCAGGACTTCTCCTCATCACACACAGGCATGCAGGACTTCTCCCATCTCACACACAGGCATGCAGGACTTCTCCCCATCACACACAGGCATGCAGGACTTCTCCTCATCACACACAGGCATGCAGGACTTCTCCTCATCACACACTGGCATGCAGGACTTCTCCCATCTCACACAGGCATGCAGGACTTCTCCTCATCACACACAGGCATGCAGGACTTCTCCTCATCACACACAGGCATGCAGAAATTCTCCCCATCTCACACAGGCATGCAGGACTTCTCCCCATCACACACTGGCATGCAAGACTTCTCCCCATCTCACACTGGTATGCAGGAATTCTCCCCATCACACACAGGCATGCAGGACTTCTCCCCATCACACACAGGCATGCAGGACTTCTCCCCATCACACACAGGCATGCAGGACTTCTCCCCATCACACACAGGCATGCAGGACTTCTCCCCATCACACACAGGCATGCAGGACTTCTCCCCATCTCACACAGGCATGCAGGACTTCTCCCCATCTCACACAGGCATGCAGGACTTCTCCCCATCTCACACAGGCATGCAGGACTTCTCCCCATCACACACAGGCATGCAGGACTTCTCCCCATCTCACACAGGCATGCAGGACTTCTCCCCATCACACACAGGCATGCAGGACTTCTCCCTATCACCCACAGGCATGCGGGACGTCTCCCCATCTCACACTGGCGTGCAGGACTTCTCTTCAACCAAGTCCGTTGTAGCCAATGTCCTCAATTACACATCTCTCTTCAGTGGATGACCCAGATTTTTTTAAAAATTTACTTCTTAGTTTTTAAAATATATTTTAACTAAAAAATAAATAATTATCCTATTTATCCTTTTCCTTTTACTCCCAACAACAACAACAACAACAACACACAACACACAACACACACAGAGGGGTGTGTGAGAGAGATAAAAAAAAGTATATATAAATAATCTCCTGAGTCCATGTTGTTGTTTGTGTGTATGGGTTCCGTAGATGATTACTTTGCATTCAATAGCCAATTAGAAGGTTCCCTCCTGGACGGGGCTAACATGCCCTCTCTCAATCAGTCATTCACTGCCTACAGTTCTTGTCTAGCAGTGGGACCTCATGTGATTCCCCCTTCTGGTTTAGCAAGTCTATTGACACTGTCGTTGTTCAGGTCTTGCTTAGGCAGCAAGTTGTAGGAGACACATTCTCTTCCTGGTCTTCTGGTTCTTACACTCATTCTGCCCCCTCTTCCACCATGTTCCCCGAGCCACGGGTGCAGGAGCTGTGCCACAGATACATCCATTGGATTATAGGGATACATTGATTATGGGGATCCCGGCTGTGCCCAGTTGTGGCTTTCTGTTTGCTGTAAAGCGAAGCATCTTCATTGAGGAGATGAGAGAGACAGTCATCTGTGGGTTTAAAGATATGTTTTAGAACGCATTACGCTGCACGATCCTGATCTTAAGGAAAGACTCCATGCTGAACCTGTGACTCCCGTGACTGTGACTAGTGAGAAAATGAACATTCAACGTGGGAAGTTATTCTAGATTACCCACGGAGGAGTAGGATGGATGGCAACACACAGGTGTGCACACAACGATGCCATTCAGGCCTAGAAATACTGCACTCTTCGGCAGTGGCCAGGGATGTGGATGGAGGGTCAAACAGTCAAAGCATCCTTTGAACACATGGAATACAAGCATCCTCCTCCTCATTGAAACAGAGAGAAGAAGGAGTCAGGGTGTGGGAAGTGAGAACATGTTAATCAAAATCATAACAACATTTAAGTTGCAAGATGGACAAGTTCTGGAGGGCTACTGTGCATCATGGTGACAGTAGCTACTAACACTGTATCATATGCTCGAGATTTGCAGAGTAGATCTTAGTATTTTCACCACACACAAACACACCCAAGTCATGTATTTATCTAAATTAGCTTGATTGTGAAAAGCATTTTACAATGTACATGTACTATTAAATAATAACTATAAATGTAAGTACATGCATTTTTCAATTTAGCAATCATACCTCAATAAGCTGTAGAGAAAGAAAAAGAAAAATGGTAGCTGATGAAGAATCAACTGGGGTGGACTTAGAACTGGCACACAAACACGTGACACTGGAAAGACACATTAGAATAAACTGAAGGAAAATGGCATGGCATAGAGACACCCTTGAGAAGACAGGCCGAGTGTAAAGGAATTGGGATCAGCCACAAAAGGCCTGTTCTATTTATTATAGCCGAGGTATGGTAAAAAGTAGGTGCTTTAACTTTGCAATTTCACTGGCAAAAAAAAATGAGTTCCTGATATATTTCTGAAATGAGCCAGCCATGTCCCAAAGGCAAAGGCATCAATGTAGAGCCTTGGGGGAAAATAGCGACGGACTTAAACAATTCCCAAAATAATAAACACGGTTGCATGAAATGAACACACACATACCCTACATGCATACATACTTCATACACCAACATGAACATATACCACATGAATACACACACAAACTATCTATGCATACATATGTATAGATGTGCACATGTGCACACACACAACACATGCACAGATTCATACACATTGCACGCATACACACACACACACACACACACACACACACACACACACACACCACTGCATGCACATATGCTCACAAATAAGCACAAGTACAATGCAAGCACAAATGCAGAGTCAGATGCTTCTCAACCTCGAGAACAGAAACAGCAAGTTTATTCTGTATTCAATGGCACAAACGAGTGTGTGTAGCTATCTAAGACTACGGACTTTACCAAGTGTGCAAGAGAGAGTCCACTGTATCTACAGATTTGAAAGTAGAGGAGTGTAACCAAAGCAAGGAACTTTTGGGTGCGCCTCCCTCGTGGAAAAGGACAAGACTAACAGGACAGAGCCTCCCTGTTAAAAAGCTGGGGGTTTGGGTTAGACTGGTGCTCAGGAGGAAATCACAGATGAAAACATGCAGCCGTCTGAGGTTTCAGAAATTGGTTGCTCTGTTGGAGGCCAGGCTGCTGTGGAGTTGAGGAGAAACATCTGGAGGGTGCTTTCCCCACATTTCCTACACCTTTGGGTGTTCCAGTAGACCCTAGAGACACAAGCATTGTTTAGATATCCCTAAGAGCCAGTGTCTGGTTAAGGAAAGATGGACATGCGGAAATGCTTGCTGTGTGTCAAGGGGCAGTCAGTGTGTAGGGACAAAATTGGGCTTCTACTCCTGGGCTCTGGTTCCCTTCTGCTAGAATGGATTATTCTGGGATGCTCCTGGGACCCAATGCAGGCTTCACCTCAGCTCAAAGCACATCGTAAGGCCACATCGGGCTGGCCGAAGCCTCCTCTAGGCAACTCACCTGTGTGATAAGAGCTGATACCAAATGGTGGCTTTCAGTTCATGCCTTCTCCTTCCTCCCAGGACTTAACACAGTTGGATGCTTTCATGTCTATTACTCTTCAGTACCCAGGTCTCTTTGTGGACTTCTGGTTATATCTTGCAAAGAAGAAATGGACATGAGAGGACTCTGGAAAACTTATAGTTCTGAGACTTTGGGCCCACGGAGGGAGACATCTCACCAGAGGAATAGCAGATGGGTGGAAATGTTCTGGGGCATATTCTAGGGAGTGGGAGGAGCCAGGAACTTTTCTTGATGACATGCTCCTGAGGTCTTTTTGTTCTTAAAGTACCTGGATAAAGACTGAGACACCAGTTGGGAATCATCTTTCTGAACATTCTTTGCTGCTAATGGATTATCCACTGCAGTTCAGAGGTCTGGCTCCACATGAGCTACCATCCTGAGCACGTCTCTGTGAAGAGATATTAGCCGTAGCTGCATCAGCCACCGAACTTTCCCCTGTTGCTCAGGACATCTAGGGTTCCCTTTGACAGACTCCTTCTGTTGAGCTGCAGGTTATATCTCAAAGCATGAGCCACGCAACACCAAAACATGCCCCAGTGTGTTCCACACGTGTACCAGGTGGTCCTTATCCTAGCCAGGCCATGCAAGGCCGGATGCAGCCAGAGGGTCAGATAGCTCTTCATACTGACTCCTGCTCTCACTCTGTTTCTCTTCTGTTTAGTCTCCTAGTCTGCTTCAGTAAAGCCAAAAGCCAGTTGCCTAACCTCCTGTCACTGCCTCAGCTACACGATATGACCTCCATTGTACCATGAGCAATCCATACAGCCTTCTCACTAAAAAGGACTGTGCTCCTTGGTGGTAAAAATAATTCCTCAGTACCCTCCTGATCTCTGAGCTCAAACCACCTACAATACAAAGCCGACAATCCCCACTCAGTAGGTGTGCAATCTCTGCCCCTTCTCTATTTCTGCCCTCTAAGGGACAGAAGAACGCTTAGACACATTTTTTTTGACAACTACTTAAGCCAAAGTCAAAATATCTCAAATGTCACCACTGTATGTTTGGCATATTTTGCTGATCCTATAACAGTCATAATCCTAATTAGAATACTGTTAAGTACAACTTGGGGATAAGGCTTGCATAAGGCATGGCTATGAGGAGATTAAGGCACAGGTCCCAGCTCTGGTGGAGCAGACAGCACAGCTGAGGTGTACGGTAACTGTTCTGGGGTCAAGCACATAGCCCCTAGGAACACTAACTGCATGGAGCCCCTTCATCCTGTGTGAAGTCACGTCCAGAGACCAAGCAATCAGCTGGATACCTAGGAACACCCTCACTAGGGGACACACCTAGCTAGTATTGTCTAAGTACAGAATGTACATTAAGGACAACCCACTGGGGAAGATAGGCAGTTCAGAGTGTGCAGTGTGTAGGGAGTGGTGACTGTGTGGGTGGGGAAGCTCACCCAGAGGGAAAGCTGCCCTGGCCAACTTGGATAATCAAAGACATGGTTATGTCAAGAAATTTGGTCAGCCTTTTTTTTTTAAATCACTTTCTGAACATCCTCCCTGCCTTGGTGAATCATAAATATGTTAGTAGGTCTTAACTAGGATTTAAGATAAAAAATATTGCAGTAGAACAAGAGGCTGAAACCATGGCTATCAGAGTGATCTGGGGACAGCAAGCCTGCAAGCAGCATTGCCTATGGCTTTTCCTCCTCTTGGCTTGCATGCACCTGTGAGAGAAGGGCATTTGGAAGTCACTCAGGCGGACAGTGAAATGACCAGGTGTGTCGCTATGAGATGTGAAAGGCCATGGAAGACACATGTTTGGAGGATCACCTGGTAGAAAACAGAAGAGATGTGGGGGATGATTTAGGGTAGCACTGGATTGAAAACAGATGGAAAACCCAGTAGAATCTTTGTGCTGCTCAACTAGAAAGAGAGGCCATTTTTGCTGGTGTTAATGCAGTGGCTGGTCCTGGCCTGGATACCAGCCGTCCCTCAGAGGCACTGCAGAAGCCATGGCGGAGTAAGTCAAGGAGTTAGACAGTGTGCAGATAGAGACTGCAAACTTGTATTACCACAGATGAGTCAAGTTAAAAACATCTTTCCCCCGAAGGAGTGTTCAGATTGATTTGTCCCTCTCTCTTTCACTAACAGAATTTGAGATTTTTATTGAGACAGGCATTTATTCATCAAATAGGTAGAAAGACCATGATGGCTGCATCCAAGACCCCAAATCCCTCCATGTGATTAGCTCAGGTTTTCTGGATAACACTTACATCATTAGTAATTCTGGTTTGGGTTGGAATTCCAGTGAGGCCGCAGTGCTGATAGGAGAGACTGTGACACTATGGGAGTCAGAATGCCCAATACTGACAATCCTGTCAAGTTCAAGTTCATGTCTGGCACTGCTCACACGACATCTGCTAAATGATTGCTGTCAGCTAGACCTTGAAAATGGACCGAGAGAGGCAGGCAGTTTTTAGAATGAAAAGCAAAAAATGGTACTTCAAGGGGACAGTACAGGCACAAAGGAAAGCTGGTCTTCCATCAGGGAGAGCGGATGTTTGTTTAGTTTTGTTGCAGGTTCCTTAATTTGTCATTGGATCAGGCATCTGAGAGATGCACTTCTGGGGGAAATGTGGCTCAGAAGAAGACAAGAGCAAGCGGAAGACCCTCAAGGCAGGGGCTAGGAGGGGAGGCTGGGAAACCTAAGGCAGAGGCTAGATGCTAAGTGACTTGAGGCTGCAAAGACATCAAAGAGAGAAACTGGGGCCTTGGGCAAGCTGCACCCCTCAGTTTGCTTTGCTGAGGCTATGAGGGGAGTAGGAGGCCATATTCTTCTAACTCATAGATCTTTGGCTTTCAACCATTCTTTATAGTGCCAGCATAGGACTTCTATATTAGTACTATTATCAAAATAGATATTAAATTTCCAGATCCAGGGCTTGGTGTGGAAAAATCAAAGCTCTCTCTAATAGGAAAGAACGTCACTCGGGAATACATTTTCATGCAAATTCAGAAAGGCGGATTTGACATTTAATCCTTAAAACCACAATAATCTAACACAGTTTTATTCAGTTTTTCCACGGAAACCATACAAAATTGTATACAAATACCCAGAGTCCAAATAGAAGCTCTTTGTAACAAACTCTACTTTGGGAATTTAGGCAGAATCAGGCAATATTTACCAGACAAAGATAAGGACGGAATGGGTTGCTGGTTTCAGGGAGACCTCCTGGGAAATGTTGTTTTGCACTTGGCATGTGGGCTCACGATGTGGTTTAGATCTTTCGGGAACCGTTTCCTTCAAATGATGTGCAATTGGGGAAGGTGGGATTGAAGAAAGCCACAGTTGTTAACACGAAGTCACCTTGACCTTGACCTCACCAGGAAGAAAACAAAACACAATGAAAACTTTGGTTGAAGGAGACTTTGGTAAACCCTACGTCCCCATCTTGGAAATCTGCAGGAAGCCCACCCTGCTTGAGTGGATACTTGCATGAGAGAGATTATTTCTCCCTGGGTCAAAAGATAGCCACTTTGACTTCCTGTCCTCTTGAATTCTCCATCCTGAGCAACTTTTACTGAGGTCCTTCTGTGGAGCTGGATGGAAGTGTGGGAAGAGTAAAGGTTTTATAAGCCCTTAAGTTCAGGCCTCTGGGCACCAGCTTCGTTGCCTTTGGCATGTTCTTAAGACCCTGATTTCCAGGCTCTCAGAAAATGTTTCCTTATCACACACTTGTTGGCTGCATTTCAGTGTCCAATTCATAACTTGTGTTCAATAAGACCCAGCTGATATTGCCCAGAGTGGTGCTCTTCTCTGGGTCCAGGGCAAGGAGAGTAGGTATGGGGAGAGAGGAAGGCAAGATGAGTTTGACGCATCATCTCAAATGTGGATGCCACTTCTCGACTGTGCACTGGGTCTGCTGTATCTCAGCATTCATCACCAGGATTTGGATGGGCTCAGCTGTGATCATGAAACTTGACCCAGGAAATAGTGGGAGAGTGAGATCTCTCAATTAACATGACAAAAGTAAAAACAGAGTTACCAATTCCTCAACATCCTGTTGCTGAGAACTTGGGTGGCTGTACAGTGAGTGACCCATTTTATTTATTGATTTAATTTTATTAATTTATTCAGATTACAACTCAATTGTTATCCATCACTTGTATCCTCCGAGTCCCCCCTCCTTCTCGCTTTCACCCTATTCCCCTCCCCTAGGTCTATGACCAAGGGGGCCAAGGGGGACCTCTTCCCCCACTGTATGCAGTGATCCATTTTATAAAGGAGGAAACAGAGATGGCTCTGAGTATGAAAGGTGTGACAGATATAGATTTTTGACACCCAGGGATGTAAGAACTTAAGTTCTCTGCATCTGAGAGTGGGCATCTTTTGAGTATAAACAATATATTTCCTGCCGTAGCCTGGTCTGGTGCCCGGGGAGGGAGAAGTCCATGCCATCCTGTAGACAATCATCAGCTTTTTGCTGCAGCTGAGAGTAAGAAAGCTCTTTGTTTCCAAGCACTGACTTTGGCTTGTGGGGGTAACTGAGGGACCATGTCAAGAGGTTAATGTTACTGAACTCAAGAAAAGGAACCACATAACCCCATGAACAGCTAGGGAAAGCATCAAAAGTCCAGATGTTGCAAACAGTAATGAGAGGCAGGTAGACACCAGTTGTTTTTTGAGGGCTTTTTGTTTTTTTGTTTTCTTTTGTTTTTTTGAGACAGGGTTTCTCTGTGTAATAGCCCTGGCTGTCCTGGACTCGCTTTGTAGACAAAGTTCACCTCAGACTCACAGAGATCCACCTGCCTCTGCCTCCTGAGTGCTGGGATTAAAGACATGTGTCACCATGCCTGCCTTTCTACACCATTATAGATAAGGAAAAGCTTTTTATCTAAAATTCATTAGCCTTTTAAGACAGTAAGACCACTTACTTATGAGCAGAATTGAAACTCTTTAACTGGTTAAACATTCATTGTAAAAAGAAGACAGCTAAAATCCACCTGTGATAAGAACAGAATTCTTTTCTTGATACTAGAAACAGAACAAAAGGAAATCTGCTCACTTCTTCTAGTCAGTACCAGGTTCGAATGGCTAGGTAACCCCTCGGGCAAGAAAAAATAAAAATGCATCTATATATTGCAAGAGACAGAAAACTATTTTTTTTTTTTGGAGAGGATATGATATCATATGAGGAACTCCAGAGGAATCACCAAAGAAGTAATTAAAACTGTAACGTGATCTGATTAAGATCAGGATGCAAAGTCAATTCCCAAAATCAGTTAGACTGCAATGCAACTGCATCCAATGGGATTAAGCATAGATTCCATTCAGAGTAGCCACCAAAGAATAAAACAGCTGGTTTGTGACCTGCACCCATAATCCCAGCTCCTTGAGACGCGGAGGCATGGAAAGTGCAATTACAGGCCAGCCAGTAATATATCTCAAAATTTTTAATCATTTTATTCATTTATTTATTTGGGTGTGTGTATAGGGGGGAAGGTGGGTGGTTTGTTTTTTCATTTGCATCTTTTCTGCGTTTCCTACATGTTTCTCAGCATGCTTTACTTGTCTAAGCAAGAAATCACAACCAGTGAAATGGTTTCTTCCAGAATCCTCCCAGCCTGGCTAGTTACCATTGTGATTTTTGTATCTGTCTACTGAAGCCGACAAAGCTTAGAAATATTCACTGATGAAGGCAGCCTGTGATACCCAAGCCGGGACTCCTTAGGTACCAGATGAGTCCTCAGCACTGCTCTCAAATGCCTGGATCCAGGGACATGTGAAACAAGGCTAGGGCTGGGGAAGAGATCCCATGAATATAAAAGTAACAGTGAAAATAACAAATGCCATATAATTAAAGGAGTATTAAGCTGAAAATAAGCTACACATCAATCAACAAAGGTTGGCTTACATAACAGAAAAACCGTCCATATATTTAAATACAACACTAAAATGTATGCAAAGAATCTATAATATTGTGGAAATATGTCCAAGGTACATTAAGTACAAAGGGAAATAACATAGGCATAAAATCACGCTTATGTAAAAACATGTTTAACACATACATAACCCTATGTTCATATTTACATCACAAATTCCTAGCATTCATATGAGGCTTAAGAATGGTACGTGAAGGAAGCAGGCTTTTGCTTTGGGCTACAAACCCCTTAAGTGCTAGGCATTTATATGCTTTGCTAAATATATTTCACAAAAAACAGGAAATATGCCCTTTGTCCTTGGGAAGATAAAAATTTACAGGCTCGGCTTGCCCAATCCACCTTCATCTTCTAGAATCTTTCTCCATCTCATTTTCTTGATGGGTCTGAAATCATAAAGGTAAAATCAAGTTGCCAAGAAATCTTACGTCTCTCCCGAGTTCAGGGTTCAATTGTCTATGCATCAGCACAACCAGGTTAGAGAAAGCTTGGTGATACGAGAAGTGACGTAATCAGTGACAGCCACCACACACACAATGCACCCATGAAGAGTTAAGTCGCAGAGGTCCAGCCAAGTGGAAGCTCTCATCCTCGTCTCTGTGATTATGTCACTGTCTTTACCCTCTGTCTCAGGAAGACATGGAAAGGAACTTCCATTAGTTATGTGACATCACATCTCATGAAGGTGAAGAAGCACGGTGCCTTCCTTGCAGAAATTTGTATGAGGAACAGTTGATTTGTCATACAATTGTTCATGACACCTATTTAGACACCAGTGTTTTCCTTTCTCTTGACTCTCGGGATGGCCAGAAGTCTATTTGACATCCAATTTTGGCAAGATAGCTGATGTATTTGTTTTTCTTCCTTCTCATGGGCTTTTTAATATTTTCTAGCCTTATTGTACATGAAGTTTAATGTAAGGCACCTTGAGGTTTTTTTTAAAACTCTACATAACTTATGGCAAATAAATAACATAAGATGAGAGACCTAAGTTGAGCCTATTGAATCTACTAATCCTGGGAGCATCCGATAGCAAATTTGACTTGAACAGTTCTGTTTAATTAAACCTTCTGATTGAATTGAGAACATCATTAAAATCACACTTGGCTTGGTGAGATGGATCTGTGGATACAGGTATCCGACAACTTCTGTTCAATCTCTGGCCCTCACATGGTAAGCAGAGAGAACCATCTTCCAAAATGGTTCCATCATGGTGTCTCTGCCCCCCACCCCTCTGTCTCTCTGTAAATATATATACACATATATTAATAAATGTAAAAACAATCATATTTTTTGCTATCTTGGAATGTGCCCTGCACGGATTAGCCAGAGTTTTCAGGAACAAGTAAAGTACTGAAATACACAAGAATCACAGATGCTTGAAGCAATTCACTTCCTAGGAAAAGATTGTTTTCTTTCTCATCTGATGAAATGCCTCATTGACCAGCACTACACTTAGTCTTGTGTCCCTTGGACTCAAGTTACTGTTGCCTTGTAAGAAAGTACATGAGTTTCCCTTTTGATAATTGCCTTCACTGATGCTGAGTGGTGGAGTTAGCTCTGAGACAACATCACAGATTAGAAGGATTACTAACACTTGGCATTTCTGTAGCAGAGCTCTGGCACTGTGCATTGTGCAATGTGTTACATTTGTCCACAGGAAAGAACTTCAGATATAGAAAATCTAAAGCCCTTATGTTTACTGCATAGAGATAATCTTTAAACCAATGGCAGAGAGGATCAAAGTTCAAACACTAAGTAAGATGAGAATTAAAGCTGGATCTGGAATTTATCCTGTCCCAAGACCTCCACCCAGGCCCAAATAATACACCAAATGCAATCTCTTCCCTACAAATACTACTTCTTGAACAAACAGAAAAGAAATGGACATCTGTCCAAACATGCCAATGTGCTGACAGCTGTGCTACTGACAGCTTACTGTCTTCTGAACATTTCTGACCTGGAAAAAAAAATAGAATGAATTTCAAATGTCCTTATTGATGAGTCAAATCATTAACTTTGTACGTACCTACATGACTTTATTATAGTTTACTCGATGGAATGGGTCTTATCTGAAAGCAAATACAGTAATTTGTTAAAACAAAATATTAATTTAACCAAGAGTGCAGAGAATTAGAAGAAAAGAAAGAAAGGAGGGAAAGGGGAGAAAAAGGAGTGGGAGGAAAGGAGATGATTAATGAGTTGGTTCCTTAATATTTTGCAAGAGAAACTGAAAAGTCACGAGACAAACACTAAATAAAATTAAGTATCAAAACTAAAACAGGTCTTATGGAGCTGCAGTGTACAATAGAGTTTTTGGTTTTGCTTGATGATTTTAATAAATTTGGTGAGCTCTTTCTTTTCATCAGCTAGGAAGAGATCCCAGCTTATGGATCTGTGGTCATGTCACCATGATGGGAGGGATGAAGGTGTTCTAGAGAGACCGCTTGGCCCTCTCCCTGTGCCTGTTAGGCCATTTAGGCAGTGGATCCCAAGACATTATAATTTCCCTAGGAATTTCCTGCTGCGTGAAGGAAAAGACTTAGCCTGGTGCTCGTCAGAAGGAAAACATCTCCCAGGAAGATGCTTCACATGGTTTGGACAATTGAGATCATTCACTGTCTAGGAGAATGAGTTATGGGTCAGTGATGGGCAGACACACACCCCAGCTGGGGCCCCTTAATTAAGCATCTTTCTAGTATCTCTAACCTTCCGCTTAAGTCTAGAAGTCAGGGAAGTGAAGATGAGTTTGCGGTGTCGCTGGCCTCTTTGTTCCTACTCACAAAGTAGCTACGCTGGATAAACCATCTTACTTGGCTTTTTCCTACTGTGTGTCTCTTTGTCGCAGAGAGGACAGGTAGCCTAGCCTTAGTAGGAATTCCACGGCCCAGGTTCTGAACATAGCAGCTGATGATTGGAAAGGGGACATAAGAATCCTGTTTTACCTATTAAATTATTTGAAGACATCTTCTAGAGGCATCGTGACCAGATGCCCCCATCAATGAGAGGAGTTGCTTCAGAGACCTCAAATAGCTGGAGGGTGGTGACACTCAGAAAATCTAATGAGGATATGCAAGTAGTCCTCTGCCCTGTCAGCAAAGAAAAGATTAACTATGGCTCCTGAACTATTAGGATGTAGCATACATATTCTATGGTAACTGAGAAAAGGAGAAGATGCTGGGTATTAGGAAATAGGCTATTAGTGCAAAATGCACAAATGTGAGTTCAAATATGTATATTAATATCTCATTAGAATTTAGTACCATCTTGGTATCTAATCATATATCTATTACTATTATTATAGGTAAGTAGAAAGTGTAAGTTGGTCAAACACATACACTTTTGCTTCCACTGATTGTGTCACTTGCTCCTTCATGGCTGCTTATTTACTTGTGCAACAGTAAAAACAATGCCCACTATTCTTAAAGCCATGTTCTCCTGGTGAGCACTGGGTTCTTTGAAGAGAGGGGAAGAAAGGTTCCTGCTTCCTGGAGAATAAAATCATCCTATGTCTTTCTCAAGATGCTATTCACACCCCTTTCCAGGGAGAATACAGACAAAATCCTGACAAAAGGCTTGGGCAATTTGCTGATGGGCTTCGTAAGACTTAAAATCCCTTTCTGGGAAGCAGCTTTGCCCTTCTGAGCCTAATGTAAGGCTTCTTAGAATAGGACATTAAAATTCAAATAACCTGTGGTTCTTCCAACTTTTTAAGCAAATGCTCTTTTATGTATTACTTCCTTTTAAGCAATAGTGCATCTTCTTTGGCCTTTTTATGGTCCTTTGCAGATGGTTTGAAATGAAAATGGAGTGTGTGCTTGTTATCAAAACATTAACAGGTTATTTTTAATTGTCCCTGTGTTTAATCTCTTTTTGTTCCAAGTTTTTTATTAAACCCCAGTTTGGAGTAGGTCTGTCAGCAACAGAGTGGAGAAAAACTCATTGGTGACTTTTTTCCATTTTAAATATTTGACCTTTCTGATGCTGATAGGGAGCTTTCTGCCCATAGCTAGTGAGATGAGTTCTTTGAAGAAGGTTTCATGGCTCTAAAGTGGGATATGGAAAAGGGGCATCAATAATCTCGCTAACTTCTAAATAAATTTTAGCATTTCAACTAAAAATATCTGTGACCTTTCCCCAACTGAAATTTCAGATATTTCCCTGTTAACACAATAATGCTGTGTTTTGTTGTGAATGCTTGAAACTGTTATCCTGATAGTGACACATTGATTCTGTCAGTCCAACAAGTAGCTCAAGAGCGGAAGTCAACCTGTAAGCCCCACCTGTCCACAGACAAGGAAACTTCTTAGAATGCTGGGAGTTGTAGTTCTTGGGAAATAACATGCTGCATGTTTTTGTTTTTGTTTTTTGAGTCAAGTTTGTTTGAACCAACTACACTGGATGTGCTTGATCACATACAGGTGAGAGGTACTCAAGCAGGAAACATGCCAGGATGTATGCTTGTTGATTGGGCCTGATGAGAAATGAAAAAAAATATGGGTTTTGCCTTTTTAGGTTCCTGCAAAACACGACTCATGGATACTCCTAAGAACCCAGAAGTGAACCAGGCCAGAGTCCCTTTTTTCCTGGCCAGTATTTAATTAAAGCTTGCCGCAAATTCAAAGTTGAGAATTGGCATTTCACAAATCTCAGGATTGGCAGTCGCTTTCAGAACAGAAGAAAGTTCTCAAAATTGTAGATTCAATGAGATGAAGGGCACCAGAAGGGAAAATTAAGAACATGAATAAATCATAGCTGGGTGCAGTGGCATAGCCATGCAGACCAGGCACCCGGGGACTCATGTGGGACATGAATTCAGTTCATTATTTTAAGACCAACCCAAATAACATGAGACCCTGCTTTAGAAAAAATAAACAAAAAACAAGTAAACAACAAAAACAAAAACAAATAACAATACAACTTTATGTTCTTTGTACATTTCAATGTAACCACCAGAAAATGAGATATTTCAATTATACCTCAGAAGCTTAGTTCACAGAGAAGCCTGAAAAATTATGAGCTATATGCATACAAAAGCAAGGCATTAAAATAAATAATATTAACTCCATACAGGAAACCCACTTCAGTGTTCAGGACATTTAATTGGAAAGGGGACTCGAGAACATCTTGTGGCATTGGAGTTGGGGCCACATTGTTTATATGTCATCGCTGAATCACTCTGAACCTTTGTCTGCCCTTAAATATTTTGAGTTTTCGTGAAAATTGGGGTCTAACAGGAAAGAAAGATCAAAACAAATTTATACATTACAGAACATATAATAAACACATAGACCTTGCCCTGAACATTGCTACAAACAGTGAAAGACTCAATTCTGCAACACTAAGGAAGAAGCCATGTGGCCCCAGCCCCGACCATGGATAGGACCAGAAGCCCACTTTCTTCACCCAGAATTCTTCTCATGTCACTCATGAGGATAAGAAATTGACACCAGGGTCCAGGTGAAGCTTGAGGGTTGAATTTTTATGCTTGCCCTTGGCACCAGAGCTCCCAGGACTAGCAAGCAACAAACACAGAAGATAAATTTCTAAGAAAATTTGTATTCGGCTGCTGACTGGTGGCTGCTAGCCAAAGTTCACCAACCTTTCATTCTGCTGGGCAGCTGCTTCCTGTGGGAAAACAGTAGTGCAGTCTGGAGTCCTGAAAAGCTGAGTGCACTGAGGTCATCGGCCTGCTCCAGCATGTCATAAGCAAGGAGCCAACCCTTGTGCAGACAGAGGAGACGGAACCGAGAAACGAAATTAAAAGCATCCCGCCCTCTGTAGAACAAATGTTCTGTTCTGGATATAGAATCTTTCCTTCATTCCATTCTGCGTCCTTCTCTCAAGAAAAATCCACATTTACCAAAAGGTGGTACCTGACTAGCCAGGCTCCCCTTGGCCCATTGCTCTGGACACTGTGACAAGCTCTCTTCACCTTTTATTCCAAGCTGAGTCCTAGGAAGGAAATAAAAGTCGAGTTCAAATCATTTATATCTCAATGTATTACAAGTTCAATGTGAGTATCTTGATCTCACATCATTTCTTTTCCTTTTTAAAAATGTTTATTTATCTATTCACTTTACATCCCAAATGTTCCCCCTCTCTCCTCTCCTCCTGGTCATTACCTCCCACCTCTTTCTCCTTTTCTTCCTTTCCCCTTCTCAGAAAAGGGAGCCCTCCCCCTTACCAACCCATCCTGGCACATCCACTCTCTTCAGGACTAAGCACGTCCTCTTCCACTGAGACCCAACAAGGCAGCCCAGGTAGGGCCAAGTGATCTAAGAGCAGACAACTGAGTTCATGTCAGAGACAAGCCCTGTTCCACTTGCTAGGGGACCCACATAAAGACCAAGCTGCCCATCAGTTACATATGTGTCAGGTGCCTAGGTTCAGTCTTTGGTTCGTGCTTCAGTCTCTGAAAGCTCCCATAGGCCTAGGTTAGTTGACTCTGTTGGCTTTCTTGTGTAGTTATTGTCCCCTTCGGGTCCTTCTATCCTTCCCCCAACTCTTCCCCAAGACTCCCTGAGCTCCATCTAATGTTTGGCTGTGGGTCTCAGCTTCTGTTTTGATTTGCTGCTGGGCAGAGCCTCTCAGTGGACAGCTATGCTAGGCTGTGAGCATAGTGGAGTATCATTAATAATGTCAGGAGTTGACTCTCTCCCATGGGGTGGATCTCAAGTTGGGGTAGTCATTGGATAGCCATTTCCTTAATCTCTGCCCCATTGTTATTCCTGCATTGCTTGTACGCAGGGTAAATTTTGGATCAAAAATTTTGTGGGTGGGTTGGTGTTCCCCCTTCCA
Source organism: Acomys minous (assembly GCF_964271855.1). Lineage (NCBI taxonomy): Eukaryota > Metazoa > Chordata > Mammalia > Rodentia > Muridae > Acomys > Acomys minous. Next base: position 45,666,737 of record NC_140491.1, read on the forward strand.
CTGGAAATCCTGCCTGGCTATAAGGTGGTCACTTCAGTCTCCATGTCTCCTGCTGTTAGGAGTCCCAGCTAGAGTCACCCCCATATCCTCTCAGGGGCCTAACCTGTCACAAGTCTCTCTCTTGTGGCAAAGTTATCCTACCTCAGTTTTCCTTCTCCCTCCCAGCCATCTTATCTCTCGCCCTTGCTCTACCAAAATCCAATCACTGCCCTTATTCCCCCTTTCATACCCTCCCCCCACCCAGTTCTCATGCTTCCTCCACTTCTGATGTCTGGTCTACTTTCCCTTCTGAGCAGGATTCAAGTATCCACCCTTGGGCCTTCCTTGTTACTTAGCTTCTTTGGATTTGTGTCTTATAGAATGGTTATCCTGTACAATATGGCTAATATCCACTTATAAGTGAATACATAACAAGTGCATTTCTGGTTCTGGGTTACCCCACTCAAGATGATATTTTCTAGTTCCATCCATTTGCCTGCAGGTTTCATGATGTCCTTGTTTTTAATAGCAACCTTCAGGGTCTCTCCCCCAAACACTCAAGACAATGTTGGACAAACTCTGGCACAGATTGCTGTCACGTGCTCTATGTGATGATCACTTAAACCAACTCTCTGCCTCTTTGGCCCACGAATTTGAGTAGCTGATGTGACTCACATACTCGGTAAACCTCACCATTTCTTCCTTTTTGGGAGGCCTGGTTCACAGGACCCAGTCTATACTATGGTCAGTGGTCCACAGAAAGTCACCTTTGTTTGCCTGCTAGTCCTTGCTGCAGGACTGTTCTCTGTGCTGGTGGGTTATGAAAAGAAGACACAGAAGGGTCAAATTTGTAGAAATTGGGACAAATTCCTTCATGTATTAATTTTAATAAGCATTCATATCATAAATGTGTACATAACAGTTACATGGCTGCAGTGAAGGAGAGCCAGGGTCGGATACAGGACCATGGGGAGTAGATCTGTCCCTTACTGGCAATGAAACCTTAGAGAGCTTGCTAGGAGTGGGTTTCCAAATCTGCACTGGTGGCAATAATACCATCACCAAGTAACAGAAGTTGGTGGGAAGGTTAGAAACACAAGCCTGGTACAAATTAAACGCCAACCATCATGGACCATAATTTTCCATGAAAACTGTTATACAAAATACGAAGCCTTTGAGACTAAACAAAAATACGATGAAACCTTGAGCCTGGAGGAGAAAAACGAAAGTGTTAGGTTGTTCTTAATTCTCAGTTGAGGCTGCTTAGGAAAATGAGCTACCTCTAACAAAACAAATACAACACTAGAAGAAAACACAGAGTGGCCCAACGTATAATTCTACTTCCTTTGGTCCATGATCAAAACTTCAGAGTCCATGTAAACTGTACAAGTGGCAAGGCAGTTTTTCAGGAGGAAGGACTTGGGGTTCTTTTAGTTGTGGGAGTAAGAAGGCTTTGTTTTCCTCCCCATTGCTCTCCAGCCCTGACTAGACCCAGGGGTAACACTGAGAGGTGAGGAAATTAAAGGAAGCCCCAGGGAGCATACAGTTAGCTCTTCAGTGAGATGTACATTGCCATCTCTTAGCCACAGATAGTATTTCAGCACTTTTCCCTCTAAGAAGCAAACACATGGCTTATACCGTAAGATCACCTGCCCGTTACTAATAAGACTGATTTGTGTGAAAGAGAAAAGAAGGACGAAGAAAGGCAATAATGTGCCCGCATTCATGTGTGTGTAACTGGCTGGAAACTATACCGACAATTCTTCATCAACTAGCTATCACAACTGAAGTTTAATGTCATCAATCACATCATTTTATCTAGGCAAATTTAATTGTACCAAAATGACATCATCAGATTGCAGCTTGAAGAAGAAAAACAGACTTGGACAACAAGGCACTCTGTGGCTTACCTTGTACCATTGGACACCATTTCTAACATTGAAAACAGAACAGCTTTTCAGCAGGTACATCTGTGGAATTCTCGTGACTCAAGAGAACACTTGGACACCCTCACACCTGGTGCTGTATGCCAAGATGTTAATGAGCTCTGAGACTCGTCATTTATCAGGGTCATTTGTTCATGATACTATTTTAAGGTTACTCTTGCTCGCTCCACATTGGGGAGAAGGCTGGCTTATTCCTCGTGGATGGATGACAGCCAGGAACAGAGAGGAACCCGGCTCCAGGAAGAATGGAGGGAGCAGCGGACACAGCCTCTGCTTTCTTCCTGACCCAAGAGGTCAGTCCTTTGTAGATCTGAATCCAGGGACAGAACTTTGAAGATTTAGAAAAATCTTTGTACCTGTCCAGGTCTCCTAGCAGTTCCTGTCCATATGCAGAGACACACGCTACTAAAGAAGAAGGGGAGTCCCTTTTCTGTTGCTCAGTATACCAGCTGAATCATTTTGCCCTGCATTTCTAGAATGTTCTTCATCAATATAATGAAATCCCTAAGAGACCAAGAATTTTATTTGTATAATGTTATAAAACAGAAGCAAAGGAAAAAAATAGAGGCAAACATTAATTTTTAATAAAGATTACTTAAGTGGAATAATAATTGCCTTTTCAATACAGAAATAACTTTCACTAAGTCCAGAGTTGTCGACCTGTGCTCATAATATGTTCATGATGGCTCCGGTGCTCATGGTGCAGTCTGTCTCAGTGGTCATGGGAGATCTGCAAACATTGTAGGAGTACAGGTTAAAATAATGCCAGTTACCCTTGGGTAAGAGTGACTGAGGAAAGAGGTGTGTATATGCACTGTATCATTCTAAACACACAGGTTTAGTGGCTGGCTGTGGAAAGGCGATGCCCTCCACTTTGGACTAACGGCCCTGGCAGTGATTGTGCTAGGCAGTGGGGCTGGTGGCTCAAGCACTATTGTTGTTAGATTCTTCCAAAGCTGAGAGCAAAGTGTGGAGTTGGGTTCTTCTGGAATTCACTCTTGTCCTTTACTGTGTCATGGAGGCAGCGTACTGGATTTCTCACTTCACTACCTGAGCACCTCATTACAAGGGGATCTATGTTCCAGTAACAGACAGACAGAAGGATAAAGATGAGTGGAAACAGGGCCTTTGCTAGCGCTGTTGCCTAATACTGAGATCAGTGCAAATCAGTGGTCTCCATTTTCACCTCCGATATATAATTACTGAGATTACATAGACATTACTCACTGTGAAAGTATGGGAGTCTTGGAGACCCCCAATTGCTGAGTTATGGACAGAGGAACAGAAAACACACCAAAGACATGTACACACTTGTGTTAACACACACTTATTTAACTTTTGTGTGTATCCCCCGTTCTGATTGGCTTTTACTAATTTACTTCATGCTCATGTCAAAGCCTACCCACCATGCCATGTGTTTTTACACATGTAGTATGAAAATTCTTTTTTATTATTAAATATTTTTGTCTTTACATATACATTTATATTATTACACATATATACAATAAACTACCTACAGCAAGAAGAACCATGAAATAATCAGGAATTATATACATGTTACATTCTTAGTGTTTTGGCTATTTGTATTTGGCAGCCTTGAAGAAAACATCTTTCCTATCTTGATGCATCTAAAATTCTGAACGTAAATCAATATCGATCACATCTTGTCGTTATCAACTTAAAACAGCTATCTAGACCTAAAAAGATCTTAAGCCCTAAATAACTAAGATTAACTGTAAAACTAAACTATCTTGTCTTCAACACCATCAGAGACTCGAGAAGGAATACAATCAATTACCTGAGTATACAGTACCCATGAAATTTCAAAGAGGAAATTTTTTTTTCTGTATTTAGCATTTCCTGTTTCTCATATTTACTACTGTTGGTCCCTTCTATGTACATATTGAAGCTGTTCTTTAATAATCATGCACATTCATTGAACAGCACCTCTGACCTCTTCCAACCAGGCTGTCTGGTAGGATGCACTGTAGTGTGGTGGCTCAGCAGTCACAGCACCAAAAGCAGGCCACCTTGGAGGCAGCTGAGAGCACTGAAGCCAGCACCTGAGGAGCATTTCTGGGACCTCACCTCCTTCATGGAGGCATTTGTGGTAGTGTAAAGGAGAACTATTCCTTCTAGAGTGAGAAGTTGGTCCCAGGTTGGTGATGCTTTCCTTGGGGGTAATGGGTGTTTTAAGGCAGATGCCGTACAGGAGGAAGTGTGTCACTGTCTTTGTAAGCTTATAGCTTTGCTCTAATTTTGGTTTGCTTTCTACTTTCTTTGTGTGCCTGAGGTGAGCCCTCACCTTTCTGCTCCAGCTGTGTACTACCGTGCTTTTCAAATATGATAGAATTTCTCCCTCTGGAATTGTGAGCCACAATAAACGAGATATGACGGACTCTCTTCCTATGGAACTGTGAGCCACAATAAACCAGACATGATGGACTCTTTCCTTCTGGAGCTATGAGTCAAAATAAACCAGATATGATGGACTCTTTTCCTTATCCATTGGAATTGTGAGCTCCAATAATCCTTCTTCCTTAGGCTGCTTCTGATTGTGGTAGTTTTTTTTTTTTTTTCAGGAACAGAAAAGTAATGGATAAACCATGGGGTAGTAATGAGTCCCAACAACTCGAAACAATGTCTCCATTTCCAGACTGAGGGCTGTGCCCACCTGGCATCTGGCTTTCCCACCGTATTTCTTAACCCATCCTTTACAGTTTCTGTCTTTTTATCTTCCTGTGTTACATATCAAATGCATTTCTTGGTATCAAGGAATTTATCAATTTTCTAGATTCAATAGTCTTCATTGGTGTCTTTATTTACTCATTGGTCGAACTGTTGAGGCAATCCATTCATATATTTTACTTCTAAAAGCTGTCTTTTAAAAATCTGTCCACTATTTTGTTAATTTTAGATTATGCCTAATTTTAGTTCATGTATGCACAAAACGTTTTTATCTGATTGCTTTAAATGTGTTTTATTTAGAAGATCTGATGTATTTGTTTTCTTGGCCCCTGGCCTTTCTTTACCATATTCCATTTCTGCATGCATTTTTACCATTCTGTGTCATGAACATGCATGAGGGAATATGTTCTGGGATGTTTTAGTGTCCTGTGGGACAGATCTGCTTTTGTGAGAACTAGGAGTTTTTAAACCTCTGCATGGAATTATATGCTAATTCACTGGATTAACAGTCACCCTATAGGAGAATGTGTATAATGTCTTTCTTTTGCCCAGTTGGTGACAAAGGGCTTTGCACTTTGACCTTTCATAGTTGCTTCCATCTTTTTTCTGACTATGACCAAATAAGAAAATCTCAAGACTCCTACTTCCCCTCTGGCCTTTCAACAGTGATATTTCTATCCCACTTTCCTCTGGGGTCAAGTAGGATAAGTAGTTTTAGGCATGGTATGTGTTCCTGTAGACAATGCAGTGCTCTTAACCTGAATGAAGGCACCCTGAGAGATCCATACCAGGTTAGAGCCTGCTCCTCTCCCTCCTCCTCCTCCTCCTCCTCCTGTCCCTCCTCCTCCTCCTCTCCCTCATCCTCCTCCCCCTCCTCCTCCTCTCCCTCCTCCTCCTCCTCCTCCTTCTCCTATCTCTTATCCTAGTTAGGGTTACTATTCCTGTGATGTGTCACCATGACCAAAAACAACCCGGGGAGGAAAGGGTTTATTTGGCTTACACTTCCACATCATGTTCTTCATCAAAGGACTTCAGGACAGAAACTCAAATAGGGCGGCACCTGGAGGCAGGAGCTGATGCAGAGGCCATGGAAGGGTGCTGCTCACAGGCTTGGCTCCTCATGGCTTGCTCAGCCTGCTTTCTTTTCTTCTTTCTTTTTTTAAATTTTTATGCAATTTACTTGATTTTTTTAAATTTTAAAAAAATTTTATTTTATTAATTTATTCATATTATATCTCAATGGTTATCCCTCCCCCTTGTATCCTCCCATTCTTCCCTCCCTCCCATTTTTCCCTTACTCATAGAACCCAGGACCACCGCCCACAATGGGATGGGCCCTCACACATCAATCGATAATTAAGAAAATGGCCTACAGCCATATCTCATGGAGACATTTTCTCAACCGTAGTTCCTTAGTCTCAGATGACTGTATCTTGTCTCAAATTGACATAAAACTAGCCAGCACATCTTAGGACCCAAGAGTAAACATTTTAAACTAAAAAAAAAAACCCCATGTAATATTCATGTATTTTATAACATAGAGTAACAGGCTAAGGTAATATGGATAGCTCCTCCTTAAGACACATAGAATAATTCTTAATGCAGAAATTAACTTACAGCTGAACCCCGGGAAAATAACTAAAATGTCATTCTTATCTCATGCTTAGCTATAAATTAATTTCTGTCTTAATTTAAGAATTATTTTCATGTGCCCTAAATGATAAAACATGTGTGTTTTGCCCATTTTCACCTTTAAATGTGATTTTTCCCCTATATTATAAACGTAATAATTGGTAAATATTAACATTGTCATGATTTTTTGTTGCAGTTGCTATTTGTTTATTGCTACTATATTTGAAAATGTTAATTTTTTAAAAAATGTCATGATATTTAAAGAACATCTGGGCAGAAAGTTCAGAGTGCCCATCAAAATTCCCTCCTCTACAGATAATTTCCCTACCAATAATTCACATTTGTGAGCTAGTAAGAGTTTCCCAGAGAAGTGCAACCAACACGTGTGTGTTTGTGTGTGTGTGTGTGTGTGTGTGTGTGTGTGTGTGTGTGTGTGTGTGTTGTATGAAGAGAGAAGGAGAAAGAAACAAGGAAGGAGAGAGGGAGATGTGAGTCTTTGGTAAGACACGCTCACATGTTTGTGAAGGCTGAAACATAATAAAATAACCAGATAACATTCTGAAAGCACAGCAAAGTGGATGGAGTGGGCTCTGGTTTGAATCCAGCAGGTTCAAGACTCAAGAAGTAGAGCTGTTTCAACCCAAGCCCTAAGGCAGGATTAGAGCCAACACCTGGCTCAGGAGCCAGGCAGGAGGGGCTTTTTCTTCCTAGGCCTTTTTTAAAAGTACATTTTCCTCTACTTATCTTCTTTTATTCTGTTTGGCCCTCAGTGGAGCAAATGAGGGAGGCCATTCTGCTTTACCTATTCTATCACTACAAATTTTTTTTTTTTTTTTTTTTTTTTTTTGTCTAGAAATACCTACAGGGACACAGACAGAATAATGTTCCACCAAGTGCCTGGGCAGCCAGTCTCTCACTCAAATTGACCTAAAATCAGCCATCACTATCAACGTAGTTTTTTCTCAATTTGCATGTTGATATTGGTCCTCACCGTTAGCCTCAGTGCATAATTTACATAGGACGTAAGCTTTCTGTTATAAAGCACTGAAAGTTGCAGCCAGTGTTTGGCGGCATGAATGTGGTATCGTTTAAGATAAAATCTGTTTCCTGCTTAATTTTTTTTGTACACAGACAACCAGGGATCCTATGGTCTTTCTTCTATAAAATATGATACAGAATCACATAGTTCATGGTTCTTTTATGATGGACTCTTTCTTCACTAATAACATTTGTGTTTTGCCCATGTCTTAGCAGCTAGTTTGTGAGAGACCTACAAATTGTCCTCAAGAACGGCTTTGCCCATCAAGTCAAAGTTCCTGTTGTTTTTGGTAACCTTATCTGCATTTGGGGTTCTTGATAAGTGGAGATTTTGTCATTCTAACACTCAGTGACTTGAGTGTTCTCCTTATAAACTTAACTTGTAACTAAGCCTAACAATGTAATTCTCTAATGACAAATGATGTTGGGCATTTTTTTCACAAACTTAATTGTTGTCAGTCAACCCTCTTTGTCAACATGTCTGTTCATATATTTTTCCCATTTTTAATAGCTTTTTTTCTTACCATGAAGATTTAAGAGCTCTGTAGTCTGTAGTTAACACAGAGACTCCTGACCGGTCAAAACGTGGAGAGTAAGTGTACTGACTGCTCAATGAATTACATTACTCATGAACTAACTGCAGCTGTAGTTCCCGGCGCAAGACCTGTACAAGGTCAAGCCAACAAGGTCAGCCAGCATTCCAGTAGGAAGTAGTAATTGCCCTCAGTGGCTGACACAATTTAGATTGGGACAGGGGGGAAAGGATATAAAGGTGGGAAAGGGATGTGTGCCTTGAGGCAGCAGAAAGTGGCTTAGTGATGGATCTGAAGAAGATTCATTGTATACATGTCAAAGAATAAATAAGAGATATTTTAACAGCAAACTTAAAGTGATTTAAAAGAATAATTGAGGCCTGTACATTGTGTCTGCACATGCATTTTAAAAATATTTTATTTAGTTTTAATCTATGTGCGTTGGTGTGAAAGTGTCAGATCTTGGAGTTACAGACAGTTGTGAGCTGCCATGTGGTTGCTGGGAATTGAACCCAGGTCCTTTGGAAGAGCAGGCAGTGCTCTTAACCACTGAGCCATCTCTCCAGCCCCACATCTTTTGAGATATTTATTCCTTAGTTTGTAGTTTGTTTTTTCCTTCTCTTGACAATATTGAGATTTTCCTTTTAATCTAATAAAGCTTACCCATTTTTCTTTCATACATAATGCTTTACTTATTGCGTTTAGTCAGCCACCGCTCAAAACAGTGTCACCTATTTCTCCCGACAGTATCTTCTAAAGGTCTTATAATTTCAACTGTATTCCATACAAATTTTGCTAAAGCATGTATTTAAAATTTAAAACATAAAGCACATATTTAAGTTCATGCTCTGGCATGCAAATGTCAAGTTTTTCCAGAATTGTTTGTTGAAAAGATGCTCTTTTTGCTTTTATTAAAGATCTTCTTACCAGGTCTGTTGGAAGGAAGATCTCTTTAGACTCTATTTGGTTCTGTTAATTATTTGTCCGCCTTTGCCTAACATCACTGTTTATTTACTGTTACAATGCTGTGAGTCTTAAAGTAGGGGAGTACCGGCCTTTCTGTTTTGTACTGCAGGAGACCATGTGGCTATTCTGGGTATTTGCCTTTCCTTATTATTAGCTTTAGAATCCTTTTGGAACACACGTGTGCACATTCAGTTTTTTGAATTTTGACAGGAACTTCACTGAGTCTGTAGACCAAATGGGAAGAACTTACATCTCAAGAGTGGGTCTTCCTACCTAATAGGGAATAGTTTTCCCTTTATGTCACTTCTTGTATTTCAGAACTTTTTGCTGTGTTCTCAGATTCTGTAGACTATTTTTGTCTTTATTATTTACAATAATTGTAAATAAGCCACTGCCTTTGAACCCTAAGACTTTATCACTATCACTTATCATTAGTGCTGAGATTGTTGGTCCTTTGGAGTTTTCTTGATGAAATATCTCCAAGCAATGGCTTTGTTCTTTTTGCCACAGTAACACGTATGTGCTTTATTGCCCTTTGCTTTCTTGTCTCACTAAGGAGGGTTTTCTGTGTGATGCTGAATAGCAATGCTTACTTTATACTCAACCTTAAAAACTAGTAATTGTGACTGATGACGGTGGTAGTTTTTTTGTATCTGCCTCTTCCTATTTAGCTGAGGATCCATTTTTATTTGATGTTGATGGATCCTCTCTAGTAAGATCACAATGGACAACACTTCAGTCAGTAAACTGCCTGCTACACAAGCATGAGAGCATAGGTTCGGATCCACATAAAACTGGGCATGGAGGCATGCATTTATAAATAACGCCAGCACTGGGATGGAGGTAGACAGACAGATTCCTGGGATTCAGTGACCAGCCAGTCTAGTGAAATGGATGAGCTCTGGATTCATGGGAACATCTGTCTAGAAACGTTATGTGGAGACCTAATATAGAATTCTGGCTTCTACTCAAATGTACATGCCTATGCACATCCAGTCACAAGTACATGTGCACACCCCCAAAATGAACACATACGTATACATGTAGACAACACACACACACACACACACAGACACCATAAAAAATTCCTCATGCCTGTGACTATTTTCTTTATCCCTAACACTTCTTTTTGATGCTTTCACAGTGTTACAATCTATCTTCTTCCTTTGACCACCCGTTTCTGCTTATCAGTATCAACCACTTTCACAACAATTCCTTAATGTCTTACTCGTGCTCATTTTAAATCCCAAGACTGATAATTATAGGTGCTACCACACACCACGCTGTTTCTTTTATTATGTTTTTAATCGACACCAAATAATCATACACATTCATGGCATACAGTATGCTATTTCAGCACCACGTGCGCACATATAGTAATGATCAAATCAATTGGCGTATTCATTACTTCATACGTGTATAACTTGTTGGTAGAAAGACCATTAAAACACTCTCATTCAGCCATCAAGGCACATTCAACCCAACATTGTCAACCACAGCGCTGGGGTAGTGGAGTTTGCCACTCTTATATAACTTCACATGTGGACTAGTCAACCGACGGCCCCTCTTCCCATTTCTCCAGCTGCTCATAACCGCATGTCTGTTCCCCACAACTCTGAGCTCAGCTTCTTCTGAGATCATGTGATTTTTTTTCTTCTTGTTGTATTTGTCTTTCGTCATTTGCCTCTCATCCTTCAGTTCATCCATGTTCTTTCAAATATCAGGATTATTTTTTTTCTTCTTCTTGCTAAATAGTGTGCCTGTGGACATCTCTACTACTTTTAAAAGTCCATGCACGTTTCAGTGGTCATATCTGCTGCCTCCACATCTTGCCTATGATGAATGATGCTGTGCTAAACATGGAGATGCGATGCCTCGTCAGCGTGCTGACTTCACTTCTTTTGTATACGTAACCAAGTAGGATATATAGGCATAGGTTTCTAGGGTTATTTTGTTAATAGTCTCCTTTAGTTTTTTTTTTTTTTGCACGTATTTGAAACAGTTGATGTATTGTTATTAACTCCACAGATGGCCTTCATAGGGGATAGTTCCTGACCATTTCTTTCTGTATCCAGTGAATTGTCCACATTTCCCAGTGTGTGTGTGTGTGTGTGTGTGTGTGTGTGTGTTGTGTGAGTGTGTATGTGAGTGTGTGTATGTGTGTATGTATGTGTATATGTGTGTGTGTGTATGTGAGTGTGTGTATGTGTGTATATGAGTATATGTGTGTGTGTGTATGTGTGTGTGTATGTGAGTGTGTGTATGTGTATGTGTGTGTGTGTGTGTGTGTGTGTGTGTGTGTGTGTGTGTGTGTATACTTTTGAACTTGGGAGTGGAATTTTTCTTCTCACTTTCTTCTTTTTAATTCAGCCCTAGACCGTAGAACTGAGATTGAAGCTGCTTGCAGTTAAAATGGGTCGTCCCACCTCAATGAACCCAATCAAGGTAATTCCTCATAGGTGTGCACCAAAAATTAGCCTAACCCAGACAATTTCTCACAAGTGTGCCTGGAGGGTTATCTCCTAGGTGGTACCAGATCCTGTCAATTACTCAAATAATCACCACAGGCGCTAAGAACCGAAAGCAAACTAGAACCCGTACCCTGAGCCAGTACGGGCGCTAATAAGTAGGTTGCCACTCTGGTAGCGCAATGTCTTCTACCAGTTTAAAAAGAGGAATATGTGCAGCAAGCCATGATAACAGAAGCATCTGATGGCATTTATACCAACTAATAGCTGGTGGCACTGTGGTATCAGTGACGGCATGGCAGCGGCCACTAGTGTAGTAATGTGCCACAGAAGCCTGCATCCATGCCTGGACACTTGGAAATGCCCCATCAGGAAGACGGCAGTAGATGACACCTTTTAAAAATTATTAAGTTGCTCGCTTTACTTTCTCAAAACAGCAGCAGGCCATTTTGCAATTATTTTCGTTATGTAATTATTCTTTGAAGTATAGGTACGTGCCATTTATAAATTTTTCAAAGTGACAACAGTCACAGTTTTAAAGAAATAATTTTAATCAATTCAAATGTTTACTTAAAATGCCTGAAGCATCATGTAAATGAAAACTTATGAGAAGGACACGGCAAGTCGCTCCACTACAGAATGAATAGGAATTTATTAATAATCTCTCTTATTATGATGCTCTTGCTTTGGAAATGGATCTTACAACTTGTAGAGCCAGCTTCTCACGGGACGTTCTGAATTACTCAATAAACAGTGAGTGTCAGGAAGTGAGGACTAGAGATGCCTATATGAAGTCAGGGGATGAACATGTGAAGACTTATGGAGTGATTTTTAAGAAAGTAACAAAATTAATTCCAGCAGTTGAAGATGGATTCTAGACTTTCTCCGATAGTTCTAAGTTTAGTCCCTTCTTCTAGATTTAGCAGGATCTGTGTTTGATATTTAAAATTAAGGGGAAATGGACAGTTCTGGTATTTGCCATTCCATTGAGAAAGGGCACAGAGGGAGGATGTCCCGAGATGTTTGAAAAGAGATGTCATTACTCTACAAGGACAAATAAGCAATGCAGAGTGGCTCCAACACTGTTCTGGGGGCTATTTGCCTTGCTTGTAGCCTATGAGGATGGATGGAAACGTCCAGTTATTGGAATCTTCATAGGGTCTCAAGAAGGTCTTGAGACCCACCTGCCTCAGTGGGTTAGCCCAGGCTTTTCCATTAACCACCAGGGGGCTCTCTCTTGCCTTTCACCTTTCAGATTGCTGAATGTTGCTAAATCCCTGGCCTGTGGATTCTCCACTCAGCACTGGTAATACGTTTCTGTCCATGGTTAAGAGATGAGAGATTCTTGACTCCTTAGCAGAGTCAAAGAAGGTCTCGCAGATGTGTGACACTCACCTAGAGTTTAAAAGATAAAGCAAGCGCTTGCACGCAGGGGGGAGGGTGGTGTCCAAAAGAGAATTAGACATATAAGTCCATATGTTAGAGAAGTAGTAGAGACTCAAAGAAGCATCAAACCTCAGGGCCTGAAACTGGAGGGATGGTTTATGGGTATCAGCATTTGCTGCTGCAGAGGACTTTTTTCTATTCCCAGCATCCATATCAGACAGCTCATAGCTGCCTTTGACGCTAGCTCCAGGGATTCTGATGCCTTGCTGCTCAAGAATGGCATGAAAGACACATTTGGAAAAAGATACTGCTCAGTTCTGTTGACAGCAAATCACCAAGGCCTTCAGCTTCCAGGACTACCAGTAAGTAAAGTCTTTCCTTGGGCAATGAGCAGCCATTAGAACACTGGGTACCACTCATCAGTAGATAGCCCACCACTCATGCATATACAAGCAACACTCAGAGGAGTTGATGGATTCTGAAAAAAAATACATGAAGTTAGGAGGGGAAATCAGTGGGAGGAATGGAAGTGATATTAAAGAGGGATGGGGAAAATTGATCAAAGTACATTCTATGCATGTATGAAGGTCTCAAACAAACCAAACATGACCAGAAATGTACTTTGGAGATCTTTGCAATAATGGTGGATGATGCGTTGGTGTTCTATGGAATCAGAAAACCGAGACAGATACCCAACAACATTTGAAATTCAGTTAAATTAGACATACTTAGCAAAAGTGTGCCTAATGAAGTATCGTACGCCACAGGTAGACTCTCTTGACTTGTTACTTGTCAGCTAAGTCATGGTAAATGGGTCTTCCAGTGTCGGGTATAGAAGCACAATGCTTACCAGTGATCCTTAGGACTTAGGATTATTTCTTCACAGAACTCAGATTATAAGAAAAAAAGACAGAGGTGAAAATACACCCTGTATGGCTTGTGCATACGTCCCAAATGACCCAAACGAAATGTCCCAAAATGACCTGGGACAGAGCAGAAGCTGGTGTCTGGATTCATCAGTCTTTGCTATTGGCTGCCATTTTGCCTAGTCCCCAGAAGCCTTGATTGCTTGGTCCTCCGACTCTCACTGAATAATCATCCAGCAAAGAAATATATGCAATGAATTTGTCATTAAAAAGTTGAAGACTAAAACAGTTCTTGTGGTATAAGGCAGCTTGTTTAAAGGCTCCAGTCATAAGTCCCATAAACTTTGCACTGAGGGGCTAATTGGTCCAGGTTTGTTCCTATTCCTTGGCCTTCACTCTGGATCATTCAGTGCCACTTTGAGTCAACCAACAATTAGATCAACCTCCTAAACTTTGCAGTTGAGTCTGACCTCATTCTGTGGTGAGCCAAAGTTGACTAAAATGGATGTGTTTATTCTTCGATACATGATGTAGACCATAATGAAGGCCTTTTTTGATGCCTGCCATGTTCAGTCAGGATTACCAGGATCTGAAGGTTCTAGAAAGGAGAATTCTTTCCAATATCTGCTGACAGTCATGTTTCAATGAAGTGAAGAGACTGTCTGTAGTTGCAGACACCAGTGAGGATTAGAGAAGGCAAAACTCAGAAACAACACACTTTTAACAAATGTAGATCCGGTTGTGGTTGAAATACTATTTACTTCTAGGCATTTTGGTCTCCAAACCAATAGTTTCCTAGTTTTTGTCCCATTTATTGACAAAAAAAATTCCAGACAAAAGTATAGTCAATAATATTTGCTTTGCATTTCTTTTATTCTCAAAAAACAAATGTGATACCTTATTCAAGAATTTTTTTTCTTGAATAAATGATGTGTCACAGCTTTATTGAGATATAAATGACATGGAATAAATTGTATATACTTAGTATATATAATTTAATTAACTTGGTCATACACATACAGTTGTGAATTTGTCACCCAAATTAAAGGGTGTGTGTACTGCCTGTAAAACTGTCTGGGCAAATATGGCCTTAAATTTAGAAGTTTGATGCCTATGTGGCTTTAACCATGGACACAATGCTGTATAGCAGAACTCTAGAATGTATTCTCTTGGCATAGTTGCCTTTCTGTTATCATTGGACAATCTCTGACTTCCACATTTCCACAGCCTGGGACTGATTTCACATAGTATAATATCTTCCATATTCACCTATGCAGTTGCAGATGGTGAGATACACTCAAGACTGGATAAGTTGGAACCATTTATCAGCCCATGAGCGTTTGATCTCTTCTATAGCTTGGCTGTTGTGAATCATGTCATAGGATACATGGGAGTGCTGGCTTCTAGTCAGGCCACAGTGTCAGTTATCTTGGCTAATTATCTGAAGTGTGGGGTCACATGATTCTTGCACTTCTTAATCTTTTAGGAACCCTGTGCTATTTTCCAGTAATGGGTTTCCACTTTACCAACAGTCACAAGGACGTCAAGTTCTCCACACCCAATGCTCAGCTACTCTTTTTATTTACAGCAGGCATTTTCTCATGAGATATGGGGTGCTTGTAACTGTAGTGGTGATTTGCCGTTTCTTGTTTATCAGTGATGTTGAATACCTTCTGTTGCATCTGTTGGCTGCATTTAAAAATGTACGTCATACTAAAAAACAAGCAACAACAACAAAAACAAACAAACAAACAAAAACAACCCAGTATTAATGTCATGGAGATTTTCTCTTGTTCTCTTTTGAGGATTTTATGGTTTTAAGTGTTATGTTTCCAGTCTTTGATCCATTTTCAGTTGGTTTTTGTTCATGGTTAGAGAAAATGGTCCAATTCATTTATACATTGAATAAAGCCACATACTGTTTGTTGTATATAGCTTATTTTATTAAATAGAAAGGGGGAGGTGAAGGAGAGATAAACCTGTTTTTTAGGATTCCAACTGTGGGATCGGAATGGTCTCATGAGAGAACAGGTGAGGTTAATTCACTAGAAGAGCAACCACCTCGTGCAGGAGCTTAATTGTTGCCAGCTGAATAGATCCCGTGAACAGACTCTGGGAGGAGATATATAAATGGGCCAGAACTGGAGGCGGGGGCTTTTTGGAGATTTGGGATAGGTTTGGCTGTTCATCGCTGCACTTCAAAACGCTCCTAGAGAAAACCTCTCGAGAGAAGGCTTCAGGGCTCTGGCTCCTGCTAAGGCTCTGGGTTCTGGTTATCCCAGCAAAAGAAATCATGCAGCTCACACCCGGAGAATTGTTCCTCGGAACTGATATCTTTAAGGTTTTGTTATTGTGTCCATTAATCCTCATTTCCTATTGTTTTGGTTAGTCAGGTTATAAGTGATGTAGGCTCTGTCATTAAGTTGTTAATAAAATATATTGGTTAAAAAAATTGAGCCTACAACTGTGCTCCACACAACAGTTTCAAAGCTGATACATATAGTGATATGACCTACTATAGCACTTGAGAAGGGCAGAGATGGGCCCAGGATCCATCCCTATTACAACACCTGCTGAACTTGTGGACAGGAATCTGGCTGTCTCAGGAAGCCACACTTAGAAGCACCTGGTTCTGTCTTTTATAAATAGCCCAGTGAGGGCCAGCAGGGTACCCAAAATACTGCTGCCCTGGGAGCATAGCCCTCCCACAGCCCCTACCCACAAGTGTCTTTTGTGACAGAGCTGCTCCTGCACAATTCCCAGGACAAGGCTCCTGCCCAACATTTTCCACTTTCATCAGTCACGGGACTGGCCATGCCCAGGAAGTTAACTCCTTTCTTCTTACCAAACACTACTTCACCTATGACCAAGGCTGGAGTATTGCAATCTTTCTGTAACTTAACCATACTTCCTTTCTTAATGTGTCCTGGGGACATTGTCAATGAGCAATACATCTTTAACATGTGAATCTATAGATGGATTCCATAAAAGAAAAGTGGTGATCTTTGAATTTCTAAAACAAGAAAATTGGGATCCCCAAATCTATTATGACTTTTGTTTCCTATAACAAGCTGAAAAAAATTCAACCAGAACAGAATCATTTGGTGGTCTTCCAGCTTGGCACATGGTAGTTACAAATGTCTTTACCCTGGTCCTTCTAACTTATCCTGCCAAATACAATAGAAAAGAGAAAGCAAATAACATTTTTTCCATATGTGGTTTAATATTTAAATTACAACCACAAAGCAACTTCCAGCAACTACATGGTTTTTTTCCTCTACAACACTGAGGTAGATGACAAAGAGAATGTTAAATTGCAGAGGCCAAATCTGGACGTATCAGAAAGATACATGATTTTCAGCCAGGGAAAGTATTGAGAAAGTCAGCAATCTTGCAGGCTGAATACTTTACTTTGGTAAATGTATGGACACTAGAACCCTTGAAGCTGGTTTGTGTTTACAGGCACTCACATCTCCTGGGGTTTCTGGGCACTGAGCATATGATCACGAAGTGATGGCTGTACCCATCACAAATAAGGAGGCTACATGTGCTCTTTGGGATGAGAGGGACCCAAAGTAACACCTTAGGCATCAGTGGGGGTCTTATTGGCACAGGACTGGAATCCCTTAACGCAGAGGTAGGAAGACAAAAGAGTGAGACCTGCCTGGGGTAGAGCAAGTTCAAGGGCAGCCTGGACAAGTTAATGAGACTGTGAGGTTGGGGGGTGGGGGAGGGGAGAGAGAGAGAGAGAGAGAGAGAGAGAGAGAGAGAGAGAGAGAGAGAGAGAGAGAGAGAGAGAGAGAATATGAAATAAAAAAGTGAAGACCTGGGCTACAGTTTGGGACCATGAGTCTGATTCCCAGAACAACACCAACTTTACTCTACATTAATTTTCAGATTATAGTAACCTACCCACCACCACCACAAGAAATGTATTCCAGGACCTCCAATGCTGACCAGAAGGTAGGGAAATGAGATAGTATTCCCACTTGGACAGTTGCATCTGATGTGTATGTGGGCCACGCGCCTCCACTTGGCTCACTCTCTCAGACGATTTCATTTTCAAAGCCAGTATTTCCTTTTCTTTCCATAGGTTGTTTTTCAAGGCGGAGCCCCCAGGACTAGAGGAGTGGCGGTACCTGACTTCTTGACATCATAAGAAGTGCCCCCGGGTGTCCGTGTCGGGGAGGAACTACTCCTTCCTGGTTTTCCTTCCCGGTTTTGTTATGGTACAATGAAATGCATGGTACAAATAAATGGTGTGTTCACAGGGGTGTGGCTAGCACCTACAGAGCCCTGAATCCAGTCCCCAGCACTGCAGTAACAACCAATATTAGAAAAAAATAGACAGTGGAGCCCTTATGTGTGACTATAACACTAGTGGCGTCCCTTAGGGCTGGTGGCATCTGTAAAGTTTTCACGGTGCCTCTCCAACACACTTACCCACTCTTGTAGACTTTGCAGTCATCATTTTTACACTTTGAAAGTGTCCATCTCGTGTGCACGTGTTTCTGAATGAGACATTGTCATACCCCCGACAACCCTGCCAATCCCCACGGAAAAGTTTCCTTGTGTTTGTTTCTACTGTTCAGCGTGAAAGGCTCTAGCCTGAGCTATACCAATATAACCAGCGCGACTTGCAGTCAAGCCTATGTCTGCTTCCACCGGTCTATTTGTGTTTCCTAATGTGTGCCTGCCCAGTCCTCTGTGTGCCCACTGTGCTTTTGTGTTCTATGTTCAACCCAGCCTCGTTAGAAGTGGTATGGGTAGAGTGTGCAGAAGGCCCCTGTGGCCCATGCAGATTTTTGGCACAGGTTTCCCCAGCTCCTGGCAATGAAGTGCTCTATGAAATCTCAGTCGGTGCTTTGCTGAGCCCCTAGCCATTTGTTCCGGCGTGAGCTCAGGGGCCCACTCCCATTTCCCTGCCCTCCTTTCGGTTCCCTTGGCTTACCTCCAACCCAGCTACCTCCAGATGCCATCTTTCGGTCAGTTCATCTGCTTGGAGACTTTGCACTTGGTACTTCCTACTACTGTTCTAGTAGGTTCTAAATTTTACAGAGGAAAAGACAAAGACTCCCTAAGATAGCTCTGACCCAGCCCCCGCAACAGTCCTCTAGCCAAGATTGCATAGTATGGTGACAATAGTTAAAAATAATTACCATGCACTTGGTATTTAAATAGCTACCGGAGAGGATTTTTCTAATGTTCTCATAAAAAGTGAGATGTATAGGAAATGATAAACAGCTAATTACACTGGTGTAATCATTCCACGGTGAGTGCATGGCTCCAAGTGGCACACAGAGCTGCAGATACACGCCACTATTAGGTGTCAACTGAGGCACAAAGAAAAGATTAACCTGCCGTGTACATGCTTGCTAGGCTCCGGAGATCTTTAAACATGACTGTTTTTAGTGATTTCATTCAGAACGATTAATTCTCAGTAGCAGTTATTGGAGAAAACCTACGCCATCTCCCCACCACCGGCATTTATTTTGCGTATGCGTATTTTTCTTGGAGTAGCTAGCTACATTTTCAGACGTGGTTCCCACAGCCGTGTTGTGGTGTAACCGACTCAAACAGCATGCAGCGACGGAGGCTTTGTAAGGCTTACTCATCAGAACTTCCTGTTTGATGCTGAGGATGGGAGAAGCACGTTAGTGCTTTTAGGTGAGAGGGAGGAATAGGAAAAATCTCCCCACAGCAGTGCGGCTTCAGATATCTTTTGAACCATCACGTAAACCAGACGCAGATGGAGAGGAAACCACAGGACCTATGGAAAAACAGACTCCGCTCACCTCTTCCTTGTCGTATTGCTTGGGATTTTCCCAGACAAAAAAACTGACCACTCAATGAAATAGCTTAGCTTTGAAGTTCGGTGTGGATGAGCTTGCAGCCCAAGATGCCAAGGTTCTGGGCTGAGGGGGGAGCCTCGACACTGTGAGATTCTTCTTTATCCTCCACTGTGGGCTTAGGGGATGTTTACAAAATGACATGCTCGTTCCAGACTCTATGGCAGGGAGTGTATGGCAGGGTACCATACAAGACATGGAGTAAAGGCCAGGAATCATGGGAAAGGATGTCTGGGAGACTTCTGGAAGATGCTGCAGAGGTCTATCAGTAGGTGGAATTGTGAGAATAGAATTTTCTAGTAAAGGCTGAACCTATAACCAGTTCCCCACAGCTCTAACATAAAGGTACTAGACGGTGATTTGCTGGGTCTGGTCTTTTACAGACTTAAGGGACTGCTCACCTGCTTTGCTCCTACTGAGTTGCAGCACTTCTCAGTGGCAGTGTTTGGAAAAGAGCCCTTGAGAAACGATAATGTTGGTGTTGTGTGCATCCATGGATATAAATCTTTGTACAGCTCATAGGATCTGTGTCCAGCCTGGAGGCTGGGTAGGATACCAGGCTGGGCAGTGTCTGGACTCTGGGGCCCTACAGATGGGCTCATTAGTAGGTAGAGGCCAGTGAGCATGGATGACTCTAGTGAGTGAATGCACAGCGAGGAGGCAGGCAGGGAGCACTCACAGCTGTGAGGAATACAGAATCTGTTAATCCATGGCCTTGGTTTTGCAATAAGCCCAAAAAAAGTCCCTTCCCTACTTGAGCTCCATTCTCCAGAAGCTTCTAGAAGGTATATAAACATTATGTTTTTAAATAAAGGAATTTAGAGTTGACATCTGAAAGAATTACCTGTCGCTGGAGAATCAATAGGGATGTATTGGAGCAATGTCAGGGAGATTTTTAAAAATTTATTCAACTTTGGGCTTTTGTAATCTTAAAGGAAAAAGAAAACTAGGCCACCTTTCATTTAATCTTCCCATTAAATTGTTGGAGCTCCTGCACCACCAAGCCTGTAAACAGGGCAGGAGGAAAAGGTTTGGATGAAGAAGTAAGTAAATATTTGACTCTGTCAACTCCATCTGAGAATTGGTTGGAGTCGCATGTTCTAATGGGTGTTCTGGCAAAGAGTTTACAATATCTTTGTTTAAGGTATGCCAAATAAGGGAATGATTTGTTTTGTTTCCTCTGAAATTACCACAATGATGAGTATGCCTTCAGGATCAGATATTGTTTTTAAAAGGCTGTGAGAACCATGTCCAGTAGAGGATTGTAGTGCAGAAAAGGCAGAGACAAATGTGAGAACAAAGCTAGCTTCTGGGGACCTGATTCTTAACCTTCTAACCAGCTCCCACAGGGAGAATCTAGCCTTTCCCCATCTACCTTCAGTCAGTTTGAGGGTGTTATGCCAGGTGACTTCTGGAGTGTCCCCTCCAGGTGACATCTTACAATTTTAGTTGGATAAGTTTTACTGAACAATACCGAAATGACCATTATGATTTTATAACTCAAAGAGAACCCCTGACTTTATCTAAATCCAGTCTTATTGCTTTTGAGGAAAGGAGAGCAGAGCCATCAGAAGACACATTAGTGCCACAGGAGATAAAATGTCACCACGAAACAGGAAGCTGTGGACGCAGAAGCTTAAAACAGCAATGGTGGTACTGACCCCTCCAACTCACAGGGCAAGGCTGTAGTCGTGTGTGTGTGTGTGTGTGTGTGTGTGTGTGTGTGTGTGTGTGTGTGTGTGTGTAAATGTAGAAAGGTTATTTTAATGGCAATGAGAATATACATACACACATGTTTTGTCCTTTAGAAAATGTATGTAACAATTAGGATGTTTCCTCGAACCCTCCTTGTTACTTTACTTCTCTGGGTCTGTGGATTGTAGCATGGTTATCCTGTCCTTTATGGCTAATATTCACTTATAAGTGAGTACATATCAAGAGTGTCTTTCTGGGTCTGGGTTACCTCACTCAGGATGATTTTTTTCTAGTTCCATCCATTTTCCTGCAAATCTCAAGATGACCCTGTTTTTAATAGCTGAGCAGTATTCCATTGTATAAATGTGACACATTTTTTAAATCCATTATTTGGTTGAGAGATAGCTAGGTGGTTTCCAGTTTCTGGCTATTATGAATAAAGCATGAATAAAAATTCATGCCCCTTGTGGCATGGTGGAACATCTTTTGGGTATATACCTAGGCGTGGTATAGCTGAGTCTTGAGGTAGATCTATTCCCAATTTTCTGAGAAAGCACCAGATTGATTTCCAAAATGGTTGTACAAGTTTGCACAGCAGTGTGCTCCACATCCTCACCAGCATGTGCTGTCACTTGAGTTTTTTTATCTTATCCATTTTGATAGGTATAAGATGGAATCTTAAAGCTGTTTTGATTTGCATTTCCCTGATAACTAATGTCACTGAACATTTCTTTAAGTGTTTCTTGGCCATTCGAGATTCCTCTGTTGAGAATTCTCTGTTTAGTTCTGTACCCTATTTTTAATTGGATTACTTGGTTCGTTGGTGTTGAATTTCTTGAGTTCTTTATATATTTTGGATATTATCTCTGTCAGATATAGGGTTGGTAAAGATCTTTTCCAAGCCTGTAGGCTGCAGATTTGTTTTATTAACAGTGTCCTTTGCCTTACAGAAGCTTTTCAGCCTCATGAAGTCCCAGGAGTAAAGGGGATTAGAAACAGGCAGAGCAGGGGAGAGAGGGCCAGGTGAGACAAAGGAAACCAGAAGTAAAGGGGCATCTGTGGGACTTTCCAGAGACCTGGGATAGGGGAGGCCCCAGGAAGTCTATGGGGGCCACCCTAGCTGAGACTCCTAACAGCAGAAGACATGGAGCCTGAACTGGCCACCTCCTATAACCAGGCAGGACTTCCAGAGTGAGGATAGCGACACCAACAAACCCACAAAGCCTTCAACCCAGAATTTGTCCTGCCTACAAGATGTCCATGGACAAAGATGGAGCAATAATAGAGGGAATGGCCAACCAAAGACTGGCCCTTCTTGAGACCCATCCCATGAGAAAGAACACATCGCTGACAGTATTGAGGGTACTCTGCTATGCTTGCAGACAGGAGCCTAGCACAATTCCTCTGAGAGGCTTCACCCAGCAAGCTGACAGAGACAGATGCAGAGACCCACAGCCAAACACTAGACAGAGCTCAGGGAGTCATGTGGAAGAGCCAGAGGGGTCAAGGTCTTCGACAAGAAGACACACAGAGGCAAATAACCTCGGCTCATGAGGGCAATCACAGAGACTGAACCACCAACCAAAGAACAAGCATGGACTGGTCCTAGGCCCCCTGCATGTATATAGCAGGTGTTCAGCTTGGTCTTCATGTGGATCCCCTGACAACTGGAGCAGGGCCTCTCTCTGACTCTGATACCTGCCTTTGGACCCCATTCCCCTCACTTGGATGCCTTGTCTGGCCTCAGTGGGAGAGGATGCACAAGTCCTGCAGCGACTTAATGTACCAGGGTAGGTTGGTACCCATGAGGACCTCCCCCTTCTCTGAGGAGAAGGAGAGAGGAATATGAGGGGGAAGGATGTGTAAAGGGGAGGACTGGGAGGAGAGAAGGTGGCTGCAATCAGGATGCAAAGTGAATACATAAATTTGTAAAAAGAAATAAATACCATGGTCTGAAAAAAATGTCTGAATATTCCAAATGAAGTGACGTGCACCTGTGGTCCTTGGATGGCCAAGCAAACTGTACGTGGCCTGCCAGAAAAAACTAAGGCATTCACCTGTCTCTGCCTCCTTAGCATCAGAACCCATTTTCTATTTTATCACCTGAAAACTAGATTTGCATGCCATTCCAAATCACTCAGATCTCTCGGGGCCTCTCTTACCTTATAAAGGTCATAGCCCTATAATACTCTGAAGGTCCCTGCTAAATTAACTCCTTCTGTGCCCCGTGAGTACATTCTTCCCAGCTCTTCCTGTGGTTCTTTCAGGCTCTGTTGGGGCTCAGTGTGTTATATGACTCTTCCTGGAGAGATACAAATAAATAAGAAAGTGTCTAATATCTAGTCAACATCTACTAAGATGAGTGAAAGCCTATAACTGCTATGTTTCTTGACATTAATTTACAAAATCTCATTGAATTAGTTTATTTCATCAATGACAATGACAAAAGTGAGGGTAGGGAAAGGCCTTTCTCCTTGTTAAACAGTGATAGCTTCTAGCTCAAGCTTCTGTACGATTTAAACAATATCCTCTATCTACTGAACATTTAGATGATAATTCAACACCCCAAATAACGTCTCGTGGCGTTCTATCAGTCAGTTGCATCTTTACCTGACAGAAGTGTATGTGAATGGATTCTGATACTCATTCACAATGAAAACTCTTCACCAGAATAAGTCCATCCCATCCTATGAAGAATAGTCCTTAAAGGAAGTTTAGTTTCCAGGATCAAATAATTATCTAAAGAGCTTCCTGTATACCCCACAGGCCATGTCTCTTGCACCAATGCTCAGGTGAAGGCTTGTCTCCACCTCGTGAGTTCTTCAGCCCTTTATTTTCTGAAGTACTTGAGCATCTTTCAATTCTTAAGGTGCTTTGACCTTCTGAGAGGAAATAACTGAAGAAGACAAGAACTCTGACAGCCTGCATGCTCTCGTCGACTTCTGCCCTGCTTCATAATGTTGACTTACCAGAGAGAGGGTTTTCTCTGACCATAAAATATACTTGGTTTTGTGTGACTCCTGGAATCATAGAAATTACACTCTTGTTTTCTACACACACAGTGCAGACACAGGAGGGACTGCCCATGTCTGTGTAAATAAAGCTGCCCCAGTATAAGGGCTAAATGCATTGTTTTTCTGAAATTTGCGGGTCTGGGTTTCATGTCGGCAGTGGTACTGCCTCTGAGGTAAACTTCCCGGGTAGTTATGAGCTCCATAGAACAAAGGCTTCAGTGAAAGCTTTACTTTTGTTTTTGTTATTGGCACAACGAGTGTTTCCAGTAAGAACTAAAAAGCAAAACCATCACTGAGTTCAAGAGAGGCACCTGGGAGCTAGCAGCTCTGGTTGAATTTGGACTCCTGTCCTCCTCTGGCACCGAAACAGACGTCTAAGAAACATTAGAGAAAAGGCCTGGCTGGACACAGTATAACTGCCTCCCACACTGGCTGCTGTCTGGGCCCTTTAACCTTCCACTCCTCTTAGATAGCTGCTTCCTCTCTCTATACACGGCCTGCCTTCTCCTCTCATGTTCCAATCCCTAGCACAACGATGAGAATCCACCTCACTCGGCCTCTGAGCTGTGGGAGACTGGCCACGATCTGCTCACAGCTCAAAGGGATACTCACACTCACTGTGAGGTTCCCCTTCGTATCACTTGCTGTTCCCATGACTACACAGAGGACAACTGCTTCTCCCTGGGGGGGGGGGGAACACAGAATTAATTAGAAAGTTGTATCAGCCAAGTATATAGTTAATCCCTTAAGAGAAATGGTAGTTTTTCTACATGCCATCAATTTTTAAAACCAGTATCATGGTGGCACACACCTTTAATCCCAGCACTTAGGAGGCAGAGGCAGGCAGATCTCTGCATTCAAGGCCGGGCTGGTCTACAGAGTGTGTTCTGGGACAGCCAGGGCTACACAAAGAAACCATGTCCTGAAAACAAAAGCGACAAAAAACAAAAATTAAAAAATCAGTCTTTTGTATCCATAGTATCAAATTATGGGCTTTGTTATAGTATTCTCTCATATATATATGTGTGTGTGTGTGTGTGTGTGTGTGTGTGTGTGACCTTCTTCACACTTAAAAATCTTCTGTTGCCCCTCCTCCTGCTGTAGTCTTCCCAGACAGATTTTTCTACTTTCAAGTCTATTTTTTAAAAAATATCTAATTATTTCCACACTAACAGAGCACATAATATTTGTGAGTCTGGCTTATTTCATTTAACACTAAGCCCTCCAGCCATCATAATCTGTTCTTTGTGGCTGCTAGATAGTATTCAAATGTGTGTGTGCGTGTGTGTGTGTGTGTGTGTGTGTGTGTGTGTGTGTACATATGTACCAAATGTTCTTTGTTTGTCTTTTGATGATCATTCTTGGTTGCTTTATTTTATAAGGTATTGCAACAAACAAGCCACTAAGTAGTGTTCTTCTATGGTATTGGCTTCAGTTGCTATCTTGAGTTGCTGCCTTGAGTTCCTGCCACAACTCCCCTCAGTGATGGAGTATGGCCTGAGCATTGTAATCCAAAATAAACTTTTGTCTCCCCAAGCTGCCTTTGGTCATGGTGTTTATTACACCAGTAGAAAATAAGCTGAGGCAACAACCATGCTAGGTCTGCTGTGGATCTGGGATAATGGACCACTCGTCACACTTTGGTCATTCCTAATGAGCATCCTGACCTGTCATTCTCAGGTTTGACCATTTCATGATTTCTTTAGGTTCATCAAATGCTTCCAGATGCTTCCATGATACTTCCCTCACTCATCCATCTTTCCAGTCGGCATTGGGTATTCTGTGGCTTCAAACATCTGTTGCTGTTATGTGTTGACATTTCTCCCTTCTACATAATCTCTTCCTTTTTACTTTTAGAAGATGTTAAACTTTATACCATGTTTCTATGCAATTCAAAGACTTCATACAAATAAAAAAAAAATCTTTCCTTGTTAATATAAGCACCATTAATAAGGAAATGTTAGCAAATATTACTCAGCGGTATGTACAATGATTATATATTATGACTGGAATTTATTTCAGAGGTGCATAACTGGTTCAGTATCTGGCAAAAATGTAATTCATTGTTTTAAATAATTAATAAAAATTGTATGATCACAAACAAAACCTTTGTGAAAACTTGATACGATCTCATAATAGAAACTCTATGGAAACAGTAGTATTTGCCTCAGTTTGGTGAAAAGCTTCTGTAAATTCTTAGTGTGTGTACACCACAATGAAGGCATGAGTGTTTTCCTTTGCTCCTTATTAACATCACAGGCTCTAGTTAATACAATGCAGGGAAAGAAAGGGAAAGAGGACGAAATGAAGCTCTTGCCATTCTCAGATATTACTTGCATAAAAATTGCAAGAAGTCTAAACAATTAGTAGAATTATTAAATAATTCCAGAGATTCTACAAAGTAAGCAAAAAAAGCAGCTGAGTTTCCAGATGCTAACAATGCATACATGGACAAAGAAATAAATGCAATCTCATTCATAGTAATCACAGAAAAACAAATATTTTTAGTAAGAATTTAACAAAATATGGCAGAACTTACATTCTAAAAGGCATAAATTATGGATAAGAAAACCCACCCTTGCATGACAGAGGTAACAGTTCTGCCCATGAGCATACACTAGGAATAGTTTCTGTAAAAGAAAAGAAGGTCACAATAAAAAGAATGCTTTGCAGATACAGAAATCAATGGAAAGACATCTTTTTATTGTACTCTCTGTTGTGTTGTGTGAGGGTGTGCTATATACAGCTTATCATAGAGACTCTGGGGCACTTGCACTGCAGAAATGACCAGTGTGGTAAAATATGTTCACTGTGCTACAGTGGTGCATATGCTATGGGGTAACCAACCTCATTCTGATCATTTTTAAACCTTTCCACACAAGAGGAAACACATGCCTCTGACATTGCAAATCCAGCCAAGAACTCACTGCTTGGGAGCTCACAGGCCCAGAGGTGAAATTATTACTATATTGCCAAATGGACATGGTTTCAAACCACCCTCTAAGTTCATCCCTCTATTTGTAGTTTAGTGCAGCTCTCAGACGCCATCAAAGAAGTTACTTTGTGCAGTGGATGGTGGCTAGTACAGAAACTCACAACCGGTCAAACTGAAGAGAATAAGTGACTGTGGAAGGCCAAACTACAAACAGGATATCTATATTACACGTTTCCCACAAGGCTCAGGGACCATTGAGGAAGAGGGGGCGGAAAGACTGTAAAAGCCGGAGGCTGGGGAGAACTGAAGCAAAACAGTGCCTTTTGGACATGATGGGACGCCTGCACTCATGGACTTA
This sequence comes from Acomys minous, assembly GCF_964271855.1. Classification (NCBI taxonomy): domain Eukaryota; kingdom Metazoa; phylum Chordata; class Mammalia; order Rodentia; family Muridae; genus Acomys; species Acomys minous. The sequence goes on from NC_140491.1 coordinate 45,694,090, forward strand.
CAGAAGATATGGTTGACTGTGTAATCCCTGTAAAAGGCAAAGGCAGTCAGCATGGAGGGGGAAGGGCCCATGAGCCTCCACCCCTAACTGAGGAGCTGTGAAGAGTTGATGGCTTTTGGGAGAGGAAGAGTCAACCTTTAAGGGTGTGGCTTCTGATAGGGTGACCACTCAGAGTGGATGGGCCAGCAAATGGACAGGACAGATGAGATTTGTTAGCTTAGTAAGCAAATAAAAGTAAAGAAAGGAAGGAAGAAGATACAAAGTTGGTGGGTTAGAAAGTAGTAGATCTGAGATTAAGGGGAGAAAGTGGGGTTTTTATGACCAAAGTAAGTGGTAGGAATTCTCAGAGCTTATATATATATATGTTTAAAAGACTCTGGCACTGCTGAAGTAATCCCATATGGCCCAAAGTACAGGGCACAGAGTTTAGAAGTAGGCCCATAGCAACAGACCAAGGTGCAGAAGCAAGTCCGCTGAGGAAGATGAGTGCTGTCTACAGTTGGTGCTGGAGGCCTTGAACACTCTGAGGCAAGTCACAAAGCTTAACCTAAGTTTCAGACTTGATGTTAAAAATCAGCTCAAGGTACTGAAGACATGGCTCATTGGGTTCTTTTCCGGAGGACCTAAGTTTAACCCCCAGAACCCACATGGCGGCTCACCACCTTCTGTCCAGTCTCAGGGGATTTCACCTGCCTCCATTGGCAGTATATGCTCATAATGCATAGACATACATGCAGGCAGGACACATGTACCCATAAAAGATCAAGACACATGAAATAACCAGCTCTAGATAGGTCACAGATTTAAATATAAAATATAATGCTTTTAAGGAAAAAACTTCAGGGTACTAAGGTTAACAAAGCATGATTTCAGACTGGACTCCAGAAGACTGTTTTGGTTCTGAGATCTGCCAGAGAAAGACTAATTCCATCATATTGGGTCAAATTTGGAGCAAGCTTGTTTGGATATTAAATACTGACCAAGAGATGGACTTTGGTCAGGACCACTCCCTGAAATTTCCCAGCTGAGCGGCCCTGAGACATGTGTTGCCGGCACTTTTATGGACAAAACTCAAAGGGTACTTTGGCATGAAGCTTTCTTGGTTTTCAAGAACTACATTCTTGGAAGTTCTAGGAAGTTACCTGGTCCTTGGGCAAGTGGGGCTTACAGGTTATTTTTGGCTATTACAATGGAGCAGGAAGGTGATGCAGGGTGTAAGTCCAGACAAAGTGCTTGGTTTTGGGATGTTCCTGTTCAGTAGAGAAGAACATCTCAGTGGCCAGGCCCACACTGCCCATCTCACCTCTTGCCCATCTCTGCTCTGGCCATAGAAGGTGTGTGTGTGTGTGTATGTGTGTGTGTGTGTGTGTGTGTGTGTGTGTGTGTGTGTGTGTGTGTGTATGAAATACATTGCTCAAGTCCTTCTCTTTGGTAGCTGAGCAGATCTGGGGGGAAAAAAAGTACCAGCAAAATGTAGAGAATGGAGAGAGGAGAAGAGGCTTCCTCTAGGCTCTTGTGGCTCTTGTTTGCTTCCTTCTCTCTTCACTCCATACTGCTGGAAGGGAGTCCATCTCCCTAGCTCAGGCCGGGCAGGCCAGGCCCACTGCTGGTACACTGGGTTCAAACACAGGGCCAACAGCTCGTTGCATCGCGCCGGTCCCAGCCCCTGTAGTTTCATGCCTGCCTCTTGACACTCCTCACTGCTCGGTTGAAGTTTAGTAATTGTGTTAGGCAGTGTTCTCTGGAGGAATAGAGCCTAACTGAATGTGTAAATATCAAATAGAAACAACTGTGCGTGTAGATTGGGAAGGTCCTTTCTCTCGGGGAGTAGGTCCACTCTTGAGGCAGGTACCGGTCTTGGCATTGGGGAGGTCTGTTTGTCTTGAAGGACAAGTGGCCTGTGTTCTGCCTCCTTTGACTCTGGAATGCCACTGGGAATTTTGGACTGTGCTACCACATGTAGATAAGGCTTCCAGAGAGGATAAAGCTCCTCACACACCATAGGACAAGTCCCCGTCAGTGGATTGTGTCTTCCCTGCCTTTTTCTCTGCCTTTTGGGCCTCATGGGTATAGCAACATTGCTTCTGGTGGCTGTGTGTGCTCCACACACCTTCTCAGCTTCACAAAACGACAAAGGATGGGATAGGAACACCTCCCTTCCCTTGCCCAGCCACGCAGGAGCCAGAGATGCAGAAAACAGCCTCCTGAGCTACATTGCTTATTAACACCCCCTTCCCTCTCATTCTATAATGTGGAAAAATGAAAACATCGAATTTTATGAAGCATACAAAAAATCCTATACCCTTTGCCCAGAAGGCACACCAGGTAATGCTAAGTCATATCCAGGAAATGGTCAGGCCTCCATCCAGGTTCTGAGACCAACTTAGTTGTATTCATCCTTAAAAACTGCTTCTACAGTAGAAAGGATTTCTTTTAAGCTGTGCAGACCCAGTAATGGAACATGACAGTCTGAGTGCCTGCAAGACAGAATCCAGTTCATTGCTTAGTCTGTGCTGCCGGTACCTCAGCATTTCTTCATCTGATGCTAAAGGCCTAGAGCTCCCTGGAGCATCACTTGTATCTAGCCCATGTTGGAAGGCTGAAGAAGCAGGCTCTGGCATCAGCAGTGAAGGGTACATGCAGGAAGAAACAAAGGCATATCGCTCTGTGTTTTTTCTCAGATCTTTTTCTATCTGGGTCACCAACTCGAAGGGGCTTCTTACTTTTAGGGTGAGTTGTCCCCACCCAGATAATCCCCCTGGAAATGTGATTCTAAGTCTGCTCTTGCGGCCAACCAAGGTCAGCCTCACACCAGATGAGCATCATGACCCTTTCTGGTCCTCAGATGAAATGAGATAAGCCTCACACCATGGGAAGGAACGCTCTTGACATTTTCAGTTTCCTGCTATAGTCAGTCTGTTTACGGGGGAGTTGACTTGGCGCGTAGACAGCTGACAACATCTGGGGGAGGGCTCAGATGATGCCTCCTTGTTCAGCATGCGAGGTCACACAAACACTCATGCACCTGTCACCAATCACCTGCTGGGCAATGGTCCTCACAACAGGCTTGGACTCATCAACTGGGGCTTTCATTTCTCAAAGAGAGCACGTGACCCGAGGGTATGGCAGAAGCACAAGAGCTGGAGAAAGAAGTAAATATCCAGAGGATCTCGTACAAGGCTGAGGAGGACAGAGCAGGGCCTGCTTAGAGTTGCAGAAGGATGGTCACAAGGGACAAGTTTGGCCCTGGCAGCAGAATATCCAACTGACTTTTCTGGGTCTCTAGGGCTGGGTACTTCCCATTCCCCTTGACCAGCCAGAGCTCCTCAAAGAAGGTCACCTCCTCTGCCCAAGGGTCTGCCAGCTTCAGGATCTCAGAACAGCATCACCTGAAGGCCTGGCCCAGTGGGCTCACTCAACCCAAAGGCCTGCTGCATCAACTGTGGGCAGTATGATCTCTTCCCTTCTCACGTGCCCAGTGCTTGCACTGTGTTTCTCAGTCTTAGGGCCTCAGGCTTGTGGGTAAGGTATGCGTCCCTAAACAGGGACCCTAGCCTTCCGGCAGCATGGAATGAGTGATTGACTGCTTTCCTGGTGTTGTTGCTTGTTTCTTACCTTCAAGGCCTCTCTGCCAGGGCAAAAGTCTTTGTTACTGTCTTTTGTTGACTTTGGTTTTGCACTTTCATAAAACTCAAAAAGAGTTCTTTAGAAGTTCCTTTTTAAGGACAGTGTAGAGCAGTGGTTCTCAACCTGTGAGACTGGACTCCTCTGTGAGTCGACCAAGCCTTTCACAGGGGTCTCATATCAGATTTCCTGCATATCGGATATTTACACTTTGATTCATAACAGGAGCAAACTTACAGTTATGAAGTGACAATGGAAATAAATTTATGGTTGGAGGTCACCACAGCATGAGGAAACACATTAAAGGGTAGCAGCATTAGAAAGGAGAGAACCACTGCTGTAGCGCATGCCGAAATGAAGACAAGGAGAAAGCCAAAACTTTAGGTGCAGTTTAGAGACAGGAGATACATAATTTTGGAGTGTCTTGGATGTTGAGGGCACACAAAACCCAGAAGAGACATTTTGTGAACAGTTCAAAGGGAAGAAAACCCGATTAATCTAAAATGACATCTGAATCTTTAACTTTCTGGCTGTGGTCCCAGATTTTAAGCTGGGCAGGCCCCTGACTTCCATAAGGCAACTAAGAGGCTCCTGCATGGCTGCAGATCACTGCCAAGAGATGACCTTTCCAGTCTGGTTAATTGTGGACAAAATAGGAAGTCACTGTGGCCTGCGCTGGGCCGCAGGTAAGGAGTATGAAGAAAGTAGGAGCAAGGATGCTTGGTGTTTCCAGGGCAGACACTGGGAATAAAATCTACACATTAGAGACTAGAGTGTCTAGTCTCTACCATACCCACAGGTGCTTCACAAACAAGTACTACACACACCTGCAAACCCCACACAACACTCATCACACACATGTGCCACAGCCGGACACACCACACACTACAGCCAGAAGCACCACACTTGAAAACACCGCACTGCATATTAGACACCACATACCCCACTCGGAGGCACGATGCATTCAAACACCACACATCACACACCACACATTATATGCCACACTCACAAATTCTACACACAAAGGATTATATCTCCTACATGCAAAACAGACATACATAGAAGTACCTACTCTCAAATGTCAGACTGGTTACAGAGCACACACATGAACATATGTACGTGCCACTTACATCATGTCTCTGTTGCTATTAGTTTAATGGTATGGCCCTAATAAATGTTTATTATTAGGCTTGTAATCATTACAGTAGTATTATTTAGCCACTTTCACAATCAATAAAGACACAGACACCTGATATGCTTTAGAATAGCCTTAATTCACCTGGGGCATGGCAGATATTGCCTCCTAAGCTACCTTCCGCTATTGCCCAGCCTCCGTGCCATGCCATCTGCTTCTAATAATTTCTATAGGGCTACCTCCCGTCCGTAATCCCAACGTTCTTGATAAGGCTGTTCATAAGGGCCATTTCTTTTCATGTGGAGCTTCGGAGTTCCTCCCCTGGGTCCAAGTGGCTCTTTCCTATCCCATGGCATTTCTCCTCTTTCTTCCTCCCAAGATCCTTCTCTCCGCAAGCCCATAAACTTTTGCCACATCTACCTTCCTTTGACCTTGCCCACATATTGGCTTTCTTTATTAGTCAAACATGGAGGCAAGGGTTAAACAACAGTACTTGGGCACTTGACAGTTTGCAGTGAGACTCTGGGGGAGGGCAGCAAGCAATTAACAAACACAAAGTGTCAGACCTTACTCTAACATCTTCCTCCCTCTCTTCTCTCTCTCTCTCTCTCTCTCTCTCTCTCTCTCTCTCTCTCTCTCCCTCTCTCATATTACATACAAATAAATATACACCATGCACCTCATGAATAATTTTTTAGATCATTTGAATTTATCATCTGTGCACACATTGTATTATGTACAATGACATATTGTGGACTTGGTACATTGAGATGTGCACATTAACAAGTCTCTCACACAAATACTGAAATGCTGGCATCTCTTCCTCCTGCCATGGCTCTTTCTGGACTCAGGCTCTGTAGCAAAGAGGTGTGGTGGTGGTGGTTGTTTTTTCCTATCTGAGCTCTGGCTTTAGTCTCTTTCACAGTAAGCAATCAATCCAGAAACAATTGCTTTGGGCTAGAGTGTGGTTTATCTAGTGTAGCAGAGAATGAGGAGGCAAGAGGTCAACCTTCCATTTTTTCCCTTTTCCACATGGAGTGGTCCTGCCTGTCAGTCCTTCCCTGCTTCGTGACGCTAGTGTGGACGGCTGTATGCTCAGAAACACAGTCTTGAACCTTGAACTCCAAGGAGCACCAGGAAAGAATGCCTTATTTATCAGCCTTTGGGATTGTTCACAGTGTGGGGTGTGGGCGTGGGTACGCTGGTGAATGACCTTTCCCTGAAGTCTGACACTTCTCTCAGGACTCTGGTGACCTAGCTCAGAGGCTGGTCTGTTGACTCAAGGGGCTTTTGTGGGGGAAGGACCTTCCTGCAGCTCTCAGGGCTCAGGGACAGAATGAAATGCATTTGAGGCTTTGCAACAAATCCAGGTGTCCTTGCCAGAGTGCTGGTGTGTTCCTGGGAATAGGCTTTTCCAGGGGGAAAATGTAAGCAAACCTCAGAATAGCCTACCAGTTTCCTCACAGCCCTGTTACATCCTGCCTTCGACGTCTTTTCCTGTTCATTGTATAAATCTTGATGTCACCCTAAAGTCTCAGTCCTGAGAACCAACACGGAGCCCAGCATCCCTGACGCAAGCAGGCTGTCACCTTTGTGCTCTCTGAGTGTCAGAAAGAGACTTTATCGATCATTCTCCCACTCCTCAAGGGAAACAGACAGGCACACCGCCTCACGTCTTCCTTTTCTTGACACTTCCTTATTATTCGGTTTCCTGCACTAAGTTTCCCTCACACCTACGGGCAGCAGCCACAGCTCTTCCTTCAAAATCCACACCCAATCTCAAAGTTCTCACTCCCTTCCTTACTAGCCACAACTCAAATGTGCACATCCGTCCACAGCTCTGGGATCACCTCCCAACCAAGCAGTCATTTTCACCTTGATGCCCCCGGCTCGGTTCCTCACAGAGCAGACAGACAGACAGACAGACCCTTTCCATAACTGTCTGGGCTTCATCAGTTCCTGAGACCCCTTTCCCAAACTAGCAGAGCCCAAGCCTTCCATCCCGCTTTACCTTGTCCTTCCTGCAGAAGCCACAGTAAAACCCTCTGCTGATGTTTCTGTTAGGATGGACCTGGGGGCCTCCTGAGTGGCCCTGCATGAAGTGGTGACTTTTTCCATCTTGCTGTTGTGAGTAACAAACTCTTTTTTACGTCACTGTCTCTTGATCTCTTGGTCTTGCCATATCCAAATACTAATGAAACACATTTATTTATCTTTTTTAAACTCTCCTTCTCTTTTTGGAATGCTAAGCTGATGCTAATGCTAATGCCAACAGAGAGCTCTTGTACATGGCTCATATTTGTTCTTAACTCGATTGTACATTATAATGCTTTGAAAACAACAACAAACATGCTCTGCCTTTAACCTTTAAAACCTCATTTATTCCAAAGCACTCTCTCTTTGCTTACTCACAGAGCTGGGTATTAACTAGGAGCTGTCTCCAGCTGTGTGCTCCTCTTGTGTTGAGCTTGTGCTCCTCTGGGCAACACAGCCCTTTACTTTAACTTTAACCGTGGTTTCGGCAGGTACGGTGGTAAGGCAATGTCTCCTGGTGTTAGAAGGTCTACTGGTGTGTTGGCCTGAGGTACACATCCCTCTGGAGTCGGCTATTGACCTCCTGTCTGCATGGCACAATCACCGGCCCTCAACTGTGGGTCCTTGTTGAGAGGTATTAGATGACATTGTGGTCTTCACAGTTAGGATACTAAAGCAAAGGCCTGGGAAGGATGTGACCAGAAAGCCAGAAGATGGTGGCATTTGTATTAAAACCAGGCAGATTTCACTGCTCTTTGCTGGTGTGTCATTCCATTTTAACTCATTAGTATTCAAAGACAAAATACAAACTGCTATTTGTCCTATGACCAAATCATGGCTATTCAGATCGGAGACCAATGGCTCTAAAGCCCTGCCTAACACTGCAACTGTTTAATACAGCTCCATATGTTGCGGTGACACCCCCCCCTCCCCCCCCCCCCCCCCCCCCCGCAAAACCACTAAATCACTTTCATTGCTACATCATACCTGTAATTTTGCCGCTGTTATGAATCCTATTGTAAACACCTGTGTTTTCCCATGGTCTTAGGTGACCACCATGGAAGGGTCATTTGACCCCCGAAGGGAGTCACACCCTGCTGGTTGAGAACCTACTGATCTAAAGTACATTTGCAGTGTCATCTTCATTGGTGTGCATACTTCCCTCTGGACTTGGCCATCTCACTTCCAGTGGAATTTCTTGGCATCTCACGTCTCATTGCATCTTTAGTTCAGGGAGTGTAAGGCTCCATGATGGTCATCCACGCCTGCCTACTTGTGATCGTGTACCTAGAATCTTCTAGTAGCTTCTGCTGGAGGTTTTCAATGTGGCCTCTCAAGAGAAGATTCTAGGAGTTTATAGGAGTCTGTTGGTCAGCTCTGCTGAGGCCAATCCGCCTTATTACTAGTTGGACCCTAGAGGGTGCTCAGAGGCCACACAACATCATCCTTTGGCGTGCAGCATGGGAGCATCCAGAGGGACACTGGGTCCTTCTATGGCAGTATGATAGCAACGTCTCAGTCCCACTGCCTTCCACACTGACCTTTTCTCTCACCTTCTTAGAAACCAGTAGCCTTCCCATTGGCTTGAGCCCAAACTTCTTCCTGAGTAGATATTGCCTATTAAAGAGCGTGCTGGAACCTGTGGCTGCTTTAAGGAAAACTGCCTTGGCACCCGGTCTGCCCAACACCCTGCGGCTCACACTGCCTGAGCAAGTCAACTTCTTGGAAGAGTTGTCTATACTCTCCCTCCTTGTATGCTTCTTTTAAGACCCATCTTCTCGCTGCTGCTGGATAACCTTTCCCAGCATGCATCCTCTAATGGCATGACCTCCTCCAGACCTGCCAAGGGCTCTCAGTTTCTAAACTCTCTTCCTCCAACGTGTTGTTCTGCCTCCTGTACAGCCTGGGCCCGCTTATATATTAATAACTGTCTGGAAGGCACTGACTCTGTCAAGGTCATAGGGCATGGTGTGCCATTGATTCTCCCGCTTCTCAAGGGAATGGGGAGGAAGACACTCCAAATAGCTCAACTCGCTCTCCTAACACTAAGGCTGGAGACTTACAAAGTACACTCTTTCTTTCGTGTGTGTATATATATATATATATATGTGTGTGTGTGTGTGTGTGTGTGTGTGTGTGTGTGTGTGTGCGTGTATCCACTCCGAAATAATAAAAACTCTGAGAAATTGGTAGATATTAGTATCTAAAGGATTAATGGCAGGTTGGAGAGATTTTGACAAATCCAAGTCACCCACGATATGAGAGACATCAACATCATGCTTACTTGGCCTGACAGTGTTTGTTTACTACATAGAAGCCCTTTCTATAACATAGTGTCAGTGGGCTCCCATATTTACAGGTGATGTGTGCACACCCTGGGTAATTCTCACACTGGACACAGATCTTAAGCATATGTCTGAACCACAAGTTCATACTACATATTTTATGGGCTGTTTCATAGTATGCCTCTTACTTTGTGATGAATGTCACCATTGTGTCATGTCAATCTTGCATGATTGTGTAAAGAGTTGGATTGTATGTACGTGTGAAAATGTACACAAATACTCTTCTGTGTAATGGAAGTCCTACAGTCCTGACACTGAAGGAAGTACACATTTTTGTATTTAAATGAATGAAATCTCAGCAAACCAAAGATGTAGAGACAGAAAGAGTGCACAAATATACAGAGGTAAACTACATTTCTTGTATCTGATGGATTCTCACCAGATAATATTAAATATGGGGATGGTACTGGGAAATAAATAGTTTTTCACTTTGGAAGATGACATATTTTTATCAGACAGGGAGTTTGAAAAAATAAAGATAAGAGTGTGTTATAAGTCTGCCCCTAGTAAGCACTGAGCAGCAAGACTGTAGTCTGAGGCAAGAAAGGGAGTCTCCAGAAAGCCCCACAGACTGCAGCTTGTAGAGCCTTCCCTAAGGTGACTCGAGTTTATTTCCTAACTTAACTTCTGCCTTATGTTTAATTGGTGTTTCATTTTAATCCAAATTACTTATTTCCATGATGTCTCTTGATTAGGAGTTTCTTATACCTCTTAGCATTCCTTCAGCAAATATGGTCAGTTTATGGTACATTAAATCTGTGCATCAGCATAGTTATTGTTTTTATATTGATTTATATTTATTATAAAACCATTTGGTTAATGATGCAAACACTCTCCAAGAAAAAAAAAAGTACCATGTTGACTAAGGTCATTGAAGAGATGCAGACCAATCAATCCATCATGTGCCCTTGACCCAGAACACCAAGGTCACCCTTGCTAGATCAGCATTTTATACAAATGTGTGGAAGATACAATGTGTAAAAATACAATTTAAAATAAAAACTTAGCAGTTGTTTTCCTAGGAGACAGACACTTTCCAGCTTTTCATTTTAAACTCCTTGCTTTTGTATATTTGTAGTGAGATGACCACTTCGTATTTGGAAATACTGTCTTGTGGCCATGCTTTCAGAAGTGTCATGAGGCTATTGGGGAAAAAAATCCCATGACAAGTCATGTCCTAAGGGGGCTGATACATTTGTGACTTTCCAGGGCCCAGTGACTTAGCAGCCAGATTGGGTCCCCCACCCCCCAACGCCCCACCCCACCCCCAACGTATGCATAGTTTGCCTCTGAGCTCAGGGCTTCAAGAGGCAATGAGTAGTAGAGTTATCTTCAAAGTTGCAATAAGAATTTTTTTAGAAAGAAAAACACAATAGACATGTCAAGTTAAGTTATGATGTGAAAATTGCCATAATTATCAGGGATAACCGCATTTGAATTGGCAAGTCCTCAAGAACAGCTCATTCTTGGCTCAGCTTTTCTCCTGCTTCGAATCTGCACATAGGATCTCGGGAGTGTAGAACAGCAAGTCTATACATTGGAGGCAGGGGCTTCTCTTGTTTGTTTTAGAGCGAAGCTTCATATAAGTAACATTAGCAAAGACTTTTGAGATTACAGCTAATGAGGAGTGTACACAGCTTGGTAGATTGATGTGTTCTCGGCTCTGCTTCTTTTCTGTTCTCCTCAGTGGTGCCTGCAACCCTTGACCTGAGAAGAGAGCTACACTATAATTTCTTTTTTGTTTCCTCACCAATTGGAAGAGACTGAATGGACCCTCTCATGGTGTTCTGGTCTTGGTTTTCTGCACACGATTTCTTTACTTTGTCATGGGAGCAGTCAGTGCATCATTCTGCCCCTCCCCCAACCCCATCCCCACCACTACTGAGAATCAAGTCCACTGTGGTTTTCAGAGAATTTTACTGAAGAGAGTAAGGAAGGAAAGAGAAATATCTAAAAGGGAAGCCAGAAATTTCTAGAAGAAGGCAGATGCTCCAGAAAAATGTTCTCAGGCAACACGGAAGAGAAATGCACTCCAAAAATCATAAGACGCTTGCATCGGCAGAAGCTATGGAGACCCAGCAGTCTATAAATGCAGCCACTACTCATTTCACTCCAGTGAGAGTAACACTCACAGAGATACGGTCCTGTTCACAGGCAACACCCAAGCATCAAAATTGGCTGATCTTGCCTGAAGGCAGGGGAAGGAATAAATGCAATTATCACCCAGATGGGCATACCACTGCATTGAAGGGGTGCCTCAGAATACGTAAACAAGGTGGTTCAACTTCTCAAGGCAGCACTGATGCCCCATGTGTCAGCTTTTGCAATGCTGACCCCTAGGAAACAGTTTCCAGCTGCCTCAATGCATCATGGGAACTTTCATCTCAGTGGTACTGATCTATTTGACAACCATGGACTGTTTCTGCAGTCCCAGGCTGACCAGCACACACAGTTTTAGTCCACGGATAGTCCATGTTCCTTTTAGAGTCTTGGTATCTATCTGAAGTCCTATGAGCCTAACCTCAACTGCCCTCATTTCTCTCTATTACTAACTTTTAAACACAAGCTCCCATTGGACTAGCCCATTAAGCTCTATCCACAGCATTCAATGGGTTTTCTAGTCTAAAGTGTCAACTGCATTCACATTTCTCCAAAAATATTCTTCCAAAAGGCTTAAAAGACACACGATCAACTTAAGTTTTATCAATGACCCCGGTTCCTCACTACTAACTTTTGTTCCAGTTCTGTTTCGAAGGCTGGGATAAAATATTCTGACAGAGAGAGCAAGCGGGCAAGAGAAGGCAAGGAGGGCCTTATTTCAGCTACAATTTCAGGTTGCAGTCCATTAGTGACGGAAGGCAAGGCAAGCTTTAAACAGCTGAGTGCATCACATCCACAGTCAAGAGCCAAGAGACGTGAACGTACCCACGCTCATTTGCTTGGGTTGCTTTCCCCATTATTGTACAACTGAGGATCTCTTCCTAGGAAATAGTGCCTCCCACTTTGGGCTGGACCTTCCCATAGCAACTAACTTAATCTCCCACAGACACACATACATGCTGTGCATATCAACTTAGATAATTCATCACAAAGACTCTCTTAGCAGGTGGTTGTAGATTGTGTCAAGCTAACAAGTAGAGCTAGCCACCACAGCAGCCTTGTCCTTTCGTGTCTTTTGTGGCGGCTTTGTTAGAGTCTCCACTCAGAAGCTGCAAGGTTTATCTGATACACATCATCAACACATCAGCCAAAGGGAAAGAAGCCGGGCCCTGTCCTCCTGCCTTGAATTTGATAGACAGATCCTCGGATCTCTGTTGACACCACAGCTGGACGGGGTGTGAATCAGGATGTTTTGGGTGTCCTTTTTTACTCAGGATGGGAGTGACTTGGCTCTGTTATCAGGGTCACCTCCCCTTGACTTCAGTTTATGCAGATGCTCAAGCATCTTCAGGAGCTTCATTCATCACGACATGACTTCTTAGAGACCCTTCCTCCAGGATTATCTAGAAGAGGCCTGGAGACCTCTTTGCCTCCCACTCACAGTTCATCTACTACTAATCATAGATGTCTGAGTGCCTTCCTCATCTCCCAGAACTCATAAGCCCTGCCTTCTACACACAGAAGCAGACAGTTCTTCTCAAGGTTTATTTGTGATTTAAAAGTGAGTTAGCTTATTTTTCATATTAAATGGGAATGGCATTTGTAATTACACAAACATCTTATACTTAAGCATTTTATACTATATACAAATATATTTGTATATCTTTTAAAAAGACATTAACTTGAAAGGAGTAATACATTTGAATGTAAGGGTGAAAGGCCAGCAGAAAATCAGAAGCTACTCTCCATTTGCAGGGTTAAACCTTGAGGCTGATTTAAGTGGCATCTGAATTTTATTTATTTCTTCTCTATTTCTTCTGCACTTAGGGAAACAGAGACTACTTCTAGCTACATCTAAGAGCAAACCATGACCTAGGACCAGCCCACAGAGCAAGGGTCTCCAGAAACTGTGGTGCTGGAGTATGTATGGAGTGGGGCTATGCAGGGAACTTGCTGAAAGCCAGATATGACAGAATGGAAACCTCTTATGGACCAGTTGTAGGGCAGTGTTGTTCCCTCCCAGAGATGCAAAATACCTGTTCTCTTTTATCCAGGAGAGTAGACCCCATCCTTACAACATCTATGTGGCTAAATATAACTAAGGGAAAAGAAGGGAAGGTTTTGACATTTTAATCCAGGCACTTGAGATAGATGTTTTCTTTGTGACTGAGTGCCAGCACCAGGTGTGTTGGTGTGCCTGACATATCCAGAGAAACTCTGGCCTGGAGGCTGAGTAAGAACTCTAGTCAGCCTCCGGAGTCATCTTTCTATTCAGGCTAGGAAGAGGAGGTGCCGGGTCTTCAAAATAAGGCAGCTTGAGAAATGACCTGAGTTTGCATCCAGACCACCCAAGTGCAGAATGACTGACTGGCCATGCTGTGCTGGACAGAAGATGTAAATTACTATAAATCTGCTGCAGCCATGAGGCAACAAGTGCTGCATGCCTCACTGCATATGTGAAAGCAAAGCAGCACAGTGGTTGGCTGGAGAGACAGGGACAGGCTGCATCTGTGGTGGTTTGAAAAGGAATGGCCCTGACAGACTCATGTGTTTGAATGCTTGGCCATAGGTGAGTGGTACCATTAGGAGGTGTGACCTTGCTGGAGTAGGTGTGGCCTTGTTGGAATAGGTGTGGAAGTGTGTCACTGCGGGCGTGGGCTTTAAGGTCTTAGATGCTCAAGCTAAGGCCAGTGTGGCTCACAGTCTCCTTCTGTTGCCTGTGGATAAAGATGTAGACCTCTCAGCTCCTTCTCCAGCACCATGTCTGCCTACAGGCCGCTGTGACCCACCATGACGGTAATGGACTAAACCTCTGAAACTGTAAGCCAGCCCCAATTCAATATTTTCCTTTATACGAGTTGGGGTGGTCATGGTGTCTCTTCATAGTAATAAGACCCTAACTAAGATGGGAGCCATGTCCTCTAAGCAGTCAATGTCATGTTCTTTGCAGTAGCGGAATCCCACAACACACTCACTTCCTGGAAACACGACACTAGAGCCAGGGAACAGGCCACAGCCACCATTAAGTTACCATCAGCACCAAGTGCTCTGCTGCGATTAGGCTTGACATATAGCTAATCTTTTGTTCCAGCTCAGAATCAATTTATAGAATGTGCCGAAAGGTCTGAACGTAGGAATTTGGATCTCTGCTGTACCAACTCTCCCACATTCAGTTTTTCTGGGGGAGTTAGGATCTGCACCCTTGGAGTGGTTCAAACAGAGGCAGTGCCTAAGAGTTCAAAGCTGGCAAAAATATGAACTGAGTATGAGGTCAGTTCTATATATAGGACTCGGCCAACTTGTACAACTTATGTTTATTGAGCAGCTATGGTGTGCGTGGCATAGTATGGTAGATCCATGCTACGAAGATTAATATTATGTATCAACTTGACCAGGACACAGAACATTTTGTCCACAAACACTAATCCATATGGCTCAGTAAAGATACTTAATGGATGTCACTGACTTTCCCATTCGCCTTCATTTGACTCCAAGTTGAGAAGACAACCTTACCACAGTGTCTATTCAATCGCAGGTCTGCATACCAAAACCTGAGCTTTCCTGGAACAAAAGCAACTCTGCCTCAAGATTTCAAGACAGAAACCCTGCCTCCCTCCATTTCTTTCTGGCTGACCTGACCTGTAGCTTTCAGATTTATTATCACCCAAAGTCCTATGAGCCAAGTCTACAAGGTCAATCACTTTCCTTTCTTCAGTGTTCATACACAGTTGTTTCTCAGTATCCTCAGTCCTGGTTCCAATACTCCCCCTATGGATAATGTGCTCCACTGATGCTCAGGTCCCATGTAAAGCAGTGCTATGTTCGCATAGTCTATGGAGAGAGCTAATACACTACAATCAGCTCCAGCTGATTTAGAATAACTAACACAATGTGTTGGGTTAAAAGTCATCAGAGAGTTTACAAGAAGATAATATGTGCTTGTTTAGTATAGAACCACTTTTTTTTAAACAAGCATTTCTGATCTGTTCTTTGTGAAATTCACAAATATGTGAAAGCCCATGAGAGGAGACCAACTGTGTGTGTGTGTGTGTGTGTGTGTGTGTGTGTGTGTGTGTGTGTGTGTGTAGACGGCTCCACACTGTTATTCTGTTTCTCTGCTGAAACCTAAAGAATACACATTAGCGCCATTCAAAAATGAATATATATACAACAGATGTCTATAAAAAGTATATGGAACATGTTACCCAAAGTGTTGCAGTGAGAAAACAAGATGTTGTCACAGAGGAAAGGAGAGGACTCCAACTTAGGAAGGCCAGACTGAGCCTGTTTGCCAGGAAAAAAAGACATAGGATGGAAACAGAAAGATGCTGAAGCTGTTCTCAAATCTCTTGGCCCCTATTATCAAAGCCAGCAGGAGGCTATTAAGGGAGAAATGCAGACACCAAGAGTTTAGGCCCTAGAATGGAGCAAGGGCTGTAGGGAAGAAAGAAAATGGCATATATGTGGTAGCCTGCTAACTACCAAGTCTGGCTCCATCTCTCTTTTTCTGTCTCTGTCTCTGTCTCTGTCTCTTTCTCTCTGTCTCGAGAGAGAGAGAGGGAGAGACAGAGAGAAAGACAGAGAGAGAGAGAGAGAGAGAGAGAGAGAGAGAGAGAGAGAGAGAGTTGAATCCTCAGAGCTGTAGATAAATTAGTTTCTTACAATCCCATTGTATGCACGAGCTGCACTTCACCAGCTCAGCGTTCACACTGCCTCAGTCCTGCATCCATCACGCCAAGGCTCCTTCCCTGAACTGTGCCGCTCAGATGGTGAGACGGCGCGGCTCGTACTTCATGCCTGAGACAGCAGCAGGCCTTGACGACTCTCTGAACATTCTTTGTAAGAAGCAATGCTGTCAGAGAGCAGATTTCAGTGGTGGCCTGCCATAGTTCCGACATTGTGCCAAGCTAAGCCACCACCTGTGGTATGGTTCTGAGAGTGACTAACTGCCTTTGGAGCATTTCTGTGTATTGAAAGCACCGTTAGAATTCTTAAACACGATCTTCCAGAAAAACAGCACAATATTGGGAGCAATGTACTTTTAATTAACATTTGTTGTTCTTGAAAGCAAATGCCCAGGCCTTCACTGGCTGCTCATGCCTGGCGCCATCACACAGCACGACAAACCTCCTGTGGATTGTATTGGCCAAGATGTCGTGGGGAGCACCTGTTGGGTTTTTATCAGCAAAGAATCACTTAACAGCACGGAAACGATTGTCTCCACTGTCTCGTATGAATCAGCTGGCGCCCCTCCCAATTTGGATCCAGTTGTTTTTCTCACCTTCCTCCATATTTATCACAGATGCTTTCCTCTCTAGTGTCTATGTCTACGGGCTATATCTGAACATTTCAGTGCTTGAGAAGGCCTGAAGACGCTGTCGTTGTAACACGGTAATGAAGTTGAGACCTTTTGCTTTATAGGATAAGATTCTTTGAGCCACCTGGCTTCTTTCTTGGTCATTGTTCAGGATATAAATCCATTCATGCTCCTCTGGCATAGTGAGTTTTTATTGCTCAGTCCCCTTGATCCCCCACGTGAAACAAGAGGGAAACAGTGCAGCACTATTTTTGGCTAAAGCATATATCTGTGCCATGAGTTACAGTGGGATGATTTAGGGTTGCTTGGTAGATGGTGCGGGTGTTAGGATGTCTGCCTTGTGGGGCAGCTCAGCTGTGGGAACTGGGAGCTGCTGGGAACAGCAGTGAAAGAGGGAGTCGTGGGCCACACTCCTCTATGCCGTATTAGTGTGTTTTTAAGTTTATACTTCCAAGAATGTTTAAAACAGATTCAATTTGAGGGCTTCTCCTTCCTGTGTCTGATAGAGGAAGTGATACCTGAGAAAAGTATCACTATGCCTTCTTTATCTGCTTAGTCAGATGGCATGGAACCCTGAGAGAGAGGGGGGAAGATGGGGGAGGGAGGGAGGGAGGGAGGGAGGGAAGGAGGGAAGGAGGGAGGGACAGAGAGAAAGAGAGAGAGAGATAACAGAGACACAGAGACAGAGTCACAGAGAGAGAGAGATTAAGTGTGTGGGTTCATTTCATTTTACATATACTAAATTATTTTTTTAATTATTTTATATTTTATATTTTTAAACATTGTAAAATGTATAATAAACTATAAATGTAAAAATGTAAAAAATTGAAAATTTCCATTTTGGCATGAACTTTTTATGCTAAATGACTCCACTCTAAAGCAACTGCTTGGAGTCTATTCTTGTAGAATTGGAGTAGACAGGCATTGCAAAATGTCCTGAAGTGCACATCCAAGACCAAGATGCATAGCCCATGGTCCTTAACTTACCTAGGCAAGTTTTGGACTAGTTTTGGAAAGATTTCATCTTTGTGGTCAGTTTTTTAAATGGGAATTTTAAGGAAAACAGGAAGGAACCTCAGTGATGAATAAGAAGCAAACAATGTCAGAGAAATTAGAAGTCATTTTAAACAAATGTGACTTAACAGTATGTTCTGAACGTCACTGAGCCCCTAAGCTTTGAGATGGATCAGGCATGTAACAAGGGCACAGGAGCAAGTACCTCTTGCTGGTGAGAGTCAAAGGGGAGTCCAGCCTGCAAACTTCCCTGATTAAGGCATGAAACAGCTTTGACTTTAGTCTTCTGCCCTGCCATGGAGGGTTTGAGGAAGCCCAGACTATCAGCTCCATCCCAGAGGTCCCTTTCAGCAGGGCTGTGTATCTGCCAAGCTGCCCTGTGAGTATATGCTCGTGTGTTCAATTTAATATGGAAAATTACACTAGGAAGGGAAAAAAACCCCAACAATTAAAGCAAAATAAAAAGCAGCCCTCCAATATCTGTAGCTGTGTGGATTTTTTTTAGTTAAGAGTATTTCTTGGTGCCACCAAATGGAGAGACCGGAGGAGCCCAAGAACTGAGCCAAGTGGAGCCCAGGAGCCTGGCATGAGCTCACATGCTGACAGCTGTCAAGAAATATATGTTGTCACTAGTCAGACAGCAGGGTCAGGACTAACACAGGGAGGATACGGGGAAAAGACACCCACCCTTGAGCTGAGCCTGGGTACTCAGAAGGTCAGGGGTTTGGTCCGTGGGACAGAGAGCTGCTGCGGAAGGTGGGGCAGAGCTAGTGGATGGTCCCAGCCCAGACTTTCATTAGGGAAAAGAAAAATAAACAAACACAGCTTCCCTGAGAATTGGTACTGCAAACCCAGCCCTTGCTGTGCTTGGGACATGATGTTAAACTGCCTTCCTCAAAGAAACAAACAAAATCCCAAGCTGAGAAATGACATGGAAGCCATCCAAAGTCTAGTCACAAGTCGGAAGCCAGAGTAAGTGTCTGAGAGAGGAGCAGAGGTAAAGGAGCCAGAAGCAATTGCCAGCAACAAAACTTAACCACTCCCGCCCAAAAAAGGAACTCACAGATCAAACAGGAAGACCTCATAGTGTATGGAGCAGCAGCTCTGAGTAAAATTCAGTGTCTAGGAAATAAAAAAGGGAACCAGATGTTCAAATCATTCTAATGTTGGAATGTCTGACACAGAAGTCTTAAAAAAGTACATTCATGGAGAGGTGACATGAGAGAGGGCCTGGGAGGAGAGAAAGGAGGAGGCAGGAATCAGATTGTAAAGTGATAATAAATAAGTGAATCAATGAATGAATGAATGAATAAATAAAGTGCACCCAGTAATTTAAAGGAAGCAGAACTGAGCTTTAAGTTATCAGAATTAATGTCGAGGCAAACAGAGAAAAAGCAAACCTTGTAGAAATGAAATTTAAAGAGTTATTGATATCAGAAAACCTGCAGATTACAATATATCAAGAACCAATGAATCTTAGCATAAGAATATACGGTATGAGGACCTTATTTTCAATGTAAAAAGATATGACCGGAGACATTAAGCATGATGTAGGGAGAAAATATCGGTGGTCTTTAATGGGAGAAAGGATGAGAAGGTGTGTACAAGGACCACAGAGGAGGTGACTGCTCAGTGAGGCACAGGGAAAAAGGAGAGAGCAATAAGATCAAACACAATCCATATCATCAAGAAAGTTCCACCCATGCCCATCATGGGAGGGGACATACAAATAGCCAAAAGTGTAGGGCCACTGGAGTGAAGGACGTGAGACTGTGTGCTGACTTATGGCCATGGGGACATGCATCACCACAGTGGACAGTCTCCAGGGACTCTTCGGAACACAGACTCGTTGGGTCTGGGTAAAGCTCAGTGGTAGACCCTATAGATCCTGGCCTCTGTGTTGAATACCAAGACAAAAGAAAAGCCAACAATCTTGAGCTGAGCTATAAAAACTGCTAGAGTCTACTGACTAGACAAAAAGACAGCAGACCTGTACGTAAATGTAAACCCAAACCCACAACATAAAGATAAGGTGTAATTTTATAGGATTCAAAAAGAGCACATAACCAAAAACACTAGGAAACTAGGGGCCTTAAAGTAAAAAGGATATTTTTTAAATAAAATTAAAATTAGGTTATAATTATACCTTTTAACCCCTTCCTTTTTCTCCATCCAACCCCCTCCATCCTGCCATTCTCATGTAAATTCATGACCTCTTTTTCTTTGATTTTTCTTACATACATAGATTTCTAAGTGTATAAGCACAACCTGCTCTGCCTATGTAATATTGCTTGTACATGTTTCAGGCCTGGCCATTTGATATCAGACAGCCATACGATGTGTTCTTCCCTGGGGAAAATGCTTTCTGCACTCAGAATCTCTTAGATGTCTGTAGTTTGTTGTTGTCTGTTTGTTTGTTTTGCCTAACAGTTGAGGCTTCCTGAGCTTTCCCCCATTCACAAGAGCTTGTCTCTTGGTGTCATCTTGCTCTTGTCATGTTTAAGTGGCCAAGTTGGATTAGACATGATGGACGTAGCTTCCCTGACGTTTAAGAGACACAATCTGACAGCAAGTTCGGTTCCTCTGACTCTGACACTCTTTCTACCCTGCCTTCTGCAATGGCCCCTGAGTCTTTGATGCAAGAGTCATGTACAACATTTTTGTCAGGTTAAACACATGTCCTAGAATTTCTACAGGCTTATAAGGTTAGAAAACAACGTGAAGCCAAAATTCTAGAATTTTGTAAAGCATAGATCAAGAGAGAAGCCTTGGTATTTCAAATGCTCAGTATATTGTACTGTTACATAAAAGAGGGGGAAAATGTTCTTTGACCACACTGTGCTAGGCTAAATATGCATATTAAAAATTCCACAGTATGCAAATAAAAATAAAAATGATAGTATATAGTTTTCAAAGTTAGTATCCACAAGTCAAATAAAGTGAAAACATTCCAAAGACTGAATAAAAGGGAAGAAAAATATAAAACACATGAAAAGGGAGCCAAAAATATCATAAAACAAGGTAACAATGCATTAAAATTAAACTGTAAAAATATTCCTGAAAACCAAAAACGACATCAAACTTTCCAGTTGGGAAAAAAACAACTCCACTCTAGTTTTTTCCCCCTTAAACAAGGTAAGGCAGAAAGGGTGTTCTATTTTAAATGGATCTCAAACCAAACAAGACACTTGGGAACAGGCTGTAGAGAGAGAACTGCCATGAGACAGTCAGCCCCTTGAACACCCGGGGATGCTGTTTATTTTACTGAGAAAGAGTCACCGCATGCACAGTACTTCAAGCCCACAAGCCCATAGATTTTTAAATCAAAGTAAAATCTGTTAATCAGCCACTACTATTGCCTTCTTTTGAAACTGTGAAGCCAAAGTGCATGGAACAGAAATGTGTGAAAACCCACTTGCTTTGCTTACATCATCGTGTCCGTTTTACTTATCCATTAGTGCAAAGTGTTTCAAGGGGAACAAAGTTCACATATAGCTGAAGTAGGTAGAACATAGAAGGAAAAAACCCTCTGTAAATACAAAATTAAAACAGCACATGCAGCAATGGATTGCAGTCCAGCAGGTACAAGCTAGACTTATTACAAAGTAGTTTTCTATAGAAGCCCAAAGACTCCTGTGTCTTAGAAAGGGTATTGGAGAAAGCTTTTTAAAAAAGAACAGGAATAATTGAATAAATGTAAAATGTAACTATAAACATTATATTAGTCTTACCTAAATTTACAACAAAATTCTAAAAAGCAGAGTACGATATTCAATAAATACGGATCCAAGGTATATGAATGAAATGATACATTTTTGGAAGAAAGGAAATAAACTTAATAAAAGTAGAAGGATGTACAGTCATATGACAATTCAATGATGAAAAAACAAAAACCCTGAGATTCCTTGATCCACAGTGAGTCCCCTCAAAAGCTCAAAGGCGTTTTGTGTAAGTAGACAGAGTGGTTCTAGTGTTTCTATGGATCTTAAACTAACAACAAGAGGTAAAAGGTTATTTTCTATAACATAATGACGAAAATTAAAAGAGAGCCACTCACAACAGAGCGCAGTGTTTAAGATAGACAAGGAGCAGAGGTTACACCCAGGGGGAGGGAGGCACCGTGCTTTTGATTCGAACAAGACACATCACCGCTAGAATGTGCTCTACTGTTTCAAAAAAAAAAAATTCTCCTAAATACTGTAGTCTTTAATTCCACATTTAAAGATTTAATGCACAAATAATATGTAGGCAAATTTCTTTATGACTTCAAAGAAAAATTTTGATCACACTATACAAATATCATAATCAAAAACACTGACTTAATTATATCAGATCGGAAACCAAATACATCAAATGGTACCACGGGGGAGGGGGGGAGAAATGAACAGCAGACTATATACAGTGGGAGGACTCTTTATAGAGATTGATATGCCAGGTGTATAAATCATTATCAAAAATCTGCATTGAAAGTGATAGACTCCTGTGGTCTGAAGTGAAGCTATGAAAGAGTTTTGGGAGGTAAATGATGCCCAGCCTCAGACAGCCCTACCCAGGGTGGGGGGGATGGAGCCTTGGATGTTGGCCATCACATCCTTGTGAGGCTCCTAGGCCACCTGTGCAGCTCACTCCTGGTGACAGCAGTATCGTGTGACTTAGTAAAAGTGAGAGCACGCAGAAGGGAACACAGCATTGCAGGGAACTTACATCACAGGCCGTGTTCTCTTTCTTCCAGGAGACAAGCTCACAGCCACTCACACCAACAAACACAGTGGAAACAGTGGTTCACCGGAGAGACCAAGCATGGTCTTCTGCATACTGGAATTTAGGTACACACCTGAAATAAAAACAAGACATTCTGTGAAAAATAACATTTCGGAAGAGTAGTTCAGAGAATAATAAAATTTAATAGCAGTTTCTAAAAACCCAGATGCTGCTAATGTAATCATATTAAGACATGGGACGTTTAGGGGTTATTAGGTCATGAGGGATCTTTTATGATGGAAGTAGGTCTTCCCTTTATTAAAGGGCTCTCAGCAGAGGGAGTTTGTCTTTTTTGCCTTGTGACCTGGCCCTAGGAGGGCTCAGCTCTTCCCCCTCCAGATTGTGTGGCATCGGGAGCCATTTCACAAACAGAGTACAAATCTCCATGAATAATGGAACCTACTGGAACCTCGACCTTAGACTTCAGTCTTCAGAACTGCGACAAATACAATTCTGTCCTATATAGGTAGCCAGTCTGCAGTATATATTAGAGGAATGAGGAACGGAGTGAGACCCAGATATTATGTGTGTTCCTCTGCTTCTGTGTCTCCTAATGCACTAGAGTCAATAAAATGGACAGTGAATGCAAAGCAAATAGGAGGGTGAGTAAACAGGAGAATGTGATGCTGAATGCACAGTGATGCCCCATCCTAATACGGAAGCTGATTCACAAGGAAACAGTGGCCCAGCCAAACCTGGTTTCCTCATCATCTGGCACACGCACGGCCCTGAGGGACTTCACACATGGGGAGAAACTGGATTTCTCTGCAAAAATGAAAAAACAGAATTGTGACAGGATTGGTGGGCAGGCATCGAGGAGGTGCATTGGGATGGTAAACAGTTTTAAAGGCTCTGAGCGACACTTCCTGTCAGATCTGTACTACGATGTACACCTGTGCTTTGCTTTCCGGCATGAAAGACAGAGAGAGCCGTGGAGTGCTGCGTGCAGAGCTGGGTACCAAGTGCTCCCTCATGTCATGTAGCAAGAGGAGGATGTTAAGCATCTGGACTTCCAGGATTTTAGGAAACAACGTTTCCTGGAAGAGGAAACGCTAGCCATTCCGAAAGAGTCAATAAATAATCAAGGAGGATGGTCCTGTTTACACACACTACAGAAGTACTGCTTGGGAGAAGCACACTTCTGGCAGCTGCACAGCTGGGAGCTCCTGCATTTTGCTCCAGCCTGGTGAACCAGTAGACAGAGGCAGACAGCTGACGTGAAGGCTCATGCCAGTGTAGACAAAAGGAAACACAAAAAAAGAGCGTAAAGAGAAGCAAGCAACTGCACTTCCAATGAGGGGGTTCTGTGAAAAAAAAAAAAAGGCAGGTCTCTTCCAACCCAAATATCACGCTCTATGCTACATTAAACAAGGCCATCACCACACACTAAAGACACCA
Source organism: Acomys minous (assembly GCF_964271855.1). Classification (NCBI taxonomy): domain Eukaryota; kingdom Metazoa; phylum Chordata; class Mammalia; order Rodentia; family Muridae; genus Acomys; species Acomys minous. The sequence continues at coordinate 45,717,818 of NC_140491.1, forward strand.
GAGCAAACCTTCAGAATCCTCCAGAGGAAACAGCAGGTTGCCGATCCAGTAATGACATCCAGAAAGACACTGAGTTTAGTCATAGAAGCAAGTGCCATGCCCAAGTTCCACAAACACAGAGACCGCCACAAAAGTGACTGTGTACAGAAAATAGCAGTATTTTTTGGTGACAGAAAACATTATTTCATAACTTACTTGATTTTGGGGCTGCTTATGGGGACCCCGAGGTTTGGAAAGTGTTCTGTGAGGAAAGTGAAGGAGCCACAGCCTCAGAACTAGGAACTGAAACTGATTTCCACTGTGAGTGATTCGACTGGGGGATGATTCGCTCCCTCTCCACATCACCCACGCAGCCCTCTTTAGGCAGTGTTTCCTTCGCATATTGGGAAGCTCTGTGTCTTCTCGGGCATGAAAATGAAGACTTCCTAAACGCCGACCTTCCCAGGAGCCCTTCCTCATGCTTATGCTGGTGAATGATCTTGCTCTGTGTCTTTTGATATTTGTTTATTTTTCAGGTTTATTTTATGTGTATGAGTGTTTTGCCTGCATATGCTTGCAGGCTCATTCCTTAGCACACATGCATATTAACTGAAGAGGTCAGAGTAAGGCATCGGATACAGTGGGACTGGAGGTAGGTACAGTTGTGAGCCACCATGTCAGTATTGGAAACAGGTACTTTTAACTGCTGAATTATCTCATCAGTTCTCGCCCCCCCCCCCGCCATGACTTATTAAAAGATAACTAACCTCATAATTGCCAAGAACAATGTACTAGAATAGCATGTATAATAAACATACATATGTGTGTGTGGTGTGTAATTTATGGAATCCTTACTTATGGTTCAGGTGTTGGGGCTAACCCTTCACTGGTATACACAATTTCTCTGATTCTTTACAAGTGTATCCCACAAGGTATTATCATGGACAGCCTAGAAAAGAGGATGTGTAGCTTTCAGAAAACAGTATGAACAGTGGCAGAATTTGCGCGTGAGGGGACTCAGGACTCCATGGCATGTCAACGCTTACTCTTATCATTCTGGAGTCATATTAAGGCTTGTGCTCTGCAGGCCATTGTGAAGGCAGTTCTCAGAAAGTGCACATGCAAGATGAACAAAAGACAAGGTAAAAGAGATGTCCCTTGAGGAGACTACCATGAGGCCTCAGCCAACCACAAAGAACTGCAGGCAACTAAGGAATACTCAATAGGAAAAATAGTCTTCCCCAGGGAAGAGCACACCAACTGGTTATCTGACACAAAAATGGTGAGCACAAAAAAACATGTAAATACAGGTAACATTACATAATTGGAATAGGTGATATATAGGAGAGTGTATGTATGTATGTATGTGTATATATATGTGTGTATGTGTGTGTGTGTGTGTGTGTGTGTGTGTGTGTGTGTGTGTGTGTGTGCATATAAAAGCAATTAAGAGACAAAGAATCATGAACATGAAAGAGAGAAACATGTGGAGGGCTTGGCTAGAAAAAAGGAAAACGTAAGATTACTTAACCATACTATAATCTGAAGAATAAAAGAAAATTATTTTTTTAATAAGAATGTCCCTGTCAGTACCTTACTAGACTGTGTTCTCACATCCTCACTGAGCAAAGATATGTCCCCTTCACACTCTCATGGGTGTGGAAATGTGCAATCCTCTATGCTGATGCCCTCGCTTTCTCCAATGACTCTCAGGAAAATCTGGTCCCACTCTCGCTGCCTCGTTGTAACATTGGAAAGCAGATTCCCCAAGAGAGATAGAGAAAGAAAAGGTAGGGTCAGATTTTAGGGTTTATTGTAAACAAGAGAGCTGCAGAGAGAGTGAGAGACCACCATACTCTGAACAGCCACACCGACCCTCTCCCCAGTAAGCGTTGACTCTTCAGAGCAGTCCCTCCTGTTTACACATCTGGATTACAACTACACAGAGACCGGTTAAGGTACTGTTGACTTATATTAGAAATTCAATAACTAATATCTAATCTCAGCTAAGTAGAGTGACTTAGGAAACAATCACTGGTGGCCAGTGACAGCTTCCCTACCACTCTGGAGCAGTATTGAAGTTTCTCACTACAGTTAGGGAATGCTGAACAACCTTTAAAAAATTAAATGGACCACTCATTCCTGCTAAGTTGTAAGTGATGTGTTTCTCCTTTGGGACACCAGGCTGAGGGCATCCTCCCAGATATCCTTACAACTAATTAGCACAGGCCTTCCAGAGGGATGAGCCTTCAAGATCACAGGACCAACGTGCTTAGGTATCAATCATCATGTGACTAGAGCTCTACTGAACCTTCAAAGAAAGCTAAGCAAACAAGAGCACATGGCGCCTAGGGTCTGTAGATAATTCTTCTGTCCTCACTAACAGGCCACAACGTCTGGACTATCACACAGTCTGTCCTATACCCCAGAGGCCAGCCATGCATGTTTTCTCAGCCTCCCAGAGAACTGAATGGGCTGAAAAGCTGATTCGCCTATTGTTTTGTTTTGCTTGTTTTCTTGCTTGCCTTGCTGACTTGACACATGCTAGGATAAGGAGGGAAAAGGGAATCTCAATTGAGAAAATACTTCTATTGGTTGGCCTATGGGCAAGTCTAGGGGCATTCTCTTAATTGATTGATTGATGGTTGATGCAGGAGAGCCTGTAGGCTTCGATCTCTTCCAAACCTACTTTATTTGGGGTTCTTTAATTCTTACACTTTCCTTCTAACCCACCTACCCTAGATAGGAGAGAAAAGAGGTTCATGGGAACAGGAGAAGTAGACATTTTTGTACTCAGTTCCTGGGAGCGAGTCCCCTGGCACAGTCGGCAGGATTTCAGCAGACCAGCAATTCCACCAAAGTTGCTGCTGGAACCTGGAACAGCAGCCGGAACCTGAAACCCCAAAGCGTTCTCTGGAGTGGTTCTCTCTAGTAGTGTCTCGAAGTGGAGTGATGAACAGCTAAACAATACCAAGACCCAAAAAGCCCCCTCCTCATGTTTTGGGCTCATACATATGTCTCCTCTCAGAGTCTGTACTAGGATGTGTTTCAGCTGGCAAAAACCAAGCCCTCGCATGACGTGGTTCATCTTCTAGTGGATAAACATCACCTTTTCTGTCCCAAGTCTGTTCCCCATTGCACACTTTGGATCAAAACAAAAACATGTTTGCATCCACTACAAGAGGTCTCCGCCCCATTTTGGGTGGTACTAGTCTTGGCAAGTGGTTCTTGGTTGTATTAAAAAGCAGGCTGAACAAGTCTTAAGGAGTGAGGCAGTGAGAAAGGCTCCTCCAGGTAGGTCTCTTGCCTGACTTCCTTTCATGATGGACAGTGACCTGGGAGAGAAAGACATTGTTTCCTCCACAAGTATTAGCACAGCAACTGAAAGAAAACCAATACAACGTCCCCCGCCCCCGCAGCTTATTTCCATCTCTGCTCCACACAAATTCACCTGAACCCTTCACCTGAAACCCTTCTTTGATTTTGATCCTAGGTATCACAAGGCTAGAATGCAGAAACCTGGCCTTTGTTTTATGTGTCCAAAAATAGGAATAGGAAGTGCTCTAGGATGTGAAAATGTAGACTCCATGTTGTTGTTAGGAAGGCAAATTGGTGCTGCTATCATGGAAAAGATTGAGAATGTCCCTCAAAAACATAAAGATGCATTTGCCACTGGTGCAGGGAACCTAGCTTCTGGGAAGAACAAGTTCCCTGTTACGCTACCTGACCAAATCAGGGTCTATCACTAGGATCTACTGATCCAGATGAGATTTAGTGGCCAGGCTGTGCTGGTCCCCGGCCCCACCCAAAGTCACCCTAATTGCCTGCAGGATCAAAGTCAGTAGCATCAAGTGGATCCATGTCTCGGGCTCAAGAAAGTACTCTCTGTGCTACAGTAATGTTTTTATGGACCAAATGGCTTTTGGAGCTGACAGCTGGAATTGGGGCCGTTCTAATTCGCCTTTGCTCTGTAATCTCATGGAATTTGCAAGTAGTGAGATAACACAGAGTGAACACTACAATCACGGGGATCTGGGACTAATCTTTGGCTTTTCTTGGAAACATCTGCATGACTTAGGGCAAGCTATTTAGCCTGGCTGGACTTCAGGTCCCAACATGGCTTCAAAGAGTTGTTATCAAACTTAAACAAAATGAGTCTAAAATTGCTCAGAACTTTCTGTGTTGGTTGGTAAGAACATTTCTTCTTTAAAATAGAGCTTTTTATAAGAATAAATCCTCTTTAACGACAGGAGGTGGGGGAAGGAGGTAATTTTATTTTTATATCCTTTGCTACCTGGTCAACAATCAAGGCTTTCCACAGATGTTTGTTGGATTGGTACAATAATGCATGCATAAAACTGTAAGGCTGGACTGTGCAAGCCAGAGTCTACAGAAGCCCAGAGTTTGCTATTCCTTCTGTTCATTCGTTTGCCTCATGAAAGTCACAGTGGAACTCTATGTGGCACTTTGTGAAAATTTCTCTACTTCTGCCTTAACATGTGGGCAGTTTATTTCAACAACAACAAATGTATCTCTGTGTGATTTTGTGGAGTTTCTTCCTGAGGACTCATTGAATGGTATCTAGGAGTTTCTGCTTCCTGAGAAGTGTCTGTGCTCACCAGGAAAAGCTAAGAGCACAGAGCAGAGGGAGCAGTCTATTGCAAGGCAGGGCTCGATAAAGCAGGCTTTGGAAAATCAGCTGGAAGAACTGACAAGTACCTCCAAAATCAGAGTTTTGATTTTATTCTGCAATCGATGGCTCCATTTATCCAGAGCATATACTATGAAAAGTAACACAGGGACATACACACGGATACACATGTGTGTGCACCATAGACAAACTGGATCTCAGCCAAAAGCTGAGAAATAGTAAACCACACACGTACATACACACATGCACAGGAGCACAGACATACAAGCAGACACAATCACACTATAATGTACATGCGTAAACATACAAACACACACATACACATGCATGGGTACACAGATGCACATGTGTGTACATCATTGTGCACACAGACATAAACTCATGCGCAGAACCCATACATGCACAGAGGCACATAAAGCAATTTTCTTATCAACTGGATTGTGCATTTTGATTATACTCACAAATCAAAGTCACTTTTTGCACAAATGCCTGGCACTCAATATTTGCTTGATAACTATCAGAGATTCTTGAACAAAACCAAGGATATTTTCCTTTCTCCCCCAAGCCAGCACATTTCCTCAGTCTAACTGTAGAGCAGGGGTATACTGGGTTGACCCATCCTCCTCTTTAGAAAGACTGGCCAGCTTCACCAAGGTATTGCTCAAGCTCACTCCTCTCACGCTGATTTACAGGCCTGGTAACATTGCAGAATAGGAGTGGAAGGTCACATTTTTCCAAACTTGGAGCCTTGTTTGAAAGCAAAGCTTCCTGGATCACGAGATGAAAGAAACACACACACACACACACACACACACACACACACACACACATACACACACATACACACACACACACACAAAGAGAGCTTCTTGTGATGAAGGCTCTTTGGACATTACATAGCTTATTAAGTAGCACTTTGATGGATTACAGTAAGTGTAAATAAATTAGAAACATATGGACTGGATTTCTTTGAAACATGAGTGGATTTGGATCACAAGAAAAATGACTTTGACACAACAAACAAACAAATAAACACAACACTCGAAATCTTTCACATGACCGAGGTTCCAAAGAAGGGTCCATGGTCATTTTCAGCTCAAATAAAGCAGAATTATCAGGAAATGGGGGTGGGAGGAGAAGCAAGTCATGTTCTTGATTATGATTCAACATAGATGGTTGTGAGTGTGTGTTCTGAAGACACCACATGGATATGACCATCTCACCTGACTCAACCAGGGTCTCAGGACAAAAAGGATACATCACTTTCTCCAGGTCATTAGAAGCAGGCATACCCATCCTCTCACAGGTAAAGCTTTCAGAGACGATTTAGTTCAAATTCTTCTGAGGGAAAGACTTGGCTGCTTGAGCACATTAGAGCTTCCTCTTACAAAGTCAGAGAAAGTCAAGCGTCCCCAGCTGGTTGGAATCAAGGCCTGTTCTTGTAGAGTGAGAATCCTCCAACAAGCCCACCTGTTTTCAAGACAGAATTGTATGGGACCAGTGCGGCAGGAAGCAATGCAATTCATAAATAATGGTGCCACCAGCATGAGGTCCAGTGGGCTGCCCAGTAGGGACTTCTCCTAGAGACTGAGCTCTTGTTCTAAGTAGTTTTTCTTCACACAGCCCTCATTTCAGAAGCATTGTTTTGTGTAGTTGAAAACAGGTAGAGAGAGGGGGAAGTCGTAAGTCTTCCATTTACTCCAATGGGTTAAGCTCACTTGTCCTTGCAAAGATTTTCACAAAAGGCTCCACATCCCTAGGGGAGCTTTTTAATGGCTTCTTAGGAAGGCTGTGAGCATCCAGAAGATTCTGTACAGGGGTCTAGAGTGAACACGCTCATTTCTCCTAACTGGTCTTCTGGCATCCACTCAGCACTAGCAGAAAGCATGGCCAAAGCCATCCTGTGCATGATTCATGACTGTCAATTCAGACGTTTCAGAGCTCTTATGGAAAGGTCCTGTGGTTTTTCTATGAAGAGAAAAAATAATAATAAAAAGGTTTTTTTTGTTGTTGTTGCTGTTTGAATGAAAGGTCATGTTGACAATTTGAGAATATTAAAAGTCTTTTTTTTTTTTCTCTCAAAGAATGTTTCCATCCCCTTTGGAAACTTGAAATAATCATTCCCTTATATTTGATGGCACTTTACAATTTATAAACACCTTCTATTTTTGTCACATGATAGTGCTATTTAGCCCACAATCCCGACTAATGGCTTCCTAGTGTGGCTGTATTCCTTGATTTGTCCTGAGCTCATCAGGCCCAAAGAGCTACATCTGAATAGCCAGCGTAGCGGCTGTGAAAGGGCAGGAGCTTGGGTGAGTTCCCTCAGGAATTACCCTCGTGAGGCAGAGGCAGTGTAGTTGGTCATTAGCTTTGATGTTTGAGCACTTAGCAATTACATAACAATTAGCAAGCAAGCCATCTTTGAAGCTCCATTTTCACATTTGGAAAGTAAAGAGTCTGACGTCTAAATCCTAGGGCTGCCATGAGGAAGAAAGGGGAGGTGCCTTTGGGAACTGCTTTCTGGCTCCCTGCAGCACTGCAGGGTCTCCTCTTTGGACACTGTGGATGGGCAAGAGGTCCAATGGATGAAGATTGGCGTTACTATGGAGTCATCACCATAAACATGCTGCTTAGTGTATGTAGGACTATGCTGTCATCGCGAATGCATATGTCTTTGAATTACTGAGCATTTGTCTTAAAGAGTGCCACAATGAAACTCTTCACCTTACTTCTCCCCTAAATAAGCATCCTTCTCCTTGGACTATGGCACAATATTGTTCATGCTGGAAATAGGAAGAAGACATTGAAAACATTTCCTTTAAAGTCAACATCTAGTCCATTCTGCCAAACCTAGCTCCAAAATCCAAGTAGTCTAAACTGACAACCTTCCTGTTCCTAGGCGTGTTGAGCTTCTGTCTCCTACTTTGACTTGATGAAATCTGAGTCAGGCTGTTGGTTCACAGCAGCAAGAGGAATGATGCTTGACATATGTTGTAGATCACAGCCCTGCCATGATTATTAGCTTCAGAAATGATAGATTGGCCATACGCTGCCCTTCTATAAACCTTCAAACAATAGAGCCATGCTGGTCTAACTTGTTAAGGTCTTAAGTCAGGCTGAGCAACTGGAAGAAATGAATGCCGAGTATAGGATTCTAAGTACCCACCCTCTGGGCACACAGCTCCTCTCTGGGGTATCAAAGAGAAATTTCAACCAACTCCACATAATGTCTAATGACACCTTTGGCTAATCAAATATGAGTATTTATTAGACATCCAGATGAGTGAGGATGCTGTGAAAAAGGAGTGTCCAACTGGGATCACTGCCCCTTTTGAAGTTGGATCCATTCTTACTTTTGCTCATGGCCATTAGGGTGAGCGTCACACAGTGGCCTAACTTTCATGCTATTGATCCCTGTCCAATGTGGAGTAATGACGTTGTCTTAAATAGCTATAGGAACACAGAACTTTTCAGGAAAGAGGCATGAGACTTGTCACAAATAGATGCTCAGTGTGTTCTTCTGATAGATCCATGGTGAAACCAACCCTGGTACAGTCTAGATTCTGTTGACTTTTACCAGCCACATGTGTACTTATTTGTGCACACATGCGTGCTTGGGGGAAGAACTTTGCCATTTTATTGTATCGGTGGCTTTGGGAAGCTATTGCTGAAATTAAGATGCAAAGGTGCTCTACTCCAGCAGAGCTTCCTCCCATACTCCAGTCCTGGCCACCAGGGGCCAGAGTGTCCTACCTTTGTCACACCAATGGTAGAGAAGAAGGACCATGCATCTGCAGCCATCTTAGAGTAACTTCGTAACAGACTCAATGATAGTAGGCGTTCTGACAAAAATGGGTGTATATTTCAACTCTGTATTCCTTTTCATTGTTGCTGAGTCTCTCATTCCTTGCAGAAACCAGAAAATGCTTGGTTGAAGCATCTCCGGGATTTTGGTCAGGGACATGGATCAGTGGCCTATCGCACAGGTGGGGAAAGTGCTGCTGAAAGACAATTACAGCCAAGATACCAATATTGTGTAAAGGCATCACTGATGTTACACAAAACCAAGTCAGACCCGGAGGAAAAGAAGTTAGGAACAAAGACATCCTATTGAATATGGACTTTCACAACAAAATGCGTATTATTTGTTGGGGGTACAAAGGTCCTTGTGTCCACAGACCACTAAGGAACCAGGAATGGTGAACATGCAGGAGCCTTTCCTCAAAGGAAGAGTTACCTGCTTTCTGCACAAATGGCTTAGAGTGAATATTGTTAAGACCTGGTGACCATTTTGCCATCTGTGAAGGCAGACCTCACCCAGAGGTGCAATAAATACAATAAATTTAAAAATGTGCTCAAAATTGGTAGCATGGAAGTTAAGTGACAGCAGGCCAGGGTCCCTGATCCACAGGTACAAGAACCCTAGGTGTCTACATTTCCCACAACTCCAAATCAGGAGCACTGAGAAGCCCAGGAAACACCAAGAGCAACACAGCCTTTGGAACCTTCGGCAGAACCACTCTATTATGGCATCACCTTCCTTTCCACACTTGGTGACTATTTGCCAACTGCCTGTATGCTGAGCCCTAATTAGAGCAGCTTAAAAAAATTGAGCAAGACATATAGTCTGTTTCTAAATAACTTGTCATCTGGTGGGAGAAGTCAGACCCCATGTGAAGGGATCTGTGATAGAGGCCTCCAAATCAAGGGGGCCTGAATCTTACTTAACATTTGGACCATCAAAGCCTCTTCTTTCCCCTCCTCTCTCTGTGTCTCTGTGTCTCTGTGTCTCTGTGTCTATGTCTGTGTCTGTCTGTCTGTCTCTCTCTCTGTCTCTGTCTCTCTGTCTCTGTTTCTCTCTCTCTCTCTCTCTCTCTCTCTCTGTGTGTGTGTGTGTGTGTGTGTGTGTGTGTGTGTGTGTGTGTGTGCGTGCGCGCACGCATGCTCATGTCCTGAGCATAAACAACTCTGAGTGTTCAGGTCTATCAACCTCCCCCCATCCAAGGCTCAAGGAACTTTACAGAAGAGGAGACTGAATGCAAGGTCTGGGTGAATGGGGAGAAGAGTCATAGAATTCTAACTTTGTGACATGACGTAGTTATTGTACACAACTCACAACAGCTGTGGTTACCGGCACCAAACCTGCACAAGATCAAGCCAGTCAAAACCATAGCATGGATGGGGATAGGTCCCGAGGCCCCACCCATCTAAGAAGAGCTATGGCAGTTGATGGCCACGCATGCTGTGCAATGAGTAGCACTAGCTGGATTCGAGGGATTATTAATAACCAAAAGTAAGGTTTAAAAATAAAAGGGACATGAAGTTGGGAAAAAGAATGGATCAGGGTCTTGAAGGGAAATTGGAGGGAGGTGGTGGTGAATGGATATATCCAATGTAAATTATATAAATATACGAAACTTTCGAAGAGTAAAACATATTATTTAAAAACAGATGCTGTGTGGACAGGACATTCTCCACAGTTAGTGGAGAGTGGGTACTGACTCTGACATGAACACTGGTGCCCCATATTTGACCACCTCCCCTTGGTGGGGAGGCCTGATGACACTCAGAGAAAGAATAAGCAGGCTACCAAGCTGAGACTTGATAACCTATGACCATATAGTGGGGGAGGGGGTCCCCCTTGGTCATAGACCTAGGGGAGGGGAATAGAGTGAAAGCAGGAAGGAGGGAAGAATGGGAGGATACAAGCGATGTGATAACAATTGAGATGTAATCTGAATGAATTAATAAAATAAAATTTAAAAAAGACTTGTGACTTCAACATAAGAAATAAAACTTCAGAGGAAATGTAAAAGACAAAACGAAACAAAAGCCATATCCTGATGGTGTTGGGTATAGGTGAAAAAGGAGAGAGGACTCAGCCAGAGCTGACAGATGCATCCACAGAGGTATCTCGCCTGAACCTCCTATAGACCCCAGTCATCTAGTCCCTTATGGAGAGAAATATCTTTTTGCTGATGGACTGAGGCCAGTGTCATCAGAATTCCATAGAAATGTATGAACTGCCTGTGGAGGTTGAGGAAATGAGACCATAGACGCTCAAACAAAAGGAAGCGTACATCCCATTCATACTTTAAAAAAAATTTTTTTTTACTATTATGTATACAGTGCTCTGCCTGCATGTACACCTGCAGGCCAGAAGAGGGCATCAGATCGCATTATAGATGGTTGTGAGCCACCACGTGGTTGCTGGGAATTGAACTCAGGACCTCTACAAGAGCGGTCTGTGCTTTTAACCTCTGAGCTATCTCTCCAGCCCCCATTCATAATTTCAACAGTCAAGAGTGCCTGCAGAATTTTGGGGACCACAGTTAACTCTGACACGGCAGTGAACAAGCCTCAAAAGGACGGAGGACAAAGTAGAATGGTATTAAAAAGGGTGGTCACTGCCTTCTGGGAAGGATGGCTAACTTAATGTCATCATGACCATGGCCATGGTGTGCTGGCCTCTGTGATGGCTCTTCTGTCTGCTTATCATGCCCAGCTACAGACCTGAGCCAGCTCCTGTGGCCTTCTTGTTACTGCAGGCTTTACTTAAACACATGGCTACAGAGACTACTACAAAGAGGCTATATTAGTTTATGGCTTCTGGTATTATCTTAGAAAACGCTGGTCACTTTGCTCATAACAGAGTCAATCTTTAAACAACAACAAAAAAAGTGTAGCCTTGGCTGTGGAATTGTTAGACCTCAGTGGAAAATGGGTGCCGGTTCCTGTGGTGGTGTCTTAGGCTTAGCTTAGTTTTAGTTTTCTGAGATGTGCAATACCGTTGCTCATAGTATTAATAATAGTAACTGCACTGTTATAAAGATAACAATTAATGCAAGTGCATCTTGTGGAACGTAAGTATGGCAGAGTGGCATCAGCTGCTATTACAGTCAATCCTTTGCCTGGTTGTGGTACCTTTGAAACCACCCGAGGAAGTGACCAGACTCAGTAAGCAAGTCAGAAACAGGCATTCCTCAGATCAGACGGGAACTGTGTCACTTCTCTTGCTAATACAGGCAAAACAAACTGTCTATAAATCTTGATTGACTACTCAAAACACATGCCAGTTGGTGAGGACAGAAACCCTTCCTGTCTAAAGTGATCGATCATCCCAAGTCTGTCCTTTTTAAAGATTAGAAGTACGGAAAATATTAATCCAATAGTTGTTTATAGAAAGATAACTTGTGTTGCCTTCTGTGCTAAAGATTCAGAGAATATGACCCAGTTCCTATTTCCAGGAACACACAGCCCCCTGAGGGTTGCAGCCATGCAAACAAGGACACTGGTGGGGTAAGAACTCAGCGAGCACTGTGAACACAATGTTCTGGAGCTGCTGGCCCTTGACCAGCAGAAACTGGGAGGGCTACACTGTGCTGACAGGAAGAAGATGGCCATCCCAGAGCAAAGACCCATCAGTGCTGACTACTGTGCTGTTGTAGAGCCAATGGATGTGTGGGGCTGATGGGGAAAGGCTCCACTGAAAAGGTAGGTCAAGGCTGTGAGACTTGTGGTGATTTCTATTTGCAATGGAGTGTGTTCCCAACCACGTTCTAATAACCTGGTGTGCTCCATGCATACAGGCAGGGACAGGTGGACATGACTTATGCATGGGACTCACACAGAAGCCACGTTTTCATTATTTATGCCCAGAATAAGTGAAAGTGACTCATGAGAGCCCATGATACTTTTCCACAGAGCCCATCACATGCCAAGGTATGATGCCTACCAAAGAGTGCCTGAACTCCAGGGATATCAGCCTCTCATGGCAACCGTGTTGGCCATCTTTCTCTAAATAAACAGGAGTGTCATACCCAAAGGTGGTAACAGCCCCCTGTAGAGAGTTAAGATGGGGTTCTCAGTGTTGCTGACTAGCAAGCACTCTGGGCATGCCCTGAGACTGTCAGAAACGCCAGGCGTCTCTCTTGGATTTGAGGTGACCATGCCTAAGCAATGGAAATCCGGGTCAGTGGCTTACTCTTTGGAAGCTGTGGTTTCACATCTGTAAAATGGTCATAGTGGTAGGATATCATGTCCTCTCATTCTTATGAAAATAAGATAACTTCATTCATGGAAAAGACTGAAGTGTTCATTGGATTCTAGCTACAATGGTAAGACTGAGATGCATTTAGAAAACATTTCTTCACATTACTGGTGACCTTAGGGTGAGATATAACTTTCTTTCTGTCTAAATGTATGCTCTTTCTGTTTCCTTTGGAAATTTGTTTTCTCAACTCGTACCTTTCTCTTCACAATGCCTGACCATAGAGAGCAGCAACCAGCACACCCTGCTGGTTCCCCATTTATCTCCCTAGATCTCACAAGTTACCAGAGATGGAAAGTTCTCCAAATATTTCAGTACAAAACAGTGGAACCCTGAACTCCAGCCTTTTCTGGCCATCTGATTTTCACACAACAGACTATGGGTTTGCTATTTTTATTATGCTAAACCTTAGATTTTGTTATAAATTCTGTATGTAAAATTTATATATAAAGGTTCTGGCTTTCACCCCATTACAGTGGATTAGGGATTGGACTCTGTTATGGAACTAAAATCATTCACCTTGTAATGAAGTAATACAGCTGAGGCTATAGTAGGAGCTAGTCTAATATGGCTGGTGCATGGGATGGGGGTTTGCTTATTTCATGACAGCCAGCTTGCAAAAGAATGAGGTAGAAAGGTGCCTGGGACTTGGGCCCCAATATCTTTCTCAAATGATGAACTTTCCCTTCGATTTCTTCTTCCTCCTAAAGGTTTCTTCTCCCAGTAGCGCTCCAGGCTGGGACCTAAGACTTCAGCGATATTCAGGATCCACACTATAACAGAGCTCTTCTGATTTTTTTTCTTTAAACTCCTTGGATTTTTTCCTCATTAATTAGTTTATTTACTAACTTTATATTCCAATTGCATTTCCCTCCCTAATCTCCTTGTGGTCCCACCCTTCTACCCTCTATTCCCATTCTCCTTCCCCTTCTCCTCAGAAAAGGGGAGCCCCACCCCTGTACCTCCCTGCCCCAACACATCAAGTTGCGTCAGGACTAAGCACATCTTCTTCCACTGAGGCCCTACAAGGTAGGCTTGCTAGGGGAAAGTGATCTAAATGCATACAACAGAGTCCATACAGAGACAGCCTCTGCTCCAACTGCTAGAGGACCCACATGAAGACAATGCTGCCCATCAGCTACATATGTGTAGGGAACCCAGGTCCAGTACATGCACGCTCTTGGGTTGGTGGCTCAGTCTCTGTGAGCCCCATAGTTCTAGGTTAGTTGACTCTATAGGTCTTCTTGTGGAGTTCTTGTCTCCTCACAGTCCTTCTATCTTTCCCCCAACTCTTCTATAAGATTCCTCGAGGTCATCCTAATGTTTGGCTGTAATTCTGTCCACAGCTAGGTGGAGCCTCTCAGAGGACAGTTATACTAGGCTTCTGTCTGCAAGCATAGCAGAGTATCATTACAATTGTCAGGAGTTGGTTGTCTCCCATGGGTTGGGTATCAAGTTGGGCTAGTCTTTGGTTGCCCATTCTTTCAATCTCTGCTTCATCTTTATCCCTACACATCTTGTAGGCAGGGTAAATTTTGGGTTTCAGGTCTTTTGGAGTGAGTTGGTGTCCCCTCCCTCCACTGGAAGTCCTGCCTGGCTATAAGGTAGCCACTTCAGTCTCTATGTCCTCTGATGTGAGGAGTCTCAGTTAGAGTCACACTCATATCCTCCCATGAGCCTGCCCTGTTGTAGTCAGGTCTCCTGCTTGTCACAGTGAGGAAACTGCCTATAGTTTCTCTTCTCTTACTCACACCTCTGAACCTGGCTCTCTGTACACCTGATCCTGGCCTTGTTTCCCTTGCCTTCTCCCCATCCCAACCACTTCCAATATCTATTTCATTTCCCCTTCTGAGTGAGATTCAAGCACCCTCCCTTAGGCTATCCTTTTTGCTTAGCTTCTTTGGGTCTTGGCTTCTAGTGTGGTTTTACTGTACCATATGGATAGTATCTGCTTATAATTGAGTACATACCATGGGTCTGGGTTACTTCACTCAGGATGGTATTTTCTATCTCAATCCATTTGCCTGAAAATTTGATTATTTCCTTGTTTTTAATAGCTGAGTAATATTGCATTGTGTCAATGTACCACATTTTCTTTATCCATTCTTCAGTCGAGGGACATCTAGGTTGTGTACAGTTTCTGGCTATTTTGAATAAATACTTCTATTCAATAAATAAACACTAACTACTATGAACATAATTGAACAAGTGTTTTTGCAGTATGATGGAGCCTCTTTTCAGTATATACCCAGGAGTAGCAAAGCTGAGTCTTGAGGCAGAGCTATTCCAATTTTCTGAGAAATTGCCTGATTGATTTTCAAAGTGGTTGTACAAGTATACAGTCCCACTAGCAATGGAGGAGTGTTCTTCTTTTTCCACATCCTTTTCATCTTGTGCTGTCACTTGAGATTTTTTATCTTAGCCATTCTGATGGGTGTAAGATGGAATCTCTGAGTCACGTTGATTTGCATTTCCCTAACGACTGAGGATTTTGAACATTTCTGTAAGTGCTTCTCAGCCATTAGAAGAAGTTCTGCTGTTGAGAATTTACTGTCTAGGTATATACAAATTTTTAATTGAGTTATTTGGGTTGTTGGTGTTTATTGTCTTGAGTTCTTTATGTATTTTAGATATTAGCCCTTTGTCAGATGTAGGGTTGGTGAAGATCTTTTCTGAGTCTTTAGGCTGCTGCTTTGCTTTGTTGACAGTGTCCTTTGCCTTACAGAAGTCTTTCAGTTTCATGAGGTCTCATTTATCCATTGTTGATCTTAGAACCTGAGCTGTTGGTGTTCTGTTTGGTAAGCTGTCTCCTGTGCCAATGCATTGAAGGCTCTTCCCTACTTCCTCTCCTAATAGATTTAGTTTATCTGGTTTTATGTTGAGGTATTTGTTCCAGTTGGATTTAAGTTGTGGGCAGGGTGATAAACATGGATCTATTTGCATTTTTCTACATGGAGACATCCTGTTAGACCATTACCATTTGTTGAAGATGCTATCTTTTTTCCATTGTATGGTTTTGGCTTCTTTGTCAAAAAATCAAGTGTCCATAGATGTAATTTCTAGGTCTTTGATTGAATTCCATTGATCTACTTGTCTGTTTTTAATGCCAATACCATGCACTTTTTTATGACTATTACTTTGAAATATTCCTTGAAATCAGGGATGGTGATACCTCCAGAAATTCTTATATTGTACAGGATTATTTTTGTTACCCTGTTTTTTTTCCATATGAAGTTTATAATTGCTCTTGCAAGGTCTATAAAATATTGTGTTGCAATTTTGATGGGAAGTCCATTGAATATGTAGACTGTTTCTGGTAAGATGGTCATTTTTACTATGTTAATCCTACCAATCTATGAGCATGGGAGATTTTTCTATCTTCTTCAATATTTCTTCAGAGACTTGAAATTCAAGTCATGCATGTCTTTCACTTTCTTGGCTAGAGTTACACCAATATATTTTATATTATTTGTGGCTATTGTAAAGGTTGTTGTTTCTCTAATTTCTTTCTCAGCCTGTTTATCATTTATATGAAGGATGGTTATTGTTTTTAAATTAATTTCATATCCAGCCACTTTGCTGAAGAGCTCTATCAGGAGCTCTCTAATAGAGTTTTAGGGTTCACTTATGTATACTATCATATCATCTGTGCAATATTTGACTTCTTCCTTTCCAATTTGTATCCCCTTGATCTCCTTTAGTTATCTTATTGCACTAGTTAGGACTTCAAGTACTATGATGGATAGATATATAGAGAGTGGGCGTCCTTGTCTTGTCCCTGGTTTCAGTGGCATTGCTTTAAGTTTCTCTCCACTTAATTTACTGTTGGCTGTAGGCTTTTCTGAATCTTATCTCGCATAGTGGAAAAGTTCATAGTTTTTGAAGCAACATCTACAAGGTCCCAGGAAGATAAATGGACTGGTCATCAGCTAACAATGCGGCAGGAACAGAGTCAGCTGAATTCTGTAAGTTTAAATGGGATAGGGAGACCATCCTGGGACAGACAGGTAGTGGGATCCCAAAGGTGGACATTCTAACTTAAGCCAGCACATGGCACTGAAGGGTTATCAAATAGCGGATGCTGTGATGAGGGCTAACTTCAGTGATTCCTGGAGCATGTGCCACAGAGCCCTGCATGGCCATTGATGACTCCTTATCCTGTTTATTTAACCCCTTCTTTTCTACAGGGAGAATACAGTAGCTGGAGGTCATGTTGTGAGCATGCTGAAGTAGAGAAGCTCAGACCTTTAAAAGTGATGTGTACGCCTCTTATTTACCTCATAAATCCTGATGTTTAAAATAATCAGGTAGAGAGAAAATTAACACTGAGGTTTGAAGGGACTTTGATAGAGATGAAAATTACACGTGGCATTTCTGGATGTGTGGAACTGAGTTTTCATTACAGAATTAGGCCAGTTTCTAAATAGTTGAGGAGACAAAAGAATCATCCCCCTAATGTGGCTTAGAGCGTGTGAGATTCCTAGGTCCTTTGTCTCCTATAGTAATCCTCAAGCCAGGAAGTCTTCACAGGGTGTGGCCACATGGGTCTTATACACATGCTCTGCCATTCATTTTATTTTATTTTTTTCACACTCTGTGTAGCAATCAGCCACAGCAGATGTGCAGCTTCCTGAGTTGTGTCCACTATGGAAATTCTGTTGGAGTCAGACTATTTGGGTGGTGTAGACCAGAGTGCATTGTGCAATCAGCTGTTTCTAACTCTTTAGCTGTGCTGGCAATCACAGGTTCTCCACATGTCAATAAAGTGCACATTCCTAGGACAATGCTTCACTAATTCAAAGTTTCCTATTTCCACCATTTGAACATTATTACTGCAGTGACCTAAAATTAGCCTTTAAAAAGGTCAGATAGTCTTAATATATATTCTGATCTCCTAAGAATCTCACGTCTGATTAAAATTCTGCTTTCATCTTCCAACTGTAACCAACAGGCCTCCTGCTCTCCAGGCCTGCAAGTTATGCTTTCATTGCTATAGAGTAAATGTCCCTAGTGGACTGGGTTTGAATTTCTTGTTTTAAAGATTGTGTGTGTGTGTGTGTGTGTGTGTGTGTGTGTGTGTGTGTGTGTGTGTGTGTGTGTGTATGCTAGGTGCTTCCCAATCTTGACTATATATCAGAATCAGCCGAAGCCTTATTAAAACACAAAGACCTAGCCCCAGACCCTGAGAGTCACACTCAAGACTATCTAGAGATGCTGAGTACCCATTTTAAACATGTCCTCAGGGAGATTCTGTCTGAGGTCCCCACAATGAGGACTCCTGTGTAGATAATGCTTATGAGCCCTGCCTACCAAACCCTAGTCTCTAGCTGGGTGTCTCAGGGGCTTCTACATCAATATTTTTCTCAAATCCTAACCAAACCAGTGCATGGCCCCTTTCTGAGCGCTGTTGGTTCAAGTGACCCCTATTGGGAAAGGGCCTGATGGATGTGTCCCATGGGATCTGTGCTAGGACACAGAGTGCCAGAAAGCAGCTTTAGTGTCGAGCAGCCCAGCATAACTGATCTTGATATGATGGACAGAGGACATAGGGACATCAATTTCTTTAAGGTGGAGAGGGAAAGAGAGGATGACAAGGGGGAATTTAGACATAAAAAGAAACCAAGATACGGCTATGAGAAGAACAGTTCCACAGCCTTGATCTGTGCTGACTACTTTTGGAGGCTGCGGAGCTTCGACAACTTTCAGGGTTTATCTAGAGCCACACACAACCCTCCACTTCCTCCTGTCCTTGTTATTGGTGTTGTAGGACCAATGGGACATATAACTCTGAAGCATGATTCCAACTCAGGGGAGTGTATGTGTGGGAATTATGGGGCTCAAGCCTCTAACCAGATGTGGTCCCCAACATCTGGGCCAATGTCAGAGGGGCTGCGAGCTTCTTCAAGCCTCTTTTGCCAGTGGCACCTGATGGCAGTGCAGCTGGTCTCACTGTGACCCACATGAGCAGAGCTGATGGCAAGCCAATGCTGGATTCTTACAGCCCCTTCCTAAGAAATAGTATGGCTTTTTCCAGGAAACAGAAAATAATCCAACTCGAACAGTCAGAGGCAGTGGATAAGGCCCTTCTGCTAGGACTTCCTGGTTGTGGAGTTCTGAGAACTTTGGAATGGCCTTGTCCATCCATCATGCTCAGGCTGAGCCTCTGCTACTAGGCTGGGAGCAGGGATGCAGTGCGTGCAGACTAAACTTGCAAAGGGAGCACCACTTCAACAGTTTCCAGGGCTTAACTAGCCTCTCATTCAATCCTCCTTTTCCTGTTCTTTCCCCTTGGTTCCTAGCAAACATATTTATTGTGTCAAGGGAAAAATGAAATGGAATGAGAGCTAGTTAGCAGTTGCTGGTAATTATGAACATTTCTTTCCTGCCCTGTGGATCAGCCAGCCGCTTTCTAGTCCTTAAACCCATCATGTTGTTTGTTGGAGCCAAAGCTTGTAACGGCAACTGCATTCTCAGAACGCTTAAGATACTTTCCTGTAACCGTGTCCAGCTTCCAGATGGGCTCTGCTTATCCGGGGAGGTGCTCTGAGCTCCTGATTAGGAAGGTCTGGTGTTTGTCCCATTTTCCTTAGCTCTCGTTCTCGGGGTGATGTGGAACAGCATTGCCTTCACAAGGCACACTGCAGTTCCACAGCCTTGCTTCACCCTGTCTTCCTTACTCATGCTCTCATTTTCATAACAAATTCTATCAAGATATTGAACAGCGATACTCAGTAGACTTACAGCACTGATTAAATGAACACATTTAAAACAACCATTGAGGCCTGTAAGGGGGTGAAAATTAGCCCGATGAGGCCCAAGTTAGCAAAAAGCAAAAACGCATTAATTGAATAGCTAATCTCTGCAGGAGGAGAGCAGGCCTGTAGCCACAGAGGGATGAATGTGCAAAGCAGTGCTGGGATCTCAGAGCAGGGAGGGTGCTGGGCTCAGAAAATGGTGCCAAGTGTGAGTCCTGCCTAGTGACCTGAAGAATGCTCTTCCTGAATCTTTGGCACATATCAAGTTGTATTCTTCTCACCTTTAACCTTTTGTAGCCCAGACATTCATTGATGCTAAAGATTGGTCCATTTGGCTCCAAAGAAGGTGTCATCTCTTTCCTTCCTTCCTTCCTTCCTTCCTTCCTTCCTTCCTTCTTTCCTTCCTTCTTTTCCTTCCTTCCTTCTTTTCCTTCCTTCCTTCTTTTCCTTCCTTCCTTCTTTCCTTCCTTCCTTCCTTCTTTCCTTCCTTCTTTTCCTTCCTTCCTTCTTTTCCTTCCTTCCTTCCTTCCTTCTTTCCTTCCTTCTTTTCCTTCCTTCCTTCTTTTCCTTCCTTCCTTCTTTCCTTCCTTCTTTTCCTTCATTCTTCCTTCTCTTCCTTCCTTCCTTCCTTCCTTCCTTCCTTCCTTCCTTCCTTCCACAGGCCTGGAACTTACTATGTAGACCAGGCTGGCCTTGAATACACAGAAATCTGCCTGACTCTGCCCTTCCTAGGGAATAAAGGTGTGCACCACCACACCAGGCAGGCTCTAATCACTTTTTAAGGAGGGGACCCCCCCCACACCATATGGTCATAGCATATCAAGTCTCATCCTGGTAGCCTGCTTATTCTTTCTCTGAGTGCCACCAGACTCCCACAAAGGGGAAGTGGTCAAATATGAGGCACCAGAGTTCATGTTAGAGTCAGTCCCTGCTGTCCACACAACTGTGGAGAATGTCCTGTCCATTGGCTAGATCCAAATAGGAGTTAAATGATTACTGCATGTATTGTCCTTGGTTGGTGCAGTGGTTTGAGCAGAGCCCCCTCGGTCCAGATGCATGCATCATGATGTTATTCTTGTAGGTTCTAGGACCTTCTGGATCCTTCTACTTCCTCATTCTCCCATACTTCTCTCACCTAGAGTCACAATAGGAAGTCCCTGCATCTATCCCAATCTCCTGGTAAGTGAAGACTTTCAGGAGAACATCTCTTTTGGGCTACTGTCCAATTATAAGTGAGTACATACCATGCGAGTCTTTCTGCACCTGGGATAACTCACTCAGTGTGATCATTTCTAGTTCCATCCATTTGCCCACAAATTTCAGGAATTCCTTGTTTTTAATAGCTGAGTAGTATTCCATTGTGTAAATGTACCACAGATTCTTTTTTAAATTACTTTATTCATATTACATCTCAATTGTTAGCCCATCCCTTGTATCCTCCCATTCCTCCCTCCCTCCCGCTTCCCCCTACTCCTCTCCCCTATGACTGTGACTGAGGGGACCTCCTCCTCCTGTATATGCTCATAGGGTATCAAGTCTCTTCTTGGTAACCTGCTATCCTTCCTCTGAGTGCCACCAGGCCTCCCCATCCAGGGGAAATGGTCAAATATGGAGCACCAGAGTTTGTGTGAAAGTCAGACCCCACTTTCCACTCAACTGTGAAGAATATCCTGTCCATTGGGTAGATCTGGCTTGAGGTTCGACGTTTATTGCATATATTGTTCTTGGCTGGTGCCATAGTTTGAGCAAGACTCTGAGCCCAGAGAGAAGCATGGGAGAATGGGGAAATAGAAGAATCCAGAGGGTCCTAGAAACCTACAAGAAGAGCATTATGACGGGCGGATCTGGGTCCAAATATCCACCCAAGTGGTGGTAAAAGTGACGTTAGCTGGCTACTGTTTCTAATAGTATAGACATGAGTTCTGAGAGAGCATGCAAGATTAGAGGAAACACTCAGTATGGCTCCTAGACCTGTACCCCAGATTGATTTCTCTGTTGTTGTGATAAAACACTGACCAAAGGCAATTTGGGAGTGCAAATCCTGAGTAAAAAGGTATTTCATCTTACACTTCCAGGCTCATCACTGAGGGAAGTCAGGGCAAGAGCTCAAGTCAGGAACCTGGAGGCAGGAACTGAAGCAGAGGCCATGGGAGAGTGCTTCTTGCTGCTTTGATCCTCAGGGCTTGCTCATCCTGCTTATTACACAGTCCAGGACCATAATCCCAGAGGTGGCAGTACCCACAGTGATCTGTGTCCTTCTACAGCAACAACCAATCACAAGAATGCCCCCCTTAGACTTGACCAGAGGCTACTCTGCAGGAAACAATTTCCCAATTCAAGTTTCTTCATCCCAGGTGACTACGTTTGTGGTTTGTGTCCAGTTGAAAAACCTGACCCGCACAGCATTGGCAAAGGGCAAAAGTGCAACGAACTGCTGTTCTCGGCATGTCTCAGCTACATTTTCCATGGTTAGGTAGTTCTAAGGGAACTGCAGTACTGCAGTTGGGAAGTTATATGGTGTCTTGGCTGCATTTCCATTGCCAGAGAAGCATGCATGACTGTATGATGCTGCCGTGTGTTTGACAGCTCTTCACTGGCCACAGCAGGCACGAACACTGGCAGCTACTGACTATTGCTTCCATGAGCACAGTGCTTTGTGTATAGTTCAGACTATGTCAGCAATATTGCTCTTCTTGAAGTTAACCATAATTTAGGTTTTCTCATTTCACATTTTTCCCTTCTTTTTAATAGTTACCAGAGCTGAGTGTTTTCTTCAGTTTGGAGACCTCAGTAAAATTTACAGTAAAAAATTGGCTAAGATGAATAGTATTAATTTTCATTAAAGTAAATGTTAAATGAGAAATAAATATCATCAGTAGGAACTGCAAGAGACCAAGAAAGAGTTTCAGGACCCTGTCAGCTGTGCTCTGACTGATCTGTGTTTCCTGTCTTAATGAAAAGACAAAGAAAAAGACATGACTGCTCCTAGGTATGGTGGTTAAAAAAAAAAGCATATGTAGGTAAGTGTATATAAGCAATAAATATGTAAACAAATTCCTCCATATCTAAATAAAAATTAAAGTATTAAAAATGTAAAATATTTTTAATGAAATTGTAGAGATTCAGTCATGAGGCACAGTGTATGTCAACGATGAAGCAGGTTATGTCTGATAGAGCCATTGCTTTCTCAAGTCTCCTATCTAAGCACATGGCTGATTTTAACTGCCTTATATAGGTGACGTTACTCACAACCCACAAATAGAGACTTAGGTAAAGATACTCTTTTTCCTCTGCTGCACAATGCCAACGGGTATTTCTCCTATTCCATTAACAGAATAGATTACAATATTTTTAAAGAGACTAGAGAAAACACAGCTCCATCTGACAAGATGATGCACAGTCAGTCGTCGCATCCTTCATCTAGATGGAAAAATAAACACATGATGATAAAAGGAAGTCACTCACAAAGCTATCAGTTAAGAAGCCAGTTCTAACCACCTTTGTCCTTTTCCTAGATTTATGGTGATGGATGTGACGGTCTTTATTAAACAAAGGAACGCTGTGACAAATGATTAATCACCGATAGGGAAACAATTTGGGAGTGAGACCTGTGACTGCCCTATGACGGTGCTCTGCATTCTTGTCTCATTAGGCAACCAAGAAAGTAGGGTTTGGCCGGCAAGTACAGAACTTCCCTCCACCCAGCTCACCACATTCAGATCCTGAACCTCTTACTGCCACGCCCTCTGCGAAGCCCTTGCAGGCTACCTTGCATGTTTCCTTCTCCTCCATACTCAAACTATGTGTATTTTCCACATTGACAAAAGCTGTTGGAAATCAAGAGAAAACATGACATTCTTTTTTGTTTGTTTGTTTTGTTTTGTTTTTCAAGACTGGGTTTCTCCGTGTAGCCTTGGCTATCCTGGACTCCCTTTGAAAACATGAAAGTCTTACTGCTCTCCTCAAGTCGTTTTTAACAGCTGCCGTTTATCTGTGATGGGTGAAATAATCAACTTCAGAAGAAGTACAAGACAAGTCAAGATTAGAAGGTTGAAGGGCTGCGTTTAGGAGAGGGGGCTCCTGAAGTACATTTAAACATTGCTTCCTTTTCAGAAAGTTCAGCTGGTGTAGAGAGAGAAAAGGAATGAAAACTCATAGCTAAAAGAAGAGCTAAGTAAATACGTGGCTGTTACATTGGAAAGAGGGGTTTGGGAATAATCTAGGCCAGCAAACATGGTGGGATAATTTGGGACTCAGCTACAGAAGCAACGAAGCAACTGTGCTTCTCATGGAAGACACAGAGATTTTGTTGTGACGTGTTTGTTGCTCTTGCTTAGGTTTTGTTTTTAAACCAAGTTAACCTTTAGTGAAGGTATTTTTTGGTAATGGCCTTGTGCTATATTATGGCAGCAAAGAAAAGGAAGGGAAATATTTGAGACCATTCATGTCCCACAGTAGTTTGGGAATCAGGACACAAGTGGGCAAGGAAAATCAATTAATAGTATTCCTTAAAGTAGTCTTGTATGCTTCTTTCTTTTCTTTTGTTCAACTTTAGTTCTACATTTTTCTCAATCCCAGTAGTTTTCTTCAGTGTGTGTGTGTGTGTGTGTGTGTGTGTGTGTGTGTGTGTGTGTGTGCGTAATTCTTTTTTCCATTGCTTGAGAATTTCACATATGCATATAATGCTTTTTGATCACATTCATCCCTTTGTCTCTTATCCTCATATCCCCACCACCACTAAACATTTGCAACTTCATGTGCTCTGATTTTAAACACACTGACTCCACTCTAGTGTGCATGGGTGTAAAACAATCTACTAGTAGCCACTCAGGGGCCCAGGGCTGGTAGGAAACTGAGTCTCTCCCACCCCCCACCCCCCCACCCCCGCCTCGTCCCATCAGTTGTGAATTACCAACAACTCCTCAGCTAGGAGTGGAACTTAAAGAGTCCCTTCCCCCTCCGTGATGGGGGTTTGACTGGTTTGATCTTTTGTATGTCTTATGCATTAAGTGCCAGGTACTGTGATTCATATGTGCAGGAGTGCTGTCATGTCTAGCACATATTATTTTACTCCAGACACCCACTTGTAGATCTAATAATCTTACACATTCTCTTATAAGGATCTCTGAGATGTGGGACATCACATGGTGTGCACCTTCCATGAGTCTTCTCCAGCTAATCTACTATTCTCCATTTCTGGGGGTCCCAAGGCCACTACGTGTTAAAGTCCAGTTTCTGGGAAATACCACTGGGGCTTCCAAATGTTCCAGGGAGCCTATCCGAGACGACCACTTAGACACAATTTATAGCCCATTGAAAGTCTTTATTCCAGCTGCTGGGAGTACACCCAGGTATTCTGGACCCAAGTGTTGCAATCATACAATTGGAATAAGGAATTTTCAAAGGCAAAAAAACACATCTTGCTACTTCATATCATAGCTGCAGGGGGAAATTTTGTGCAGGCACTCAGTTTAACAAAAGCTGAGATAAGTAGTTATCTTGAGGGGGGAGGTTCTATATAAGCAGGCAGTTTAACAGATGCTGAGATAAGCAGTAATCTTCAGAAGGTTCTATATAAACAGGTAATTTAACAGAAGCTAAGTAAGTAGTTAGCTGGAGCTGGGTATTCTGCACAAGCAGAAAGTTTAACAGAAGTTGTAATAAGCAGTTAGCTGGGATGTCTTGACCTCTGATTCCTATCAAGGAGTTCAAATTCTAGTTTAACCTAAATGGCCTCAGCAAGAATACAAGATGGAGTAACCTTCGAACTATCTTACTCTGTCACAATATCATACCACCTCCTCTGAGCCAAACTTCTACCAATACTCTTGTCACCTATCCTCTACCTGAGGACTAACACTAGGACTAGGCCATGAAGAAGAAAGAGCAACCCCCAGGCTACCTGTAGTAACTCAAAGCATGGTACTGTGATGTTTGGGTCTAGAGGAACCCACTGAGCTTAGTAGCACAGTGGCCATCCATCATAGTTCAGTTGCTAAGTTCTGCAACACTACTATGGGTCAAACAATGCCGCATGATCCAAGAGGCCAAGCATCAACCAATTGAGGGAGGCAAGAATTCTTGCCCTTTGCTGCTCCCAAGTGCCACCTCCTTTGCTCCCTGTTCTGAAGCCTGACACTTAAGACCCTCAACCACTCAAGACAGTACAGGATTTGAAGGGAAGTCAGGCAACATTCGGAAATCATCCATCCCACAGTACCAAGCAGTGTCCTAAGCTTGTTGTTCACCATTCCCTATAAGGAAGATCTAAATAGTCATAGATATAAAAGATCCCTCCTTCTGGCCCTGGTCAGACAACCCATAATTTCTTTTGAGTGGACTAACCCAGAGGATGAATATATTGGTTAAGTAACAAGCACTTGGTTTCTCCAACGGTTCAAAAACTCACCAGCATTTTTTATGAGGCCCTGACTATAGATCTGTATGAATTAAACATAAATATCCACAAATAGCCATGGTCCAGAATGTTGATGATGTCATCATAACTTCTACCACTGAGGGAGAGTGTAGACAGACAAAGGAAGGCTCTTAGAAACCCTCCAAGGCCTGGAGTATAGAGTCTCAGCTAAAAAGCCTTGGCTGCGCATCCCTCAGATCACATACTTGGGCTACAACCAGAGGAAGGGAAGCAGATGCTTTCCCACCACCATATTTTCAGCCATCCTGCAAATTCTCACATTCACATAGTAAAGAGAGGCACAAGAATTCCTGAGGGTGGTTGAATACCTGTGTCTATGGGTAATGGGATTTGCTGATATAACCAAACACCTCTCTGCCAGCACCAGAGGTAGACCACCTTTGGAATGGACTGAGGACTGGGCAAAAGGCCTCTAAAGCCTTGACAAAAGCCCTGGTGACTGCCCTGGCTCTGACTCTTCCAGACAATAGTAAACCATTCTACCTGTACGTGGATGTAGTCAAAGGCATTGCTAAGGAAGCCTTCTTGCCCTTGTCAGCCCTCAGCTCTGTCAGTCTTCTGCCAGATGACAACCCCGTAAAACCCCTACATGACTCTCTCGAGGTAATTGACCTGACCCAGTCTAATAGGTGTGATCTGACTGATGTCCTCGTGACAACCCGAGGCAAGGTGTTGTTCACAGATGGTACCAGGTATGCAGCAACAGCAGTGGCGACCCAAGGTAGGATGATCTCGGGTAGCACGATATTTGAGCAGGGAAACCTCACCTCAGTGACCTGAGCTTTTTAGCTTTTACTCAAACATGTGACTGATGGAAAGACAAAGCTATAACCATATACACTGATTGCTTTGTCAAATGTAGGGTTCACATTTGGGTAAAATGCAGATTATTTTCCTCTCAGGTAGCATTCCTATTACTTTAAAATAGTATGAAAGTGAGCCAGTGCAGGTGACACTTCCAGATGGGTGCTAAATTAATTTTTCTGTGTTTTATGACTTCCGTATGTGGTATCTTCAGCAGTAACGTCTTACCATCATGTTCAGCAAGGCAACCAAGAGCAATAGCAATACAATTTAAGGTTTTGAAGGATATCTAGGGGACAAACAAGTCAAAAAGGGCGACTCATTCTTGACACTGAGCTTTTCATTTGATAGCCTGCAGCATCTGGAGGGGCATCCTCACTCTTAACTATAGGGGAACTCCACTTATCCTCTTTTATACGTTTTAGGAAGCTCATATACTAGTAAGTTTCCATATGGCTTTTTCAAAAGTCTTCAGCGTTCATTGTGGCTCCCCATACTTCCTCCTTTCCTCTGGTCTCCCGTGTCCCATCCCGCTTAGCTCCTCCTTTTCCATTATTTCTGTTTTGCTTTTACATACCCCGTGCTCTATCTTCCTGCCCTTGAAAAACAGTTCTTATGCTACCCCTTACTAGATTCCTAACTTCTGTGATCACTTCAGCTTATTTTTAATTTTTTTTTGAGATTACAATATAATTCAGTCATTTTGTCCTTCCTTTTTCTCACTTCAAATTCTTTCATATACCCCGCCCCTTGCTTTCTTTCCAATTCATGGCCTTTTTTTTCATTGACTATTGTTACATAATATATGTATATGTACACACACACACACACACACACACACACACACACACACACACACACACACATTCCTGTTTCATCTGTGAAATGTTACTTGTTATGTATGCCTTCAGTGATGATCATTTGATATTGAGTAACCAGGACAACCATTCATGTGCTCTTCCCTGGGGACGACAGGTTCTCCTGCTCTAAGCATTCCTTGGTTGCCTATAGTTCTTTGTCTAGGATTAAAGCCTTGTTACCGTTCCTTCCTCCACTTTGGTACGTCTGTTGGTATCTTCCTTATTCAGGTTATGTTTAAGCAGCTGTATTGGTGAAGCTTCATGCTGCATCTTCTGACTTTCCTAAGAGACGCAGTCTCACATAAAACTCCTTACATTCTTTCCTTCCCTTCTTCTGCAGTGATCTCTGAGCCTTGGTTATATGAGTTGTTCTGTGTATTTACCAATGAAGATTGGACTACGACATTCTGCATTTTTGATTAGCTGTGGTTTTCTGTAACAATTTCTCTCTGCTGCAAAGAAAGGTTTCCTTGATGAGGGATGATAACTAGTTAGCTGTGGGAACAAGCATAAATATTCAGAGTGTGTTTAGAGAATTGTGCTGGTTTAATAAAGTGACAGTTGAAGGTTCTCCTTCAAGAACATTACTTCTCTGGTCTTAGGTTCCCAGTACCAGACATGATTTACCTCTTGTTGAGCAGGTGTTAAGTCTAATCAGAGAGCTATTGGTCACCACCAAGATATGCCTGCCACTACTCTGCCCTTTGGGTTATTGTGCCATGCTGGCTGTAGCTGTGGTTCCTAGGCATCATGGCTGAGTGGGGCTGTTGCTTGCTTCTCTTGTTTGGAAGCTTGCATAAGGTTTTTGCTACCATGAAAGCTACTCCTCAGGGAGGAGCCTTTTATGTCAGTTCCAGGTGAGGGACCTTTGGGTCCTGAGCCTTAAGTTCATGGTGTTTTCAGCAATAGTGACTTACCTTGAACTTCTGAAGTGCCAAGGGTAATAGCAGTTCTCTGTAAGGTTTGGGGAGTCTTTGGACAACACTAACCAACAACTTAAAAGAGAGCTTCATGTGACTGTTATTGGGGTTCTTATTAGATAGTATTTGGCTTTGGGGGGAACATTGTCATTCCAGATGGGAAATTGTCATTTAAACTATTTGTACACCAACTTTACATGTAATATAGACATTTTAGGTAATAGTTTATAGAATAATTCCTTATGACTTTTCAGACATCTTTTAATGTGAGGCTTCCCACTGAGGTTTTTTATATGGTTTTGATTTTTAGTAAATAATTTTATTTATTGAACTCTATTTTTGTGTCTTATATCGATTGGCCTTCTTATCTGTTCATTTTGTTTTTATCCTCTTGGTGTATATCTGTGTTTCCTTTAAGTTGTTTGAGTGTAGTTATAATCATCCTTTTGAATTCTGTGTCTGGATGTCCTTCAAGGTCATCTTCCCTGGAATCCTTTCACATGAGATTTGTCAGTTGGAGTAGAGGCGTTTGTATTGTTGTTTGTGTG
This sequence comes from Acomys minous, assembly GCF_964271855.1. Classification (NCBI taxonomy): domain Eukaryota; kingdom Metazoa; phylum Chordata; class Mammalia; order Rodentia; family Muridae; genus Acomys; species Acomys minous. The sequence continues at coordinate 45,746,827 of NC_140491.1, forward strand.
GACGTCTCTGCATTTGGAGTTAGTTCACTGACGACCAAGGGCAGATGGTCTGGAGACTGCTTTTCAGAACCAGAAGCTAAGGGAACTACACATAATGTCTAACTTCCATTTGGAAAAAAAGAAGGAGAAATGGTTCCATTGGGTACACACGCCAGGATAACACCACTGTTTCTTTCTCTCTCCCTCCTCTGCTGAGCCCCATCTCCTTATACTCACCAAGTGTGGTGGTCACAGTCAGGTGTCACATTTTTGAGTTGCTAACTGCTTTCACTTTAGTTTCCTGAAATGTAACTACAAATGAAAAGAGAGAGAATTTTGATTTCAGCACAATTAACTTTAACAGAATGCACACTATGGGGTGGCAGATACATGGTGTGGATGTTTAACACTTAGCAAAGGTGGCTAGAAGATAAAGCACAGCAAAGCCTAATTGGAAATCTGGAATTCACTTTCCATTGTTCCGAAATAACAAATATGGAGGGCTCACTAGCCAGAGGGTCCAAGAAGCTTTTCTCCCCTGCCTTGTCTTTCTTCCCAGAATACTTGTTCTCATCGGGGACATCTATTGCCATGCTGTCTTGACTTCCAGGCACTGACCCTTGACCCCATGCTCCCCCATCTCTGCTAGGTACCTGCAATGCTGAAGTTCCTTAAGGAAATCCCAGTCACTGCCGACAATTTTCCGGAGAAGGACTCACCATGGCTAGATCAGGAGGCCAGCCTGCTCTGTGGAGCTTTTTGACATGAGAGTGAAAAAAAAATCTGAAATCTGAGTTGACTTCTCCCACACTCATCAGCTCTGCCTTACATAATTGTGTTCTCTCTTGGCCATAACTAGACACCCCCTCCCTTTTGTTCTTGGCACTTCTAAAGTAGTAGAAACTGGGAAAAAAATCCAGTGTCTGAGAGAAAAAAAGCTAATAGTTGGGGACTTATGTGGTTGATATCATTACAGGGAGGGGGAGGGCAATGTGGCTCAAGATATGGCAGGGAGGACAAATTGACGCTGTGTTACTGAAACCCCATGTATCATATGCCGTCACATCAATTGTCTTCAGGGATTGGTTCACTCACAGCAGGGTGACATTTTCTACAAACACTTGAAGATATTTTGCGCACAAAGTTCTAAACTCAGTGAAGGCCATATCAGGTGAAACCTCAGAAAACAGTGATAGACTCATCTGTATCTTAGGAGTTTGTGTTTGTATCTGGCTTAAGAGATGACAAAGGATACAGTTTAAAGATAAAGAGATGATGACATGTTAACAGCTGGGTTCCTATCAGGAAGTAAAAGCATAGAAAATGGAAAAATGTGAAGGGTGTGGACCAAGCCTCCCAGAGGTCAGGCACAGTTCAGCTTGAGTTTAGAGTGAAGGCACAGACATTGACAATCTTATCTGAGCAAGATATCTGCCTCTGAAGAGTGATGAGCTCATTCTCACGATCCTGCTTTTGACCCTCAGCCTTTCCAGGAGAATTTAATATAAATATCATAAATAAGGGCCTATCTCTGTCTCTAGAATTATCTTGTTATTTTTTGTTGAGAGGAAAGTACATTAAAGAGTAATTTTTGTATATCTGGTTGAATAAGAACATACTGTCCTAAAGTTGCCCAGTGTCCATGTAAATAAAAACAACATTTTTTTTTTAATTCTAGAAATTTAACAGGTAACCCAAGAACACAAACAAGTCTGCTTAGCAGATGCCTGTATTTGTTATTGCGGAAACAAAGTGATAGATTGAAAGTGGGATGACGCTCTCTTTTCCTTGACAAACAAATTGAAATGTGACGCTGTGAAAAGATGCAATGTGAAATCACTATGCCTCAGCTGATCTTCATCCAGACATTTTTTAGACATTCTATTTTGCATCAAAATTCAGAAAAGGAAGAAATAGCTGCTCTAAACTTTACTGCTAATTTCTAAGCATTATCACAGAATTTTTATAAAAAATTATGATGAGAATTGCATACACATTACACCAAGGCCATATTCCTGGCTGTCATTACATTGCTACTATGTCAACCGTGAGGGAGGCAAAAGAGTGTCTCTCTCTCTTTATATTCCTGTAGCTTGCCAGGAGAAAATCCTGTTAACTATTTTAAAATTTCACCACAATTATGCCTATATTTATGAGCTGACTTTTCCTGATCACGGTGTATTATAAGTTTATGGATTACTGGATTCTATTGATTACATCCTAAAGGACTTTAAGTCCAACTATGTGGGAAGGTAGGTAGAAATATACTTTAAAATCATCAATTCCTGTGTGGCTTTGCTGTTGATTCACACTAGCCATTTGAAATTTAATTACAAAAGTGCTCCTCTTTTGCTTTTAAGATCTGTGTGTGACAATGTTCATACTTTTTAAAATGTTTGGTAGAATTTCTGCTTGAGACCACTTAGGCCAGATTAGGATCTGGGAGACGGCGCTGTGGTAGATATTCTGTTTCCTTTGCAGATACTAGGCTATTCAGATTTCATACATTTTTCTTAGAAAAGTAAATCTTTCAAAGCATGTGCTCATTTCATTTACGTTGTTACAGTCTCATGAGACTATTCACACTAATGCAATTCGGAGGTTGCGGGGTCTGGTGGCGAGTCTCCCTTTTCATTCTATGCAGCATGACTTGTGTCTCCTTAGTCTCCATCTACCTTCCTGGAATTATATCAGTTTTGTTCCTTTTATTGTTCTTATCAAAGAAAAGTGTTTCAACTTGTTGTATTATATTGCTTCTCTCCTATTGAATAAGATATTAATAGCAAATTCAGATAAGTTTGTCTGGGTAATAGGGAATTGTTTTTCTTGTATTATTTTTCTACTTTTTCCTGACTATTTTTTCTTCTGCTTATTTTAAGAATTGTTTCTTCACTGTTTTTCATTTTAAGGTAGTAATTTAGACCATGAAACTTAACCTTATTTTCTAACATCACCATTTAAAGCTATTTATTTTGAAAACTATAAAGCATGTGACTTGATTTTTTTTTTTTTGAGACAGGGTTTTTCTGTGTAACCTTGGCTGTCCTGGACTCACTTTGTAGACCAGGCTGGCCTCGAACTCACAGAAATTCTCCTGCCTTTGCCTCCCTAAGTACTAAAATTTATTTTAGTAGTTTGTGATTTCCTCTTTGGCCATATTATACATTTACTTGTTAATTACTTGTCCAAAGTTCTTTCTGTTATATCTTCTGGATTCTACTTGGAGAAGCTAGTACAGACAGCATATTGCAACCTTTACATTAATATTGGTATCTGTATCAGACCAGACTAACCTCCATTCAGTGAGTGATCTTCAAACATTAGAGAGAATGCGTTCTCCCTGCTACTGTGCCAACCAGGCTAAGTCATTGATAATATTGTTCAGGGCGACCATGTCTAATAGGATCAACTCCTACATACCTCCTTCCTCAAGAAGATGCATCTCACCCTAATACAGGATGGTAAATCATGTGACATACATCATCAGAAACATAGATAAACAGCAGTTTAGTTATCTCATAAACTCCCAATGGGAGGGAAAAAAAACACCCCCAACATTACCTTTGTACCTTGTGCCATTCAGATGGAATCACAAACATATGTCAAATGTTCAGTACATTTATTAATATATAAGAGTAAAAACTATGACTAAATCATGTGCTTCTCATTCATTTTTTTTTTTTTAGTTTTTCATTCCTTTCTTCTTTCCTTACTTTCTTCTTGATCAGAATTCTCTGCTGTGGACATCACTTTGAAAAGTCTGTTAGTGGTCATTCTGAGAATATACTACCCAGCGCATTTCAACCTTTGCATGAGTAGTATTATTTGTATTAGACCAGACTAGTATTCATTCAGTGAATGCTTTTCAACCATTTGAAAGAATGTGCACTTCCTGGCTACTATATTTGTTTGTATATGTTTGTGTGTGTGAATATATGTCTGTATGAGTGTTCATGCAAGTATGTGTATATATGTGTTTATGTGTGTGGGTGTGTGTATGTGTGAGTATGTCTGTATGTGTATGTATGTGTGAGTGTGTGTGTGTGTGTGTATGAGTGGCTGTGTGTACACATGTTCTCGTACACGCATGTGACTGTGTCTGTGTGTGTAGTTTCCGTTGAGGACCCAACAACACCGCCTCAGCAAAGCAGGACTCTGAATAGCCGTACCTCGCTGCAGACAGATGAGGGAGACATTGAGTTTCACTGAGTTCCACCAGTGTGACACTGGTGCGTGCACCACTTCTGTTTCTTTGACTCAGGGGTAGCCACCCCACACCCTGCTGGTCTCTGCTGTTCACAAGAGGAAGGGAGGAGTGCCAACGCATTGTATTTCCCCATACTGTCTACTTGGTTCACACTTGTAAGAGTTGGAACTCAGTCTTTGTGTGCTGTTCACCCTAAGAGAACAGGAGCGTGTGGACTCCTTGTCTTGACTTACAAATGTTATCTGTATATGGGGATATTTGAAGACTGGGAGCTGGAGAAAAGGCAAGATCAAGTATTGGGAGTTTAATTTAGTTTCCAGAACTTTTCTGTGGTCATCAAATGTCTTTTTGTTTAAGTTTGTTTATTTTTAATTTATTCACTTTACATCCCATTTGCAACCCCCTCCCTTGTCTCTTCCAGGTCCCACCCTCCCTCCCTCTTCCAAATAGTTACATATTTTATCCACTGTCTTTCTCAAAGTATAAACAATGTATGGTCCATAATACAAAGTATATCCCATGTATGAGTCACAGTATCAGCGGTATGATTATTACAGAACAAAATATACTGAGAAATTGAATTGCTTTATTATCATTTCAGAACAAATTATATTGAAGAAAAAAAAAGAATGCACACATCCTTGGGGATAACTTCCAAGTAAATTCATTTACCCACAAAATAAGAGATAAAGTCATTTATATCTATGAAAAACAATGAGAAACAATCATATTGGAACTCTAATTGAAATAAATCAGCACAGAATTGCTAAGTATAACAGTAAGAATTTCAGGATATATATGTATATATGTGATATATATATTTATATATATATAATTCAGGATATTCTTTGTAACTGTTTTTTTTGTCCTAACTGCAACAAAATTCTACAGATTTAATAAGGCATAATTTATATAAATGTACACACCCAGTGTACATTATGGTGTTTGGATATATGTACATGTGATAACGTAGCTAAAGTGAGGTAGTAACACAGTCATTGCTCTCATATCCATTACTTTTTTCCAAGACAAGGTCTCTCTGTGTAGCCTTGGTGGTCCTAGACTCACTTTGTAGACCAGACTGGCCTCGAACTCACAGTGATCCACCTGCCTCTGCCTCCTGAGTGCTGGGATTAAAGGTGTGCACCACCATGCCTGGCATATCCATTGCTTTTAAATGTAGTACATTTATGGCATCAGCTTCAAGCAGATGACCCTGATTTATAAAGTATGTAAGGGACTGTCATGAGTAAGTAGAAATATCAGTCAGTGTTAGATGGGTATGTTTAGTGCCAATGCATTCTCAGTGGGCTGTAGAATGGAGCTTGATTTGTCGTCTTATGCTTTCTGTAGGTTTGTGAAGATTTTTGCTCCATGCTAGACACACTCATCACTTTGGCCTGAAGGATGTTCTCTCTTTATATTCCAAGAATTTCAAGGATGGGAAAAGACTCCACATTGCACCACAGTCCCTAAAGCCTCCTTTTGGATTTGGACAGCAGTGATCTCAGCATAAAGGGGGAACATACAAAGGAAAAATGCTTTTCCCAGAAAGCATTGGAAAGAAATACTGCTCTTACTGTTCGCTGCTCTTATCTCTAGAATTTTTCATTTTGTTCCATGTAACCAGCTAAGAAACCCACCCAAGCTGTGGCTGTAGGCATCTCTCTTCTGTATCAGAGTCTCTAATGCTCTTCAGAAACCCTGCTATAATTTTACAAAGCATTCCTGAAAAACAGTCAGCGGGCCAAGCCCATGATTTAATCGCAGCAGCGGTAAGCGGTCAGACTCTGTAGCTGGCACTGAATGCCTCAACTTCAACCCTTTTGATTCCTCACAAGCTCGTAATGTGCTTAAGGAAGTGTACACAGCATGAAGAATACTCTGCCTCAGCTTTACACAAAGGTGAGGACATGCCTGGTAACACAGTGTTCCTGTGCCAACCCAACCTGATTATGATGCTGAGAAGGCCAAGTCCGTGTTAGCATTTTGGATCAGGGAATATTTTTTTTCCCCTTCTGGGCAAGAAAATATTAACTTAGCTTTTCAGAAAGAACATGCTTCGACAATGCCTAACCTGCACTGTTGAAACTTGTTGAAACTCCTTCTAGCCTACGTTTGAATGCCTTTGGAACCAAAACTGGAGTGAATAATACTTTTGGCAACTACGTGAGCCATAAGGTGGGTACAGTTCTGACCTCTGCCTGATGGAATTTTGTACCAGAAACCTCTGCATTCATCCCATTTTTTTGAGTTGTGTAATTTCAGGCCAAAGAGAAAAGAATAGGGCTTCCTTTGTCCCTTTTAGCGTGTTAGGACTCAGAGAAGATAGTCTCGGTTATCCACAACAGCAAAGCTCTAGGGCACAGAGGACATCATGGGAGAGAAACCTAGGGAATGCCGGTGTGAGGTTGCTTGGCCTGGTGGCCAGTATGTCACCAGAGGCAAAGACATTGAGCAGTAGCTACCCCTGCATAGGGAATTTCTTATAGACAAAATTCTAGTAAAGCACATAAAAGGGACAAAACCAGTGGATAATTTAGAAATGGATCCAGCTGTCTTGAGGAGTTGGCAAGGTAGACAGATTCTTATGACTGCAGCCCAGTGCCAGAATCTATTACAAATCAGGTACAGTAGCTGTTAGGCCACATACCATGTGCTATAAGCACTGTCCTTCTTTACAGCGAAGCAAAACTATTCAACAGAAGAGATGCCTTACTTCTTACAAGTAATACAACAGACCTCAATCTCTCCAGCATCCAACCCAGTCAATAGTTACTTACATATATATACACAAACATATGCATGCATGTAAATATGCATTTGTACATAGGCACATAAATACATACATGCATAAGGAACAAATATCTGTGTAAATTAATATATACATATGTATTCTTGTGTATATATATGCAATTCTCTGGCAATATAAAATGGAGAACTAACAGAGGTTAAAAGAGAGGATCCATGAGATGTGCTAGATTATATTTGGTGTGAAGAATGAGAACCTGCCTTAATCTATCTATTGGGTGGCCCAGTGAACACTTAAAATAACTTAAAATGAAAATAATAATTTGTCACTTAATACACACTCACACATACATACACACACACACACACACACACACACACACACACACACACATTATACTTGTTTATTTCAGTGTTAAAGATAAACAGACTTATATGTCTTGACAGCTGGGAAGTCAAGGGATTCCATTTCTCTTTCTGTTGATTCATTTGGATTCCCTTTGGCCATTTGTCTTCCTTGTTTTGGATAAAATCTTTATCCTCAAATTAAAAGTATTATAGATACAATTTTGACTCCTTTTAATTTATAAGAAATTTCATTTTATTTTTTTAATAATTTATTCAGATTACAACTCAATTGCTATCTCCTCACTTGTATCCTCCCGTTACTCCCTCTATCCCTCTTTCACCCTATTCCTCTCCCCTAGATCTATGACCAAGGGGGACCTCTTCCCCCTCTATATGGTCATAGGCTATCAAGTCTCATCTTGGTAGCCTGCTTATTCTTTCTTTGAATGCCATCGGGCCTCCTTACCAAGAAGAGGTGGTCAAATTTGGGGCACCAGAGTTCATGTCAGAGTCAGTCCACTCTCCACATAACTGTGGAAAATGTCCTGTCTATTGGGTAGATCAGAGTAGAGGTTCGATGTTTACTACTTGTATTGTCCTTGGTTAGTGCAATAGTTTGAGCAGACCCGCCTGGGCCCTGATCCACCCAACATGATGTTTTTCTAGCAGGTTTCTAGGACCATCTGGTCCTTCTATTTCCCCATCTCCTATATTTCTCTTACCTAGAGTCTAGTAGGATGTCCTCACATCTATCCCAATCTCCTGGTAAGTGAAGACTCGCATGGGACATGCCTTTTGGGCTAGTGTCCAATTATAAGTGAGTATATACCATGTGAGTCTTTCTGCTTCTGTGTTAACTTACTCAGTGTGATCATTTCTAGTTCCATCCATTTGTCCACAAATTTTGGGATTTCCTTGTTTTTAATAGCTGAGTAGTGGGATTCCAAGATGGCGCCGACCAATAAGCCGCGTATCTGATCTACTCCGAGAAGACCAGGGACATAAATAGAGAAACAGATTGCTGGACTTTGAGAACTGTAGGTGAGTGGGGCCCCAAAGACTGCAGTCCAAACAGGGGGCCCACCCCCCTTCCCGGGGACAAACATCCCGGAGGTGCAAAACGCACTCCCCAAACTCTAGAACGGAATCCACATGCAAACTACAGCTGCATAGAAAGCACCGACTCGCTGTTTGGGGAGGGGATTTTCCGGAGACCCTAGCCAGGAGTCTCAATGAAGAGGGGGAATCTGCCCTAGGATTCCTCCTTCCACACCACCCCAAACTACAGAGATCACCCGCCTGGGGCGAGTGGAAACGCAGGCGGAGGGTCCCAACAGGTGGAGGGACTGCAGCTCGCTGGCCATCCAGGGCCCAACCTAACACCAATCACAGTGGATTGAGCCTGCAAACAGCGGCAGTGAGAAGTCAGCTTGGAACTGCTTCCACAGACATATCAGGAGACGTGGGTCTTGCCTAGAGCGATAGCTGAGCGTCAGAGCTCAGCGGGAAGACCTGGTTCCAACTCGCGGTTTTCGCCAGAGCTCTCCACCGCTATTGTGCCTACCCAGCCAGTCACAAGGCACTGGCCCTGCACTTCCTGAACTAGAGAGCCGATCCGGGGCCCTTGCCCCGACCAAGGCAGGCACTCTCACATTATCGGGAGTCGAGACTTGGGTGGGTCGTGTTTGCAGTGTCTAATTGCTGACCCAGAGCATTAGTGGAGCATCAGAGCCCGGCGGGAAGACCTGGTTCCGACCCGCGGGTTTCCTCCAGAGCTCTGCATCGCTATTGTGCCTGCCCAGCCAGTCACAAGGCACTGGCCCTGCACTCCCTAAACTAGAGAGCCGATCCGGGGCCCTTGCCCCGACCAAGGCAGGCACTCTCACATTATCGGGAGTCGAGACTTGGGTGGGTCGTGTTTGCAGTGTCTAATTGCTGACCCAGAGCATTAGTGGAGCATCAGAGCTCTGCGGGAAGATCTGGTTCCAACCCGCGGGCTTTCTCCAGAGCTCTGCACCGCTTTCCTGCTATTGTGCCTACCCAGCCAGTCACAAGGCACTGGTCCTGCACTCCCTGGAATAGAGAGCTTATCAGGGGCTCTTGGCCCAAACAAGGCAGGCAATCTCACAATATCAAGAGACAAAACGTGGGTCTTGCTTGCAGTATCTAATTGCTGACCAGGAGCGACCTTGGTCCCTCCAGGCATATAGTTCTGGGAGAAGGTGAACACCTCTACAGGGTATAGAGATAGACCTAAAAGACAGCTACACCTCCAGAAGATCTGATTTACCTGGGATCTTGACTACAAAGCCACAGGAAGGACAGGCAGCAGAGATCAACCTACACAACCAGAACGTCTGTGTGTGGACCTTAATCTAGGTCCCAAAACTGCTGATCTGAATCACAGCAGTAAAATCCAAAGAGAAATCTACTTTGGATGACTCAGCCTGGAGCCCACGGTGCAGAGGAAAATCACCAGAAGGGAAACCAGATCAACTACCTGTTCCACGGAAATACTCCTTGATCCCCACAGGCAAGAGCACCTGACCTATAATCAGTCATCAATTAACCACTCTCAACCAGCGAAGGTCACTACAAAATATCTTCCAACATCAGAGACATCAAAATGACAAGAGGACAGCGAAAGAATGCTAACAAAAACCAAAACAGTTTGGCATCTCCAAATACCAGCATTCCCAATGAAAACAACCTGGAGAACCTAACAGCAATGGATAGTCAAGAAAAGGACCTCAAAGCCCTAGTAAAGACAATGATAAAGGAAGAAACAATTAAAATCTGTAAACAATTGCAGGAGGAGGCAAACAAGAGGGCTGAAGAGTTAAAAGAATCATATAAAGAGGCATTTGAAGAATTTCAGGAAAATATAAATAACCAGATGAAGGAAATCATTAAAACAGTCCAAGACATGAAGATAAAAATGGAAGCTATGATACAGGAACACACAGAAGAAAAACGTGATCAAGAGGCATCAAAGAAGAAAACAAGGATCTCAGAGGTGGCATTATCTAACAGATTGCAAGAGATGGAAGAACGAATATCGGGACTTGAAGATACAATCGCAGAACTGGAATCAACCATCCAGGAAAATGCTAAATCTGAAAAGCTCCTGACACAAAGCATTCATGAAATAAAAGATAACATGAAAAGACGAAACTTGAGAATAATAGGGATAGAGGAAAGAGAAGGCAACCGACTCCACAGTCCAGAAAATATCTTTAATCGAATAATAGAAGAAAATTTCCCCAATTTGAAGAAGGAGATGCATACGAGCATACAAGAGGCCTACAGAACACCAAACAGAATAGACTTGAAAAGAAAATCTTCCCGTCACATAATAATAACAACGCAAAATATACAGAACAAGGAAAAAATATTAAAAGCGGCAAGAGAAAAAGGCCGAGTAACGTATGAAGGCAAACCTATCAGAATTACTCCTGACTTCTCAGCAGAGACCATGAAAGCCAGAAGGGCCTGGACAGGGGTTCTGCAAACCCTAAGAGAACACAGATACCAGGCAAGACTACTATATCCAGCAAAATTATCAATAACCATTGATGGTGAAAACAAGATATTCCATGACAAAAACAAATTCAAACAGTACCTAGCCACAAATCCGACTTTACAGAAGTTACTAGAAGGAAAACTCTACCCCAACTGGTCTACAACCAAAACTACATAGGAAATAGGTAACTATACCATTGCAAAATCACAACCTCACAAAATCTTGACTGTTACAAATACCAAAAATGAAGGGACTTTCCAATCACTGGTCATTAATATCTCTCAATGTCAATGGTCTCAATTCTCCAATAAAAAGACACAGACTAATGGAGTGGTTGCATAAACACGACCCAACATTCTTCTGCATTCAAGAAACACATCTCAACCACAAGGACAGACATTGCCTCAGAGTAAAGGGTTGGGGGAAAATATTCCAAGCAAATGGTCACAAGAAACAAGCTGGGGTAGCCATTCTAATATCTAATAAAATAGACTTTCAAACAAAATTAATCAAAAGGGATGAGGATGGACACTTCGTACTCGTCAAAGGTAAAGTCAACCAAGAAGACATCACGATTTTGAACATCTATGCTCCAAATACAAGGGCTCCCACATTTGTAAAAGAGTTATTAACAAAGCTTGCCCCACTTATTGATACCCACACATTAATAGTGGGCGACTTCAATACCCCACTTTCACTCAAGGATAGGTCTTTGATTCAAAAACTAAGCCAGGAAATAACCTCATTAACCAATGTCATGAATCAAATGGATCTAACAGATATCTACAGAACTTTCCACCCAAACGCAAAGGAGTATACCTTTTTCTCAGCACCCCATGGAACATTCTCTAAAATTGATCACATAGTTGGTCACGAAGCAAACCTCAACAGATACAAGAAGATTGAAATAATACCTTGTATCTTATCAGATCACCATGGTCTAAGGCTGGACTTCAACAACAACAGAAATAACAAAAAGCATACTAACATGTGGAAACTAAACAACTTTCTACTTAATGACACATGGGTCATGGAAGAAATAAGGGAAGAAATTAAAGACTTCCTGAAACTCAATGAAAATGATGGAACAACATATTCAAATTTGTGGGACACATTGAAAGCAGTGCTAAGAGGAAAATTCATAGCACTAAGTGCCTTTAAAAAGAAAATGGAATCATCCCACATAAACAACTTAACAACACATCTGGAAGCTCTAGAAAAAAAAGAAGCAGAAACACCCAAGAGGAGTAGACGCCTAGAAATAATCAAACTCAGGGCTGAAATCAATAAATTAGAAACAAAGAGAACAATCCAAAGAATCAACAAAACCAAGAGCTGGTTCTTTGAGAAAATTAACAAGATAGACAAACCGTTAGCCAACCTAACGAAAAGACAGAGAAACACTATCCAAATTAACAAAATCAGAAATGAAAAGGGAGACATAACAACAGATACTGAAGAAATACAAAGAATCATAAGAACCTACTTTAAAGGCATTTATGCCACAAAATTTGAAAATTTAAGGGAAATGGACAAATTTCTCGACCGATTCCATTTGCCAAAATTGAACCAAGACCAGATAAACAAATTAAATAGCCCTATTTCGCCTATAGAAATAGAAGCAACCATTGATAGTCTCCCAACCAAAAAAAGCCCAGGGCCAGATGGCTTCAGCGCAGAATTCTACCAGTCCTTCAAAGAGGAGTTAATACCGATACTATTCAAGCTATTCCGAAAGATAGAAATGGACGGAACATTACCAAATTCCTTCTATGAGGCCACAATCACATTGATACCTAAACCTCACAAAGACCCAACAAAAAAAGAGAATTTCAGACCAATTTCTCTTATGAACATTGATGCAAAAATACTCAACAAAATACTCGCAAAGCGATTACAACAGCATATCAAAGACATCATCCACCATGACCAGGTAGGATTCATTCCAGGCATGCAGGGATGGTTTAACATACGGAAATCCATCAATGTAATCCATCATATAAACAAACTGAAAGAGAAAAACCACATGATCATCTCTCTTGATGCAGAAAAAGCATTTGACAAAATCCAACACCCATTTATGTTTAAAGTTCTGGAGAGATCGGGAATACAAGGCACTTATCTAAACATAATAAAGGCTATTTACAGCAAACCAACAGCCAACATTAAATTAAATGGAGAGATACTCAAGGAAATCCCTCTAAAATCGGGAACCAGACAAGGCTGCCCTCTGTCCCCATATCTCTTCAATATAGTTCTTGAAGTTCTAGCCAGAGCAATAAGACATCAAAAGGAGATCATGGGGATCCAAATGGGAAAGGAAGAAGTCAAATTATCCCTATTTGCAGATGATATGATAGTGTACATAAGCGATCCCCAAAATTCCACCAGAGAACTCCTGCAGCTGATAAACACCTTCAGCAAATTGGCAGGATACAAAATAAACTCGAAAAAGTCAGTAGCCTTTCTGTATACAAATGACAAACAGGCAGAGGAAGAAATTAGGAAAACTACTCCCTTCACGATAGCCACAAACAATATAAAATATCTAGGAATAACTTTAACCAAGCAAGTGAAGGACTTATTCGAAAAAAACTTCAAACCTTTGAAGAAAGAGATTGAAAATGACATCAGAAGATGGAGGGATTTACCTTGTTCATGGATTGGGAGAATTAACATAGTAAAAATGGCCATCTTACCAAAAGCAATTTACAAATTCAATGCAATCCCTATCAAAATACCTACAAAATATTTTGAAGATATTGAAAGATTAATTCTCAAATTCATATGGAGGAATAAAAAACCCAGAATAGCAAAAACAATCCTATACAATAAAAGATCCTCCGGAGGAATCTCCATACCTGATCTCAAGCTGTACTACAGAGCAACAGTAATTAAAACAGCATGGTACTGGCAAAGTAATAGGCTGGTGGATCAATGGAATCGAATTGAAGACCCGGAGATGAATCCACACACATTTGCTCACTTGATTTTTGACAAAGAAGCCAAATCTATTCAATGGAAAAATGATAGCATCTTCAACAAATGGTGCTGGTCTAACTGGATGTCTACATGTAGAAAAATGCAATTAGACCCTTATTTGTCACCATGCACAAAACTCAAGTCCAAGTGGATTAAAGACCTCAACTTAAAACCAGAGACATTAACTCAATTAGAGGAAAAAGTGGGGAAGAGCCTGGGACACATAGGCACAGGAAACAACTTCCTGAACAGTACACCCACAGCCCAGGCCTTAACGTCAATAATTAATAAATGGGACCTTATGAGGCTGAGAAGCTTCTGTAAGGCAGGAGACACTGTCAAGAGAACAAAGCGACAGCCTACTGACTGGGAAAAGATCTTCACCAACCCTTCATCTGACAAAGGTTTAATATCCAAAATATATAAAGAACTCAAGAAATTAAACACCACAAAACCAAACAACCCAATTGCAAAATGGGGCTTAGAACTAAACAGAGAATTCTCAACAGAGGAATATCAAATGGCTGAGAAACACTTAAAGAAATGCTCATCCTCGTTAGGCATCAGAGAAATGCAAATCAAAACGACACTGAGATTCCATCTTACACCCATCAGAATGGCTAAGATCAAAAACTCAAATGACACCACATGTTGGCGAGGATGTGGAGAGAGAGGAACACTCCTTCACTGCTGGTGGGAATGCAAACTAGTACAACCACTTTGGAAAGCTATCTGGCGTTTTCTCAGAAAAATGGGAATAGGGCTTCCTCAAGACCCAGCTATCCCACTCCTTGGAATATACCCAGAAAATGCCCTAACACACAACAGGGACATATGCTCAACCATGTTCATAGCTGCTTTATACACAATAGCCAGAACATGGAAACAGCCTAAATGTCCCTCAGTAGAAGAATGGACTAAGAAACTATGGTACATTTACACTATGGAGTATTACTCAGCTATTAAAAACGAGGAATTCCCAAAATTTGTGGACAAATGGATTGACCTAGAAATTATCATAATGAGTGAGTTCACCCAGAAGCAAAAAGAGACAAACGGTATATACTCACTTATATCAAAACACTAGTCCAAGGGATACGAACCATGAAAAACCTTACTTACCAAGAAAGTGGGTCAGAGGAGAGGACATCCTATTGAGTCTTTAGGCGAGAGTAGCATGGAAGAATGGGGAAATAATAGGACCCACAGGGTCCTGGAAATCTACAAGAAGAACTTTATGACAGGCAGATCTGGGTCCTGGGGTCCTCCTCAAACTAAGGCACCAGCCAAGGAAAAATAGGCAGTAAACTTCGAACCCCTACCAAGACCTAGCCGACGAACACGATATTCTCCACTGTTGAGTGGAGAGTGAGATCTGATTCTCACGTGAACTCTGGTGCCCCTTTTTTGACCATGTCCCCTGGATGGGGAGGCCTGGTGGCACTCAGAAGAAGGATAGCAAGTTACCAAGAAGAGACTCGATAATCTTAGAGCATACATAGGGGGAAGAAGTCTCCCTCAATCACAGACATAGGGGAGGGGAGAAGGGGGGAAGTGGGAGGGAGGGAGGAATGGGAGGAAACAGGGGAAGGGCTAACAATCAAGATGTAATATGAATAAATTAATTAAAAAAAAATAGCTGAGTAGTATTCCATAGTGTAAATGTACCACAGTTTCTTTATCCATTCTTCAACTGAGGGACATTTAGGCTGTTTCCAGGTTCTGGCTATTATGAATAAGGCTGCTGTGAACATGGTTGAGTATATGCCCTTGTTGTATGGTGGAGCATTTTCTGGGTATATTCCAAGGAATGGAATAGCTGGGTCTTGAGGAAGCCCTATTCCCAGTTTTCTGAGAAAGTACCAGACAGAATTCCAAAGTGGTTGTACAATTTTAATTCATGCAATACTCTTGAAATACTTTTAATCTTCTGAAATAGCACCAGATTAATTTCCAAAGTGGTTGTACAAGTTTGCGCTCCCACCAGCAACGGAGGAGTGTGCTGTCACGTTTGATCTTGGCCTTTGTGAGGAGTGTAAGATGGAATCTCAGAATCATTTTGATTTGGCCATTCTAGAGTTCTCTGTTGAGAATGCTCTGTTTAGCTCTGTTCCCCATTTTTTAAATTGGATTATTTGGTTAGTTGGTGTTTAATATCTTGAGTTTTTAAAGTAGTTTGGATATTTGCACTTTGTCAGATGTAGGATTGGGGAAGATCTTTTCCCTTTCTGCAGACAGTCATTTTGTTCTACTGACAGTGTCCTTTGCCTTACAGAAGCGTTTCAGTCTCATGAGGTACCATTTATTAATGGTTGATCTTAGAGCCTTAGCTACTGGTGTTATGTTCCGGAAGTTGTTTCCTGTGTCAATGAGTTCCAAGCTACTCCCCACTTTCTCTTCTAGACTTAGTGTATCTGGTTTTATGTTGAGGTTTTATTTTATCCACTTGGATTTGAGTTTTGTACATGGTGATAAATATGAATCTATTTACATTCTTCTACATGCAAACATACAATGAGAGCAGTACCATTTGTTGAAGATGCTTCCTTTCTTTTTTCCATTGTTTGGTTGGTGCATGGAGACTGAAGCACTAACCAAAAGCCATGCATGGACTGAACCTAAGCCCTTTACACATATGCAGCCAATGGGCACCTTAGCCCTCATATCCCCTTATTAAGGGGAGTAGGTGCTGTTTCTGTCATGTACTGTGTTGTCTGCTTTTCTGTCACTTCCTTCTGTCCAGGCTGCCCCACCGTGCCTCAGTGGAAGAGGCTGCACTTAGTCCTGATGCTACTTGATGTGCTAGGATAGGTTGGTGTGTGTGTGTGTGTGTGTGTGTGTGTGTGTGTGTGTGTGTTCCACTATTCTAAGGAGTAGGGGAGGGAGCATGGGGGAATAGAGAAGGGGTGTGGGAACTAGGAAGAGCAGAGAGAGGGTCCTATGATCATGATGTAAAGTGAATAAAAAATTCTAAATCTTCTTTCATAAAAATACACAATTTGCAGGGCGTGGTGGTGCACGCCTTTAATCCCAGCACTTGGGAGACAGAGGCAGGTGGATTGCTGTGAGTTCGAGGCCAGCCTGGCCTACAAAAGCAAGTCCAGGACACAGCCAAGACTGTACAGAATTTTAATCATTTTAACCTTTTCCAGTGAAAATTACTATTAAAATATTTTGATAATGAATTAATTAATTGGTTTATTTATGTATATCTGTGCATAATTGTCTGGTTGTGCATCACACGCGTGTAATGTCTCTGGAAGCCAGATGAAGGAGTTGGATCTCCTTGAAAGGTGTTTTCACAACCCACTCAGAGTGAGAACCAAACCCAGGTCTTCTGCAAGAAACACAGGTTCACCGTATCCGTGAAAATTATTCCTTACTGTTTTACGGCATCTTAAAGTTTTACTGCTTGTTGACAGAAAACAACTTATATTTTCAGCTCTGAAAATTAGATTAAATACTTCTAAGAACAAGGGAAAATTAATTAAATCTTCAGAAGAGTCAAAACTGATCTTTTATCCTTACTCATTTGACATATACGGAATATACACAGTAAGAGGTATAATAAAAAGAACTTTAGATTTTTAGCCATTTTAGTTGGTACATGATTATGAACACCCATTTTTTCTTTTCCTTTCCTTCTTTCCTTTCTTCCTTCCTTATCCCCTTTCTTTTTAAAAATAAATGTAAGGTCCCATTGTAAAGCTCAGGCCTCCCTCAAACTCATAATGGCCCAGCCTTAACCTCTCAAGCTATGACTACCTGACCCTTGGTGAACTTTCTTTAAACTTCTCTGAAGACTGTTCATGCTGAGCACCTTTTCTGTACTGCATTCCTTTCCTAGTCTCCTGTCCCTGAGATATGATACTTTGACTGAAGACACATAGGTGAGAAAAGCTTTATTCTAGCTCACAGTTCGAGGCTGTCAAGGTAACAAGAGCTCGAAGCAACCGGTGGAGCCATACTCATGTCATAGGAACCATAGAGCCACGCTAAGCTCCCTTTCTCCATCTCTACAGCCTGGGGATCCCCAGCTCAGAGAATGGCTGCACCCACAATTGAGATTTGTCTTCTCACTCAGCTAACAGAATCAAGAGGCTTCCCCGGGGCATATCCAGGGGGCCTGTGTCCCAGATGATTCCAGAGCCTGCCAGCTGGCAGCTAACACTCACTGTCACATTTCCCATTTAAGTTTCCTGATGAGTTACTCTTCCAAATTCTGCCATATCAAAATTGATTTGCATCTTATTATTGAGTTTTGAAAACTCTTGATGTGCTCTGGCTTTTTTAATAAAAAAACCAAACGTGCTGTACATACACTGTGATGAAAAGTACTGTGGGAGCTGACCCATCTTGCTGGTGACATGGAATACATGGGGTGTGACAGAACAGAGAAGGACATTGCCATAAAAGACTTAATTATGCACAAACAGGAAGACGGCATCACAAAGAACAATATGAGCCCATAAAGACAGGCACCAAGGAATCACCAGCGCGTTTATGACATTTATCTCCACATGGCTCCGCATCAGGTGAATTTATATTATAATTAGCGATATGATCAATTTAAAATTTGTATAATTGTAAAATTAATTTTCACTGTTAACTAAACAGAATGCCATGGACATTGAGAGGGACTCAGTGGTAAATAGTTTGGGAACCCTGAGAGGAGACTGGGCAAAATTAAGAAGGCAGATACAGTGTGCCCATGTTCAAATCACACATCTACACCCACATAGACACACACATGCACACACAGAGATAGGCAGACAGACAAATGTCTACTCTCAATATTACAAAAAAAAAAAAAAAAGAATGTTAGATCACAAGGAAATTTGGAAAATTAACAGAGAAGCACAAATATCCAGACAATTTCCTTGCTCATTCATCTAGGTCTCCATTTTATAACCAAACTCTCTGAAAACTGGTAAGTGGATCCGACAGATCCAAAGGCCTTTGTCTCTATGGACTTTAAAGTCTTGAGTCCAGAATCAACTTCTCTGATATCTAATTTCCACAGTTAGAATAACTCATTTGTCAGCTTCTCTAGTGACTCACTTATTTGATTAAAAAAAAAAACTGCTCAGGAGAGCTTTTTCTTAGACACCATGGTGATAAATACTATTACAAGGTTAAATAAATACCAACAAACAAACATGGCTGTTGGGTGGTTTCTTATTTAATCATGAATAGAAAACTTTTGAGGTGAATATCACCTCAGAACATTCAAGGCTGGATAACTGAAAGGGGCCTCAGAGATCAGACTCTCATGAGGACTTACTGAGGACCTGTGGGTGTCTAGAAGATGAAGAATGAACCTCAAATGGTATTTAAAAGCATACATATGGATTTAGATGGTCATAGGTTAAATTTGATAAATCTGTTTACAACTTTAGAAGCACTAAGATCTGAATAATAAATCTAATGAATTGGAAATAAGATATCTAGGAGTAACACACGAAATATGATTGAAATGAGTTAAGTGATGTGTAATTATGACTATAAATGAGGGCCACCCCAAATTTAATGCAGCCTCTGTAATTGCCTTTGCAGGGTATTGGTGAGGTGTATGAAGTAAATTCAGTGGTAGTGGAGTAATTCTATACTTCATAGAGGATTACATTGCCTAGGGCACAGAATACTTAAGGTATTTTGCAAAGAAAGTCACCTGGGTATCAACTAACATGGATCTTTTTGGTTGTTTTATTTAATTTGTGGTGTTGGGGGGAAAGAATAAAGGACAAGCAGAATAGAGCCTAGAAGCAACCCCACACGTGTGGTGACTTGGATTATGACAGCCTCAGAGCAGCACACGGGCCTCTCGGTGATGGCACCGGAGCAGCACACGGGCCTCTCGGTGATGGCGCCGGAGCAGCACACGGGCCTCTCGGTGATGGCGCCGGAGCAGCACACGGGCCTCTCGGTGATGGCACCAGAGCGAACAGTATCCGTTCAGAATGAGGAAAGGTGGCATAACACATGGGAATCCAGGTCAGTGGAAGGATTCATTTCTTGTGAAGTATAAGTTTATTTTAAAACATCTAGATAAACAATGGAGCATTGACCCATGGAATACCATTCATGGCTGAAAAAGAATGAGCTACTTTCCACATTAAAACATGGATGAATCTCAACTGTGTATTGCCAAGTGACAGAAGTCCCCCTGACAAGGCCATAGAAGGCAAGGCATCCTTAGCCTGGCTTTCTAAAACTGTAGAGAGGGTGGGCAGATCAGTGCTTGCTAAATACAGTGGTGGGTGTTGGAGGCCAGTTAAATAGGTGAAATAGCAGATTTGGGGCAAACAGTCAAGTGCTTACATATTAAACCACAGCTGTGAATATTCGACATTGTATTTCTCAAAGTCCAGAGAAGTTTAGCATTGACTGAGTTCATGTATTCAAGTTAAAGTAATCCAAGACAGAAAGAAGGAGCGAGGAATTCCAGGAGGAAATGCAGACTGACCAAGGGAAGCTCTTTGTAATACAGCTTTATTTTAGGGGACGGGTAATGTTGACGCTGACAACGTTGAAAATAGAAACTGTAGTGAAATGGCTGAAGAACTTGCACATGTCTCGAGTTCAGAGTTGTTAGCCATGGGACTATGGGTAAGACATTCCAAATGTGTACATAATAGAATAAAACAGCTCCTGGGGAGTCCTAATGGTGGAGCCATGTCACCACTCCTCCCCCTTTTAACATTCCTAGTTCCAACATTTCAGCCTGTTGTGTTTTTGTCCTGTTTCTAACCAGAATCTTCTACCTTATCTCAGTGGTTTCACCAAGTCTCTCCTTCAGACCTCAGCAGTCCCTTGAATCTCACAGGAGCCTCAGTTTAAACAATCAGCAATGTTCTTCAACCATTTGATGCTGTTATTGTAGTTATGTGTGATCTATGTGGTACCCTGCCACAATTCAATAGACATCTTTATAGTTTCTGATTAATGTGTAACAATCACACACGTTTGTGAAGTGCATTATGACATTTCAGTACATATATTGACATGAACTGACCAAATCAGTTTAATTGACTCTTGTGTCTTCTTATGGTGACATAAGTCACCATACTTTGGTGTTTACTTCTATTTATTTGCAGAATACATACACTGCAGTCGTGAGTTGTTTCGTGAACTCCAGCCTCAGTCACTCCCCCAATCTTTTCTATCTTTTGTTCTTTTTCATAGGCCAGGATGGCTAGAAACTATACGTAGTCCAGGTTGGTCCTGAGGTCCTCACACTCCTATCCCAACTACTGCGGTTGCAGGCATGGCCGTCTTCCTTAGCCACCATTTCCTTTTCCACTGGTTTTTTACAAAATCAGTGATTGATGATTGTTAGGCATCTTAGGAAAAGTTAGACAGCGCTGAGAGATGGAGTCAGAGACTCCCTAGCACTCAGCTGCAGCATCGCTCCCTCAGAGTTTTCTGACAATTTGTTACTGCTTCCTTTTTCTTCATCTCTCACCTCTGCTCTCCACACACGAGTGCGTTGCTGGAACGTCAGTGTGGGGAATTCCGGCTGCCCCAGTGGGACCAAGGAACAAGGGCCAACACAGACTGCTACAGGGGAGTGCATCACTTCTACTCACAGTCAGAGGCAGGCTGACAGGGCCCTCAGGTGCCCCTGGGAGCATCACCATGAGCCTTGCTGAGAAGCAGCGGAGGAAGTCACTTTCCATGCAGGATTAGGACTCTTCTGTAGAGACTGCTTGCTCCTGTCCCCGGGAAAGCACTAGTCCCATGCTGCTTCCCAGAGCCCCGGGGAAGGCCTGAGCAAAGGCACAGTGAAAGCTTAGTGAGAAAGCCTGAACAAGTGTGATGGCTCTCCCCTGGGGTGACTGAGAAGACAGGAGTGCTATTTGAAAAAGAGGTGTTTGGGATAGTCTCCAAGGAAAGGAACCATAGAAAATGGCGTGAGGGCAGCGACACGAGCAGCATTGGGTGGAAGCATGGCCCGAGCGGAAGCTACACCGGTTCTCATTTGAACTGACAAAGTGAGGAACGAGAGATGGATCACATGCAGTTACCAAACGGATGAATAATGAATGAATGAACCGATAAGTGAATGAATGAAACTACCCTTGACACTTTGGCTAACCTTACGTCATACATCTCCCTCCTTCTTTCCCAACCAGAGAGCTTTGGGATTCCTGAGCGTTTCCAGAACACAGATGCATAGATAGCAATTTAAGTTTCATTGTTTTCTAGGAACATGTTTATTCGCGGAACCCAGTTCCTGGGTGTGAGGAAATCTGCCTGAGGTATTCATTCCCATCTAAAAGCAAAGCATGTCACGACGGAACTTGATAGAGCTCAAGAGCACGACAGCCTTTGGTGTTGGAGATGGTGTTGGGTGGCGTGGACCGTATTCACTACTGAAAGCGTTGAGTTACCATAGAGACCCAGAATGGCTTCTGATAGCCTAATCTGACTGCATCTAGCTGTATGGACTTGGAATGTGAGTGATTTGGGTGTGTGATGCTTTTATTTATTTCAACGTTTGTTGGGAGGGGGATATTTAGGGAGAGATCCTGGGAGAGTTGGAGGCAGGGAATGAGGGAATGGGTATTTTTATATTTTGTGGTATATACTTTTGAAATTCCCAAAGAATACTTTTTAAGTAAAAACAAATTAGAGTAAACCACCTCCTGGAAAAAAGGAATGCCTGGTGGCACTCAGAGGAAGGGCAGCAGGTTACCAAGAAGAGACTTGATACCCTATGAGCATATACAGGGGGAGGTAATCCCCCTCAGGAACAGTCATAGGGGAGGGGAATAAGGGGAAAATGGGAGGGAGGGAAGAATGGGAGGATACAAGGGATGGGATAACCATTGAGATATAACAAGAATAAATTAATAAAGGAAAAAAATTTAAAAAAAAAGAAAAAGCAATGCCAAAGCCCTGCTGAAAAAAAGTGCCTTATCATTGTTTCCTATTTAAAGTCATTATTTTTAATGTTTTATGTTTTAATCATGTATTTACTTACAGTGGCATTGTTTCTGATATAGATTTGAAATGTCTCTGACTATCTGTGATTGATAATTATATAGATAAAAGGACAAAATGAAAATAGAGTAAGATGAACTATAGCTAATAAAGGGCATTGCCTGTGTACCATCGTTCTCCTAGCTTCCTGTTTTAACAGAATTAAACACAGATTTCCAATTTACATCAAAGACTAAGGCTTGCACAGCATCCTACATGTTCTGTGCCCAAATGTCACCTTTCGGTATTCCAGACTTTTCCTCTGCAGGGCACTCTTTTGATTCGACATTAAAAACCAGCTGTGAGTACTCAACAGAAACTACAGAATCTCAGTGGGCATCATACTGGCCAAGGTAAGGAAAGAGAAACACTATCATCTCTGTAGTGCATCCCCACAATGCGTGTCTAGGTACTCAAAATATGGTGAGTGCCCCACCCCAAAAGAAATAGTTGTGTTAATCAAATAGTTGCAGGAATCTGTACTTTACAGTGAGAATTTTGTTCATTCCTCTTTACTAACACAGTAATCCTGGGAATTTTACAGTACATATTATTTAAAAAATTGCACACCCACCTCAGAAAATGACTAAGGAATAACACTTGAACTGGTGATTGTTACCACCAATAACACCAGTGTTCAAGAGGAGAAAATAGGCCCTGTACTACACTATTTCTATCCATATATCCTGCATATACAGTTGGGGTTTCACAGCAGATATTCAGCTCTGTCATGGTTACTCAGAAGCCAAAGTATCAGCATTTTGGAGTTCTAAAGTCTGACTTAACTCTCATTCCCTCACTTACTGAGGATTTGCTGCACATCATGCAGTGGACCAGGCACCAAAATCTGCCTGTTATTTAATGAGGATAGTGTGTCTTAATCTCTGCATTCTTTCTTTAATATTATGTATGTATGTATGTATGTATGTATTTATTTATTATGTATACAGTGCTCTGCCTGCATATATACCTGCAAACCAGAAGAGGGCATCCGATCATGTTATAGACGGTTATGAGCCACCATGTGGTTGCTGGGAATTGAACTCAGGACCTCTGGAAGAACAGTCAGTGCTCTTAACCTGTGAGCCATCTCTCCAGCCCAATCTCTGCACTCTTAAGCTGTGCCTTTACCCAGCTTCTGAGCGGGAAGGCTGTCTAAGGTAGAACAGTGTGGTGGGGCGTGAACAGTAGCCCAAGAGATGGCCAGATACACAGGCCTGCAAGCTAGGAACAGGAAAGATGGGCAGTGGCACCAGGCAGAGAACCCCAGATGACAGAAGGAGCAGAGGTCAGAGTGCCACTTACACAGATTCATGAATGTCAGAGTGTCAGAAGCCAGCAGGAGCTAAGAAAGAGTTCAGGAGGAGATCCTTCAAAGTCTTAGAAAGACCTGACCGCGCTGCATGCTGACTAACATTGCCATCTCCAAACCTGTGAGATGGCAATTCTGTTGTTCAAGGTACTCGGCTGTAGTCCGTAGTCAATAAATGCAGGTGGTAAGAGCCCATTACTTGCTTTACAACCTCTTACTGTCTTTAGCTTCTTTCTGTGCATGCAATGCCCATCCTTTCGTAGTCCGCTGAAAAATTCGATTTCAACTCCAAGATCTAAGCCTAGGCTGGCTATTCCCCCTGTAGCCCTTTGGGGCCCATCTCCAGTGTCGTGTTTTTTTTCTTCTGTGTTCCAAGTGGACCCGAATCATTGCTTATCTGTCATTATCATGTCTTTGCTCCTCAAGGTGATTTTTGGGGGGTTGGGCAGGCAAAGCATGCCTGATTTCTTCACTCCTGCTACTGATCTTTGAGTAGGATCAGGAAATGTGAGCTAAGTAAAGTCACTGGGATTTGATGACATTTTGGTCCATTCCACTTTACTAACACAGTGATCCCAGGAGATTTCAAAGCACACAAAGCTCACCTCCTCCACTGGCCACAGAATACATAGTCCTTGCCTCGGAAAGGTCACCGGAGGGCGACTCATCTCCAAACACCTCCCTTGAAGCTGTATTATTTCAGCTGAGCTCAGACGTCACCATGAGCCAGTAGACAGGACACAGGTGTTGCCTCTGGTGCAGTCTCGACTGGTCCGTGCTCGCTTTCAGTTCAATCATATATTTTCCTTCAACTCTGCTGGGAAAAAGACACTAATACAAGCACAAGGTGGTGGTCGTATTATTATTGGCTAAAAGAACAATTCCTTTCTTTTCTTATTGGCCGGACATGTGTGACAGACACTTTAAAGAAAAATTAGGAGATGATGGTAGTAATTGAATATAGACTTCAGAGAGGGTCAGATCTTTCCAGTGTGTTAAACTTGGAGAGCAACTTGGAAAGCATTGGTATAAGATTAAGCTGAGGATGTGACAGCATGCACATCTTCTTTAGCTAAATCTGTCTTGTTTCTCACACAGCTAGCCTGACCTTACCTTAAGCCATGCAGATCCCCAGGGACACTCATTGGCATAGGCCCTTGCTTTTCTTAATGTTCCCAGAAGTAAGCATTGGCTAAGTGTTTTTTAAATTTTAATTCATTTTTAAAAATTTATTCACTTTACATCCCAATCATTGCCCCCTCCCTCCTATCCTCTGCGTCTCACCCTCCCTCCTTTCTCCCTCTTCTCCTCATGCCCCTGTCCTTGTCCTCAGAGAGGGGAGCCCTTCTCCCCTATCAACTGACCTCAGCCTACCAAGTCTCATCAGGACTTCCTACATTCTCTTCCTCTGTGGCCTGGCAAGGCATCCCGCCTTTGTGGATGTTATGATAGTATACATAAGTGACCCCCAAAATTCTACCAGGGAATTTGTACAGCTGATAAACACTTTCAGCAAAGCGGCTGGATACAAAATTAACTAAAAAGAAAAAAATCAATAGCCCTCCTGTATACAAAAGACAAGTGTGCTGAGAAAGAAATTAGGAAAACAACACCCTTCACAATAGCCACAAAGAAAACCTGAAGTATTTTGATATAACTCTAACCAAGCAAGTGAAAAACTTGTATGAAAACAAATTCAAGTCTCTGAAGAAAGAAATTGAAGAAGATGTCAGAAGATGGAAAGATCTCCCATGCTCACGAATAGGTAGGCTCTCATAGTAAAAGTGGCCATCTTACCAAAAGCAATCTATAGATTCAATGCAATTCCCATCAAAATGCTAATACAGTTCTTTACAGACCCTGAAAGGACAATTCTAAACTTCATATGGAAAAAAAAAAACAGAATAGCTAAAGCAATCCTGTACAATAAAAGATCTTCTGGAGATATCTCTCTCCTTGGTCTCAAGCTGCACTATAGAGCAACAGTAGTAAAAATGGCATGGCACTGGCATAGAAGCAGACAGGTGGGTTAATGGAATTGAACTGAAGACCCAAAAATAAACACGTACACCTATGGACACTTGCTTTTTGACAAAGAAGCCAAATCTACACAATGGAAAACAGATAGCATCTTCAAAAAATGGTGATGGTCTAACTGAATGTCTCCATCTAGAAAAATACAAGTAGAGCCATATTTGTCACCATGCACAAAACTCAAACTTACATGGATCAAGGACATCAACATAAAGCCAGAAACATTAAATCTCCCAGAAGAAAAAGTGGGGGAGAGCCTTGAACTCATTGGCACAGAAGACAACTTCCTAAAGAGAACACCAACGGCTCAGGCTCTAAGATCAACAATTAATAAATGAGACCTGGTGAAATTAACCAAGAATTGTCTGACTCTAGCTCTGGCTCCTTTTGCTTAACTTTTTTCTTGCCTTTTCTTTCTGAACCCAGCCCTCCATTGTTTGAACAAGCCATACCTACACACCTCCTGTAGCTGGCCAGCCCTGTGCAATGTTTCAGCCCCTCCCCTAGCAGGTACCTGTGGGTTGCTAAGCTGCTTTTACTTTGAAATAGTCAAGCTATAAACTAACAAATAGAAAATGTTCTTTAAAATCTCACCTTGGCTAGATGTGAAACAATTTTAAGTTATTTAAAAGCATCTTGAGAACAACAAAGCTTTAAAAAAAAAAGTTAATCCCTCAAATAGATGTTTTTAGGTAAAAGAAAAAAAATATTTTAGAAAAACGTCATGCTGTGTAGATAATGATGCTAATTCTAGACTAACTCAGACCAAAGCTCTTCTGCTCCAGTCACTTCATCACTGAGTGCTAGAATACTGTCCTCCTCCTTGTTGGGTGACCAGATGACGGTGAGGTGATAGGTCCTGTTGCCCTGGCACTGCCCTGCCAAGGGAACTCTCAGCTCCCATGTCTTACCTGTCTAATGATATAGTAGTTTAAGTTTTCTTGTGGCATAACTGAGCCCGTAGTAATCCTGAAGTTGAGGCTTTGGTCCATATCACGCCACTTCCAGTAGCTTTATTTGCCTGGAGCTTCTAGTTCAGAGTACGAGCCCTCAGCCACCATGCCTGACTCCCAGCATGCATTCCTGTTGTGATGGTGATGACGCTGTATCTTTCTGGCATCACCAGCTCAAATAAACCCTTCTTTTTACAAATTGCCCCAGCCACGATGCTGCAACACCAGGTAATTGATTAATATGCCTGTTTCTCTGGACAGGCAGGTTAGGATAGCGGGCTGCCTCCTGCAGGGTTTCTCTGCACAGTCTCTGTGCAGTACCCAGCAGGTAGATCCACAGGATAGTATTCGGCTGTACTGTTGTGCTCTGTCTAGGGTGACAGACAGGACTTTGAGACACTGACGGATCAGCTTGAAGGAAATGAGAGGATGGAAATAGGATTTCTACCAGGACTGTGGCTGCTTATTCACCCACTCTGTCCCCAAGGGAGCACTGACAGTGGAGAGATGACATTCCTTAACAGACTCCTACCAAGATGCCCACCTTACAAAAGATGAACTAGCTGATATTCAGACCCAAAAGAAAGATGGCAGCCCCCCAACTGATAGAAATTGCAGTGAAATATCAAAGTCCAGGTGAACCCTAGCTAATCCATAAAGGAATTGAGTTATGCTAAGGAGAAACCTAGTGTCAAATGTCCACCTGTGGGCTAATGAAAGCAGGACTCTCAATGATAGCCCACCATGAAGCAGAACAATCAGCCTCGACCTGACAACTTAATAAATAGAGATAAGACTTAAGCTCTGTGTGGTTCCTTAAATGCTCTGATTGGAAAGTAGAAAGAGGTTTAAATGTACATTCACCAAATTGTGAAGGGTCCAACCTACAGCAGCCATCAACACGTTTGATCTCAGACCAGGGGAAACCAGAGGTGGTAACAAAAGTAACAGAACATTCTTTTTTTTTTTTCTTTTTCTTTTTCTTTCTTTCTTTCTTTTTTTTTTTTTTTGGCAAGTGAGTACTGGAACTCAAACTGGAACATCAATGCACCATTTCTCAGAACACACTTAGGAACACTGATGAAGAGTAAAGTAGGCATAACAAATGACAGCTGCTATTATATATGGCATACAGCTGGTGATCCCTGAAATATTCAGAAGATATATTTTTAGTAGTTAAGAGTTTTTAAGATTTTAAATTTGTGTGTGTGTGCGTGTGTGTGTGTGTGTGTGTACGCACATGCAACACATGTGTAGGTGCCCATGGAGGCCAGTCATTGGATAGTATAGGCAGTTGTGAGCTGCCCAACATGGGAACTGGGAACCAAACTCAAATCCTCTGGAAGAGCAGCAAACACTTTTAACTGCTCAGTCCTTTTTTCTTTCTCAGTTATTACGATTTTTAAATAAAATATAATTAATAATAATAATAACAGTAATTATGATGATAATAATAATAAGCCTAAATGTATAGCCCTATGGAAAACAGCATTAAAAAATACAAAAGCAAAAAGCAACCAAAATTCTTTGAAATCCTAGAAAATCAAAAGAAAAATTGTTCATTGGGGAAAAGTCAACGTCCAGAGGAAGGAACAGTCTAGACAACCAATTAGCTAACTAAAAGGAGGCTATTCATTTTCAATACAAGGGCTGAGGACCATGGGAGACAGGAAAGAGCTAGAGTTCAAGACAAAAGTAGTGAATTCCCATAAGCACATCTCATAGCACCCCCCCCCCCCGAGGACGATGGAGACAAGAGTGGGTGCTGCTCCGTGAGAGCCCCTTTATGCACATTCCAGATTCTGGGCTTCTCAGCCTTCCTGACAGGAAATAACACTCAGGGGCGGTCACCTAGTACCTTCCCACCAGCAATTCCTTGGCATCGTGGTTTGAGAAATGTCCCTCCTAGGCTCAGGTATCTGAACACTTGTTTTCCAGTTAGTGGCACTGTTTAGGAAGGTGGTGGTGGTGCAGCCTTGCTGGAGGAACTATGTCACTATGGGGTGGGCTTTGAGATGACAAGCCTCTCCTACCTTCAGTGCCTCTTTCTGCGTTCACGTGTGCTATTAAACATGTCATCCCCCTCTGCTTCCCACCTTTGCCACCATGCCTGCTGCTGTTACCATGCCTCCTTGCCACGATGGACTCTAAACCCTCTGGAACCACAGCCCCAAACAAACTCTTCCTTCTATGGGCCTCCTTGTCATGGTGGTTAGCACACTTGCTAACTGCAATAACCGTATGGAGCAAGATGTCTCTAAATACAAAGCAGCCTCTCATACCCACACATTACACATCTATGATTGCCACCAGTTAAAGATCAGAAACACTCAGACAAATACTGTGTACTGAACATATACAGATGCCTTTTTTTGGGTCATTATTACAAAATCTAACAGCATTGCAACACTCATATAGCATTAGGTACCATAACATAAAGATGGTATAAAATACATGCGAGATACCTATTATATAATAGGCAAATGCTGTACCATTTTGTGTAAGTGTCCCAAGGATATATGGAGTTCAGTTTCTTGGAGGGGTCTTGGAATCATCCTGTAGAGAAGGCCAGCAGTATTAGCATCTAATTCCATGTTTATAAGTCAGTTCCAAATCTCTCCCCCTTGGACTACATTTTCTGATACAATTGCCCTTGCTGGCTACCTTGCCATGTGTTGCTGGTGTCTTACTCATAACGTTCCAAAGCACAAATTATTCTTGATAAAATCGGCCTATTGCTGCCATTCTTGGGAGTGATGAGATGGTCATCCCCATCTGGGTGTTTGAGCCATTACGCTCCGACCTCATTTCTTAGCCAGCAGAAACCACTGACAGTCATTCAGAGGATGCTCAGGATTGACTTTCATATGCCCATTTATCCCAAGGGCATGTCACCATCCAGGTTAGAGAGACACTCCCTAAGAAGCCGTATGGTTTGTCCTGACCCAGAGAGGAAGGTTT
Organism: Acomys minous; assembly: GCF_964271855.1. NCBI lineage: Eukaryota > Metazoa > Chordata > Mammalia > Rodentia > Muridae > Acomys > Acomys minous. Next base: position 45,776,862 of record NC_140491.1, read on the forward strand.
CCTACAACCAAAGAATCCAGGTTAGTCTTATAATAGAAAGGCAGCATCTGCTCTCTTGCCTTAAGGAGTGCTCAGACCTCAAAACAGAATAAGAGCTCCCCATACTTCCCACTGGCGCATCCTTCTCTCTGCATTTTAGCCACACTCACTGTCTCAAAGTTGATCTCCCTAGAGTCATATGCAGACTGTATAGGCTCAAGGCTTTTCTGCTCCAAAATCTATGGCCTGTTTCCTGGAATGTTTTCTCATGTATTCCCCATTCTTCTTTCAGTTTTTAATATCAAATTTACTGGGAAATCTTGCTTTTATATCCTCCTTTAAGCTGCTAAAATTTGTTAGAAAATAGCCACCTTTTTACATTTTCTTCCGGTAACCACTATATTTTGTACAAACCTTGCTTAACAGACGATATACTCATCTGCTTACACCTACCTCCCTAATGCTCAGTGGGTGTGCCTCAAGTCATCTCAGTGGATGAATGAAGGCATGGAAAGCACAAAATACATCATTATTATTCCTACGAATTCATGGCATACTGTATTGAGATATTGAACAAAGGGGTGATTCACATCTCAGGTGGGATGGAGCAGAGTCACATGACATTCCGCTGCACTCCTCAGAAAGGCATGTCATTCAGAACTCAATGTGTCTAAAATTCTTCACTAGATGATTTCAGCCTGATGCTGACTCCAGAGTGCAGTACTCTTGGTAAGCAAAATCTCAGAGCAGGTCCATTCTCACACTCAGAAAAATGTAAATTCTAAGAATGCCAAGATTTTGCGTGTTTCTTACTGATCCTCCACATCCACAATAGTAATTGTACACAGTAATTTTCCATCCAACATTTGCTTATGAAGAACTAGTGAATATATGTGGAGGGGGAACTTCTTGGTTTCTTAAAGATGATTGAAGATCGGCAGGCGTGGTGGTACACCCCTTTAATCCTAGCACTAGGGAGGCAGAAACAGGCAGATTTCTGTGAGTTCAGGGCCAGCTAAGACTATACAGTGAGACTGTCAAAGGAACAAAGGAAGGAAGGAGAGGGGGAGGGAAGGAAGGAAGGAAGGAAGGAAGGAAGGAAGGAAGGAAGGAAAGAAGGAAAGAAAGAAAGAAAGAAGGAAGGGAGGGAGGGAAGGAGGGACGGAGGGAGAGAGGGAGGGAGGAAGGACTTAAGTCCCGACAGTAAAATATATAAAAGGAAATTATATAAATGAACATTAAGATACAGCCTAGTAAGTCTGCAAAAGTTAGAAGAACATCTTTAAGGGATTATTTATTGACTGATTGATCGATGTGTATGGGTATTTTACCTTTATGCATGTGTGTGTATCACAAATGTGTCTGACACTTGTGGATGTCAGATGATGGCATTGAAAACCCTGGAACTGGAGCCACAGATGATTATGAGCCACCATGTAGGTGCTGGGAGCAGAGCTCAGGTTCTCTGCAAGAACAAGTTGTTCTCTTAACTGCTGAGCCACTTCTGACTGTCATACGAAGGAGACATTCCTGTAAAAAGTTACAGTCATGTCAACACATGACACAGAATGAGGCATTGTGATGGGCTAACCCCCATACACACTCAAACACACCAGGGACATATGTGAAGATGGAGACTCACTCCATAACTCATCAAGATACTCTGTAGACCAATGCCTGCTGAAAAAAAGTCAGGATTAGATAGAGGGGCATGTTGGGCTTTCTATCATGCAAACACCTTAACCACTAGGAGGGACTGCATAGTACTTGTTTTTCCTGTTGCTATGCCATAATATTCAAGGCAAACAGCTTAAGAAAGGAACTGTTTAATCTGGCCACAGTTTGAAAGTATAGTCTGGAGAAAGCATGGTGACAGGAGCATGGTGGCCACGCTGAATCATCAGTCATAGAGCAGAGTAGCACAAATGGTGACAGTCCACTCATTTTTTCCTTTTCAGCCCAGAACACTAACCTGCAGTATAGTGCTGTCAGTACTCAGGAGAGGCTTAGGTTTGTTTGTCTTGTTTTTATTTTAACTAATCCTTTCTGCAAACACCCTCCCTGACATGCCTGAGGTATGATCCTAAATCCAGCCAAGTTGCCAAGATTAGCCATGGGACATCTATGCTTCACCGGCTTGAGATCCAATCTACCCTCCATCAATTTGATACCACATTTATATCATTTTTAATTTCCAAATAAAGACAGCAACAAGATCACAATTCCATATAATATGATATAACTTTTCTACATATAACAATAATAAGACCATTCCAATTCTTCACCTAGAAAAGAGAGCAAAGTCCCTGGCCCCCACTATCTCATAATCCATAAACCTTTACCCCATCTCCAAAAGTCTCCAAGGTCTTAACAGTTTCAACACTGTTTAAATGTTCTAAGATTTAAGGCAATCTCTTAATTGGGAGCTTCTATATAATCCAAAACAAATTAAATATTTCTAATATATGACATCATACATTAAGCATTTCTATTCCAACAGGGAGAAATGGAGGTCTATATTAGCCAATATTGGGCCTAAGCCAGTACCAACCTCAAAACAGAGTAGCACATACACCAATTCCCACATCTCCTTGTTCCACATCTGGGCCTCTTGGTGGCATCATCTTGTCTTCAGCAGCCACAGGTAGCCCTGCCACCCACTGGGTTTCGGCAGCTTGCAGCATGCATTGCCTTCTCTTGGGGAAGCTTAATTAACCTTCCTATCAGACCTCTCATGGTCTGGCACCTCCAACATCCTGGTGTCTCCACTGAATCTTCAGTTTCACCTTCACAGCTTTGGGCGATGATGACCTTTCATGGCTGCCTGGTAGGGAATCTGATTCTGCAGTACATTGCATGTCATCAGTGAATTTCTGGAACTATTTTTTCAAGCCTTTGTGGATGTCCATTCTTGCATTATGCAAACCTAAGAAACTAGCAACACGTGCATGATGATGCTAACCTCTACTGCAGTGGTTCTCAACCTTCCTGATGCTGCTACCAATTAATAAAGTTCCTCATGGTGTGGTGACCCCTAACCATACAATTTTCTTGTCTATACTTCATAACTATAATTTTGCTACTGTCATGAACCACGATGTAAGTATTTTTGGAGATAAGAGTTTGCCAAAGGGGTTGAGTCCCACAGGGTGAGAAGCACTTTAGTAAAGATAGACTACTGCTACCTCAAGGTGTTCTATAACCCCTTCTGCCACAGCTGCAGCAGCTTGGATGTCTAGGCAGCTGAGTCTGAGAAAATACTTTTCTAAACAGTTGTTTCTGAGTAAGAGACACTTCAGTGTCTCTTGTCTTTTACAGTAACTTGCATTTTCCTAAGCTGGAGGCTTAAATGGTTGCTTAGTTACCTTTCATATTGCTGTAGTGTAAACTATAAAATTTGTCCTTAATAGCGCTAATCTGTTTCACAAACATAGATGCTTTGTCAGAGCTCTCCTTGTCTGCAGTTTTAAACTTATTCATGCTCTGTCCCAAACCAAACATTTCATATTTTCTCCTGTACTTGCAGCTTTCTATCACCGTAAACATTGAGTAAAACCAGCGAACAGTAACCATGCCAAAACCTGAATGCTGTGCTGTCATGAAATAACTTCCCCCCAAACACATTAATAAATGACTTTCAGAAACAGCCACATTCAGATTTCTAAGGTCATGGGCAGAATGTAGCCAGATTCTCTTCCGGGATGTAACATGAATTGCCTCTGTCCTATTTGCAAGAGAGTCCTTGTTCATCTCTGCAAGCTCATGCCCTTGCCCTACACTGTCTATACGTTTCTCTACATTTCTGCTTCTAAACTTCTACCAGAACTGCCCATTAATCTATGTTTATAGTGTCCACAGGGCTTCTCTGGCTGGTGACTCCAAATCTTCCACACAGCTCGTGCAAAGCACTTCTAAAAATCTGCATGGTCAGGTTTATCAGACCAATAGTAACCCCACTCCTTGCGACCAGTTTTCTGTATCTGTTATTTTTCTCATTGGTGTGAGAAATACTTGGCGGGCACAACTTAAAGGAGAAAGGGTTTGTTTTTGCTCACAGTTTGAGGGTACAGTCCATGCTGAGGGTGAAGGCAGAGTGGCAGGAACATAAGGTAGCTAGTCACATTAGATTTGCAATTGGGAAGCAGAGAGAACTGAATTCTTGAGCTCTGCTCATTTTCTCAGTATTGAGTCTCAGACCTCAGACCATCTGATAGTGTCACCAACATTCATGGTGTCTCTTTGGTTCCTTTATAGTACTCAGTGTATTTACTTTGTGACTCTAATGAAGACTAAGTTGACAGTGAATGATAGCCATGATAGTCTAGAAAGAGAAATGGAGGGGACATTATTCTACATCTGTGCTTCTTGCTAAGCTGTGACCTTTATCCTCTGCTATAGTACATGTGTGCACTGCAGTGCTTCAAAATTGCAGCACTTGAGAAGGAAGACCAGGTGGGCACAGCGTAGATGAGTTTGCCTTTACTGTCCACTGTATGTAGCATGGCAGGGATGAACCCTTCCAAGTTACCTTCTATTTCTCCATCCTTTCTGCCTCATATGTGACCTGGACCAATGTTCCACAAGTATTGTTGAAGGGAAGTGGGATAAGATGTATGGGTTTTTTGTTTGTTTGTTTGTTTTGTTCTGTTTTGTATTTTTTCCTTTGAGACAAGGTCTCACTATGTAGCTCTGGCTGGCTTGGAATTCACTAAGTAGACCAGGCTGTCCTTGAACTCACAGTTGACCCACCTGCCTCTGCCTCCCAAATACTAAGATTAAAATCATTCACTATGACACCTAGCAGGTCTTCTTCCCTGTAATGGCACCTCTAGCCAGCTGTGTTCTTGACAACCCCCCCCCCCCATCACAATGGATTATTCTCTATACAGCTGTATCCTTGGTGGCTACCCACCGCTTTGTGTCCTTTAGATGGTAGTAAGGTTCTACATGCCACACTGATCCTTGAACTTCTCCTGGGTACCCACACTTGTAAACATTTTCCTTGCTGATAACCCCCTTGTGTTATCTTATTTTCAGTTTGCCTTATCTCCACTATATGGGCTTGAACAGATACCCCAACGCCCAAGCAGCCACTGCACTGCATGAGAGTTTAGTACTATGAAGGCATCAGGAGAGGATGAATAGCAGACCGATAAAGAAGCTGAATGAGGTGAGATGCTCTTCAGGAAGGAGCAAGTCCTGTGAGCTGTGACAGGTGGCTCACAGATGGAAGGTATAGGGTCAGTGTAGAAAGCTGACAGCCCATGGCTGAGACAAGGGGAACAAAGGTCCATGAAGAAAGATAACTTGATTGGGAGGGCAGGTGGAGCTAGGGAGGGGATCACCGGGCCCTGGGAAACAACTGGAGGTGCCTAAATGGAGTTGAGATGAGTCAAGGGAACTGAGAACAAATGTTGTCAGACTTTAAGCATCCACAGCTTGGATATGAGGACAAAGGTATACAAAGGTATATGGTTCCCTCTGTGGCCACAGCACTGAGGTATTCAGAAGAATCAGGATAAGGTGTGAAGTCCTGCAAAGGTTGTGATAGATCTAAGGTTTCACTGGGGATCTGTGGAAGTCTTTATTCCATCTCTATTAGGATCTGGCTACACTTGCTGCAATGGCCCGTGTACAACCTCAGAGTTCTAGAGTAAACAGTCATAAAATACTGCGTGTCCTTTCCTTCAACTCCCAGCATCAGGAAGCACCCAGAGCGATTCCACTAAGGAGCACAGAATGAATAAGGGAAATAAATCTGGCTGATCCTGGGATGTGGACAAGGTGGCATCTGGGTGGGACGTGAGAGCGGGGAGAGGAGCCTTTGAAGTCACATGAGCTAATGCGCTTGGGTGGAAGTCAGTCATCCTGTGCAACTCCGGTTATATCATCTCTATTTAGCTAAGGATCTCAGATAAGCAAGCTTTTCGCTCCCCACAGAGTGTGCAAAGGTCATAGGGAGTGTGTAAACTTGCCTGGGAGGCCAAGTTTCATCTGCCGCCTCCCATTTTCCTCGCAGTGACCCAGGTCTGCTCTTCTTCTTCTTTTTTTTTTTTCTAGGCAAATGTGTGATCTCACACTGTTCACATATCTTTCTGCCCATTTTCTCAAGTGAGTTCATCACAAACATTTGCTTTTTCAGCAGTGGGTGTCTCATTTTTATGTTGGGAAAGATAATATATTTGCAATGTGTAATACCAAACTCAGAACAAAGAACTCGGGAAGGTAGCGGAGTGAGTGGAGAATGGTTGGGGAGGAGCTACGCAGAGGAGAAACAAAGCCAAGAATTAAGCTGCTCAACTTTGGATCCATGTTGAGGATGTTAACCTATAGTGCTGTTTAATAGGATCAGTAAGCAACTAACAAACCACGGATACTTTGTAGTTATGGAGCATTTTAACACACAGGACCGGAGGTTGGTGGAAGGTGAGCATCATTAACAACATGCCCTGTGGTCTTTCTAGACTTTCTGAAATGGCGACCAAACTAGCTGTACAAATGACTTCTGGATAGTAAGGTGTTCTTATTTTCTTCTGGCTGGTTTATCTTCACCACCTCTGTTTGCATTTTCAAAGTTGCAACTTCCAAGTCCCATTTTGAAGGCAGGAAAACTAAGACTCAGCATATGAAATTAACTCTCCAGAGTCAGAAAGGCACATTTAAATTTTTTTCTCATTTTCTTGTAACGTCTCTATCTTTAATGTCTTTATAAATGTGAGATGAGAAAGGTTCTTGAAATCCTGTTTGACGCTTGGAAGAATGAGGCCAAATGGCACAGAGGACGCGCCCTGACGCCGGAATCACATAGCCTGGGCAAAAGCCTGGATCTACATCCTGCCCTTCTAGAACATGGTAGCATGCATCCAGAGCTACCCAGAACCTGACTAAGGCAGAAAACACGACACCCAAGGTGAAATCTGGAAGAGATGAGTGTGCTGTGACGAAAGTCCTGGGAAAGACAGAAATGGTGACTGCCTTTTCCTCCAGCATCTTCTGTAATGTAAAACATAGTAGGGTCGTGGGGAGATGGTTTTGTTGTTGTTTTCCTGGAGGTAAAGAAGGTTAGATAGTTGGGCTAGAGAGATGGCTTAGTGGTTAAGAGTACTGATTGCTCTTCCAAAGGACCCGGGTTCAATTCCCAGCACACACATGGCAGCTCACAACTGTCTATAACTCCAAGCTTTGACACCCTCACGTAGACATACATGTAAGCAAAACACCAATGCACATAAAATAAAAATAAATAAATTTTTTCAAAAAAAAGAAATTAGAGAGTCTTTGAACTAAGGCAAGAATGTTGCAGGTCAGGTAGGCTACTGAGGTCTGATTGGAAGAGCCTCAAAGCGCTGATTGCTCTGAAGGGGAGACAGGGGAAATCGGGTTCCAACAGATGTTCTGGTCCCTGGTCAAGACTGGCACAGACCATGTGTAGGTAAAATGTGCTGGTTGCAAGCTAGGGCAGAAGAGTCTCATTAGGCATTGAGAACCCTGAGGCAGCTCAAAGCAAAGTCAGAAAAGCAGGTGCTCAGTGGGTGGCCAAGTCAGGACCCACAGTCAGGGCTCTGCACCCAAGGGATAGGCAACAGAGTCCACATCTAACAATGGGGAAAAAAGAGTTAGGCACCCACACATGCAGTAGGTAGCTCAGCTCTGCCTCTGTTTATCCCTTTGGTTCTAGGCCACTCATACTCCAAAAGGAGATTTCAGGATGGGGACAGCAAAAGGAATTGCACTTCCAAAAGTGATCACAAAGAGAAGACCCCCTCAGGAGAATAGTCCTGATATCAACAACATGTGTGAGGTTCCAACTTAGAGTTAACAAAGCAATACAAAATAGAGTCAGGTGCGAAATTCTCTGTGTATCAAGATTAAATGTGTGAGATAAATGAGTATGTAAATGCAGGCAGCAGAATTAGTAAAAGGCAGTTTCTCTCATCTAGTGAGTCTGTGAGGGTAACCCTGGTACTACTGTAAACCCTGTGCTGAGCAGTCTTCTGGATAAATAAAGACAACACTGAGTCAATGAGCAACAAGGAAGAATTTAAGCTCTACTGTAAATTTTGTTTTACTTTAAAAATGGGATTTTTGAAACTTAGTGTTTTAATATTAGACAGTAAGCTTGTAGACTTTAAGATAATTATTTTGTGCAAATAAAAGCTCACTTATAAATGAAGAAAAATGTGTGACGATTCCCACGAGTGATATGTAAGGAAGTTGAATTTAATGATAGGAATATTCTACAAGGGTCTGATGGGCCCATGTGTAAACTTTAATAATGGGGGTTTCCAGATGGCTCAGCAGTTGTTGTTCCTCCAGAGATCCTGAGTTCTGTTCCTAGCTGCACATAACTGCAGCTTCTGGAACTCTGATGCCCACTTCTATACAAGCACTCAGTCTCAGACACACACACACACACACACACACACACACACACACACACACACACTCTCTCTCTCTCTCTCTCTCTCTCTCTCTCTCTCTCTCTCTCTCTCTCTTTCTGTTCATCTGTCTGTCTCTCTCACACACATACATATTATTAAAATAATAAAAATAAGTACTTAAAGACTTGACAATGGAACCTGTATGGTACTGGCTACCAGAAAGCTGGCATTTCATGAGGGAGCAAGACAGCATGTGGACTACATCATCTGCTCTGACTCTTCCTGAAATCATAATAGAAGTGGTTTTGAAGGCATTGTTTGAAGTTGCCTGGTGTGTTGTTATTGTGTGTAACAATCATCACTTTCCTGGGGGACGCCTATTTTTCTTTCTCACTCAGAGCATGCTGGTCAGCAGTACCTGTGCTCATCCATGGGCGGCTTTGGGCTTCATTCTGGGTCTAGATCTCTTCTGCTTGTCTCTCAACCCCTTGGAATAGCAGATCCACAAGTGAAGTGTTCCGAATGTAAAAACAGGCAGCAAGCCTTGGAGCAGCCTCTGGCGCTCTCAGTATTGGCCAAAGTTTGTCCCACAGTCAAGGTCAAAACCAGCATGCTCTAGCGAAAGGAATGTGAATATTTATTAGACTGTGACCCGAATGCTCACAAATCCTCAAGGACAACAAGGAACTGTGCACAACAACACAGGTTGACACCCTACACTTTAGGTGTCTGATAATTTTCCAGTTACCTCCAAAGTAGTCAGTAAGGTGGAACCTCTGTGTGACACCCAAGTGACCCAAGAGAAACAGGATGCGAAGACACTCTGGAAAATCATCAGCGGAATGGGTCATCTCAGACAGTGCACAGTAAAGACCACACCCAGGAGGCTCACTAATACATTAGCTACCTTACTATTGCTGTGATAAAACACCATGAGCAAGGCAACCTACAGAAGTAAGAATGTATTGGGACTTACTGCTTCAGAAGACCATGAGTGTGCCATGCAGGGAGGTGTGTGTCAGCGTGCAGTTTATGTGGCAGCTGAAGCAGAAGCTGAGGGCTCACATCATGCAAGTAGGAAGCACTGGTGTGAGCTGGAAATGGCGTGAGTCTTTGAACCCTCAAAGCCTGTCCCCAGGGATGCACACACTCAAGCAAGGATCTATCTCCCAAACAGTGTCAATGGGGGGGAGCAAGCGCTCAAATGCTCAAGGCTATGGAGGACCTCTCATTCGTAGCATCACGGCCATCATTCTGAATTCCCCATCTCATTTGAGTTAGTATGTCTTTCAAAAGTGGTTTGAGATACATTAAAACAGATGGGGTGTGGAAGAGAGGGCCTTGGGTGGGGAGAAAGATGAAATGTCACATGTTTTTACTCATACCTGCATTTACTTATTTACACCATTATCTTCACCAGATGGCTTACACACATAAATAATCTCACATTCCTCCAAGCATGAGTGTAAGTGTAAGGTTGTGGGGTAGATTTGGAATCTAGCTCATGGATAGATGTGTCTTCACGGTGTTTGTGTGTAGCAGAGGGGAAAAGGAGTGTTCGGGAGCTCCTTTTATAGTAATATTAACCTCATTTGGGCCAGCCCCAATCCTGCAATGTAATCATCTCATCCCTCAAAGGCTGAGCTGATGAATATCATCGATCTGGTGATTATATTTCAACCTCTGAATGCTGTTAAGACACAAGTCTACAAGGACGGGCAACTGGACATGGAAAGTCCCAGGCTCAAGGCTGCTCCTGATGGTGTATAGCCTACAGAGAAGGCTGCTGTCCTGGGTTAGAAACCCACAGGCATCTTCTGGGCAGCGTCCAGAAAGCATAAGAAGAGATTGCAAGGTCTGCGTGGTAGACTCCCCAAAGACAAGAACAAGAATGTCTCTTACAACAAAGATACATCACAGGTCTCCTTTGTCGGGTATCCCAATGCCTCTGCAAGTAACAATATAAATGGGCTTACATAACATATAGACGATATGACAAAGGCATCCAGTGAAGCTGGTGGACCTTTCCCACTGTGGTTGTAAAGGACGCCGAGAGACTTACTTGTCCTTAATGAGTGATCAGACGGATGTCCTCAAAGGAGAAGGTCATTAGTGTAATGTCATACCTGTGCTTCTGGGAAAAGGTGGGTGCAGGTAAGATCTTGCATGCAAAGACTGTTTAGAAGCCAAGCTGTGGGCTCATGAGTGGATGGCTGAATATAAACTCTATGCTTTTGGAGGTAAAGTCAGATAGCACTGAGAGCATTTGAGATGGACGTGTACACTCAGTAGCTAACAGAAAGCAGTTCTGGTTTGATTATTGGACAGTGGCTATGGCTTAGATACAGGTTGTCTACTGAGAGGTTCAACTACTGAAAATTTGCATCCCAGTGTGGCCATATGAGTAAGATGGTGGCACCTTTAAGGTGTGAAGCCTTGAAATCCAGTGGCAATACAGTTACATGACTATGGCCTTCTGAAGAGATTACTGCTTTTCTCTTAGAGTCAGGCCAGTTCCTGCAAGAGACTGCTATGAGCACAGCCAGCCTGGCTCCTCCTTCGTTTATGGCTTCTGGTTTCACCATAGCATCTCTTCCTCTTTCAAACACCCTTGCGTGGTGATGTCATTCACCAGGAGACTCTGACCATATCCAAGTTGATACCCTGCCGTACTCCACGACTTCTGAAACAGTGAGTTCAGTGAAGCACTTTCCTCTATCAGGTACATAGCCTTGAGTGGCAAAAGTAGTCAGTATTAAAGATTGATAAACAGGCAGAGCCTTCATAGATGAGGCAATAGCTCCATAGACAGCCATTTTCCACAGGTAATTTCACTATTTAATGAAAGTGAATCATAAGTGATAAGAATATTTATTATTTGTGTACTTTCTCAACTGGTTCTGAAATTTACATGTAAAATAAAGATCTAACTTCATAAAGCCAAAATTTAAAAGGAAAGCAATTAGGAATATTGATCATTAATAAATGCTATAAAACCAACTCAACGAGGAACATTGAATTCTTATAGGAACAGACAGCTTAACATATGAGGAGAACATGTGTATATATCCATGAACTCTTTGGGACAGTGTTGGCATCACAGTTAAGTTATTGAGAAATAAATCACAGAAAAAAGCAGTGCACAATGTAGGCCAAGTATGCAGGAAGAAAGATAACAACCTACCACATGCAATGTGCACATTTGAATTTTAGATTAATTTGACACTTACTGGATGATGATGATAAATGGCTTAGATCCAAACATGCACACACACATATTTAGATATTTATATACAAACACAGATAGGCATTTGTATGATGGGTACAAATTAGTATTTTATTCTGACCTTAATTTGCGTCATTTAGTTTACTAAGGAGGCAGATTATCTCTTGAATTGCAAATGTCAAGTGGCCCTTAGAGTTTATGCTCACAGTTGTATGCGCACCTCTTCCAGCTTTGTAAGCACTGCCCTGGGTGTTTTGATAAAGAGGTTTTATATTCTTAATTAAAGTGCCAAGTGTGTTGAATTTAAAAGGGGCCTGAGTTTAGTGTCTATTATAAAACAAATTAGGATCAGCACACTCACAAGATATTTTTGACCAATAAAAACTATGTGACACTGCATTCCTTCATAGATGATGATGATGATGATGATGATGATGATGATGATGATGATGATGATTATATGAAGAAAAACAGTTAATCCAAAATGCAGAGCATGAGGTGGCCTAGCATGGGGGGGGGGCGTCTTCTCCCTTCCCTGGGAGGATTGCATAGGAAGGATCAAGGCCTCTGAGATATGAAAGTCCCTGAGTGCTCACAGCCAGTAAAGACTCAGGCATGGGATCGATCCTGAATGAGCTGAATTAGCAACAATCTGAGTGAGCTGGAGGGAAGCCTCTCTGAAGGAAGTATGACTGGCAGACACCTTGCTTTTAACCTTGTGCCATGCTTGGTGGCCTGCTGTGCAGTATCTTCAGCCTAATAAACCAAGGCTGTTTCAAGTCATGGCTTTTACAGAGAATGGATATGTTGGGGGATGGTCTAATGTATTTTGATGCTAATTACTGCTTGCTGTCTCTGTGACCCACCTTTTGATGAATAAAAAGCCATCCCACCTGGGCAGGGCAGATGAGACAGGTGTGGCTAAGGCTTCCGGGCTTGAGACAGAGAGGCATCCTTGGAAGAAGACGAGATAAAGAAAGACCAGAGGAGAGAGAAAGAAAAGAAGGCTGCCATGGGATAGATGGAAGAGAAGCGTAGCCCAGATGAAGAACATTAGCAAGTATATGGGATTATGGATGGGAGGTAGCTTTATAGACATTATTAGAAGTAGATGGCATGGGATTGGGGCAGGGGTATCATATACCTGGCCCACTATGGGAGGTAGTTTAGAGGATCAATATCTGCCTTGCCCCAGGTTAACTAAGGCTATTTTAAGCAAGGGAGAATGGGGGAAATAGAAGGATCCTGAGGGTCCTAGAAACCTACAAGAAGAACATTGTCAAATATGGGGCACAAGAGTTTATGTGAAAATCAGACCCCATTCTCCACTCAACTGTGAAGAATGTCTGGTGCCCCATATTTGACCACATCCCCTGGATGGGGAGGCCTGGTGGCATTCAGAGGAAGGATAGCAGGCTACCAAAAAGAGACTTGATACCCTATGAGCATATATAAGGAGAAGGGGTCCCCCTCAGTCACAGTCATAGGGGAAGGGAGTAATGGGAAAATGAGAGAGAGGGAGGAATGGGAGGATACAAGGGATGGGATAACAATTTAGATGTAATATGAATAAATTAATAAAATATATCATTTAATAAATAAATAAAATATAACAAGTGTCTGTGTCTTGATTGATTGCTAGCTGGGCATACTGATACTACTAATAATACATATAATTAAAAACTACACGGATATACATGAGAAGAGATGAATATGTTACCTGCATAGTTTTTACATTTTTAGTTGCTAATTCATAATTTATGCCTATTTTCACGAAGTAAATTCTTCTCTCTTGCTGATCTTGAAAAATATGTGCATCCTTGATATTAATAAGGTCATGGTGTGTTTGCTCTCCCAGACTGTCATTGCTAGTTTCCTTTTCTACCTTGTCCCACACAGAATCTTTATTATTCTTGGATAATACTAATCATGCTATGAGCATGTGTGCTCAGCACTTGCTGTGCTTCTCTTCTATAGCTTTATGACATGACATATAAATCATTTATCATATATATATATAAATGAGTGTTTTTAGGTCTTTTAAGGACATCTTCACCTTATCTGCGTTAGCTAGATCTACTTTCATAGAAGCTTAAAACAGCAAAAATTTTCTTTCTTATTATTTTATTAGTGTCCAGTCCTCTGCTGTAGCTCTCTGCTTCTCTGTGGACTCTCGGGGCAGACCACTTTTTGGAGCAGAATGGAAAAGAGAGAAATAGACACTGTAGAGAAATCTTCATGGTGTCCCGGAGAACATGGTGGCAGGTTCTTCCTGAGCACTGCTTTGCTGTACAAAGCAAGGCATAAGGCCAGGCCCAATAGCATCGGGCTAAAGAACAGACGGCCCTCTTAGAATCCTATGGCCCCAACAAAGTTGCACAGTTATTTGCATACACTTTCTTCCATTATTTTTCTTATTGGAATACAACACACACACACACACACACACTAAACCCAGCCTATATTCTCTTACACACCACTAGCATGTGCCTATTAAGAGAATCTGTTTGTGAATTTGTGAACAAATTAATTTCTATCAAGTAAAGCAGAGGAACTGACACACATAATTTTTAGAATACTTATTTTTCTTTTTAACTTTTAGTGTCTTCCTATATGTAGGTGTGCCATACATCCTTTGTGTTTGTGGACACCAAAAAAAAAATAAAAAATAAAAAAATAAAAAAGGCATTGGATGCCATGGAACTGGAGTCACCATGTGGCTGCTAGGAAGCAAACCTGGGTCCTCCGGAAGAGCAGCGTGTGGTCTTAACTGCTGAGCAAGCTCTCTGGCCACACACAAACCCCTTTGCAACTAAGGAATAGTCCCAGAGGTCCTGAGCTCTTCACAGCTATATGCACTTACTGACAGAATTAATAGAGGGTATTAAGGAACTTATGGAAATTGGTGTCTATTATAATACAAATTAGGATCAGCACATTCACAAGATATTCTTGACCAATAAAAACTATGTGACACTGCATTCCTTCATAGGTTATTATTATTATTATTATTATTATTATTATTATTATTATTATTATTATTATTTATCATTATCATTATTACTGAATGAAGAATAACAGTAATCCAAAATTATTCAGATCCCTGCGTGGCAAACACAAATTCATTTATCTTTGTCAAGACACTCAGTATAATCATTATTTTCTTAGAGGTGCTGCACATGTACCAGGACCGTTACTTATTCCTTTTGAGTCCCTCTCTGGAGGCAGGAGAGGCTAATTTGACATGTAATACGGGAGGGTTTCAGGGTCAGGGAAGTTACACTGTGTTCTGAGGAAGTGACCATAAAAGTTTCTTGTGAAGTGTGCTTTTGCATAATAAAAAAGAAAGTCACAGAAAGTCAGTTTTCTCATAATAGAGGGAAGTTGTGCTACCCAGAGGGAGGGTATATTTTGTACATGAGAAGGCAATCTTAGAAGAAAGAATTACAACTGCCCTGAGTTGTGCAACCTAAGCCACATCTCTATTGGATATACATTTTCACATTTAATTTTAGAAAACATTAAAATAGGTGTTATTTTGTTCTCAAATATTGCACATAATAAAAATCTTTGTTCAATTTAAAAAAAATTCTACGTACCTTAAAATTAGTTATAAGAAAGGAAAAAGATCTTTTACCTTTAAATTTCTTCATATGAATTTTTAAAGTCCCAACATGGTCTCCAGGCGAGTTACTTCATGCATTCAGATGGACTTTCATACCTTCCACTTGCCTGGGCAGAGGTATTGGGCCTGGGGCCAGCAAGATGGCTCAGGAGGTAAAGGTGCTTGCCCAGCAAGTCTGATGCCTTGACTTCAATTTGCAGAACCCATGCTGGAAGGAGACAAGTGAGCCTTGAATGCTCTTCTCTGTCTGAACACTGTGGCGCATACATACCTGAATTCACACACACACACACACACACACACACACACACACACACACACGGTGTCACACACATCATACACATCACATGTCATGCATATCACACACCAAAGACATCACACACATACACACACATGAGAGAGCACACATCATACATATCACATGTCATGCATATCACACAACAAATACGTCACACACATATGCACATGTGTGCATGCGCACACGCACACACACACACTTAGGACCATAGTTATACTCAAGGGAAACCTGTTTCATATGATAAAAATGTGAAAATAATGCTGATTCATTTGCATTGAGAGACTGATGACGCTGAATAGAGTAGATTCAGACTAGAATCTGTAGGCAGGCATGGTGACACGCACCTGTAATCCTAGCACCTGGGAGGCAGAGGCAGGCAGATCTCTGTGGGTTCAAGGTCAGCCTGGTCTACAAAGTGAGTCCAGGACAGGCAGGTCTCTTGTTACACTGAGAAACCCTGTCTCAAAAAACCAAACCAAACAAACCAAAACAAAAAACCCTCAAAATCTAGAATCTGTGAATGCATGCCAATAAACTTGTATACACTACAACAAAATAAACTGCTTTGGAAATTTGAGAATATTATTTTTAGTAAATTAAAAACATCCTATATTTCCAGAGTTACATCCTGAAACTAAACAGAAAATCACCGTAATAAAAGAGATAAGCAACAAAGGAAGCAGGCCCCAATGTCACCTTCCAGACTTCAAAGCATGTGTTAGGCTTTACGCTGCTCTGGAAAACATGCATGTGAGTGGGTTCCAAGACTTTGTGTCTTTTCCTGTCCTGCATGGACTGTTTGGATTTTAGACAGCATGTGGGACAGAAAAAGATGTTTAAACCTTTAACCCACTACACTTCAGACAGAAGTTTAGTGCATGCCTGTTACACATGACTTGCCACGAATCTTGCATATATATTATAATTCTTCATGCTTCACAGCAATTCTCTCCTGTTCCATACATATAGGAGTGGGGATTAGAATGCTCTAGAAACTGAAACTATGGTGTTAAAGAATTTCACATGTTGGGCTGGAGAGATGGCTCAGTGGTTAAGGTCCTGAGTTCAATTCCCAGCAACCACATGGTGGCTCACAACCATCTGTAATGTGATCTGATGCCCTCTTCTGGCCTGTAGGTGTACATGCAGGCAGAGTACTGTATACATAATAATAAATAAATAAATCTTTTAAAAAATTTCACATGCACTAAATGGTTGAGGAGTGACTTAACACAGTAGAATTTGAACTGCTAGACTATACTGTCTTCTTCTGCAGTCAAGAGAAAGGTTACTCTCCCTCATAGCCAATGAGTGAGTGCTGAAGCTGATGACTTTTGTCTGTTGTCATGAAATAAGATGACAACCGACATCAACGACAATATTTATCTTGTCACTAGCGGCTATGCTAATTTTCCTTCTACCAGAACGTCCATGGATAAGTGCACCCTCTGACTAAAGCAGTTTAACAAATCAACTTAGAGAATCGAATCTCACCCTTTTTAATCAAGAATGTGCAATTCCTTTAGGAAATGGACTTGGAGCATGCGGTTGTAATTCAGTTCATTGATCGCGTTAAGCAGGAATTGACAAGTGTTGCGTAGAAAAGCCACATAATAAATACTTCAGGATCTGTGGCCTGACTGCCTCTTGCATAACACTCAACTCCACTGTTGTACAAAAAGTAATAATGGACAATGTAGAGCATGCTTGCATTCCAATAAAACTTTATTCACAAACACAATTTGCTAGCAACTGCTTTTTGAGGAAATTAAAAATAATAGCATGGGGTTGTGATTTTATTAAGTAAAGATTCGCCTCTGCAACAATGATCATATGAGGTCCTGATTAGTGTGACGTTTTGTCATCTCATCAAAGCGTGGGGCACGGGAAACTGGAGGGGTGTGCAATTTTGACATATTGACTGAAAGCTGAGATTTTTAGCATAGTTTAATTCTGTGCTGATCAATAATGTGACATTAAGACCAGTCAGTTCCCTACATTGTATTCCTAAGGATGAGCCTCAATATTTATCTTTCTTCTAACTTACCATCTGTATAGAAACCCAAAGTTGTTGCCCTTGCTGTTAATGTTATAGGTTGCTATGGAGACACCCTGTCTTCAGCCCTTACCATATGGCAGAGATGCAGGGTTGGCCCAACCTCCGGGACATCAATGTTCAATGCCTAATTTGAATCCTCTTTTCTGTTTTTTAAACAAATATTATTTTGCATTTATTCTTCATGTCATTCCTCTACACTTACTAAATGGACAGTTTGACTCTTACGGTCTTCCTCTGACAGTCTTTTCATGCTGTAATTTTTGAAGCATTTATTTATTTTATGTGCTAGCACTTTATTGCATGTATATATGTGGTGTGTGTGTGTGTGTGTGTGTGTGTGTGTGTGTGTTTTCCTGATGCCCACTGAGGCTATAAGAGGATATTGGATCCATGGGAACTGGAGTTGCAATTGGAGATGATGGAGCCACACCCTGGTGCCTCACGCGTAAAAGAATGACAGCACTTGCTCTTCCATTTTGACTTAAACCCTCAGCTCATTATCCTGTTCCCACAACGCCCCATTGCCTGACTTTGGCCTGACCACTCAGCCTTGTCTCTCAAATTCTCTTTCCAAAGGTCTTGGTCTGGACTTTGGCCTCATCATTGCTGATTTGTGCTCGAATGTTCTTCCTTCAGCCTATGTCAAGCGTCTTCAGAATCCCTCCCTGGGGGAATTGTGTGTGAACACCGGTTTTATCTTGGACAGCTGCACTTCCTGCCCTGATGAGGCAGAACCTACTGTACTTTGAGTAGAATCACAGGTGAATCCTCACAGGCAGCTCACACGTGTGTCAGGCACGTAGTCGGAGCACGCTGAGCGGAAGAACTGATACAGTGCTGACAGGATGAGTGACACCTCATTAAATGGAGGAAGCTCCCAAGGTCACACAGATAGGCTGCACCAAGAGCTCAGTGGGTTTTAACCACTGAGCACATGAATTTTGCTTGGAAAATGGGTGCATAGAATAGGGACAAAAAAAAAAAAAAACTAAAGAAGTGATTTGATAAACCATATCATATACACGCATAAACCCCTTAAACAATAAAAATCTTAAACTTATAAAATAGAGGAAAGCTTATTTTTCTCCTTCAAGTTAAAAAAAAAAGCTGGCAAAGGAAACTCCCTAGCTAACAGTGTAACTAATTACTCGATTTTTGACAAACTGAAATTGCTGAGACCATGGAAGCTGTGTTTTCTGGTCATATGCTCCACGCATGCCTGTAGTCAGCTAAAGTAGTTGATATATATGGTTTCATCAGAGATCCCCTCATTTACAACTCAAAGCTGTCCAATACAATTCAAAACTGTCCACATCAGAATAAGATAGCGAAAATAGCCAATCTCGGAGGCCCAGAGTTTGTTACCTGTGAACACACAAATCTTTAATGGAGAATAGTCTTGGGGGGGGGGGCGGGGATGTTTAAATGAACACTAGAACTGATGAGGAAACTGCTGCCCGCAGTGAGTGAAGTTAGCGAAGATGGGCAGCCTGGTCCTTATACCCTGGGCCTTGCCTCTCACGTGTATTACATTTCAAACCCTTGGCCTTTGAGTACAAGGGCCTGAGGGCCTATTAACCCTAGCAAAGCAGACCTGGCCTCCAGCATCCCTCAGTCACTACCTGTTACAGGGTATGGGATGGCTGGTGTACCCCATCTCCTACCCTGAACTCTCCAGCCAGGGCGCTGAGTTGCGCTTCCTCCAGATGCTCTCCCCTATATAATCAGGCGTTTTGGTTACCCATCCCTCTTTTGTACCTTTGGCCTCCTGGCTGTTTTACTTGATTCCCTCCTCCCTTTCCTCACATGGTTCAGGGTCATGATCGCTCTGGATTCTCCCAAATGTGTCTGCCTCTGGCTATGCTTGCCTACATATCTATAATAAACTCTCTCCCTCTGCCATAACCAGGGACTGTCATGTCCTTTCCTTTCCTTTCCTTTCCTTTCCTTTTATTTATTTTATTCATTAAACCTGGAGCTTTCTCACTGCTGCCCAAAAGATCTGGGGAGACCAGTGGCCCTTTTCTTACCTGTAATAATCCGCTCCTTTGGGGTAAGTCAGTGTCCCAACCAAGGCATTCTTAGGCTCAGAGTTTCTCTCAGTGATGGCCAGTTTAGAGTGAAGGGTAGGTAAGCCAGAGCTCGCATGCCTCTTGATCCAGCAATGTGGAATCAGGAATCAGGAATACTTGCTCTGGCAATCAGCAATACTTGCTTCTAGAAAAAGAACAAAACAGATGGCGAGAAATACAGCAAAATCCAAAGCAAAAAGCAAGCAAGTCCAAACTTTTTTGTTGCCACATGTCACAACGCAGCATGAGACGTGAACTAAACAGATGCGTAAGCTATACGTAAGTACCACACTAGCATACTGCAGAGCTCAGCACTTTGTTTTCTTGTGACACATAGAGTACCATTAAAACCACACCCCACACCTCTCAAGGGTCATTCACTTGTTGTCTCGCTAATTTTGAGAAGGATGCTTTTAGTCTCTTTGGCTGGTTATAGAGATTGTGAATGTTTGTCTCTTTCATAGCTAGCACTGGTTTTTTGGCTGATTTTTCACAATGAAGAGCTACAGCCGTGTATGTGATGGGCGTCCTTCAGAGCACTTCCTCAGTTATAAAGCTCTGAGAGTTCGTTCTAACATAACTGCTGTAGCACAGCCAGGCCGGAGGACTACAGAAGCCTGCATTGAAAGGTATTAATTATAAAACTATAAAAGTAGCTGAACAAAAATCTTTCCATTCTTCCTCAGAAATACGATGTTTTCTACAGAAAATAAATAAATGTAGTAATCGTATTTCATAATATACAGGCTTTAGTCATATAGTTTTATATGCTCGTTAATACATATCAATAATAATACATTTAAATATTACATTGAATACAATAATACACTTAAATATTACAAATGAGTTGCATATGTATTATGTTGTAAATATACTATAGCTATATGTCTATAAGTAATAAATGTGAGCTTTGGAGAATATATTAATATGTGAATGCACATTTCTCAAAGGTGATACATATAGTATACACATACATATGCATACATAAACACATATATGCACACACACATATACATATATACACACACTAATACATATACACGTACGCTTACACACACACACACACACACACACACACACACACACACACACACACATATATATGTCACATCTTGGATTTGAATAAATCGAGATTGAAAACATTTTGGGCTATTTCATTTCCTCCTAGGAACGAGAACGAGAGCAACAGGAGGAGAGACATGCAGGACAGTCGCCATGTGTCCCTTGTAGAACAGGGAGTGTAAACAGGAACCAAGGCTGCATGGGAAATCCAGGACTCATCAGGTCAGAGCCTTGTTCTGAGGCTGAACAATTTTGGACTAAAATCTTTTTCAAAAAATTAGATGCTTATCTGCAATAAGTCACAGTCCTTCCAAAATTACTTTTTATTAATATTTAAATAGCCTAGCGGGTAGTTTAATGTTCAAACCAGTAAAAAAAAAGGCCATTATTTCTACCAGTGGTTTATGATTCTGGCAAGGATTCCAATCTTAAGACTTCCAGGTCCATCTTTGTCTCAAGCAATAGTCACTGTTTCACTTTTACATTAAACCAAATAGAACTTGGTTCTAGGAAAACTTGAGCTTGGCAACATGGTAAAATAAGCAATAAACATCTGTGACTTAGAACAAACCAAAACAAGTTGATGCTGTCCAATTCTCTAAAGCAGGAGTTTATTCCACTTACTTTTGCTTAAAATTGATATAAAAACCAGAATGACCTGACCTTGGCATGCACTTTCTATGCTTGGAAAAAGCCTCCGGAGTGGAAGACCCATTTAACATCCTGGCTCTGTCCTTCCTTGGGGTTATTGCTAAGACACTTCTCAGAGGGAAAATCAGAGAGGTCCAAATCTCTGTTCTTTGGAGAAGACTATAGTAACTGAAGAGGTTCAGAAATTTGTTATTTTTCCTACACTTGCTAACATTATACAGCAAAAGTACCATTAGGTTCTCTAACTAATTGTGTAAAAACTTTCAGAAATGAGTATTGAGTAGAAAGAAAAATATGTGTGGTAATGAGCACCAGAAAGTTGCACAGATGAGGTCTGGGTGGGACCAGAGAACACAGCTGTCTTTCCTAAGCTGGAAAGCCAAGGGATTCTGTAGATGCTGGATTTCTCATTGCACAGGTTTTTAAATCAATAAATTGGGGAGCATCTCCGAGGTTGCTAGTTCAGAAAAGGCCATATTTCTAAACATCTAAGCGAAATTTAAAAGACAGGAAAAAAAAACCCCACAATTTGAGCTAACTTTAAAATCCTAGCTTTATTTAGTTTTTTTAAAAAAGCAACATTTTTCTAGTCTGCTGTTCTGCAGCTATATAAAACATTCTGAACAAGACGAAAACTTGGAAAGGAAAGGGCTTGTTTCAGCTTACGCTTGCAGGTGACGATCCATCCCTGAGGGGAGTCAGGGCAAGAACTTGAGGCAGGAACTGAAGCCGAGTCCGTGAGGAACCCTGCCCAGAGTCCGGGTCCACCTGCCCAGAGACAGCACCATCCCAGAGCACATGGAGGTGGGGTGGGGTGGGGGGGAGCAGTGGGGAGTGTGCCCCTACATCAGTCAGTATCAATGCAACCCCTCATAGCTGAAGCAACTCTAGCTGAAGCAACTCTTCCCTCGTGGTTCCCTTTTCCCAGGTGACTTGGCTGTGTTAATTACCCAGGACGGCTTGATCATACTCCTTGGTGGCAAATCATGTTTCTCGAAAAGGTAGTAAGTACATCTAGATGACTAGAGATGTTTTACACTCTGTGTAAAAAAAAAAAAAAAGAGCTTGCCTTACATCAATTTAGTGTTTAAAAGCAAAACTATTATCTAAATGATTTGCTGGGAGCCTGCAGCAAAGACCTGCAGAATCCCAGGCCAGGCTCCTTCAGGAACCAGCTGAGATTACCCACTCACACATCTTCAGTTGTGAGGCAAGAGGTACAGACTACAGGCATCAGCACCAGCACCGGACACCGCTCAGCTAAAATATGTGCTTCCATCTATAAGTTATAAGAGAAGAGAAACAAACCAAGATGGAAAAGTGGGTGCACTTGGCTTGGAGAGTCCCTATAAATAACAACCCCAATCCTAATAGCATTTTCCCCTCTACACATATCCTAGCTTTTTACAGTTTAAAATCCTTCTAAATAATGATCTCATGGTTGGAACAGATGTTCTGGAAAGAACTAAGGTGGAAAGATGGGAGACAGATGTCCTTTATCTCTGAAGCCATGCTTCCTCCATCTTTGAGAAGATACATGTGGCAGATTGGTATCACTGGGTGCTAGTTACGAATGCAAATTTTCAGGGCTTACACCAAGCCTGGCTTGTTAGTTAGTTCCTTCTCTATTGATGTAATAAGATGCCATCCAAGGCAGCTTATAAAAGGAAATGCTTAATCGGACTTACGGTTTTGGAGGGCTAGAGTCTACAATGGTAGAGTGAAAGCATTGCGGCAGGAACAGCTGAGAACTCACACCTCAAGAAGGCAGGAGGCAGAGACAGGGCACACTGGGAATGATACCACTCTTTAGAAACCTCAAAGCCTGTCGCAGGCGATCTCCTAATCCTGCTCAAACGGTTCCACCAAGTACATCTAAATCTATGGGAGCCAGCCTCTCTCATTCCAACTACCCACCGCTGGTGATCCTTGAAGTCGCCCTGACATGCTTTGTTCAGCAGGCTTGTTGGTCATTTTGATATACCAACAAGTACAGAGTCGCTGTCATATCACTGGAGCAGATGGTGTGACAGAGAGGAGGTAATCACACAGGGATGAGTGTAGGGAGGAAGGAGAGCAGCTAGAGTACTTATGGGAGACAAGCAGGTTTTATCTGGATAAACTCGGTTCTGGAGAACTGAAACAGTGCTCAGCTAACATCCAGAAAGGTGTTGTTTTGTGGAAGGGCACAGAGACTATTAGGCACGCAAAGTAGTCAGAGTTAGAAAACACATCCAGAATGGCTACTGCTGGTACAGGTGGAAAATGCAGGAAAAAAAAATAATAGTACAAAGATTATCAAGTGCTATGTAGCTGCAGACGCTAGACCAGAGATTGTCTGCCATGCCCTAGATCATGCGTATGTAACTGAATAATGACAGAGATCTTACACATAAGTTACATTTTACTACTCCTCCAAATGAGTTTTGGGGGTTAATAAATCATAGATATCACAGCTAAGATTTGTCTTCCATCCATTCTGATAATTTTTTAAAGCCAGGTTAAGAGATCACTATGGTAGGGTTGGAGAGATGGCTCAGAGGTTAAGAGCACCAACTGCTCTTCCAAAGGTTCTGAGTTCAATTCCCAGCAACCACATGGTGGCTCACGACCATCTACAATAAGATCAGGTGCCTTCTTCTGGAGTGCAGTTGTATATGCAGGCAAAACACTGTATACATAATAAATAAATATTTTTGAAAAAAGAGGTCACTATGGTAATTAGAGAAGAGAACATATAAGCAGGTTAGTATTACATTGCTCCAGACTTCATCTTCTACAGGCACTATACTCACCGAGTGGGAATTATCCAATGCCCTGCATGCAGGTAAGAATTGCTTCTCTCATCTTGTTTACCGCAATGACTGCTTTTAAAGCTCTGTGTTTGAGGGATGGTGCTATGGGGTAAAAGCTTCCTGGTGCTGTCAGCACAGATTTGGAGTGTCTCACAATAGTGTCAATATCAAATAAGCTTCAAAAGAAATTAGAGTTTTATTTAAACTGTAACATATGTACTTTTATTTAGAAAATATGACTCTCAAGCATTTGACAACCTGAAGCATTAACAATTATTTTTAAAATATATTTTTAAAAATACAGCAAGAATGACCACTAAACAATCAGGAGTTATATAAATGTTACATTCATAGTGTTTTGGCTGTTTGTATTTGGCAACCTTGAAGAAAACATCTTTCCTATCTTAGTGCATCTAAAATTCTGAATGTAAATCAATATCTATCATTTCTCTTCTCTATCAACTTAAAACATCTATCTAGACCTAAAAACATCTTAACCTCTAAGTAGCTAAGCTTAACTGTTAAGACTAAACTATCTGGTCTTCAACCCCATCAGAGACTTGAGAAGGAATAAAAGTAATTACTTGAGTAAACAGGAAGTGCAGGTTAGCAGCTTCCAAGGTGAAAAAAAAATGACAGAGACAGTTTGCTGCCTGGACAGTCACCCATAACTCTCTATAATGTTGGAGCATCATCTTCAGCCTTCTGGCCCAGTATATCTGATGAACGTATTTGCAAGGCAGGAACTATTGAGGACTTGTTTACCCTGTCTTGGCAGAGTTTGGCAGTTGACTCTGCCTGCATCCAAGCTTGCTTATGTCCCATTTCCCTTAAGGGTGGGGGTGGGTAGGTTTTTGGTTGCTTTCTTGGCCTATTTTCTTGTTTATTTTCATTGGGAGTTGGTTATAAGTTACTACTGCTCTTATTCAGAGAAGAAAGGAGGTTGGACTCAGAGATGTCTCTCTTTTCCTTTATCTTTCTCTCTTAGGTTTGGAGATAGGAGCTGAAAAGAAAAAAGAGGGGGAATATAGAAATATATAGGGAGAATAGGACAAAAAGTAGACTATTGAATCTACTCCTCAATTTAAGGCCTTAATTGTTGCTCATAAGGTTATTTTTAATTCATTGGAATAGAATTTTGATGCAAAATAAGTTTAATTCTCATACATTGGTATAGAATTAACAATTATAATGAGACTCATAAATGTGTCCTGAGTCAAATGCAGAAATGAGACCCTTGTAAAATTTGGGGCAGGGGGAGTGTTGAACAATGTTTATTCAATGTAAAGCAACCCCAGCTCCATGGGGAAGAAAGTTCCAAGAATAACAGAGAATAACACAAATTAAATACCCGCTCACACATTTGCAGGCACACACACACACACACACACACACACACACACACACACACACACACACACACATGCACATACCCCACACCATGCCCCCCCCCCCACTCTCACCAACCACACATCCAAGTTCCAGCAGTGATAAACACCTGCTTCTCTCCAGCCTGAGTGGCAGCTAGCAGGACCTCACAGTTGAGAAGTGAGGCTTCAGGATGGGTCCTCATAACAGCCTTGTCCCTCCATGTCCCTCCCTTGCTGGAGGTCAAAGTGAGCCAGATGGGATGCCTAGGAGGTAGTTGTCAACTCTTTCCCACTCTACCGCAGACGTTTCTTGGCTCGCATCTCATTCATGGCCTCTTCTATGGAGCGAGTGTCGCGCTTGTTGGCCCCCGGCACACAGCCATAGGTCTTGTTGGCTTGTAGCATGTGGGCTGCATCAGGCTCACCACCAGGTGTCTCTGCTGGGCTGCTTCCTCCTCGGGCTTCTGAGGCAGTTCCTTTAGCTTCTGCTTCTATTCCGCCTTCTGTGGGTCCCACTCCCCTCCATGATGGTAGGAGTCTAGCTCTTCACAGGAGGTTGCAAACTCCTTTTTGAAGATCATGACATAGCGACAGTCATCATCTTCTTCAAAGGAGAAGGACGTGAGGCCAGCTGCCTCTACCACATCATGTAGTACGCTCCTCTCTATCTTGTTCATTGGCTGCAACTTTTTCTTGATCTGTCCGCTGTCCTGGATGAAATCAGACACCTCTTTCTCCACCGTTTTACAAAACTCCACTTTTTTCTGTTTGTCTTGCTCCGGTAGTTTCTTCAGGCATGCAGCCTGCTCTCGGGCCTTGAGGGCCGACTCTCCTGGTCACCAAGGCTGGGTGGCTTCTCCGTGGAGCTCAGGATGGAGCCCAGTACGTCCGCCATCTTGGGAATGACTGAGATGGGGCCCTTGTAAATTATAATCCACAGGAAATGTACGTCTAATGTAGGCTTACAAGTCTCCTTAGAGATGGCAGAGTGGCTCTAGGCTTATCAATGCTTGGGTTTGTTTGGATATATGTACACGTCTTTAGAGAGGAGGTGTTGGCTAAATAGGTAATAGCCAGGAGAACAGGATGAGGGAGACACTGGCCGGTTCAAGTGGACTGCAACAGACTGATGGGCTGTGATTGCAATCGCCACAGTAGAGGAGTGCTCTTGGGTTGCATCATTCCCGTTTTCTGACTGGGTTCAACAGGTCTTGCTGTATTTGTTTTTCAAACATGGAGACAAGTGCTTGTAGACCAACTCTGTGTTCCCATGCACAGGAGAGGGTTTCTGTTGAGCTGATGGCATGGCTTTTTCTATACTTTTTGTCCCTTTATGAAAACTTTCGTAGCACTTTTAATAGAATTAACATTTATTTATTATTCAAAGTGTTTCCTTAGGAAGAAGCAACTTAGATGTCTTAAGTAATGGAAACTTGGCATAAGGCAAGAACATACCTGGTGAGGAAGGAAAACCATCTTGATACCATCTGCTCTTCTGGAATTATTCTTGGACAGACCGTTAAATAACAAGTACCACTTGGCCTGTTATTTATTTATTTATTTGTTTTGTTTTGAAAGGGCACATTAAGAAAGGCTTGGGAGGTAAAGAAGACAGAAAAATAGCCTACCCAGATAGCATCTTTATTGGGTGTGGGATGGGAGTTAAGACTTGAATTAGGGACTGGAGTTATGAAATTCCTGGTTATACCACCATGCTCCACAGGCAGAGGACAAGAGCCTGGCAGCATGTCATGGAGGGCTGGCAGGTAGACAGTGTCTACAAAAATATCTGGTGCTCCTTATATGCTACCTAAAAACTTCATAGAAGTCAAAAGAAATAGATCAAATATAGTGATGTATTTTATTGAACTCACTAATCCAAGCTGTTATTTAATATATGTAAGATTAATCCACATAAAAGTTTTTGTTTTACGTGATATTTGTTTTTGAGACAGCATCTTATTGGTTGTCATCAAATTTGGGAATGTAGCTACCTCAACCCTACAAGAGCCAATATGACATGTGTCCACCACCATGCACAGCCGATAAAAGCTATTGATGAGATTTATATTACTTTCCTTGACCAAGTTTTCAAAACCTACTTAGTTGTTAATGTATGGAGTATATTTTAATTAGATGGTGAATTTTCATCATATATATATATATATATATATATATATATATATATATATTACCATAAATATAGTGTACCATAAATATAGTACCATATATATAGTGTACCATAAAATGTAAAGTTAAAAGGTAGATTTATATGCTCAACTATGTTAAAGAGTCACTTTCTAGTAGCCAGACTAAATATCAGTATTGTCTTAATCTGAAGAACTGAAAACACCAACACCAATGAAACTTAAGCTCATTGGCTGCACTTATTACATTTCTATGACTTGGTAGTCATGTGTGTCCAGTGGATAGTGCATTAGACAGCACTGGGCTGGTGAAAAACAACTGGAAGGAGCAGAAACATTCAGAAAATTGGAGTTGTACTCATAAACATCGTGTAAGGATTTACACAGGATAAATTGTAGCAAAACGAACCCAAGAGGATATAAATGATAACTTAGAAAGAAACATGGAAACATGGACAGTGATGAGAGAGCTGGTAAGAAAGCAGCGGGGGGAAAAGGCTAGACCCCTGTAGGAGTAACTGAATGGGGACAATAGAAGGGAGAAAGGCACAGCTAAGATAGAGGGAAAGGAAAGGGTAGAAAAAGGGAGAAAGAAAGCCTTTAATTTTCTCTTTTCAAAATTTTTAATATTTTATTAATTTATTCATATTACATCTCCATTGTCAGCCCATCCCTTGTATTCTCCCATTACTCCCTCCCTCCCACTTTCCCCCTACTCCCCTCCCCTATGACTGTGACTGAGGGGGACTTCTTCCCCCTGTATATGCTCATAGGGTATCAAGTCTCTTCTTGGTAACCTGCTATCCTTCCTCTGAGTGCCACCAGGCCTTCCCATCCAGGGGACGTGGTCAAATATGGGTCACACTAGAGTTCGTGTGAAAGTCAGTCCCCACTCTCCACTCAACTGTGGAGACTGTCCTGTCCACTTGCTAGATCAGGATAGGGGTTCGAAGGTTACTGCACGTATTGTCCTTGGTTGATGCCATAGTTTGAGCAGGACTCCCTGGCCCAGATCCGCCC
The DNA here is from genome assembly GCF_964271855.1 of Acomys minous. NCBI lineage: Eukaryota > Metazoa > Chordata > Mammalia > Rodentia > Muridae > Acomys > Acomys minous. The sequence goes on from NC_140491.1 coordinate 45,805,547, forward strand.
ATCAAAATGTTCTTTTTGTAGGTTTCTAGGACCCTCTGGATCTTTCTATTTCCCCATTCTCCCATGCTTCTTTTACCTAGAGTTCCAATAGGATGTTCTCCCCTCTGTCCCACTTTCCTGGGAAGCGAAGACTTTCAATAAAAGAGCATTCAGAACATTTAGTTGCCCATAGTCAAACAAATAGTGCAACATTAGTTTTCCAAAGAGGAATAGGAAGTAGATAGAAGTTTACTAGTAGGAGGAGGCGGCATCATCCCAGGGAATTTCTGGTAAAGAAAATCTGTCTCTGACATAGGAAAATATGACCAAATAGGTGGCTAATATCTTTTGGCAGCTTCTGAGTACTTAACTCTGTTCAGTATTTCCTTGCAATTTTTTCTAGGTACCAACAACTAGTAGCATTATGACTGTATAAAAATGTATTTGAGAGACTCTCTCCTGATCATCGATAAACACTATTTCCATGTTTCATAGGATACACAAAAATTAAATATATGAGCAACAGTCCAAATGTACTAAAGCAGGTTCTAGAGAAGAGATGTGTAATTATTCTTGCAGATGTTGTGCCAAGAGTATCCATCCTTTTGACATTGCAAACTGACATTATTGTCTAAAACTATGTTAGGCCACATTTATATAGCTATGCTGGTGCACATAGGGCTTGGTGGACTTCAAGTGGGACACTGCTGCAAGCAATGTAAGTTGTCATTATTTGGAATAAGAATTCTGTAAAACATTCTGTTAAATCTTGACTCCATTTAGAGAAATTTGAGCTCCACAATGAATATGTTTCTCTCTACTTTGATAATGAAAACATTTTAAAATATTTTTCTCACAATGTTCATTGTTTATAAGAAGTAATGCATTGCTTTCTTAGGATTCCTTTGCTTTAAAGAGTGGAAGTAACAGATGGCAAATATAAAGAGAAAGGCCTCCTAGTGGCTAACATCCTTATGAATGACAAGATGAGCCCAATCAATCAAAATGAGATGTAGTGGAGGTTGAAAGTTGTTTCAAACTCTTCAAAATCAAGGACTCAGAAGAGTTTGGACAGTCAGAGAAAGAGTGCCTCAGGCTGTTGGCTGGTTTATAGGCTCTACAGGAGTCTGATAGTAGGGATGACCTGGGACACTTGCTGTCCAGATGGAGAAGAGAGACATCAATGAAGGACACTCATAGGTTAAGCCACAAGTGTGGGGTAGCATCCCGAGAGAGGAGTCTCAAAGGGCAATGCAGTGAGAGCAGTGGCTGTCTCAAAGGAGCGTCAGAGAAAGGACACTTTAGTTGATCTCAAATACCGTGGAACTCTTACTTAGGAAGGAAGGGAGGGAGGGAGGAAGGAAGGAGCTTGAGGTTCCACTCACTCAATTTTCCCTAAGATAAACTTCTGCTCTCAGAAGTTCTTGGAGAATTTACAGAAAGGTTAAAGAACGTGGCTTGTACATAATCTCTTCTAGCTAACAGGAAGGAAAGAACGTTTAACAAGCAATTTTCTAAACCAGTGTTAGTCCCAAACCAAATTCACACAAAATGAGCACGAGGCTGAAAACAACAGAGCCATACTGCTCCTGAATGTGGATGTTAAAATTCTTAACAAAATATGAATATCATTAAATAAGTATGCATTATATAACATGGACTACTAGCATTATTGAATTTTTGTATAATAATCACATCATGCAAAGCTAAGATGAGATTTTTCTAAGAATATACAGTTGTAATTAACATTTGGTTCTCAACATAGTCTATCATGCTTAGCCTAAAGAAGGAAAAAACACACAAGAAAATCAATGAAAACATTAGTTAACAAAATCTTATATCAGTTTATTACAGAACTTTCAGAAAAATAGAAACTAAGAGAGATCTTTCAACTAGATAGGAAACATCTCCAAATGCCCACAGTAAATGTTGCAATGGATAATGATAAGTTCTTTTTCTAAGATAGCAAATAAAAAAGAATATCTGTTCTTACTGTTCCTATTCAATAAAATACTGGATGTTCTAGAGCAAAAGTATGGGAAGAAAAAGTAATGAGCAGCAGAGACTGCGACAGCAATTTCAAAAACATTTACTATTTGTAGATGCTGTGATTGTCTGCATAGAGAACACCAGGGAAATAAAATAGAAGCAAAACCTCCTGGAAGCAATAAACAAGCTCAAAAAGTTTAACACACAAAAATCTAACTTTTTAAAAGCTAACAATGAATGAATGAATAATAAAATTCTGAAATAAAACAACACTTAAGTTGTTTGAAAAGAAAGGTAATATTTAGGTACAACCCAATCAACATGAGTAGGATTTGCTATTAAAAACTACAGAAGCCTTATGAAAGAAAGAGATTTCTAAATAAATGGAGAAGCATAGCCTGTTAATTGATGTACAGACACAGGAAGGAAAAGAAATTGCTTTCAAATAGACAAAAAACATTCTTAGTAGACATAGAAAAGAGTGTTTTAATCATTTATGGAAAGATAAAGGAACTAGATTAAAATAAATTTGAAAAATAATAAAATACAATAAAACATTGTTTCTTTCTTGATTGAAAATTAAGATGTATTTATTTATTCATTTATTAAATTATTTTCTCATATATTACGTTCTAGCTGCAGTTTCCCCGTCCTCTCCTCCCAGCTCCTCCCCCTACCTCTCTTCCCCCCATCCATTCCTCCTGTTTCCCTTCAGGAAAGGGCATATTAACCCTCCCAGGGATGTTAACCAAATGCGGTATATCAAGTTGCAATAAAACTAAGCACATCCCCTCATATTAGGGCTGGAAGAGACAACCCAGTATGAGAAAAAGGATCCCAAAAGGAGGCAAAAGAGTCAGAGACAGTTCTTGCTCCCACCATCAGGAGTCCCACAAGAAGACCAAGCTACGCAAGTAAAACGTATATGCAGAGGGCCCAGGACAGTCTCATGCCGGCTCAGCGGTTGTCAGTTCAGTCTCTGTGAGACACTGGAACCCCGGGTTCCTGGATTCTGTGTGTGTATGTGTGTGTGTGTGTGTGTGTGTGTGTGTGTGTGTGTGTGTGTGTGTGGTGTCCTTGACCCTTTTGGATCCTTCAAACCTTTCTCCCCCTTTTTTGCAGGATTTAGGGAATTCTGTCTGACTTTTGGCTGTAGGTCTCTGCATCTGTTTCATCAGTTGCTGGATAGTGCCTTTCTGATGGTGATTACACCACGCTCCTGTCTCCAAGTATAGCAGAATATCATTAGGAATCATAGTAAACGTGACCATCTTACCAACAGCAATCTACAGAGCCAATCAATCCCCTTCAAAATTCCAACACAATTCTTTACCTTGAAAGAACAATAATAAACTTCATATAGAAAAAAACAGAAACCAAGCTAGCTAAAATCACTGTATATAATAAGATAACCTTTGGAGGTATCACCATCCCTGATTTCAAACTGTACTACAGAGAAATAGTAATAAAAACTGCATGGTATTGGCATAAAAGGAGACAGGTTGATCAGTGGGATTGAACTGAAGATCCAGACATAAATTCACACACCTACAGACACCTTTCTTTCTTTCTTTCTTTCTTTCTTTCTTTCTTTCTTTCTTTTCTTTCTCTTTTTGCACTAACCAAGGACAATACAAGTAGTAAACATCGAACACAGACACTTTAACAAAAATAAAGAAAGAAAGAAGCCAAAATTATACAATAGAAAAAGAAGGCAACCCCAACAAATGGTGCTGGTCTAACTGGATGTCATCAAGTAGAAGAATACAAATAAATCCGTATCTATCACCCTGCACAAAACTCAAGTCCAAGTGGATCAAAGACCTCAACATAAAACCAGATGCATTGAACCTGATAGAGGAGAAAGGGGAGAATAATCTTGAACACATTGGGTCAGGAGACAACCTCCTGAACAGAACCCTGTTTCTTAATTAGGACTTCTTATATCGCCAGAATATTCAGTATGGAACTATTGCTTGATAGAAGATGGATATCAACAGAACAAAGACGAGCCTAGATATACATAAATGTGGCTGGGTTTTCATATAAATGGAAAAAGAACTAAGTAACAAACTGTCCAATAACATGTTTAACAGCCAATGCTCTACCAGCTTCTTTTCAGGGACCCTCCAGCTAAGATACCTGAAAAACTTGCATCAGGCATCTGGTCCAAGCAATCTCAGGCACTGGACACTAGGTGACACAGAGAGAAAATTTAGAATAGCGCCTGTATCCTTCAAAACTAGACCAATGGAGCAAAATGGCAGCCCAACCACACTATGATTCAGTCCTTTCCTGAACACTATGAACATCTCCATTGAGAAAAAGCAAGATGAGCAAAAAGAAAGAAAAAAAAATAAACCAACACACTAACTCCAGACTCAGAGATCTCAGCATAGAAATAGAGGCAACATGGGAAACCAAGATAGCACAGCTCCTCCCAAAGTTACTCATGCTGTAGTAATGGCCCCTAATAAAAATTACCTGGAAGAAACTTCCAGACAAAGAACTTAAATGAATCATTCTAACTCTGTTCGAGCAGTTCAAAGAAAACATGAATATACTCTGATAGAAAAAAACTCAAAGAGATAAAAGAAATTAAGGAATAAATTGGGTCAGTCTGAGTTATCAAAATGGAACTCAACAGAGTTAGAATTGCTGAAAAACAATCCAGAATGAAAGAACAGTGGCAGTAAAAAAGACAGTAAGCTGGAGGTTGAGGGGGAGTCACCTGCGTGGAAATCTTCACCACTAGAATGAATCAGTGTAAAACAGAACACTGGGATTGGAGGACATGGTAGAGGAACTAAATGTAAAAGTCAGTGATAAACTTAGAAAAATACATAGGTAGAATACAAGAGTTTTGGGACACCATCAAAGACATAACCTTCAGATAATTAGCATAGAAGGAAAAGAATGCTATACCCAACTGAGAGAAATAGCTTCCCGTCCTAGCACAAGAGGCCTACAGAGTACTAAGTATATAGAACAAGAAAATACACTTCTAACTAAATACTTCTAACATTAAAAAGATGAAATAAAGAAAATTGAAAGCTGGAAGAAAAGTCAGGCTGGAGCGAAAGTTCAGCTGTTAAGGCTGGGCTCATATCCACAATACCAAGTTATAAAGAAAGACCCATCTGAAACACCTTAGTACTTTAAAGAAACTTTTAAGCCAGAAGGGCTTGGACAGATTAATTCCAACCTCTGAAAGCTTACAATTGCTGAAGGATAAATAAAGCGTTTCCATGATCAGATAGACCCACGGTATTTACAACAGTTAAGCAGCTCTGGGGGTGGGGGGGGTGACACTGGAAGGAAAAGTTTAGTCTGAAGACAGGAATAAACACACCTAAAAATCAAGGGAATAAATACTTAATGCTAGGACAGCTAATCAATAGATATGAAAACAGCACAAATAATCAAAATGACAGAAATTAATATGCATGTCTCAATACCTCCAATAAAGAGAAAGAGATAGTAGATTGAAATAGAAACAAGATCCATCTTAGACAAAAAAACAAAAAAAAACCAAAATAAGTGTCTCTAAGAAACATACCTCACCGTCATTGGTAGCGATTGTTTTGGGGTAGAAGGATAAACAAAGTTACATCAGGTGAATGCAATTATAAGACAAGCAGATATAACTATCCTAATATTTGACAAAACAGACTTCAGACAAAAACTAGTCCAAAGAGGTTGAGGAAGGTCATTTCATACTCATTAGAGTAATAGTCCTCCCCTCTCAAAAGTCACAATTCTAAACATACATGAATCCAAGAAAGGTGCACCTGATGTCATATAACAAATACTGCTAGATCTAAAAGTACAAATTAGCTTCAGCACAGCAATAGTTGGTGAGTTCAGAAGTCCACTCTCCTCCCTAGACGAATCATCTGAATGAAAAACAAATGCTGCAATATTGAACCTAGATGACAGAGCACCCTACAGCACACCTATACAAGAGTTCACAACAACAGCAAAGAACACACCTGCTTCTCAGCTACCGACCCAACTTTCTCCAGCACTGATCACATAGCAAGTCTCAACAATAGAGACATTTAAATAGTATTCTGGAGCTGGAGAGATGGCTCAGCGGTTAAGAGTACTGGCTGCACTTCCAGAGGTCCTAAGTTTAATTCCAGCAACCACACGGTGGCTAACAACCTTCTAAAATGGGGTTTGGTGTCCTCTTCTGTCACACATGCAAGTAGAACACTCATTTAAATAAATAAATATTTAAAAAATAAATAAATAGTATTCTGATTTCTAAGTACACAAGCTCATGGAGATTAAACAGCACACTATGGAATCATAACTGGGCCAATTAAGAAACCAAGAATATTTTTTTAATTCCTGAAATTTAATAAAAAATGAAGCCACATCACACTAAATCTATAGGAAGCAATGAAGGCAGTACTATAACAAAAGTTCACAGGGCAAATATCTATGTCAAAAAAATTTCAGAAATCACAGATTAGTAACAATGATACATCTGAAGGCCTTGGGGAAACAAGAACAAACACCATCCAGAAACAATAGATGGGAGAGACAATCAAACTCAGGGCCCAAGACAATGAAATAGAAATAAAAAAAAAAACAATACAAAGAATCAATTAAAAAGTCGATTCCATGAAAAGTTAAGATCGACAAGTCCTTAGCCAAATTAACCAATGAGAGAAATGACTCAAATTAATAAAGTTAGAAAAATTAACAAAAAGGGGGGCAGAGGAGGATAAAACAGATAGTCAGAAAATCAAAAGGACACACTTTAATGGACTCATTTGTTTGTTTCATGGTTCCACGCACTTGGAGTACTTTTCCAGTTCATTTAACCCAAGGTTGTATCTATATCAGAAATATGGTATCTACTTAAATCAATAAATGCTGTACATCACATAGTCTCAAAGATAGAATTAACAGGTTTAAAAGGCCAGCAGGAAGGAATGGGCTCCTAAGGTCTCACCCGATATTGGCATTTAATGACTGCTGGGGAAGAGAGTCACTTTTCCTCAGAGGGTGGTCACTGGTAGTTGCTTATGCTCCCGATGGATGACCTCATGGATGTGTACACAGGGGCAGGACTGGTTGGAGTCAGTGGGTTATGAAAGATGCGCTGGAGATGAAACTGGAAGGAAGATGTTTTAGGGGCAGGGAATGAATTGGTGGGAGCAGGTGGGTGTGGATGTTATTAAGACACATTACAAAACACATAAAAATTTATTAGACAAATGAAACCTAAAATATATATTTGTTGTTGTCGTTGTTGTTGTTGTTGTTGTTGTTCTTGCTGTTGCTGTTGAAGGACTTCAACAAATATAATCATTGGTCATCTGCAGTCCAAAACCCAAATTTTTATCTATCAATATATAAACATTGATCTATGATGATTCTGAGATTCACTGACTCTATAAGAAGACTTACTGGATTTGGAGCAAATATCTCAAAAAAGTGCATAACTGGTGACAGAAGACACATTGCTTTAAGAGTCCCCTTGCCAGCTGCCAGGGACACACAAAGGACGGATTATCAAGGTCAACTGCAAGAAGGATATGAATTTCTTGTTTTTTTTATTTGGAATTTGGTTGATAAATCTCATAGTAAGTATAAGAAAACACACCCAGTGTTGGTCCAGAGGAAGAACCAAGGGGATCTGAGATGCAGAATTATTTTAGAGAAACTGTCTCTAGAAAGTCAAGCTCTTCTAGAGCTTAGTAACTTTTTTCTGTCGTTTTCTGCATACCCTATGACATCAACAATGTCTCTCAACATTTGTATGATTATACAATTATATGGGTGCACATGCTGAGACAATTGAGGGCAACTAAGAACCGCAATTGGATTGCCAGGCCAGTGAACATTCAAGCATGTGGAGGATGCTGGTGCTTTGGAGAAAGAGAAGACAAACTTCATACCAACATCAGGATTTTCTCTCTTGTATTTTTCTCTTAGCTAATGATTTCTGGCATTCCAAGAGTTTTCTAATTGACTATGAGAAGTTGTTGAGATAGCACAAGGTTGCCTAGAACAGACTCACTCTTAGCAATTATCTACTTTACTAGCTCAGTATTCAAAGCTTTCCAAGAGCCAGGTACATTCAACCTTTAATATGCAACAATAGATACGGGTCAATAGTGAAATAAATGCACCAACAGATGTTGATAAATATTGAAATGAATGCAACAAGGTAGGAAGGGGAAGAATGATGGCATTCAAGACAACATCAATACACTTGGCCTGTCAAGGCAATGAGCAGTGTATCCCACTTGATTGCCTCAATGGACAGCTGAGGAATCTAATGCAGGTAAGCAGGCATATGGCTTGTTTACTGGAAGAACATAGATGAATTAACTCCACAATGGTCACAATTGCATTTGTGTTTTAGTAGTTTATCAGTAAGCATCAAATGAGCTTTGATACCTCATGGATAAAGCTGACATTGTGCACCATCTCTCTCCATAGGAGTGACCTTCTTTCTTTGTTATCAAATTAATAATAATAATGACATGGTGATAACGATGATGATGATGATGATTATGGTAAGAAAGATTTGTTTCTTGCAACTAATGGCAGTAGGGTTTGCATAGATCTTCCTAGATCTACTGTCAATTTCTTCCTGATCTGTTTTCTTTTGAAAGTATATTCTTTCTTTTCTTAATTAAGTATGAACTGAGCAGAGGGCCTTCTTTTTTGAAGACCACATCACTGAAAGAGGGAGAAAAAAAGTGACTTTTCAATTGAGAAATGGTTCCTCAGCTAGTGAGGGCAGAGTGAGCTCGTAAACCCAGCTGTAAATGACCCCTGAGCTCTGTGGTCTTGCTTCCCCACAATTGCAACATTAATCTACTCATGAGGAAAACCACAAAGTATCCTAACAGCTGTCAAGGTGACCAACAACAGAGTGTATCTGGGAAACCGTCATGAGTGAGACCATCCTAACAGCTCCCAACAACCAAAGTGGACTCCTGAGGCCAAACTCTTTGAACAGGATACAGTATGGAGACTGCCACTGTTTAATGAGTGTATATTGGATACACCAACTGGTAATGGTGGCAGCTTCTAGGCCAGAGACTACAGATATAATAAGCCTTAATCTGGGACCCCAGAATCTCTGTACTTGGCCACTATCTATCAGAATAAATGTCACAACTAAGGAGGTAAACTGTTACAGTGATGGGATACAGGGTTACAAAGTGGAAGACACTGAGACACTGTAGAGAGCAAAGGTGTGCTTAGGAAGAGACACAACCACAAGATGCACCAAGTTGAATGGTTTCATGCTGTGGGAAGTTAGAGAGGTTGAAAGAGATGTGCCCTTGAGGGTCAACTAAGTTAGGAGATTGTCAGCAAAAAGCACCAGATAAGCACTTTAGACTTTATTGTCTGTTGTTTTTTTAGTATAGTCTAGTCTTTTTTAAAGGAAGCTTTAGTTTTTAAGTAGTAAAAGATACTTCAAAGAGCTTAAGACTTAGATGTTTATGCCTTTTGAAACTTATTCCATACTACATGTAGAAAGAATTAATAAAAAACATTAACAAGGGCTTGGAATATGACTCATGGGTAGACCACTTGCTGAGCAAGCACAAGGCCCTGGGTTCCATCCCTAGTACTTTTTCTCCAAATAAAAGTGTTAATAGAAATTGTGATCACTGAAGTATCTGCTGGCTGAGACTGAAACACGAGCATTAATAATTGGACTGAATTTAGGAAGAGTCTTTCTGGGGAAAAAAACAAATGAAAGTCTTTCTCAAAACATATAATTGTGTGAAGTTAGTCACATGTTGTTGGAGCTCACACACTGGTCCATTGATACCCCCCTACCTTAACTACTACAGAACAACCAAGGACAGTCCTTATGTCCCAGCACCTGATGTAATGACCAAAAAGAGCCATCCCAAGCCTTCCCTTCAAATGCAGAACAAGATCCTTTGTCACAAGCCCTTCACTCTGCCATGTCCTTCACTGTCCTGCGCCTTCCTGTATGACCCTTTATGCTGTGTCATCTGTTCCCAGGAATTTGCAACTATGAGTATCTTCCTTCTAATCAAGATGATTATTCCTGTGCCTGTGTGTCTTGGCACATGCCCTGGCATCACTAACATACCATCTACCAAAGCAGCTCACGGCCCATCTCCGGGAGGCTGTCCACCCTTTCTGGAGACAGCGTGTATATACTTATAAGCTGTGACTGTTCAGGCCTCACTGTACCTCCCAGTTTCGATGGCTTTGTCTTTGTGCCCAAGTCTACAGTTTTCTGCTTACAAACTTCAGATGGTGGTTTCATCTCTCCCAGGATGAGAGCCTGTTCTAGGCATACTCTTGGCAAACAATGCAGTTTCAAAACGTGATTATTGAATAAGCAAGTGAGTAACATGGTTGGTGAAGATAAAATTAGAAATGAGAGATTTAAAGTCAAATCATTATATTTTCCCTCTTTGGGCCAATGACAAAATGGGTTTAATACATGGATACTGAGTATACTGCCAGATGCCTACTTTATTACAGGTCCTCAAATTTCTCTTGCACCTAAGAAAGAAGATTTATTGGTTTTCCACGTTTTGTCCCATTTGGGCCCTGAGACTTCAACATGGAAATAGAGCCCACCACATCTCATGGTTGAAAAGTTCACTCTGACCTGCTGTAAGCTCTTTGTAGTGGTTCTTAGAAGAAATTAGAATGAGAGGGCAGAACAGGATTTTTAATTTATTTCACATGTAATATATGGAGATTTCGTGTTTTTTTCCCTCAGCAACAATGCCTAGTAGCAGAATGAAGTTTGAAACCATCCCGAAAGACATGTCTCCTTAACTATTTTCTTGATAGAAGTGACAAAAATAATTAAATGAAAACAAAACTCTTTTTAGATGGCCCACAGCAAGTCTTTGTTGTTATTACTACTAGCCAATGCTTTAACCCAATGCTATAACCCAATGCTATACATAACCCAATGCCCAGGATATTGTCTCCCAATTTCACAATTACAAGCTCCAGAAATACAGCTCCTTCCTAGGGTCTCACAGCCACCCCTGTTCTGAAGTACACCTGTTGTCTGCCTGGTACCATGCATCATATACAGATTTTCTTTAAAGTCAGTGCTTCACCCTCCAGTGTATAGGACTCCTTAGAATGAGTCGCATTATGGAGAATGGATGGTCGCATTATGGAGTGGACCTTTCTGATGTGGTGAGTTGAATGAGAATGGCCCCCATAGGCTCACATATTTAATGCTTACTCACCAGGAAGTGGAACTGTTTGAGAAGGATTAAGATGATTAGGAGGTGTGCCATTGTTGGAGGAAGTGTATCACTGGGAGTAGGCTTTGAGGTTTCAAAAGTCTGTGCCAGGCTAATGTGGGTGACACACACTTGTAGTCCCAGCTCCTCTGGAGGCTAAGGCAGTAGGATCACTTAAGTCCAGGAGTTCTGGGCTCTAGGGTGCCATGTCTATAGAGTGTCTGCACTAAGCTTGGCACCAGTATGGTGACCTCTTGGGAGCAGGACACCATCTGCTTGCCTAAAGATGGGTGAACCAGGCCATGTCCTGAAATGGAACAGGTCAAAAGTCTCTGCTGAGCAAGTCATGGGGAAGAAGTCAGCGAGTGGAACTGTCCCATGGCTTCTGCTCCAGTTAGAGTCCTGCCTTGAGTTCTTTCTCTGACTTACCTTTATGATGGACTGAGATGGGACGTGTGAGCCGAAATCAACCCTTCCCTCCACAAGTTGCTCTTGGCCAAAGTCATTATAACAGCAACAGAAAGTGCAATACAGCATGTTTGAAAGTGTTCAACATCTCATTGTCAGGGAAATACAAAGTAAAATTACTTTGACATAGAACCACCCCCCCCCCCAATCGTGATGGATAAATCTGTGTTTTTCATTTAGAATACAGGTGCACAAGTAACAGAATTGCTAAGAGACTACAGAGGAGGGTGCTGATTTCAAAGGCAAAGTGAAAGAATAGAATGGTGTAAACAGTTAAAGAGGAACAACAAAAGAGAAATGGCTAAATGAGTCACAATATAGGAAGGCAAGTAGAGAAAAGAATATGGAGATGCTGGCCGCTAAGTCTGGTAGTGTAAGGGTCACCATGTGGTATTAGTTTTGAAGGCATGGAGGGGTCATGGAGAGCAGCTGATGCTTGACACTGAGAGGCCAGGAGAGGCAATTGGCAGTGGCAGCTGAAGGATCAGGGTTTAAGGGGGTCATGCAGAGAAGTTGAGGATTGACACCTTAAAGAGAATACAGGAGAGGCTGCTGATGAAAGTACAGCCCAGCTGCAGCAGACGACCCCCACATTCTTGGAATGACTACCAATAACAGCATTGGTCTTGGAGTAGAGCCAGCTAGAGCCTAGCAGGTAAGTTGTGTGTGTTACACGAGACTAGGCTTTGATGATGAACTGCTATAATAGAGAACTGTGAGTGGGATAAACCCTTTGCTCCCCAATTTGCATTTTGCTCATGGGGGTTTCCTCACAGCAATAGACAAGGATGGATCACTAACAGTTTTAAACTCTCATATGAAAACCTGCTACTCTAGAAGTTTCCTACAATATATTGAAAGACATACATAAATATTTAAATAGAGTTACTCTATAATGAGACACTCATGGCCCTGGCACAGGAAAGCAAATGAAAAGTTCAGTGTCAGGAATTGGTTACCTTTTTCCGAGTTCTTGGCCTTTGAGGCTCCATAGATACTGAAGCATTGCAGGCTATTGCCAACACGCTTTATTCCCCTCATAACCTTGTCAGTAATACTCTGTTGATGAAGAAATCGTATCCTTGTGTCATAAAACATGGAAAAATAAAGCCAGTATTGACCTAGGAGATTCATCCCTATTCTTTGGCTTTCACAGTGCTGGCAGGTGCTATGCACACTGAAAGAGGAGATTAAAAACTAACTGACCGTACCCAGTTGTGAACCTTAGGTAAGGGTGAGAGTTCGCGTCCACCTCCCCTCACCATGTCAGGAATGGCACTTGTGCAGGCCCTGTGCCTACTGCCACAACTTCTGTGAATCCATATGCTAGACTCCCGGGTTATATCCAGAAAATACCTTTCCCTTGTAGATATCCAGTGTCTCTGGCTCTTTCTGCTCCCTCTTCTCCAATAATCCCTAAACCCTGGGGGAAGAAGTGTGACATAGATGTCCTACTTAGGACTGAAAAATTCTCTACTTTCTTATTCTCTGCACCTCGACCAGTTCAGGGTCTCTGTGTTAACCACCATCTATTGCAAGAAGAAGCTTTTCTCATGAGGATTGTCGGGTGCTCTAATTTCTATGGGTACAATAATAGTTCCTTTGAAGTCAGTTTAATACAATGCCCATTAGTAGACAAATAGTATTAGAATCTCGCCCCTGCAAGCTGTAGTACTGACTAGCTTGGCAAGGCATACCCACTGGTACTATAGTGAGATGAACATCATTCCCATGAACATTCATGGGAATAGCCAACTATTTTCTGGTTGTATTTAAGGTTTGCCACACACGTTGAAGCTCATACCTTGGGGCCAGTATTTTGTCCAAGAACCTATGGCTAGATAGGCCACAGGATGCAACCCTGATAAGACACCACCACAGTTATTTGCACACTTAGGTATTTTGTTGCTTTATTTACAATGGTATGAAAATGGAAGCCAGGTTTCCATCAATAGAACAATAGAGAAAAGCAAGAATGTGATACCTATACAAAAAACGAATAAATTCAACTGTAAAGAAAATCTCGTCCGTCATGATATTTGCAAGTAAATGTACAGATTTGGAAAACACGATGTTAAGCAAATTGACTAAACTCAGAAGTCAAAACCCTCACATTTTCTCCACCAAATGCAGCTCCTAGCCTATAATATATGCTCTATTTGCTTAACAAAAACAAATTATAGGGCTGAGGAAATAATGAATCAGTGGGTAAAATGTATTTGCTGCATAAGTATGAGTACCTGAGTGTGAATCCCCAGGACCTGTGTGAAACATAACCAAACAAAAACCCTAGACTCAGTGCCATATGCCTAGCTAATCCCAGCGCTTCTCAGCAGTTCTATGGAGAGATGAAAGACAGCAGAAGACGGAGACAAAGGAATTCCTGGAAGTTTATGAGCAGCTGGCCTGGAGTGTGAAGCAATGAACAACAGAGAGGTCTCATAAGCAAGGTCAAAGGTGAGCACTAACGGCCCACACCACAGCATCCTTATGCTCGTGTTTATACACAAGAAAGCACGTATTCCCCCTGTCCCCCCTCTCTCTCTCACACCCACACAGTTTTTATTTTTTTATTTTTAAAAGGAAGTTATGTAACTTAAAGAAAGAAGAGTTCATTTTGTCTCATGCTTTGAAGATCCAGAATATCACGTTCATGGCTGCAGAAGTGTGAGACCATTGGTCGTATTTTTTCCTGAGTCAGGAAGTAGACCTATTTTACGTTATATTCAAGCTGGAATTCCAGCTGATGGGATGGTACTACCCACATTCAGTGTGCTGGCTGGTTTTATATCAAGCTGACATAAGCTAGAGTCATTTGAAAGGAGGGAACCTCAGTTGAGAAAAATGCCTCCATACAATCCAGCTGTAGCTGGTCCAACCTCTCACCTTGGTAGCAAGCGAGAGCTGGTGGGCTGGCCAACTCAGATACCACCCAGGCCCAGATCCATGGCTTTCACTTGGCCCAACCCAAAAATCTACCCCACATATGAACAGCTGGAGCACATGAAGGGTCCACTCTTGAAGAACCAAAGCTGTGTATCTCCATGTCTCAGGACAAATCCAGGGTATCCTAGAGAGGTCTTGGTTGAAGGTCCAGTGTTAATGGTGTGGCAGAAGCCAGAGACTTCAAACCAGATCAATGACTCACTGCAATGAGTCTGTACCCAAATAAAGCTGTATACACTGTGTGACACACAGTGACGTACCACACCTTCCATAGTGAAATGTTTGTTTGTTTTAATTTTTATTTTTATTTTCATTTGGGAGCAGTTACAAGGGTAGAGAGTGGATAGAAGAACTGGGAAATAAATGGGGCTGGGGTGTATGATGTGAAATTCACAAAGAATCAATAAAAATTGAAAAATAATGCAGCTGTAGTACATTTTCTTAATTAGCAATTGATGGAGAGAGGCCTAACCCATTGTGAGAGGTGCCACCTCTGGGCTGATGTCCTGGATTCTATAAGAATGCAAGCTGAGAAAGCCATAAATCATAGGCCAGTTTGCAGCACTCCTACACAGCTCCTCCAGGTTCCTTTCCTGTTTAAGTACCTGCCCTGACTTCCTGCAGTGATAAACAGAAATGTGCAAAGTGTGAGCCAAATAAACCCTTCCCCTCCCAAGGTTTGTTTGGCCACCATGTTTTATCACAGAGGTAGATTCGGTGGGGGGGGGGGGGTCCAATCTTTGCTAACCTTTCTAAAACATACAAGCACAGTCAGAGCTGTGTTTCCATGGTGATTTTAAGTGAAGTCAGTCTAATCAGGATGTGGTTGGGATGTTCGTGAAAAATTGGTTGACTTGTTTGTAAATTACCTTCCTGAGAAGTACAGTCTAGAAGTTAGCAACAGCCGGTCTCTCCAAGGTCAGGTAAGCATCAGAACACAAAGACCTGAAGGTCCAGTGACTACGTCATTTAACCCAACAACTGATCCAGAAAATAGGACTTGTAGAACCTGGAATGTGTCCTCAATATAGTGAGGTCTGATTTCCCACCATCCTGTGCATGGGAGTTTGTCCTTAATACCCAATTGCATTCCTCCCAGGTTGCTCAGTATGGTAGAGCACAAACACACCCACCCTACATGTTTTTACTTTTTTTTTGTTTTTGGACCCACCAGTTTCTTCACAAAGAGAGCTCTCCAGTTTTTGGCTGCGTAGTCTGTAAGTCTTGCCTAACCAATAGCTTTGGCATTTGCTATCTGCACACTTCAGCCAAGTGCTGAATTTGTGCATGCAATTATTCTAATTTATTTCACAGCCTCAGAAAGCACCAAGAGCAATGCCCATCTCAGGACAGCATTCCTGAATGTTTCCATTCCTGTCGTTGTTACCGTTAAGATTCTAGTCATTGTTAATGGGACCAACACACATATATGCAAGATTTTTAAAGCTCCTTTTGAGAGCACCAATTAAGACAATGAATAAAATGTAAAATCAAGTGAGACTGAGTTATAGACTTGATTTGTATTTCTACACCTCCCTTCAGCATGAACGATTCGTTACAAAAATTATGTAATTATTTCTTGTGCTACTTTTTGCCATATTTCTGTTGACTTGTTAAGACGAAATTTTTTTTTAAATAATGATAACTCAAGAATAATGCAATGGCTTCTATGATCTTAACTTTCCAGTTAGTGTCACAAGAGAAACTCTTCCATATTTCTCTGATCCATATTATTCTCAGGAATGATGATGGTCTGTTCACAGTGGTAAGTGATTGTTATACCTGTATTTTTCCTTTGCGCTCAGATGGAACTAGTGCTTTGTCTGCATTAAACATACTCTGTAATTGAGCTATAATCACAGCCCAGATCCTTTGAGTTAAACCACAGAACCGCTGAATATTGACATAAATAAATTCTTCCTAGATATGGTGGCTGGGCATAGGCACATATTCTGAATGCTTAAAGGAAAATGTGCTCGGCGTGCTTTCTTCTTGGCTAAGGTTTGGGTCTCAGCCCCATGAGCACAGTGTTCATTCCTCAGTGCCGTGACATTGTGAAAGTCCCACTGAACCTGCTCACACTTTCTCCTTAGATACACCGTGTCCCTCATGCGCGTTTACATCGTGGGTGTATTTATGCTCCAAGCCAGAGGGAGAGTGCTGGACAGGTCCCAGCTTCTTTCTTCCCATTTCCAAGTCCAGGCATGATGCCAGGGCAGACCAGAACAGATCCTCATGAATTTTTGTGAAGTACAGTAATGGGTACATTTCACAAGAAAAAGCCAAGAAGAAATGAAACCTGATACATGTGATGAGCCAAAGATTGTGTGTTTGGCTTGGACCCAAAAAGGGCGTGAGCCAGTGGGCTACTGCGCCTGGCTCCCTTACAGTGCCATGATGAGTTGCTTGGCAGTGAAGCAGCCAGGGTTCTACCTGCCCCGCACTGTACCCTGCTCTGGTTACAACAGAGTGGGCTCATCCTTTCTATGTGGAGTGGTGACAATGTGAAATGTGTTTCAGAAGAGGGGCCCTAGTAGGAGCAGTGTACAGGCTAGAGGTGTAGACATGGCTAAAGACAGGGTGCATTCACTGTTCTCTTGGATCTCACTGAGGAGAGGAAATAGATTAGACATTGAGTGCATGCAAGGAGGGGAGTGGGTGGGGGGTGGGGACAATAGGAATGATGACATGTGGGGAGAACTGTGGGAGCGAGTACTGAGGAAGAGAACTGGATTCAGGCAGGGCATCTCAGGGACAAGCTAGAAATGTAGGACAATTATGTAGGAAACTATGAGTGTGAACTAGCTAAGACTTCTAGCAATGGAGGACGAGGAGCCTGAATCTGCCATCTCCCATAACCAAACAAGACTTCCAGTGGAGGGATTGGGACACCAACCCAGCTACAAAACTTTAGAGGCACAATTTGCCCTGCCTATAAGATATTTTGGGGTTAAAACATAAAGCAGAAATTGAGGGAATGGCCAACCAATGACTGACCTAGCTTAAGACCCATGCCTTGAGAGGGAGCCTACCCTTGACACTATCTATAATATGCTGATATGTTTGTAGACAGAAGCCTAGAATAACTGTCACGAGAGAGTTATCACCCAGCAACTGATTCAAACTGATGCAGGGACTCACATCCAAATATGAAGGGGAGCTTGGAGAATCCTGTGTAAGATGGGGAGGAAGGGTTGAAGGAACCAGAAAGGTTGAAGACAAAAAAACCTACGGAAGCAACTGATCTGGATCCATAGAGGCCGAAAGAGACTGGACCACCAAACCAAAAGCATGCATGGGACGGAACTAGGCCCTCTGAACATATACAACATTTGCGCAGCTAGGTCTTCATGTGGGACTCCTAACAGCAGAACCAGGGGCTCTCTCTGGCTCTGTTACCTACCTTTGGATCCCTTCCCTTTAACTGGGATGCCCCTTTTAGCCATAATAGGAGAAGGAACACCTAGTCTTATGCAACTTGATATCCCAAGGTGACTTGACATCCATGGGAGACCTTTCTTTTTTAAGAAGAAAGAGATGATCAGAGGATGAAGGTAGAGGAGGAGAGAACAGGGTAATGGGAGGAGAGAAGAAAGGGAAAGCTGTAGTCCATATGTAAAGTAAATATATAACTTAATTAATAAAATCAAAAACATTAAAAGAAAAACATAATTATCTAGATGGTGGCAACTAGAGAGATTGCTCAGTGGTTCAAAGCATCAATTGCTCTTCCAAAGGACCAGGGTTTTATTCCCAGCACCCACACAGTGACCCACAGCCATGGGTGATCCCTGTGTAAGGGATTTCATGGTACACAGAAACATGCAGTCAAAACACCCATACATATAAAATAAAATAATTTTACAAAGAAAGACTGAAATACCTAGGGATTCAGGGGGAACAACCCTGGGTGTGTCTATGGTGGAGTCTGCAGAGACCATTAAATACTAGAGTCCTCACCCATTAATGGATTTATCCCTTGAAAGATTCTTAATACAATGGCATTATTGGAAATTAGTGGAAAAAACAGGAGGTGGGGTCTTGCTCAAGGAAGTAGGCTGGTTGGGTCTTACCTTAAGAACTATACCTTGTGCTGTCCCCTCATGTGTTCTTGTCACTTCTTCCTCTCTTCCACAAAGAAGCTGCTCTTCAACCATGTGGCCCCTCAACCATGATAGTTTGCCTTATAGAAACATGGAGCCAAGTCACTGAGGACTGAATTCTAAAAACTATTATGCCCAAGTTTACTCTTTCCATTTAGGTTCCTGCAAGAAAACTTTAGCACAGTTACTCAAAAAGGATTAACACAAATTCCACATTGCATGTGCACATAAGCAATTATTTAATAATCCACTGTATTGCCTATCAAAGCCTATTTCAGGCCTTCCATGGCTGTTGAAGCCATCTTGCTAGAAGAGATAACTCAGGCTTACAAGACAATAAAACCAAACACTGTGGTTGCTGTAGGCCATGGAAAGCCTGAGACTGGCTTTGATAGGCAGAAACCTAAATGGAAGAGCCCCAAATTGGACAGTCTACTTAACATATGGATACTTTAAAGATAATTTCATGGCCATTTAAATTTAATAGAATTTAAAATGAAATAATATATTAGTCTTTCTGTTAGTTTGTGTTTTCTTAACGTCTTTAAATACTCATCATCTTCAGTAAGTTAGAAAGTGTTGCTAAATTACTCCCTTTGGTTTTGGATTTTGTTAGATCACATGATTCAATGTCATGGTTCAATGTCACATTAAATCATTTTGACATATTATTAAAAACATATTTCAAATGATTTTTACGATGACAATTTCCTCGGAAGAACATAATCAATATTACTTTCAACTTTTTGGAGCCAGAAAAAGAGGCAAAATGGAATGTTACTTGGAGTAGCAGGGTGGTACATATCTTGCTTGCATCACCTGACTTTATGAAAATATCAGGGAACAGATAAAATCATTCCACTCAACTTTCCTATGGGAGGAGCAAGGCTCTGAAGATAATGTTAGCTTGCCTGAGTTTCCTAAACACTGAATCCAGGGACAAGAACCATGCTATGTGGTTACAGAGCTTGTGGTCAACTCTCACGTCCTACATGAAACTTAGGGCTAGGTGTTTGGCTATGCGGAGGAAGGATGGATGCCTTGGGATGCATTTCTGGAGTACACGTTCCTTTGCTACAGCTCTCAGTGCAGATTTAATTCTTCTTTCAAATGAAAAATTGTTCAATTATGCAATAGAACGCAAATGTGAGATGGTTTATATTTTCACGCTGATCAAAATTCCCTAAGCATTCACCAGTGCAGAAATTCTCAAGGCTTGTTCTAGCACATTCCACAAGGAGACCAAGAACAGAGTATGGGAAATAAGGGGCAAATGGTGTTTTTTTTAAGACCTCAGCACTTGGGACATCTCTCAGCATGAGGTTCAGGTATGTGCAATCGGTCTCCATCATCAGGGAGGAGGGTGGAGGACAGTTCAGAGATGCCAGAAGAAGCTCAGCCTAAAAAATTTTCCTAAGAACTTTGGTTTATCTTCCATGGCATATAGGATACTATTGTGGAGTTCTAATCCTGTGAGTCACACCTTGATATGTCCCACGGAGAAGACAAAAAGGAAGACTACTGAGAAGGTGATCTGAACATGAGAGTGCGGTGACCTTGTGCTGCACACAGATCCCAGGAATGATGGCAATTTGTTTGATTCTGAATATATCCTGAAGGATGAACAAAATGATTTTCTGAAGGTTTGGGTGTTCCGGATTGAGGTAAAGATGGGAAACATAGATGACTTTCAAGAGTCATCCCAAGTTTTTGGAAACATGGATTCTCAAGATCTACCGAGAAGTAGGCTGAAAGCTTCTTGTATAGAAGTTTCCTATGAACTGAAATGTTCTATCTTGCTAAGAGCCAAGAAGTAAACAATCCACAAGTTTCAAAAAGTTCTTGAAGTGAACAAGGTTTACCTAGCCCATCTGTATATGTAAGTGCTGGGGAGAAGAACTTCTGCACTCTATTAAACTGCAGGAAAGTCATGCTAGGAACTCCAGGGATATAGCTTTTATAAGCACCCATAACGGGGTTGTCTTTTCAGCAAAGCAGCTGCCTTTGAGTCATCCATGCTCCTGTAAGTAGTCTTTTACTCATACTCCTGTAAGAGAATCAAAAAAATTCAATTCAACCAAATAAATTTATTAAGCTAGGCATAGATGGAAACTTTTTTATGATCTGCTGTCAATGTCCTATTTGGAAAAAGTACCCATTTTTTTTTACACTTCCTCAGTGCCAGGAAAACCCCAAATCAGTCCAAAAAGTCTATAGTACAATTAATGCCGCAACAAGGACACACAGAAGCAAACTGAATAAGGAAGGAGGGTTTCCATGCCGCCTATAATGAGTGACGGAACCTGCAACTGAGACTGATCCATGTGAGGATGGACAGCATCTGGAGGGACAACCTCAGCATGACTCTCTTTCTTATTGTTTTCTGGGATGGTGTTCCTCCTTGCTGAAGTGGTAGTTATGTACTCGCTGAAATGAGTGATAGGATATATAACCAAGGTCAGTCCGTCTGTGAGCAGAGAGTCATTGTGAGATTCCTAGAGTAGACATCTTCCTTTACCTGGGATGAGGTAGCAGATAGATTAAATAAAACATTGCATTCCCTAAAGTAACATGTACGAAGCAGGATTGTAAGCAGGCCGAAGTGTCAGTTTCATGACCTGTATTGTAGGGAATAAGACATGCAACGGAGTCTCAGTTGTCTCCCAAGAAAAGAGTTACCTGGGTAAAATAGGGAAGGGGCATGTGATTTCTAAGCCACTTCATTCACTTCCAGCTTGGAAAGGAACCTAGGATACAAAGAGACCGAAGTAAAGTTTTTGGCTTGCAGTTTCTTACAGCTAGCAGATTGTGTGATAGAGAGAATGAAAGTTCAATCTACACTAAAGAGCCCTTACTGGGGATCCAAATATTGGAATCCATAGACAAATCAAATCATGAAGTAGAAGTAAAAGAAGATGCCGGTGGTTGTTTGACTAAGAATGACCCCCATAGGCTCATATATTTGAATGTTTAGTCATCAAGGAGTGGCACTATTTAAAAGGAATAGGATTAAGTGGTGTGGCCCTGTTGGAGGAAAGTGTCTCTGCGGGTGAGCTTTGAGATTTCAAAAGTTCAAGCTAGTCCCAGTGGCTCTCTCTTCCTGTTGCCTGCACATCGAGAAGTAGAACTCTCAGCCACTTTTCCAGCACCGCATCTTCCTGGGTGCCACCATGCCCCCTGCCATGATGATAATGGCCCTAACCACTGAGACTATTAAGTCAGCACACAATTAATGCTTTCTGTTATAAGAATTTCCTTACTCATTGTGTCTATTCACAGCAGTGGGATAGTGACTGAGACAGTACCCGTTAGCTATGACCTTTGGTACAGAGCATATGTTGCGTTAGGGAAGAGATTTTTGCCTTTGTTTCAGCAGGAGAAGAAAAGTTGTGGATTCCATCCACATTAGTAAAGATTAGATTTGACGCAAGAAGACCTGAAGACGTAGGCCATACACATAAAGGAAGGAACCGAGCAGAAGGAAAAACAGGTGAAGTGCACGCTGATCACTTTATGTGGGAACAGCTCTGAACCCGGTTAAGATGTGAGTATCTCCAGCTAAGCATAGCCAATAAATCTTGTTGGCTACAGGGTTTTCAAGACATATCGTGCCATCTTTTCTTATGGCATGGATGAAAACTTATATAACAGTTTGTTTATGTAGTCCAAACTAACAAAGACAGATATCTTACCTGCTCAAATGAAGGGCAGAGAAACATTTTTAGCTGAACTATAAATGTAGCACATTCCATACATGTGTTAATGCAGAAATCTATCTTACTTTTCAAAGTTTATATGTTCACAGAGATAAACAGCCAAACAGCAATGACATGAAAGCAGCCCTGACAAGATTCACCCTTCAGGATGCTAAGAAGGATACTGAGATATTGAGACATCTTTATTCCAGCATCCTGATTAATCCAACCTCAGACTATCTCAGTCATTGTTTCATCAAAACTTGCTTCCAGGACAGCTTCAAAATGGATGACCCCATTTGTTTGAGCCTCTTAGATGGTTCTCATCAGGACTTCAGTTAAGTCCTGCACTTTCAAAGCACGCAGAGATGAGACAGCACACAGAGATGGGACAGCAAATGTTACAGCTAGCTTTTTTCTTTTTCTTTTTCTAATATATTTTATTAATTTATTCATATTACATCTCAATTGTTATCCCATTCCATCCCTTGTATCCTCCCATTCCTCCCTCCCTCCCATTTTCCCCTTACTCCCCTCTCCTGTGACTGTGACTGAGGGGGACCTCCTCCCCCTTGTATATGCTCATAGGGTATCAAGTCTCTTCTTGGTAGCCTGCTATCCTTCCTCTGAGTGCCACCAGGCCTCGACTGTCCAATATCCAAATTTTCTTAGGGTCACCAAAAGAGACTTTGTCTCCAGATATCGGAAAATACTTTTAGAGAATAATGCCTCATTCCCAAAGGGTGGAGTGGGTTGGGGGTTTTTAATACTATGTTTATTAAATGAGATTGAGGGGCGAGGGGAAGGGGGAAGGGATACCCCAGAGAGAGACAGAGAGGAAGGAGACAGAGAAAATAAAGAGGAAGGGAGAGGGAGAGAAAGAGTGGAGAGAAAGAGAGACGGGGGGGGGGGGGATTTGATCATTTGGTTTGTGATGTTTGTCATTGAGGGGTTGGTCACAAGTTATAATGGTCTTGGTCAGGGAGAAAACAAGTCAAGGTAGGTTAGAGTCACGGATCTCTTTTTCTTTTCTCCCCCCCCCCACCCTGTCTTCCTTTCTCTCCTACCTCATGTTAGTGGGGAGCTTCAGGAAAACTTCAAAGCCTAAGCAGCAATCCACAAAAGACATACATGATAAAACAGTTCAGATACAAAACATGAGCTTGATGTAAGCTGGGCAGTTATACTTTCTGCCTGAGTATAGAACATAAAGTTTACTGAGGGTGGAGATTGTTTTTCCATCTCAGAGCCCTTTCAGCAGCCAGGTGTAGCTAACAGAAAGGTAAGAGCCACAGTGCTTGCCCAGTGCCTGTCATGAACTGAGTTTCCAGGAGCAGCAGCAGGCACAGCAAGCTAAAGCAGGTCCTCAGCCTAAGCCAATCTAGGCAACCCAAGACAAACACTCTGACCATTGGGATGGGAAAAAAAATGGTGGCACCATGGCAACATGCTAGGACATGGAATGGGTCGTGAAAAAAAAATCTGTGAATTATGGTGGCCTAAATAGATCAGAATTCTTATCTAAGCTTTGGGACTCAACATTGGCATTTGATGAGGCAATATTTGAGAATATCTTTTTGTACTGTACTGTATTGGCTCTTGCTAATATTTCCTCCTCCTCCTCCTCCTCCTCTTCTTCTTCCTCCTCCTCCTTTTTTTAAACACCTTGTGTACCCAAGGCCAACTGGCACTTATTTAGAGGTAACAGTGATCTTTCAATGATTCTGGCTACTTACTGAAAAAAAAAAACCCTAATGTTTCATTAAATGATGTTAAACCTTCTAATGGATTTGTAAAAGCATACAAAAGAATGGTTGATATAGTTTCCCTACCATTGCTGTGATAAAATACTCTGACCAAATACAAGTTGGAGAGGAAAAAGTTTATTTGACCTACCGGTGCCCATTACAGATTATCACCGAGGGAAGCCAAGGCAGGAATTCAAACAAGGTAGTACCCGGAGGCAGGAACTCAAGCAGAGTTGCTCCTCAGATTCAGTTAAAGCTATCTTTCTTATACTTCCTAGGTCCACCTGTTCAGGAGTGGCACCTGCCATAGGGGCCAAGCCCTCCTACATCAGTCACTAATCACAAAAATTCCCC
This sequence comes from Acomys minous, assembly GCF_964271855.1. Classification (NCBI taxonomy): domain Eukaryota; kingdom Metazoa; phylum Chordata; class Mammalia; order Rodentia; family Muridae; genus Acomys; species Acomys minous. Next base: position 45,830,062 of record NC_140491.1, read on the forward strand.
ACAGACTTGTCAACAGGCCAGTCAGATAAAGGCCTTTCCTCACTTGAAGTTTCCTTTTCCTAGATGACTCTAGCTTGTGTCAAGTTGGACAAAACTAAAAACAATAACAACAAAATAAAACTAACTAACTAGCACAATAAAGAAAGCAATTAAGGAAGCCTGGTGTGGTGGCCTGGTCTACAAACCAACTCGAGGGCAGTGGTGGTGCATGCCTGTAATCCCAGTACTCAGGGAGGCAGTGGCAGGTGGATTTCTGTGAGTTCGAGCCTTGCTCAATCTACAAACCAAGTCCAGGACAGCTAAGGCCATGCAGAGAAATCCTGTCTCAAAAAAACAAAAACCAAACTAAAACTAAACTAAACAGAAACCCAAAAAAAGAAAACCAAAGCAATTAAGGTGTTTAAGAAGGCACTGCAGAAATGAGAAATGGTTACTCCCAGAAGCCTTAAGGTTATTGGATGAAAATATCAATATTAGGCATAGGCTACTTTCCTGTGAGTCATTTGAACAAGAAGGCATCAAACACTGTATAAACTAATATTGGCTGCATGCCAACACCTCTTCTGAAGATACTCCATAAGGCATGAAAAATTAGGCCACTACTGAAAAGGAAGCACCCTCCCTTCTAGTTTGCTTTCATAGTATAGGGTGGTGTCATGTAGACTGTTGAGGGAAAATTGTCTCAACAACTGTCCTTCCTGGCTATGGACCAATGCATGAAACAAGATGTGCCCACTGGTGCAATAATGGCGCATCAGTTACGGTTGCATGCAACTGTTTTCAAATTGACCTGCTCCGCAGAAGAAAATCCACTTCAGGTATCGCAGAAGCCCATTGCTGGGAGGTCATAGGCCCAGTGGGGAGTCCACTACTATTATTTGATTAAACAGATGTCATGTAACTGTCAAACTGTCTTCGAAACCATTTGTATTTATACCTATTGATCACTATTGCTGGCAGCCTAAGGTGGTCTTTGATAGATTCCCTCTTCTTCCAGTGGAATGTGTATAGTAGCAATGCATAATCAGTAAAGATCCTAAGAACAAGAGGATTTTTTAAATGGGGCATAGTGCCTCAATGTTTAGCCATAGAGAGAAGCAAGTAATCAGATATCTGTTACTCCTTCTATGTATGTAGTAGACCAACAATATAAGAGTCAAAGAAGATGGTGGGTGTTTTGTAGTGATTTCTTGTGAACGGAAATATTCCATCCTGCAGGGAGACATATCAAGTCTCAGAAAGTAAATAGAACCTATGTGGATCAATATGGTAACAACTAACAAGTCTCAGAAAGTTTCAGAAACTAATAAGTCTCAGGTAGCCTTTATCTTCCATTATATAAACACAAGTAGCTTCTGTGGAGAACAAGCTTTCTGACCTAAAGAGCTGACTCCAAGTCATTCAGGGAGCTCCAGGGCTATAGCTTTTGCTAAGGCATCAACAATTCTGAGTGGGCTTTTCAATAATATAACTGCCTTTGAACTATCCATGCTTTTGCAAGTAGCCTCAACAAAATCACTTGTTCACTAAACTAGACTTTTTAGGTATTGTTTCTCTGGTGTGTCTTTGGTTATTCATCTGGGTTGGGTAAGCATTTGTTCACATCACCCCAAGAAAAATCATACAATACTTACTCAGATATTTTTGGATTCTAACATGACATATTGAATGTAAATAAAAGGTTACATGTTCCATCTGAGATACTGAGTGGGTGTTTGGACACATGCATGTATTTCAAAAGAACCAGAGACCAACATTTTGGATTTTCTCCAAAGGAATAAAGCCAAAAATACCAGGAGGTATTTGCAAATGAGCATTAGAGAGGTAGATAATTAAATGAGAAAATACCATAGCCAGACCCTGGAGCTCTCCAATGAGAAACATTCACCGAGACAATTACAATGGCACATACGGGTTCTGACTAGGGTTTCACATTCACTCATTGACTCTGCCCCTAAAGCTGAGGTGTGCAGCTCTGTCTCAAGACAGTTGAACTTGGGAAAGCCACACCTTTTGCCTTTCTTGTCTGGGTGTGGAAAGCTGAGGCAGAAGCATCTTCTTTTTCATTCTCTTCTAGAGAAGTTATCTATTCCCTTTGCACTTAATTAAGTCTTGTTAGTGCTTTGAAAAAAACTTAATTAGGTATCTGGGGATTGTGCATTTTGGGAAAAGGTCACTATTCCTTCAGCGACACAATCAATAATGCACATTACCAAATCACACATCCCGTAGCAAAAAGATCCCATCAATTAGATCCACAGAGGTTGGAGATAGAATTTAGGAGACAGATTACTAACTTTAATTATGAGAAAAGGTGAACCACAGTTGAAGTTTGTCCTGTCTTTTTTCAAATTCACAGAAATACATTATGTGTGTGTGTGTGTGTGTGTGTGTGTATGTGTGTGTGTGTGTGTGTGTGTGTGTGTGTGTGTGGTGTGACACAATTAATCATATTGCCAGTGTTCCCAAGAGGAAAAAAAGCTTGGATTTTATCAGGCCAAATAATTTGAGGATACTAATTTGAGAGATAGTGTGTAAGAATGTGCTGAGTTTCTCTTCCAGAATGTTAGTCTTTTCCTCTAGGTAGCCTCCACTGCTCTACAGTGGAAGATAAGGGCCGAGAAGTGGGATCTTTTGTCTTTTTTTCTTGATTAAATATTGGATTGAAACTTCCCTGAACCATGCCACAGTGATTCTTGGGCTCATACTGTGTTGGGGCCACTTTTATCCTGAAAGACTAAGATGCTTGTCCTGTTGATGGCTAGAGGTAGGTACAGATGCCAATTCCCACAGGGATGGGGAAGAGGTTGCGATCCTGGGCATACTGGTACATGAGAAGGGAGGGTGAGAGCAAGAACCTGGGAGAGACCTCACATAGGTGAGGGAACCAGGAGGATATCACAGCCCTTAGAATACTGCAGACTACAGACATCTTCACCTCCTGCAACACAAATACAACATGACTCTCAGTCTCCTGAACAGAAATAGTGAAAACCCAATTAGCCAGCATGCTTTCCACAAGATCTTTCTGTTCTTTTTTTTTTTTTTCATCTAAAGGATAACTCCAAACCACTGAAGGACTTCTAGAGAGCTATTTAATTATATGAATGAGTGAATAAAACATTTTTTTTCATTCTCTGCTTAGAATTTGATTAAAACATTTAACTTTGCCTGTTTCTACTGAAAAGCCTGAATGCCTCATGTGCTGAGGTATAGATTCTCTGTCCGAAGGCTAATTGTTTAGAAATTTAATCCAGTTGTTTTCCCAGGAAACACGTGTGAAGCCAAATATTTCAGGTGTGAATAGGGTATTTGCCAAGGTGGAGGCTGAGGCAGTGTGGTGAGCTAAGGGCCGTTTGGTAGGAGCCCTGTTCCCCACCATGCTCACTGGATGACACACGAGGACATGTTGGCTATTACTTAATATTAGGAAAAAAATGGCTCATGCCAATGAGATTTGAAAATCCATAGCCACAGAGAAGGGCAGACACTTTAATCCAGGGTGAACTGGCAAGTCCATTGAGGGCTGATGGGAAGAGGGAAACCAACCACTGCAGTCATTATCCAAAGCCCACAGGGAGTTTCACTATTTTCCAACACAGGAAAACAACTGAAGACAAAAATCCAGCCTGGACCTGATGGCTTCAGAGCTGCACAATGGGGAAGACACAGGCACACAATCACTAAGTGCTATCCCATCTTGTCAAGACCACATTGCTAATCTAGTAACACACTGGTAAGGAGGCATTTAAGACAATTGCAAGGTGAGCCACACATTTAGAAATGATAGCCCAGTTAGCGCATACGCCAAAGAGGTACTCAAGAACTGTGCTCAGATTTTTCTGTGTAACTTTCCAGTTTGAAGTGTCCATGTCCACAAACAAGTTCAACCAAAGGTGAGTCTTATGACTCTTTAAAAAGCTTGTTTGTCTATTTGGGCCTCACTCTATATGTCGGGGTTCACTATGTGGCCTAGAGTAACCTTGAACTCAGAGTAATACTTCCCAGTAATACCAATGTTGAGGTTATAAACATGAGCCACCATGTCTAGTTTATGTTTTGAGTTTCTTTTCATTTTCTTCTTTTTCACCATCACAACATCTTTGTGGTTACCCTTGCAATGTAACACTCAGTTACCATACGGACACATACTGAAATTGAAATGGAGAATTTCCTGTTGAATTTGTTATAGTTTATTAACGCTACTTTGTTCTCTGCTAAATCTACCTTTCCTGGTTCACTTAGCAGCCACCTCTACCTCATCCATTCCACACATCCTTTCCCATGTGGAGCAGCTCACGTCTGTAGTGCTTAGCAGAGAGCTAAGAACTCAGGAGACCAAACAGGTAACAAGCCTTGTGCCTGCTGAACCCACATGCTTTTTTGAGCATGTGTGTGTGTGTGTGTGTGTGTGTGTGTGTGTGTGTGTGTGTGTGTGTACGTACACTCGAGTGCGCTCGTGCATGCACATACTAGCCAGTGAGGGCTGGGAGGTGATTCAAGCTGCATCAGGCACAGTTAGAAACTCCTTAGTTTCCAGCTTCTTGGCAAGGAGTCTCATTTTCCTTTGTAAACATTATTCCTTGCTATTTGTGCGAGTGTGTTGTCCGAGAAAGGGGTAAAATAGCCAAAAATAAGCATTAGCTTTTATTGTTGTTTTGCTATTGAATATAGTAGCATTCAAAATGACACAGCCATGAGAAATATTTTTGATTAACAGAATCATATACCACTAAAGTTGAGCTTTGTCCATACAAAGCCACATGAGCACAAGCTGCACCACCTCTAGTCCACGCCTGGGCTTCTGTGTCCTGTCTCGTGAAAGGGCTGGCTGCCTCACCTGTCTTCTCCTTGGCCCCCCCTTTATTGCTGAAACTCTTGGCGTTCGTTCATTTGTGCTGGGGGATCATGACACTTTGGAGGGTTGATCTTTGGTACTTGCCGCCCAGTTTGAAGTTCCGGTTCTGGCCGAGCCTCTGGGCCCCAACTTGAGAACATTTCACAATAGGACCCTGTTGCTCTCCTCTCTGATGACAATGTCCCAAGGCTTTTCAAGAACTTTATGGGAGATTTAAAAAAAAATTCTGTTGAAAGTCTCAGAAAAAAATGCCAAAGAAATCATTAACTCACTGCAAGGATTGCCAAACAGACTCAATCCCAGAGTCCCACACAATTCTAAGTGCTTTGGAGCTATTGACGGAAGGTGCTAAGGGATATATTGGATGGGATTTCACTGCGTGGATGTTTCTGTTAGTTGTTGTTTTAAGTACACCCGTAGTTCCAGGGATGGTCTTTTGGGAATAACTTCTCAGGGAATTTGAATTTTTATCAAGAGAAATAAAGTTGCTCTCTCTCTCTCTCTCTCTCTCTCTCTCTCTCTCTCTCTCTCTCTCCCTCCCTCCCTCCCTCCCTCCCTCCCTTCCTCCCTCCTTTCCTCCCCCCCTCTGTCTATCTAACCATCTATTTACCTGTCACCTATCTATCTGTCTTCTATCACCTGTCTATCTCTCTATCTTTCCTCTATCTACTTATCTATTTATCAGCATCTATCTGTCTGTCTACATGTATATATGATGCTCATTCTGTGCGTGGTCAAGAGCATGTGCCTTTCAGAAGGAAAAGAGCCACCGAATCTTGATCTCTCTTTATCAATGAGTCTATTTAATTTCTTTTAAATTCCATCACTTAGTCCCATTAACAACGATACTAATACATTCCTAGAAAAAGAGAGTGCATGGGAGTCCTGGAAATTTCCGGAGAAGTGTCTGATGGTACCAAAGAATAAGCAAAACTTGAAATCAAAAGCAAGTTTGGTCAATTAGCACCAAGCAGTGTATCTATGGCACCTGGACTGGGGCAGCTTTTCCCTCAGGATCCTGATGCTGAACGGGCAAATAGCAGCTATCTCTGAACTGACGTCTTTGAGGGGATATCAGGAACATATAGTGGAGCATGACCACATAGAGAGACATCTTCATGGATGCAAGGGCACTCCTAGCACTCTTTGTTTGTTTGTTTGTTTTGTTTTTTCGAGACAGGGTTTCTCTGTGTAGCCTTGGCCATCCTGGACTCACTTTGTAGACCAGGCTGGCCTCGAACTCACAGCGATCCGCCTGCCTCTGCCTCCCGAGTGCTGGGCTTAAAGGCGTGCGCCACCACGCCCGGCTCACTCCTAGCACTCTTATTTCTCCCAAACATGGTTAGCATGTTATTTAACTCTCCTGGAATTTAGCTTTTCCCTTCTCTCTCCATCAGTATATTAATGGCAGCTGGCACATAAGATTGCTGCAACCAACAATAAGGAAACTACATTTTAACCTACTTCCTAACACTTGTGAAATACAGCTATTAGCTGTCAAATTGCTGCCCATGGCCCGGTACTACAGTTATTTCAAGAAACCACAAAAATTTCCCCAAGTGGCAGTTATGTCAATCTCACATTTCATAAGAGGGAAAGAAAACTTTAGCATGAAGAAACATTATCCTAGTCAAGGTAACAGCCAAGTCCATTGTTTCACTGGGATATAATTGCCCAAATAATTGAAGAAATATATGTGTGTGGATAGATGATAATTGTGTAAATTAATAATTGTATACATGTATAATGAGATAAAAAGAAAGAATGTCTCAATGAAACATTCATATTTCTTCAGGCCAAAGTATTCCAAATTAAAACAAAAATAAAGATTTGTATAGATAAGTCTTGATATTTAACACCAGAACCAATTCTTGTAAACCAATGATACATTTAATGTTAGAGAATCCTATAGGAAATGTAATTTAAACATAAGTACATGCATTAAAATAAATATGATAATCAAATCATAAACATGCTATATTGTCTAATATTTAAACAATAGTATTGTGTAAAACATTCAAGAAATCTTTGTATATATTTTATCTGCAGTTACTGCTAATTATTAAAATGGACCCTAACCCCTTGTTTCTTTCACTTTTCTTCTAAATCCATAGTTTACCTACATTTCAGATGCACCTCTGCATACACATGGGCACACACATAGGCACAGCAAAAAATAAATAGAATGAATCCATACCATACTATTTGTTTGTTCGGTTTTGAGTCTCTTGGAGTTTGGGACTTAATTTAGATTTAGAATCGTTGTAGGTACATCTGATCTTTAAAAGCTTCAACAGGAAAAAACTGATTTTATAAGCATCTTGCTCTCCGTTCACCCAGTTGAGTCTGTGTTATACTGTATAAGAGGAACATAGTATGTTTTAATTCTGGGCAGGACAGATCAAGAATTGTCTGGTTTTGTCAGGTTTGTTTACTTTTTGTGTTACCAACAAAGCTGGATCCTGTGTAGAAGATGTCCTATTGAAGTCCTACTGTTTGGGTGACAAAATATTGAAGTCCAGCTTCAACATCAACAGGGGGAAACTGAGGCGGGGCGTAAATCCTGTGGCTGGCTGGCTGGTGACCCTGTAGACTTTCTCTGAGGGCAACCTTCCAGGCTGGAACTGATAGTTACCGACAATAGCCTCCACTGACGGTGGCAGCTGGGACTAGGGCTGATGACTCCTAGGAGGGGATAGAGCTGACGGCTCCTAGTGGGGGTTTCCACTGATGGTGGCAAGCATCTAAAAAAGAAAGGGAAAGAAGGAAAGAAAAGAAACATACACACATACACACACACGCAAACTTACACTACACAATGAAGTAAGACAGACTGCAGCAAGTAGGTTTCAATACGCTGATTATTATTATTATTATTATTATTATTATTATTATTATTATTATCTTCTTATTTTCATCCTTATCCTTATTCTTATCTGTTTTTCTTACCCTTATCCTTATTGTCACAACAAGGTCTTACACCTCAACAAAATCTTTTAAAAGTACTACAAAAATCACAATGTGTTTACATTTTATTTCTCTATAGATAAATGATTACAATGGATATACATAAAAAAATCACATTCCACATTACATTACATGATCAAATGTTTTACATATTATGGGTAAGGAACAAACATGAATAACAAGTTATTTCTGAGAACCCACATACATTTGTGCATAAGCAACTTGTTACATATTGACAGAGTATAAACAAGCAAGGTAATTTCTCAGCCAGCTTTTCTTCACTGGCAAGGCTGCAGTTTGCAGTTACAAAGAACGAACCAATTATCTTAAAAAAGTAATCGTATAAAGATCTTAAAGGAATCACAAATCTAAACTCCTTTATAAAAATAATTACACATTTCTATTTTAAGTCCTAAAGATGCTCATCTACTCATTAATATGTTTTATTAAATCATATCGGGAAGCTGAGGGCAGAAAAATAGAATAAGGAAATCAATCATCAGCTCAGATCACTAGCTGAGCTTGAAAGAGTCACACCAGCCAATGGTGCTATGGGCCATTGTTCTTGCTTTGCCAACCTCAAAAAGTCCCTAGCTTTACTAATAAGACTGTACTTTCTCTTAACTTCAATTGTCCCTTACGATTTCCTGAATCAGGGCCAACAGCAAAAACATCTTTTACCTCACTTTGCTAAACAATTTATTTTGCCTTAAGACTTTCTACGTTACAGCCACTAGCAAAAACATCTTTACCGAACCTTGTTGAACAATCTATTTTTTCCAAATCCTTTCTAAGGGTAATGATCATTGTTAATGATCTACATTTGTAGATTGTTTTCAAAGGTGGTGGTTAAATCATTAATGTGCTCCAGTAGCAATGCCTGAGAGAGAACAAGCATTGTTATTGAGTTTGCCAATGATACTGCCCAGTGAGGGGCTGGAAGCCCCCTTTATAGTGCTCACACAATTCACATATTAAGGGGATTATAAGGATCGCAATGGTAACAAGCAAAGCTGTGCTCCATAACAGCATGAAGTCCTCAGGACCCATAGCTCTGGGGTTATACCTTGCCAAGACATACCCATCATGAGTTCGCTAACCGGTGGGCTACATTCCATGAGTTCTAGAACTGTTTTGTTGTTTCTCTTGCATAGACCCCCAACAATGTCCCACTCCTGTATTTATCACACAAAAGTCTTTTTTCTACAGAAGACACGTGCTCCAAGATCATCCTAACGGAGTGGGGTCAGGGTCAAAGTGGGCATCCTTCCATGCATCAGCAACGTTCTCTTTTCTATTTGAAACTATGTTCTGTGCAGTCTGAGACAATCACTGTGATACCAAGGAAACTGGAGTTACCTCTTGGGGTTCTTGACCTCACTCATAATGAAAGGCCAAGGACAATTTTATTAGAGATTAAAAGAAAAAAAAAAGTCCCAGGGAGGATCAGGTTAGGCAGAAAACTCGAGAAGCTGAAGGGTGAAAAGAAATCTCACACGTCAGTCTGGAAACAATACCACCCTTCCAAGCAATGTCACAACATATACCACTGAGCTTGCTGTTGCTGCCCCAGCACTGTCCCCATTGCATACACCTGGTCAATGACTTACATGAGCATTTGCATACACCTGGTTAGTGACTTACATGAGTATTTGCATACACCTGGTCAGTGACTTGCATGAGCATTTGCAGTACTGGGGGACTGCATTTCCTGCATCTAACTGAAGTGAGGCCTGATTGGCTGATCAATATTGTCGAACAGTGGTTAAACCTTTTAACTCAGTAGCATCATTTACAAAGGCTTTTTGTGTCACTGATCCTGTCACTACAATGACCACACACACCCTTATGTCTTATTGCTGCAGGTTTCTGTCTTTCTCGGCAGTGATCTTCTTAGCATGTGGCTGATGGTTCTTTATCCTCAGGGTTCTTCATGGGTTCACACTGCAAAGTGGTGATGAATAAATATGAAACAATAATTTAAATATCTGAATGAAATAGATATATTGAATAAAAATGAAATTAACAACATATATTAAAAACAACGTAGCATTCTAAAATGTGTATGTGTGTTAAATACATTAATACTTACACTTTATGAATTATATATATTTCTCTATATACTTTGGAAAGATTCTGTAGTGGTCATTTTTATATGACATTTTCAAAGGTCTGTGGTGTCAGTCACCCCTCCCCATATTCCCTCCTCTAGTCTGCCCTCCCATCCCCCAGCCCATTTAACCCTTCCTGTGCCATTATTTATCTTTCCCTTTTCACATCACCTGCACTCTACCTCCCTTCCCTTGAAAGCTGCTCACCTTTACGTCTCTGGGTATGTAGCACACCTATCTAACGATTCGAAGTCTGTGTCCACAGATGAGACAGAACATGTGCTGTCTGTCTTTCTGAGTCTAGATTACCTCATTCAGAGTGAATATTTCTACTTCCATCTATGTACCTGCAAATTCATAATTTCATTTTTTTTCTTAATTGCTGAATGCTAACAGTCCATTGTGTAGGCATATTGCATTTTTATTGTTCATTCATCAATTGATGGATATGGAGACACTTTTCATTGCCTGAGTTTTGTGACTAGTGCAGCAATGAGCATGGATGAAGTACCATGCTTATGGTAGAGCATACAGTCCTTTGGATATGTGGTATATCTGGGTCATGTGGTATATCTATTTCCAGCTTTCTAAAAGTACCTTTGCATAGTTGATGCAACAGTTTGCTTCCTCACCATCAGTGAGTAAATATTTTGCTTTTCCTGCATCATTGCTAGCATTTGTTATCATTTTTATATCTCAACCATTCTGACTTATTAGTGATCGATGCAGGGAGGGCCCATCCCATTGTGAGTGGTTCCATCCCTGAGCTAAAGGTCCTTGCTTCTATTTGAAAGCAGTCTAAGCAAGCCATAGGGAGCAAGCCAGTAAGCAGCACCCCTCCATGGTCTCTGAATCAGCTCTTGCCTTCAGGATCCCGCCCTGTTTGAGTTTCTGTCCCGATTTCCTTCAATAATGAACAAACAGTGTATAAATATAACCCAAACAAGCCCTCCTCCCCAACTTGCTTTTTGGTCATGGTGTTTTGTGGCAGCAATAGAAACCCTAACTAAGACAAGTTGTTAACAGCATAGTGGGAGGATTGTGGAAGGACTTTGGAACATTGGGCTAGAAGAGCCGTTGAGTGTTAGGAGCTCAGTGGGATACTCTGTAGGAGCTTGGGGGATAAGAATGTACCACAGGTGAGTGGATCTGATGGAGCATTTTCTAGGTTGAGGTTATCTCTTCCCAAATGAGCCTAGCTGTCAGATTGACATGAGACCAGCCAGCACACTACATTACTAGAGTCCTGCTCAGGAAGCCTTTCTCATGTTCCAAAGTTGGAAAGATGCTCTTAAGTAAAGAAAAATTCCTTGATAATTGTACTTATAAATGCTTTTGATAACAATTGTTTATAATACGTCACATATTCAGCATTTTCCTTTTAGTGGGTCATAAAACAAAGATAATTGCTTAAACTGGTGTACAGTCAATTCTTCTGGGCTACGTTCTCTTCATAGGAAAGCTGGAGAAATAATGAAAGATCAGAAACTCCTCAGTGATGAGATGACACTCATTGGTGCCAAGATTTATAATAATGCCATTGGGAAATACAAAATGACCTGCAGTTCAGTTCTGATCATTAACCGTTTGGCCAGTTTTGACCAATGAGAGCTTAATATGAATGCTCTATTTTTCTAAAAGTAATAAAAAATGAGAAGTTGAGCTAAAACAAAAAACAATTTGCAACCACATTAAGAATATCGAATGACTAGAATAAATTTCACACACACACAAAAATGAAATTTAATATATCTTGAAAATGAACATGCAATACTGGGCTTGGCATAGGAGAAACAGTAAATTTTCTTTTGGTCATTTTTATTAGTTAATTTTCTGCTCTATTTGAAGCACTTGAAGAGATGTTTGAAGTTCTGTATTGCTGAAACCATAGAGTCAGACAGCAATATTAAAATGTTTTCCAGAAAGCAGGAGCTTCATACCCAAGGTGTGACTTCATAGATACTGTTTATATAAATTTGAGAGCTTTTTCTGCTTCTTGTCTTTTTTTTCCTTATATGTAAAAAAAAACAAAAAAACAAAAACAAAAACAAAAAACCCAAAGCCTAAGATAAATGGGTAGACTACATGGTACTCTATAGAGTGGTTTTTCTATTGCTAAAGACTAGCTGAAGAAACAGTAGCATATGTTTTGTGAAGGACGCACTTGTCCAAACATATGGACAGGTTTGACAATGTCATAAGTGGCCTATGAATGTTAAATTAAGTATTTTATTTCTAAACTAAATAGGATATTAAATACTAAAATCAGTATAGGGAAAGCAAGTGTTCTCATCTTCATATACTTTAAAATAATGACAACTTTAAATATGTTGTAAAAATTCTTCACAATAAAATCCCAAAACTACTTGATTTCTTATATTTTGAAAATAAGCAGCATTTTAATTTCATTTTCACAAATATTTGCTTAGAGCTTTAAAAAATATACATCAAGGCCAAGGAATATAACCCCTTTTAGGTGATCAGAAATGAAGCCCAGCCTCCATTTTGATTTATCTGTCCTATGGCTGAAGGCGGTGCTCTGTGTTGCTTGGGACACAGGAGTTGTGGGTCCCTCAGTCAATGCCATCAATTACTGTAGGCTAACAGAGCTTCTCTTCTTCCCACTTAAATGTCATGCAGATGCCTTAACTCCCGTTAAATTCACTGTCTACCCTATGCTATTTATACTGTGTCTTAAATAAATTTGCTATATACTTTCAACGTGGCACCAGTGTTGTGGTTCTTTTATTTCACTTGTCAAACATATTTAAGGAAGCCAGTGAGAAAAAGGAAGCGTTGGATTTATTAACACATTTACTTTGTCGTTATTATTATCTACACTTTGAAGATCTCTCATTATTTCCTTTCTGCAAAAACACTTTAGCTGCAAGGAGAGCACTTCACGGTATCCCATTCTCTGAAATGTCTTCCCTGGACAATTTCTGGATCCAAAGCTGTTTGCGCTCGCCTTCTCTCTGCTGCCATTTCTCTCACTGCCATGGATCTAGCAGACATCTGCTGCCTTCTGGGTGTTTTCCAATGGGTAGATGTCGTTTCTCTCTTGTTTTCAAGATTTGCTCAGTGCCTTTAGTTTTCAGAAGTTTGGCCCTGATGTGAGTTCGTAAAGATTTATTTGGTTGTATGAGGTTTGGCACTTCTTGGGTATGAATATGTAAAGACTTTGTTTAAAGGGGGGGGGGGGATCCTTCCAGTCACCATGTTCTATTTATATTTTAATGGTGATACAAAATTCACATATTTATAGATCGCGATGAAGCATTTTTTGCATGCATGTACATTGAATAGTATTTGGATCAGTGTAAGAATAACATTTGTTATTTCTTTGTGGTGATCACATTCAAACGCCATTCATGCAGATTCTTTGAAACAAACAGTATATCATCCTCGTGTTATTGAATTTTCTCTGTGTGATGAAGTATGTGAGAAAATTAAATTAAGAGAGACAGAATGGCTTTATTTCAGCCAGTACTTTTAGCTTTCAGTAGGTGGTCAACTTTTCTTTGGGCCCCATGAGAAGGTAGGGCACCATGGTGTACAGTGTATTCTGGGAACTATCATGACGGGTTTGCTGAAGACTGCCGGCCTAGTGGGATTGGCTGTGTGAAACACTCCACACAAGAGGCCACCAATATTGTATACAAAGCTTCCTGATCTTCTGAGGAACCTCTCTAAACATGCCACCTATAAAGGACACAGAACAGTTCACCAGTGAGAAGCCGGATCTGGTCAAAGTAGAACCATGCTAATGGGAGAGGGCTGTTTTTCCATTTTGTCGAGAGAGCAGGTGCTCTGAGGAGCGCCTATGTTCTATGGTACAGAAATCATCTCTGCTTTGCACTATCTACACTTTGGAAAGCTTATGTACTATGATCTCAAGGCTGAGGCATCACTAGAAAGTAGAAAGGGCAGCAGCGGCAGCAGCGGTAGCAGTAGCAGTAGCAAGCTGCTGCTGCTGTCACAGCCTCCATTACCACAAAAGCAAGGAATTCAAACCCTAAAACTGTCCCTGCAAAGCACCATTTCTACAAGTAAGGGCCTCAATGTGGAGCCATCATGAGCGATGTTACCATTGTGAAGGAAAGTTGGGTCCAGAAGAAGGGAGATTATAGAGAAAAAAAATTAGAGGCCAAGATGTTTCCTTTTGAAGACAAACGGCTCATTCATAGGCTCCAAAGAGAAACTTTGAAGTGGGGACCTGCCTTTTCCCCTCAGCAGCTTTTCAGTGGCAAAAATGGCAGTTAATGAAAACCGAACGACCAAAGCCAACTACATTTATTATCAGATGTCCTCAGCGGACCACTGTTATAGAAAGAACACTTCATGTGGAGAAATCCAGAGGACAGAGAAGAGTCGACAGAAGCCATCCAAGCTGTAGCAGACTGACCAACTGCAGAGGCAAGGAGAGGAGAGAGTGAGATGTAGTCCAATGTCACAAACTGATAGTATAGGAGAGGAAGAGATGGATGCCTCTACAACCCACCATAAACGAAAATGAATGATTTGGATTATTTGAAACTTCTAAGTAAAAGCACTTCAGGGAAGGTTATTTTGGTTCAGGAGAAGGCAAATGGAAAATACCGTGCTATGAAGATTCTAAAGAAAGAAGTCACTATTACAAAGGATGAAATGGCAAACACTCTTACTGAGAGCAGAATACTAAAGAACACCAGACATCTGTTCTTAACACCCTTGAAATGTTCCTTTCAGGCAAAAGACTGTTTGTGTTTTGTGATGGAATTGACAGATTAAAAAGTAGCTAGAAACAAGCAATTCAGATAAGAAAGACACGTAGATGGTCTTCTAAAACCACAGGGATGCACAGAATATGGCAGTTAAACATTGTATTATCTTATGGCTTTTTTGACATGAGACAGGTCTGATCCTAGCAGCACCCCTTCTACCTCAAAGATCATCAAAGGCTTCATATGTGGCAAGCTAGCCATTGGGTGAGAAAATGCTCTTGTGTTAATTACAGAAGCAATACTGTCCAATCAGGACAAACTGGATGCAGGAGAGTTGACTGCTGAGCTTTGCAATGACAAGGTAGGCAAGTTCTTTGTAACTCCATCTTCACAGAAAAGTCTGTCAAATATTCTGAGCAAGAAGGCTGAAGATGATGCTCCAACATTATGGTAAAAGTTTTGAGGGACTCATCAGGCAGATAAATATCTCTGTCATTTCTACACTTTTTGAAGCTGCTTGCCTGCACTTCTACAATATTTAGTTAATATTTCTTCCTTCTTAAGTCTTTAATGGGCTTGAAGACTAGATAGTTATAGTCTCACAGTTAGACTTAAATTGTCTAAGATGATAGAAATTGATAGTAGAATACTGTATCCAAGGATTGCCAAAAATACAAATGTTAAGTCTTACTGAATAATTTCCATAATTGTTATATTGCATATAGTTTGTTATTATAAGAAAAGGAGCTTTTTATTAGAGTAAAGGTGGGAAATGGAGGCATAAGGTTATTATGTAGTTTAAATTCTGATTTCCTAGTTTAAATTCTGATTTCCTGTTTAAATATTGTGTTAACTCTGCTACCCAATTGTCATCCTGATAATGTCAATAAAGCAGCTTACAGCCAATCGATGAGCAGGGGAGAAAATAGGGCTGGACTTCCTGCCAGCCAGGAAAGGAGGAGTTAGGAGGAGAAGCAGTGATTCAGCCATGGGTAGAGGTCCAAGGGAGATCAGAAGGAAGGGTCTGTGCCAGGGAAAGCATCAAAACATGAGTGTCACTGGGATGTTTGCTAGGAGAAAGACAAAATAGCATAGAGGGTTAAGAACAGAATTAAACTGCTCAAGATTGTGTTGTGAAGCCTTGGATTACAAAAGAGTCTCAATTATTCGTGTGATAGCTGGGTTAAGAAATAAGCTAGGAGAAACAAACACTGTTTCACAAAAATAACTTCAACAATGTATGATAGTACAGTCTGCCTACATCACAAACATCAGCAAGCAAAGAAAGACAGGGAAGTCAATGCAATGGATATTTTGTTGTAGACTCCTGAATCCTGTTCAATTTTCTCTTTTCATCTTAATATTTTCACAAGAAGAGAATGTATTATCTAATTAAAAGGGAGTAATTCAAGGACCTCAAATGGCTGTCATGGATGAAGTTTATCATTTTTGTTGGCTGGGATGGAAATCCCGGCTCTCACAGAGGCCTTTGCTGATGCCACCCTGGTTGGCAGGGTCTCATTTTGGCGGTTCCATGTGACCAGGTACTTTTGACTTTCTCCACTGAGTCTCTTCTGTCACTGCTCAGTGGGCAGCTAGAAGGACACTGGATATTACTGAAATGGAAGCTCAGGTTCCCTATATGACCTGTATCAACCCTGTTGGGTAGAGAGGTATGGCTTCCCTGGCAAACATGGAATTACACACACACACACACACACACACACACACACACACACTTCACTCTCAATTAGCCAACTCACCTTCTACCATGCGGAGGGTTATTATTCCTCTTACTTATATCAACATAACAAAAATTATTATAGAGGGCGGCTTCTTTGGTTATCATGACTGAAGAGAACACTTGGGAATTTTTTTGTCTTTGTTTTGTTTTATTTGTTATTTGGATTAGATTGGGTTGGCTTCTTTGAGACAGGGTTTCTCTGTGTAGCCTTGGCTGTCCTGGAACTCGCTCTGTTAACCAGGGTAGCCTCAAACTTGGAGATATGCCTGCCTCTGTCCCCCCGGGGAACTGGGATTAAAGGTATGGGCTGCCACCACCTGCCTTAAAAATACTGTTCTTAGTAACTAGAGTTGTATAAAAAGTTCCTATTCTTTCTGCAACCTTGAACTATTGAAAAACCATTCTCTGCATGTCTCATATGAGACTGTATTATGAACACCAATGAATTAGGGAGAAAGATCCTTGAGTAGCCACATTTGGGTTAAATGGCCTCTACTTTTCCACTCTCTGCTGTTTCAGCAGCAGTAGAAATGAAGTCAAGAGCTACTTTCATTCAAGAGACAGTTATTATTTCTTTTTAGAGACTTCTTATCCACTTGATAGCACCAGGTCCTCATTTTCACAGCCAGATTCTTAAAACAAAGGAAGGACAGTCTCCTCAGCATCCTTTACACACATCTAAGGACTCAGCTGAACAGCTGCCGAATGGATAAATACAGTGGCACTGCTGTGATCTGAGTGACCCGGTGCCTGACTAAAGGACTCATGAGATACCTGGAATGTTCAGAGAGTCTAGAGGTTTTTAAACATTCAATCATTCTTTGTGTTGTAGAAGTAGGAAAATAGGACATTTTGATCACATCCTTTACTGAAAGCACCTCTCCCTCCCCCCGCGTCTCTCTCTCTCTCTCTCTCTCTCTCTCTCTCTCTCTCTTTCACTCTCACTCTTTCTCTAGCTCTCACTCTCTCTCTTGCTTCTCTGTGTGTGTGTGTATGTATGAGAGAGAGAGAGAAAGAGTGAAAGTGAGGGAGAGAGAGAGAGAGAGAGAGAGAGAGAGAGAGAGAGAGAGAGAGAGAGATTCCACAGCAATACTATACTAACATGCTAGAGTCTTTGGGATAAAGTTTCGTGTCCCTGAGACCTTGATGTCCCAGAAGGCCTACAAGCCTGAGGAACTGTGCTATGCAGCTTACCCAGTCCACCTGAAAAAGCCTCTCTTGTTCTGAGGTGAATGGAAATACCCAGGTCTTCCTTGAAGAGAAAATTGGAAGCAGGCAACTAAACAAACAGCCTACAACCTGCTCTCACCAGGCAGAAGTCTCTACTTTGAAAGGAGAGCAAATCTGCCCTGTGCATGCAGAAGCTGGCAAGCAAGTAATAAGTCTCCTCCACATCTCGTTTACAGAACCCCAGAGAAACACAACAAACTTCCACAGAGGAAGGAAAAAATATGAGTGAGAGCAGCAGCTGGGGGTGACCAAACAAGATGCCAAGATTGGGAAGCTCACATGATTATAAAATATCCCCTCTGGTGCTTTCCATAAGAATACAAACCATGCTTTTAAGGTGGAACCTAGAGACCCAGAGCAAAGTGGTGTTGCAGACTTGGGAAGGAACCCAGTCGAACAGCTGGAACTGAACAGCTGGAACTGCACACCGAGCAAGACGTGGAGAGTGCCAAGCAAACAAAGAGTGCAGCAGAGGAGATAGGGACAGTGTCAGGTCCCAAAGAACCCTGACTGGCTTCTTCCATGCCTTCTCCCAGCACTTCTCACCCCTCACCCTCACCCCACCCACCCTGCCACACACACCCTGTTGAACCTCTATAACCCAGGGGGCTGGGGTTCTGCTCCCATTCACCCACCTTCTGATTTCTATATAACTTAACCATGCTCTCTTGGCCCTCTTGGCTGTCTTTCCTCTCCTCTTTCTCTCTCCGTTACCACCACCTCTTTTCATGGCCTGACTCATTCCGGACTCTTCCTGATGCCTTTGCCTGTATTCTCCCTCATATCTACCATAAAAAACAAAAAACAAAAAAAAACAAAAAAAACAAAAAAAAAACCCTTTTCTTCAACCATAACTTGGGGAGGTCATGTCCTCATTCTCGTTCAGGCAGAATGGAATGTGGCTCAGGAGTTATGTGAGACTAGAAAGAGAGAAGCCAGTAAAAAATATAGAGGATGGATATGGGGGAGGGGTATCATGTATGGAGGTGGAATTTCAGAGGGGCCAGATGGCAAAGGGGCTTTGTCTTCAGTGATAACGCTAGCAAACACCCCCGACTGACACAGTATACTACTTCATGAATGTAAGATTCCTAATTAGCCTCTAAAACTCAGATACAATTTACATAAAGAACTAGCATCTTAGAAATACTGAAAACAAGAGGCGAAGACCAAAGCCTTGACGGCAGCCAGCCAGCCAGTTTGAGGAAGGTTTCCCTGCAGCAGTGAGCACAGAAAGCTAGGCTCTCACAGCCATTGGTACACAGAGCCAGCTCTACCAGTGCTGAAATGAAGGGTGGTGGTGGGGTTGGGGGGAATCATTTCCAGGTGACAGTGACATGAGCCACACACAAAACAACACTAACAATTTCTTAGCTCTTTCACGAAGAATGAAAGTCACCCCAGAGGAGGCCTGGGATGAGAGAAGAAACAGAACATCAAGGATGCACAAGTGTTGGGCAGATTTATGACCCTGAAAAACTGGCAAGGTGGTGAGAATTTGTCAAATAGCCCAAGTCAATCCTTCAGTATAATAGAGAAGGTATTGATTATCATAGATGATAAATAGTTGCTGTCATTTATAGCATCATTCCTAAAATAATGGGAAATTACCATGTACCTTACAAAGCAAAATAGGAACAGAAAAAAAATGTCTGACATACCACACCCACAGAGACAATGCATTGCTCACATCCCTTCATGAACTGCATAGTGACTCCCCCTTGCTTGTGAAGTTTGGAAGAGGTAGAAAAAAGGCCATCCTAGGGGAAAAAACATACAGGTTCATCCAGCAAGTTTCAGAAGTACCATTCAAAAAGTCATTTTGCTCCTGTGTGACTTTGATATAGTGAAACAAGGACCACTCTTTATTTCTGTAATTTACGGGGGAAAAAATCTGCACCCTTACTAGGAAAAAAGTCTTAAACAAATCCGTAGCTGAGCAATAATAGTCCTGAAAACTCTCAGGCATAGAGAGTCTGAGGGAAGCCGGCCAACTACTTGAATGCAGTGTCCCAGGTGACATCCTGGATAGAGAAAGACACAGGTAAATATGATAAAATGAAAGTAAGAACCTTGCCTTATTGTTAATGTATTATAGCATCTCATTACCTGAGTTAGCAACGTGGGGAAATCTCTCTGTTCCAGGCCTTAGGTGCTGCAATGTCATTTCCTAGTTTGGGGGTTGGTAGAATCGTTCCGGCAGGAGCAAGACACTCTAAAGAGGGCTCTTGTGCCCTTTTCCTCACTAGCGACAATAGGCAATGAGGGACTGAAATTTTCCCAGGGGTCTAAAAGGAAAAGGGAACTTTGTAGTGCCAGCAGGAGAGCTTCCCTCCTGGAGGGAGATTGAGCACGGTTCTGACAGACTCTCAGACTCACCGGGAGCTGGAAGCATACACAGTGATGTCTCAAGGGTGTTTGATGGTGGCCCAAGCCAGGACTTAGTTATGTATACCTCTCACCCTCTACTTGAACCTAAATCTTATGTCAGAACCCCAAAGACAGACCTGGGGGGCAGGGTAGAGGGTTCTCTTTGTTCTTCTTCCCAGTGAGGCCAGTGCTGCAGTTTGATTTGTATTGCTGTGATAAGCAACAAAGGGAGGAGAGGGCTTGTTTGGCCTACTGTTCCACATCACTGCTCATCATAAAGGAGAGGCTTTTTGCTATGATAAGAGCTCAAGGCAGAAATCTGGAGTCAGGAGCTGAAACCAGAAACCATGCAGGGATTTTGCTTGCTGGTTGGCATTCGTGGCTTACATGGTGAGCTTTCTTGTACCACCTAGGACTACCTGCCCAGGGATGGTACCACCCGCAGTGAGCTGGGCCCTCTGACGGCAACATTACTCAAGAAAAAGCCATACAGACTTGCCTACAGGCCAATGTGCTGGAGGCATTTTTCCCAAGGGTGGTTTCCTCTTCTCAGATGCCTCTTGCTTGTGTCAAGTTGACAAAATAAAAACTAGCCAGCAGGGTCAGATGGAATAAATCTTTCTCTACTTCCACTCTTGTTTATATCTTTAATTGACATATTGGGGATGGTGGCCAAGCATAGCTTGTTAGGGCTGTTGGAGAGCCATGACTGTGATTCAAACAGTAGCAGCAGGTATTGGGGCTGGCTGGGTATCTGTGGTGTGTGCTGGGTTTCTATGTCCTGGAAGAAGAAACTGGACAGAGACACGTGGAAAGCAGCAGTTGTGCAAATGGTTTAATAGAGAAAGGGAGACTTTAAAGAGGTGTGCACAACTGAGCAGCCCTAGTCGAGGCACAGACCTGCCCATTTTTGTGTGGGCTACAGTCTTTTCCTGCAAACTGGTCTGGAAAACGTCTTAAAAACTATGTGAAACCTTTCTGGAGAAACACAGTTTCCCCTTTGCTTGGCTCAAAGCATCAGCCTTTTCCTTTCCCAGAGTGAGATTCTGGGAAATACAATTCCTGGAGGTCCATTGTTTCAAGGGCCTGATAGCCAAAGGGAGGGGTTCCTTAGGGAGTCATCTCTCCTGCCCAGAAGGCTAGGATTTCCACCTTCCTCTTTGCCAGCATGCTTTTCTCGTGTGCTAATTTCACACTCTGCATAAAGCTTTCCTGGAACACATTCTCCATCCTACTTCACCACCTCATTAAAAGCCCTAGTAACATTGTTAATACATCCTAAAAGCCTCACGTGACCATCTGAATGATGGAGGGCAGACATAGAGGTGGACATTGAAACGCTATTAAGGGGCTAAGGTATCCCTAGATAACCCAGGAAAGTGCATCTGCAACATTCCAACTCTCCACAAATCAGAAAGTTACAATTGGTTAGTTAGCCTCATAGAATCCTTAATGTAGGTATGGATTTTTCTGGGCCCAGAAGTTCATAAAAATGTGAGTAATAGGATAGTCAGTTATAATGTATATGGAAACTTCCTATGTGACATTCTTATTTTTCCTGTAAACCTAAAAATTACTACAAAATAAGAAATTATTTAAAAAAAAACAGTGATTGTGAACCAATTAAAAATAAGAAATTATGAACCATTCTGATGTAGTATGGCTTTATCCGACAGGTCACAAAATGGACATTCAATGATCGTCTCATTACAATGTTAGAGTAGAGATAATCTTGGCTGGGGTAGTCATGAGAAAAGAATAGTTAGGATGCTAGGACAATGGCAGTGGCCACGTAGTTACTAACACTGCCCAGTAAGAAGGGGAATCAGACCTTTGCCTTCTCTGCCTCAGCAGCAAATGATCCTGAGAGATGCTAGAGTACATAGGAAGTGAATTTCCTCAAGGATGATGCTGTCATCCATTTGATGGGGAGAAATGTGTGGTGCTATAACTCTCTGGAGGCCACTGACCCTGTCATTTACCCTTTAGCCCTACTTCCATATGTAAGCCCAATAAACTCAGTAGTTCATCACATTGGACTTCTGCAAGATCCTTTGGTCTGACATCAGTGTCCTGTTTGAGTGAACAGAAGTTCCCAGGCCACCAAGAAAAGTTGATGTAATATTATAATACAAAAGACCCATGTTAGGTCCAAAGTGTGCCTCCAAAATGGCAGTGCTGGTGACAATGTCCTAAAAAGAGAGACATTGATCAGATAACTGGGCAAATGGAAACTCAAATTTAGCATTCCTCAGGACTCTCAAAAGGCATGTTTTTGTTTACCAGGTACTTCCCTTAACCCACTGGAAAGGTCAAGGGCATCTAGTTCCCAGTTACTCCGAGCAACCTCTATTAGCCCAAAGACTCCAGGCCTGCCTGACTGTCATAAAATCCACCCGGTTTTCTACCATTTTGTACTCTGTACCCTGAGATACATAGCCCTGGCCATTTGATCCCCAATAAAACTTTCTTTCTATCCATAGAGAGGGTCAGTTTGGTGGTTTCACTGCACCCTCCTTTATATTTGGTGATGAAAAAGGGAAAGACCTTCCCCCAGGGGGAAAAAGCTCTGTCCCTCCAAAGAAGGGACACAAAGGAGCAACAAATGACACCACCTGGAGCTTGCTTCCAGTGTGGCAACACTGGTCATTGGTCAAAGGACTTCACTTCACTTTGACTGCCACCAAGACCTTGTCCAAACTGTGGACAAGCAGAACACTGGGGAGGCAAATACCCCTCTTTGCCTCACCAAAGTAGGCCAGTATCCCAAGCTCCTCCTCCACAGAAAAATCTTTGGATCTTCTGGGCCTGGCTGCCAAAGATTGACACTGACCTTGGACCATGGCCCCAAGAACCACAGAAAAGCCTAGGACACCTGCCCAGGTTCTGGGTAAGTCTCCATCATTTTTAATAAATTCAAGAGCTGCTTGGTCTATGCTTTCTGCTTACCCTGGTAAAAATTATTGCGGTGGTATGACTAGGTATAGCTCCCATAGATTCATGTGTTTGCATGCTTGGCCCACAGGGAGTGGCACTATTAGGAGCTATGACATTGTTGGAGGAAGTGTGTCAGTATATAAGTAGACTTTGAGATCATATATATATATATACATACTCAAGCTACACCTAGTGTGGCACAGTCTCCTTCTTCTGCCTGAGGATCAGGACGTAGAACTCTCAGCTCCTCCACTACCACATCTGCAATCTGCAATCTGCCTTGCTTCTCACCATGATGATAATGAACTGACCCCCTGAAACTGTAAGCCAGCCCCAATTAAATGCTCTTCTTTATAAGAGACGCCTTGGTCATGGTGTCTCTTCAGAGCAATGGAACAATGATTATTCTCAGATACTTGTGGTTGGTGTTAATGGCCCATGGTTACAGGCTCTTTGTTCCTTCTGGGGCCACCTGATCATTCACTCCTTCCTTATTATGTCTGGTTGCCAACCCCTTTATTGAACAGTGGCACCACAGCTAAATTATACTTGTGGTTTCATCCAACACCCTCTGGGATTTCCTCTCTCTGTCCAGCCTCTAAGGGACCTCCTTGTCCACCAGCTGCGACTAATGCTTTACCCTATCCTCTTCAAATTCCCTCATTAACCCCAAAGTATGGAATACTCCTTTTATTCTTTGGCCCTATATTATAACCCCTCCCCATTAAGATCCTACTCCGGGACCATTGTAACCCCTGTTGCTCTCAGTACCCTATCTCTTTAAAACATAGATAGACGAGGCCCAAAGCCAATCCCACAGCCCATTCTTTATAAAGGCATCTCAAGCCCACTCTTCGTCCTATCACAATTCTATCTTGCCCGCCCCAAACCTGATGGTCCCTCCCACTTCCAACCACCAAGGAACGGATTCTCTCTTCCAGTGGCCCGGTGGTGCACCCCAGAACCTGGATTCCCAGCTTTGCTCTTCTTGCTCACCTCCTCTGTGTAGCAGCTAAGGGTCCCCTAACTGAGCCTCTAGGTCTTAACTTCTCTAAGTAAATTAACTAAGCTTCTCTCTCTCTCTCTCTCTCTCTCTCTCTCTCTCTCTCTCTCTCTCTCTCTCCTATTCTTCCTCCTTCCCTCCTCTGAGAGGCACTTCTAAATGCTTTATGTCCTTGCTCTGGCTGTCTCTCATCTTACCAACTCTTTAGCTTGAATACAATTGAAAAATGTTGGGGATGTCCCCGGAGTTTGGGGGGTGAATGAGAGGACTCACTTTTGTGCCTGCTGCCTATCTTTGAACAGCTAAAGATAACAGTTAGGGTCTGGCAGCCTCACCTCTCACCTACAGTTGCTAGCCGCAGCTCCCTCTAGGAGGCCTCTAAGCTCATAGTTGCTCACCCTCCCTCTGTCCTCTCACCACACTGCTCAAGGACTTCCTGCCACGCAATTAGCCCACATTATAGTGGGTTTTAATGTTATTTAAAATATAGCATTGAATATTATTAGACAGTGACAATGTACCTTGGAGTTACCAGATGAACTAGGCAGACTCATCTGTCTAGGAAGAGACTGAAATTAGGAAGTCCAATAACCATCTGAAAGAGGAGTTAAAACCACCCACCATGTGTGGTCTAGTGAGAACTGACTAGCAGGAGGAGCCTGCTGCCCATGGGCAACCCTATCCACTGGCTTCCTTCTTAGCTTTAAGACATTTTCCCAACTGGACCTTTTTGCTGTGGCACATACAGCATGTAAAATAGTTTCTTCCAAGATGACGAGTTTCAATTTTGTCTCTTATTAACTAATTCTATCAACGGCCCAATGGGTGGCTCTCTCAGAGAGATGTCTGACTAGTAAGATGCACTTGGGTTCCCTCTCCTCAACTGGTGAAAGAAGAACAAGCTGAGAAATTTCTAAATGAAGGGGACATGGGGTACATGCTAGGCTCTCAGGAGAAAGAAAACAACATTAATCAATAGTGAAAGTTTGAAGGTTACTGTTTTGGGACAGGCTCCTCACCTTATGTTCTAAACAGGTGCCTCTGGTGGTGTATGCAAACCCAGAACCTCTGAGGGAACTTACACTGGTTCTAACTCATTGGTTCTCAACCTGTGGGTCTTGACCCCCTTTAGTATCAAATGACCCTTTCACAGGCATCACCTGAGAGCCTCAGAAAACCCGGACATTTACATAACAACTCATAACAGTATCATGATTACAGTTATAAAGTAGCAACAAAAATAATTTTATGAGTGAGGGTCACTACACCATGAAGAACTTCATTAAATGGTGGCAGCATTAAAAACAATGAGAAATGCAGCTCTAGCTGTTTCTGTGACTATATCCAGACCCAGCTGCCACTTGGATCCAATGTTATGGAGAGAGATCAGGGATTACATTCGGAATTAGCCTGGATAAAGGCAAGTTAAATCTAGGCCCGAGATTCCCTCATCATCTGACACCATCCAACAAGCTGTCCAACATATGGGCTCTTGGCCAATTGCCTGAACTCCCATTTTGCCTAACCATTTCTGCCTGTGGTCCTGAGCAATCTTTTTAAACTTCTTCCTGATGGTTCCATAGAGTTGTTATGACCCTAGAGGAAAACTTAGTCACTGAAAACTTCCCTTCGGGCACTACCTAGGGCACTGTCAGTCCCCTAAGTAAGAAGATCCTCACATTCACTAGTGTTCAGTTACTTCAGGCAGGAGCAAAGCAAAGGAAATTACTGGAACATAATGCCGAGGATTCCGCTGGCCAAATGCACCTCCACCAATGTGGCAGCTTATCATTCGCCTCCTTGTTAAATTTGTTTAGAAAAACTAGCCCACAGGAAAGTGCTGAATTCTGAGAAGGATCGCCTTGAATTTGGGACAAATTCTGGGGAAAGGATTTCCAAATCTGAAGAGGCTCAAATGCAGCATAGTGCAGTTTTATTACTTGATGGTCAATTATCTCACAGTAATAAAATCCCCTGGAGGAGCAGATGCGCCCACTTTTAAATCACCGAGGGCCTTGAAATCAGGCCATTCCCTTGGAATTAGCCTCCAGCACAAGAAGAAAACACACTTCGGGTCATCCATGTCCCAAGACCATGAACTCTGTTGTTCGGGTTTTCTCCTTTGAAAGCAAGTTTTAATCACGCAGACGGAAGGAAAGTAAAAGAGAAAAGGCTATGAAAGCGAGACCTAACTGGAATCCACTCTCTGAAAACCCCAAATCCTATTTAGTGTATAAACCAGCCCTTACCAGCACCACCCCATCCCAGTCTCCACCACTTAGTTGCCTATAGCTAAAGAAGAGGCCACATGACATCTCCTGCCCCACATGACCATCAAAGCAATTGCTGTTTGGAGGCTGAGGTCAATTTTCTAGTAGAATAGACATTCAATATTCTAGACTTTATGAAACCTAAAACTATGCTCTTTAGTAGTCACATGGGATAATCCTAAAACATAGATTCTAACAGCCAAAATCAGACTTCTCAATTCATCATGTTTATCAATATATATATATATTTATATATATGACAGTAATTTATTATTTATTTCATTTATGCTATATGTGTTTGCTTGCACACAGTTAAGTGCACTACATCCATGCAGGAGCCTACTGATGCCAGATCCCTGGAACTGGAGTTGGAGCAGTTATGAGCTGCCATGAGGTTGCTGGGAACAGAACTCCAGTCACCTGCAAGAGCAGTAAGTTCTGTTAAGGGCTGAGCCATCTCTCCAGCCCCTAGTAAACTGTATCTAAAAGAACGAGATAAGACGTTTGATTAGAGGTTCCAGGTGACACAGGTTCATTGCTGAGAGCACAACTCAAACCTGTAAACAGAGACAAAATTAGTTTAATTGGAATCTAGCCAAAAATTGTTTCAGAACTGTTAGTAACGGTCACGTACATGAGGACATTAAGAAGTCACACTGATACTCAAATGTTTATTCACACCAAGCTCACCCCAAGTTTGAGGATGTCCCACTGGAAGAAGATATAGACAGGACCATCCAACTGCCCAAGAGCAACCAAACAAAGAGAGCTCAAAGACATCCCTCCGCTACCACCTGTTTTACATGCTGTTTCCAGTTCCCGTTAAACAGGATTCCTAGGCTGGACCAAGAAACGTATAGTGATCCTGAGAAATCTTGTCACACCAGAAACCATGAAGTATCAAAGACTTCTGGGATCATGTTAAAAGAACTGCTGAGCCAACTTGAAGAGGCCACTGTTGAGAGATGCTTTTGGCATTAACCAGGGCCATGCTTGGAAGAGAGGGAAGTCTCACCACTGAAGGCTATCCCAGGTCCCATTGCAGAGGGATACCCTTCTTATTCCTGCTGAATGTTAAAGCCCAGGGTTTCTTTCTGTCCCCGCCTGAGTGAAGATCTGGAGAACCATGCAGGAACATCAGGGCCTCTCCAAGGCCCAGTTCAAAGGATAAGAACATTATTTTCATCATATTTTCTTCAAGAGTAATCTGAATATGTAATTATTCCTTCCACAATTCTCAGTGCCCACTTCTAATTAAGAAACCTTCATTTCTGCTCACTGCCCTTGTAACCACTATTTCTTCCGATCGCAACGCATGCAGGCAATCTAGTCTTGATGAAGTCTCAAGTTCCAGTTCATCCACTGAGAATCACAGCTGGATTCTCTGCCTACAAACAAAGGAGCTTCAACTTAAGAGGAAAAAAAAAAGCATTTTCATCCTAAGGACTTTTTCCACAAGGAAATGACCTCAAGAGTCCAATCATTTCCTCCAGCTTCCTGTTCAGCACCCCCTATCTGAGGACAGAGAGGCGAGGCTCTGGACTATTTTCTACAAGGGCTCTGTCATGGGCATCATCGCATCATCACCTATAAACCACACATGGAGACTGTCACTTCTGTAGTTAGGATCCCAACATAGGATTTTGGAGGAGCATGCGTATTCAGTTCTTAGCGTAGGACCACAGTTCACTGAATTAGGGATGAAGTCAGCCCTGTTGATGTCACCTAATCTTAGTTACCCTTTCAACTCCACTTACAACAAAATGATATTACTGAATCTGAAGTATGGGTAAACCCAGCTTAGTTTTATATAGGCCTTGCTCCTTCTTCATTCATTCCTTAGCCACACGCCTCATGTCCCTATCAGGATTGCCTTTCTTGTCTTCCGCTCAGAGGCTGCAGCCTCTGAACTAATGGGATGTGTCATTGTCCATGCCTCTCCTGGGGATGTCTTTGTGGTTTCAGGAGAATGTTCTGTTCGACGGCTGAACACAGAATTTCATCTGCTCTCTTTAATCCACTGATTCATTTTAATAACCCCACATGGCATGGGCTATGGAGCAACTGTGCTTACTTAGGACCGTGGCTTAACTCACTGGATCCTAGGACAAGCCCCCAGGTCCGGGATCAGCAGCCTGTTTACAGGTACAGAACCTAAGTGAAGAGAAACATAAATGGCTGGAGCAAGACCACATCCTGTTTAATTGTCAACACAATCCAGAATCACCTGAGAAAGGAGGAGGGGCTCAAGGAAGGATTGCTGCAAGGATACTGGTTTGTGAGTGTGTCTGTGGGTGGGCGTGTCTGTGGGTGGGCGTGTCTGGGTGGGCATGTCTTGGTGGGGGCGTGTCTAGGGGGGTTGTCTTTACTGCCTTACTAGATATGGAAAGATACAGCCTGAAAGTGGGTAGCATAATTCTCTAATTTGTAGCTCTAGGTTATGTAGGAGTAAAGAAAGACAGCTCTATTTATTCCTCTACGATCTTTACATGGGTACGGCTTACATGACCGGTTTTCTGAAGTGCCTGCCACTGTGACTTCCTACCAATAGTGGACTGCAACCTCGAATTGTGACCTAAAATAAACCTCTTATCCCCTAAGTTGCTTTTTTATCAGGGTATTTATTTTTTTTTTTATCGTTACAACAAAAAATTGAAAGTAGGACACAGTCCTATCCAGCAGGGCAACATCATGTCATGTGTCCCTGTCTCCCCTGGCTCAACATGAGAACGCATTGATAAATAACCACTTTTCTTTTAAAGGAGACTTGCACCTCCTGCCAAAAGCGAATAAATGCGAGCTGGGTTGAAAGTCCCTAAGCCATAAATTTTGCATGGGTTCAGGTCACGGAGAACATTTCGTTTCCCTGACGACTAACTAAAAGAAAGGGTTGAAAGGCGAAGGCTCCCTCTAGCAACCACCAAACACCTGAGTGCGTGCGCAGCGGCCAGGCTGATTCCACATGAGTGGTTTGCCGGTGTGGGGAGACGAGAAAGAGATGCGCCCTTCGCTCTTCTCCTGTTTTAACTTCTGGCAACTGTTTCCTCTGGCAAATGTGGAAACTCTTGCAACAGTCATGAATAAAAACCAAGCTGCAAAGTTTCCATTTCATAGGCGAGCCAGGCTTTCATCAGAACGTGGAAGCCCGGCAACATCACGTGTTTCTCTCAGCACCCAGCTGGCAGCCCTTCTCCACTAACGTGTGGAGAGAGGTGCTCACGTGAGCTTCAGCCAAGAGGTTCCTCGGAAAGGCGATGAGCTGGGCACTTGTCAGACATACTCCAAGACACAATGTGTGCGACCCCCAAGGCTGAGCCTGAGAGTGTTCTCATTGCAGTAAGTCCAATAGGAGACTTAGGCTAAGCGTCAGTCACCACCCATATAGCATCCTTACCTCCAATTCCCACCTCATTTGCCGTTAGTTCAGTAGCACGCAGTTGAACAAGGCCACTCCTCTGTGACTACAGTTCCTTACGACACATCCTTGGCGCCTTTCCGTCCCCTCTATGTCACTCTTTTCCAATCACACGTACTTCTCGCATCCAGCTCCACCTTCCACTCAGATAGTTCCCTTAATTTCAGGACCTCGTCTGTGTCTCTGGCTTTGTGACATTCGGTGTGTCCTTACTGTGTGGCTGCGTCTCCCAGCAAGCTCCAGAACTCATCAACTTCCCAAAGAAACACTGGATCTTTTCAGTGATAACTCCTCAACCCCCTTCCACAGCAGCCTGGCAACCAGAACCTCACTTTCTGTCTCCATGAACTTGACAACTGGCACTTCATGTGAAGGCAATCATACAACACGTGTCCTTGTGTGAGCAGCTCATTTCTCTTTACATTGTGTCTTAAGAGTCGTCCATTTATTACCATGTGTCAGAAGTTCCTTTCCTTTAATGCTGGACAACACTCCACAGAGTAGATACACACTTCCATTGACTTACCCTGGGACACATAGGTTATAGCCACTGCTTAGCTATTGCCCATAAAGAAAAGGATGAATGCTATGCCGTGGGTTTGATGAAGGGCATTTTTGAGGAGGAAAAATGGTTGGTAGGGCATGAAGTAGCTAAATTACCCCTGAAAGTCTCTCTCTCTCTCTCTCTCTCTCTCTCTCTCTCTCTCTCTCTCTCTCTTTCTCTTTCTCTCTCTCTCTCTGTGTCTCTGTCTCTCTTCTCTCTCTCTCTCTCTCTCTCTCTCTCTCTATATATATATATATATATATATATATTTATCTATAAGATACTAGGGCTCCTCATAGGAGGGTTTCCTCAGTACTGAGTGTTCAGGCTGGATTCAGCATTTTCTTTTGTTAGAGCAGGCAATTCAGAGATGAACACAGCCCTTGTCCCTTTCCTTAAGTGTAGGTCATGGATACACAGGCTAGTTTAAGGATACTTCAAGGGAGAAGCACAGCTGACTCCGTCCAGAGTGGGGGAGGAGATGGCTCACAGAGATGGGGCATGGAAAAGGAGAGGGCCAGGTAGAGATTAGTTATTTCAAATACAAAACAGGAAGAGGGACTGTTGAGTATAACCTTATTTCTGATTATTATCTAATGTCCTGCAACACTAAGGGGGGATGACTGAACTGTGAGAAGAGGGTTGAAGACTTCCAGCTACCGTCAGAAGTTAGAATAGAGACAGGCTGTCTTGGGGGTGTGAAAGAGAGGGATCTGGCCAACCTATGGGATATGTCCCTCTTAACTGTGAGACCATGAACTTCTCTTGGTATAAGGTAGTTTCTTCCAGCAGGCTGCCTTAGCCATCCAAAACAGCAAGTAAGCAGGGAAGGAGACCAAGGCCCAGTAATGAACACAGAGAGCTGAAAGGCCCGTAGCTGAGCCCTTTAGAGAGATCAGCCTGATGCTGCGTCGTGTCTCACAGATCCGGACTATGGATCGGGGTTCAGACTGATTATGGAAAAGATGTAAGCCTGAGGCCATAAGGTAAGAGGCCAGTGTGTGTGATATTGAATGGTATATGATGACGCTTATCCACAGAACAGTGCATAGGCAAAGCCAGTCTTGTTTTCACTGTTGCTCCCTGTAACCTTGCCTGTGTGTTACACACTCACAGGGAAGGATGGACTCTGAACGCCCTTCTGACAACAGGTGTTGGGCGTTCAAAACCACTTTACTGTGTTCACAATTGGGAGGGAGCTAAGAGCACACCCTTTGGGCCTTCTGGACCCACTGAGATCAAAAGCCCCACAAAGCATTTGCCTCTGCCTGAAGACTGCCTTCCTCGGGTTGTCTTTCCTATGAGTGGGAAACTATCCCACATGGAGGGAGGGCATTGACAGTGGAGTTGGATTTGATCTCCCCCAAAGGGATCCATCCACTTGCCAGTAGCTGCCTTTGCCACACCTGACCCCATCTGGAGCAGTTTTGAACCTCTGAGCTGTGGCTGACTCCACGGAGGCTTGCATAGTTGCCAGTGTTTACTTCTGTTGATTTCAGGATGTGCAGGAACCCATAAAAAGCAAGCTGCTTTTTGGATATTTGACCTGTTCAAATGGGGTGAGATTAGCCACGGGGTTCCCTGAGGTTGGAAAGCATAGCCTAAGTGGTCAGGTTCCTCTTGTTGCACCCGTTTCCCCCAAGTTGAGAACACTAGCCAGCTAGGGAGTGTGGAAGCTAACGGCTCATCCTTTCCAACCTAAACGGAAGGGCCATAAATCTCAGCGGGAAAGCAGGGTGCAGCACGGCCAGCTCAGCTCTCCCCGGCCAAGGGGTTTTCAGTAGTTCAGATAAGGCTAAAGTTGCTACTCCAGAGGCCTCATCTGACCCCATGTCCAGCTTCTGCGGTGAACAAACACTGACTACCCCATTACCGAGAAACAATTGCCTATAGGGTTAGTCCTGGGTTTACTTCTAAGCAAATAGAAGGTCTCTTCTTTGTCTGCAGGGGATATAGTCTTAGACTTCAGTGGATTCTTGACACAGTAGGACAGATCGAGACGTCATTATACGTGTCCCTGGTACAGCCAAAACAAAGTGGCCAAGGAGAAAAATCCTTGGCTTTTCTTAGACTTATTAGAAATCTGAGGTCACGTGAAATTTGCCCATTCTAAAGTATTTGAAGATGAGTCAGAGAAAATATTTTTTTCCTACGTCAGACACCACAACGCACTCTATACTGTAAGAACATGGAAACAGAGGCTGGCTATGGGCTGCAAGTGAGTGAGAAGCTCCAGGGGCCACAGGCATAGGCCAGTTACATTCTGTGGGTCCTGTTTAAGTGCCACTAAGGATCTCACGGAAGAGAATGCTCTAGCTACAGCTGTTCCTTTCTCCCTCTCCTCCTCTTCTTGACCATCACAAAAATCCCCAGCTGCCATCTCTATGACAGAAAAGGCTTAATTTCAGATCATATCACAAGGCAAGATTGAAGAATTCCTATCTCAGCTGGGATGAAACAACTCTATTATGTTTTAAATCCCTGTCTCTCTAAGCACAGGGCACCTGAGACACAGAATGTCTTAAGGTATGAGAAAGGGTGAAACTTTGGAGGACTGTTTCTCAAGGTGGTTTACTGTATCTCCCACCCCCCAAGATGGAATTAACAAAGATATTAACATATACTTATATATACACTATAAACACACTGAGTAGTACTATGTAAAAAAGACAAACAAAAACAGAAAAGGAAATTACTAACTCTCTGAGGAGAACAAAGAAAGGCCCAAACCAACAGATGAGACAAAAAGTAAATGCATGAAAAGAATTTAAGTCCTCTATTCCTTTTAGCTAAAACAAATATCAAACATCCCTACTCCCAAAAGTTATTGTCATCCTAGTGCCTATTTCCCCTACAGGTTAAATCTCACTCCCAGTAACAATAAAATTATAATCCATTTCAAGAGGCAAGAAACAATGTCTGAAGAGAGAAAGCATTTATCAGAATCAAACTTCACGGTGCGTAAGTGTTGGAACCCTGAAACACAGAATTTAATATCTCTAACACATTACATTACCCAAAAGAACCACAAGATCAGATGGTGAGTATAAACAGAAAGAGGGGAAACAGTGTCTTATTGCAGTAGATGACTTTAATAAGCCAGATCATAAGTAGACCCAACAGGAATGGGAAAAATGAAACCGAAATAGGTCAACAGAAACGATCCAAACTGAAACACAAAGAAAAAACACAATAGAGCACAGGAGCTCTGTGGTTAAGTATTAAAAGACAACCAAGGTTGAAACAGTTTAATAGAAATTATGCAAACTAAGCCACAGAGAAACCAGAATAGAAACACCTGAGCACTGTGGCAAAGTGCTAGGACTAATATTCATAATTACATATTCTGCATAATTAATATACAACTGAAGCAAGTGGGGAAAGAGAAAATTGGGCAAAAAGCAGGTTTGGAAAAAAATAATGACCAAAATCTCCTCCTGAATTATTCACAAACAACAAACTACATATTCAAAAAGTTTACTAAAATTTATGTGTATGTATATGCTAAAACACATAGAGAGATGCATGTACCTAGACATATTTAAATTTCAGAGAAACAGATTATGCATTTCATGTATTTGGATGTTGCAGTATGTGTAATAGGTCAATTTGCCTATCATGATGTCGATTAACAATAGTCCTGGATATTCTTTAAAATTACCTTTTCAAAGACAATTCGACAGTTCTTCCTAACAGTTTCTCCTCACATTCAAGGGTAGCATCACAGTTTCCAAAAGGCTGTTAGAGTTTGATTAGTTTTCTGTTCAATATACGGATACATTTCAGAAGAATGGGTAACTTAGCAGTGTAGTATTCCACATGTATACACACTTCTTTGGGTCTTGGTTCTCTCTTAAGCATTGTTTTTAAATCCTCACAAAAGAATAACACGAACTCACATTAGAAGGTTTTTTAATAGATTGTTTCCAGAAGACATAAAATAACATTTAATATCTTTGAAAAATATGTTGAAGTCTTGCCTGCATGCTTATCTGTGCACATGTGTGTAGTGCCCATGGGGACTAGGAAAGACCTTGAGATCATCCCTGGGGAGCTGAAGCTAGGGAGTGTTGTTAGCCATCATTTGGGTGCCAGGAAGGGAACCTGTTCTTTTGCAAGAGGAGCTAGCTCATAACTTTTATTTGAATCTTAATTTCAAATACATAGGAAGCTTGTCTTGCCCTTCAGGGTTCCATTTTGATAATTTCTCACATCATCAAGTTCAGTTTCTATAATGTGTGAATTTGTCACTCTGCATTCCCTACGCTCAAGGAGCCTTCACATACACATGATGTTTCAGTAAACTTTTTTGAGCATATAGCTTGTTGCTTGTGAGGTCAAAGGCAGAGAGCTGTAGTGACCTTACTGTGTCACTCATCTGGCACAGTTTCTGCCACACATGAGTCCACACTCCCTCTTCTCAAAGCCCCTGAGTGATTGATTCCTTATTTCTGCTGCTCTCTTTATGGCAGCTCGGAAGTACTGCCAACTTCGATTATCTCTGGTGATGAAACCAATGACTTGCCAAACATAGCTCCAGGAAAGAGGGCCTTGGTCCATGGAGCAGGAAGCGCAGAAGGGTGGTAAGAACCAAAAGGCATGTCCCACGAAAATCTTCACTTACCAGGAGACTGGGATGGATGTGAGGACATCCTACTGAGACTCTAGGTAAGAGAAATATAGGAGATGAAGAAATAGAAGGACCCAGAGGGTCCTAGAAACCTACAAGAAGAACATCATGATGGGCCCAGGGGGGTCTGCTCAAACTTGTACTAACCAAGGACAATACAATAGTAAACATCGAACCCCTACTCTGATCTACCCAATAGTCAGGACACTCTCCACAGTTATGTGGAGAGTGGGGACTGACTTTGACATGAACTCTGGTGCCCCATATTTAACCACCTCCCCTTGATGGGGAGGCCTGGTGGCACTCAGAGGAAGAATAAGTAGGCTACTAAGACGAGACTTGATAGCCTATGACCTTATAGTGGGGGAGGAGGTCCCCCTCAGTCATAGACTTAGGGGAGGGGAATAGGGTGAAAGCAGGAGGGAGGGGGGAATGGGAGGATACAAGTGATGGGGTGGCAATTGAGCTGTAATCTGAATAAATTAATAATAAAAAATAAGAACTGTGAGGTCTGGCAATGCAGTTCGCATAGAGGCTAAATGAGTTGTGGGTTACACAGAGAGTAAAGCGCATGCCTGGGAAACTGAGGGCGTTCTGTTCAAAAGCCAGGATAGGACAGACCTGACAAGAGTGCTGGGGTATGAGGGATGGAATGTTCCAGAAGTGACGCTAACGGAAATAGAAGATCGGGACTTGAAAGATGTCTCCAAGGTAGTTCAAGGCTGCGAGTGTAAACGGCCATTGCCACTCGATCCACGCCTGATAAGTTTAGTGCTGTAAGGAAGAAGAATGAAAAGCATACACTAATTCACAGTGGCTTTGATGTTTTCAATCACAGGACATAAGCAAATATTATTTTTTGCTATGTCTTCTTGGAATTCTATGCATTTTTAAGCGAGGGAGTTTCTAATGTTTTGTCAGAAGCTTTAAAGGTGACAAAACAATGACAGTGGCCTCATGGGTTGACTGAATGACTTTAGCTTACAGCCTGATATTTATAGTCCTGTCCTGCCAGCCTGAGTAAGACTGCACCGTAGAGCCTAAGTTTAATTGTCCTAGCATATAAAAAGACCACTCGTGGATCTGTCCCTTACCCCAGCAAGGCACCTTGGTCCTATGCACACAATAGCCAGCCCACCAAGCCTCCCTGTGTCGGCACCTCTCTCATCCACTTGTTAAGAGACCCACGCCACAATCCATGGTAAGCTCCTTGCCACAGCAACCTGGAGGTATATAGACAGTGTTCTGCCATAAACAGGACATCAATACTACACAGCCCTCTTCCCAAGGCTTGCTGGTCAGGGATTACCAAGGAGAGGAGCAGAGATCCTTTAAGAGCCAATGACAACGGATGGCCGCAAGGAAAGTATTCTGGACACAACAAGGAAGTTGCATAAATGAACTCACAGTAGCTGTGACAGGATGCATGAGGCCTGTGCAAGCTCAAGCCAGACAACCCCAGTGTGGAGAAAGAGAAAGAAAGCGGGTACAAAGTGCCACGCCTCACCGAGGAGCTACTGGTAACTGACAGCTGCAGAAGAGTGGGAGTCCTGTTTTCTTTGAGGGTGTGGCCTTGGTGGGGCTAAAACACTCAGTGGCTGGCTGCTTACCCAAGATTGCATTATCTGCACCACCAGGACATGGTTTGTTGTTGTTGTGGTGGTGGTGGTGGTCGTTTGGTTGGTTTTATTTTGTTTTAAAGAGGACACAAAATGGGGTATGAATGAAATGTCAGGGTGGGTCTGGGAGACTGTGCAGGAGGGGGTAAAAATGTTCAAAGTGCAATATATGAAATTATTTAAGAATTAATAAAGTGTTTAGGAAAGAAAAACAATGCAGAGTTTGCTGTATGTGGCAGCCTCTTGCTACCTGCTTTCCTCTGTCCGTGCTATATCTTCAAGATGGAATGTGATGTTCCTCAAATCCATGTGCTCACGCACTGTTCCCCTTTCCAGTAACACAGAGCCTTTCTTTCCTTAGGATAGTACTTGCCTATGCTCTGAGAAATTCTTCCATGCATTCCAGTCACATGCAAACCTCTCCCAAATCCTGGTCCTCGGTTTCTTTCTTCTTTGTCTACTGGTGTGCCACTCTTTAACATAATCATGAGCATGTGATCAGTTGGTAGTAGCCCACTTGTAAACAT
The DNA here is from genome assembly GCF_964271855.1 of Acomys minous. Taxonomy (NCBI): domain Eukaryota; kingdom Metazoa; phylum Chordata; class Mammalia; order Rodentia; family Muridae; genus Acomys; species Acomys minous. The sequence continues at coordinate 45,866,990 of NC_140491.1, forward strand.
GCTTAACAATCGAGATGTCAAAATCATCTTCTTCTAACTCTAGTCACAGCTTATGGTGACACGCAGAATAGATTTTTAATATCATTTAATCCCAAAATACAAAAATCACTCCTGACATGGGTGCTATAAAAATTAACATATACATGCATGTATGTATTCAGTTGTGTGAATAAATCACAAAACTAAGGGAACTAATTACCTGTGGTGGATGGCATCTAGGTAGGATGGGAAAAGGAAAAAATACGAAAGGGGCTACAGGAATGAGGAAAAGAGATTCATCTCTGCGTGGACCATTTTGCATACCTTGAGCAAGCTCCTACTTGCCAAAGGAGAAACAATTTGACTAGTAATATAAATAAGGATACAAATGAACTACAACCCCAAGAATAAAAACATCTATGAATTTGGGATGTTGCAAATTATTAAAGAAATAAATGAATATGCATGGAAAGCAAACCATCTTACAAAGTCATTTCACCTAATTAAGTGATGGATGAGGGGTGTGAAAAACACCATAAGAGTATCATCTGCTGCAAGCAAACAAAAAAAATGCAATCATGGAGGCTGAGGAGTGAAGCAGTAGTTAAGATCATTGTCAGCTTTCACAGAGGATGCTGGTTCAATTCCCAGCACCCACATACTGGTTCACAACCCAAACTAATTCCCGTCCCAGGGGATCCAATGGCATCTTCTGGTCTTTGTGGGTACTAGGCACACATGTGGTGCACTCACACACCTAAACAAGCAATAAATACATAAGTAAATGAATGAATAAATAAATAGTTGTTAAAATCAGTGGGTAAAGTAATCAGGGAAATGTACTTTTATGGTCTCTTCCATATGCTCCAAATATTTATTAAATATGAAGGGAAAACTAAAATTTTACAATAAGGTACTTCTATATCAACCCCACCTCAATGATTAATGCTTACAACCCAAGTCATGAGATATGCCAGCATATGTGTGTGCTACTGTGAGGCACAGGTAAGGATACCCCATTCCCATGCCAACCTGGCATGGCTGGACACTTCAGTCTCAGGAATGACTATGGTAATGAAAACAAAGCAGACAAACTTGGTATGATTTTTGGTGTGATCACAGTGAGGAGTACCTGGGAGTGAGCCAAACTCCCTTGTGAGTATGTCTTTGAAGGTGTTTTCAGAAAGGACCATCTAAGGAAAAGCAATCTACCATGAAGGTTGGCTGTACCAACCAGAGGCTATAGGGCTCAGATAGAATAAAAGGGGGACTAGAAGAGAGTCCGCTAGAAAGGCACAATTTTCTCTGCTTCCTGACTATTGTGAGGTGAGTTGCTGTCCTCTGCCATGAACTCTCACCTCAATGAACTACAGTGATGAACCAACATAAACCATCTCTCCTTCAACTCTTTCTGTTAGGTATTTTTATAGTGATGGAAGACCAAGGGACATCTCCAGAAAGCAGAGCATATATGGTGTTCTTCAAAAATCTCAAAGTCACGGAGGACAAGAAAAGAAGCAGGAGACATCCCAGAAAGAAAGAGATTCAGGGAGTGAGATAGCCAAAAGCAAACCTGGAACCTGACAGATTCTGAACCAGAAAAGGACCATTTATGGAAAAGTCAATGAAATTCCCAAGGTCAAAATCTGTATTTGGTTAATGGTATTGAATCAGCATTACTATCTCAATTTTGAACTGCACTGAGTTTGGATACATTATTAGATGCTGGGTGACATGTACATACCACATCATGGGATCAACTTTTAGGTAAGTCAAATTTGCCAAGATAATTATAACAAAATATTTCCTTTCTAAATGCTAAAATAACATAATGGAAGGAAGGAAGGAAGGGAGAATGGGGAGAGAGACAGAGGAAATGAAGGAGGGTAAAATGAAAGAGAAAGAGAGAGGAGAAGAGGGAAGAAAAAAGGGGGTCCGTAGAGGAGAGAAGGAAATAAATCAGAGAGTTTTTACACATTTCACAGAAACTAACACAGAAAGAATAGTAGTAATAAAAACAAAACGCAGCGGTACAACTTCCAGAAGTTAATGTAGGCAAAACCTAAGTGAACTTGGCAATGATTTTTTTTAGACACAGAACCAAAAGAACATCTGATTAGTTCATCTTCAGTGGGTTTTAAAACTGCAAAAGACACTATTATGAGACTAAAAGGACAAGCCACCAAAATTACATAATATTTGCAAAACACATGCTGAAGAAGGGACTTGTATCCAAACTGTGGGAATAATCCTTAAAGCATAGCTCTAGGGAAACAACTCACTTAGAAAGGATGTGGGCAACAGATCTAGACAGACCAGCAAAGACGATCTACAGGGAGTAAACGAAAATACCTTTTAACACCACACAGCATTAGAGAATTTCAAATGGAAACTAGGAGCTGCCTCTGTGTGTGTGCTAGAATCACTGTCATAGTTAGGGTTTCTGATGCTGTGATAAAACACCAAGACCAAAAGCAGCTTAAAGGGGAAATGGCTTATTTCACCTTAGAGCATGGAGTCACCCTTACTTGGACGTTAGAGCAGAAACTCAAGGCAGGAGCTGATGCAGAGGCTGTGGAGGAGTGCTGCTTACAACTGGCTCCCTACGACTTGTTCAGCATGCTTTCTTGTAGAACCGAGGACCACCAGCCCAGAGGTGGCATCACCTATGGTGAGGGCCCTTTCTCACATGAATCATCAATCAAGAAAATACATTACTGGCCAATCTGATGAGGCTAGTTTCTCAGTTGGGTTCCCTCTTCCAAAGTGACTTTAGCTTGTATCAAATTTACATGATTTACAGCACAATTACTAAGACACAAAATGCCAGCGAAAGGCAACGATGACCAGGATGGAGAGTACTGAGGACTCTCATTAACTGGGCAAACAAAATGGTACAGCTACTTAGGAAGACATTCAGGCAGTTCCTCACAAACTAAACATGCTATTATCACAAAGAGCTAACAGTCATACTCTTGCATTCATACAAATGAGTTTAAAAAATGTATGTCCACACAGAAACTTGTAGGTAAATCCTTATTCAAGCTTCATGCATAACCCCCCAAAGTTAAAAGTAACCAGGATATCTTTCAATAAATGAATAAACAAGCAGTGGTGTAGCCAAGAAATATGACTAATATTCAATAATGAGAAGAAGGAACGATATCTGAATGCATAACACTAAGTGAAAAGAACAGTCTGAAAACTGCTATTGACTGTAAGAGCCTAACTATGTAATGTTCTGTAAGGGATGGCAGAAAGATTGGTGGCTGCCAAGAGTTTGAGGGCATGAATATTTTTGCCAGTGTGTTTTCTCCCAAGAGCCTTCATGGTTTGTAGGTTGCTTTTTTACTGTGTCAGTACAGACGGAGTTCTATGATGTCTGTTATAAAGACAACTAATCTTGCTGGGTCAAGATTTCATCTTGACAATTTCATCTCTCTAGCAATATTCCCTCCAACAAAAGGATATTGGGTAGGGGGGGAGCCAAATTCCGCCTGTTACATTTGAATTCCTACCCTCCTGTTTTATTATTGAAAATAAACTGTGACATGATAAGAGCTAGAGAGAAAAGAGAAAGGAAACACCGAGTAAGCAGATACAGCACATAGGACCATCACAAAGAGTGAATTGGCACAAAGAGTCATCTTCAGCTACCAAAGGAAGAATTTAGCAGAACACACGAATAATAGCAGGCCAATGAGCAACACAACTAGCCGCCTGATCTGGCTGTTAGATTGTTGCAGTGTGCCCAACATTATAAAGGCACCACAGAAAATAGAGTGGGATCAAGAGTTGGCGCCACAGAGCTGAGCTTCCAACTGTCACTCTGAGGTTGTGACATGCAGTAAGTGTTAAACAGAGAAGTGTCTGCAATGAGAACTGAAAAAGACAAGGGATCCCATAAAGATAAGGTTACCACCCCACCATGGGGTGGGTGCTTAAGTGGTTCCATCAAAAACCCCAGGCATGCTCAGCTAAATGAATCCCAAAGCCAGGCACTAAGCTAGATGAAATCATGACTGCCAGAGGTTCAGACCAGAAGTCAAAGGGCAAAAAGCTTCACTGAACCTGTGCCCAAGGGCTCCCATCCAAGGCTCCACTTTACTTTCCTTCAAAACAAAACAAAACAAAACAAAACAAAAGCCACTGGACCTGCCCCAAGTTCAGAGCACTTTATCATTTTATTTTGTAAACAAGCCCATAATAATATCTGAATCGGAGAGGATAAACATTGCAAATTCTCTTCCTGCCTTGTTGTTGTTGTTGTTGTGGATGTGGTTGTTGTTGTTATCTGCCTTTTTGTTGTTGTTGTTGTTGTTGTTGTTGGCGGCCACTGGGCTGTAACTCAGCATAGATGACTATCACACTTGTAAGCTTGGGCTTCCTCCTCAGTGTAAGCCAGGCAGCTTTAGGGTAAACACGAAGCAAGACAAGTAAGAAACTTTCTTTATGTGTTCTCTACATTGTCCCCCACGGGTCCATTTCCAAATTCTACTCACTTACTGGCTGTATGTACACACTTATCTCTCAACCTGAAACCTTGGACCTGGGTAGAAACACATACATGGTTTTGGTACAACAGAATGGAAATAAATTAATAATAATAATAATAATAATAATAATAATAATAATAACAACAACAACAACAACAACAACAAAATAATAATAATAAATGCACATTTGGCAAGAGTCTAAGAAAGAAACTAAGGAAACTATCATAATGAGTTTAGGTTACTAGAGCAAGTTACGATAGACCAGGTGGTTTATCATCAACAGAAACTTGCTCTTACTCATCTGGAGGCTGTTGGTCCAAGATCATGGTTTATAGACATCTCTTCTTCACTATTGTCCAGATGTGACAGAAGAGGTGACAGACTCTCTGGTACCTCTCTTATAAGTCTACTTACTGATTGTACTCATGAGTGCTTCACCTACCCAATCTAATCAACTCCCAAAGATCTCCATAGCCCCGTGTTGCATGAAGGTCTAGTGTGTCTGCATATGGATTTGGAGAGATGCAACTATTCAATCTGCAACAACAGTAGTAGATGTGATTAGGGGCAGAATCAGTGAAAGGGGTCTTTAGCCTATCTCACAAGGGAACAGGGTTGCAATCTGGGATAAGTCAGTGGCAGCCCACTGTCAAATGTTCAGTTTATATCCGAGGGTTTTTATCCTCAAAGGGGGAATAGTTTTCTGCAAATGACTTGGCTCCAAAATACGAAGGGCTTCGACCATGATTCATCTACAGGATCCTGTCAAAGTCTCCAAAAAGCATCCCTCTCTATTACTGACACTTCGAGTGCCATCAGGTAGGATGGATTGGATGGGTTAAGTGACAGAGCACCCCATGCACAGCCTGGACCTGTTGCATCACCTTCTCCTGTTCCACATCTGACCCAAAACTAGCAGCTTTCCAAGCCATTTGGTGTATGGGCTGGACTCCACACACGCCTATGACGAATGTGCTGCCTCCAAACTGCAAATTGGCCCACTATGTTTTTCTTGCTGCTGGGAGGGTTCAGCAAGAAATACCTTAGAAGGAATATCTCTGGCATGCCCTGCACCACTCAAATCCTAAAATCTTCACCAAGGTAGAATCCCCTTGAGTTTTAGTTAAATTGGGTCCTTGTCTTCTCATGTACGTGTGCTCGATCAGCAAATCCCACGTTTGCTACCTTTCGCCCACTTAGTTCATTCAGCATAATGTTAACAAGATAAAAAACCAAAGTAAGACAGTATGGAAGAGGCAAGGCAGCAGTTCTCAACCTGTGATGGGGGGGGGGGCGGGGAGCGGTAGGTCGCATATCAGATATCCTGCATTTATATTATAGTTCATAACTGTAGAAAAATTAAAATTGTGAAGTAGCAACAAAATAATGGGTTAGAGTCACCCCAACATGAGAAATTATTAAAGGGTCCCGGCATTAGGAGGGTGGAGAACCACTGAAGTAAAGGAGCAACCTGTGACACAGGCTGGAGAGGGGGTACGCACCGCAAAGTGGAGCTGTGAAGATGCACTGCTGGCCTCGCCAGTTGAAAGCAGATTGCTTTCAGTGACCCTTGCAGTCAGACACAGAGGGAAAACAAAAAGCAACCGTTCCCCAGATCAATAGCTCCATACCATGTATCAGGAGGCACGCTAATCTGTTCAAGTAAAGACGCCACATCTGGCACAACAGCAGCAACTGGCGTCACTGCTTGGTCATATTTGTGAGTCAGATGTCGTTCTCCATAATCCACCTGTCTTCTTCACAGGCAAAACAGGAGAGTTAAAGAGAGATGTGATGGGAACAACCTCCTTTGTCTCTCTCAAGTCCTTCATGGCAGCTCTAAATTCTTTTTGGTGTTGGTGGTGGTAATTTTGTTGTTGTTGTTTTTGAGACAGGGTTTCTCTGTGTAGCCCTGGCTGTCCCGGATCTCTCTTTGTAGACCAGGCTGGCCTGGAACTCACAGAGATCTGCCTGCCTCTGCTTCCCGAGTGCTGGAATTAAAGACTTGCACCACCATGCCAGGCTGGCTCTAGTTTCTTGAATCCCCCTAGGCATGTGATATTGTCTGAGGTTTGCTATTTTCTGTGGTGGAGGCACCTTCAAAGATGTCCACTTTACCCTTCCCACTCTGTAACTGTTGAATGGGTCTCGGTTTCATGCCCTGAGCCAGGATCTTAGCCTGAACACTATCATCCCATAAGGCCAAAAGGCTCTGTTTGATACCTTTCAAGTGATGCCAAACCCCACTTCATTTTAAGCAATAACAATTGCCTTTCTCTGAATGGAGACTTATTTGTATTACAGCTATCTCCCAGAATTTGCCCCTTATTCACTTGACACACTCCATGACAACCAGTAAAGCCATGCTGCCTTTACTCCCTGGGCTGCGTCCACCCACAGGGTTCTCATTCTCCAAATTAGGGCCAGGTAACAGGCATACAATTTTGGAATGCCCTATTACCAGCTAGCTATGCTGATGTTACTCGGTACGGCCACAATTATGTGGCTAAATGTAACAAAACATACAATCTCACCGTTCTTAGGGCTGAAGCCAAGATGAGGGGCTTGGCTCCTTTTGAAGGATGCTTCTAGATGCCTCCAGTCTCTGCTTCTCTCTTCACAGAGTGTCCTATTTCTCTGTGCTTCTCCTTTTCTGTAGTAGACACGCCAAATTAGGCTTACTCTAATTTGCAATTACGTCATCCCAATTTCACTTCAACAGTAAAGTCCGTACCTCCAAATAAAGTCATCGTCATAGGTCACACTCCCATGAGTAGGGCTTTTATCACACGGCAAGTTCAGGTAGAAGGGAAAGCCTATTTCTGATGTAAGCAAACTTTCACAGCTACCCTGGCATCTCCTGACTGGCAATGCTAATATGAATGGCGTGGTTAAAAATCAGAGCTGAAAATGGCCCCACCAGCCAAAAAGAAGCCTAAGTGCCGATGAGGTTTTGGCAAAACATCAGCTGATCCACAACACACAACCGATTGCCAGTATTTTGCGTGATGGTGCTTGTGAAATGTTGGCAGCCCTTCAGCATCTGCTTGTCATAGCTCTGGTCAATAGGCAGGCTCTTATCCGATTTCTACTTTCCTTCTAAATGGAAGACCATAAGCTGTGCCGACAAGATGTACCCATAAGCATGCAGCACAGCAGCCCTCCACGTGCCCCTATAACCTGCTGGTGACTAAGCATGGACTGCAGTGACACCCAGGCTCCACCCTAAACCAGAACAGAACCTCCCTTTGGATGAGAGTCTAGGAATGTTTTACATTCAACAAAGAACCCGCAAGGATTTTTATGCTCCAAGGTCCCTGGGCTTCAAAACATTTCCAGACTGCTTGACTTGTCCCAATAATTCTGAGATCTACTTCAGGCCCCTTCACATCAAGATTTCTAACTTCACCTAGATCAACTTGCTATTTGGACATTAAATCTAGAAGGAGTACTAAATAAATTATAGACTAGGAATAATTTAAGTATCTTCATATGGCAGGATGGGATAAGGGTGACCTGCTGCTGGCTTTTTTTTTTTTTTACAATAATGGACATTTTATCTTTCATTCTAAATCTTTATTATTCCAACTCATAATTTCGAAGAGCCATTTTTATGAGTTTTGATCATTTTAATTTCTCCATTTACAAATTTATTTTGCTCATTTTTCTAGTTATGAAGGGAAGTTTTCCCATTCTATTAGTAAGGCATTTGAGCTACCACGAGGGATGAAGCTGGTGCTGAAGAGACTTCTCAGCAAGAGATACTTCTGCTCTTCTGGAAGACTCTGGCTCGATTCCTACACCCACATGGTGGGGCTCACAACCATCTGTAACTCCACATCCAGGGATCTGTGACCTTCTTCTAGCCTTTGAGGCCACCAAGCATACATGTTATGAACATACATACATGCAAGCAAAACAATATACAAAATATTTTTTTTTTTGGAAAAGAAACTAAAACTCACTTAAGCTATGAGTTTGTTTTGCCTCCCATGAACAAAGACTTTTTTATTTTGTTTGTTTTGTTTTGTTTTGTTTTGTTGTTTTGTGGTTTTGTTTGTTTGTAATTAGGAAGATGTAAGTCCAGTGGTGCTCTCTCGAGGCTTCTTGAGCACTGCTTATGCATCTTCTTTTTGCATCCACACATTCCATCATCCTCGGCAGAAGCAGCAGATGTCGACAGTCTACAAGCTGTGTGATGCCAGAGTTGGAAAAGCAATAAATGCCAACTGGTTCATGGGCCAAAACCCAACCACTCCACCTCAGGGAGGCACATCCAGGCCTGCAAACAGGAGTCTGCCTCTCAGTGAACTACTGTGTTCATGACCTCAGTCTGCTTTGTCATGGCTTGTCTAAAGAAAATTCCCTAGTCACTGAATCTCACCATTGGGCCTGGAATTAACCCTTATACACAGATGTCCTACACACATCAGGACAAAAATTAAGATATTACACTGTTAGCAAGGAATACTTTTGCTCCTCCAAACTTGTCTGAAAAATATCAAAATATGTTCCAAAGTGACTGTGCCTATTTAAACTTACACCAGCAGCACAGAGGACTTATGGCTGTACTCAAACTTCTGTCTATTTATCTTTCTTTCATTTGTTTATTTTTGTAGTGTGTTGTAGAAATACAGTAAAAGATAACATGCTCAAATATCTCTGCAGCTAAAGCACTTTCACTCATGTCTGTTGTTTTAGGAAGAAATAGAAACTACTAAATTTATGCTGGTATATATCCTTCCTCAATGGGAATAGAAGTACCCACTGTGTAGAGATGCCATTTCCCAGCCTTCCTTGCAGGCAAGTGGTGTACCCTGGCCAGTATGGGAAGACTGCAAGTGCTGGAGACTCTGCCTCATTTGTGCTCTTTAAGGAAAGAGTATGAAGATCCTCCATCCTACCGTGAGGGGATGAAGGAAAATAGCTTGAAACAGCATCAGCTACCATATCAGATGTTTGCAGAAATAACTGAAACCAGATACAGTGGACAAATCCTGTATGGGTTCAAATCCCACTCCTGGTACTACTTCCTCTTAGTTAGGGTTTCTATTGCCATGATAAAACACCGTGATGGAAATCAGCTTGTGAAGGAAGAAGCTTACTTCATTTTATACTTCCAGGAAACAGACTATCACCAAGGAAAGTCAAGGCAAGACACTCAGGCAGGAATCTGGAGTCAGGAACAGAAAACAAAGGTAATAGAGGGGTTCTGCTTATTGGCTTGCTCACCCCACTCTCTTATAGCACCCAGGACCACCAGCTCAGTGGTGGTACCAGCCAAAGGGATCTGGCCTCTCCCACATCAATCATCAATAAAAGAAAATACATGGGACATGCTCCTTGGGCTAGTACGCAGATATAAGTGAGTATATACCATTTGACTCTTTCTGCTTCTGGGTTAACTCACTCATTATGGAAAACCTAATAAAAGATGGATACATTTAAAAAATAAAATAAAATAATTAAAAAAAGAAAGAAAGAAAGAAAGAAAATACATCACAGGGTTGCTCACAGACCAGTCAGGTAGGGGCATTTTCTCAACTGATATGCCATCGTCCCAAATGACTCTATCTCTGTCAAGTTGACCCCCCCCCAAAAAAAACCTAGCTAACACCTGGATTTAGCTTATACTTGGAGAACTGCTTCATATTAGTTTTGCCAAACAGCTGGGACAACTTTTTCAAAACCTCTGCATCAATTTCTACTGGTGTGTTTGAATTTGAAAGATGAAATGTGTTATCTTACCCCCAGATGATGTTTCTCTAACAGATCTAAGGAGCTCTCTTTCCAGCCTGGCTTCTCCTGGACAAACTCTGCAATCTTTCTGAAGCAGGCAGGAAAGACGTGTTTGCTGTGCACTTTCTCTTCTGAGACTCTATCTCATTGTCCTTCTGCACACGGTTGGGATGTGGACAAATAAGTCCAGTTTCTGGTCCCAGCAACAATTCACTCTCACGCTCTGAAATGTGATTTCAATTCATAGACTCAGACTCAGCTTGCTCAAAGAAAGACTACACAGTGAAATGGATGTTACATCACACATCGTGGTGATGATGAAATCCAAGGCACCCCAATGCATCTTGGATGGTGGGAGCATCTACTTTTTCCCCATTTTGATTATGCTGCGGGGGTTCTTTGCTTTGCTCTAGCCTCCCCTCTCAGCTGTACAATGGCTGGGGAGGCTCAGCCTTCCCCTGCAACTACAACTTCCCTCAGATCTGGCTCACTTTAATGTCCTACTCAGTCTTTGAGTGACCACCAAATTCTTCCAATATTTTGCACTACAATCTCTCCCAGCACAGCAGATTTCTATAACCTCCTAAAGCTCCACAAATCCCTTGCAATCACCTTTATGGGCCAAGCCCCACCTTCCTTGAGCCACACCGGTCAATCAGACGAATGCAAGTTTGATCATGAGCTCATCCTATGGTGATCTGGAATCCAGGGTCAGCTGTACTCTCTGACTCCCCTTTCTCACTTCTCTATTTCTATGTCACCTGTGGCTCCTCATGCTTTTCTTTCTTCTTTGTGGTCCTCATTCTAAGCTTGCATCTGCCACTTCCCTCCTGAGACAACCCGCCCCAGAAAAGCACATCACTGTCTTGAACTGTAACGTCTATTCTGAAGCCTGTGAGTCCTTCCACAGACGCCAGAATCATCTGGGCCTAATCTTCTCGTAGGTAAGAATTGTAACCTTGTGCACCATACTGAGGTTGTTATAATCTGCCTCAATCTTCTCTGAGTCCAGAATCCATCAGTCCACAGCCCTGGCAAACAAGACACCAGGAGGGCTGCTATTAATCTGGAGGCTTTCTCTTCACTATGGAAATTCCATCAAGTTTTGGGCATGTGGTACTAACATGGAGCTTGTGTCTGTCCTATTCCTTCCTACCTATCATGCCTCTGTGTTCCTGCAGAAATGGCAAAAGGAGGTGGGAAGTGTCCAGAGGCCCTCCGGTTTAGATTCATTTCTTGAATGCATCTATAAACATGAAAACTGCTTTTCTGTGTATCTCTCTATATATTGCTAGAGGGTGTGGGAAATCTGAATGAATAAAAAAAAGTATTTTTATTAATTTTTTAATTAATTCATTCATATTACATCTCAATAGTTATCCCATCCCTTGTATCCTCCCATTCCTCCCTCCCTCCTGCTTTCCCCCTACTCCCCTCTCCTATGACTGTGACCGAGGGCGAACCTCCTCCCCCTGTATATGCTCATAGGGTATTAAGTCTCTTCTTGGTAGCCTGCTATCCTTCCTCTGAGTGCCACCAGGCTTCCTCATCAAGGGGACGTGGTCAAGGGCACCAGAGTTCTTGTGAAAGTCAGTGACCACTCTCCACTCAATTGTGGAGAATGTCCTGTCCATTGGCTAGATCTGGGTAAGGGTTTGATGTTTACTGCACGTATTGTCCTTGGCTGGTGCCATAGTTTGAGCAGGATCCCTGGGCCCAGATCTGCCCATCATAATATTCTTCTTGTAGGTTTCTAGGACTCTCTGGATCCTTCTATTTCCCCATTCTCCCATGTTTCTCTTGCCTAAAGCCCCAGTAGGATGTCCTCCCCTCTGTCCCACTTTCCTGATAAGTGAAGACTTTCATTGGACATGCCTCTTGAGCTAGTGATATTCTTTCATTTTCATAAGACTTTTTTTTTCCGAACTAGAAAAAAAAAGTCTTATGAAGACGAAAGGATATCTCATAATTGGTATGCTTCCTGTGATATATTTAGTTCATTCAGAATGACCAAGGCATTGATTTTTAATTAAATGTCTTAATTCTAAAGACCAGGTGAAACATTCAATATGACAACTAATTGAATTGTTTTTAAAATAAAGAACAACCAGAAAAACAGACAGACAGAAAGGAAGGAATAAATAGAGATTTAGAAAATGAAACAGAAGAAGGGAGATCCAGAGACCCTTCTGGAGGACTCAGCACCAGTTAGGGAGCACTCTGTTCTCAGTGAGGGGTGCAATTAGAAGATAGGAGATACTAGAGAGAGCCTGAGAAAATTCACACCCTCTTCTTCAGGATACTAGGTAAACTACAGAGGTTGGGGTAGGGTTTGCAGTGAGAGAAGCACGAGAAGGTTAAAAATAAGAAACAAGCAAAACTAACATCATTAGGAATATTAGACACATCACTGAGCAGTGTGAGCAAATAAAAACCCTAGCACACGATCTTCTTCTCTTGAATTGGACCAAAACAATGGCATGGGGTTATTTTAGGAAGAATCCTGCTGGGTAGTTGGCCAGGTAGCTCAAAAGGCAAATTATATTTCAATGCAAGCCCATGTTGCAAACCCAAAGCAAGCATCACAGGACAACTTCTTCTAAGTCCTGGAATAAGGAAAATCACCAGATAAAAAGCAAAAGTGGAGTGAGAACTGTGCAGTAATATACTCTGTGGGAATCTAGGCTGAGTCACAGACATTGGTGAGACTAACTAAACCTTCAGATGAAGGATGAGTAGCCACAGGAAACTCAAGGTGCCAGGCTCTAAGTTATGTAGGTAGAGGGCATGCCCACAGCCCCTTTCCAAAACTTAGAAGCTTAGAGTTATTGTATTACAGACACTGCCTGGCCCACATACCATACCTATTGTTCACAGGACACACACACACACACAAATCAAAGGTCATACCAAATTGGTTCTGCTCTCACTGGAAGAAACCAACTCAAATCATTAAAGAAGGAAAATCAAGATGTTGTAGAGACAGGATATAATTGTTCCAAAAATTAATAATTTCACAATAATGGGTTCCAATGAGCATGAATTAGGTTAAATCCTAGACAAAGCAGTGAAAAAAAATGACTATAAGAGCATTCAGTGTGATCAAAGGGGGACAGTACAAAACTCATGAATGGATTCAAAGAGAATAAAAATTCAAAGCTGGATGAAATAATGAAGTCAATGCAGGATATAAAAGAGGAATTCACTGAAGAGAAAAATTTTTTAAATCAGATTTAAAATTTGGAAATAGAATCCTCAAGAAATGAACTAATAAGCTCAGCTCAAAGTCTTACTAATATAATAGATCAAGTAAAGATGGAATGTCAGAGCTAGAAGACAAGGTAGATGAATTACAATATTCAAACACTAACTCATGAAATATTAAAATAAGAACAGAATGTGGAATCTATGAACACAATGAAGAGAACAGGTTTATAAATAATAGACATAGAAATAGGAAAAGAAAAACAAGATAAATTCATAGAAAACATATTTAATAAAATATTAGCAGAAAATTACCAAATCTAGGATAAGAGATGATCATCCAGATAAGAGACATTCAGATGACCAGACAAGGCCAGAAAATGAGTTTCCACGTCACTCTACAGTTAAAGAATGGAGCAGACATAATAAAACCAGATTGAAACATACAAGACAAAAGAGCCAAGTTACATATGAAGCCAAGCCCTCCAGAATGACAACACATTTCTAAACAGAAACTCTGAAATCTACATGGTCACGGAATAATACATTTCAAATCATGAGAAACAACAACTGTCAAACATTATTACGATATCCAGCAAATCAACTCTTCATAATTGAGGAAAAAGAAAGAAAGGTTCCATGATACACAAACCAAAGAAAGCATGGCCATGAATCTTACACATCTTACACACCAAAGAGAGGTAATGCATCCATGAGGTCATTGGAAAGATTAAGCTGTACTTGGGAGTGGGCTATTGGCTGCATTTTATCTAAGTTCAGCAGTCCATAAGCAAATATCCAGTAAACAAGAATGAGAAAAGTATAAAACTAAACTAAACATTGGCAGGAATGAGTGCATGCCTTACACTAATTTCAATGTTAAAGACACAATTCTTCAATCAAATGACAAATTGAGGAAACTCTGGAGAGGGAGAACTTAGGAAAGAAAACCGGAACTACAAAGGAAAGCATCATAACATAATACAAGAGATGGAGGATGGCCAGGCATGGTGGCACACGCCTTTAATCCCAGCACTCAGGAGGCAGAGGCAGGCAGATTGCTGTGAGTTCGAGGCTAGCCTGGTCTACAAAGTAAGTCCAGGACAACCAAGACTACACAGAGAAATCCTGTTTCAGAAAAAAAAAATGAGGTGGAGGAAAAAAAATCTCTGGCATAGGATACACAATGAAAGAAATTGATGCATCCTTCAAAGAAAATGTTAAATAAAAAAGTCTTCACACAAAACACCCAATAAATAAAGTACACCATGAAATGATAAAACCTAAGAATAATAGGAATAGAAGAACAAGAAGATTCTTGGCTCCAAGGCCCAGAAAATATTTTCAACAAAGTTATAGATGAAAAATTCCCTAATCTTAAGATAAAGATGCCTATAAGCATACAAGAGGCCTAGAAAACACCAAATAGATTAGACCAGAAAAGAAAATCCTCCCACCACATAATAATCCAAATACTAAACGTACCTAACAAGAAAAAATATTAAAAGCTGCAAGGGAAAAAGGTCAAGTAACATAAAGGCAACCCTATCAGAATCACACCTGACTTCTAAGCAGATACCATAAAAGCAGGAAGGACAAACACTAAGAGACCACAGATGTCAGTCCAGGCTACTATTCCAGAAAAACTTCCAATCACCATAGATGGAGAAAACAAAATATTTCATGGAAGAACCAAATTTAAATAATATCTGTGATGAAACCCAGCCCTACAGAAGATACTAGAAGGAAAACTCACACCAGAGGAGGAGATTAACCACATGCACACACACACACACACACACACACACACACACACACACACACACACAACCAAACAGGCAAAGAAACAAAAACCCATAGAATATAAATGACTTCACTATAGCAAAACCAAAAGCAGACAAGCACAAAAACATACTTCCACAACCAACATCAAAATAAAAGGTTCTAACAGTCATTTTTCATTAATATCTCTCAACATTAATGGAATCAACTCACCAATAGACACAGACTAACAGAATGGCTGTATAAACAGGACCCATTATTCTGCTGCATAGAAAAACACAACTCAGCCACAATGATAAACATTACATGACAATAAAGGGCTATAAAAATGTTTTCTGAGCAAATGGACACCAGAAGCAAGCTTGATTAGCCATTCTAATATTTAATAAAATAGATTTTCAACCAAACTTCATCAAAAGAGATGAGGAAGGACACTTCATACTCATCAAAGAAAAATTCCACCAGGATGACATCTCAATTATAAATATCTATGCCCCAAATACAAGGGCTCCCACATTTGTTTAAAAAAACATTAATAAAGCTTAAACCACACATCCATCACTGCACATTAATAGTGGGAGCCTTCAACACCCCACTCTCACCAATGAACAGGTCAATGAAACAGAAACTAAACAGAGAAATAATGACACTAATAGACATCATGAATCAAATGGACCTAACAGAAATCTACAGAAACTTTCACCCAAACACAAAAGAATATACTTTCTTCTCAGCACATCATAATCTCCAAAACTGACCATATAATTGGTCACAAAGAAAGCCTCAACAGATACGAGAAAATTGGAATAATTTCTTGGATCTTATCAGACCACCATGGATAAAATCTGGACCTCAAATGCAACAACAACAGAAAGGACAAAAAGTCTACACATGCATAAAAACTGAATAACTCTCTACTCAATGGCAACTGAGTCAGGAAAGAAATAAAGAAAGAAATTAAAAACTTGCTAGAAATCAATGAAAATAAAGGCACAGCATATCAAAATCTATGGAACACATGAAAGCGTGCTAAGAGGAAAGTTCGTAGCACTAAGTGCCTCCACAAAGAAATTGGAGATATCTCATGCAATTAACTTAGGCATAGGCATACCTGAAAGCCCTAGGAAAAAAAGAAACAGACACACCAAAAAGAAGTAGACAGCTGGAAATAATCACTTGTAGGGCTGAAATCAATCAATCAATAAATAAAAGAGAACAATTCAAAGAATCAATAAAACCAAGAGGTGGTTCTTTGAGAAAATCAACAAGATGGACAAACATGTTGCCGAAAAACTAAAAGTCAGAGAGATACTACCCAAATCAACAAAATCAGAAATGAAAAGGGGGACATAATAACAGACACCAAGGAAATCCAAAGTATCATTAGGTCTTACTTCAAAAGCCTATATGCCACAAAATTTGAAAATCTAAATAAAGTGAACAATATTCTTGATAGATTCAACTTGCCAAAATTGAATCAAGATCATGTAAACAAATAAAATAGTCCTATATCCTCTAAGTAAATAGAATCAGTCATCAAATATCTCCCAACCAAAAAAAAAAATGGCCAGGTCTAAATAGTTTCAGCACAAAATTCTACTGGACATGCAAAGAAGAGCTAATACCAATCTTCTTCAAACTTTTCAAAAACTAGAATCAAACTCATTCTATGAGACCACAGTCACCTTGATATCTAAAACACACAAAGATCCAATAAAGAAAGAGAATTTCAGACCAATTTCCCTTATAAACATTAATGCAAAAAATACTCAATAAAATACTCAAAATATTAATTGAAGAACACATCAAATATATCATCCACCAAGACCAAGCACTCTTCATCCCAGGCATGCACAGGAGGCTCACTATTCAGAAATCCATCGATATAATACATTTTATAAACAAAATGAAAGAAAAAAAACTACATGATCAACCACTTAGATGCTGAAAAAGCCATTGACAAATCAAACACCCTTTCATGTTAAAAGTCTTGGAGAGATCAGGGATACAAGGCACATAACTAAATATAGTAAAGAGTATACGCAAGCCTATGACCAACATCAAAATAATTGGAGAGAAACTTAAATAAATCTTGTTGAAATCAGGGACTAGACAAGGCTACCCACTCTCTCCTTAGCTCTTCGATATAGTACTTGAAGTCCTACCTAGAGCAATAAAACAGCTAAAGGAGATCAAGGGAATAGAAATTGAAAAGGAAGAAGTCAAAGTATCACTATTCATGAAAGATATGATAGTATATGTAAGTGACCCCCCAAAATTCTACCTAGGAACTCCTACAGCTGATGAACACCTTCAGCAAAGTGACTAGACACAAATTAACTAAAAAAGTCAATAACCTTCTTGTATACCAGAGTCAATAGGGCTGAGAAATAAATTAGGAAAGCAATACCCTTCATAATAGACACACACACACACACACACACACACACACACACACATAAAAAAAAAACCCATAAAGTATCTTGGTGTAATTTTAACCAAGCAAGTGAAAGACTTGAATGAAAAACCTTCAAGCTTCTGAAGAAAGAAATTGAAGAAGATATCAAAAGATGGAAAGATCTTCCATGCTCATGGATTGGTAGGATTAACATAGGGAAAATGGCCATCTTACTGAAAGCAATCTACAGATTCAATGCAATTCCGAACAAAATGCCAACACAAACCTTTATAGACCTTGAAAGAATAATTCACAACTTCATATGGAAATGCAAACAAACAAACAAAAACAAAAATAGCTCAAACAAACCTGTACAATAATAGATCTTCTGGAGGTATTTCCATCCCTGATCTCAAGGTGTATTATAGAGCAACAGTAATAAAACTGCAAGGTACTGGGATAGAAACAAACTGGTGGATCAATAGAATTGAATTGAAGATCCAGAGATAAATCTGCACAACTATGGACACTTGATCTTCGACAGAAAAACCAAACCATACAATGGAAAAAAAAAGATAACATCTTCAACAAGTGGTGCGAGTCTAACTGGATGTCTACATGTAGAAAAATGCAAATAGATTCATATTTATCACCCTGCATAAAACTGAAGTCCAAGTGGATTAAATACCTCAACAGAAAACCAGACAGACACACTACATCTATTAGAAAAAAATGTGGGGAAGATCCTCAAACTCACTGATGCAGGAGACAACTTCCTGAACAGAACACCAACAACTCAGGTTCTAAGATCAACAATTAGTAAATGGGACCTCATGAAACTGAAAAGTTTCTATAAGGTGAAGGACACTGTCAATAGAACAAGATGACAGCCCACAGAATGGGAAAAGTTCTTCACCAATCCTACATCCAACAGAGGACTAATATCCATATTATATTTTTAAAACCTCAAAAAAGTAAACCAAATAATCAAATTAAAATGTGGGGTACAGAGATAAACAGAGAATTCTCAACAGAAGAATTTCAAATGGCAGAGAACCACTTAAAGAAATGCTCAATTCCTGTAGCCATGAGGGAAATGCAAATCAAAATGACTCTGAGATACCATCTTATACCCATCAGAATGGCTAAGATTAAAAACTTAAGTGACAGCACATGCTGGCAAGGATGTGGAGAAAGGGGAACACTCCTCCATTGCTGGTGGGAGTGCAAATTGTACAACAAAAACATTGTAGGGCCATTTCTCTGACTAACGTAGGCATAAACTAGTTAGTAAAATGCTCCTAAACAAAATTCTACAACACATTAAAATTATAGTTCATCTATTTCTTTATATGAAGTAAAGAATGGTCCCAAATATGTAAATTAGTTAATGTGACATAGCATAGGAATCATTCAGAACAGAAGTCACATGGTCGTCTCAATAGATGCAAGGAAGCCCACTAACAATGCCCAATGCATCTTCATGATGGAAATCCTGAAGAGGTTAGGTATATCTGGAACAAACCTTATCATCATAAAGGCTGTGACAAACTCATGCCCAACAGTGTCCTAAAAGGAGAAAAACTAAGAGAATATTTCCACTGAAATCAGAGACAAGGTAAGGAAGCGTCTTTTTACCCACATGTCTACTGTCTCTGCTCATATTCTATATGGTGTTTGAAATCTTAGCTAGCGTAACAAAAAGTAGAAAGAAATAAAATAAATATAAACAGGAAAGAAGTGTTAAGCTATCCCTCTTGCAGAAATATGTTCTTATACTTGAGATCCTGAAGACTCTACCATGGAACTAATAGATTCATGGAACAAATAAATACTTTCACTTTCAACAAAGTAACAGGAAAAAATAACCAATATACAAAAACAAACAAACAAACAAGCCAACAAGAGGCTACATCATTCAGAGTCCATCTCAAGTCACTAAAAATGACTGGCCTCAAGAAAACAAAGAGCAAATGCTAACTAGAATCCAAGGGAGGAGTGAGTGAATTCCTACATACTGATGGTGGAAGTATAAATTTGTTCAGCCACAGTATGAACATTCCTCAAGACAATAGCAGAGAATTACCATATATGAGTCCTGATTACAACCCAAGGGCTGTAAGTCAGCATACCATAGACATGATGGCTGAAGCATTGTTTCCCCCTTTCTAGTCATTAAGGTCATACCATATCATGCTGTATGTGTTTTAGAACATGGAGGAAGGCAAAGGGAGCAGAGTAAAGTCCCATCAAATGCTACTGGCATGTAAACATATTCAAAGTAGCTCTTTAAAGCTCTTTCTCTGTATCTCCATCCCATAGTCTACTTTCCAGGGAGATCTTTTAATGGCTTGAAACCTGGAGTTCGAGTTTCTTTCTCCCTCTTACTCTGGTTCTCCCTCTTCCTCTTCCTTTCCCTCTTCCCCTCCCATTTTTATTTTGGCTTGAAAGCAGAAACCTCTTTTGTGCTCTATGTTCCTTTTAAAGTTAGTGGTGAGCTCTGTACAATTTCCTACAATGTCTGTAGTTCTTAGGAGCATCTCTTCTAGTGGTTGCCTATTTAACATGCTTAAGCTTCTTTTTCATAGTGGATGATTGTGGAATCCACTGCAATAATATAAGTAGAAGGGCTGCATTTTGTGACTATTTAATGTGATAATCAGTCCCAAATGTTCCACTTCATGAATACAGTAAATTTCAGAGGGAGGCAGAAATGTTGATGAAACCGCCCCATACCTAAATGGAAGCAGTCAGTAGTCCATCACAGGTGTAAGAGCAATTCTGACTCACTTGGCAAGACTCACAGGGATCCAAGGGGGCTCTAGCAGACTGTCTTCTGTCCTCTGAGAACTTCTCAGGTAATTTGTTTTTCAGATATTGGGATTCTGTTTATTCTGTGAGGTATTGCTTTGTAATTGTCCTGAATAGACCTTCATTGTCTGGCTTCTCTGACTTCTGACCTCTAGTCTTTTGGCAAATATGCATTAGTCCTTTCAGAGAACTCGTGGCTGATAGTGGCTAGTCTCTGTCCCTCGGGACCACACTCACAGCCATGCAGAAACCAGGGATGCTCCACTGAGGAGCTCAAGGCAGAACAGAATGAAGGTAAATGGTAGCACCAGATTGGGGACATGTCACTGAGTGGAATATGTGAAATTCAAGCACAACCTGGTGGATGCGGAAAGAGGCAGGCCAACAAAACTATTTATTGATTTATGTATTAATTTGTGCATGTATATATAAATGTATGTGTGTATATATGTATGTGTGTGTATGTATGTATGTATGTATGTATGTATGTATATATTGTGTGTCTGTCTGTTTATATCTGTTTTCTTTTTTGTACTTTGAGACAGGGTTTCACTGTGTAGCCCTGACTGTTCTGGAGCTCACTCTGTAGACCAGGCTGGCTTTAAACTCCCAGAGATCTGCCTGCCCCTGCCTCCTGAATGCTGGGATTAAAAGCATTCACCTCCACTGCCTGTCTTATTTTCTTGTTTTGAATCATTAAAAGCATGTTAGATGAGGAAGTTGAGGAACAGAAACATGGCTTTACTTGGGTTTACAAAACAAAACAAAAAACAAACCACACACACACACACACACACACACACACACACACACACACACACAAGCACAGTTCTGGAAAGGCCAGGAGGTACACCTCTGTGATCACTGGAAAGGTTTACCAAGGACCAGCATGGCTCTTGGAGGCCTCTAGCCATGGGGCAGCCAGCTGTTGTCGGAAATAATTCTGAGCCTAAGTAAGTACATGGCCAGTGCAGTAAATAGACCTGCTCAATCTCAGCTCACTGCCAACCTCCTCAGGGTTGACGTAAGCATTCAGTGTTCCTCCACTTGGGCTATAAACATAACAACAGATAAGCAGAAAACAGGCATCTGGCTTTCTCACTGTGTATTTACTCTAATCTCACCCTCATACTTACTTCCCAACCTTGCATGTCCCTGCTGGTGCTCACACCTGAGTTCTGACTGTGACCATTTGAGAACTTATTCTTTGCAGTGAGTGACTCTGCTCCTTGCAAATCTCCTAGGAGAAATGATAAATATTTTCACTCCTAAGAGGAAAGACAGTGCATGTATTCACAGAGGAACTGGTTTTGATATGTTTATTTGGTGATGTTGACTTTCTTTCCTACTCTAGAGACTGCCTTACAAAGCAGGCTACTCAGTAGGGTTCAGGATGCTAAATCTAGGTGAAATCCTGTTGATACAACACTGAGTCACCTGAGGGGTCTTGTTAAGAACACCAGTGTCTTGGAAATGTCATGGTATGTGCTGAGGTAAGGTCACTTGAAATGGCAGTGTTAAAGACTCATGGAGGCTGATGCAAGCCAGGGTGGCTATAAGTGTTCACTATTTATTTCACTATTTAATAAACCCGACTAGTGTGAGGATAGATGGTATTCATTGATTCTTTGTTGATGTTTTCATCATGCATTCACTTGTGCCTTCAAAAACCCTTCACTGCGTAGATTGGAGCAGTTTTCTACATCCGTCTTGCAGCTCAGTTTCTTAACTAGCACACTGGAGTGCACTCTAGCAGGTTGATTTCGGCCATTGTGGGAGATGACAGCCCACCATGTGCTTTTCATATGGCAGTAATCCATCAGTTCAATTCTGCTGGATAAATGCACGCAAAAAGGGCTTTTGTTAGAAAACATATATGTAAATGGACTTTGTTTCAGCAACTTACAAACCTGAACAATAGGCATGCAGATGTTGTTCAAATATAATGTTTCCATGGCGGCTAAAACCTGGCATTATTCCACTTCATTTTACTTTAAGCATTTCCATATGTCAGCACTGCTCATCCAAACTCTGCTGTCACTCTGGTGAGAGATCTGGAATCTTCCTTCAAGCAGAAGATGGAAGTTACAGTGATAAATTCAATAGGCAAATGGACCTAGACATAGGAAAATATTATGATTTCCTCCAAAATTGTGTCATTGAGGATAACGGTAATGGAGTAAGCTTACTTAGGTGGGCGATAGCAAGTCAGGAATGCTATTTTCTTCACGCATGCATACACGGTTTCCCTAGTTCATCTTCTAAATCATGTCTACAAGTGATAGAAGCCTGGTAAGTGAGCACACCTAAGGTTTAAACTGAAGACACATGGCTGGTCCTGTGTTTGGGGAGAGGAAAGTTCTAGACAAGGGCAAAAACATCCTGTTCACGAAGGCAAAGAAATGCCCATAGCAATGGAGGCCCTTGAAGTGGGCTCCCCTGCTGGCCATAAGAAAATTATAACTTCAAGGAAAACAATGAGCTTAATGGAACTCTTTAAATTCATAGTGATAATTAACAGAGGAGAAGACCCTCTCTATACACGAATGTCAAGTGATAAGTGTAACAGAAAGGTACCACTTGAAGACAGACATTTGGACCATGAGAATGATTGGTTGAAGGAAAGTCTTATGCTTAAGTCAAAAATCATCATAGAAATTTTGGGCAAGTGTAATCTTCATTCTCTCAAAATATTGTTTGCAGATTGTTACCAGTGACAGATTAAGTATGGTTAGCTATCAGCCCAGAACAAAACTGTGCCTCACAGTGTGAGGCAAAGAGGGTAGTGCTAGGTAGCACTTGTGTAAGAACCATAACTGTGATTCAGTATTGACACACTTGGGGAGAGTGGAAACATTCAGATGTTAAGACATTCTGGAGAACACTAAACCTTAAACGCAACTAAACACAATGTCTCATTTAATTCTGGTGAAATAATCAGTGACAATTAATGGTTATTTTTCCTCCCCACTTCTCCTTTTCTTGAGGCATCCCAGGCTAGCCTTGAACTCATAGGATGTTCTTCCTGCATCAGCCTCCCAAGTGCTGGGATCATAGGTGTGGCTAATTATTAGTTCAAGACTGGATACATATGAATACGTATTCTCTCAGTCTTTATAGTCTTCTGAAGAACACACATTTCTTAAATGAAAAAATTAAGTGAAGGGAAAGGGAAATCAAAGACAGAGAACATAATTTTCAGTGGAATGCCTACTTTTGCGAGATGGAAGTAGACACTAAACACAGACACATTAAGTCAGTGACAATGACAAAAATTGAATGCTTGACCAGATGTTATTTTCTTAGGGTGTTAAAGTACCAAGGAATGATAAGATACATGAATGTCAGTTGATAAATGTAACAGAAAGTAAACGTGAAAATCAGAATGTAGGACCATGAGTAAAATGGTTGGTTGAAGGGAAGGTCTTCATGGATGCTCCATGAACGCTCAGGGATGAAATAAAATGTAAACAAGCCATATATTCATGGATGGCAGAATATACAGGTGAATATAGTATTTTGAATACCATACTGGAATTCCATAAAAGGATAAAAAGGGGGTGAACTAGAGTTTTTACAGCTCCAATGTCCCTCGAGGCCATAGTAATGGGTGAAAGAGGCTACAGAGGATAAAACAGCATCTTGTCTCTTTTTAATTCTGCCTTTTCTTCCACATGCCTAGATGATCCTGTGAGAACTGTTCTGCATTCATTCAGCCTTGCCCAGTCCCTGTTATAGATCAAACTGGATTTGAAGCTAAGATATCACCATAATTAAAACGCAGAGATGTTGATGATTACTGAGACATTGTAGTGTGTCAAGTGAGGATTTAGTGAAGCAGTGTCAGAAGGGTGAAGTGGTGAGAGCAGATGGTGGACTAGTAGAAGCAGCGCAGACTGGCCTAAGAGCCAGGGACAAAGTAGAGAGGAGAGAAGGCCATTTAGAGAACAGTAGAATTATGTTCTGTTTGTTCTATGTTCTTATCTGTTCATCTTTACTCCTCTCTAGTTGCTGTGTAATTGGATAAATTTGCTGTGGAGGCATCGTTATATGAAGACATGGAAGAGGCAGAAGGGAGTCAAGTTTGGGAGGGTTCTGTAAGGGGGAGATGCGCTCTGGGATGCCCCATGTCCTTTGGAAAGCTCTATAATTTGCTTTTTTGGAATTACCAGGTTTTGTCTGGTTTCTCTTACAAGGAAGTGTATAAATCTGTTATTTAAGGGACCTGGGTGAATGGTTCCACAAGAAACATAAAACGTTATCTTCTTTCTGGTTTTGCAATAGCTGTCTTGGCCACCCCATCATGTCTTCAGCAGGTTCATCCATAGGCTACTCAAGTCAGCTCCTAACAAAGGATTTAAAAGTGTCTTGGAAGATTTTCCTGGAAGATTCTTGAAACCTGGTTGTTTCGAGGGTCAGATGTATAACGAGCCTTACCCCTTCAAAGGAGGATGCCCAATGGACTCATAAATGTATTAAATAAGTATAGTTTCTTTACTCACACAGAACACCAAACCAAAGCCAACACAGACCAACACATATCTAAAGATCCAGCATCTACAGATCTAAAGGCAAACAACACAAGAGTTGGTGATGACATGTATCAACAAGGGCTCTGAACTCCCAAAGGTTGGCAAGTATGTTGCCACAGCAGTGCCATGTTATCTATCCGCTGTGAATATACAGGAAGTCTGTGATCAAGCCTCTGGCTTTAGCTATATACCTAATATAGCTAGGAGCAGTTTTTCATCTCGTCAGACTTTTCACATGATCTGATAACAAGACAGATGTTGGAAACAGCTGTGACCAGAACTGGAAGTGCCAATAGAGTTGCCCTTCACTCACAAAAGAAACCGTGGAAGCAGAGGGGTCCCGGAAAACTGCAGCAGGTCATAGGGGCTGAAATCAAACTTCACCAACCCACATGTTCACAGGTGGCAGACTAGACAAGTGAACAGAGTATTTTGAATGCTATACTGGAATGATATGAGAGGATAAAAGGGATGAAGTCGCGCTTTCACGGCCCCAGTGTCCCTGGAAACCACAGTGATGGGTGAAAGAGGCTACAAAGAGAATGTACTGAGAGCTACTAAGTGAGCAAAGCTGTAGAGAAAAATAGCTACATTTAGTGTTGAGGGCACAACGGTCCATGTGTCGTGAAGATCCCTAGGGAGACCAGGAATGTTAACACACGTGGGCCTGTTCTCTATGGAGGGTATAAGAATTCCTGTTTTCCCATCTCCAAGGCTGGAAGTGGGTATTGTTAATGGCTTGGTGACTTTTTTGCTATCTGTAGAGCAGACCCCGTCCATATCCCCCATAGAGCTTCTTCCAGATGCTCCTCCTAGATCATTATCTTTAGCTCCTCAGTTAAACCCCTCCTTAGGGGAGATGCCATGTGTACTTTACAGCCTGCTGCCCTCTACGCTACCAAAGACCTTGTCTGATCCTAGGCCTTTTCCCATAGAACCCACCCTCATGGTCACATGCACTTTGTAAAGAAGTTTCTAAGTAGCCACACCTTAAGCTTTATTATAGACCTGAGTTGGAATGATGGTTGCCTGGAAACCTTTTCTCAAATTGTACTGTGTTTTAAATATGCTGACGATAAAGCCGCTGGCACTCAACTACCAGGAGTGTGGTCCAGGTTGGCAAATCGATCTGAACTGTGTTTTCATTCACATCTCTTCATGGATCCCTGCCTGCATTGACATCTGCAGGACCCCCCTCACTTTGAGAAGGATGCAAGAGAGGCTGAGAGCATCCTGCATTTCAGGGGAAACATCATGGTGAAAACTGCTTTGTGTGCCCATACTCTGAATACTCTCAAAAGCTTTCCACAGATCAAACCTGGGCTTGTAGTCTCAGCTCAGCCATGGTAGACGAATACGAATACCTCATTTAACCCTTCACATTGTCTTAGCTTGGACAATAAAACAAAATTCTCATTGCGGCTTTGGGAGATTCCCAAGCACCAATAAGTAGATTCTCAGGAAGGACAGAACCTCGGAAGGCGGTGATGAACAAGCATCCTCCTCACTGCTGGGGAAGCATCCTGCTGAAGGGCATAAGTGGCCAGTGCTTTCCCTCAAGTGCCCCCTTCTAGATCCATCTCTGCATTAACTCCATGCTCTTTTACATCCCCATTATCAGCTGTTGCAAGCTCCATTCACAAGTGCCCTTTGCCCTCTGTAGTGCGTTCTCCATCCTTCTCTTTTGGGATGCTCCTCTCAGCTAAGTTTGGCCTGTTTATCCTTGTCTCATCACTCATGGAATGCATTTGTCATTACTCAAGTGAGATGGCTGGACCCTCCAGAGCAGAGGCAGACTAAGTGAGGGTAACATGCACTTAAGGACTCAGCATTCAGAAACAAGCACAATTTCCACACATTCCTTTCTTCAGACGATATCTCCAGTTGCTTATGTGCCTTTACTGAGGTCTGATCTTTTGGAGCCACCTACAAAGCATGAAGTTATACTAAATTGTTCTGGAGACAAGAATGTGAAGTCAGGGATGTGATACGGTAGAGCTTTGAATTGTTTCACAGCACATACACCAGGGAGTCTTGATTAAGGGACGGGCAAACAAGGAGAGACCTAATGATGGGCAGGGATCCATTCAATTAAAAGGGGAAGTTCATCTAAGAAGAAGGAACAATAAGTAGTTGTGAACAAAGAGAGAAGAAAGTATCAGATAAACAAAGTTCAGGGGAGTCTGAATAAGCAATGGTGGAAAAGATCCTGTGGACTCAGGTAGGGAAAGGATAGGAGCCAAGATACGTGGCCTGCAAGATGACAAGGTTGATGGAAATAGTTTTAGGAAGATGACATAGGTCTTGAAGTGTTGTCACTTGTGATTTGCATTTTCAAAACTTCTCTAAGATCTGTGGAGAGGGAATCACAAAGCAACACGAGAACCAGAGAAGCTACTGGAGGACAGTGTAACAGCTAGTCACAGAGGAGGTGTCTCAGGGAAGGGGACTTCAAGGGGGCTGTGAACAACACGTGGCTAGAAGTAGCTTTCTAGAGGCAGGATGAATGAAGAGATCAGCCATGGAATGGCTCATTACCTGGGCTCATTACTTGGATGTCACACAGACTACTTGGGACACCTGCCAGGTGTACCCTCACACTTGTAGAGACACACCCCCTGAAAATGGCCATGCACCCACATTCTGTCCTAGAACCCACTCAGAACTCAGCCAGATCGCCCTTTCCTTGAGTTGTCTAGAGTCACCTTCTCAGCAGCATCCTTTGCATACCACTGGGGTGGAGGGAAGAGCAGGGAGTACACATGTCCCTTATGTTCCTCCACAATAGAGGACTACCTAAGGCCACCAGGAGCCGTACACTTGCAATGAGAAAACACAGCACAGCTTCCCGTTTGTCTCCTATCCCTGGCCACCCACCCAAATCTCCATGAGTCTGCACCTCATATGTGTTCCCAGGTGGTTTCAAAGACAAGCTCAAGGGCATGACCTTTTCTTAAGGATGCCATCATTGCTCCAGGAGATGGCTAGCCATGCCTTCCCCAGTCTTTGGACCCTCTTCCATGCACATGGGAACCCCAGTCTTACCGAGAGTAGAAGTAGATGTGACTTCTCCCTATCTTCTCAGGACAGCTTTGCCCCACTATCTCAGCACCACCATTGCCATTCAGCAGGTCTCACCTTACTAGCTTGGTTGTCCTCTCTATGGTTTTATTATCTTTAGTATCTGCATCTCTAGTATTTGAGAAGAGTCTATTCTTTAGCCCCAGCCCTTCAACTGCTGACCTACAACTTCCCTGGAGCCGCCTCTCCCCAGCCTTCAAAGCTCAGGGTCTCCACTAACTTTTTGCTCACATCAGCAATGCTGCTTGGGTGGCCTCTTTCACTCATAGCCCATAGGTTGATCTTTCTAGGAAAGACTGTTATCGCAGCACACGGCCCCTCACAAACAGACAGTGTTCACTCTAGTTAGGAGCAGTTTTTCATCTCGTCAGACTTTTCATACAATCTGATAACAAGACAGATGTTGGAAACAGCTGTGACCAGAACTGGAAGTGCCAATAGAGTTACCCTTCACTCACAAAAGAAGCTGTGGAAGCAGAGGGGGTCCCGGAAAATTGTAGCAGGTCATAGAGGGAGGTGAAAGAACTTGTGAGTGTGTTGGTAACCATACTCCAGCTGGCTGCCACACCTCTTACCCGAGCTCTGGGACCCTCTCCCAGTTCGCCCATTCCCACCCTCTGCAAGGTGCTCCTATGCGTTTCCTGAATCATAGTTGGTAAAAAAAATGACCTTGGGCTCCCTCCACTTGGACCTAATATCCTTTGGCTTGGAGGCTGTAATCCCGTACCAGGCCCTGGTCTTGCTCCTCCTTTTACATGCCCAACCATATTTATCAGGCGTGTCTGAGCTTTGAAATGGTTGTGGAGTTTTGATTGTTTTTAGGAGACATTAGTTGGGCATCTCCATCACCTATCTCAGGCTGGCCTGCAAAACTCATAATCCTTCCGCTTCAGCTTCCTTAGTGTTTGGATTATGTAAGTGTATCAGCTTACATCAATCAGTTAGATTATCCACTTGCAACTCAACAACCCTTCCTGACATTCAGAGGGTTGTCAATTTTTTTGGTGTAAGCCACAATTTCAGTTCTTTATTCAATCTGAATGGGTCAGGGTTTTTTTTTTAAGTTTTATTTATTTTATGTATATGAGTGTTCTATCTACACGTATACCGGTATGCCATAAGAGGGCATCAGATGCCAGTGTAGATGGCTGTGAGCCACTGTGTGGTTGCTGGGAACTGAACTAAGGACCTCTGGAAGCCAGTGTTCTTAACTGATGAGCCATTTCTCCAGTCTGAGTCTTTGCTTTTTAACCTAACATATTTACTAGTCCTCTGGGAATTTAACATTCTGCACCCTGGTCACAATCATTTGCTACATCTGCACCCCCACACTTGTGACCTCCCCAAAAGGGAAAATAAAAGTAATTTAAAAATAAGGAAAAAATTTCAATTTGTGTTATCTATGAACTCACAGGAGCATAGTCAAACTCTCAGTGGCCTGCCCCTTAAGTGGCATTGAGTCCGTTCCTTCCTGCACCCCTGCCAGAAGTCATCAGCCACCTGCTTGTCTCTGAAGGAGAGAAAGCTTGCTTTTCAGCTCAGTTCTGCTAGGGGACTGCATACATCTAGGCTGCCTGCTTCTTTTTCCACCCAAGGCAACTCCCATGGGAACCAGGGAGTCATTCATACTTCCCTATTTTAGTTTGCACATGTAATGATGTGTGTGAGAGTGTGCACCTGGCCTGTGGAAGGACCAAGCATACCACGTATCGGGCAAGCATGCCTCGCTGTATGTGTGGAGGTCAGAAAACATCTTTGTAGAGTTGATTTTATTTCTAATCATCTTCATGTAGGCTCTGGGTATTAAACTCAGGTCACCAGGCTTGTAAAAGAGTGTCTTGACCTCTTGAGCCCCTTATCAGCCATGATTTTTACTTCTAAATTTATGGATGCAGAAGTGAATGTCCCCTCTGCCCAACTAGGTCATACGCTTCTCTGAGATGGTGAATGGACATTGCCTGTTTGATTTTGAGTTTTTCTTCTTGTCTTTTAAAAGCATATTAAACAGGATGATTTTGAGGCTTGATGGAGTGTGTGGATTTTTTCTATGACCAACCACTCTACAAAAGCTAATGTTTATGAACCGGCACTTGTGTGCTTGTGAGGCAGTGCAGCTTATGTGCCTCTCTCCTACCATTGTGAAAACTTATGCAATTGGAATGGGTCTTATCAAGACTGTCCACCCAAGGCCTGGAGTCTGGATGAGGAGGAGGTGTTTGTTCAGTTTTGGACCCGTACATGGGTCTGTACTCAGAGGCATTTCCTTCGATGACACGTGCCACTAGGTGCCAGTGTTGTTCTACCAAAATGACCCTCCAGAGCTACTGGTGGTCCCCACTTTTAGATGCCCAGTCTTCCTCAAAGTTCTGGCTTTAGAAAGACATTAGAGGACTAGGTCCTATGGGGGAACGGGGCACTGTAGATTCTTTCTGCACATGTTTGACATCTTCTTATCAAATGCTTGCAGAAATCAAGGAGGGAAAAGAGCAGTGCTTATTAGGATGGATTAAATCAATTTGGAGATGAGAAGGATGGATGTTGCAGACTAGGAACCATCAGTTACTCATTGAGAAAATGGTAAATAAGCCGAAAGTTAATGTCCAGCAATCTTACTGTTTAAGGGCCACCTTCTCTCTGCTCTCTCTCTCTCCTTCCCTTCTTTTACCCTTCCTTCCCCTTCCTCCATTCTTTCTTTTCTCCCTTCCTCTCTTCCTCTCTCACTGCCTCCCATATCCTTCCTCCTTATTCCTCTTTCTCTCCTTCCTTCCACCTCCCTCTCTTGTTTATATTCAACTTTGAGCTGTCCAGTAAACCTTTCCATGTACACTAACTTAGAGTGCAAGTGTGCTTGTCTCGGCATATCTTGTACCTGAATAAGTACGTTAAAATGCATGGTCCAATTATAATCAATTAGAGGCAAGTCCATACCAAACGTTCTTGTGTTTCTAATACATTCTTTGGCTGTGTGTTGTCCTTGTGTTGGGGTATGGATGGAACAGCATGGGACCATAGCCTCTGAACACTCAGTAACAGTATTGATCAGAGGAGGTTTATAGCTTATGATCAATGGCATAATGCCTTCCTGAAGACGTGAATGAAAGATGCTCATTCACACACAGCAGAAAAATACAGTCAGACCACACATACCAAAATTATCTTGCATATATATGTGAATGTGTGTATGATAACCACACGTCCTGCACATTTCCCCCCTTGGTAAGAAAATAAGGCAACATCTAGCTCCTTCCACATAAGGTTCTAATGACAAAGTTTACCATGGGGGACTAATGACTTTATTGCAGGGGCACAACTGAACTCATGAAGAAAGTGGCGGTTTGGTTCAGGGGACACCGAGTTAAGTGTCAGTGAATGTTATTGTGGGGGGATGGCTGTTTTAAGACATCGTTACCCATCACAATTCAAAATGCAGCAATTAAAGAGGACTTTGTTTTCATAGCATCAGTTAGGCATCTGGGTTTGAACGCTCAGTGGGATCTTTTCTTTTACTGAAAAACAGTAACAGTGAATAGTATCGAAAGAGCTCAAACTCCCTGGCCAATGCAGCCTGAAGAGCAGAGCGTTGGCTGTCACCTCTTCATGAGAAGCAAAGTATTAGGTAGCTACAAAACCAAAAGGAGCCCCCCCCTTTCCAACAGCTCAATGGAAGACATGAGTTCATGTCTGTGAATTTAATAGGTTAAGAAAAACTATATTAAAAAATGTTGACTCTACCAGACCCTTCTATTTATGTCTGTATAATCAAATTAAGTGTATATTAAATACCCTCATCTTATCCGTCCTTAATATTTTCTTCCCTAAACAATATTCAAATATGTTTGCTTATCCTGGAGGTGGTTATAGATAAAAGAGTATACTTACGTCAGAACTTTAATCAAGTTTTGTCTATGAATAAAATAACCAATGATAGCTGTGACTAAGTGTGTAGGCAGCAAAGTGAGAAAGCAGAGAAGTTGGGCTGTAGCTTTAGTGGTAGGGAGATTGCTTAGTATCATGATGCCGTTGAGTGCTAGGACTGCAAGAAGAGAGACGAGAAATAAAAGGAAGACAGAAGGGAATAACGAAGAAATAAAGGGAGGAAGGGAAAATTATTGAACCAAAAAGGGCGTATGAGAAATGAGAAGGGATGAGAGGAAAAACAAGTTACACCCTCAGTGGTCTGCACTGTGATGTCAGCCTGCAGTGAAAGTGACTTGAACACCTTGCTGCCTCTAAATGCACCAGCTTGCTTAGCCATTCATTTAGATGTGAAGGTCATATCAGCCTTTGCCTGCTTGAGGTGGGGCTCGGGTTCGTTGGTCTATGTCCCTACACTCAGATCTCTGTATTTAGAAAGGTTTTTCAGTGTTTGGCCCCCATGCTGCCACTTCCCAACACCCTCCTCATCTCTGAACCTAAGATGGAAATCTTCAGGATAGAATAGGGTTCCTGGGCTCCCTCCTTCTGCTAGAATCCCTCATTAAGCATCCTTAGTTGCCTTGGTGTTCCTTAATGACAACCAGTAGTAAAAGGCAGAGGAGGGGAGCAAGTCCCTGGCTGCTACAGTGAGTAGGGTCCTTACAGATCCCCTCAGCAGAAGTTCCAACAACCTCAGCTTGCTGAGTGGGAGAGATCTGAGCTGCCTTCTGTGCAGATGTAGGATCTGGAGACACAGACCAGGAATGCCTGCTGATGCCCCTGGAGAAGAGCTGACTGGCTTCCTGGGGCTGGTCCTCTCTGCTTGGGTCCAGAGAACGAAAAGCTTTCTGACCAGGACCTGAAATTCATGAATGATTATATTTTGCTTTGTGATGGTTTTAATTGACAGGATGGTTGAACAAGCTTGCAGGTAGTGTGGTGTTCTGATATATGTGTGTGCATTGTGCTATGACACCGCTGCACTTAGCAGGGAGGAATGTGAGGAGAGGAAATCTCTCTGCTTTTTTCTTTAAACCAGTTGTAACCACTAATGGATATGAAATAAATATATTAGACAATTTCCCTGGAAAGCACCACTTTCAAGAACCCATTCGAAGATATGGTAAACCTCCATTTGTTAACTGAACTAATACTTGAGATATCTACAAAAAGCCACGAGGCTTGCAGTTATTAAGCATTCTGTGAATAGTCAGGGAACATAGACAAGTAATCTTTTAAGCCTTCCCAAGATAGTAGAAAACAAGGCATGTGAGAAATTTGTAAAGTGAAGCAATCTTAGCACAAGCTCCAGATTTAGGTGTGTGAAAAGACAAACTGCAGACCAAAATTATTTACAAGAATGAGGATAAATATCCTAATAAAATTGTAGAAACCCCTGCCAAAATATATTAAAAAGATAAAATGCAAGCTGAGTTCTTCCCAGGAATGTAAGGCCAATTCCAGAGTAGACAGTCTCTTCCTGTTATTCACCACTCTAAAACTTTAAGGTGGAAGCAAAATGCTTGACTTTTATGCTTTATACCAAATAGGTGTTTTTTTCTGTCAATTACAAACAGCAACATAAGATGCCACCATGGGCCATAAGATATCAGCATATGAATTTCTTCATTTCAAAGGAGACACTAAGCCACAGATGAGTGTTTCAAGGGACTCTCAGGGTAGCTACAGCAGGCATTATTGTCCTGTTCCACAAAGGACAGAAGCCAAACTCCAGAGCGCAGCCTCCCAAATACGCAGAACAGAGGAAAAGCAATGAGGCTTTCCTACTCATATGACTAATAATTCAGAAACAGAAATCCTGACCTCTTGTGACACTACATCATAACATGTAAGCCCAACACATGAGAACTCCACAAGAAAATATGGCTCCAACATGGAGCAAGGAAATACTAACGGCCTGCAGACAGTTCTGGAAACTGAAGAAAAATTTAGCAGAACTCATTAAAATTAAAAAAAAAAATACACTTTTCAGTTGCAGGCCTCTGGCTTGTCTCAAAGATGAGTCCCTATCAGGTTCCCCTCTCTCTCCCAGTCCTGCTCTCTCCACACCCAATTCCCACTCCTGCTCCCTTTCCCACTGACTCCCCCAACCCGTTCCCTCTCCTTGTTTACTTCCGATGTCTACCCTATTTCCTTTCTGAGTGAGATTCAAGCATCTCCCCTTGGGCCCTCTTTGTTACTTAGCTTCTTTACATCTGTGGGTTGTAGTACGGTTCCTGTGCTATCTGGCTAATATCCACTTACGCCTATATATACCATGTGTGTCTTTGTGGGTCTGGGTTACCTTACTCGGGATAAGTCTTTCTAGTTCCATTCATTTGCCTGCAAATTTCATGATTGTTTTGTTTTTAATAGCTGAGTAGTCTTCCATTGTGTAAATGTACCATGTTTTCTTTATCCATTATTCAATTGAGGGACATTTGGGGTTGTTTCCACTTTCTGGCTATTATGAATAAAGCTGCTATGAACACAGTTGAGCAAATGTCCTTGTTGTATGGTGGAGCATCTTTTGGGTATATGTACAGGATGGTGGTGACTCTAGCTGAGACTCCTAGTAGAAGGAGACATGGAGACTGAGTTAGCCATCTTCTAGACTGGCAGGACTTCCAGTGGAGGGAGGGGACACCAACCCACCCAC
The DNA here is from genome assembly GCF_964271855.1 of Acomys minous. NCBI lineage: Eukaryota > Metazoa > Chordata > Mammalia > Rodentia > Muridae > Acomys > Acomys minous. The sequence continues at coordinate 45,901,586 of NC_140491.1, forward strand.
AGAACCCTTGACCCAAAGTTTATCCTGCCTACAAGATGCACAGGGGTAAAGGTAGAGCAGAAATCGAGGAAATGACCAACTAATGACTGGCCCAACTGGAGACTCACCCATGGGAAAGAGCCAACTCCTGACACTATTAATGCTTGCAACATAACTGTCTTCCGAGAGGCTCCACCCAGCAGCTGATCAAAATAGATGCAGAACCCCACAACTAAACATTAGGCAGAGCTTAGGGTATCTTACAGAAGAGTGGGAGAAAGAATAAAAAGACAAGGGGGGAATAAGAACCGCGCAAGAAGACCAATAGAGTCAACTAACCTAGACCCATGGGCTCACAGAGACTGAACCACCAACCAAAGAGCATGCATGGACTGGACCTAGGCCCCTGACACATAAGTAGCTGATGGGCAGCTTGATCTTCTTGTGGGTTCCCTAGCAAGTGAAGCAGGGTTGCCTCTGACATGAACTCTGTTGCCTGCTTGTGGGTCACTTTGCCCCAGCTGGGCGGCCTTGTCTGGCCTCAGTGGAAGAGGATGCACTTAGTTCTGATGCTGCTTGATGTACCAGGAGGGGTTGGCATGGGGGTGGGAGGTTCCCCTTTTCTGAGGAGAAGCGAAGAGGGGAAAGGGGAAGAGGGTGGGTAGGTGGGACTGGGAATAGAGAAGAGAAGGGGCTATGATTGGGATGTAAAATGAATAAATAATTTTTTTAAAAAAAAGAAATAATCATTGATGCAACCCAGCAATTTAACTCACCAACACATTGAAACACTACGCCACTACGGTATTGGAAGAAAACTTCAGCAAATGGCCATGCTTTCCTTCTGGGAGCATTAAAATAAAAATATTGTCCCACACACCCATATTTTATATAGAAAGGAATGAAGATTATGAGAAAATGTGGAGGAGTTAGAAAAAGATTCATACGATAACCTAAAAGAATATTTTAACCTCAGCATGGCTGTAATAATGACAAACAAAACTTATGAAAGCCTATGTAGATTACATTATTGAACAAATATAAAGGCATACAAGACTATTGATTGTGTTTTCAAGTTCATAGGCACTTGGTGACTGCATTTGTCTCCAGACTTTGCTGATGTTCTTGTCTATAAGGCACACTGCTGGCTTCCTGCAGCCACAGCTGGACTCCCTCCCCTTGTGATCACCACCTACATGAGCTCTTGCATAGAACAGAGAGAGAGAGAGAGAGAGAGAGAGAGAGAGAGAGAGAGAGAGAGAGAGAGAGAGAGAGAGAGAGAGAGAGGGAGAGAGGAAGGGAGGGAGAGAGGAGGGGGGAGAGGGACAGAGGGAGGAGGGGGGAAAGGGAGGGAGGGAGGGGGAGAGGGAGGGAGGGAGGGAGGGAGAGGCAGACAGACAGACAGACAGACAGAGAGAGACAGACAGACAGAGACAGAGGTCACTTCAAGGCAGTGGCTTCCTCTAAAAGGAAAGGATGCCGCAGGTCTGAGCCACACAGTGCAACATGTTTGTTATGTTTTATTTTGTAATTAGTTACAGGGAGTGATGGTATTTATTCCAGAAGGCCCTTTAACAATAGCTTTTAATTGAAATAGAATTCTTCTCTCGACAGTCATTAGTCGCCTATAGTTGTCTAAAGGCTGGACTCATTGGGATTTTTATTTCTTCTGCATTAGCGTGTCTTCTGATATTCCCATTTGTTCTGGTCTTGCTTATGCAGACATTTCTCAGTGAGACAATTTCTAGTTCTTACAATCCTTCTGCCCCTGTTTCCTGAGCCATAGATGCAAGAGCTGCAATGTAGAGCCCTCTATCAGGGATGGGCTCACCATGAAATCTGAAGTATTTCATAATGTAGATACCATAATTGTCAGTCTTTGGCTGGCATTGCATCCACAGGCCTGTTCCCTGGAGAATTACCAAAGCTGTACAGGAAGTCCTAGGGCACTCTTTACACATCTACCCCGGACTGTTCCATTTACTTAATGCTCTGCTTCTACTTCTGCCTCTGCCTTTACCATGACATACCCCTCTTCTTATCTGCCACTGGCTCTTTCTCTTTTTATATACTTAAAAAATATTTTATAATGGGGACTGGAGCATCTTTTCTTCTCTTGCAGGGGACCAGAGTTATGTCCCCAGCAGCCATAACCACTGCCTTACAACTCCAGTTTCAAGGAATTCAACATCTTCTGCCCTCTGAGAACCCTGACACATATATATTCCATCCACCCACACAGACACACAGACACACAGACACACATGCACACACGCACACACACAAATAAAAATAAAAGCATATATATGCTTTATTATATAAAGACATTTAAATTATCCCTCAGTATTGCTTCTCTGCCAGCCCATATCCTGCACATGTTTCATTTTTGCTAATATTTTCATAGGTCTTATGGACATACCTCACCTCTACTGATTCCTGAACATCTGGCCATTAAAAATGTTTTACCTGAAAGTATCTAATCCACAAGAGATATAAAAGAAGATTAAAAAGGCTAATTTTTTTCTAGTACTTAGTCATAGGCTTTTCATTTTTAGCATTTGGCACATGCATAAAATACATTTGAAAATTAAAAACATAAAATTCAATGTAAAGTTATACAGTTTCAGTTCCAAATAGCTATTTGAACTATACAGAAGTTCATTGAGATGGAGAGTTTTGGGGTCTGGTTAAATGTAATTTCAGTAGAAGTGTATTTTCCCATTTTTTTCTGTTATAACATTTGTCACAAAACTGGGGCAGGGGTTCATTCTTATTCAGGGGAAAGTATGAAAGCTGCCAAAGTGGTCTTAAGAATTTGGTTCCTATCATTACACATGGGACCTCTCAATCACCTGCACATGGCCAAGCAGGTAATTACTTTGCTTCTCCACAGCCTTTTGTATTTCCACATCAGACTGCTTTACAATCAACTGCAGCTTAACTCTTAGTACCAGTGGTGACTCTCCTCTGTCTTAGGTTTTCACTCACAGGTGCATTTTGAAGGAAAGGCTCATGGCTCTTTAATCTCTGACAGATACACACAGCCACCACCAGAAATTCCCAGCGCAGCACATTCCATCATTGTGTCTTACACAGGAAGGAAGGGTGGAAGTTGATCCCTGCTTATCTATCCTCAGATAAAGTCAAATAATTCCAAGGTTCAACTAATAATAGGGCAAAGGTTAGGAGATCGATATCATCAGCACGTGACACCTCTACCCTCACAGAATCTAGACAAGATGGCAACTTCATTCATAGCTGGAGAGACCAACATTGCATCAGCTCTAACCGTGCATTTCCAACTCTCTCACCAGGGATCACGGAGCATGGAGCAACTCACACCTCCTGTCTTCTTCCTGGATGACCTCGAACACTACTCAAGGCTTCTGGAATCTCTAATCCTCTGGGGGAAGATCTACATAGTCTTGTAAAGATGCAACATGCAATTTGGGTGTGCATCTTAGGATGCAGAGCATGTATGTTTGCTAGTAGTTTTTAAATTAGGATTGAACAAAAGACTTTTGCACAGTGGTGACCAGGCATTATACTTTCCTGCTGAGAACTCAGAACCAAAGCAAGGCAACTGACATGTCACTCACTTTGACTGAAGCACTTCATACTGTATGCATACATCACAAGATTATATTACAAATGGTACAGATAAATAAATGTTATTATCCAATTAAAAACAACAGTTTTTAAAAAGCTCGTGATTTTTCACCATTGCCCATGAATAGTCTAAGCTCCTTGGTCCCTTACACACATAAAAACCTCATTACACATTAATCTATTGAATCCATTCACCCCCCCTCATTCTATTTTTCCTGATTGTTATATTGCTAATAGCAAATCCATACACAATTCAGCAGTCTAGAACAACACAGTTGTATTATCTTAAGACTGTGGAGCCTTAAGAATCTTAAGTACAGTTTAACCAAGTCCCCTGTATGTGGTAGACAATTCATCTCAATCTATGGTTTTACTTTTTTTGAACACAGGAAATCCTTTCCTCTGGGAAGTTCCTCATGTCCTCAACAGGCTCAGTCCAGAGACCACAAGAATCCTGAGACCCCTGCGCAACACTACTGGCAAAGCTGATGTTATAAGAGAGCTTCACACAGGAGGGCCTGCTGCCCAGGCAACGTACTTGCTCTAAGAGTCATTTCTGATGGCCCTTGACTACACTACACTGCGGGATGCAGGCACCTCTGGAATAGCAGCTGTTTCATCAAATCACCAACTTAGAAGACCAAGGAGAGTCATGAGCAAGACAGAGCCAACGCATCCATGCTATGGCTTTACTAAGGAATGTAATTGAATGTATAAGACATTAGGTAGCAAGTTCCAGAGCATGGATAAGAATCATGAGGTAGGGACCTTTGGGGAGAAGTGTAAAAGACTACCTGAGATAATCCTCCACTAAAATCCCCTGTTCTAGATCTTCATTATGTCCTGAACCTCCCTTTCAGAATTTTTAGTATATTGATTCTCTACAGATTCTAGAAACTTCCTCCATTCACCATATCTACTTCTAAGTAGTCAAATCCAGTTTTCGCTCCATTTGTAAATATCCACGTTATATTAGTCACTTTTCTTATGCTTTAATAAAACTCCATGATCAACGGTGGTGTGGAGAAGAAAAGTTTTTTAATTCTGGAGTCCTAGGAGTCCATCATGGTAGAGCACAGGCAACGGATCAAGGAACAGCCTTTGCAGCTAGAGCAGGAAGGTGAGAGCTCACATCTTTCCTTTCTTTCCTTTGTTCACTTTACATCCAATCATGGGCCCCTCCCTCCTCTCCTCCTGATCCCATCTTCTCTCCCTCTTTCCCCTTCCCTTTCCCCTACTCCTCAGAAATAGAGAGCCCTCTTACCCACCAACCTATCCCAGCACATCAAGTTGCATCGGGACCAAGTGCATCCTCTTCCACCGGGGCCAGACAAGACAGCCCTACCAGAGGAAAGTGATAAAAAATCAGGCGACAGAAGTTATGTCAGAGACAGCCCCTGCTCCACTTACTAGGGGACGCACATGAAGACTAAGCTGCCCATTGGCTACATATATGTAGGGAGCCTAGGTCCCATACATGCATGGTCCTTGGTTGATGCTTCAGTCTCCATAGGCACATCTGGGTCCTGGTTAGTTGACTCTATTGGTCTTCTTGTGGAGTTCTTGTCCCCTATCTATCCTTCTTCTGACTCTTCCATAAGGCTCTCCAGGCTCAGCCTAATGCTTGCCTGTGAATCTCAGCATTTGTTTCAATCCACTTCTGGGTGGAGCCTTTCAGAGGACAACTATGGTAAGCTCCCATCTGCAAGTATAGCAGCATAGTGTCAGGGCTTGGCTTTGTCCTGTCATGTGGGTCTCAGATTGGGTAAGCATTGATGGGACATTCTCTCGATCTTTGCTCTATCTTTATCCTTGCACATCTTGTAGGCAGGGTAAGTTTTGCGTCAAAAATTTTATGTATGAGTTGGTGTCCTCCTCCCTACATGAAAAGTGTCATCTGGGTCTGGAGAGAAAGTGGCCTCTTCAGTCTACATAATCCATACTACTAGGAATCTCAGCTAGAGTCACCCCCATATCTTCGCTATCCTGTGTAGGTCTCCAGCTTGTCTTAGAGATGCCCCTTCCCAGTTTCTCTTCTCTCTGCAACCCCTCTGTCCCCCTGCCCCTGCTCTCTCAACATCTGATCCCCAGTCTTATTTCCTTCCCAACTCCCTCTCCTACCCTGTTCCCTCTCTTTATCCACTTCTGATGTCTATTCTATTTGAGAGTCATTAAGCTCTCAAAGCCTACCCTGAGTTACAGCCTTTCTCCAACAAGGCTGCAGGAGTCTCTTAAACCTCCTTAAAGTGCACCACCAAGAGTGCAAACAGCTGAGCCTATGGTGAACACTCTCATTCAATCCCCTACACCTGTCTGACTTTCTTTCTTTCTATCTATCTCTCTGCACTATTCATTAGCTGGCCCTTCTGTGCCCATTCTACTGCGGATATTAATATACTGTTTGCTATGCATGATAATTGGTTAGAGATTTTTCTTCTTTAGATGGCCAAGTCTCCAAACAGCAATCTCTTTTCTTTTAAAATAAATCCACTTCCAGGAGACTCTTTTTCACATTATCCATAGCTCATAAGCACTCCCACCAGCCTACAAACAGAGCACAGGGCTGTGATTGCCATGGATCCTGCTGACATGTCAGGTCAGGAGTGTGTCTTCTGGGATTGCTCCCTTAGAGGCATGAATAATTTAGAGGACCTCTCAGAAGTCAGGGGATGACGTCAGGGCAGGTGAGTTAATGCTGAGTCACCTGTGCTGACAGAACTGTCACACCCTACTAGTTCACCTGCTCTCTCTCAAGGTTCCTGGGGGGAAATCCTGAGAACTCCTAAAGCACCTTGGTGTGTTTCTGAGTAACTCATTACCACAGGCAGACTCACCGCTGGCAGGGTGGGGAGCTTGGCTGATCCTGATGGGATATTTGTCAATCAACACCACCATTACTTGTGGCTTTGTTGAAACCTGCAGGGTACTCAGAGAAGCACAGAAAGAATTGAAAGTAAAGGTGTTGGGGGTGGTGTTTTGTTGTTCTTACTGAAGATAGGGCTTTGCAATTGTCTAACTAAAGAAGAGTATTGGTTGAAAATAGGTCCACATGCAAACCTTTCATACACTAAGATTTGTAATTTTAAAAGGCCTAGATTCTTACAACAGATTTCCATTTCGAAGTGTTTATTCCTTAATAACTAATATTAATAAAAGTATAAAGATAGTAGTGGTCTTTCCTGTTATAATTGGACTCTTTTTGTGAATTGCTAATTATTATTACATAAGATGCATTTAGTCATTACATTTGTATGTAGAGGGTATATAGAAGAGGTTAATTAGCAACTAAGCATTAAAAATAAGATTCTCAATTACAACTCATTATTCCAGTTTCTGTCTCATCAGTAGACTATGATATATTGAGAGATGTCAAAGCAAGTAGATGCACCATCTAGGGTTATTTACAGGAACTATGAAGATTCATCATTGATCTGTTGTATGTCTTCTGAAAATCCTTCTGATAGAACCCTCTAGGATGGCTTTCTGCAAAGCAAACACCAGCTTCACCTTCAAAGGCAGCATAAGATGACTGACTTAAAATCCCGTTGGGTTTCATTTGAGGAAATGAAGATATTGGCTGAAAACACACTCGTCACTTGCAATCACTGGGCGGGCACCATGAAGTCATGCATCTGAGACTAATCCTTTGTCTACGGGGAGGCAGTATGGAATAGAGCCATTTAGAAACATCAGACAATGGAAAAAGTATGTGTCTTTGATCCATTTAGGTAATAAGGTTCAAGACCACCAGAACAAGAGTTGTACATGCACGTAGGCCCAGTTTCCAGCCTCCACCAGGTGAGGTGAGGGAGAAGGTTCTCAGTATGTGTGGTACCAGAAGGATGCCCTCTGTCTTCTGAAGAACACTGCTGATGTCAACAGTGTGTAAAGGCTGACTCTGGTTTCATGCTCTGAATTCTCTCCTGGAGACACTAGAGAGATCATATATGGAGCTGGCCAGTGCACTCACCCTTAAGTACCCTATTTGCACACATGCATCCATGGGCCACTAAGAAACCGCTGGGAAAGAGAGAGAGAAATCTGGGCAAGGTGACTGTGAGGCTCCAGCTTCTTCTATCTTTGAGCTGCTTTTGGTCATTGCCTTTGTCACAGCAATAGAAAACCAAGTAATACGGTTAGTCACTGCCATTACAGATAAGGACAGGGGAAGCCCAAGACTTATGTGAGCCTTTATTTCCTACCCCATCCAGGGACGGTTCCATATTGGATGCAATAAAGCTTGTACTCTGCCATCACACAGTCTGTGGGGTTTAGCCAATACAGTTTTATAAAGGCCATACCAGAATACCGCGTGGAAAATAGTCGTGACCTGAAAACTTGCTGTGGGCAGCCTCGCTTTTGTGACCCTTACTCTCACCCCCAAAGTCTGACAGCAGCTCCTGCTTTTTGTCTCTTTATTGTTTTTGAGGAGTCATGTGTGCGGAATCATATAACACATCCTGGTCTGGGTTCCTTAACTTCACACTCAAAATGTATTATTCAGGTTGTCGAGTAATGAGGCCAGAGTCCCATTGTGTTGTCCAAATGCACCAATATTGGTTAACCAAGTATGTTATTGGAAGGCAACTGGGTTGCTTGGGAAGTTATGAGTAGAACTATGAAGCATTTATGTGTAGGGTTCTGTATGAAGAGTTTGCCTTTCAACAGGCATGAACATGCCAGGTCACGTCGAAACTGTACTTACAAGAACTCTTGCTTACAAGAAACTAGTTTGATGACTTAAATACTCGACATTACGTTTCACTTATCAAAGTAAAACGTCTCTTTTCTTCCCCGAGTGGACATTCAACTCTCCTATCAGCATTGCTTGAGAAGAATCTCTCTCTCCTTCATTGCTCTTTACAACTCTGCAAAAGCAGGCTACCTCCAGCCCTCCGTATCTGAGCACGTTGCTCTCTTTTATCCATCTATGTCTGCGTCCTTTAGGTGACTAGGAGATCAGACAATCCTTCTTCTCCCCACCCTCCTTCCCTTTCCAGGAAGGGACTGGCAGGAACTGAAGCAGAGACCGTGGAGGAGCAATGCTTGTTGGCTTGCTCTCCATGTTTTTCTTTGCTTAGTTTTCTTATATAGTCCAGGACCAATAGCTCAAAAGTTGGTATTGCCTGCCGTGGGATGGACCCCCCCACCATCAGATATGTCGCACAAGGCAACTCTTCAATGGAGGTTCTTTCTTCCCACAGATGTCAAATCGACAATCAAGATTAGTCATCATGTGGACACTAAATCAAATGGAGGTAATTGGTTGAGCCAGTGAGCTCACAAAACATTGTCACATTCTGGGAGAGGAGAGGTGAAATTCACTGTCATTACCCTGAATATTCCAATGGTTTGAGAAAGTTGTAAGGACAGGAAGCCAAAGGGCATTTGGGGATTCTTTTCTCATGTATTTCCCCCCCTCTATTCCACAGAACTCTTCTGTGCATTACAGAGCAAAGGAGCTATTAGTGGTGTCCTGGATAATGAGTACATTCTTTTGTGCTAACTCCTGCTGACCTCATTATGAACAATTATTTTATTTTATTTTTGAGAACTCCATACAGGAGCACTACAACGACGCTACTCCTTACCTCCTTATCCAAACTCCAACTCCTCTCTACCTTCCAAATGTATGGTACCTTCTTTAATTACTATTGTTACATGTATATAAGCATATGCATACACTCTATTGAGTCCATTTAGTGTGGCTCCTTTGTACATGTGTCCAGGGATGACCCATTTGAAATTGGACAACCTATATAAGGAGCTCATCCCTGGAGAGATGAGCTGGAGCTGGATTCTTCCTGTTGAATTGAAAAGCAACTTCTTCATGTACTACACACACACACACACACATTTCATATCTAATCACACAGTATGAACTGCATGCCAGAATTTAAATGAAAGACACACAGTTTGGTTGTGGGAAATAGAGAAATCAATCTGGAATTTCATAATACTAGAAATTGTTATTTAGAGAGCTAAGTCAGCCATGCTCTTTTCTGGCTCCAGACCTTGCATGCTGTAATACCACTGTGTCAGACAAGCTTTTGCTGATGCTACTTAGTGACATGACTGTATGGGGTAGTTAACTGATTTCTGATAGGATCTAAGGCCTAATCTCTAGGAAAGAGTTCATACATGGTATTGTAGACTTGATGCCCATTGGCACTAGGGCTTTTATTTTGCTAAATAAGACATATTGTCACGATGTCTTTAAATATTTATATCTATATTATAGAATAGCACTTTCCTCATCCTTGAATAAAGAAGCTTCTCTTTGTAGCAAATGGCAGATAGTACATAGGCTTATAGCTGACCAAGGTGCTTAGAACAACTAACATTTGTTTGGCATTAAATAGGGCAACCACTATACACCCTTCAAGCCTCAGGGACCATCACAGAAGAAGAAATAAGAACATAAAAGTGATCTGATGAAGATGAAGATATCAAAACATTCTGTGGGCACAACATAACTGTGAGACTCATGAAACCATGCATCAGGTATACACAAGACTGAACCAGTATACATTTAGTCAAAACAAGGGAGGAGACCTGGGTCCTTCCCCATCCATGGTACCCAAGGGCAACCAAGAGCTATCAGAGAAGAGGAAGCCATTGTCTTTAGTGATGTGGCTTTAGTGAATTACTCATGCCCAAATGAGTAGCCATGCAAAAGCAGATAGACGTGAAACTGGGATAGGGAATCAGCAAGAAAAAGAGGGCTGCTGGTAGAAGTAGAAGTGAATAAAAGAGTTTAGAGGGATGGGTATGAAACTGTCAAAAATTACATTACTTCAAAGAAATAATTTAAGTAATGTGGCAGGGAAATAGTTTTATTTGTACTGATCTTTAACCTGTCAAAAATCATATATGAACTAAAAATACCAAGACTTCCTAAATTGTAGAAATGCCATCTCAACTTTATTACATATTTTTGTTGTTGCCATTTGAAAGTATAAGATAACCCCCCAATAAAAATGTATAATATGTAGGTTTTAGAAATAACTTACTATATACATAGAAAGTTTCACATAGCTTCTGTACCATGAGACACCCCACGGCCCTTGGCAGAATTCTTCACTGAGTCTATCACGGCCTTCTTCTCACATCACAGTTCTTTTCTTCTACTGCAACATAATGCTTCAATAGTCCAGAAGGATAGAGGTAGATGAATATTTATATTAACCATGTGTGTTAAAATTATGCATGATGTTTTTATTTCCTTCATGTTGAAGATATTTCACAGTGCATTCTTTCTGGCAGGTCTGAATATGTAACGTATATATTTATGAAAGATATAATATGTACATGTGTAGATATATTATGTAAGAGATAATATGTATATTTTATCTGTGTGTGACCAATACATACATATCTATATATGTGTACATATACACATACACATATAGATATAGGTGAAGTGGATTTTTAAGACATGTGTGATGCTTTCATGCTACAGGAGACGCTATCCTGTTGCATATGTTTAAAGCAGTTTAGTTTGCAGTTTTTCACATCTATTATATTAGGAATGTTTTGCTCCCCATGCCCAGTCTCTTCTACCCGCTCCCATTTCCTCCTCTCTACTCATCATCCCTTTCTGTTCTATTTAAACAATTTAACTTCTACTTTCATGTACTGTATATTTACATGACGTCCATGACTATGTAAAATCTAGGAACTACTCCTCATGGACACATTACTGCTTGTAGAACTATAAATTAATCCAACTTCTATGGAAATCAGGATGGCAAAAAAAAAACCCAAAAATCAAAAATAATCCTATAAATCTATCTAGTATATGACCCATCTTTACCATTTCTGGGTATTTACCCAAAGGCCTCCGGGTTGACACATCAGGGAGCCACGGAAACACTTGGACGTCAGCACATAGTCCAGGCTGAGCAATCGTGCACTGTTCTGCCCTGACTTGCTGTCACCCAAAATATCTGTGATGAAATCTAAGTTTTGTAGTTTGATTTTTTAACTTTGGTTTAGTTTGTTCATTTCCAATTTGATCTGGGTAGGGTTTTTAAAAAAAATATAAGATACACTTTCTGGGACTTGGAGAGCTGGTTCAGATAGTTCAGCAGTTAAGAGCACTTGTTGCTCTTGCCAAGGACCGAGGTTCAATTCCCAGGTTTACAACAATCCATAACTCTAGTTCCAAGGGATACAATGCCCTCTTTTTAACATCTGTGGGTCCAGGCAAATGCATAGTACACATTCATACATGCAGGCAAAACGCTCATTTACATAAAACAGAATAAATAAATAAATCTATATTAAAGAATAAAGATGCAACTTCAAATCACCCTAGCCATTTCTAAATACTTTCATTTTTTCTGGCTTTGCCGTATTAGTATGAAGCAAAACAATTGGGACTAAGCATGCAGGCTCAGCTCAATAGCAGAGAGCAGTCTCTGGCCCATGCCTGGCTTCTTGGCAGTCTTGTGATTGGCCAGAACCCTATATACTCACTCCTTCCTGTATTGATAAGTAAATAAAACTCAGGAAAGAAAGTGAAAAGCTGCTGTGCACTGTCAGGGACATTCTCCTTACTCATCCTTTTAGAAACATCTTACTTCAGATCACCAAAACTGTGGTTACTCGGTGTCCTGACTTTCCTAGAATGCAAGAACTTCCTGGAAGCACACATTCCAGATCGCAGTGCTGTCTTGTGCTCATTAGCTCATTTTACCGCAACCAAAACACATTTCAGTTGGCAGGAGAGCATGTGGCACCCCCACTTCACAGACAATAAAGTGAATTCTCTGAATAGCAAACACCAGACTCAGGGTTCCAGAGGAGACCTCCATCGATTTCCTTCTTTGCTACAAATCAAGCTAATTATGGTAACTTACCCTAAAGAAGAGAGGAGGAGGACCAGGACCTGGACAAAGAGGAGGGCAAGCAGGAGGAGGAGGAGGAGGAGGAGGAGGAGGGGGAAGAATAGGAGGAGGAGGAAGAAGAATAGGAGGAGAGGGAGGAGGAAGAAGAGGAGGAGGAGGAGGAAGAAGAGGAGGAGGAGGAGGAAAAATAGGAGGAGGAGGAGGAGAGGTGTGATGAATTCCCTTCTCTTAGCTACATAACGCACTTCTTCACTCACTTCCCAAGCCTGTCACTCCGCATTGCACTTTCAGGATCAGATGCTTTCAATAGCAACATAGATGTGGTTCTATGATTCGGATGGATGACACGGCGGGGACATTAGCCAGAAATTCTCCAATATGTACGAAACAGATTTATCAGTTGTCTCGGCCTTTTAGCAGCAACAGACCAAGCTGTGGGGGTTGATGGCAAATAAAGGGTGGGTCTAAGGAACATGAGCCCCCTGCACTGGCTCCTTTCTCATCTCAAAAATGCCCCGCAGCTCCCCCTTTTCTCAGCCTCTGGCTGACAGCGCCTTGTCCCTCTCAATGTCTGCCTGCTGTCCTCAGAGTGACACTGTGCTCAGGCAGCCCTCCTGGCTCTCTGTCCCTCCCTGGCTCATTCCTAGGCAAGCTGTTCTCTGGATTCAGCTCTTTCCACACTCCTCCTCTTGGGTCAGTGTCTGCTTATCAAATGAATTTGTCTCTTTGCTTTATCTTCTATGAACCTTATGTCTAACTTTAGGGTGATCATGACCTGCTAGGCAGTCTTCATCCAAGTTTCAACTAGTCTCAACATTTTTCCATCACTCATGACTTATAAATCCCTTCCATTGCCCATGGGAAATTCTATCTGGATCTTCCATTCACATTGGGCTCACATGTTTGCCAACTTCCTTCCTTCCTGTTAGCCTAAGAGCTGGCCTCCCACCTCCTAGAAGCACCCAGACCTGTTTCCACACACAGAGAACTTTATCTAAACAATGTCAAGGTTGAGGTCGACACTCCAGGGAGGGAACGGGGTGGTCCAACGCTGGACTCCCATGCGTGTAGTACGCAGGATCCCTCGCAGGTTAAGTATGAGCAATGGTTTCAGAAGACAGTTGGGGAAGAAACAGAAGTGAAAACTTTGAGAACATGGAATTTTTAGCAGAAGGAAGGTTAAAAACAACAAAGATCAAGTTTTTATTAGGCTTCTTCATGAAGGAAATAAGAGGCAGAAATAAGATACTTAATTAGACAGTGTAAGCTATTCTCGGAGTTTGGACAATGAAAAAGTAAGATATGAGAGTTAGTGAGCAAGTGTGTGTGTGTGTGTGTGTGTGTGTGTGTGTGTGTGTGGTGTGTACACATGCGTATGCATGTGTGCCTCTGTGTGTGTGCGCATGTGTGTTTGCGTGTATGTCTGTGTGTTTGTGGGGACAGATGTATATATCTGAGAGAGAGAGAAATTATTTAGAATATTACAACAGTGTCACATTGAAATATTTTGCTCGTATTTTCACAGAAGTTGCAAACATGGAAGCTGCATGTCATCCCCATCCAGACACAGTTGATGATTTGTACAGTGTGACTAGAAATGATGGCGCACGTGATTAAACGGAGCATCAATCAAGAGCCAATGTTGGGTATCATGCACCCAACCGAAATTCCTACTTCTTCACAGTCCCTGAACACTCCCTGTGGGTTCACAGCTCTGTGCCATCGCTAGGGGCCACAACAGAAGCAATTGGCTAGGGAAGAGGAAACAGCTGCTAGGAAAGCTTGCTGTTCAAAATCACCCTCTCTTAGTCAGAGCCCCACAGCCTTTCTAGTCCTTGAATTCATCGGTTAAGCTTTATTTTTCACATTTTACTCAAAAAGTAGAGATGTTTTCAATGCAGTTAGAGCACCTTTGTGAGTTTCTCCACTCATAATCCCTACACTGCTTTTGGCAAGCCGTTATCTTTCTTCTCTTTAAAAAAATTTTTATTTAATTAATTTGTTCAGATTACATCTCAATTGTTATCCTATCCTTTATATTCTCCTATTCCTTCCTCCCTCCCACTTTCACCCTATTCCCCTCCCCTAGATCTGTGACTGAGGGGGACCTACATGGTCACAGGCTATCAAGTCTCATCTTGGTAGCCAGCCTGCTTATCCTTTCTCTGAGTGCCACCAGGCCTCCCCACCAAGGGGAAGTGGTCAAATATGGGGCACCAGAGTTCATGTCAGAGTCAGTGCCCCCTCGCTACTCAACTGTGGAGAATGTCCTGTCCTTTGGCTAGGTCTGAGTAAGAGTAAGACACTTACTGCATGTATTATCCTTGGTTGGTGCAGTAGTTTGAGCAGAACCCCTGGGCCCAGATCTGCCCACCAGAATGCTCTTCTTGTAGGTCTCTCTAGGACCCTCTGGTTCCTTCTATTTCCCCATTCTCCCATACTTCTCTCACTGAGAGTCCCAATAGGGTGTCCTCACATCTGTCCCCACCTCCTGCTAAATGAAGACTTTCATGGGACATGTCTCTTGGGCTAGTATCAAATACACCCATCAGAATGGCTAAGATCAAAAACTCAAGTGCCACCACATGCTGGCAACGATGTGGAGAAATGGGAACACTGCTTCAATGCTGGTGGGAATGCAAACTTGTATAACCACTCTGGAAATCTATTTGGCCTTTCTCAAAAAACTGTAAATAGGGCTTCCTCAAGACCTACCCATTCCACTCCTTGGAATATACCCAGAAGATGCTCCACCACACAACAAGGACATATGTTCAACCATGTTCATAGCGGCCTTATTCATAATAGCCAGAACCTGGAAACAACCTAAGTGTCCCTCAAGCGAAGAATGCATAAAGGAACTGTGGTACATTTACACTATGGAATACTACTCAGCTATAAAAAAAAAAAACAAGGAAATTCCAAAATTTCTGGACAAATGGATGGAGCTAGAAATGATCATACTGAGTGGGTTAACCCAGAAACAGAAAGACTCACATGGTATATACTCACTTATAATTAGATGCTAGCCCATATCTTTCTTTTCCTTGGTTGCTAATGAAAATTACTTAAGGAGACTAACGCACTGTTTCAGTCAGCTTTCCTGTGAATGTCATCATTAAATCATAAGTGGATTGACCCAGAATAGAATGTAATTCTCTGTCAAGTAAAAAGATTCTGGAAGAAGGACACTGAATGGCTCAAACGGAAGCTCTAGGGGCCCCAGCATATTCTTTTCCGTACCACACTCTCAGCTCCTTCCTGGCTTCCACATTTAAAAGCTTCTCATGGACCAATTCAGCTGCCAGGGTCTCACCATTGCATCTAAGAGTGGAATGAGGAGACAGGGGAACCGGAAGAGCCTTCTCCTTCCTTAAGGATAGATTTTTTTCCCTGGAATTCCTTGCCAGACAGAGCAGAGTCCCTGAACTCACCACTGCCACACAGCAGGCGTGGTGGCTGCCAGATATTTAGCCAGAAGCTGGAACTCTGCCACCCGAGGGAAGAACGGATGACGGTAAGTCACATGGTCTCTATCATTCTGTGATTTTACTGTGGATTTACTTCCCCCATGCTTGAAAGATTTCCTCTCCTCGGTCACATTTACTTATATGACAATATCACTTTAAGACATGGAGTCCCAGAGTGCATTTCGTATTTTTTTGGTAGAGAGCAACACTTAGTTCCTTTCTATGAGAAAAGTTCATTCACATGCATTTTCTCTTACAGTTTTATAATTAATTCCTGAAATTTGCAACCTTCCATCCTCTGAGAGTTTTGTATGGGGTTTACTATATGGTAGAACGCGTAAATAAAAAGGTAAATACGCAGAGGCATGCCTGCCTTCCCAGTGCGTTGGTGCTGCAGCCCTGTTTGTCAGTGTTCGCCCTTCCTGCGTGCCAGCACTCTGATCCCCCACCACCACCACCTCCTGCACTGGCCTCCCAGATGTCCTTCCGGCTCCATTCTTGTTCCCCCAGCAAATCCCACACCCAAACCACAGACACACTCTAAACAGAACTCAGACACGATGGCTCCGTGAGAACCACACTGTTTTACTTCTCACACTGAATGAAGCAATTGCCCCAATCCTGTTCACAAGACCCTCTGAGATAAAGGCACCTACTGGAATTCCTTCCAGAGGCCACCCTGGCTCCCTCGCCACACACCTGTGCTGCTATCAGCCTCAGGCCCCAGGCCAAGAGCCAGCATGCCACACTGCTTTAACCTGGAAGGCTGGCTGCTTCACAGAACTTCCCAATCCTTTAGATTTTTTCCTGTTATATTCTCTCTCTCTCCCTCTCTCTCTCTCTGTCTCTCTCTCTCTGTCTGTCTCTCTGTCTCTGTCTCTGTCTCTGTCTCTGTCTCTGTCTCTCTCTCTCTCTCTCTCTCTCTCTCTCTCTCTGTATCTCTGCCTCTGTCTATCTCTCTCACACACACTCATACTCACATTCACACACACTCACACATGAACTCACACACTCACACATGAACTCACACATCCACACACATTCACTCGCTCATGCACATACACTCACATACATACTCACTCACACGTGAACACACTCACATGCACACACACTCACTCACATTCACACATAAACTCACAAACACCCATTCACACATGCACACATTCACACTCACACACATACTCACACACACACACACATGCACACAAGCACGCATGCACAATGTTTATGGTTTTCTGCTATTGTGGAAAGAATCCTTTCTTCTCCCTGTTTAGACTAACAGTGGCTTCTACAAAGGAAATGTATGTGTCTGTGCATTTACTGTTAACTGGCCACACTTTACCCAACACCGTGATTAAACACTTTAGCTTCTGGATTCTTCCCAGTCTTCCATCATGACTCCACTATCATATGAAAATGATGATGATTTTTATATCCTTTCTTTTCATAATTCAAGGTATCTGTTTATCGCTGCTGGGTTTGATTTCATTGCCTAGGCTTTTCAGGGTGATGTAGGAAATGGTACTGACAGAAACGGACTAGAAGAAGCCCAGTGTGGCATGGCTGCTTTGGGGAGCTGCGGCATTGTGCTGCTGCAGTATACCGCTGGGGGGGGAGCATGCCTTGGGTCACATCCGGTACCCTTGTGCCAGCCTCGAGTGGAAGCATCAGTTTCCAACGTGATGCACTTTCCTTTGCTATTTCAGGTATCCTGTCCTCCAAGACCTACGCAGAGTTCAAAGGTGTCCACCCCCCATCCCCCAGGGTGCAGGGCATCCCCGGCCTGTCTAGTCCAGAGCCTGCTCACACAGTGATAAGAACGCTTTTCTTCATTCATGAAGGCTGTCAGGCACCCAAGCTCTTTACACAATACACTACGTCACGGGAAGTTCAAAGGTGCTTCCTGACAATATAATGCAGTGGCAAAATAAAGTCTAGAAGGGCTAGGATGCTCCGCATCTAATTGTTCTTTCGTAAGTTGGGGATATCCTTAAAAGTTGGCATTGTGTTCACTCTCGATGAGTCAGCCATTAAGAAGGAAGTGGTGTGCACGTACCTTCCCACGCTCTGTGAGATAGGGAGCGTCACACCCCCACCACTGGCCTCTGCTGCTGAACAACGTGCTGGAAGACTTTCATACAATGTGGGAAGAAGCCAACCGACTGGCACTCGCGTGCCTACAGGTTCCAAAGCACAGCTGGGAATGACTTCCTACGCTTGTCCCCTCCAGGGACTGCAGTCCCGTGTGGTCGGCCCACTTGGCTGACACCCATTGAGAAGATACAACAGTTAGGATAGAGTTCATGGAGGGTTGCAGATCAGCTCAGCCCAATCCAACTTTTGCTCCCCAATGCCCCCCCACACACCCCACCCAGTGAGGACAGCCATGACACCTGCTTACGTATCTGTCGCCATGGCTACACTAACGATGAACTATCCCAAGTTATATATCCTAAGTTATATAAACATCTTGAACATCTTCTACATGTTCAAATAATGAAATTTAAAGCAAGTGCAGGAGCTGGGGGCGGGGGTGGCGGGAATGGCTCAGGGGTTAAGAGCTCTTGCTGCTCTCACAGAGGATTCAAGTTCAGTTTCCAGCACCCCCACTGTAGCTTACACCCACCTGCTGCTCCAGTCCTAGGGGATCTAGAACCTTCTGCCCTCTGAAGGTGCCAGGCACTCATATGGTGCATGAACTTACATTTGGACAAAACATTCATACACGTGCTATAAAACTAAATCGATCTAAAAGGACCAAAACCAACCTGCAATTCCAGAGTGGAAAGGGTCTGAGGGAACCTGCATAGAGGCTAGACACCTGTGTGGGTTTGGGCACAGGAGCAATGACGCAGGAGACTGTTGAGCAAAGGAACCCGTCATGACAGAATCCCCTAGGAGACGCACAGCAAAGTTTTCAGATTGGGTGGAGAAAGATAGAAGGAAATGAAAGGTGAAGCTCACAAGCCAGGGTGACAACAGTCCTGCCGTGGCAGTCAAATGTGTGGCCTACCTTTCCTTTCTTATCTCTACATCCCTTTCTTTTTGTCTTTCTTTCCTTCTTTTTTTTTTTTTTTTTTTTTGTTCATATATCTACAAAACAACACTGCTTCACAATAAACTTTGAACAGTCCACTGCACTCTCACAACCTTGAGTATGTGAAAGCTAAGGCCCATGTTGCGACCTCATGGAGAAGTCGCTACTGGATGTGCTATGGGCCCAAGAAGGGACAGACTGTGTGTGGCTGGCTCTCTGCCATTGGAACTGATGCTGGCCGATCCTGCCAGCACGCGCTTGCTCTGTGCACTGCTTCAAGGGAAGCCAAAGTCACAGCAACAAAAACTGCCGCCCCAGGATTCCGAGCGGTTCGGCGTGGCAGATGAAGTTTTGAACCATCTCCATTTCTATAAACACGCTAAGGAAATGCCAGATAAACATAAAGAAACAGAATGTCTGTATCTTGTCCAAATACGAAGCTGACTTTTCCCGTGGGCGTACGCATTTGGCAGGAAGCACAATGCACACTTAGGTAGATTGAACCCCACTGAGCCATCTTCTCGCCCAGTGAAAAGAAAATCTCCTTCCACCTTACGTGCAGCCCACGGCTAAATGGCCTGTGAGTTGGCACCATCGTCTGCTGTCCCCTCTGAAAGTTTGAGTTTACAGGAAGGTAATGACAAAGTCTGTTTCAGAGGGGAGCTGGGCAGAGCAGAGCGGTAATGACTGAGCCCATTCCAGAGCGGAGCTGAGCAGTGGCATTGCTCAGCTGTGCCAGCGTAGGGTACAGAGCAATGCACACCCCACTCCACCAAATTTTAATGTCTGAAGAGGGGGCCCGAGGTCCAAGGACCTAAATGGACAAATAAGAAACTGTCAGCTCCTGGAAGCACCCATTCCTCGTGCCCGATTCTCTGCCGGAATGGAAGAGTCTGGCCCATTGTGGAGAGCTGCTCTCCTTCCCTGCAAAGGAAATGAACCGGCGTCACTCAAGGAAGATAGGTCAAAGTTTGGTGGGGCCGCTCTGAAGAGTTCCCCAAGGCTTGGCTATTATGAAGCATTTATCTAAATGTCTGCTCAATGTTTACATGAAATCGTTAGTTGTCAATTACAATATAAAATGAAAGCAAGCTCTTGTGAGGTGAGGAAACGATACTTTCTCACCTCATAGTGAAGGCAGGGACCGTTATAAAGTAGATATACCTGCACTGGGATGTCGCTCGGGGTAGAGGACCTGCCTCTTACACATAAGGTGCTGGGCTCCCTTCCCAGATTAGGAATGAACAAACAACTGAGTGAATAAAACTAACATTGTGTGCCCCAAATTTTCCAAAAACAAAGATAAAAATGAAGGGCCAAACTGATTAAAGCCCGAGTAGCCCACTGAGGGGGGAAAGTAGGCAATCTGGTCTGTTAAAAGCTCTTATGGAGGCAGGGGCATGGCTCAATAGATAAAGGCACCTCCTCCTGATCCCTGAGACTCTCATGGAGGAGGCAGAGAACCAACTGGTGCAAGTTGTCATCTGCCCTCTATCTGCATCCTCCTGGTACCCATGGGCTATGCTATGCATTGGGTATGGATGCACACACAGAAAATTAAAAAAAAAACTTTTTCTAAAGTTAAGTGAATAAAGAGCATGGAAAGAAAAACAGAGGGAAATCAGAGGGAAATATGCAAGGCAGCCCCTGGGAAACAATGTTGTTTAAGAAGGAAAAAAAAAAAAGATAAACTATCTGCATAAACTCACAGCTTCAGGGTACCAGTTCTCTTCTGAAATCCAGTTTTCTCACCCAAAACACTATACTGCCTGCAAAGCTGGCCACTTGACACTTTCAGCAAAGTAAGACCTACACGAGGAGAGAGAGGCTGCATCCTCTGTGAACAAATGAGTCAAAAAGGATTTTTTTAAAAAATTCTAGAAAGCACCAAAGAGCAACGTTTGAATTTATATTACACACAGGGTGCTTAACGGGATCTGTGGAAAGGGATAAATAGACAATGAAGTAAGGGGTTTCAGGGCATTATACACAAAGGCAGTGCTGTTTCCCCCAAAGTACTCAAGCATATCCTCAGAATCTAGAACTTTCAAGGGCCAACAACTGATTCCTGGTGGCACTGAGGACCACCTCTGTTAGCTGACTATGTACTTTTGCATCATTCAGGTCCCTGGCATGACTATTTCCCATCCACAGAGCTTCTCTTGTTTGATGACCTCCAGGCTGCACATGGGCTTGGTGGGTCTCTGCCTCAACAGTCCTCTCTGGAAAGACATCAGGGAGAAGCCCGAACTTCGTGCCTGTAACAGCCACCTCTACCTGTTACCAAGCGGCCATGGCTGTGTAGTAGAATGTGATGTTCTTGACATCATTGGGTCACCCACCAACACATGACAGTCCTGCAGGTGGGCAGAGTCCTGCCATGAAAACTCTGAGCAGACCACAAAGGCTCTAAGAGAAATATATGAGCCAGATGTGTGTCTAGACATTCAAAGATCATGACCAGATTCCAGGTTCATGCGTCAAATTGTCTTCCACGCCCTGAGCTCTTGTCTGCAGCCGCAGATAGGATAGCTGCGAAGCAGACATTGTCATTACTGGTGCACTCACATGCCATCCCATCTGAGGGCCCCGCAAAGTCCAACTTTGCCTCAAGCACCCGTGTTAAAAGGAAGACTCGGCCTCATCCTGAATACTCTCCTAGGAGGAATGACTGGCATTCCTCAAGGGGGAGGGTGCCCCCATTCATGCCTCTGCAAAGGCTGTAGGAACCAGGAAATCGGCAAAGAAATGCCCCATATCCTAAATATGGACTTAGGGGATTGTTTTGAGCGGAAACACATAATAATGTGAAAGCGCTGGGATATTTGTGACACTGCTGCTGGCAGACAGGCGGGTCTTCGCTTCCTGTGTGCCTGGGGAGTAGCCATATGACGTGAAGTCTGCACGTCGGGAGGGTGCCCATCTGCTGGGAGAGCTGGAGGCTGCTGCACTGGAGCCGATCGCTGTGCCTTGGCCCTCCTTGCTTGTGGGAACCTCAAGGATTGTTTTTCCTGCCTCTGGGCACTTCTCGGTGGACACTCAGGAACAATGTTTCTAACACAGCAGAAAGATTCCAGCTTCCTTGGCTTTTCTCCAGTTAAGATTCCAGCTGCGCACCTTTCCTGCTCTTACTAACTCTCCAGATAGCCAACAGCTAAGGGTTTGAGTTCAAAGGTAGGAAAGAGACAGGCTGAAATGAACTAAAAAATAATTACATGCTGGTGAGCTGTGTGGGCATTCTTGGGCTGTGGAACACAGTCCAGGAGGTTTTCCCCATGTCTCAGAAGGATCCAGAGAGAAAGGGGACAGGTAAAGGATTTTCCCTGACACTTCCCATTAGCATTTTCCTAAAGGTTTTTTTTTAAATACATATGACATTTTTGGCAAAAAAGAAAAAGAAAAAAAGAAAAAAGGAAAAATCCAAGTAGTTTGGAAAACATGATGGTCAATTTCTCTTCCAAATAAAAGACATCTGGAAATAGAAATTCTGAGGATCGGAGGACAGTTATACAAAGTCATTCAAAACCGGAGCCCCCTATCTCTATAATAAGGCCTCTGCCTTCTAATATGCCTCACAACACAAAAACGACTGCTGAGCTTAAAGGCCATGCCCTCTGAGAAAAGGACATCCCAATGTCATCCTACACTTAACCAGATGGAGGCACCGAAAATTACTTTACAGTTGGGAGATTGTGACTCAAAATAAAACGTTCATTGGGATCAGAGAATACTTGAAAGCCAGCAGGAATCACTCCTCCCCACAGCCGGGATCCAGAGCTCTGCTCTCCAGAGAAGCTCTATCTATTGAGCCTAAAAAGCAGTCCCACAGCCAGCTGAAGATGGCCTTGCAGAGTGTTGGGCTAAACTTTAGAAAGTGTACAGGCTACCAAGAAGAGACTTGATTCCCTATGAGCATATACAGGGGAAGGAGGTTCCCCCTCAGTCACAGTCATAGGGGAGGGGAGTAAGGGGAAAATGGGAGGGAGGGAGGAATGGGAGGATACAAGGGATGGGATAACAATTGAGATGTAATATGAATAAATTAATAAAATATTTTTTTTAAAAAAAAGAGAAAGTGTACCAAATGTGTTACCGATTGTGAAATGCAGGTGACACCTAGGAGATGGAACAACTGCCCTGCCCTGCTGCAGAGTGGCCCTTTTATCCAGCAGCCATCAGTGGTGGCTTGAATGAGACTGACCCCCATCAGCTCAGAGATTTGAGCACTATTTGAAAGGATTAGGAGGTGTGGCCAGTGGGCTTTGAGCTTACAAAATCTCAAGCCTGGCCCAGTGGCTCCCTCTCTTCCTGGTGCCTAAGGATCCAGACATAGAACTCTTGTCTCCCTATCTCACACTGTGTGTGGTGTGTGCTGCCATGCTCCCTGCCATGATGATAATGTACTAAGCCTCTATGTGTGGTGTGTGTGTGTGTGTGTGGAGGACCCAATTAAATGCTTTCTTTTATAAAAGTTACTGTGGTTGGGCAGTCTCTTCACAGAAAAAGAACACCACCTAAAACACCACCATACCTCTGACTGGCCACATTTCCTCTGTCCATGAAGAGAAAAGATACACCTAGCATAGGATGGCCAATACCAGGCTCTGCAAAGATGATGAAATGGTCCAGAATCCTTTGCTGCTCAGCCCACATGGAGACATTCTTAGCAGAGGATTCCATCTGTGGCCACTTGGCTGCATGCTAGGCAGTGTTCTTAGGATTCTACACAGGCAGACTTGGCTGGTTTTCAACAGTAATCTCATGGGTAGGTACTTATCAGCCAAATTTAAACAAGGAGATTGAGCAAAGGAGCCTTAAGCATCATAGAAGAAAGCCACTAGGCTGGGTTTCAGCCAGGAATACTGGTACACTCTGCCTGCACCTGTGAGACCTTCCTGCAGCCCATGGTTCAGTTCTTGGGGGACTAAGTCATGCCTAGAGCTGTACCCTGGGGCTCGGGAGCTGAGTGACCTTAGCAAGGATGGCAGGAAGCTTTTTATGAATTCCTGAAGCTCAGAAAAATCTCTTTGTGTGCATAGGTATCTACCAAATACCCTCATAGCCCACAAGAGGACCTCCTACTTTCTAACTGTGAGAGAGGTTCCACAACTGGCACAGTGTGTAACTCGAATGCCCCCCTCTTTAGAAGATTGCTGTCACAAGCAGCACGTGCTGTAGCTTCCTCTGGAGTTGTACCTAGTCTTGGAGGGGGCTTTCAGAACCCCAACATTCATTGCTCAGGGACTGTGTGGACAGTGTCTACTGTGAGAGCAGCCTCCTTCTCTGGGCCAGAATAGGATTAAAGAAGCTGGTAGGGGTTCGAAATTTACTGCCTATATTCTCCTTGGTTGGTGCCTTAGTTTGAGGAGGACACCAGGACCCAGATCTGCCTGTCATAAAGTTCTTCTTGTAGGTTTCCAGGACCCTGTGGATCCTACTATTTCCCCATTCTTCCATGCTACTCTCGCCTAAAGTCTCAATAGGATGTCCTCTCCTCTGACCCACTTTCTTGGTAAGTCAAGTTTTTCATGGTACGTATCCCTTGGACTAGTGTTTTGATATAAGTGAATATATACCGTTTGTCTCTTTTTGCTTCTGGGTGAACTCATTCATTATGATAATTTCTAGATCAATCCATTTGTCCACAAACATTGAGTGGAGAGTGAGATCTGACTCTCACATGAACTCTGGTGCCCCTTTTCTGACCACGTCCTCTGGATGGGGAGGCCTGGCAGCACTCAGAGGAAGGATAGCAAGTTACCAAGAAGAGACTCGATATTCTAAGAGCATATATAGGGGGAGGAGGTCTCCCTCAATCACAGACATAGGGGAGGGGAGAAGGGGGGAAGTGAGAGGGAGGGAAGAATGGGAGGAAACAGGGGAAGGGCTAACAATCTAGATGTAATATGAATAAATTAATAAAAAATGTAAAAAAAAAAAAAGCTGGGTGTGGTGGCGCACGGCTTTAATCCCAGCACTTGAGAGGCAGAGGCACGTGGATCAATGTGAGTTCGAGGCCAGCCTGGTCTATGAAGTGAGTCCAGGGCAGTCAAGGCTACACAGAGAAACCCTATCTC
This sequence comes from Acomys minous, assembly GCF_964271855.1. NCBI lineage: Eukaryota > Metazoa > Chordata > Mammalia > Rodentia > Muridae > Acomys > Acomys minous. The sequence goes on from NC_140491.1 coordinate 45,926,610, forward strand.
AAACAAAACAAAACATAACAAAACAAAACAAAAATCAAACAAAAACAAAAAAAATTACAGAAAGAAGCCCGCCTGCGTGAGGGAGACCCAAACTTTCTATCCATCCATCATCTATCTTCCCAGTCTTGTGGCCACCCCTAGGTTAGCCCCACTGTGTGTTCTCCTTGTCACTTTCAAAGACACACCCTGCGTCCCTATCTCTCTGTGTTTCACCTTGCTTGGAATTTTGTTTCTTTTTGTACACATATTTCTTTACCCAATTATTCTTCCAAGGACTCCCCTGGGACCAGCAGAATTTTGGTTCTTCCTACCCAACTCCTTCTGTGCTGCCTTAATGGTGTTCCCTTTCCTTTTTTCTCTTTCTTTCCTTTTCTTTTGTTTGTTTTTGTCACTGGAGCATCTGGATGAAGAGCACGTGTTTGGGGCTGACCTCATCTAAGTGTGCTGCAGTTGGGGGGGACTGGCCCTGTGTCAGCCAGGGTTTGCTAGAGGAACAGAACCCCTTGGAAAAGTTTCTATGTGTGTGTATACATGTACATGAATATTTTATTAAATCAGCTGATGCTACAATAGCAGCGACAGCCATCCGTATGCTGAGAGGCTAAGAACCCTGTCCTTGCTTGGCCCTTGAGGCTGGATGCTCAGAAGTGAGAGCAGTGTCACAGTGGCTGTCTCTCACATGACAGGCCCACAACCTGTCTGTTTGCTCAGTCCCAGAGGCTGGTTGGCACCTCAGCAGCCCCAATCTGGCACCAACATCTGGGTAGTTCCCAGAGAGCCACTGGTCCTTGGTCAACAAGAAGATTCTGGAAAAGCTGGTTATGGATGGAAGTCTACAGCAAGTAGGAAGGCCAAATAAGCAAACTATGAACGAATCTTTCTTCTGTCATCTTTTTTTTTCTTTTGGTTACTAATAGAAGGCTTTACCTATCTACCTACATTTGAGGCAGGTCTTCCAACATCCATCAAGGCGGCCAGGTCAATTTCCAGGAGCATCTCTCTACTCAAGTGATTCTGATTCATGGCAAGTTTGACTTTAAGGCTGACCATCACAGTACCTATTTTTATATTAACATACAGATGTCAATTGCTTGCCCGTTCATGAATATCTGGATGACTGTAACCTAGGCACAGGTCCTCAGTCACCATCAGTCATCAGTTAATGATACCTGCTCATGTCTTTTCTTTAAAAAAAAAAAAGGTTTATTTATTTATTATTATTATGTATACAGGGCTCTGCCTGCATGTACATCTGCAGGCCAGAGAGGAAGGCATCAGATCACATTATAGATGGTTGTGAGCCACCATGTGGTTGCTGGGAATTGAACTCATGACCTGTGGAAGAACAGTCAGTGCTCTTAACCTCTGAGCCATCTCTCCAGCCCCTCATGTCTTTTCTTTAGCACTTGGATAGGTATGTGGCTGACCCTTGTGGTGCTTTTTGATTTGCTTTGTTCTGAGAGCAATGATGCAAATCTCTCTGTTGTTGTTGTTTGCTAATTTTCTAACTGGCTTGTTTCGATAACTGGGTTTGTTGTTGTTTTGATTTGTTATTTTTGCTTGTTTGTTGTTGGTTGGCTGAAGCTTTCTGTATGTCTTTATTGATCAGTTGTTTGTGGGTTTGGTTTGCAAATACATTCTCATGGTCTGTGGGTTGACTTCCAATCCTCTCTGTGGACTTTGATGAAGTCTGATTACCTGTCTTACTTTTATTACCTTTTATGTTTCTTGATATTTTTTTATTATTACCTTTTACCTCTTATGTCTTTGGTGTCCAATCTGAAAATTTTTTCCTGGCTTTACACTTCAAATATTTCTGCATATTAACCTCCTAAAAGTTTTTACAGTTTCATGTTAAAGTTTATAACTCATTTTTAAAACTTGTTTCCTGAAGAGGCCTATAAGGGGTGAGTTGCGGATGGCATCATACACGTGCATGCTGTTAAGCATTCCTGAGGAAGCTGTGCTAGTCCTAGTGCGTGTTTTGCAGCTTAGGTCAACCAGCTGCAACCAGGTGCAAGGGCTCAGCAGGTAAACAGTCTTACCACCAAGTCTGACAACCAGAGTTCAGCCGCCCAAACTGACATGGTGGGTGGTGAGAACCAAACTTCTAAGTTGTCCTCTGACTGTCACATACACTCTGTGACACACACTCTACCTCCCAAATAGATACATACAATTAATTTCTTTTTATATATCAGCAGGGCTTTCACCCACATCTACTAGAGAACTTAACGCCATCCATTATCCTCAGGGCATCTCTCATGCTCTGATGCTATCTATGCCTTTTATTTTCATGTACCGTTGTTAGCACATTTTGATTTCTTTTGAGACATTGTTCTGACTCATGGATTACTTAGAAATGTATCAATTAATCTCACACTATTTTCAATTGTCTTTTCTTGCTAGTTTCTAATTTGACTTCGCTGTGCTCAGGGGCTTCTCTGTGAATCATGCTGGCTCTTTAAGTTTGATGAAGTTTACAGCACAACTTGTTGTCACCCATTGAGCATCCTAGACTTGCTGGGGAAAGACTGCTCTTCGGGTACCAATGACATCCTGTGACTGACGGTGCTGTGGTCTTGCTCATTATCTATCTTAAAGTTCTACCTGGTGCTAAGTAAAGGGTGTTGAGGTTGCCCACCACTGTGCCTGACTTGTCATCTTCTCTGTTTATTTCTCTCGGGTTCTGCTCAGTGTATTTTGAGGGTCTGCCCTATAATGTGTGACATTGAGGATGGATATGTCTTCTCAATGTCTGATATCCTCATCACTCATTAATGCCAAGTGCCACTCTTGGCCTCATGGGATTTTCTTTGTTTTGAAGTCTGCCTCGCCAGTTTTAAACATAGCCATTTGTGATTATTATAAAATAATATTTGTGTTCTGGAAGAAAGTTGTGTACAAACATAAAAAATATATATGGGTCATACTGTTGTGTTTTTCCAGCTTCATCATGGATGGGTGTTTTCTCATCTTTTATATTTATGAAAATAACTCCCATGATAATGTTTGTCTAGAATTGTATTATCAAGTTTGTAACTTTTTACAATGGTTCTCGTTCCCTGTGGGTTTTGTTCCTGGTCTCTCTGACCATCTGCTACCACGGCTCTTCATCATTTTAAGTGAAGTGCTGGAGCCCCATCTACACTTAGATCCTTCTCCTCATTTTTAATAGCATTGTCATTGAATAACAGAGAGTGTTACAATTATTATTTAAACTTTAATATATCATTATAAAACCAGTAAGAAAAATGAAAGTTTATGTGCCAATATTTTTGTTCTTTTCATGTATTCTACATACCTGTTTGGTTCTTAGCATATAGAAATAATTAAAAAGAACAGAGTTCACACATAAAATAATTCATATATTCATATAGTCATATATAATTCATATAATTTCTTATAAGAAAATTTACATGATCCTATATTTTAATCAAAAGAGAGGCAAATCATTTTGTTATTGATGACAACTATATTGTTCATATGAAAGAAACTTTACAATATTCCGTAAACCTAGATAATCTATTTATGAGAAGCCCAAAACCAGAAATAGTTTGACACTTTTTAATCTGACTCTGAGGAATCTGTGGACAACTCCCCAAATAAGCAGCAGATTGTGTTTCTACTGCCAGGTATGGAAGAAAAGGGGTAGGGGAAGGCGGAGAGGAGGGTCCATTTGCTCACGTGTGCTCATGCGCAAAGCAGAGACAGATTGAAAATTTCTTTCTCCCCAGTTGTGGTCAAAACTTAAAATGAACTTGCTTTACATCTCTTCATACATATGATGTTGTTTTCTCTCAATGTGGGCAGAGTTCAGAGCGCGAGCCATGCCGTCTGGATGGGAGAACACCAGACACAGAATGTTGGGTGATGCTCTTTATTTTTTTCATCTTTTAGCAAGTGGGAGCCTTGGCCAGAAATATTCATTCTGGGATGGAAAACACCAACCATACTTGAGCTTCGCAACAATAGGTCATTATATCAGATATTGCATTCCAACACAGTGGGAATTAGGCCAAAATGTGCTAGAGACATTGGATCTACCTGTCCACCTGAACACTCACTCATGTGCACAGAGATGTGCACGTGAACAGTAGGCATTAGGGCGATAAATGGTGGGAGAAGTTACTGCTGAACTTTCAGCAGTAAGCTATACCCAGATCGCATTTTGTTGAAAACATGAAATAATATCGTTGAATAATGGTTAATATCAATCATCAGCTTGATGAGATGTAGAATTACCACAGTGACACACATCTGGCGTGTCTGTTACAATGTTCCCAGAAACATCTAAGTGAGGAGGGAAGGCTCATCATCCTCCACACCTCATTACAGAAATCTGCTGCTTCATCCCAGTTCAGCTGTGTGCTTACGACGGAGACTACACGTTTAGGTACACTTTAACTACAATTTAGATTTTCTTGTCATGAAAATCTGCTCACTTCACTATTCAATGCATTTTGACCATTTTTTTTTCTGTCTCCACTTTGCTCCCACCCTTTGAAAATTTGGAACCAGCACACATGAACAAGTGTACCCTCACCATGGCAACACCATCAATGGGATGTAGTCCCAGACAGGAGAAAGCAAGTAAAACACCAGCTTTCACTCTTTCTGCTCCCTGATGTGACCAATGCAATGTAAAGAGCCACTTCGGGCTGTGATCACTAAGCCTTCCTCACCACGATGGATCGTGTCCCCCTCAAGCAATAAACCGGGTGGACCTTTTATTTCTTATGTTTCTGTTGTCAGATAAGTGGTCGCAGCAATGAGAAAAGTGGACAATATAAAAAAATTGGTACCAAAAGTGGGGTTGTGCTGTGCTGTCTGACCCTGTGGTTCTTAGGCCTTTGGAACTGGTTTGTGGGAGGAATATGGAAGATCTTGGGACTACGGCTAGAGAAGCTACAGAGTAGTGTGGGAATAGTTCAATGGATCTTGCTGGTGGCAATTTGGAAGCCTACAGAATCAACAGAAACGCAGCCGGTGAAGGCCCCCAGCCCATGAGGCCTCACAGAGATACAAGAAATTTCTCAGGAGCTAGTGGCCATTCCTGTGATATTTTGACAAATAACCTGGCTGTTTGCTGATAAGTTTGGTGAGGGAAAATTAAGAAAGAATGGATTAACTCCCTCCCTCAAATAAGAAGCTGAAGCTGTCTCCAGTCGACTTCTACGTGCAAAGGAAAATGAGCCAACGCGAAATGAACTCAATGGTACTTTGGTAGACTTTTTTGTCTTGTTTTGCTTTGTTTGGATGTTATTTTTTTTTCTTACAAGTCTTTTGCTTATCTAGAATGGCTTCTGATTTTGTATTTTTATAGGTTTTGCATGTGTGTCTGTGTGTGTGTTTCTTGTGCTCTATCTTTATTTTTTTTTAATTCTGCTATTGAGTACTTTTTTTTTTACTTGCCTATTAGTTTGTTTTCCAGAGGAAATTGGGGAGGCATGGAAGAAGGTGGGCAGGGAGGTGGGGAAGATCAGGGAGGAGCTAGGGGAAGAGATACCCTAATCAGAATATATTGTATAAAATTGTTTAAGAATATATAATAGATTAGTTTATCAGAGAAAATATCAATATCTCTAGCATTTATACTGCCATGGTCACTACTCACTGTTCTTATCAGCATCCATAGCAAGAGAGAAACGAACGCAGCAAAGAGATGAAAATGAACCATTTGACAAGGAATGAAAATGAATTTATAGTTGGAGGAGAGATAGCTAAGAAAGACACCTGTAATTGTTAAAGAGATTTGCACCATTAAGTAGAAAGTTTTTGCTGCGCAATAAAGTCAATAGGAAAGATACACTAAGGTAAGACCCACCTCTTAGAAGCAAGCACATCTTGTGAAAACACAAATTTATTTGAAAGCAAAGAGCCTAAGTTGATAATGGAGGTGAGTTAAGTTAGTCAGCTACTTATAAAGGCAGAACCCACAAGGCTACGTACTTTTCACCGTCATCCAACTGAGGGCTAGCGTATACCGTGACATACTTCCTGCTTACGTTTCTCCTGCCTACGTATGATCAAACACATCCTGTGAAATTGGGCCAACCGACCTTGTTTACTGAAGTGAAAACATGTAGGCTTGTTATCTTAAATGAACAACAGCCCTCAGCATTCCAGGAAGTTATTTGTCCTTGAGAAAGTGAGGTTTACAGGTTAGAGGCATTTTTGTTTTATAGATTTCTTAAGCATGGTCATTTAAACTTAAAACGTAATTTTAGGCTTCACCGTGTTCTTCCTCAGAAGCCGCCCATCTTATTAGCCTGAAGCTTGCCACATTGGTTAGATTGTCTGATCAGCAAGCACCAGGGGTCTCCCCGTGTCTGTTCCTTTGGCTTGACTTTTTAAACAGAGGTTCTGGAGATTAAAGTCAGATCATTTAACTTGGGCAGCAAGCACTTTACCAAATGAGTTAATTATCCAGTTTCATGAGTAACATGGTTTGGTTGGTTGGTTGGTTTGGTTTTTTGAGACAGAGTTTCTCTGTGTAGTCATGACTGTCCTAGACTCACTTTATAGACTAGGCTGGCCTCGAACTCACAGCGATCTGCCTGTCTCTACCTCCCAAGTGCATGTTTTTAAAATAAACATTTGACGGGACTGGAGAGATGACTCAGAGACTAAGAGCACTGGCTGTTCTTCCAAAAGTCTTGAGTTCAATTCCCAGCAACCAACATGGTGGCTCATATAATGAGATCCGGTGCCCTCTTCTGGCCTGCTGGCATACATGCAGGCAGAATACTGTATACATAATAAATAAATAAATAAATAAACAAACAAACTTTAAAAACCTTTCAAAGACAGAATATGAATTCTTATTGGAGAAAATGAAAATATGCATTTGCTCCTTTTCTTGCTGAGGTGATGGATACGTAAGAGTGGGTGCATTTTGGTTTGAACACGGAATGTCCCCACAGACTCTTGTGTTTGATCACTTAGTCGCCAGCTGGTGGCGCTGTTTGGGAAGTCCTTGAAATTCTATGAAACAGAGACTCGCTGGACAGTGTGGGTCTCAGGGCACAGGCCTTGAGGCTTTATACCTGGGTTCTGCTTGCTGATTGATCACCACCTTGGTGTTCCACCGAGAGGTGAAGTACGCATGCCAGCTACAAGCCCTCAATGCCACAACTGTGACCCACGCCAGCCACAGGCATCCCCTGACATGGTGGGCTGCAGTCACCGGTCACCGCCATAGCTGCGGGCCACTCCAGCCACATGGGGTTCCCTGCCACAGAGGGTTGCACCCTCTTAAGCCACAAGCCAAAATTAATCCTGTTCCTTTTCCCTATAAGTTGCTTTTTGTAAGGTATTTATTTGGTAACAACTATGAGGAAAAAAAAGGCACAGAGAAGTAGGATTTATTCTAGCTACTGGTTTGAAAGGACGGAGTCTGTGTAAATGGAGAAAGCATGTTGCTGGGAGCAGCTCACATCTGGCGTTGACAAATAACCTGGCTGTTTTCTGATAAGTTTGGTGAGGGAAAATTAAGAAAGAATGGATTAACTCCCTCCCTCAAATAAGAAGCTGAAGCTGTCTCCATTCGACTTCTACGTGCAAAGGAAAACGAGTTTTCTCCAGAGAAGTCTCTCTGGGCACATTGTTCATTCACAGCAGAAAAAGAAGCCAACTCGAAATGAACTCAATGGTACTTTGGAAGACTTTTTGTCTTGTATTGCTTTGTTTGGATGTTATTTTTTTTTTCTTACAAGTCTTGTGCTTATCTAGAATGGCTTCTGATTTTGTATTTTTATAGGTTTTGCATGTATGTGTGTGTGTGTGTATGTTTCTTGTGCTTTATCTTTTTTAAAATTCTGCTGTTGTGTATTTTTTTTACTTGCCTATTAGTTTGTTTTCCAGAGGAAACTGGAGAGGCATGGTGGAATCGTGTGTGTGTGTGTGTGTGTGTGTGTGTGTGTGTGTGTGTGTGTGTGTCCTGTTTATATCGATCATGTTTCCAGGTCTGATATAAAGTGCATCTTTGATCTAGTCACCACAAAGTTTTTCCAGTGTTCAAATTCCATCCCAAATGTCAACTCATAAGTCCCAGGACTCAAATAACAACAGCTGTAAATAAGTAGTAGTAGTAGTAGTAGTAGTAGTAGTAGTAGTAATAATAATAATAATAATAATAATAATAATAATAAGAAGAAGAAGAAGAAGAAGAAGAATAAAAAGGCTGATAATAAAGTTCTTGTTTTTACTATACTGAGTTAGATCTGTGATGCAGAAAGTACCATTTGTGTTCTGCTTTATAAAAAAATTTAACAATATTTTACTTATTTGAAAATTTCATACCTATTTACAATGTATCTTGATCATATTAGTTTCAATGCTAACTTCCCCCTGTTTCCCTAGATACAGAAATGTCCATTCAGGTCACACAGACTGCAATGTATAAGTCCCTAATGACAGATGGAAACATTCCTTCATAGCAAAAATGGACAATTCTAGAAGTGAAAAGCATAGTTTTTTCTCTGTATTGAAGAATTCACTGTAAATAATGTTTGTTGATTTTAAATTCTGAGCTGAGGGAGCACTGACTAGCTAATTTAGGATGCCCCCAAACAGCCAGTGTACAAAAACACATATTCATATGAATGGTTAAAAATACTACCAAAATACTCTCTAGTTTTGTAACCCAGATACGTGGACAAAGGTGTACAAAAGCTTATCATCCGTCCAGGTTACAGGGGCCTGGGGATTTTTTAACGATGCATTTAAAAAGGTAACCAATGACTTCATCCAACCTGACAATATTTTTTCTTCATTTTTGAGGAAATTATGTGTCTGAGAAACCTGATGCATTCTTTCAGCCACGGAAAATGTATCAGGAGGTAAAAATAGGCAATTGCGAGTCACTCCCAAGGGACCCATTTCATTAGCCACCCTCCTGTCCCCAAAATTTCCACCAAGGCATCCTTGAGATGTCTGGCCCAAATGAAAAAATCTGCAGTCACCTTAGTGAGCCAGCTGTGATAGACAGGGTCTTCACACAGAACACTGCAGAGGCCATGACTCTGTCAATCCTGTGCCCCAGAGAACCAGCTGTGGCTCTGTTTGCCAGGCGGAGAAGGGTGAGATGTGATGGCCTGGCGCCTCTCCCAAGGGTGGGTCCCTGCTCTGTCTCGAAGCAGTAAAGCAGCTTTGTAGATTAAATCAACAGCCCACCACGCCCTGATGTGAGCAAGCCAGAGTCAGCTAACAGGCGCTGCCGCTGTGGATTGATGTGCTGATGGCCCATGGAGCCATCCTGCAGTGCCATCAATGGCTGCCCCTTGACACCAAGGCTGGGACTCCACATATGAAGGACCTTATTAAGCAAGGATACTCGAGAACCAGAGCTCATATTTAATCCTTCCTAAAACAAGGAATGATGGTTCCCAGGCAGGTCATCAGTGTCCTGCGAATGTTAGTCCAGACTCCTTTCAACGGTAGTATTCATGGAGGGTAAATGCAAAAGCAATATCTATTCAGTGATTGCTGCAAGCAGGCAGGGCTGGGCCATCTCGCCCTACCTAGGCTGTAGAAACTCAGAATCTATGGAAAGTAACTATCAGTTTCTATATAGCTACATGGGGACAATAGGCTCTTCTCACCCCGCTGGGAAAGTTATGGGGAGGTTTCTGCTTACCTAGTGTAAAAAAGGACAGGAGGGCATGTTGACTATGAAGGAAGTATGGCCCCAAGCCCATGTTTCTCCCTCAACCCCTCACTTCCGATGCCATCCAGCCTACGACTTGGGAGACAGATGAGGAGAGCTAGAACATAATAAGCCTGATCTTTAAGGTTTTAGCAAAATGTAACCACAAAAATTAGATCATTTGTCATGTTTTTAGCCAGGCCCAGAGTGAAGTGTCCCTACTCTTTATGTAGGCAATAAAGAGGTAAACTGTTCACAGAAAACCTAAAAACAACATACAATTCAATCAAAGTCTGCCTGGGGTTTATTATCTGCATGCCTACTGTTCTAGCTACACTAATAATAAAATGCTTCTTCCTCTCAAAAAAAAAAAATACTACTATGTTTGTCTATGACCAAAATTAGGTCTATAGCTACACAGCTGGGTAATCCTGTAATGCGGCTCAGACCTACAGTGAAACTGCTGGGGCTAGCAGCCTTCAGGTGAAAGTCAGTGCGGTTTAGCTTTGTGTGTGGTCCCTGGGGTGCCCCACCTTTCTGGGGTTTAGGTCACAAGTTCTAAATCAGCAAAGCCTTTAACCCTCTCATTCCCTGAGGCTACTTAGCAGCTTTTTGGCTGTTGGGCCCAAAAGAGTGAGGAGTAAAGGGTCTGGGGGGGGGTGTGATCTGGTACAGGAGTTTCATGACATGCATGGGGAGGTCAAAGGACAGGGCATGGAAGTTCTGGGGATAAAATTCAAGTTGTCAGGCTTAGAGAGGCAAATGTGCTTCCTCTGTTAGCGTAAGGAGCTGGATTCATGTTTAAAAAACAAAGCTGAGCATGGCAGCAAATGTCTACTAGCATTAAGGATGGGGGTTAGAGAAATGTCACCAAGAGCATGCTAGCTAACCAGCCTAAAAATGTTGAGCTTCAAGGCAGTAAGGCAGAGCAAGATACAGGAAGACACTGGGTATTCTGTTCTTGGCTCCGTGTGTAAAACACACACACACACACACACACACACACACACACACACTTTAAATCAGCAGCTATGTCACAGTGTGTTTGACCATTTCACTTCTTGGGGACACTCCACTCCAGCCCTGTGAAGTGCTTAGCACGCAAACAGAAAACAAGTTACAGGAAGCTCAGTGTATTTCTCTACTTCACACATGACTTTTTCCTACTATATCCTGGCTTTCTAATAAAGATGAACCAGAGCATGGACCTACATGGAAGCCTGTGATCTCCTGGAGAGGTAAAATTACATGTCAGTTCTAATGTTGAATAGTTAAAAGAGTAGGTTTTTTTTATTTGCTTGCTTTTGTTAATTTTACGTTTTGTGTGTGTGTGTGTGTGTGTGTGTGTGTGTGTGTGTGTGTGTGTGTGTACAAGAGTTTCATGACATACATGGGGAGGTCAAAGGACAGGGCATGGAAGTTCTGGGGATAAAACTCAAGTTGTCAGGCTCAGAGAGGCAAATAACCTTTTCTGAGCCAGCTTGCCAGCCCTTGTTTCACAGCGTAGCCCAGCTGGCTTAGGGCTTAAGGTGCTCTGGCTTTAGGTGGCTTGGTGTTAGCAGGATAGGTGGTTGCCGTCATAACCAGCTTACAGAATATATTATAAAATACTACCTTTTCTACCTTAAACATACATTTGTAACTAAAGAGCAAATCTGGAAAACAACCACTGTTATTGAGTATCTGTGACTATTACATTTTTAAAAAAAAAAATAGTCCTATGCCAGATTGAAATGTTAAGATACAACCTGATTGGAAGCCTAACATGCAAGGTACACAGCTGGCCCCTGATTGGACCGATATTGGTTAGTTCTACAATTAAGCCGAGGCACAAGGAAAGAAAATAAAGTTCCTGATTCAGCGACATTGTTTGACTTCCACCACCACCCCCGCCGGAAGAACTTTTCCTTCTGCCCTGCTCCCCTACAGGAACGGGGGGCGGGGCAGAAACGGAGTAATTCTGCTGTTCTCTCTTGTCCAGGCACTGACTTCCTGCTTTCCACCCCATCCTTGCCGCGTGGACCCCAAAGCCGAAAGCAAGTTTAGTAAATTTTCAGAACCTCGGTTTTCTGGCTTCTAAAATAGTCATTGTTTAAGATTACGTTCGGGGGGACCTGCTGGGTCTTCACAGCTTATAAGAATAAGCAACCACGGTCTTGACTTTTTTTTTAACTGTGTGGACAAAGAGAGCATGAAACAAGTTCTGTTAAGAGAGGATGGGCAACCGCCACTGGGAAGCAAAGTAGGGGGAAGGCCGAGATGTGGCCACTTCCTGCATGCCTCCTGTCACGGCTTCAACCTCCCCAAACAGGCATCTACATTTATTTCTTAATTTGGCAAACGAAAATAGCCAAATGTAAATGACTCTGATGCCCCAGTTGAGAAACACGTGCGTGACGGCCCTGTGCTGTGTTCCTACAAGTCAAATGCCACTGGAGAAATAATTAGAGTTTCATTCGCTGTTCTAACAACGCTCGAATGTTTAATCCTGAGGTGCCTTGCACGCACATGGAAAAGAGGTTACAGGAAGCTCAGCCATTGCTGTGCTCCACAGGGAGCTTTTGACCATGACCTTCCTAGCTTCCCTCCTTTAAAAGGGCAAGACAAGTGACCTTTGGAACTCTGGGACACTGTGGGAAGATCTTCACTCAGGAACATTCAGATAAGCACACTTAGAACTGGTTCAGACAACCACCATGCATATTGTAGACAGAGAGAAGCTGCCCTTTTTTTCTGAAGCTAAATTGTTCTGAAAGCTGCATTGATCAATACCAGTTTGTCCTCCACTGAAATATCCCTGTCTCACAGACAGACAGACAGACAGACAGGATGTGAGGAGGGTCCCTAATCCCCTGTGCTACACTCCGACCTGTTTTGATGTTTCATCACAATTCCCGTTGCCATGCCATTTAAGAGACCTTGAAGAAAGTGCAGCCCAACCCAATGCAGAGAATTGGTCACAGTGGCCCAGTAAACCAATAAAACCAGCCTCTCCAGTTTAAAGATTCACTGTGAAATTTAAGGCATAAAATTTCTAGAAGAAAAAAAAAAAACAAAAACAAAAACAATAATAGAAGGTTGACTAATTTTGACCTGGAGTTAGACAACTGTTTCTTAGATCCGATATCAAAGACATAATTCACTTGATGAAGGAGAGGATGTGTAAATATATACTGACTGATAGTCTGTCATGTAAGGTACACTGTTGACTCCATCCTTGGAGATAAGCTGAAGATTATTTTGTAATTAAAACCAAGGCACAGGCCAGGAGACTGAGTGATATATTAGACCTCATCACCATTTTAAAAATGCTTTAGCATCTTTACTCTTTCTTTCTAAATATACCAACAGAGGGAAAATGTTTGAAGAATGAGTTTAAAGACCTAAAACATGAGCCACAGATGAGGATATATTTAGAAATGATCTCCTGATGAAAACCTTGAATCCAACCATGTGTCAAGCAAGCACATGGTAAGGTTTCAAATGTCATTATTCACTAGGGAAGTGCAAATCAAAGCCACCATGAATTGCCACTACACCTGTTAGAATAGCTGAAATGAAAAAGATTCTATCACCTGCCACATGGACAAGAACTTGGATGATTGAAACCCTCACTCTGCTGCTAAAAATAACAAAGGACAAAAACGCTTTGGAAGTTGGGGCCTTTTGTCTTATCAAGCTATAAACACAGCCAGTGTGTGACACAGCCATCCCCCCCCTAGATCATTCCTTAGAAAAAAAAATTAATCCCATTTCTACGTCTACCTTTAAGTATTTAAGTGTTTTAACGTTTTGAATGTATTTTGATCGCGCTCTCCTTATGCTCTTGCCCTCCCCTAGGTCCGTCTAGGTTCTGTCACCTCCCGCCGGCCTAACTTTAAGTTCTATCTCAAAAGAGAAAAACAAAAACCCAATACAACAAACCTCCCCCAAACAAAGAAAACAAAAGAAACCCATGCTTCCTCCAAACACCAAACCATAACCAAATAAAAGCACATACACACACACATACACAGACACACACGCATACGCACACACACATACACACACACGCATACACACACACATGCACACACACACACATACACACACACATACATACACACACACATGCATACACAGACACATACACACACACATACATACACATGCATACACACATACACACACACACGCATACACACACACATACACACACACGCATACACACACGCATACACACACACGCATACATACACATACACACACATGCATACACATACATACACACACACACACACACACACACACACACACACACACGCAAACAAGCACAAACAAAAACCTATGGAGTCCATTCCGTGTTAGTCAGTTACTCCTGAACATGAGGCCTGTCCTGGAGTGGCTGAGCTACCCAGTGTTACTCAATTCGGTGGTTTTGTGGGACTCCTGAATGAGCAAGCAAGTGGGTCTCTGATTCTTTTCCTTCTGTTGCTTTGTCTTCCCCAACTGTCATTCATACTTTCTGGGAAAGAGAAAATCAGTTTTTTTCCCCACATATAGATATTTTAATGGATAGTTGTAGTAACTTTATTTCTAATCTCCAGAACCTAGTAAACAACCAAATGTTCATCCACAGGTTGAGTAAGTTATGACGTGTCCACGCAGTAGAAGGGAACTCAGCAGTAATCTCAAAATGGCTATATCAGTGGAAAAAGACAGACAGAAGTGTCAATGTGTAAACTCCCGGTAATATAAAATTCTAGAAAGTAAAAATTAATTTATATTACTAAAGGGATAACAATTGCTTAAAGAAGACAGAGATAAGAGGGTGGCGTGATCTCCAATAGGGTACAAAAACATATTTAAAGGTAATAATGTATTCATTACCACGACAGCTGTCATAGTTGGGTTTCTGTTGCTATGATAAAATACCATAACCAAAAGCAACTTGAAAAGGATAAGGATTTGTTTCTCTTATTCTTCCACATCACAGTCAATCATCAAAGGAAAACAGGGCAGGAAATCAAAGCAGGAACCTGAAGGCAGGAACTGGAGCAGATTCCATGGGATAGTGTTTCTCGCTGGTGTGCATAGAACAGCAAGCAAGGAATATTAAACGTCAGGTTCCTGCCTTCAGTTCCTTCCTCGACTTCTTTCAATGACCAACTGTGATCTGGAATTATAATAAAATGGCATAAACCCCCTTTTCTCCTATGTTCCTTTTCATCACGTTATCTATCATAGGAACAGAATGAAGCTAGAATGCAAGGCTATAAATAGCAATCGCTTGTGGGAGGAGAATCTCTCATGAAGCTTCTCAGTAGCTGATCAGGGAAAACAGATGCAGCTCATGCATCTCCAGGCACTCTGAGGTAGGTTTTTGGGCAATATCTTTAAGTCGCCCAAGTTTCTGTGAATAAAAATAATAAACACATTGGTCCACCAAAATAGTCTTGGGCAGAAAAGTTTCTTTGCTCTGTTGTAGAATGACTATTAAAACTATTGATTCATCTTATTAGTAATGCAGCAGTTACTCTTTAATCAGCTATTTTCCCAAATAATCACAGTACTGAGCAGCAATTACTCCATCCTATACCTCCAAGCTGATCTAGCTTTTCCCAGGCAAATATCCAAGTCATACTGGCTTTTTAATCATTTTCTAGATCTGGGTCATTATTCCTGATGCTTCCTGGTCTCCTCCCCATGGCTCTATCTCTACTTTCTCTCTGCTTTCTTCAACCCTTTATGTTCCGAGATGTCCCACCATATTCTCTGTATTGTTTAGCATTGGCTGATTGGCATTTTATTAGCAGAACAGGAAACATATGGTAGGCGTGTTTACATCACAGTGCTATGTCTGGATTGAAACCAGATAGTGGGGTAGAGAAATCAGCATTTGAATGAACCAGGGTAAACTGTGCATGGTTCACAAAAACGTTCTGCCAACTTTTCTCCCTTTAAGTCCAATGAAAGGTTCCTTTTCTTTCAATAATAAGCTAATACACAGTAATCATAATTATGAGAGTTATAAAAACTATTAGGTAAGACATATATTCATAATGTCTAGTCCATATGCATTTGGTAACTTTGGAAAAAATATTCTATTACCTATCCAAACTTGGTGAGTTTAGAGTTCTGTACCAAAATTGTTTTCTATCATACCTGTTATTTAACAGCCAAAAACATCTTCTTAGACCTAAAAAGTCTTCTTAAATACTAAACAACTTAAGATTAATTCTAAGACAATAATTATCTTCAACCCCATCAGAGACTTAAGAAGGAAATAAATAGTATCTAAGTATATAGGAAATGGAGACAAGCAGCTTCCAATATTAAGAATTGACAGAAATCTGGCTGCCTGGACAGTTACCCAAATTCCTCTATATTTAAATGGCAGATTCAATGATCTACCTCTTTTCATAGACTAATTTTATATCCTAGATAATTAAAAGAATGTCCTAATTGTATTTTTAGGAGCAATTTGCAATCCCCTACAAAGCAAAGTTCTATTTGCTCCATAAAATATTTTCTAAGGTATTTGTATCTGAATCAAACAATAAGATATCATCCATATAATGGTATATTATGGATTGAGGAAATTTTTTTACTATTATCTCCAATGGCTGTTATACAAAATATTGGTACAAGGTATGACTGTTTAACATTCCTGTGGTAAGATTTTCCCAATGATATCTCCTTATTAGACAACTTCTACTAAAAGTAGGTACTGAGAAAGCAAATTTTCTTTGTCATGTAAAAGAATTATGAAAAGGCAATCTTTTAAATCAACCACTATGAGAGGCCATTCCTTGGGAAACAAGGAGGGCATTGGGATCCCAGCCTGTAAAGATCCCATTGGCTGAATAATTTTATTAATTTTCTCTGAGATCTGTCAACATTCTGCCACTGGAACTGTATCTGAGATTAGTTGACAAACATGACCCAGCCCCTGTCCCAGTGAAAAATCATACATAGTTGGCTAGAGAGTTCTGTGTAGAGTGTCAGGCCAGGATAAAGTATTCTTAGCTTCTAGGGGTAAGCAGGAGGCCAGTTTTCTGATTTACAGTTTGGGCCACACGGATTCTACTTCCATTGAGCAATGGAGTTGCAGCCCATTTTTAAAAAAAAAATCCAAGAAAAAGCAAGTCATTAGGATTGGATGCTCACAGAGACAAGAAGTAACAGACTAGATTTGAGGGCTATAGAGCTGGTGGCAGAGGGAAGACAGTAGCAGCATACAAATGTTTGAAGACAGGTAGTATAACTAAAAATGTTCAATTAATTCTTTCAAAGAGTAAACAAAGCATGATAGAAAGTGGAGTTTAGGGAAATCACTGCCTTCAAGGAGCTACCCCCAGAAAGGGGGGTACATCCCTGGACTAAAATTGAGAAAGTAAAATCCCCTTTGCCAGTGACACTTTCCTCAAGAAGGTTGCATTTCATTTGAGCACATCTCATATTATTTTTATGTTCAGACCCCTCCTGGCTTTGGGAAAAGTCTCGTATCCAGCACAGTCCATCCCTAGCTGGGTTCCTCTTCCCTCCCAATGAACAAGGGAACATTTTCATTGTGCTTGTAGACTGCACTCACAGAAGCAAGTAAAAGACAAGGTAAACAAGGAATTCCCAAAATTTGTAGACAAATGGATTGAACTAGAAATGATCATAATAAGTGAGCTAACCCAGAAGCAGAGAGACTCAAATGGTATATACTCACTTATAACTGGACACTAGCCCAAGGGACAGGTCCCATGAAAGTCTGCACCTACCAGGAAACTGGGATAGAGGGGAGGACATCCTATTGAGACTCTAGGTGAGAAAAATATAGGGGATAGGCAAGTAGGTGGATCCAGAGGGTCCTAGAAACCTACAAAAGGAGCATTATGATGGGTAGATCTGAGCCCAGGGGTTCTGCTTGATCTAAGGCACCAACCAAGGACAAAACGTGCAGTCATCATCAAACCCCTACCCAGATCTAGCCAAGGGACAGAACATTCTCCACAGTTAAGTGGAGACTGGGGACTGACTCTCACAGGATCTCTGGTGCCCCATATTTGGCCATGTCCCCTTGGTGGGGAGGCCCAATGGCACTCGGAGGAGGGATAGCGGACTACCAAGAAGAGACTTGATACCCTAGCACCATATTCAGGGGGAGGAGGTCCCCCATAGCCACAGTCATAGGAAAAGGGGATTGGGGTGAAAGTGGGAGGGAGGGAGGAATGGGAGGATGCATGGGATGGGATAGAAAGTGAGATGTAATATGAATTATTTTATTTTTCAATAAAAATGTGTTATTAAAAAAAAAAAGACAAGGTAAAAGATACATTTACTCCACAAGCCAAATTAAGCAGAAAAAAAATCTTTAGCCGCAGCTTTGCACTCAACAGTGCGGCTGGCTCTTTATTACACCATCAATTCTTTCAGTAACCACGTGGAAACACAGCTTGTTACTTCTTAGGAAAAAAAAAGTCATCAACCGACTCAAAGATTTAGAACCATGATGAGGCCTCTAAGATCAGGAAGCAGAAGAGCTGACTTTCAAACGCAGAATTTGTTAGCACCTTCTCTCACGTGCGTGCGATTAATTTCATGTGGCAAAGGAAGGAATTTGAAGCCTCTCCTTCCCCTGAGCCAGTGAAGATGCTGAAACATCGTTGTCAGCCGTGCATTTACTTCCGATGTAGATCTGACAAGAAAACCTGTTGCCCTGGGCTCTATGAGTCAGGAGAGTGATGCTCTGAGCCACGCACGGAACTGTCGACTCTATGTCTCTCTGGCTCTTCACACTCTTTTCTTTCCATCTTTCCAGCACAGGATCACTTTTGTAATATTCAGTGCTGACCTCACCAACAGGTGACAACCTTTGACTCGTGACGGAGTGCTTAGAGAGGTGCATTTTTTTTTCTGGTACAGATACAGATACAACATGATTTAACAGACTAGTGCATGGAGCATATTCAGTGAAATTATCAAATCAGAAAATATATATATATATAATAAAATATATTTAATGCCAGCATAACCATGGGAAACATTTGCAAACCTCAAGTAAGTCAATAGGCCTAAGTAGAAGGAAATCACACAAAATATTTGTCTCAGATTTTGTTTTCTATTGCTCTGATAAAACACCACAAACAGTAAGCAAACTGGAGAGGAGAAGGTTTGCTTTGCTTATGCTTGCAGGTAACAAACATTCCATCCCTGAGGGAAGTGAAGACAGAAGCTGAAGCGGAGGCCATGGAGGAGTGTGCTGCTGGCCAGCTTACTCAGCATGGCTCCTTCAGCCTGTCTTCTTACAGTACGCATGACTATCAGCCCAGCAGTGGTGGTGCCCACGGTGAACTGAGCCCTCCCACACCAATCGTTTATCAAGAAAATACACTGCAGCTTTGCCCAGGTTCCAGTCTGGTGGAGGTATTTTCTCAACTGAGGCTCTTTCCTCTCAAGTAACTTCAGCTTGATTTCAAGTTGAAATCAAAAAGTAAAAATACAAAAAACCAAAACCATACCTAATATTTAGGCAAACCTAGAGAAGATGAACAGCAAGAGACAGGAAAAGCCAACCAAAAATATAAAACAGCATGCAAACAAAATGTTATTCCAAGCTGGGCATATGCTGGCTCACGCCTTTAATCCCAGCACTCAGGAGGCAGAGGCAGGTGGATCGCTGTGAGTTCGAGGCCAGCCTGGTATACAAAGTGAGTCCAGGACAGCCAAGGCTACACAGAGAGACCCAGTTTCAAAAATAAATGTTATTCCAAACATATCAGCGCACATCCTGAACGGGATGAGGTATAAACAAACACATTAAGAGGTGAATTATTGGGTTAGATCACAAAAGCAACTCCTGATTTTATAGCCTATGAAAAATTCATCTCAAACGTGAAGGGAGAGAGATAAGTGAAAAGTTAAGACTATGCAAAATGTTGACGGTGTTTTTCCCCTGGCCCTAGGCTCCCAGAACAATGACTCATGAGACTCAAAATATATTTACAAATATCTAGGCCATATAGCTAGGCTCTTCTCTGACTAGCTCATAACTTAAAACAACCCATTTATTCTGATCTCTATTCTGCCAGGTTTCTGGTTACATTTTCCTCCTCACATCTTCACAGACAACTCCCTTGTGCTTGGCTCTATCCTGGAATCCATTCGGCCTGCTGAATGTCCCACCTCCTAT
This sequence comes from Acomys minous, assembly GCF_964271855.1. Lineage (NCBI taxonomy): Eukaryota > Metazoa > Chordata > Mammalia > Rodentia > Muridae > Acomys > Acomys minous. Next base: position 45,946,421 of record NC_140491.1, read on the forward strand.
TTCCTGTCTCAACTATAGGCTATTAGCTTTTTATTAGCAGGTGATGCTTCCATATAGATGTATGAGACTCCTTCTACAGCAAAACAGTGACCAAAATAAAAATAGAAGTGCCGATTTCATTCAAAGTGCAATACAGAGCAAGGAAGATTAGTCAGAAATAGGATTATATTGCCTAACAGCAAAGAACAAATATTAAGAATACAAAATAACTCCATACATATGCATTGGATAGCCAAGTTTTGAAAGGCATAGCAAGACCAGGCAGACATGAAAACAGTTATAGATTAGAAACGTCTACTTACTTCTCTTGATATTGAGTGAAATAAATGCAGACGTAAACACTCAGCAAGATGTGCATCATGTAAATAGCATTATCACAATGCTTAATCTAAGAGACATTGGAAAATACTCAATAATGGGATACACAACTTTTCCAAGTGGTTATCTCAATGAATATCTCAAAAAGATTCATCATGTTTTTTATCATAAACTAAACCTCAGCACCAGTTTTTGTAATATAGAAATTTTATGAATAGAATGGGTGGAATTCCTAGGACAACCAGTGAGAATGTTCTAATTAAATATGTTTTTATGTAATTTATAAATCAAAGGATAAGACTAAATTAAAATTAAAATATTAATTTGTTTTAATATTAATTTAATTTAATGTTTTAAAAATTAATAGTTTTAACTTTACAAAAGTCAGGTAAATCATAAGAAAATTTCTGTAATGCAACAAATCTCCATTAGCAAGAATTTTATGCTTTCATATATTTGATTTGGGCCTTGCCTTTAATAGCTGAGCCACTTCTCCAGCCAAGAATTTTATTTTTTAAATGCACATGTTAGTAAAGATAAAGACTCTAAAATCAAGCTGGGCATTAGTGGCCTATACCTTTAATCCCAGACTCAGGGAGGCAGAGGCAGGAGGATCTCTGTGAGTTTGAGGCCAGCCTGATCTACAGAGTGAGTTCCAGGACAGCCAAGGCTACACAGACACAGACACACACACAGACACACACACAGACACACAGACACACACACACACAGACACACACACACACACACACACATATATGAAACAAACAAACAAAATCTAAAATAAGTAAAAGCAAGAGCTGTGATTTAACGGTGGAACTACATTTGTTAAGGCTGTGGAAGATAGATCCAGAATAAAATACAAGCCACAAAAATTCTAATATCTGGAGGAAGTTAGTGTAGATTACTGTTGAATTTACAAACAGTGAAGAGAGCCTAAGGGATAACAAAAAGAATTCTATGCCATTGCTCTGAAAATATAAATTGAATGACTTAATTACTCATTAGTAACAATCCACCAGAATATAAAAAGAAATAGATAAACCAGAGTTATACGTCTTGCCTATATTTCACATATATATGAAACACACACACACACACTAATTACATGCTCTAATGACATTCTAGTTTGCTTTCTATTGTTATGATAAAACCACAACCAAAAGCAAATTAGTGAGGAAAAGATTTATCTCATTTTGCAGTTTACAGTCTATCATAGATGGAAGTCAAGGCAGGAATTCAAATCAGGAGCCAGGAGACAAACTCTGAAACAGATGCAAAGAAATAATGTTGCTCACTGTCTTGCTGCTTTGCTCCCTATGGCTTGCTCAGCTTATTTTTCTTTCTTTCTTTCTTTCTTTCTTTCTTTCTTTCTTTCTTTCTTTCTTTCTGTTAATTAAGTTTGTTGATTTTTCATTTATTCACTTTGCATTCAATTGTAGTCTCTTCCCTTGTCTCCTCGTGGTCCCTCCCTCCCTGCCTCTTACTGCCACCCACTTCCCCTAATCCTCAGAAAGAAGGAGCCCTCCTCCCTTACCATGTGATCCCAGCCTATCAAGTCTCATCAGGACTGCCTGCAATCTCTTCCTCTGTGGACTTGCATGGCTGCCCCACCAGGGGGAAGTGATCCATGAGTGGGCAACAGAGTCCATTCCAGAGGCAGCCCCTACTCCTCACATTATGGGGCTCACATGGAGACTGTGCTGCTGCCTATTGACTACATCTGAGCAGGGGGTCTAGGTCCTCTCCGTGCATGGTCCTTGGTTGGTGCATCAATCTCTATAGGTCCTGCTGGGCCTAGATGTGTAGGCTCTGCTGTTCTCCCTGTGGAGCTCCTTTCCCCTGTCAAATCCCTCTATCCCTTAACTCTTCCCTCAGCCACCTGCAGTCACCAGCAATCTGCCCCAAAGTTTGGCTGTTAGTCTCAGCACCTTCTTCAATCCCCTGCTGGGTGGAGTCTTTCAGAGGACCTCTATGGTAGGCTTCCATCCTGTTCCCTCTCTTTAAGAACTTCTGGTGTCTGTTCTAGTTGCCGTTGTGAATGGGCATTAAGCATCAACCCTAGCATCCTCCTTGTTATTTAGCTCCTTTAATTCGGTGGATTGTAGTGTTGTTGTCCTGTTTTATATGGATAATATCCGCTTATAAGTGAGTATATACCATTCGTGTCTTTCTGGGTCTATGTTACCTCACTCAGGATGATCTTTTCTAGTGCTATCAGTTTGTCTCTAAATTTCAAGATTGTTTTTAATAGCTGAGGACTCTATTCTGTAAATGTACCACAGTTTCTTTATCTGATCTTCGGTTGAAGAACATCTAGGTTGTTTCCAGATTTTGGCTATTTGAATAAAGCTGCTATGAACATAGTTGAGGAAGTGTCCTTGTTGTACAGTGAAGCATCTTTTGGGGATATGCCTGGGAGTTGTATAGCTGGGTCTTGAGGTAGCACCATTCCCAATTTTCTGAGAAAATACCAGATTGATTTCCAAAGTGGTTGTACAAGTTTGAACTCCCATCAGCAACGGAGGAGTGCTCACCTTTCTCCCCATCCTTGCCGGTATGTGCTGCCTCTTGAATTTTTAATCTGCTGGGAAGTCAAGTGTGATTCTGATAGGTTTTTCATTATATGTTACTTGCCCTTTTTCCCTTGCAGCTTTTAATATTTTTTTTCTTTGATCTGTACATTTAGAGTTTTGATTATTATTATGTGGAAGGTTCTGGTCTAATCTACTTGGTGTTCTTTAGGCCTCTTGTATGTTTATAGCACGTCTCTCTTAAGAGTGTGGATATCTTGAAGGTCTCTGCTCAGTTTGAGTGGACACCCGTTGTTGGAGCTGCCCCACCCCAGTACCTGAAGGCCTGAGATTGAGTCCAAGCTGGTAGGAGCTTGGAAGTTTTTCTGGGATTTAGCCGTGTAACCTGGGGTTGGACCCACAAATTTCCCACACTGTGAGCTCTTGTTCCACCTGGGAAAGATAGATGTTTAGGGTTTTGGTGTCCATCAAAGGCCTGTTAATTAATCTGCTCTCACTGCCCTGCTGTTCAGATACGGTTTGTACTCGGCACCACCATCTTGAATTTCTCTATCAGCTTACTTACCCAGGACCATCATCTAGGGAGTTCCGCCCACAGTGGGATAAGCCTTCTCACATCAATCATTAATAAAGAAAATGCCCCAAAGACTTTCCTCACAGGCCAATCTGATGGAGGCAATCCCTCAACTGAGTTTCCATCTTCCCATATGACTAAGCTGTGAATTTCTTCCTGAAAGTCAAGATGATATTTATAGTACATTTTACAACAGCAACAATGATGCTAAAAGCAGAAAAAACAAATTGCAAATAACAGAAATTCATAAATAGGTATCCCTCACAAACACACACGTAAGCCTACAGTAAAATATTAGCAAATTAAATTCAGAAACACACACACACACACACACACACACACACACACACACACACACAGGAAAACAAGGCTGTATCAATACTTTAAAGTCAGTCAAACAATTTTCCATGGAAACAACCTCATTAGGAAACGTGAAAAATGCAATGGATGAAGAAAATAATTTGGTGAAATTTAATATTTATGATAAAAATTTCTCTATGGATTAGAAATGTAGTTGTGATGGTTAATCTTGACTTTACCATGGTTACACAGAAAAATATGCAGGAAACAGGTAGCATTCACCTTGACACAGCCCTTTGAGGTAATTTCTAGGGGGTTAGATCCAAAGTGGGTCCTCAAAATTGCAGTGCTGCTGACAAAGTCGTGAGTGGCACTCTGAGGTCAGCTCAGCCTGGGCTCTCCAGGTCAAGGAGAGAGGAATTCAAGGGAGCAGGCAGAGGTCTGGCCCCTCCCCTACAAGTTCTTTTTTTTTTTTTTAACTCCATCCCCAGGACTTCTCCACTTCCTATCACCTGCCCTTTAACTTGCCCCATTAGTTTGTAACTAACAGACTTTCCTCATCTTGCACTTAATCCGGGTTTATAAAACCCAAAGTTGGAGAGAGCCAAAGGAATATTTTCTCACCTCAGGCCTTGAAGACTCAGTGGTCCCTGGGAGTCAGCAGACCAGAAGCATCTATACCCTGGCTCTTACATGCTCTGAGAATTCTCTTGAGGATGGTTATGGTCACTATATTAACCCACCATTCTATAAAAATCTCTAGTTCAAATACTTAGTGAGCTACACTTTTACAAAAGGGAGGCAGAGGCAAAGAAGGAACCCCTCCACACACGTGCCTGAAGGCCGCAAGCCTCAGAGGTCTGCAGTACTTGCTCATTTGGCAGACCTGACGCTTCATAGGAAGCAAAGTGAGGCAGTCACATCTTGACTGGTAAGGACATCAGATACCAGTCATTGACCTTCCTGGGGTCCCCTTAAATATGTACAATGACAACGTCAATTCCTTAACATTGGCTACCTCTACAGGTAGTCTAGATCACTGTGCTGCCCAGCCTCTCTCTCCTCATCAAAGATCCCCTGGGACACATGATTTCCAAGTGCTGGGTCTTGCAAATCTCTTCTTCCTCCCAAATGGAAGTCACCCCTTCAGAGTCATTCCTGTCCATAGATCCATAAACACAGCTCATTCCTATTTTGTAGGGTCTGAGGTATTGAACAGTCCCAAGAAAAAGAGCAATTTCTTCCATTTTTCAAATCTATGAACTATCACACCAACGTTCCTTCGATCAACAAAGCCTCATTTATATTATTTTTTAAGGCATGTATTTAGTTGGTTTAATGAGTCTAGAGATATAGCATTTAGTTATATGTGGTTGTTAGGAAAGGGTAGACTGGGTAACTCAGAGTGCAAGCACACTGGCCAAGCTCTACGTGTTCCAGAAAACATACCATGAGAACTGTCTCTGAAGCTGCAAAGTAGATACAGTATTGATTTTGCTGGGAGAAAAAAAAAACTCTGAGAAGAAAGTTATTCACATGTGATTCACAGAGGTGAAATGTTGAGCCCTGGAAATCACTTTGTTGGTACGTTGTATACACTTTGAAGTCTTAATTGGGGCATTTAATCAAATACTTCTGTTAAGCATGAGCCATGGAGAAAGAGATGTGCTGTCACACATCAATATACCAGCATAAATCTCTAGATCGTGAACGTCTTAAATAGAACAGAGGCTGTGCCCAGGGACTCACTAGATATTTGGGCGGAATCTGTGGCTAGATCAAACATCTGGATTTCAATCAAGGCTCTTCCCTGTCACCTCAGTGTGAGACCAGGGACTATTTATTAACCTGCTGAGCACCAGAGTTCACACAGGTTAATGGGGGGAACGGTCTTCTGTACACAGCCCGCCAGTTGTGAGGTCAGGGAATGAAAGAAGAACTTGTTAAGCCTACATTGCTCTAATTCACATTAAAGATTCTAAAAATCCTTCTCAATGCTCCCATTGGATATTTTCTATGAGAAATTCTATTTTAGTATTTGACACCAAAGAAGGATTCTCAGCAGTGTGGGACAGGAGAACTGGGCCAGTGACTGAGGAGGGAAAGGTGTCACAGAGAAGGCTCTTACTTTACACATTGGTCAAAAATAAGTACCCTGAAGCCATCAAAGGTCTTGTGACCACTAAACATCACCCTGGGAATCTCTCTGAGGAATGACTAGATATGGAACATATCTCTTCGGGGTGGCAGGCCCATACACAGGCATCTCAGAGACCTGCTTTACACAGTCCTCCAGGCTTGAACATTTAAATGCTGATTTTTGCAAAATGTCAAATCAGTCTACTGGACATGGAGGGGGAAACCAGCTCTGTTGATCTTTCTTTTTTTTCTCTTTTATTGGAAGTCACACAGTTCTAGGTGTCTCACACAGAACATGACTGCCAAATGGAGGGCAATAGAGGTTGGGAAAGTTCAGAGAGGAAGTAGCCCACAGACAGTAGAAAGAGCTCTCGTTTCTGGTTGTCAGAGACAAGAGGTGCTTGTCATCCCACCTTGACTTCACGTCATCAGACACACACACACACACACACACACACACACACACACACTCCCATGCACACACACATACACATTCACACACATACTCACATATACACACACTCCCATGTACACACACACACATACTCATACATAGTAACATACACACACATTCACACACACTCTGATACACACTCACATCACATACACACACATTCACACACATACACACATGCACAGACACAGAGAGAGAGAGAGACAGAGACAGAGACAGAGAGAACACAAATGTTTGACAGTCAGAGCTCCAGTCGTGAACTAATGGTAAAATCATGGCATGCAGAAAAAGAGAAATTTGATAATGCAGTTTAGAGCTTCAGGCAACACAGCAGATTAGTGTGTGACTTAATTATAGTTGTATAATCTGAGATTAATTTTTAAATTAATGAATATATGAAAATACAAATATGATTACAATAATCATCCTAACAGAAAACAAGCTGAAATAAATGTAAATGGCATTTTTCAGAGCTTTAGAATTTTGTGGTTATGGTTTTTTTTTTCCTCATTTGGAGTAAACGTCCTCATTTGCAACTGGTTACAAACTTGCCATTTGATATTCATGGCTATGAGCTCATCACCTTTTAAAAAAGGATTCCCCTGAATTGCTTAAGCTTCAGGTCCCACAAAACCAGATCAGCCCATGGGCAGGAGCATGCCCAAGCAGGAATGGATGGCGTTGGGCAGAAACAAAACTTTCACATCATGGCACAGCTAAGTAAAGGCCCAAGCAGGAAAGAGCCACACACAGTGTACTTGGGGCACGCCGAGGACACTTGTCCGTAGGAGCACAGATCCACACATATAACACAGCCCATGTCAGAAACAACCCCAGAGCTCATGTGAAAGGGTGATTCATCCACGGGGTGTAGTGAAATATACTGAGTGTTAGTTACAGCAATAAGAGTGAGAAAGGCATTCTCCAAATTGGGTTGCTTCACTCAGCATGATTGGCACTTGGATCTATTCACTTCCCTACAAACTCTGTAACTTCATTTTTCCCAGCAGTTGAATAATATTCCATTGTGTAAAACGTGACACATTTTTGTTATGCATTCATCAGGTGATGGGCCTCTGGGTTGTTTCCACCTCCTGGCTCTAGTGACAAGAGCCACAGTAAACAAGGACAATCGAGTATCTCTACAGAAGGATAGCCCAAACCCTTTGAGTATATGCCCAGGCTCCCTCCCAGCTGAGGAGCTTTGAAAAACTGATAGCCACTGAAAGAGGGAGAATCTTTTTTTAAGGTGTGGTCTTAGAGAGAGGCCATGCTCTAGAGGCTGGCCCCAGGCCCTAGAATATTTGGGCAACACCAATTGGACTCTGTGTGGCAAAGAGGGTGATAGCGGATGTTTCTGGACTTAGGGAATGGGGCGACTATGATCAAAATACGTTGTATGAAATCCTCCCATTCCTTTGAGAGACATTACTTCAAAATTACATTGGAGAAAGACTGAGGAAGACACTGGTGTCAACATCTGGACTACATACATATGAACACAAACACACATGCACATACACACACACAAACATGGGGGTGAATATGCTATAATGAAGCAAACCCATCTTTTTGTATGTTAACTAGAAAAAAATTATAAAATAAATCAGCAAAAATAAAATAACCCACCATAAACTTTGGTGATTATTTTTTCTTGATGAATATAAGAAAGCATCATTAAGATTTCTAGTCATAGGTCTTAACCTAAATAGCATAGCTCTTAGCTCTTATATAAAAATGTAAGATGTTTATATAAAATCATAAAATTGTTTTCAGTAATTCATTACATCCAAGAACAGTGCTCAAAAACCATCACAGTCACTAACCGTATCTAACATCTGGCACTTTATAATATCGGCTCACTGTTTTATGGACTGAAAATATTCAGATACATGGAAAATAATATGCTAAAGCAGGGATAGTAGACCAAAGATAAAACAAAGACAACAGCATGGTTATTACATCTATATTCCATAGGTTGCAAAAGCTGGAGCCAAGATCGACTTCAAGGGCAGACGTGGTTGACATAAGAAAGATACAAATAAGACGGCTAGCCAGGTCTGATGTCGCAAGACCTCAAATCCTGACAGCTCAGAAGGCTAACACAGAAAGAGTAGGGACTCAAGGCTTGTCTCTCTATAGAATTGGCTCAAGCCTAGGCTGCCTCAAAATAAAAATTAAAATGATGGTAAAGATGTGTTAGAGTGTTTGCTCCGCATGCGTGAGGCCCTGGATTCAGCTATAGTACAGCAGAAAGAAAAAGAAAGGAAGGGAGGAAGGGAGGGAAGGAGGGAGAAAGAAAAAAAGGAAGAGTGGACAAAGGACAAAAGAGGGAGAGAAAAATGAAGATAAAGGCAGAAAAAGGAAGAGGAAAGGAGAGATGTCATGAGTTGAACTGTGGAGAGAGGAGGATGGAATGGGTGATGTTTTTAGAGATTAGACACTGTAAAGAATGGCACTCAAAGAAAGAATAAGCAGGCTACCAAGATGAGACTTGATCCCCTATGACCATAAAGTGGGGGAGGAGGTCCCTCTTGGTCATAGACATAGAGGAGGGGAATAGAGTGAAAGTGGGAGGGAGGGAGGAACGGGAGGATACAAGTGATGGGATAACAATTGAGTTGTAATCTGAATAAGTTAATTAAATAAAAATTTTTTTAAAACACTGGAAAAAAAAAGAATGGTAGGAAACACAGCTGTTATAACCTACATAATTGCTTCGCTGAGTTTTTTTTTTTTTGAGACAAACCCAGGTGCCTGCAAGCACAAGCAATGGACAAAAACATTTGCGGACTCGAATGGTGGCTCTGTCCTTCCTGCCTGTAGCCAGGGTCTCACTCCTCAACTTCCACCACTACTGTCCTTATATTTTAGAATGAGGTTGGTAATGTCTCCATGTTAGGTTTCTTGAGAAGATTAGGACTGTGAATGCTCTTTACAAACTTAAAATCCATGAAATGTGAATCCTTCCTCATTGTTACCAACTCGGAAAGTTGTATTTACCAACATGAAGAGCGAGCGCTTAGGTCCATGGTCATCTGCGTAGTAAACACAAGTCAACGAGCCTTTATGGACCTTTGTTCGTTCACATATGAAGACATAATTATCTTGGAAAACAATCGTATGAACAAAAGACTCTTTCCTCAGCTTCCAGAGTAGCTAGGACTTATACCTCTGTACCACCAGGCCTGACTAGATGGTCCATGCCTTCTTTTTATGACTTCAGATCTATATTTACCATAGTCAATCTTTAGCTTGTGAAATCCGTGTGTTTATAGTTATAAAGAAGAAAATCCTGGCACAGGTAGCCTGTGCAGAATCTCTGCACTCCCAGGAGAGTGTCAGTGCAGGCATGGAAGCAAGCAGGGAGGAAGCAAGTGATTACAGCATCAGCTCTAAGCCAGACTAAACAAAAGCAGACTTGCCTCAGTTCTCTCCCACTCCTTGCCCCATAATCCATAAATAAGTACAGTGAATTAACTAAAGGAAGACGTCAGAGTGTAATCAAGGCAGTCCTACAGCATCCGATGCTAATGAGGTCAGTTGCCCTGTAACCCAAAATAAACCGTGTTTAGAGAAGTGTTGAGAAACTACGAGACATTTTTATTGAAGAGTTTTAATGACAAGATGAACGAGATTCGGTCGGCTTCTTGACATTTATTACAGATTGCAAGCTTTAAGACCCTTGATGAGAAAACCTGTGACAACCAACGAGACATTGACTCATTGCCCTGTGGCTCACAAACTTACATCTCTGTGGCACATTGTGGCCTCCTGGGTGCTTACTGGACCTCTGGTGTTTGAGAACAAAGTTCAAAACTTTCCACAGTTGATTAACACTTAATTTTGCTTTGGAAGTTTCACACTGATTCTTTTGGACAACAAAAAAGAAAATATTTGGGATTTAGGTTTCCTTTGTTCTGTGATTCTAGGCTCAGATTCTGAGCCACATGGCCTGGGTACTGGTCTCCATCCAGAGCTCTTCAGCACGCGACCACCACGGCCCAGATGCTGTGGTTGTCACTTCTACTTCATAAAAGCACAAGTGTCTGTCTCCTCAGCTGCCATAAAATTTAGAAGTGGGATCCTGCATAGTGCTCCTTACAAAAAGTGGGCTGGACGACCTCCCGTGTCCGGTCAGGATCCAAGAGGGACTTGGGTAAGAGTTTCCTGAACTACTCATGCAGGGAACTGTGGTCCTCCTCTAAGCACATGTGAGCAAATCACACGAAAGAAGGCTGTATTGGAAATAGCCATTAAAAAAAAAAAAACACCCAAGAGCTGACTTGAAAAAAAAATGTGAAAAGTCTGCCAATAGAAAGTTATTTTGCTTTGATGGTAGAGTGCACGGTATTCTTTGGCCCTAGGTTACAAAAAGATCAGCTGTCACATCTGGCAACACTCCCAGGAATGCAAGCATCAGCCTATTGAGAAGCTCACTTTGTATTGGTGATAGGGGAAAAAAAAGCCAGAAGAGGTATAATTCTAAAATTAAGAGTGGGCTCCATAAACAGGTACCAGGCTTACCATATAGACTAATGCATGGTAGAAATGACCATTTAAAGAGATTAATAACCACATCATGAATAGACACATAAACTAGTGGAACAAAATTATGTATGCTAAACAGGATTCATAGGATAAGCCAGAATGTGGTAAATCAACATGGCAGGCCTGTGGGGAGAAACACTACCTTCTCAGCTGTTCTATAGCCAGAGGCAGCCAGTAGCCATGTGCCAGGGCACCCCAGCATAGATGGGGAGTTCCCCTCAGTTCCCACTTTTAGCATTGCTTCTCCAGTGCCAAAAGGACTCCTGAGCTTGTATACCTGAGCAAACGATGGCCATGCTTCTGAGGCCTTGGGCTCACTGGCAGCTGAGCATTCCCTCAGACAAGGAGACCAACCAGCCCCTGAAGAGATGACTCACATCCCTACAGAAGCACAAAGCAGACTTTGGACCTTGAGGGTCCCTACTTCTGGGCATCTGATCTCCTAGACTCCTGAGAATTTTGTCTCTGAATGCTGTCTTATGTGTTGGCCCCATGCATGGGCCATTTTTCCTCTGGACATCTGGAGAGAGGAAGTGCTTAGTCTAGTTTCTGTATATCTTTACTTGTTCTCTGATGAAGAAAACTCAGATTTATCATCGGCTGCGAGCCTAGCTCTGCACGATGTGTACCACTAAGTGTGAAGAAAACAAACAGTATCCTAAAGACAAATCCTGTAATCCATCCAGAATATGGGAAAGGGGAGGCATCCAATCAGGGTCAGACATCCTGTGTCCTTTATAAATACATGCTCAAGAGTCCAGACAAATATTACATAGTAAGGTGACTTGGATTTGAGTTGTGACAGACCTTTCATGAGTCTTGGATGACAAGCTGGGTTCAGAAGGGCCTCTCATGAGTCTTGGATGACAGGACAATTTGTCTAACCTTTTTAAGCTTATCTATCACATGAGCAATTGTCAATGGCTCTGCTTCATAGGCTACCAATATTCTGTGGCTGATACTCACACAGCATTGGATGAGGCACCAGCCATCAAGTCACTGATGCCCCTGGATGGCTTAGATACAATATTACCAACAGCTATGAATGACAGCTATGAATGCTTAACGTGATTGGGTCTTGTGGTTGCTTGCTGACACCCCTGGAATTAGCAATTGAAAAAAAAATGCTTCAAGTATTTTCAGGAGAGGAAAGAATTTCTAAGTGGGAATTTCATTCATCTGAGAGTGAGCCAGGAGCAGATTCTTCCGCTTGCTGTTGCTCTTCCATTCCCACGTTCTACTGCCCAAGCCCACATCAAAGCAGGCTGAGAGACACAGACGCTGACTGGAAACTGGCAGCTGGGGTCAACTCTTTCCAGGGCCGTCGGCCTTTCCGGTTAGCATGCAGGCACATTCTTAGTGCGGATATTCACTTAGAATATGGAGTCCAGACAACACAGAATGTAGTAAGTTCACTCTCATGTCATTGCCCACATGTCGCAGTACTCTCCAGGCCTTCCTCAGATGTGCTCTGTGGCCTTGTGCTAGAGACTTTCTCCCCGTGGGCTTCCGGAGGAAAGGCCCCTCCATCACAAGGAACTCAGCACTTCACGGTTGGAAACAAGCCCATGGTTCCTTGCATGGCTCAGTCACACCACAAGCATCTGGACAGAATTCCCTTCATCTCCAAGGACCTGAATAAATCTCCAAGCACCCCTCAGTGTCCAGACGTGACAAGTCCCAGGAAGGCCTCACTCTCAGTCTACATCCCAAAGTCAAGGCACACTCTGTCCTTGACGTGCAATGGCACCATCCTTGCAGAGCACTTATCTACTTCAAATCATCCCCTGTGTAGTTATAGTTACTCTCACAAACCCAGCCTGAAACACACTGTCTCCTTTTTGTTTGAAGTTGTTCCCTCTAAGGTCTTAGTTACCCAGAGTCAGCGCAGTCTAGAAACTCACTACACACAGCCTTCCGAAGGCAAGATCTTCATATCTTTCAATAGTTAATACTGTACGTCGATAAATCCATCTCATCACTAGTCATCCCCAGTCTCTTGGTGTGGGTAACTCATCAATTCAGCTTCACCACAAGTACTTATGTATGGGAAAATGTAGGCCATGCAGAGTTCAGTACAACTGGTGGTTTCTGGTATTCACTATGGGTTTCTCCCCAGGGATGGGGAGCTGGGGCTGTAACCAAAGTCAGAAGGGGTTGGGAAGCAAATGGTCTAGCCTCGGCTTCCTGTTTTGGGCTACTCATTAAAAGGCGCCTCCAGATTGTAGGAACAAAGCCTTAAGAAATGGCATTCCTGTTGCACACAGTGGTAGATGAAGAAGGCAAACAATAAAGCCGATAGGAAATAAAATGTCTTCCCCGACTGATGCCCACTGTTCACGTGCTTGCTTAGTCATTTCCTCACCTCACTCCCAGGAACTGGTTGCACGAATGGAGGACACTCTGCTCTGCCGGCCACCAAAGGCTCAGGGACAAACAAATGACACCCCGCACAATTGTAGCAGGTGGGTACACGGAGTTACTTGTAGGTTTAGTGCAGAATGCAGAAGTGCTGTGAGGGAAAAGTAGTCCTTTAATTAATTAATTTTTTTTTTTTGCTTTGGTTGTGTGTGTGCATGCACACGTGCACACACACATACATGCATGCTCACATGCATGTGCACAAGTGCTCCTACATACACATGCAAGTATGTCCACACGAGTACAGAGTGTCTGTGGCATCTGGAAGAGTCCAATTTCCCGGAACTTTACAGAAGGGAGAGAACTGCTGTGGGCTACTGGGAGCTGGCCAGGAAGAGCAGCAAGCGTTCCTAACTGCAGAGCATTTCTTCCCGCCCTCCCTGCTCCTTCCTTTGTGACCCTTCACATGATCTCCCTTAGGGAAAGGACCATGGCTGCTCCTGAAGAATTCCCTGATTCCTGCTCCTTCACATCACCTGCCTGACTCTGGCTTCTAAGGCTCTGGCTGGTGGCTCTGACTGGCAGAGCCTGGATTCAGGAACAGCAACCACACAGTGTAAGAAGTTGAACAGAAGGATAAATGTGTCTGCTCCATGGTGAGAGACTGGCTTTTGTCACACCAAGTGTCTGTCCACTTCCTCTCCTCTCCCCACACTTGCAAACAGTGGGAAGCTCTTAAGTCACCCAAAGAAGCAACAGCAAAGTGTCTCAGGGTTGGTTCCGCAAGTGCCTCCATGATTACCCTAACACTGCACACTTCCTGATTGTCCCCAGTCTGTACTCTCTTGAGTTCCTTGATCTCTTTATTGTTCAAGTAAGCTCTTCAGAGTTAGTTGCCTGCGTCATGTCATCTTGCCCTGTCACGTGGCTTCCATTGTTTGTCTCTAGTCTCTATCACAGAAAGATCCATTTTTAGTTTTATGCTGTGGGTGGCATTCCTGGTGGCTGAAACCCGCCCATCAGGGGTGGCCAGCACCACCTATGTCTTGTCCAAGGATTCTGAAAAGCAGGTCATATGCTCCTGTGGCTCTTCCAGGAAGATAAGGAAAAGATCAACAGAGCCAATGAGCCTTCCCGTTTGTGTCTGTCTGCCCAGGGTGGAGTCATTGTCCTTTTCTGAATGCCTTATTGAGACCAGAGGGAGAAGGTGATAAACTCAAGCAAGACCTCTTCTACAAATTCCTGCTCGCCCTGCTGGCCACTGAGGAGGTCAAGTGGCCCAGTGCTCAGGGAGGTTCCGTAGGGCTAAACATAAGGATGATGGTATGGATGCCTACTGCCTCCACTGCCCCCACATAGGTCCCTCACAGTGCACACACACTAGTTCCTTATGTAATCATATGAGCCATCATTTTACTTTTCTTATACAAATCATTGATTTTCCAAGTAAATTTTATTGACTATAACATCAGTCATTCAAGCTTCTCAGCTTCAGGTCTGCTCTGGCTGCTTGATTATGTTTCTTTGTTCAGACTAACATTGTGCCCGTGGCCTTGTCTTTAATTCTTGTCACACACACACACACACACATACACACACTATATATATATATAAAATTACCAGAGCAGGCAGTCTCACACACACACATACATACACACACACATGTACATACACACATATATGTGTTTTGTATATATATATATATATATATATATATATATATATATATATATACACACACACACACACACACACACACACACACACACACACAAGCACACATACACACACACACACATATATATTTACCAGGGCAGGCAGTCTCACACACACAAAACACATACATAGAGTGTGAAGAGAGTTTTAAAAGTGACCTTCCTTTTTTTAAATTTTCATTTTATTTTACAT
The DNA here is from genome assembly GCF_964271855.1 of Acomys minous. Taxonomy (NCBI): domain Eukaryota; kingdom Metazoa; phylum Chordata; class Mammalia; order Rodentia; family Muridae; genus Acomys; species Acomys minous. The sequence continues at coordinate 45,961,560 of NC_140491.1, forward strand.
GTTTTACATGTATGAATGCTCTACCTACGTGGTGTGTATGTACATCATATGGGTGTCTCACAAAGGCCAGAGGACTTTGGAAGGCGTGAAACTGGAGTTACAGATGGCTATGAGCCACTGTGCAAGTTCTTGGAACCAAGCTTGGGTCGTCCGGAAGAGCAGCCAGTGAGCTTAACCACCAAGCCATCTCTCCTGTCTCACCAGAAACCTTACAGGACCAAATGCTCCAATGCATGGTGAAATTTAGGATTTGTAAAATAAAAGATATGATCATCTCCTCTAATTGCCAGTGTTTATATGCATCCTTTACTAGACTGATGCATCCATTGTTATTACTATAGTAGTAGCCCATTATACGTTCTGAGTACGCTAAAGATGGTTATTATATATATAGTAAATTCAGACTAATTTAAAGAGCAACATTCCCCACTCGCTCCCACCTCTCCCTGCCCCTTCCTTGTGTAGCTCCCAGAAACAGAGAAGCTTCTGGTGACGTTTACGGTGTCATACACCTTCCTGATGCTGTAACAAATGCCCGACACGATCCACTTGTAAGGAAGAAAATGTCTCTTTGTCTCATCACTTCAGAGATTTCAACTTATGGCTACCTAGCCCTGGTGCTGCAGGTCTGGGGTAGCACAGTGAACTATGCTGCCTCAGGACAGAGAAGGCCGTTCTGCTCATGGCAGACAGCGAGCAGACAGGGTGGGAGGGATGGGGGGGTGGCGGGAAAGCTTCCAGGGCCCTCAAATGCTGTTCAAGAGTGCATCCCTGGGGAGCCCTCTCCTCCCAATAAACTTTAACTCCTAATGGATCCTATCTCCCTACAGCACCGCAGGGGACCAACAGTCACCAATGAGCTTCCTGGGAGTATCCACATCCAAGTTAGAGCATTGGTGCACTTCTGTAAAAGTTAGACCCACGTTTGTTCCAGAAACTGCTTTGTACCCACCAGGGAGACCAGGAACCTCACGCTGTTGTCCTATCACTATTTGCCTGCATGCATCAAAGTGTCTATTTCACCGGTCTCTAAAGGGGCTGTCGGGACAGCATGTCACCTATGGCACCCTCATCGTGGACTTTGTAGATTCTGACATGCGGAGGAAGTAGAAAGCAGCAGAAAATTCTGCTTCTAACTTCCATAACCACACTCTGCCACTTAACGAGCAGGAGACGCATCACCTTCCGCCTCTCGTGTTCACAGGGCCTCTTCACTTTGTGGCCAGGCTGTTGAGAGCCCTCTTTGTCCGGCTTGTTTCCAGAGCAGGCTTTCCAGGCCCTCACCATCCTCTTTTGTTTATACAGCAGAGCTGACACCTTCAGCTTTCCAGTCTTTCAGCTCAGCGGAGAATCACACCTTCCATGGTGTGCCTGGGGCCGGTGGGAACGGGTTGCTTCTCAGTCTCAGTCACTCCCTGACTAAGTTCAATGGAAACTCCTTTCCACAGCTTCCTGAACACTCACCTCGTCCTTTAACACTGCTGAAATACAATGTCCCTCTTCATACTGCCTGAGGTGTCCCTCAGCCACCTCAGACCGCCTCACCGCTGCCTCATACCCACCCTAGATAAACCCAAACCCAGGGGATTGAGGGCACCTTCCCTTGCTCACTTTTATTGTACACAGGACCTGACAGATCATCTGGCACCTACCAGGTTTTCAGCAACCACTTCTGGAATTGGTATCTATTACATACACGGCACAAACAGATCCAGTCTTTACCCTCATGCAGCTTTTTGCGTGCTTAGTGATGAGACGGTGCAGACCGTCAGACTGATTCTTACAGGAGAGTCCTATAGAGCAGAGGTGCAGGTGGCCGTAAGGACGTTTGTCCTGAGCCAGAGAGCTCCTCACAAATCCAAATCCGAAGAACAAAGGGCTCATTAAGCAGAAGGTGAGGCTAGAGAATGAGAAGCAAAGACAAAGTTGATGTTCTAAGAAGAGACACGAACGTTCTCTCATTTCCGGAAATCTGAATCTTCAAAATAATTTCTTTTCTTGCTATATATTGTGCTTATTAAGACGGTGTGGCCCACCCCATGCTCCTTGAATCCTCAATGCCCTCACTGTGAACTTTTTACCGTAATAGTAACTCCATACCCCCCGAACACCATCTTCTACAGGTATGCAGCCCGGCTGAAGGACATAATTCAAGTGCCCATATGTTTACAGCTGCCGGTGTCCAGATAACCTCTGGCTTAAGATTAATTTCTGCTTTCACATCCCACCTGGCTAGTTAACCTGACCTGGGCTCTCATTCCATGACCTCCAAATCCCTTTGAAAAACAAATGTATCAGTGAGTGCTAATTCAGAGAAGCTGAAGCCTCATAAATATTTTGAGAAAAGATACATTTAACACAGATACAATCTGATACAACATTGCAAAGTCTTCAAGAGATAGATTCAAAGGCCACTCTCCAAAAATGTAATGCCGAAGGCGTATATGGGGGAAAACTGAAATGCGAGTGACCCCAGCTTCTCGCGGTATCAGGGCAGATGACCAGGAGGCTGCTGCCGTGACTGACAGGCAAAGCACACCCTCTCAGCTCCTGCCTCACGGCAATGCTAAGAAAAGTGGCTTCTCCCTTTCTTTCACTTACCGAATAATAAGAGGTCATCTGTCTGCACTGTTGAAATCAACACAGCGAAAAATGCTGATCCAGAATCTGCACCTTCTAAGCAGAAGAAAATGTGGATCAAGAAGAGCTTAGGCCTCCCTTTGTACCAGGTACCCAGTACAGGGATTGAATGTCAGCTACCAGACCAGAGCCAAAGCCTGTATCATCAGTCCTTTTTCTGGCTTGCTTCGCAAGCAAGAAATCCCAAATATACCTCAGTTTTATATATAGAATTGCACCCAAGCATTTATCCTTGATCAGCGTTTAAAGTACAAATGCTTCTCCATGCTTTTTTTTCCTTTTTAGTGACTCTAAAATACATGGTTTTGTGGTTTTATTATTTACATAAGAAAACTATTGAAGAAAGATTCTCGTTCTCTTAGACAAATTCATCATCCTGTATTTATATTGCATACTTTTTTTTTCAAATTTCAACTCTAATTATACTAATTTTAAAGTTCTCCTAATTCACCCTTATCTGACATCAAGGCTTCAATCTGACCACCATTTGTCTATGCAGATAGATTTCATTTATCATTGCTATATATCTAAATTAACAGCAAATGGCTCCATTATTCAACAGTGTTTAAGATGTCAACCTTTGCCCTAGTTATGCTTTGCTCATCCTTGACCCTTCCAGTGTGCGTCAACTCTGATTTATTACTATTGACCTTGAACCTACATTGCAGAAACTCAGAACTCAGTAGAAAATATAGGCAAGTAATGACTATGGAGTGTGGTAACTGTACAGGCAGAAGTGTGAGCAGGTACAAGGAGAGTACAAAGTGCCTTATCACTGGAAGAAAACAGTCATTTGATGTCTCATTGTTCCATGATCAACATGTAACGAAAGAGAGGAGCTAGGGCTATGCAGATAGGTGTCAGGACAAGAGGAGAACAAACTTACTCATTTCAAAGGCCCACAAGTAGACAGTAGGGGGAAGAAAAAAAACCTCCGTCCTAATACAGAAAGAGACAAGTGTGGAGGTACAAACAACTATATTATTGAAAATAGTGAATCCGTACTTGCAATCCTGGGCTGTATCTCAAAGACAACAGATGGCTTCTGAAAAAAAGCTAATTAGAAGAGTGACAGAACAGAATTCAGACTTCATAAAGTCACACAAATACTGTATCAAGTAACACTGAGCTTAGGGGGTTGTTCTAACAACACGTACATTAATGCTAAGGGCTCTAACTGCATAATTACATGATAACTCCTGTAGAAACCCCTTAAAGCACTTAGGGTCATTGTCATAGGACTGGGGGATTGTCTATGGATGAAGGGATTTTTCAGTGGGCAAAAGTAGGCTCAACCCTCATCATAGCATGAGACAATGGGCATCTGTAGCCAAGGATCTGGATGGCAGCCAACAGGAGGAAGTTACCCAGAAAAAAAAAACTGTTAGCAAAAGTTAAGAAATATACTTCCTAAAAATTGCCCAGGGCATTGAACATCGTTGGGATGATAATGGATGAGGGATGTGATGAGGTGTCAAGGCCGATCCTAGAGTGAGAGGGTTCCCGTTAACCTGATGTCAGCAACTGGTTTGCTAAAGCTGGGTTTTCTACACTGGTACACATTCAGTTCTGGAAAGAGGTTCAAGAGACTGAGGAAAAGTTTGCTCAAGAATTTAAGAGTTAAGATGAAGAGCAGGTAGCCTCACATCAAAAGTCTTGGGTACTAAAACAGATAGGACTTGTGCTAGAGGTGGGAAGTCAGGAGCCTGCATCTAGAAAGACAGCAAACTAGGGGAACAGCTCTAAAGGAACTAAAGAAAGGCAGCTTATGTAGAGTCTCAGTCTGCAGCAACAGGGAGGGATGCTGAGCAGCCAGTTGAAGGTGTGGATAGAGCCATAAAATAGTGTGAAATAGGGACACAAATGTAGGTCCTCAACGTGCCCTAAGGAGGATTTACAATTCAAACCATAGACTAGAGTGCAGTGATACACAGAACAGTGAGTGAAGCAGAGAAGGCCAACACCAAGAGCTGCTCAAGGCAGAGGGAATGGCATAGGATCAAAGGTAGCAGGGAAGTCTGGGGGAAGAAAAACAAAATTTCCCTTGAATTCCACCGCCAAGACTGTTCATGACCTTGGTGGGAAGCAGACCCACTAAATAACCCAGACAGGATGCTCACTAACATCTCCGCAGACACCCTTTTGCTAATCACCCAGCCCAAGCCCAGGCATTTATGAGAGATGCCAGAAACAGTCCTGCATCACTATTTAGGCCGAAACAGACACACTTCAAAAGAGTTCATATCATCAATAACTCAAAGCCTGTCAAAGAAAAATTCAACCACTTTAAAGAAAGCAAGCAAAATCTGGTCATCTGAGAGGATAACAGTCATGATTTCCAGACTCCAACCCCAGCTTCCTAGACGCACAGGGGCACGGTGAGGCAGGAAACTAAGGAGTGCAGCAGGAGGCTGGGGGTGGGGATGGGGGCGTGGGGGTGAGCGTGGGAACCAGTTAACTTCATAACGAAGTCCATCATGTCCCAAGGGATGGAATCATGAGACAAAGATGGCCATTATAAATAGTCTCAAGAAATTAAAAACTAGGTGAGCCTAAGAGGACAAACTGAAGGTATAAAAAGTTCAGTGTGGGCTGGAGAGATGGCTCAGAGGTTAAGAGCACTGACTGCTCTTCCAAAGGTCATAAGTTCAATTCCCAGCAACCACAATTTGGCTCACAACCATCTATAACGAGATTTGTATACATAGTAAATAAATAAATCTTTTTAAAAATTCAATGCAATTTCTAGAAATAAATACAGAATTTGCAATAAAAATGCAACTGGCTAGGGTTCGCAGCAGATTAGCAATTGCATGCAAACAGAGTGAGAGTTTTAAAGCACACAGACTCCTCAAGGAGTAGAAACGGCAAGTGGCTGGACATACTCATGCTTGGAGACCCAGTAAGGGAGAAAAAGATTTGAGATATTGCCTTTTTTTGAGCTTTATATTCCCTCACATGTAAGAATCTAAGTGAACACAAAGCAAAACATATCACAATAAAAATACAGACATCCAAATATAAAGAAGAAGAAGAAGAAAAAAAAGGAAAAGCAACCATGAAAAAGAAGCAACATTACATATAGGTGCCCAGGGATTTAAAAAAAAAAGTCTTTCTTTCTTTATGGACATATTATAAGTCAGATGGAAATTAAAGAATATCTTTAATGTACTAAAAATAAAGGACCAGCCAAAAACTCTATGTCCATTGGTTGCTCTTCATAAAGTTTAAGTAAGGACATTTCCAGACAAATGAAAGTTGAGAGAATTTATTCAACTTTTTTTTTTCTAATAGAAGTCCCACCAGAACTAAGATCATGAATTGTTACGGTGATTTTTCAATTTTTAATAATGCGAGGTTCTAAGGTACCCCCAAATAGACAGCAGTAAGTTAGAATTATTTGGGGGTCAAGCATCAGTTCACAGTTCTGCAGTTTATACTAAAGTGTCAGGGAACTGCTGGACGTCGGCCAGAGGAACAGAGGCAATTCCATGGAGCTTTGCGAGCTGGCCAACTGTGTACGTGCTACACAGATTCTGACGCTGTGGCCTGTGTTGTGGGATTCCCTGCACTTCACACTCAGTCTTACAATTGAGCAGGATGCCGGACACAACCAAAGACCAGAGTACAAAATGAATCACTCAGTGAAAGAAGCGTATTCCTATGGGGGGAAGTTCATACTGTGGGGGGGGGGGGCGGGCGGCGTGGAAAGGAAATCCTGAGGTATGTCCCCATGGGTCGAGGGATGGGTGAGGTCACGGGTTCACAGGTGTGGCCACCCCCACAGGAGATTGCCCAGGGCTACACCATGGGCTCCTGAACACCTTCCTTTCCCACAGCTGCTGGCCGTGACCCCACGCCTGGAAGCTGGGAATTTCTTCAGAGCGGAAGTGAAGGCACACCTGCTCCCCAAAGGAGACAATGGATATTTGGTTTCCAGGCACATTTCTTTCCAGAGAGAATTGTCTGAGTAGAAGAGGGGGGAAAAAAATAATAAAGCCTGTGTGTAGCGTGCGGAGGGAAGGGAAGCCTGAGTTATGAATGGCTGGGCTCTCGCTTTCATGTGGCTGACTCGGATGACTGACCGCCTTGGCTGCTGGGAGCCAGAGGAATCCTAGTGCTGTCCAGTCCTGAGTCCGAGTCTCTGGAGTACCCCCAGGTCTGTGCAGCTCAGTGAGCCAGGCATCTGGCTATTAAAGTAACCAGGCCTGGGCTGGAGAGATGGCTCAATGGTTAAGAGTACTGACTGGTCTTCTGAGGGGCATGGGTTCGATTCCCAGCACCGACACAGCAGCTCACAACTGTCCGTAACTCCAAGAGCCACAGAGGCTGAAGTTTCTACTTCTGGGGGACACTGATCTTCCCTCCCCAGGCCCCCATCCTGGGAAGCCTTACCTGCACCCCATCTTTCAAACATGAATCATTTGTATGTGCTGCAAACTTGCCTTAGAGTTGTTCTGAGCAGTGTGTAGCGTTGCCTCATTCTTCCTGCATTTTGATGTGCCTCATTTAATCTCACATAACTTCTCCCTGCCTTTCCCGTCTCTGGTGACCACTAACCAACTCTGTTCTATATGAGTGCTCTAGTATCCATAAATGAGACAGAGGGGAGGACATCCTATTGGGACTCTAGGTGAGAGAAGCATGGGAGAATAGCAAAATAGAAGGATCCAGAAGGTCCTAGAAACATACAAGAATAACATTATGATGGGCAGATCTGGACCCAGGGGTCCTGCTCAAACTATGACACCAGCCAAGGACAATACGTGCAGTAAAATTCAAACCCCTACCCAGATCTAGCCAACAGACAGGACATTCTCCACAGCTGAGTGGAGAGTGGGGTATGACTTTCATATGAACTCCGGTGCCCCATATTTGACCACATCCCCTAGATGGGGAGGCCTGGTGGCACTCAGAGGAAAGATAGCAGGCTACCAAGAAGAGACTTGATACCCTATGAGCATATACAGGGGGAAGAGGTCCCCCTCAGTCACAGTCATAGAGGAGGGGAGTAAGGGGAAAATGGGAGGGAGGGAGGAATGGGAGGATACAAGGGATGGGATAACAATTTAGATATAATATGAATAAATCAATAAAATTTTTTAGAATAATTTAAAAAAGAAAGGAATTGGGATTTCCATTCCAGCACATTAGACATCTTTTGCTCCACCTCCTTGTCAACGTCAAGCATGACAGTCTCGCAGCGGCAGGCACTCTGGTGGCTGGGCAGACCTCCCTTGCTAGATTTTGAGCTGCTTTGTCACAAAGCATATTTCTCCATGCTTACTCTACCTCCTGTGTTTCTTCTTGATTGAAGCTCACTCTTTTTGTTTCCTTTTTAGTGAGTCTTGCATCATCATTGCGAGTCACATGCACTCCCTTCCAGCCTGTAATGGGCTTTTCACCCCTTGACAGCGTCTTCCCAAAGCAGAGATTCTTAATCCGAGAGGAGTTCTATTCTTCATTGTTTTCTTTGGCTACTTAGGTATTAGAGTTGTTTACAAAGAATCTTAGCCTGATGGAGAGGTTCAAATATTTTCTTCTCTGTCTTTCCAAAGGTATTTGGTTATTTACTCATTCATTTACTAAGTGACATTATGTTGAAGCTTGATTCAAATTCCTAGACTCAAAAAACTCTCTTTCCTCAGCCATTGAATGGCTATGTCTCTAATCTCTGAAGACTTCATAGTTAAATATTTTATATAAAAGTCTGTGATTGCTTTTATGTTTTTTAGAATCTCCTACACAATGTTCTGATTCTATTTACTCCTCTTCCACCCCTAGCTCCTCCCAGATCCATTCCCACCTTCCTACCCACCCTGTATCAGTCAGGTTTCTATTGCGACGATAAAATACAATGACCAAAAGCAACTTGGAGAGGGAAATGTTTATTTGATTTACATAGCCAGGGTCACAGTTGACCACTGAGCAAAGTCAGAGATGGAGCTCAAAACAGGACCCCTCAAAAGCAGGCAGGAACTGAAGCAGAAGACACAGGGGAATGATGCTTACAGGTTTGTGCCCCCATGGCTTGCTCCGCCCATTTCTTACACAAGCCAGGGCCATCTGCCCAGAAGTGATATGGCCCACAGTCTTCTGCTCCTTTGCAAATAAATCATCAATCACAGAGTTTCCCGCTGGCAATTCGATGGGAGCACCTTGTCAATTAAGATTCATCCTCCCAGGTGACTCAAGCTTGTGCCAAACTAACAAAAAAATCTAATCAGGATAACCCACCCACCCCTACACGTATGACCTCTTTTTTAAGTTAAATATTTTATTTAACATTTATACATGCTTATAATACGTGTATTCAATCCACCCCCCTGCTATGCCTCCTCCAATTCTTCCCCTATTCTCCCCTCACTGTTTCATCCCAACTTTGTGTGCTTTCTCTGTTTTTAAAAGATAATACTCATTGAGGCTGTGTACTGATGTGTCTGGGAATGGGTTTGGGCCAGTCTACTCATGGGTAGCCTTTTGGGGCCTGCATCCTTGAAGAAAAGTGACTCTCTCTCTCAAAGCAGCCATCAGCTGCCAATAAAGGGTGCTGGTTGCCCCCTCCTCCGCTCAAGGCAGACCTAACTTTGTTTGATCTTGTGCAAGTCTAGTGCACGCAATCCCAGTCATTTACGTCTGGGTGAAAGGGTACTTCATGGACATGACAGTGTGATTGCAAATGAGCCTGTGGCTGATCTTAGTTAAGCTCTACATGCTATATGAAAGGAAAAAATGTTGTATACATGGATACCAACTTGTTCTTATTATACTTGCTGCAAAGTTCATAGTAATACAGTGCCACATCCTTTTGATTGTTGTAGACTTTAAAGGTGGCTTTCAGCCAGTTAAGTATAAATCTTCCCATGTTGTTTTGTTGTGGCTTTGGTTTGGGGTTGGGTGAGGGGTTGTTTTACTGAGTCTTTTGAAGTTTTGTAAACATTTTAGGATCTACTTTTAAATTGGGGGATGATGCTGAATCTACAAATTCATTTGAGGAACTTCCACTATTTGTGTAGATCAGCAAATGGGGATTTCTTTTAAAAATAAGTGAGCATGTCATATACACCCATTTGTTTTCTCAAGTATTTCCTTTTCTTGAGCAAATGTTTACAGCCTCCATCCCTATGGGCTGCCCACGTAGCATTCCTAGGTGCAACCTCATTAGTAATCGACAGGAGTGTGCAACCAGGTGAACTGACGCATGAGTGTCAATTAAACCATTTGTGGAGAATATTTTACAGTTCTCTTGGATCATTACTGGTTTTCTTTTTCCCACTTTCATTACTGAGTAAATGCTGCGCAATGCCTCAGTGTAACCATGCCTGTTTCCCATGCAGTGCTGGAACCTTTTTTTTTTTTCCAGCATAAAATGTGATGCCCTAAGACTTACTGCCACCAAACGGAGTTTCTGACTTCCTAACAAAAATCATACCATTGTCAATATGAAGTTATATCTGTATGCCCGATAGCATTCCCTGCTGTAAACCCTACTGTTTTAATAGTTGTTTAAAAGCTTTTTTAAAAATTCATACGTGAGGACTCACTATTAAATTCCCCATGTCTTCATTAATTATTGTTGTTACACACACATACTTAAGCACACTCACTACACATGCACTCACTTACCTACGGCACACAGACACATACATACACATGTATACACACACACATACACACACACACACACACACACACACACACACACACACACACACACACCCTACTGAGTCCATTGTTTCTACTCTATTTGCTTAGGACTAAATACCCACTTGGGGTAAGCTAACCTACCAGAGTGTTTATCCCTAAAGAAGCCATATTCTGCCTTCCCCCCCGCCACCACCACCCGGGCAGCCATTAATTGCCTCTAGCTCTTCATCTAGGAGTTGGTCCTCATGAGATTTCCCCATCCACTTTGGCATGTCAACTAGTATTGTAATTGCTATGGTCTTGTTTAGGTGACAATGGTATTGAATTGTCATGGGTACATCTTCACTGTCATATTAGAGAAGATGTCATCTTGCACCGGGCACTCTGGTCCTTTGACTCTTACAGTCTTCCATCCACCTCTTCCCTTATATTCCGTGAGCATCGGGTATAGGACTTGTGTTGTCGACGTGCCATCTAGGGCTGGGTACCTGATATTCAGTTGCCATCTGCATTTGGATCAGTCACTGGTTTCTGTAGTATTACCCATCTGCTGTAAAGAAGGCTTTTTTGATATGTTGTGAGAGCTACACTTGTCTATAAGGCTTAATGATATGTGTTTAGAATAAAGTTATAAATTATATTGGTTCAAGAAAAAGGCGGCAGAAGGCTCTCCTCCTCACTCTCCCCATCCGACTTCTCACAGACCTACATCCTGTCCTCCTCCCAACACCGTGTCTACTATTTCCTTAAAATAACACATTGAGTCCAGTTAGTGCTGCCCATACATGCATGTGTGTAGGGACAGCCATTCGATGGGCCTCACACAACTCTCTAGGTCACAAGCCCTGGTTCTCCATGCCCCATCAGCTGCCAATAAATCCTCAGCTAAGGGTAAGTTGTGTAATCTCTTCCCCAATCCACGAAGGAATGGTGGCTGACTTGATCTTGTTCAGGTTTTATATAGGTGACCAGAACCCTTATAGGACCATATATGAGATGGTCCTGTCACACCCAGATGACAGGTACTCAATGCAGGAACTGAAGCAGAGACCACAGAGAATGGCTCACTAGTTTGCTCCTAGGCTTGCTATGAGCAAGCAAACTCTTCTTTAAATTTTCAGGTTATTTTTCATGTTTGAGTATTTTGCTTACATGTATATATGTGCACCCATGTGTGTCTGGTGGCCTTGGAGGTCAGAAGAGGTCATCAGGCTTGATTCCACGAGGAAAGACAGAATAAAGCCATTATCTCAGTTTTCATAAAGTCTTTAAGATTTTCGTTGTACCCCAATGTATTGTCTATTTTAGAGATGCTTTCATGACCTATTCTATTGTGTTTGATTGAAATCTCCTATAGATATATAATAGGTACATTAAATCTATGGTGCCATTTAATTCTGATGGGTTTTGTTTTTGTTTGTTTGTTTGTTGTCTAAATGGTCTGTTGATTGGTGAAAGTTTACTGTAGCTGGGTGTGTGTCTAGTTCTTCTATCTCTTTATTGAATCCACTCTTTTATATATTGAATTATTTTTACTATTCCTATTAGCCATTTGTGTTTTCTCAGATGTCAATAAGAACTTTAATCCTTTCTTCTTTACCTTCAGTTGGTGTTTGTGTCCTGAAATACTTAAACTCTTTAAGCATGTTTTTTTAAACTCTGTCTTGGGATTCCTTTGCATTGTTCTCATCAGGGCCCATTACTGCAGCACTGAGGCCCTCGGGAGTGGGGTGGATACACTGTGCTAGCTTTCCATATCACTTGTGGGTTTGGGCGGGAGCTGGGCATCTGGAAGTATGCTGCTGGCTATGCCTTTGATATGAAGTTCTAGACCATCTATGTTGAGTGATTGCTTTGTTCTGGTTTTGTTTTTATTCTGACTTGGCTGCTTTGGGGTCAGGTTGGAGGTGCTGGAAGCTCAGTCTTTCGGCAACTTGGTATTGATTTGTGTTGGAAAGGCTAGGATGATTCCAGGCTGGTGGTTACCTTGGGATCATAGGCTTACTGGCTGCACACAGGCCTGATGAAGTAAGACCCAGAGACTAAAAATCCAACAAGCAAAACCAAGGGGGTTTATCAGAAGTAGCCATTAGCTGAACCATGGGCGTGGCTGCCTGGGCAAGGTCCAGGGGAAGATGACATATTTACTGACAGATTTTATTTGATCACTTTTCCTGATTTTATTATACTGGCTTAAATTTCTAATGCTATGTTTAATAAGTATGTTGAGATCATATATAGTCCTGATCTGAGCAGGGAAAAGATATTTTTATTTCTCCACTAAGTACTATGTTAGCTGGCTTCTTGTAGTTTTAACAATTTTTGTCAAGTTGAAAAGTATGAATTATCTTTCATTGATTTAACAAAGCTACTATGATAAATTGCTTTTTATATCTTTTTTTTTTTTTTGACCTTCCAGGGTTTTTAATAGTCAATGCAGAGGACTGGGTCACTTCAGCTCCTTCACTGCCAAACCAGGGGGCAGGGTCTGCTTCAGCTTCTCCACCTTCTCCTTGTCTGTGATGACCAGGGTGTAGAGGTACCTGCTGCAGCGAACCTTGAACTTCACATTCTCTTTGTTCTTCTTGATCTTGACAGATTTGGCATCCTTCTGCCGGGCTGTGAGCAGAAAGTCCTTGATTTCCTCAATTTTCCGAGGCATGGCTACAGGAGCCCGGCGCTGGGGACCACACCCAAAACACTCACAGCGGCAAGAACCGAAAAGAACAGAAAGAGCTGCTTTTTATATCTTGTCAATTTATTTTCTTTGTTAATTGAATAGAACCATGATTTTTGTTATTGAAAAATATTACAGTACATTGCAATAATTATTATACATTAATTTTGTTTAGTTTTTATGTCTTGCTGAATTCTATTAGCAAAGGAATTTTGCATTTATATTAAGATATACTTTAGCTTCCTCCCTACCCCTCCCCCCCCCCCCCACGTCCTTGCCTGGATTTGACATCAGGTAATATTTTTTCACTATTCGGGTTAGAGCATTTTCTCCCTTACTCTCTTGACCAGATTGCAAAGGACTGAAGTGGATGCTGATTGTTTTAGAACATTTGGTCGGATGCTCTCCAGTGAAACCTCCTGATCTTGGAGATCTGGGGAGGAAAGCAAGCCAAATTCAAGTTTCAGGAAAAAGAGATTAAATTCTCCTAATAAACACAAGGCTCCTCATATTTAAATTGGGTAAGGTCTGGTGCTGTGTACTTCTGGGGCCGTGGATGCCTATCTTCTATCAAATTTACAAGCTTAGTGTTGTGTCTAATGTTCCTCAGCTCTCTGGTGCTTCATATCTTCAAAGTCAACTAGTGATCGACTTTGATTGATGCTTCAACATTGTAATTTATGTCTTATGCTTTTTGTGCTTTAGCAATCATATGAGAGACTGTCATTTTTATTGATTTTTTTCTAACGAAATAATTGTCTTCTTGTATCCTTACTTTTCTTATTGTTATGTAATTGAGTTGAGGGTTTTATTCCTTCCTAAAATATTCATTAAGTAATAAAAATTACCAACATTGTTTTGGCATTATTCTGTAAGTTTCTATGTCTTATATACATCCATTTTAACTAAAATATATATTTCAATTTGCTTCCTGTCTTAGTTACTGTTCTATTGCTGTGAAGAGACACCATAACCAAGGCAACTTTTCTACAAGAAAGCATTTGATTGGAGTCTTGCTTACAGCTGCAGGGGATCAGTTCATGATCATAGTGGGGAGCAGTCAGGCATGGTGCTGGAGGAGTAGCTGAGAGCTTTACATCCTGATCCGCAGGCACCAGGCAAAGAAAGAATGAGAAAGAGAGAGACAGACAGACGACAGACAGACAGACAGACAGACAGACAGACAGACAGACAGACAAAGAGAGACAGACAGAGATAGAGAGACACAGAGAGAGACAGAGACATGCAGAGAGACAGACAGGCAGACAGACACAGAGACATACAGAGAGATGGACAGGCAGACAGACACAGAGATACACAGAGGAAACAGACAGAGACGGAAAGAGACATACACAGGGAGATAGAGACAGAGAAACAGAGAGATAGAGGCAGACAGAGACAGAGAAGGGGAGGGAGGGATGGAAGGATGGAGGGAAGGAAGGACAGGCAGAGAGAGAGAGAGAGAGAGAGAGAGAGAGAGAGAGAGAGAGAGAGAGCCTGATGTGGGCTTTTAAAACCTCAAAGCCCACCCCCAGTGACACACGTCATCCGAAAGTCCACACCTCCTAGTTTTTTTTGAACAGTTCCACTAAACAGGGACCAAGCCCTCAAACATATGAACCTATGGGGAGCAATTCTCATTCAAACCACCACACTTCCATTGGGATTTCCTTATTGAACAATCCATGGATAACTTCAATGTTGCTTTGTATTTAATCAGGTGAAGGCTTTCGTGTTGTTTTCCTATGGTAGAGCCCTAGTTTTTACTTTATTGTGGTTAGAAACTAGGTTGCACAATTTCGATTTTGCTAAAATTGATGCAATGCATATTGTGGTCCAGGATAGTGTCTTGATCCTGATATGGTCTCCACAGCTGGCAGCAACGAATGTGTGCTCTCCTCCTCTGAGGTGGAGTGGATCCTTCCATTCAGGAGTGCAATGGCTTCTGTGACATTAATAATGTCCCAATTTTTTTTTTTAGTCAGTTACAGAGATGTTTGCTGAGGTTCCCTGTTATAACTTTAGTGTGTGTCCTCATTTTATTTCTGTCAGCTGTTCTTTGTGAAGATTGTAGTTGCTTTCCTTAGTAATTGTCCTAAGACAGCTAAGGTTCCTTGGTGAGCCTGCCCTGTTATTGTAACGGTTCAGATTTGTTTAGTTACCCTGTAGAGTTCTTTCTCACTAGTAGTTTGCTTCCCTTTGGTACCTGCTTTATTTTGTATTCTATGGTCACTCCTTTCTTTTGTGTGTGCTTTTTATCTTCTAACTGCTTATAGAGTTATATTTAAAATGAGATTTTTGGCAAGGGGGTTACTATTCGCTCATGCTTTCAATTATAGTCTGAGAAATTTGAACTCTTGCTACTATATTGAAGTCATGTATCCGTAATACCTTAGATTAGAAGGTAAGGCTTGAATATGCAGTTTCACTTTTTGTTGTATATTCTCTTGCTACTCACTGTCCAGCTTTCTTTTCCTTATATTTCTACGCACAGTAAGGTTTAAAAAAAAAAAAGAATTACAGTTCTGGAAATCCATAGTCTTTGTTAATTTTTTAGCAGTTCTCCATGTATTACAGACATCACATCACCATCTATCTGCGTCATCGTGTTGCTTGTTGATGTAAAGTCTGGAAAACTTGATGTCTTTTAGTTCTTTCCTAGCCTTCATCATGTCCCTATAGCATGGGTGTGGTCAATGCCCATGTGAGGTGCACCGAGGACCTCAACTGACAATGTCACGCCCGGCTTCACTTCCCACAATTGTTTAGAGCTCTCAACAGAGAGTGGCGTTCAAGTGTCCGTGATTGTGGTTTCTTTTCTATTTTCAGAACTTCCTTAAGTCAATCTTACAAGGTAGGTCGCTTGGTGACTGACATTCCTGGTTTCCTTCTGTGTGAGAAATTTTGTATTTCCTCCCTTCTGGAAGCACGTTTCAGCAGCTCTTCTACGTAGCACTTAAAAAAAAAATGTGTTGCTTTCTTCTGGCTTCTGTAACCTCTGATGAGAAACCTTCTAAAATGTGAATTAAAATTTCTACTTTAGGTGCTGTTTTCTCTGTTTTTGAGATGTTTTCTTGGTGATTTATTTTTAGAAAATGGATTATGATCTTCCCTGGTATGGATTTCCTTAGGTGTGTCACAATTAAGCTTCCTTTAGTGCCTCAAAGCGCTTTGGTTTATGTTTTGCTAAAATTAGGAAGTTGGAAGCTTTCATTTCTTTAACCATTTTTAGGCCTCCCCTTCCTCATGCATTTACTTCCATAGTGATGAATGCACAGAGTATACAACCAGCGCCTCCATCGTACTCCTATCTGCTACCCCCAGTCTCCTGGGCTCCTCTTCTGTTTCTTGCTGGTCCCCTGCCTCCTTCCAAACAGTCCTTTCTTCTGTTTTTATGTCACATACGTTACATTATCCTATTCTTTTCCCTCACTGTCTCTTTAGATCTTTTCCTCCCCACTCATGGTCTTGTTTTCATATTCTCTCTCTCTCCCTCCCTCTCTCTCTCTCTCTCTCTCTCTCTCTCTCCCTCCCTCCCTCCCTCCCTCCCTCCCTCCCTCTCTCTCTCTCTCCCTCCCTCCCTCCCTCCCTCTCTCTCTCTCTCTCTCTCTCTCCCCCTCCCTCCCTCCCTCCCTCTCTCTCTCTCTCTCCCTCCCTCCCTCCCTCTCTCTCTCTCCCTCCCTCCCTCCCTCCCTCTCTCTCCCTCCCTCTCTCTCTCTCTCTCTCTCTCTCTCTCTCTCTCTCTCTCTCTCACACACACACACACACACATGTTCATAGGACAGTGATTATGAGATCTGCCCTTATATGTTTCACTTAGTACAGTGTTCTCCAGTCCCACCCATCTTTCTACAAATGTAATTTCACTTTACTTTGAAGTCGAATAAACTTTGAGTTTCATCTTCGTATGTTGACTCAGAATCCTTCGGGTATACAATTAGGAATGTTTCTGTTTCTGTTTTGTTTTGTTTTGTTTTGTTTAAAGACGCCACATTGATGTTCATAGTGTCTGCTAATTTACATTGCTACCAGAGGCATCTATGCAGTCCTCAATC
This sequence comes from Acomys minous, assembly GCF_964271855.1. Classification (NCBI taxonomy): domain Eukaryota; kingdom Metazoa; phylum Chordata; class Mammalia; order Rodentia; family Muridae; genus Acomys; species Acomys minous. The sequence continues at coordinate 45,978,579 of NC_140491.1, forward strand.
CTTACGTCTTCAGCAGCATCTGATCATCTATTTTCACATAGTTTTCCTTGCCTTGCTTCTTAGTGTTGAGAGTAGTTTCCGGATGGCACGTGGGTCATGAGCTTATAAAAATTCTGCATCTTACTGAAGTTTCCTGCCTCTGCTAAATGTCCCTGTCATGACCATGGCAAGACAACCAGGTAGGGAGGTCACTTTCTTATTAACTCCAGGTGTGGTGATGCTACTACAGATGGTTGGGGGTCTAAGTGTAGGAGTTTAATGTGCCTGGTCTCTTCTCCAAAGAATTGAAATTAAAAGCTCACACAGACTTGAGAAAAAAGCAAGGAAGCTTTATTTGGAGAAAAGCAATAGTGCAGGTCAAATAGATAGATGGTCGAGACTGACAGAGGGTCACAAGGGAGAGAGAACCCCAGGGCACAGATTACTGTTCAGAGATCTAAAGGGATCTATTGTTTATGGGGTCTAAAGTAAGGGGGGTTATTTACTAATGTGGTATAATTTGGATGGTTCAGTGTTTATATTGCTAGATTAACTCTACAATCACCTATTGTGCATGTCCCTTCCCACAATGCATCTGCTTTTAATCATATGCACTCCCAGTTATGCATAGGTGTAAGGTGATAAATGGCAGAGTCTCTCTAAAAGGTTGTACAAGAGGACATGGTTTTGCACTCAAAACCAATTCAAGCTGGGTAAGTGCTTCTATCCTTCCTACCAGGATATGTTGGGAGCACACTTGAGTATAAAATGTCTATATTTTATTGTTGCCAGGGGTGGGGGAGCTTATATGATTGTTAAAGAGACTGGAGTGTGTGAAGCTTGATACTGGGGGGGCAGTCAAGGAATTCTGAGGTTACTAGGTATATCCTCTGGAGTGGGGTGTATGTACACACTATGTGCTAGTGAAGAAAATAGTCTGTCAAGTGCATTATCGCAATCGGGAGTGTGCACATAACCCTGAACCAAATGGAAGTCCCAAGCTAAACTGCCTCCTACACTTGCCCACCTCAGTAAGAACACTTGTTTTATCTTGTTTTCTTCCACTAAAACCCAAGATATGTGGGGTATCTTTTAAGTAGTTAGGAGCTGTCATTTCCCAAAAGATCTTTCTAGGTCACAGGTGCCTTCCTAAGGTAGCAGAATGGACTTGGCTATTATTTCTCGTAAGGTCACCTCCATGGAAGTCAACAGCGTCCTTGCTCTGGCTGAGCAGTGGTGACATCCCAAATCTTTGCCAGATCTTTATTAGTGCAATCCTAGAAAGGAGGGAAGGGCACACCACACTAAGACTCAGATTGGAGAAGAACCTCAGCTCGCCCACATATTTCTCATCTCCTCCTTGGGGGGCTGGCCTTGTGATGGCCCATCAGTAGTGAGTGTCCCAAGTCCTCCCTGATCACACCCCACAAGGTGACCGGAGAATCATGATACAGGGGTGGAGACTTTTGACACCACTGGCATTGAAGAAGTTGGCACAGATATTTTCCGGACTTCTGTAACATTGGACTACAGCCAAAAGATCATTCCCTAAGGATCTCTTGGTAGGGGGCCTAGGGGGATGTTTTCCTGATCCTCCACCTTTTCATCTGCTCCCATTAGGATTCCTAGATTGTCAGCTTCATCAGCTCCAAGCCCAGAAAGTATGAGAAAAAATAAAGGAAGCTTATGTTCTTCTCAGCTATGTCCTCCTGTGACTGAGCAGCCTTAATGTCTTTGACTGATCTGTCCCTTTGCTCTAGTTTCATCTGTTTGCCTTATGGATGAGGCTATTGAGGGTAGTTGTTGTTACTGGAAAAGCACATCCTGGCCTGTGCCCCGAAGTAAATGTCCCAACGTCTGTCTTTTAATTGAGGCTAGAGGACCTTCCATATCCATATCTATTAGCGCGGATGATCTGAGAGCTAGGATGATACTTCTTGCTCCGTATCCTCTGCATTCTGTCATCCCCAGAAGTCTTTTCTGCCTTCCATTAGAGTAATTGGATGTTTGCAATGGCTTTACTCTTTAGAAAAGAATTCATTTACATAGAAATTGAGTAAAGAATGCCTGTAATCCACAGCCACTTTTCCTTTTATTAATACCTCACACTAGCTGATGCATTTATTACAATTAATGAGAAATTGTGTGTGAGTGTGTTATGAATTTTCCATAACCTAGTTTTCATCATCAAATACCTCTTTTCTTTCTCTTCTCAGTTCCCGGCCACAGAAATCTCATACAATTGCACCACATCAGCATGTCTGCTTACATGCCTCTGGCTCTCAGATTTTCTTATAATTCCCATATCTAATGACCTTGATAGCTCTGAGAAATAGTTTCAAGTGTTTCATACAATTTCATTCTATTAAAAATTATCTTGTGTTTTTCTTGTGATTAGGTAGGGCATTAGTCATAATATCACCGTACCATACCCACCCGTGCACGCTATTAACATGACACTTTACTCTTGGGTATGACCTCCGTCATCTTGTCAAGGTTAGGTTTAATGAGATTTCTGTATATGCAATATTTTCTTTTTCTTTCTTTCTGTACTACATGAGAGAAAGTCATTAAGCAGAGAAAGCACAAAATAATATAGATTTGTGTTTTGCCTTAACAACAAAGGCAGTTTTTTTTTTCCTGCATAAGAAATTTATTTCTTCGCCCCTGTCTTAGTTTCTTCTCCTGCTGCTTTGGTAAAAGTACTCTGAGGAAAGAAAGTTAATGAGAAAAGGGTTCAAGAGTGTAATCCCTCATAGCAGGTATGTCAAGGGGCAGGGACTTGAAGTGGCTGGTCACATCATAGTCATAATCAGGAAGCGGAGAGGGGTCAATTCATTTTGTTGCTCATACCCCTTCCTCTCTTACACAGTCCAGGATCCTAAGCAGGGAGTAACGCCGCCCACAGTGGGCAGGTCTTCTGGCCTCAACCAACAAAATCAAGAAAATTCCTACCAAATATTGCCGTTTGCTTCTCTCTCTAGCTTCACCAAGCCGACATCAATAGTCATCGGCATTCCATTTTTATTCACTTATCGTTATCAGTGTAGATAGACTTTCTAGTTGCGTATCTGTTTATAACCCAATACTACTTTTTGTTTGCTGCTCAAGCAGTCCTCACTTGACTATGACTACAAATCAATTCTTTTGTGCTCTAAGAAATACTCTAACTTGCTGTCAAGTTTTAGCTCACGATGTAGTTTACTCTAGTGACTTCCCCCTGTGTCCGCGAGAAGAATAACTGTTCTGCTACTGTCGAGAAATGTCAGGTAGATAGCAATTGAAACAAATTAGCTGATGGCATTGTTCTGATCAGCCATGTCTTTAGTTTTTGTCTGTTTCATGTGTTAATTCTTGAAAGAGCAGTAGTAACACAGCCAGCTAGCAGAGTGCATTTGTCAGCTCCTTTTTGCATTCCTATTGAACATTATGTCGCATATTTTGATGTTGCTGTTGGTAGTTAGTTGGCTCCATGTTAAGGATCACTGTATCTTCTTGAATATTTTAATCATTATAGAATGTCCATGTGTATTCATGTCAAAATTAATTTTGCCTTGGATTTACTTCCTTGAGATTAGTTGGTTAATTCAACATCATTTTGATAACTATGAGAATTGAATAGCTTTTTCCATTCTCACATGTTTAATTTAGCAATGTCTATCAATATGATGTGGGGTGTAGCTGATTTTGTTTTTATCCATTGCAGTACATGCTCCTCCCTAGTATATTTAGGCCACTAAGTGATCATTCTTAAATTTGAATTTATGTTTACTTTTTTTATGCTATCTTCTATTCCTTATAATTATTCTGTTTTCTTTTTTGTTGCCCTGACTTTTCATGAACTTCTGATATTGATTGTTAATATGATCTAACTCCCTTCCCTTCCCTAGTCTCTAGATTTTATTTATATTGAAAATATTGTTCCCTTGGTTAATATCTTATTTCTTTTCTCTATATAGTGAATTTTCAGATGTCTTTCAGGTCCTTTACTGACAATGATTTTTTTCCCTAAGTCTGTTTATCTAAGACTGTATCTACCCTTCAATTTTGAACAATTACTTTTAAAAATATAAATTTCTGGGTTGCTAGGGTTTTATTTTTTTCTGTTTGACTTGGTTTTCAATTTTTAAATACCCGACTCCATTCCATTAAGCTTGATGTGTTTCATGTTTCATATTACCTGAATTTCCTAGACCTTGTTTTGATGCCAATCAAACTTCAGAGCAATTGAACCTTATTGCTTTGTTTTCCTTTCCTCGCTCTCTTTCCTTTCTTAGTCTTATGTTCCAACTGTGTGTGGGTTAAATCTTGTGATATTGTTCCACTGCTCTTAGATATTGGGTTCTAGTTGGTACAATTATGCTTTAGTTATTATTTAAATTTAAGTTTTGGACATTTCTTCTTATACCTTTAATCTTATTGAACCTTTACTTGCCACGTGTAGCCTATTGATAGAACCAACATTACTTGCAGGGTTTTTTTTAAGCATTTTCTTTTGATCAGTTCTTGTTTTCATCATTCACCTCCTGCTGTAGACATCTAGATAAGGACAGATGGGTTTGGAGAAAATTAAGAGTGCACTGTTCACCTGGGGTCTCCAGCCTCAGCCCATGGGAGGGAGCCAACTCTGGGCACTATTAATAATACTCTACTATTCTTGCAGACAGGAGCCTGGTATAGCTGTCCACTGAGAGACTCCACCCAGCAGTGGTTTGAAACAGATACTGAGACTCACCATCAAACATTGGACAAAGAATTGGAAGGTTATGGAAGAGTGGGAAGAACGAAGGACCTGGAGGTGACAAGAGCTTCACAAAAAGACCAACAGAGCCAACTGACCAGGGCCCAGAGGGGCTTGCAGAGACTGAAGCACCAACCAAGGACCAAGCATAGATTGGACCTAGGCCCCCTACACAGATGTAGCTGATGGGCAGCTCAGGATTCATGTGCATCCCCTAGTAAGGGGAGAGGGCTATCTCTGGTATGGACTCTGTTGTCGTCTGCTTTTTGATGACTTCCCCCCTGTTGGGACTTCCTGGCCAGGCCACAGGGGAAGAGAATGGATGCGTTTGGTCCTGATGTGACTTGATGTGCTGGAGTGAGTTAGTGGGGGAAGGAAGGTTCGCCTTTTCTGAGGAGTAGGGGAGGGGGAGAGGGAAGAGGAAAAGAGGGTGGGAACAGGTGGACAGTGGGGAGGGGGGCCACGATCATGATGTAAAGTGAATAAATTAATTAATTTTTAAAAAGAATATACCATTCCTTCATAGTTTACTTTGAACCATATTTCCTGTTTCCCTGGTATCATTTCAAAGGGAAGTGTCACACTTGCCTCTTCTTAAGACTTTGGATGTCATGTGAAAGGTGGAGGCTTCGGGCTATGTTGTAGCCCATTAAGGAAGAGCTAGCCAAAATGATGGACTCTGAATTCTACCACCAGCACTGGGTGGAGACAGGTCTACCATTTTGGTCTACTATTGTCTCTCCTTTAAGAGTTACTCCAGGAGACCAGGCAACCAACTGTCTAAGAGACTACCCTTCAGGAAAATTGATTCATCTAAAACCTTGCTATGGATATGGGAAGAATAATTATCCTTTAAATGAGATAATGTAGGTATACCTCTCCAAAGCCTCATTTCCTATGCAGTTGCTTACAGATCTTCACTGCTAAGCCTACTCACTTCTGTGAGTTCTAATGATCTCAGAAGGCATACTTTTTCCTTCCTTTTTCAGTCTGAAATCAAAAGACATAATTTTTTTCCCTCTTCTTCCCTGTTTGCAGCAGCTGCCACGATGGACAGCTTACCTGCTGTGTAGTTTTTCTTCTCAAATCCCAATAAAGTTGTCCATGAGCTATGTTCCATGTCAGTTTAGAACTTCTCTTATTAACAAGACTAAGAACCTAGAAAGTGAACCCAATAACACTGTTCCATATTGGCTGCCATTTTCTTTTAGGAGATTTAATTATTATAAGTATTTATATTGTAAGTATTATAAATTAATTGTCTGATAACCCCAAACAGTATGCTTATTTTTCTCTTTGGATGCTGTTTTCTCTTGCATAGTCTGTCTTGTCATTTGATTGTTGGTGAAAACAGATAGCAGCTGTCAAGAAGTAAGAAACAGTATACCAGCTTGAGATTTAAGTCTGTCTTGCTGGGAGACAGGCTGACTTTAGGATTTGCCATCCTTTTGGGGATCAGAGGTTTTAGGCTCTCTTGTCTTTTTCTTTTGTTTTTCTGGGATTTCTCTTCAAACTTACTTTTTTAAAAGTCTAAGGCCTGTAGCTCTCTTCAGTACATAGCCTCACGCATTGTTAATGTGTTAGAATCCCATTGACATAGAGACAGTGGCAGGAAGAGGAGACATGCTCTGTAAACCCGTGGCTAACCATCCGCCTTAATGTTTTCATGTATTTGTTTAGGGAAAGAGTAAATGTCTTTAACAGTGAAAAGATAAAATATTTCTCATAATACTCCAAATTGAATCATTATTAAGTCATGGCTATGTCTCCAAACTAAGGTAATATTTAAAACATTAATATTTCAATTGGAATGAGAAAAGTGTTATCCACATTGCCAAGGAGGAATAAATCCTGGAAAGTGTCCTGGTTCACTTCTATATTGTTGTTAATAAAACATTGAGCAAAAACAACTGAGAAAGAAAGGGTTAATTTGGCTTATGAGTTACAGTCCATCATCATCAGGTGAAGCCAAAGCAGGAACCTAGAGGGACAGTGTTGCTACAGTGGGCTGGGCCCTCCTATATCAGTTGGTGATCAAAACATGCCCTACAGACATGCCCACCATTCAATAGGATGAAGTCAGTCATTCAGTTAAGGTTCCCTTTCCCAGAAATTTCAAGTTGGCAAGTAAGATTAGCCATTTATTATAGGGATGTGTTCTTACTTTCAGAGCACAGGTAAAAATACAAGGAATAGGCAAGAAGCTGTACTGACAAGTTCCAACTCCACAAATATTGAGGAACCACTTATTATTACCATCATCATCATGATCATCATCATCATCATCACCACCACCACCACCGTCATCATCATTATTTCTCAAACACACGAAGATAAACTTCTGACTTGAATTAGAATGACACCCACACTTGCCCAAAGCATCAATCTCCTCTTTGCTCTCCAACTGGTCAGCCAGTTCACTCTCTGAGATAAACGACCACAACCCTACAATATGCAAGCAATTCATGAAGCTAAATTCTCACTTAGGATACCCAATGGTTTAGTATATACTGGGCAGTAGGCTCTTCCTGGTCTGCAAGCATCTCTAAAGTCCTTGGCATCAGTGATGTCAATGATAACCAGACATCTGGGCACAGTGCTTCTCTATCACATGCCATGCCAGAAGCCCCCCTCCCCTACAAAAAAAAATCAAGCAAAAATTTCAGTATATACGATCTTAGCTTCACAAAAAGGTAGGGTTAATTTAGACAAATAAAAGGTGTTTTCTTTGAGCAGCTACCTGGCAACGGTTTCGAGATGTTCTTTCATAATGGTTTGAATAATTGAGTACACCCTCCACGATACAAGATCTCCAGGCTGATAAACAGAAATTGTGTAACACTAATTTGCTTAGCCCTGAGTCATGTTTCACGTTTCCTCCACCCTTCTTAAAAAGAGAGGGGGGGGGGTGGTGAACCAAAATAGTCACTAAAGGATCTAAGAAATGGTGATTGACCTATAGATTTTGACTGACACTGATGGAAAGGACTTTAGTCTTGAACTGCAAAGCTATTCTGTTTCTGCCACAGCAGGGATCTTGATCAGCTGTTGGTTTTAAAGTTCAGCCAGTGGCACATTCTGTTATGACTTAAGAGGATTGCTAATGGCTGGCTTTCTCTTCAATCTCTCATAAAATTTAAGGTAGAGACAAGGGTTTGGGCAAACCATGAAGAAATCTGATGAAATCTTTCTAACTGAACGGGCTTGAAATCAGTTATCAGAACAATACTTTGTTCTTGACCCATCTAAATGGTGATTTAATTTATTTTTGAGGAATATCTTAACTACAAGCAAAATTTCAAGACAAGGAGTGAGGCACCCTAGCTCAAAGCCAAGGGTACAACATAAAATTAATAGAGGAATCCATACAGCTGGTAAAATGAATAGGTGCTTCAGTTGTCACCTGAAACAGGATTCTAAATGTAAAGCCCTGCTGATGCTGAACCTTTCACAAGAAGTCAAAATTCTTTGGCATGCCTTTTTGCTTTTGGTACATGTCAGTAGTAACATTTAAATTTTTTTCTCTGTGAGTGTGTGTGTATGTATGATGTGCATCGTGTGTTTGTGTGAGTGAACACACTGTGGTGCACGGAGATCAGAAAACAACCTTGGCTCTTGGTCCTCACATCCCACCATTTTTAAGATTGCAGGGGGGAGGGGGAGAGTTGGGGGGAGGGGGGAGGGGGAATCTCTATTTTTAGCCATTGAGTTCACCAGGCTAGCCCGCTGTTGAGCTTCTTAGAGTCTCCCGTCTGAGCCTCCCACTTCACTAAAGGAGCACTGGGATTACAGATCTAGGCTACAGCACCCTGGGTTTTTTGTTTGCTCGTGTGTTTGTTTATTTGTTTTTGTTTTGTGTTTACGGGTTCTGGAGATCCAGATCTCTTGCTTGTGCGCAAGTTCTTAACCCACCTAGCTATCTTCCCAGCCGTATTAGCAGGGTTTTCCAAGGAGTCTGCATACTGCTTTTCAGGATGACTGTACTTATTGATATTCCCACGAAGAAAGGCCGAGACCTCTCTTTTTCTTTTATCTTTTTTTATAACATTCATCCTAATTCAAGTACGGCTTATTGTGACTATAATTTGCATTTCTTTGATGACGTGGCGTATGAACACAAAACCCCTGTGTTCATTGCAGCACTGTTCACAGTGGCCAGGTTATGGGATCAACCTAAGTCTGCATCAGTAAGCCAGTGTAGATGGAAGAGGAAGCGCATTTGCATGAGAGAATGCTGATCGGCCATTTAAAAATATGGAACCTTATCATTTGTGGTAAGTAAAAGATATTAGGGGACATCGAGTAAAATAAGCCAAGCACAGCAAGACCTATGGCCGCCTGAGTGTGATGGGTCCACATGGTAGCACTCATATGCAGAGTTCAAAAGGCTCAACCTGTCAGTATAGTAGATTGTGCTTACAAAGGGGTGGGGGAGCCACTAGAGAAGGCTGGTCAAAATTGTAGTTAAGTGTCTGGGACATCTTTCTGTTTTCTAGTAAATGTAAGATAGCTGTGCTAAGCAATATCAGAGCGAAGAATTCAAAATATCTAGAAAAATGTTGACTTTTTAATATGAAAATCTTAATGAATGTATGATGTGATAGCTATGCTAAGAATCTGGTTATTAAATATACACATGTATCAAAACATCACACACTGCCCCACATATACATAACTATGTGGTAATTAAAAAATAGATGTCAAATTCTAATGATAAATTTAAAATGTAAGTATTTTTAAAATAACGTATTTTGTAAAAAAAAAACACTTTTAAATTTATAACTGAAAAATATAGCACTTTCTAAGGACAGCTTACTAGATGCTGGCATTTCTACTAAGGATATAAATGATGGCAGTTTGGAGAAAGGGCTGCTGAGAGCCTCCTGTCTTCCCCCCCCCCCCGTATAAATGGGGTGTTAGTTCCTTTCAGGTTTCAAGAAAGGTATCAAAAGATAATGACAAGAACTTTAAAATGGGGACCAACCACCACTATCCCAGGACTGAAGGGCTTGGAGTTTCAAGCAAAGAAAGTTCCAAAAGCACAGGAGGATTTTGTTCCCTCCAGAAGTCGAGGAGTGTTCATCATTCCGGTGTCAGAGTGATGATGATGTCAGTCAGTTATCACAGAGTGGTCCCCAGCACCAGTTACTCTTCAAGTCTCCTGGGTCATAACTTGAGCCTTTCCCTTCCAACCTGCCTTGCCCTCTGCAGATATCCAACCCCCAATCTCACTGCTAACCATAGACAGTCAGTTGCGCATATCCAGGAAACCTCTGCAGCTATCCAGCCGTGCACTCTGTCCTCCCTCCTATGCTCCCCAAGCCGGCCACAGTACTGCCCCTTGCTAAGGACATGCGTCTACAAGTCTCTCCTCACTTGTACTGCAGTTTTCTTTTCTATTAACACTCACCTCTGTGAGGTTCTCATCAACATAAAAACATGTTATCGTGCCCATCTGAAGACACACACACACACATACACACACACACACACACACAAGCACACACAGAATGTGTGTACATCTCCCAGATCTTTCTGCTCCTATTAAGGAGCTTCCGGAGCTTTCTGTCCTAGTCTTCTTCTGTACTAATATGAAAGTCACGTTTCTGTGCTTAGCATGTGAGAATTATTCATTTGCAGGCAATTAACAGTGTCATTTAGCTGAACACCATGATCAAATATCACTCTTGATCTTCTGTGCCACATTTGACACATTTAATCACTCTCCTCTAAAAATATCTAAATTGGCTTTTAGGTAACTCTATGAATCTCGCGAGCCAATCTCCTGTTAATACGCCTCAACTCTGCAAGCAGGCTCATATTAATTATCCCGAGTATTTTTAGAGCTGTTCTCCCAAAGAGTTGCTCGAGACACCTCTGAGGCTGCCTCTTCGGCTTTGCTCCTTTTTGACTGAAATCAAAGCACCAGCTAATATCATGGATGACTGGACATAGCTGGGTCAGTGATCTTGTTCACAGACTGGGACTTCTGTAACAACCCCTAGTGAGTTTAAGGAACCAGGAAGTCCTAAAGCTTTCTGGAGTTTTTAATGCATCACCTTGGACAGTTGGCGGCACTCTGTGAGTGATGCTGTCCAACCGGGTTCTGAATCTCATTGCTATACTGTTATTAAAATGAGTGCACATCTAGAAAAGCCACTGACACACGTCAATGGCATTACACGGAGGCCAGGTGTCTTCATTCGCATCCTGCACAGTGACCCAGCTCTGTCCTCAAAAACAATGTTGCATTCCATAGAAATGGACCAGATTTCTCTCGACAGCATATTCCACCTCCCCTGGCCTGCACCAAGCAATGTTGCCCTAAAGGCGTTATAAACTGCCTCCTATCAGTGCCACCAACTGGTGACCAAGTCCATGAGCCTGTAGGGGGACAGTTCTCATTCAAACCACAGGAGAAGGGACAACCATAGAGAAGGCCTATTCGTCCTGTCCTAAACACTACAGGGCTGCTGATAAGGACCATGGTCACCTGGCTCAGATGCTAGCTCCTACTGTGACATCAGTAGGTTGTCCCTTCAATGGGCACTCATTTTCTGAATGTCACTTATTCTCTGTGAACTGCATAGGCCCAAGGTTTCGTGAAGAGGCTGAACTTGGCCCCCAGAAAGGTAACCTTTGACTGCACATACATTCCCACAGGCAGGCTGCGAGTGTGACCTCTGGATAACCCTGGGGATAGGATTCTCCTAGCCAGCAATTCCCAAAGGAATCGTAGGTTTATAGGGAGGGTGTGTCTTCAAGAGATTCCTCCCAGCATGACTACCCTCAGAGAACCAGGAGTCCTGAAAACATTGGCACGGGTAGAAATTAAGGCTGGGTCCTTCGCCCGTGCAGCTAGCTGAAGGAATGGTTGGCACATCTCAAACAGGGAATACCATGTTTACAAAGGCAAAGAACAGAAAAAGTAACAGCGGTGGCTGTCCAACCGGTGGCCATGAAGGTGAGGGTGGAATCTGGATGGGAGGGATGGGAGAAATTAAATGATGAAGGTAACAATGCTTTTAAGAAAGGCACTAGCTTGGGCTGGAAAGCCTCTTCAAAAGCAAAACAAGCTGATATTCAAGAGAAGAGAGAGCCATAGCATAAGAAAAGAGAAAGGGCCACTGCAGGCTGTAGGGTTCCGTCACTCACCCTCCACCTCACACTCCCTGGAGGGCTCATGTGGCACCCTTCCATCCTGCCATCGGCCTTCAAGCCCACTTGTCTGTCCAGATGACGTCTGAGCCACGCCGCCCTCCAGTTCTGAGCTACAGTCTCCTCAATCACATCACTGTGGGGCCATCTAGAATGTTCTTTGAAACCAGATGTCTGACTGCCACGCCTTCTCCTGGTCCTTGCAGTGTCCCCCAGCTTCACAATAAAGATCTGGACCCCCCCCCCGAATCCAGCCTCCTCCTCCTCTCTGCTTTGTTACCCAGCATTCCAGAACCCTACGTGCTGCAGCTTATAGTTTCTCCTCACTGCTGTGCCTTGCCAGGTCGTCACTGCCTGTGCATGTCTCTACAGCCACATTCCTCCTACCAGTCTTCCAGGAACTCTTGACTCTGAGCCACTCTATCAGTCTCTGGCCCAATGCCCAGCTTAGAGTCCCCAGTGGTCTGCTCGCTGGGACGTAACATGCTCATTCTCTGTGGTGTTTGGCAACTTGCTTCTACGTCACTCATTAAATATGGGGCAGAATGGAGGAGAGTCATTCAGCATCGCTGAGTCTTGGAATTACAATATCGAAAAAAAAAACAATAATAATTGTAAAAAGCCATACTGAGACGTCTTTAGGTTCTGTATCCACAGGCTAGACAAAGGGCAGGTTAGAAGTATGTGAAAAAGAAAAGCACAGTTCCGTACTGTACATCCATGCGTTGTTGTTGCTGCCATTTTGTGAAAAATACAGCATCACTACTTATACAGAGAATACCCTGGCGTGGGTATCAGAAATATTCTAGAGATGACTTAAATGATATGGGAAGATAAACGTAGGTTTTATACAAATTCTAACCATTTTCTAAAGGGACCTTGTTGTTCTTGGGTGTGAGTATATGTGGAGGAGGCTTGGAACCAATTCCCCATGGATACAAGGGAAGAATATCTAAGGAAAATAACAGAATGTCCTATTGGCAGTGGGGACTGCTTAGAAGGACTCCTCTCAGTTTATTTCTCCTGCAATATTATTATCCTAGCACTGTTGCTGTGTTCAGTGTTTCTGACTGTCTCCCCTGGGAAGCTACAGAGTCCTCAAGGGCATTAAGGAGGCTCTCATCATCTTTGAATCCACATCAAAGAGCGTGTTGCCTGCCCCATGGTTGCTTTCATTAAGAACATGACAATGGAAGATGGAAGGAACGCAGCAAGTCAATTAGATGCTTTTCAACCTTAACAAGCCGAAGCTCCTCCCACGTCTGCCTGGGCCACTTGGAATGTAGTCCATATAGATTTGTGAATCGCTGATGATTAGTGTTGATCAACAATGAAATATTCAGAGAAGCCCAGACTAGAACGTTACAAAATTTTGGGGAAATCAGAATAGAAATAATTGCTAAACTCTGTTTTCTGCTAACAATGTCTTTCCACAAACATTTATTAAAAAAAAAAATAATGAGGCAGTGGAAGAACTTATGAATGGAAATATCTCTGCTAAGCCAGAAACGCCTGAAGAGCTCAAATGCTAGACCACTCAAGAAGTGTCTTAATCGCTGTGAACAAGGCTCTCAGAAAATGCCTCCTGCCCGTCCAGATGCACTCTTGGTGTCCAGGCATGACTTGTAGCTGCTGCCTGACCTGCCATCTTGGGTTCTTTGAGAGAGATAAAACATATGTGGCAACCCCACACCAATGGGGTTGGACAGAGGCTCAAGGTCAACACCCACCGTGGTCAGTGAGGCAGGTGCTTTGAGAATTGGCCTCAGAGAGAAGCACCATAGGGTTCCATGCTCCATCATTACTTTCTGGAAGGATTAATTCTATAGCACAATTAAGTAGAATTTTAATAATATACTAGGAATAGAATGTAAATATGCATATTTCATATGCAAGAGATTTTATAGTCAGAACATCCAATCACATTCTATCGATATGTAGGAGACAGGATCAAGGCTCCACAGGTACTCTCCAAACCCACAATGCCACAGTAGCCACAGGACACACAGTCCTCTTCCCTAACAGCCACAGCTCTCACAGTATCCTTAGTGCACTCCTTGAGGGGCACCCCTGCCCACACTGGAGACATTTTAACCCTCTGTTTTCTTTCCCACACTGAAACTCCTTGGAATACTGGCTTCTGTTGCCTTTCTGATGTGTCTTTCATTCGCTACCTCTGCCCTGTCAGGTTTCCTTGTCAGGGTGAAAATGCTCTTGTCAGGGTGACTAACCATTTCTCCCTTATCAGAAGGAATGGCAAAGTTTCCCTTGTCTGAAGGTGGATCTGTCACCTTGCACACACTGTCTGCTCAGTGTTGGAGTAACATCCTCTGCAGCCCCCGGCCTCAGTCCGCTCCCAGTTCCTGGTTGCTCACACTCAGCCTCCTCTTCCGGTTTCCTACCATGCGTTCTCCTTTGAAGCAGCACTTGTGGTGGTTCCCTAGAACTTGAGTGTCTACTACAGGTTCAGCATGCAAACCTTCCTGCTGGCCTCTGCACAAAGGTGCTAACAACTCGGGTCTTTTCACCTGCAAAGCTGAAATGTTTACATTGGTCCTTGCTGTGGCCCTGCACCTGAGGCTTCAATCAGCTTCCCAGGGCCATGATACAGACCCCTTCAACCCTCAGAACACACAAGTTCCCCTCAGCAGCACCCCATTGGCTATACCCCTTCATCCCCAGAGCGTGATGTAGAACAGCGGCAGACTGTGGCTTTTCATCCTCCTTTGGTGCAATCTAAAAGGATTTCCTAAGGAGAAGTGAGAAGATTTGAGGCAGGAGGATTACCATGAGTTCAATGTCAGTATAGGGTACAAAGTAAGACTGCAGCAGCAGCAGCAGCAACAGCAGCAGCAGTCATGAAAGAATGGAGGAAAAGAAGGGGGGAGGGAAGAAAGAAAGGAGGGAGGGAGGGAGGGAGGGAGGGAGGGAGGAAATTATTCCTCTATTTCCACACCTAAGATTTCAAATTTATTGGCATGAAGTTTTTCCTAATCTTGTCTTATTTTCTTTGTAAGATCCCCCTGTCTTCGCCTCACTCCCTGTACACGCTCACCTACACACACACAAACACGCATAGTTTATTTACAAAGACTCACAATTTTGCTCTTCTTTTCACATGCTCCACTTTGTGTTTCTCTGGATTTTTTTTGCAGAAGCTTGCTGCTGAGTTGGGGTACTCTGATGGAAGAGTGCGTTTGCTTTTCTGGATCCTCCCCACTGTGGCTCAGGGCAGGTCCCTATGCTCTACACCCTGTGTCAGCCACTGGGGTTATTCCTCTGTGCCCACACCACCACACTCTCTCCTCATACCCATTTCACTGTGTAAATGCCTGCTGAAAGCACAAGAATGGGGGGAAACAAAGAAATGTTGTTAAATACAGATGTTCCCCAACTTAATCAATGTAGACTTTTGTGAGTTTTTGTTTGTTTGTTTTACTCTATGATGGTGAAGAAATGACACTAAGGCCGTGAAAACCACTCACATCTCAAATTCTGACCTGTGGTATTTCCCAGGTTCGCTAAGTATGAGGCAGGATTGCATGAGTGCAAGCCATGGGATACCTGGGTTACACCCTGGGCACCCTAAAAGAAGGAGGGGAGACTGCTGTAGCCCTGCAGTGCGTGTTGCTGCAATGCTGTGGTGGTTAGGAGGTTGGGTATATTGATATCTTAGAATTATTAATATCGACTTAGGATGTTACTAACTCCTGATGGATTTTTAGGGGCATGGCTCTTCAGTAAGTCAGGAAGCACATGTATCAAAGGTGAGGCCTTCCCCAATTGGAAACCATTTATTGTGCCTTTCCAGGGCATTCTTCATGGTTGTGAAGTGTCGCTTCCTATGCCTGGCTATGAGCCCAGGACCCGGAGGACCTCAAGAAAATGGAATTCCAAGCATTGTTGATGGCAGGTACCCTGGCACTCAGGTGGGAGAAGAAGGTATTCGAGTCCCTGCTGTGGAGAGAAGCCACTGAGCATCTTGTAGGGCTCTGGGGATGCTGTTTTCCTTTCAGCACAGGAGTCTGCAATGTTTCAAACAAGTTACCCACTACTAATGACACTGAACTGCTTCTTTAGTCCTATGTCTGCTTTTGATCCTAGGGAAACTTTACTAATATGTGAAGAGAGAGGGGGGTGAGAGAGAGAGAGAGAGAGAGAGAGAGAGAGAGAGAGAGAGAGAGAGAGAGAGAGAGAGAGAGAGAGAGAGAGAGTTCTCCTCCATCCATATGGAGACAGAGATTCCCCTTGGAGGCCATTGCTGTCTCTTAGCTACACAGTTGGTCATCCTAGGTCCATGCTCACAGCCTCCGCACACTCAACCGCTAACCTATGTAATTACATGATTGGGAAAAAAGACCTTTAGGATTGACATCCTCATGAACCTGCCCGGACACCAAAGACCTTATGCCTACTTTTAGAGTCAGCTGGCATAGGTGGGCAACACTGCACCACAGTGACTCTGCCTTTCTCCAAGGCCCTCATGGATAGGTGCTACACGGACTGAGTGCTGAGTCATGCACACCAGTGTTCTAAACACATCTACCACAGAACATGGTAGAGGGAGTATGTAATTCCTACTGGGTTTAATCCACTATCTTTATGTCAGTCAACAATTCAACACAATTTTATGAAAGAATCATTTTAATTTGTATTCATAGTTACTAATATTATTTTAAATTGTATTGTGAGAAAAACATGCAACATGAGATACATGTTCCTAAATTGTCAATGCCACATACGGATTTTGGGGACCCAGTCATGTCATGGCTAGTTGGTTGGTAACTTCCCATCTCTTCCCACTCACTCCTGCTTCTTTTAGGGACTCTGACTTGACTCTTTTGCCACTTCGTATGTGAAATCATGCACTCTTTGCTCTTCTGGGAGCTTACCTCACATTGCCAGCCTCTGCTCTGCCATGTCCTTCAATATGGCATCTGAGTTCCTTGTCAGTTAACGTTGAGAGACAAGTTGCCTCTCTTCAGCACTTTGTAGCATTGTTCTCGGTAAACACTATGTTCAAACAACTGAACGCACACGGATGGTTGAATAAGTAATGCAAGGAGATGTGATATGCAAACAGTTCTGTCAGCAGGAGGCCCACCCAGGGACCCTGTGTCAAAAGGGAGCGAACCAGTCCAAGTAAGAGAGGGGAGCAAGTGTCAGTTCCCAGCTGAGCCAATGAGAGACTTTGAACTTCCCATAGAGTTCTGCTCTCACGCTGAGCAAGACTTGGATTCTAGAATAGTAACCTAGTTAGAGTCACTGTCCACAGACCAGTAAAAGATCAGTGACCAGAAGCACCTGCTTCATGGAACAGAGCCAAACAGCACAGGAATTAGAACACTGCAGCACCATGTCTGAAGCTGTAGTTTAAACCATACATCTGAGGGGAAGCTGCCATCCAGTGCACCCAACCTGGTGACAAGTGGTGAGGCTGACTTTGACCTCTAATGGCGAACACTCCTCATATGAGAGAAGTGATGGACATCTGGTCCCCAGAAGAAACTTGCCCAGGCCTGTTTTTTTTTCCTCTTTCATCAGACCTCCCTCCCGTATATGGTTCCACCTACCCCCCAGAGCCCTCACAGTGCATATTTCTGACCAGAGAAATGTCATTATTTCTAGGACAAGCCTCACGCAGAGACACAGTCAAGCTATGAGTTCCATGTTCTCTTTCCACCCGTGTCATACATATCACTCCTAGTGTCAGGGGCCTCCTTCCACGAAGCCCTGGGGAGCAGGTGTGTCAATCCTATACAAAAGACTAATGTTCTGATTTCTACCTTACAGAATCAGCAGGAAGTTCATGCAGCCCTTACTCTTTCAGCTTTTAGGAGTCAGCACACTGTGAAGGGACCTGCAGCATTTAACTGTAGTGGGAAAACTAGGATGTTTTCCGGCTCATGCAGAATGGGAGGAGAAGTCCAAAGAGCGGTTGGAAAGGAGAGACATTTCAGGAAGGTCGATGCACTAAGGTGCCTCAGTTTCTATCCTGCCTTCAACTTGTGGGCTCGCCTCAGATGCTGGATGAGTAGATACCACCCATGGGGGCAGGACTCAGAGGCAGAACCTGCAGCATGATTTTCCCAGAGCCCTCTTTTGTCATGGTTTCCAAGTATTTCAGTAGTAAAAATAAAATTCGCATTCTCGGCCTCAGATCATTGATACAGTGCTAAAATTATGAAGACACTATTCTAAGAATAGTGAGCTGGAAGGTTCTAATTAGCGGCAGGATAACTGTTCTAAATTAAAACCTGGCCTTTTTGAGGGGGGAAAAGAAAACAACAATTGCAGCAGATGAATGAAACATGTTCATTAAGTATGAGGCAATGGAAATGTTGATGCGGCAACTAGAGAAAGACGACTTCCTTAGAGAGCAGCAAGAATCTCAGACTCCTGGACAAAAAGCCCTTGTTTCCCACACGTGGGACTCGCGAAAGTTCCCGAGAAAAGGATCAGGACACAAAAACCCTCCCCCCCCCACCCCCAACAAAAGATGCAAACCTTAGCTGTCTACATTTGTGCAACACATCCATGGCAAATGCGGCCAACAGTAGCCATTTCCCCCACGAAGGGCGCAAGCGATCACAGTGAGTGGCACAACCAAAGAAGAGGATGTTCCTACAGCACCAGGGCTGAGGAAGCAAAATCACCAGTGTAGAGCACATCACGGGACCCAAGAGGACAGCGATGGGCAACATGCACCTGATTACACAAACACCTGCTGAGTAGAGCCTGAGCCACTGGGACAATGGCAGCTGCCAACCGCTACAACCAAACACATGGGCTCGGCATTGCTTTCTTAGGAGAGCACTGCATTGTTTTCATCTTTAACCCATGCCACGAGGAGGATTTCTTCTATCTGAAGGGAAGGCGTCATCGCTCAAGCCCTAAGCGTCCTTCTAAGCGTGGTTATCCTACAGACCCAGCTCAGTAGTCTCTTCCCCGAGCTTTCCAACTCCTTTACACTGTTTACTATCTTCTCTCCAAAATTCTCTTCTTCAAGATAAAAATTAAAGAACTGTGTTTTGCTCCATTGTCCACAAGTGTACCCCAGTGTTATAGAGGGGCATCTTGAGGGCATGGTCAATGTGTCAGAAGCAAGAGGCCCTGTGGGCCATAACTCTGGCTCCCTACTCAGGGTTTGACCCTGTTTAAAAGGTCACTTAAACCCCTGGGCACTGGAGTTTTCATTAAAACACTAATACATTGATAAGAATGCATTGTTGCTAAAGATTAAGGCAATCTTAATGAAGAAGGGTGCATTTGAAGGGGGAATAATGATCATTATCATCAGACTGGGAGCGGAGGGTGGGTTCTAATTCTTTTCAGCGGGTCAGAGCTTATATGTAGAAATCTGCGTGTAGCAGAAGGAAGCGGCCAGTTGAAAATAGGACAGTTGTGAGGTTGTCTCCAAACTGGACAAAGGAATGGATTAGGTTCTTCTGTGACTTCTGCTGCATAAATTAGAATATTTGAGCCACTGAAAAGAATACCATCCTTTTAATGAATGGAACTCATTCAGAGGAAAAGACAGACGTTCGGGGAGTCTCAGCCTGTTCCCACTGTCTGTGGGACCCTCGGGAGTCTACCTGGAGCTCCGTGCTTTGGCACAGAAGGATTGAGCCTGAGAGTAACTGACCGACCAACCACTTGCTCACTGTCTTTCAGACATATTTCTAATTGAAGGCTGCCCCACATAGGTTTTCCCAGGCGAGAAAAATCAACTGGCTCTCCCATTGCAGCTGGGCACTTCCCAGATCCCCCTGGGAAGCCCAAGCACAGAAGGGAGGTGTGTGTTGCCCTGTGGTCCTGCAGACCAGAGAGTTATGTAACGGGGTATCTGGAGTTGGCATCCATGAATGGACCTTTAGTTTTACAGAGGCCCTGGTCCCCACCACATATCATTGGCTCAGGAAGGTGCAGAGGTGGGGAAAGGTCAAGGCTGTCAGCTCTTGGATAAGCCCCTATTACCTGCCAGGAGACAAAAGCTTCTTTTCTATAATCCTCTTATGTTAAGGCTCCTAGCTAGCTCGGGACATTCACAGAAAGGGCCAATAAGAAGTCCCACTCAGTCAAGGGCCTCCCCCTGGGAACAATGCTGTGGTGGAATTGCCTTTGTTAGGGGAGATAAGATGTTGGGATCTAATTTAGAATCCCTTGTCCTGACACTGACGTCATCCTTCTCCACACAGGTGAGGTAAGTGGCTTTGTTCCGGTGGAGTCCCAGTGGGGCTTTGTCTGGTTACTGTGTCTGCGGGATTCCTAGCTCTCCTTTTGTGACTCTGGGGTTATTTTCCCACACGTTACATAAAAATAGGGGACCATGATCCACAAAGGGAGAGATGCTCCCCCATCCTGACTCCCAGACCAAAGTGGGCTGTCTTCAGAAGATCAAGCAAAGGCCAGCACTCCTGCGCCTGCCTGTGGAAGGTCTAGTTCTGGGGCCAGGGCCCAGGCCTGTTCAGGGTGAGAGTGAGATGGAAGGAGTGGAGGGAAGTGTCCTTCTCATCACTCTGGGTCTACAAACTTGGCCTGATGCTCAATGCTCTCAGTCACGGCGGAAGTACGCACGCCACCCGGCACATCTGCAAGCATGCCGTTAGGTCTGAGGTACGGGTATGGTTAGGACGAGAACACCACCGCAAGGTTTTCCACAGACTATAGCATCGGCGCAAGCCAAACCAAGTGGGACTCACGGACTACAGGGAATATCACATTCCTTTTAAATATACGCTTCCCCTCAGGGAAGAAAATCTTTGAGTCACCGGGATGAGAAATAGATCACACGCAGGTGGGGAGAAAGCACCGTGGAGGTTGGAGTGAGAAATATTATCCGCCTCCCCCCCCTCTCCCATAGTCTGGGCATTTAAGTGCTTCCTCTTCAGTTGTTGACACCATTTGAGAAGGTTTAGGTGGTGGAGCCTTGTTGGAGGAAGAGTGTCACTGGGGGTGAGTCTTCAGTCTAGGAGTCTTAGCCACCTACAGTTTTTTTTCTCTATGCTTCACGCATGTGGTTGAAGTATGGGCTCTCAGCTTCCTGCCTCCTTAGAGCATGAGGAAGCTTGGGTTTCCTCATCATAGGTTCTGTGACTCTCAAAGTCAAGGGCATCCCAGATACCAAACCCGGGTTACTGCTTACACAACTTCTCAGCCATTGTGTACACAGCTAAAAGAAAGAAGGCAGCCAAAATGGATTCAGAAGGGTTTCTGCCGTCCTCTGCCACTGACACTGTTGTCACATAAAGGAGAGAGATGTCACGCAACAGATCTGGTACCAAGAGGTTTGTTTGGGGGAAGGGAAGAGGAGAGGATTTCGGGACTGAGTGGGCCATGAGGGCACAGAGAGAGAGAGAGAGAGAGAGAGAGAGAGAGAGAGAGAGAGAGAGAGAGAGAGAGTAAGTATAGGAGGGGAGAAAGACACAGGGACACAGAGAGACAGGCAGAGGCAGAAGATTTTCATTCTGAAATATCATCTAATGCCCTTCTGAAGCAAGCCGTGCTGCGCGCCTGAGATGGTGAAGGAAGCAGGGATCCTTATCTAAGGAGATGGTGTGATGAAGGCTGTCCCCACCTTCCCAGGCTTGACAGAGAGAGAACAGCAGCTTGTAGTGTCTCTCATATCCAAGAGATTCTAAGGCAAACACTTGTTTCCTGCTACAAGGATAGAATGCTGTCCTTTCAAAACACCCTTGGTGGCCATCCTTTGTCCTTGGAGTGCCTGAGAAACATTGGAAACGCAAGGATGTTTTGAGGGGTGCCTCGACCTTTTTGCCAGCTTCTTTGGAGCATGTGTGGAGGCCTGGGCTCCCTGATCATCACATTCTTTTAGTCTCACAGCTGAGGGCATCCCAAGTGATGCTCACAGGTCATTTCTGTGGTGACATAGTCTTACAAAGCCAGAATCGCTACAGGCTATTTCCTGCCCAGAACCCTCCAGTCTTGCTTCTTAGCCCCAGATATCCCTGGCAGCCCAGATTATTGTTTCTTGTCTATCAACATGGCTTTACAGCCCCTCAGTGGGATTTTGTGAGTTTGGGGTGTTTATACATGTCCACCCAACAACAAAGCCCCATCTGGATTAGGAAGAGCAGCTTCTGTCTCACGCCAAAGTCCCTGAGCCTGAGATCCTTCAGGGGCTTAGTAAATGCTGCTGGATTTAAGTTCCTGGAAATGGAGTTCAGTTCTCTAAAAACTAGCATGTGTCAGACAGTGACATTTGGCTCGGGTGGGAGGTCAGTAGCGGACACCCTGCCACACAGCTTGTGCTGGTTAGGGGATCTCAGTGTGAGGTCCTGGGATGCTCCTCTCCAGGGAGTCACTGTCACCAAGCTCCCTGAGGCCCTGCTTCCCTGCCCCCCCCCCTTCATAGTGGGTCTGTGATGCACCTCTCTCACCTCAGAAGCCTGGCTTCTGGTGCCAGACATGGAGGAATTTCCTCTCCTCAGACCAGGGAGCCAAAGAAGGAACCAGGGATGTATACTGCCTGGGAAATAACAAAATTCTCTTGAATCCATCCAACTCTTACTGAAACTGACACCGCCTTCTCCAATTCATTTATTTTTATTTCCATAGCATTTCCTGGCAAGTGTCAGGAATTTATAGAAAAATTCTGGGAAATGAGCAAGGCGGATTCCATTGGATCCTGGTGTGTCTGAAGTGGAGAAATCTTGGGCAGCCATGTCTGTGGGAGGCTCTGGCCTTCTTGCCAGCTAGAGAGCAGGGGCATCATACAGAGCACTCGAATGCCTTTGCTGGCTTCAGTGTGCCTTTTAAAACAGGCTTCAGAAAAATGTTCTCAAAATAACATTGTGAATACATGAACTCTTTTGTGCAGTCACTGAGGATAAGAAAAAGGAAGTCTGTCTTACTGGTGGTCACAGGCTCGCGTGGACAAAGAGGCTTGTGCAACACTTGATGGTGCCTGGGGCTAGGGTCCCTACTCAGTCAGGAGATGTGAGGGAAAAGCCTAGGCGCTTGAGATAGGACCTGCTGGACAAAGAGCTCACTAAGCAGAAAGGGGCCAGGGCAGTGGCTTCCAGAAAGATACAAACCACCTGTCATCTAGAAAGTGAGGCAGGAATGAGAGGGCTGCACATTCCATTCATATGAGTGACAGGAAGAGCCTCAGTCAGGATTAGCATCTTGGAGTCTTGGGCCATAAGCCTTCTCTCATAAGGTGACTTCCTCTCTGTGTAAACTACCACTGTAGCCAAGTTACCTGACAGGAGCAACATAGGGAGAAAAGATTTATTTGGGTTTAGGGTTTCATAGGAAAGCAGAGAAGACAGTCCAGGAACCTGGGAAGACTGTGACTTTCAAAGACTTGGCCCAGTGATATATTTCTCCAGCCAGGTCCAATGTCCTTAAGTCCTTGCAGCCTTCACACCTGCCATAAGCCAGGGTTCAAGTTTTCAGAACAAACGTCCATGTAGGATCTCCCAAATTCCAATCCATGTGCACTGTCCCGGTCCCCAGGACATCTTGATGTGGTTGTGCTAGACTGGGCCTCATTAAGAAGTGCCTAGGGCTGGGGATATTGTTGAGGAATGGAGCACCGGTATGGCATGTATGTGGCCCCGAGTTCCACACTCAGTACCGCTCCCTGCCCCCATAATTCTAATTTTAAGATGTAAATGTTGGGTATCTCTACAGGGCAGGTCTTCATCTGATCTTGTGTCCTTATCAGATGAGATTACATACACCGAGGGGAGAGGGGAGAGAGGGCAGAGAGGGCAGAGAGGGCAGAGAGGGGGAAGGGGAGGGGGAGGAGAGGCAGAGACAGAGATGGAGACAGACGAGAGCAGCTGTGTAAAGGCACAACTAGAAGGTGGGATCAGACTAAGGAGAATGGCCTGAGGTGGAAGCAAGCCATCATCCCAGTTCCCAGTGAGGTGAGAAAACAGGTTTCCCTTGAATAAGACAGCCAGTGGATGACACTTTGTTAAGGGAGCCCAAGCCTGGTATTCAAAGCCTTGCAGAAGACCCCTAAGCAGGGGGCGCTGGGACTCGCCTGACACTGTTCTGGGAGGAAGCTGCCTGTGGGTCTAGGCATGATCTTCTAACAGGCCATCCGTCAAGAAGGCTATATTTCCTCCAGGCCAGTAGGTTTTTGAGAAACTAGGCCTAGGACCCATGTGTCTATACCAAAGACTAAGGTGCCCAGTCCTATGGAGGCAGCTTAAAACCACAACTCAACTCTGCTTTAAAAAAAAAAGAGGCAAGAGGAAAAGCAGTTATCACAGAATGTCATCTCTGGGCGGTGACATGGACTAAACAGCAACCTGTGCTTCTGCCATAATGCCACTTCGCCTTACGGCTCTCCCACTTCTAGACTAACCAACCCCGTTGGGTCCCCATCCTTATGAAGCTGGTGCTAAAGTGGAGCAGAAGTCCAAGGCAACAGAGAGAGGGTCATCTGTCTTCTCTTAGAGAAGTAAGGGTGGTGGGGTGATGTGAACGAGGGGGCTGTTCTGCCTCCTGATTGGGAAGCGTCAGGCCAGCGCCCTGGAGCCAATTCCCATCCTGTTCAGCTTTGTGAAAATGAGGAAGGCTGGCCCGGAAAGAGATGAGCAAGAAGGGCAGTTTGAGCAGCTAAGGATGCTCACAGCTGCTCAGTTAAACGACAGAGCGTTTCCTTCCAGAATGCACAGAGCATCATTGCACATCAGACATTACCATCCCTTCCCCCAGACAACTCTGCCCACTCCTGCTGCGTGTCAGCTTACAGCCTGGGCTGTGAGCACCTCACAGGCTCGCCAGCTAGAAGGACCCCATGATGCCTGGAGGCTGCCTGCCTGGATTCCCCAAGCCATTCATTGCGAATGGACCCACGGGATCCATCAGCTCCCTTCTGCGAACCTCTGAAGATGTCTTTCCTCAGGCCTTCCATTGTTAAGTTGCTGGGGGTGTGGTGGGTTTGGGGACTGCTGCTGCTTTGTGGCAGCCAGAAACTCATCACGTAAAACTCAGCTTTCACTAAAAGAGAATGAGGGCTCCTTTATTCCGAGTTTAACACAAATGAAAGACTGTGGCTCATGGAATGTGGGTTCGGGTTACTTCAACAGGCAGGCTCCTCCGTAGCATGGCTTACTTGAGCTTTTACAGTCACTGAGCAAAAGAAAGCCATTCATGGCTGCATTTGCCAGGTACAAAGGTGTGACATCAAGCCTGTAGGTTACTGCAGAGCAGGGAATTGTGCCCCGCCCTCCCCCATATGTTCCAGGTGCTAACACACAGACTTCGCAGCCTGGGGGCTTATGGACGTTAGATCTGACAAGTGGGTGGTCACAAGGCCATCAAATCATGACACATGCACTGGTAGCTATATCTCTAGGAGACTAAAGAGAAATAATGGTAATTCTGGGTCTCCGTGTGCTCAGTCCCCCTGTCCACAGTCCTGTAGTCTTAGCCGTCAACCCGTTTTCAATCTCAAAGACAAATACGTGCTCTTCAGAGAATTTCTGTCCACAGAGCAAAGGCTACAAAGATCAATATGCCAAGGCTTCCTGAGGCTAGGAAACCTGGAGCTGGGACTACAGGAAACGGTATGGGTACTGGGTCGTGAGCACCACCAGGCATCCTACCTATAGGCAAGCAAACTGCCTAAGCAGTATTGATCCCTACAGACAAAGGCTTCCTGAGCACAGAGCCCACATCTTCATTCAGTCCCCATGGAAACAAGCCTTCTGTAGATGACATGAGTAACACACACAGCTTCTTGCCATGTTGGGGACCATCCTAGGAGAGGCAGCGAGAGCCCTGTACTTGATTTTAGCTAGAGATGTGGCTGTCGTCTGGTGGAATCATAGCTTGTTGCAAGGACATATGTTACCATAGTTTACAAACCCCTTAGCTCACCTCTTTCATCTCTCCCAACAAGGGCAACGTGTTCAGTGGTTGTCCTCACATCCCCAGTGAGAAAGCCCCAAGCTTGGGGACTTACAGGAGATTCCTAAGGGCTGCGTAGCCAATTAAGAATTAAATACTGGCTCCATTTAACCCCAGTGTTACTCCCTGTACCGTGCCAAAAGAGAGGCACACCTTCCTTAAATAGCATAGCTTGAGAGCATCGTTTTGCATTCCATGGTCTTGCAGGGCTCCTCCTCAGGGTGCTAAGTTGTGACAGGCCCAGTGCCTATTAATAGCTGTGGCGATGTGTGTGCTGGCGCTCACTCACACATGGTTTCCAAGGGGGCAGGTGGAGGAACAAAGAACGCAGGAGGGTGGGGAGAGGCATTTAAGTTCAAGGAGAATTCCACAGCCTGAGGTGGCTGCACAGACGCACTGGTGACTTCCATCTATAGGCAGAGAGACTCAGAAAGAGCCTGAGACGCAAAAGCGTGACAGAGACACACGGCACTGAAAGACTATGAGCCCAGCTCTGTGTGAGCAGGAAACCAAAAGCTGTAGTTTGGTCACTGAATGTCCTCGAACAGGAGGTGGGGCCTGATGGGAGGTTTTAGGTCACCATGAAATCATTTGAAGAGGGTTGTGGGAATCTCAGTCTCTTCAGCTATGTCTAGGGAGAGCATTGTTGGGCCAGGAAGGTTTCTCAGAGGTAACACCTGAGTGGGAAACTGGACGTGGGTAAGAGAAGATACCTTGCTCAGGGGTGGAGGAAGCATCAGTGGGGAAGCAGCTGCTACCTAAGGGTTAGGCAGGGATGTGAGAACGTGAGGGTGAGGTGATCATAGATACAGACGGAGGGGAGAAGCCATAGGCACAGTGGACTGCTCACGCTGTAGGAATTTCCTGTGAGTGAATTTTTTTTTCTGCCACAGGTATCTTACTTAGCACAGGCCAATGGATTATGGATTTATACGTCAGAAATAAAGTTTTCCTCTTTTATGTGTCAATAGCCTTAAGTGTTCCATTACAGAAATGTGATGACTCTGGCTAATGCACAACTGATGTCACAAGTCTGAATGTCCTCTTGGTTCATCAGTATGTGACCACAGTGCTATAAGTGCAAACGTGACACCAGAGACCGTTAGAGACCTTAATGTCAAGGTATCAGGGGACCTGAATGATGTCACTGCTCACACATGGTGAGGGGTCCACTGTGCCATGGCTTCTCCTCTGTGTGTGTGTGTGTGTGTGTGTGTGTGTGTGTGTGTGTGTATGACCTAACCTTCTCACCTCCCTGCTTGACCCTCACATAGCTGTTGTTTCCCAGCCCCAATTCCTTACCTCAGCAAGATGCCTTATTAGTGAACACTTTCTGTATGCTAAGCATGGCCTTGGGTAAAACTGGACAAAACTGCAGAGCCAAGATGTCACTGAGGTCTTACAAGTTGCCTTTTGGGAAAGGTCAAAAATTATAAATGCAAGAATAGGCTCAGCATCCTTAAAAAGAGGGACCATGTGTGATAAACATCATTAACTTCCCAATAACCTCTATGGATAGACAGGGAGCACAGCCAAGCCCTATCCCCACCCTGGGCACCTGCACTTCAGAAAAACAATGGCAAGCAAAACCTTGGTACATAGCAGTGGTTCTCAACCTGTGGGTCGTGACCCCACAGGGGGGTCCCATACGAGATTACCTGCATATCAGATATCTACACTGAGATTCATAACATTGGCAAAATTACGCTTATGAAGTATCATCAATGTAATTTTATGCTTGGGGCTCACAGCAACAGAAGGGACTGTTTTTAGAGGGCTGCAGCAGTAGGAAAGTTGAGAACCACTGCTATAGAAGGAAGCAAGTTAGGGGCCAGAAAGATGGGAGGCCTCAACACAGGTGGTCAGAGGAGGCAGGGGAACACAGACACGGCAAGGAAGGTGGGGGTGGGGGCGAGAATCCAAAGAGCACAACAGCAAGTAGGACTCACAGAGTCTGGAATGTTCTTGCATACTGACCACTAAGAAGAGACAGAATCGGTGAAAATGGGTAGAGAGACTGAAGTCACAGCAGCGCCCATACAGGAAAGTGGGGAGATGCACAGGTCTCCGAGGCCACGGTAAGGCCCTCGTAATGGGATGGATTTTACCCTTCTCCAGGTCTAAAGGATAAATGTAGACTCGTTAAACATTTAATGAGTAGATTAGGCATCGAGTGATTCACGGTCAGACAGTGCCAGACCGCAAACTGCTTAGAGTTCCACGGAGGGGACACACTGGGAAACTTTTTATAAGGTGTTCCAGGAAGCCAGACAGAGAAAACATTCGATGAGCTAAAGTGGAAAGTTCCTAAAGATTATTGGCAGCTCTGATAGGCTAAGCTGACGTTTCTTTCTTATCACTTAGGGCGAGCTGATCTTCGGTTAGTTATGTAAGAAACTGGGGCCGCAGGTTCGCCTCCACCTAACAGCCTCCCAACTAATTATCCTAGCAACTGCATCCTGTATATATGGCCAGCATGTCAGAGCTCCAAACCAAAGATCTGCCAGTCCCTCTTCTCCTGCCTCCCGTCCCTGGAGCTACTCCTGAAAGGTTTCTTTATGTAAAGTAGAGAACATGCAAACATGGTACTGGGTTCTCTTTTCTTTCTTTCAACACCAAAAGGGAAGCCACTTAATTTAGAAATTGTCCCTGCAGACAGTTTTCTAGCAGGCACATCACTATGGATATTTAAAGACATTATTTCAGACTGACAGAACTGTCCCTGCTCAGAAAGCAACCAGAAGCATCCTTGGGTGCACGCAGCATGCCGTGGTTTCACTTGGCATTTCTCTAGATAAATGGTACATTCTAAAGATACAGCAAGAGCTCAGTGGGGGCTGGGGGTGGGTGGAAGGGTCTTAATTCCAGGAGGCAGCCGGGCTGGATGTGGAGCCACTCACGCACCATGGGCTTTGGTCAGGCGAAGGAAGCAACTGAGGGTAAAGTTCCCCAAGGTGACTCGCTGGATGGGCTGCACACATTCAACCTCTCTAGCGTCAAAGCTCCGTACGGTTACTCTCTGCTTCTTCTTATTTCCTCCCCTTATTTGTTCACATAAAAAGAGATTACCAGACATGAAGCTGCCTGGTGCCCATGACCATAGGTTAGTTCTGGTCCTGAGGAGCCAGCCCTCCAGAGACCAAAGCTCTTCCATAGGTAGCTCATCCAAGGAGGTCATGCGTGCTCTGTGAGCTTAGCCAGAGGACAGGAAAGAAGGCTCCAGTCTGTGGGTGTCAGCAGTGAAGAAGAGGGGAGCTGGGTAGATAAAAAGAAGGGGATTGTGAGCCCAGCCTTGCTTGTGTGTATGTGCCTGTGTGTGTGGATTTAGGAAACCAAGCTGGTGCTGAAACAGGACAGCAAAGGCACAGGGAAGAATGCATTTCTATCAGAACCAGGAAGCAAGGACCAGGGTCATCATGAAGCAGACAGGAAGTTTGCCTGATTGGAAGACTGGAAGCAGGTGGGATCTACGTGAGGGAGAAACCCCCGGACTGAGGAACGTCAGCCAGGGACACACAGGAGAGGTGGACACCTCCCCAAGAATGCAGTCGACACACACACAGACTAACAAGGCTGCCGTGTTCAGTGTTCCTCCCTCAGCATCAGAATGGCTGCTGCAGAGTCTCGAGTGATCAAGGCACAGCTGGACGTCCAGCTTCAGGGAGGCACGAGGCCAGAGCAGACGCCAGGCCCTCAGAGGGTGCAGCCTCGCTGTGCTGGAAGCTTCTGTCCTCAGAATTGCACGCGGAAGATTCTCCATACAGAAGCGTCACATTCAAGTCAGCACATGTTTGACAGAAACCAGTGTGTGTGATGCACATCTCCACAGAAATAGTTCATTTGAAATTTGAATTAAGATTAATATCTTCAAAAGGATTTGAGAGGGCAAGTGTGCGCGCTCTTTCTCTCTCTCTCTCTCTCTCTCTCTCTCTCTCTCTCTCTCTCTCTCACACACACACACACACACACACACACACACACACACACACACACACATACACACACACACACACATCAAGTAGTCCTACAAATTGAAGAATTTTTTTAATTAATAGATGGGCCAAATCCAGATTTTTTAAAGTTAAAAACAACTGAAAAATTAAGGGAGAAATACGGGGCACCAGAGTTCATGTGAAAGTCAAACCCCACTCTCCACTCAACTGTGAAGAATGTCCCGTCCATTGGCTAGATCTGGGCAGAGGTTCAAAGTTTACTGCACGTGTTGTCCTTGGCTGGTGCCATAGTTTGGGCAGGACCACTGGGCCCAGATCCACCCATCATAATGTTCTTGTAGGTTTCTAGGACCCTTTGGATCCTTCTATTTCCCCATTCTCCCATGCTTCTTTCACGTAGAGTCCCCATAGGATGTCCTCCCCTCTGTCCCACTTTGCTAGTAAGTGAAGACTTTTGACTTTCATGGGACATGCCCCTTGGGCTAGTGTCCAGATATAAGTGAGTATATATACCATTTGAGTCTTTCTGCTTCTAGGTTAACTCACTCATTATGATCATTTCTAGTTCAATCCATTTGTCCACAAATTTCACAAATTCCTTGTTTTTAATAGCTGAGTAGTATTCCATTGACCATATGCCCTGGATGGAGAGGCCTGGTAGCATTCAGAGAAAGGATAGCAGGCTACCAAGAAGAGACTGGATATCCTACGAGCATATACAGGGGGAGGAAGTCCCCCTCAGTACACAGTCATAGGGGAGGGGAGTAAGGGGAAAATGGGAGGGAGGGAGGAATGGGAGGATACAAGGGATGGGATAACAATTGGGATATAATATGAATAAATTAATAAAATATATTTTTAAAAGATTAAGGGAGAATTTTTTAAATCAGAATAAAAAAATAAAAGCAAGTAGAAATTGTCACAACAGCAAAAAGTTAACAAGCAACACAGAAAGGGGGGCAAAGAAAATTAGACACAAAAAGTCTGATAGAGGCAAAGGTCCCAGAGTGTAAACTCAGATGCCTTGGTGTGGAAAGCTGTCCCATTCAGATGACCACTACCTCTGATGGCTGGGGCTCCAGGATTCACTGGGCTGTATCTCCCAGAGGCCTGCAAGGAGCTTGTCCAGCTTTGGGGGGCTCTGCACCTGAGCCACAGAAAAACCTTCCCTCACCTGAGGCTCAGCCTTCCTAGGGTGGCCCAGGCCTGATGAGAGCAAGCAACTGTGCAAAGGCTCCTCCTCCACCCCTTTACTGTCTCTCTGAGGCTGTGGTGTAGGGTGAATTGACCCCTCCCACTTCCCAGTCCTGCCCTCTCACCAGTCTTAGAGCCTGAGTTTAGCAAAGTAGCCAGGCAGCACTCACAGTCCAGCTAACTTGCAAGGGATACTTGGAGATAAGGAAACAGAGGTCCTGATGTCAAAGAAACAGAGAAACTTCTAGAAGAGTCTGGGAACACAGGAAGGCTAATACACTCATACAAGAATGAAAATAAAACTAGGTTAAAAAAAACTCATAGCAGCATGAATTAAAAATACAGTGGTATCTTCAAGAGAAATGGCTGTGAGCCTACCATTGTTTATGCGACCATCAATCCTATGAAGAAGGGGGATGTGGAATGGGAAGGGGGAATGTTCTACACAGATGGGAGATGAGGAAACCTGCCATAACAGACCCTTTGTGAAGGAGTTGCTTAAAAATCAGGGCTGAGAGTATAGCCCAATCGGCAGGATGCTTGCCTGGGATACTTGAGGCATCCTATAGACCTGTTACAGCGGTGCATCCCTGTAATCCCAGCACTGAGAAAAAATGACAGCAAGAGGATGAAGAGTTCAAGGTTCTCTCCTCAGATACATAGGGATTTCAAGGCTAGCCTAGGACACATGTCTCAAAAAGTTTTTGGAAATTATAATCCAACAAGATATAATTTTAAAACCTCCAAAGAGGATGACAGGCCCAAAGCCTTGGTGGCAGGCAGATGGACCAAGCTACCGTATCTCTATACGATTTCTATTATACAATGGAAAGGGAGATTCTGGCAGGAAATACACAGACAATAAAATCTGAAGCCCCTAAAGCAAAATTTGGGGAGAAGAGAGGGAAAGAGGGGTGAGGAGGAGAGGAGCCAGGAGAGAGGACACTGTGGTGAGAGAAGGAAGTAATAAGCATATTTCCACTGAAGGGAAGAGAGAGTGAAGTGAAGAACTTCCCTTATGGCCTTCAGGTCATGGTCAAGGTCATCAGAGGGTCCAGCAGGGCTTATGTATTAGACAGGGAATTATATCAAGGGGGAAAGACTGTGAAGGAGAGAGAGAGAGAGAGAGAGAGAGAGAGAGAGAGAGAGAGAATGAAAGAATGAAAGATAAGCGGGCTAGGTGTGGTGTGTTCTGCCACAGAAGATGGCCCAGAGTCATAGGGTAAAATCATGAGACCCAAACAAAAGGACCACCATACGGTCAGGTCCGAGTACTCTCTCAGCACAGAGCATACCTGCAACACTCCCTGTGTTCTGTGCATCTTGAATCCTCTAGAATTAAAGTAATTGAGCCTGATTGACCCTGCTCACAGTTAAGTTCCCCCATCCAGCTCTGTGTTATGACTGCCCCTGGGCAAGGCTTCAGGCCTGATGTTAAAAGTGAGGAGCCGATATCTTCAACAGAGAGCAAGCTTTCTAGCTATCTGCCGTTGCCACCTGCCGCCGATCACTGTCCCTGGGGCAGAATGGCTGGGCACATATTTGTGCCCCAGCCTCCCTTTTCTTGCATTACCCCAGAAGTCAAT
This sequence comes from Acomys minous, assembly GCF_964271855.1. Taxonomy (NCBI): domain Eukaryota; kingdom Metazoa; phylum Chordata; class Mammalia; order Rodentia; family Muridae; genus Acomys; species Acomys minous. The sequence goes on from NC_140491.1 coordinate 46,011,083, forward strand.
AAGGCAACATCAGTGTTGTGTCCCCAATCTCTTGACTGGGTCATGTGGTGCTGAGAAGCTTTCTGGCGAGTCAGAAAACCCCAAATCTCTGAGAGACAGACCACAAGCAACCTGTCTGCTTCTAAGACAAAAATTACAGAGACAAAATTCTGGAAGAATGCTGATCTCGGTAACTGGGAAACTGCGTTTAGAATCTTCATGAAGTTTTTGCTTCTTTTAGCCAGACTTGGACTAGAGGAAATCCCAACACCCAGCAATGGTAGGCGGCATGCATTTAGTGTTCTTGGCATGTTTTATGTTATTTCAAACTCATACTAAAAATGGTCACAGACACTTAAGAAGGATAGAAGTGAGTGATGTGTCCAGATGTTGCCAATATTCCATATTTGCTATGGCACTCAGGACTCTGCAAGGAATAACCAATACAAATGGGCTCACTTGACTGATGAGCTCCATTGTCTCAATAAGCAGTGACGAGCTATGGCTACATATGGAATCCAAAGTCAGGCAGAGGCTGATGTTTCCATCCATTCTTCATGCAGGAAAATCTCCCTCCAACCTGCTAGAGGCCAGAAGGGAAGATGCCTTCCCCCAACCCCCAGGCAGGCTACCTTGCCCAGTCCACTGATTCAGATCTGCCTTTCTGCAGAGACACTATCAGAGTCACACACCCAGAATAATGCTTGGCCAGATACCTTGACTGCCTAAAGTCCAGTCAAGTTGACACATAAATTTAACCTGCACACCCACCAATTGAATTTGGTTGTCTTTTCAATAGGAAGAAAAGAGTTGTCTGTGAGCTAAGTGGAACTGACTACCATAACAGCTTCTCCCTTCCTGTTGACCACATGATACCACACAGCCCAAGGTAAGCAGGGTCCTGATAACACAGACAGAAACAGAGACTAATATGAGGCTATTCGTCCCCACAATCATGCTGACTCGTGGAGAGGGCAGGTAGACAGAACTAACCTCACTGATGGTTAGCAGCCCTTCCACACAGGACCAAGCTAGAATTCAGAGCCTGGGAGGTTTGTGGGTGCTCATAAGAGCTGGCTGAAGTAGGTCATTGAAAGGCAAAGCATCTAGAAGCTGTGTGTTCCCCTTAAAAATTACATGGGAACCCTAGTATGCAGTGAATGCAATAGCTCAGTGGAGAGAGAGTACACAGATTGTAAGGACCCCTGACGTGGTAAGTTGTGTCCCTGGAGAGTGAGTGACATCTGGGAAATGGGGACAGCAGTATCTACCTGGCAGGGGTTGAGGATTCCATGCCTGCATGGTTGGGATGTGCAGGGCACAGTGCCTGGCAAGATGGCAGTAAGGAAAGCTGGCTTGCTGTGTTCATTAGCTTCATATCCACAGATTTGTGGATTTTGCATCAAAAATACGAAAGAAGAAACAACAATGGCCTTCTGGCCAGTGCGCCATTTTCAGCCACTACTGGATAAGCAACGAGTATGAAGAACTCACAGACAACATCTCACTCTGGTCGATGTTGTGAGTCAAGAGAGGATTTAAAGCAGCCAGGAGGCCTGCACAGGTTACACGCAACAGTCCCTTTTATATGTAAGGGACTGCAACACCTGTAGATTTTGCTGTAAAATCAATTCCCTATGGCTACTAAGGGACAACTATATTGCCCTGTAGGCATAAAGTTATTGTGTAGTTTAAATTCTGAATTCCTGTCTAAATGGTGTGTTAGTTAACTCTGCTCCTCAATTGTTCCCCTGTTATGTCAATAATGCAGCTTACAGCCAATCGATGAACAGGGAAGAGAATAGGGCTGGACTTCCTGCCAGAGGAGGAGGAAGTAGAGGATTCAACCATGGGTAAAAGTCCAAGGCTACAAAAGTATAAGCATCATTGGGTTGTTTGCTAAAAGTAAGAGAGGACAGCATAGAGGTTTAAGAACAGACTGAAACTGCTCACTACTCCACTGTGTTGTATTCTAAAAGTCTCAATTATCTGTGTGATACCCAGATTAAGAAATAAGCTAAGAGAAAAAGACAGTTTTATAAAAAATAATAATAATAACTTCAACATTGGCTATTTATCTCAAACCATAAATTCTGCTTCATTTGATTAAAAAAAAAAAAACAGTAATTTCTGACTGTAGGGCACATTCCCCCTGCTTTTTGTTGTCCCCGCATCCTACATGGGGAAGCAGAGTCACAGTGTTCATTGACTCCCCAAGGTTTCACACAATCATGTCTCAGAGCTGGGATCAGCACCCCACTTGCTCTCCATGCTAACTTCTCTCTCTAAGTGGGGTTCATGTACTCTGACTCTCAGGGAGCTGCTCCAGCCAAGTCCTCCCAGACCCCCCAAATCTCTTGGTCTATCTCAATGTTCATGCCTTCCCGTTGGACGTTAATTTTTACACATTGCTCTGGATTTATGTCATACATAAAGGTGACATATCTTTGTCACCTTAAATCTTTGAGGAATGCCCTGGGACCCCACCCAGGCTTGCCTGGACATGCTCTCAGGCTTGTATCCCCGAGCATGAGATGTGAGCTTTGGTCACATTTCCACAGTGAAATTCTGGACAGGTTGATGAGGTCATAAATAGTATTTAATAATAGCAGAATAAAACTGAAAGGGATAGGACTTTTGGAAGGTTTTTTTAAAGTAAACTTTTCCCTTAATAATTTCATACATGCATGTCACATATTCTGATTACTCTAACTCCCCACTCCCCTTCATCTCCATCTCAGCCTTGCCAACTCCTCTTCCTCCAGGGAAGGCATAGATGCAAGAAAGGGAAAGAAAGAGCAGAAAGTAGAGCCAGGCCATAACATGGGAAAGCCTATCCCCAGTGATACACATCCTCCAGCAAGACTCCCTCTCCAAAAGTTTCCATGGCCTTCCAAAACAGATGCATGAGCTTGTGGGAAATCTACCTCACTCCCATCCCAACACCCACCCCAGCACCCACCCCAGCACCCACCCACCCCCAAACTACAGCTCCTCTAGTGATGCTTCTCTGACAGTTCTTGCTGCCTGGACAGGACATTTACCACCATTGTGTTCTGGATGCCTATTACATAGGCAAGCAGTTTCTCCTTGTGGTATTTTGGCAACTCTGGATGATAACCGAATGCCTCGCATCACATATGGCATCCTCCATTTAACTTCAAAATCAAATGGTAATCACATTCAAAATATGTCAAGGCATCCTTAACTTTTCTTCTGAATAGGACAAATAAAGTTCCAGTGTACTACTAGGTAGCCGTAAGCCCTCAAACCATTGAGTCCAGGTAGTAGCAAACCTCTCCATCCTACCCCAGAGAGGAGCATTCAGAAGAGTGGCACAATTGGCACCGGCTTTCTGATCAAACAGTACATAGTTATGGTGTCCTAGCTAGCCTCAGCTGTCATCCTGACACATCCCAGAGTTATCTAAGGGAATCACAGTTGGGGAAGTTGCCCAGATCAGACTGGTTTGTGAGCATGTCTGTGAGGCATTTTCTTGATTGCTCATTGATGTAAGTGGGCGCAATCTACCACGCGTAGTGCTAACCTGGGAAGGTAAGCCTGGGCTGTATAGGAAAGCTAAGTGAACATGAGCCTGGGGGTGAGCCTGGAGCCAGCGTCCCCCCATGGTTTCTGCTTCAGGTCTTGCCTTGAGTTACTGCTTTAACTTCTCTCAATGATGGCTTATGACTTGGGAGTCGTAGCTGAAACAAACCATCTCTGGTTTGTTTATGGCTGGTTTCTGCCAACTTGACACACCACACACCAGAGTCATCAGAGAGGCTGTCGGCAAGCCTGTATGGCATTTTGTTAACTAGTAATTCTTGGGGGAGTACACAGGCCATTGTGGGTGGGCAATGTCATCCCTGGGCTGGTGGTCCTGGCCTCTATAAGAAAGCAGGCTGAGCAAACCATAAGGAGTAAGCCAGTAAGCAGCACCCCTCCATGGGCTGTGCATCAGTTCCTGCATCCAGGCCCCTGCCCCGAATGAGTTCCTGCCCTCACTGCTTTTGATGGTGAGCAATGAAATGGAACTGTGAGTGAAACAAACCTCTCAGCTTTTATTTGTGGTTATGACGCTTTATCACAGCAATAGTAATCTTAACGAAGACATCTCTCTCCGTTACTTTTAGTCCTGCTGTGTAATCACAGCCACAGAAACAAACCAGGACACAAGTTCTCCTCCTTATTATAAATCTAGAATGCTTCCTACCCAGATTGAGTTACCTTTGAAGTCACACATGCTGATCCTGACTTTCAAGCGATAAAGTCAGTCTTTCAAACACCAGGCCTTAACCTCTGCTGAAATGTAGCTCTGGGAGGCCTTCATGAGGCATGTCATGCTATAGGGACCAGGGAGTGTGCCCTTGGTTATCGTCACCAATGTGTATACACAGCTGTCATTGTCAGTTGTGTGGCCACCATCATCATCATCATCAGGTGTGTACACACCGTGGTCATCATAAGAGGTGTGCACAAGATCATTGCCATCTACCCGGGCCATGCCTGAGAGCCAGGCTCTCCAAGGATATAAAAGCAGGTTCTGTTCTTCCTTCAGTTATGAGCAGGTGGCATTTGTACTCTAAGAAACCTTCGAGTTAAGCAATCGCGTGCCTTTTGGAGATGTGGTGCAAAGCATGTGAAGACAGTTAAAGACGTTACGTTGTGTCCCTTGGACCAAACCAAGAGGAGAGAACTGAAGTGTTTTCACAAAGAAAACAAAGGAAAGTAATAAGCATCCGTTAGCTGGCTTGTGGTAAATATTTCATAATACCTGTGGGTAGCAAATCAGCAAGTTGCCCAGCTTAGAGACATACGATTTTTATTTGCCAGCTGTATCTCAGTAAGCTGAAAAGTTAAGACAAAAATAAAATATTAAAATTTATCTAAAACTGTGTAAGACTGTTAGAGCCGAGTGTCTGGCTCTGTGGCAGAGTGCTTGCTCAGCATGCACAAAGCCCTCTCTTCAGGCCCCAGCACTAAAACAATAAGCATATACTTTTAAATTCTAAAGGGTATTTTAAAAAATACTTACTTGTTTAAAATGCCTATGGCTACAGAAGCCAGAAGGGAGTGCTACAGTCTCTGGAACTGGAGTTACAGATGTCTGTGAGCCACCACGCAGGCTCTGGGAATCACACCTAAGTCTCTGTAAGAACAACAAGTGCCCTTAACCACTGAACTATCTCTCCAGCTCCTCTACGTGACATTTTAAGCCTTGCATGGTTCTACAATTTATGTAGGTACCTTGAGGGTAAGTCAGTCTAATATTTTTCTATTATTTACAGAAAACAATTTCCCAATGAGCACTATGTGCAACTTCAGTCAGATATTGACAAGTGGGAGAAGGGAGGGGAGAGAGAGAGAGAGAGAGAGAGAGAGAGAGAGAGAGAGAGAGAGAGAGAGAGAGAGAGAGAGAGAGAGACTAAGAGGACAGGGACAGGAAATGGGGAGGGAGACTCCTAGGACACTAAATCTTAGTTAGTGGAACACTGATGTTACCTGGGATAAAACTGGGAAGTTCCTCACTGTTTATCGTTGTTCTGAGATTCAGAAAACAAAACTTATAAAGCAGAAATAAATAATTTTTATATTTAGCCACCACTGTTCCTTTTTAACAGGTAAAAATTTTCAGTGGTATCTAAGCTAAACTAATGTGTCACCTCTAAAACTTTCAGCAACGAAACTGTTTTTGTTTTAAAATGAAGTAAAGTGAGAGTAAAGCATCCTATGAAGACAAGTGTGAAATCTCTGCCTACACAAATGTCTATGGGACACTTTTTTTTTCTGTCCCGAGTCGCATGCCTTCTGTCTACCATCATTGCTGCTACTGAACCATAGTCACCTCATGGGGACGTGTGGTTACTGAACCACAGTCTCCTCATGGTGGTGTGTGGCTACTGAGCGACAGTTTTCTTGGAGTGGTGTGTGGTTACTGAGCCACAGTCCTCTTGGGGTAGTGTGTGGCTACAGAGCCACAGTCCTCTCATGGTGGTGTGTGGTCACTGAATGGAACAGTATCCCCTATCTTTAGTCCTCACATACTTCTGCAGTATTTAATGTCTCCTTCTTTCTGGTAAAGGAAGTCTTCAGATAAAATACACTTTGGAAATCTACAGCAACTATGGACAGAGCAGTTCCCATCTGGCCAGAGTCCACAGCTAGCCCGTACCCCTCTCTCCCATGCTTCGACAGTTTATGAGAACTACAGTCCTAAGGGCACCCTGAATACACAAGACAGAATTACAGGGTCTTGCCTGATTATCAGACACACCCTGGTCACTTGGTGAGAACCAAGTAGAAACTTGAAGATCAGTTGGTCCACTCATGTCAGCATGCTGCCTAGATATTTTCCTAAGACACACCAGTCAGTGAGACTGACCCTGAGGGGGATCTGCAGGACTGAGGAGCTCTGTCACACATGCACGTTCCTCACCAATGCAGCCATGTAAACACTGTCAGCTATCCCTGAGAGGAGGGTGTCAGTGTCAGTGCTGGACTTAGGGTGCTCTGCGATAGTATGCTGAGGGATTGAAGCAACTTACTGTTCAAAGTCTACAACTGGAGCCTGATCTATAACTGGAAAATGACAGGGAAGATCAACAGCACAAAGAAACTAGAGAGGACATTCATTACCATCAGGGAAGGGAAGGAATCTAACACGGAGAGGAAACGTCAAAATGAAAATAATAAAAATCCCCCTCAAGATAGAGACTTGAACCCTTTTAGTGTGGGTTTCAGAGGGTCAAGGGTCATTATCAGGTTGAAGGTAAAGACAATGGACAATTAAGAAGAAATGTTAAAACAGGGTTCAACCATCAATGTATTCATTCCCCAGCAGATGTGGAGAAACAGAGAAGAGGTCACTTGAGCACTTCCACATCTGTCTTCCCTACTTGGAAGCTCATGGGAGGAGGGACTAGATGCAAAGAGGGTACCAGCACAGGCCTGAGATGATGGGGATGACAGTGCCAAGTTACAGAAGCTCATAGGAGGAGGGACTAGATGCAGAGAGGGTACCAGAACAGGCCTGAGATGATGGGGATGACAGTGCCAGGTTACAGAAGCTCATGGGGGAAAGGAATAGATGCAGAGAGGGTACCAGCACAGGCCTGAGATGATGGGGATGACAGTGCCAAGTTACAGGTGAGTCCCGGAAGCCAGCTGTCATTCTCAGAGCCCTGGGTCCTGAGTTTTGACTCAGTCTTCCTACAATGTTAGTTTGTACAGCCAGTGGTGCATTTTTAACTAAATAGCTACATATAGACACTACCATGTATGCATTCAATCCTCTGCTGAAGACTAGCATTAGAACTGTGAGATCAAACTAATAAAGAAGGATTTTTGTCTGAAACAAAAAATCACAGCACGTGGGGTGGGATGGGGTAATGCAGAGAGAAGAGGATTTTGGAGAGTCCTAAAGGAATTTGAGGTGGTATTGTATCTTGCATGTAGATTAGGAGCATTGCAAAAGCCAAAGTTCTCTGACTTAGTCTACATACCAGAGACAATGCTCACTTCCCAGATAACCTGCTTCAAGTATGCCCACATAATAGGGAGGAAATGTAACAACCTCAGCATGCCCCTGATTTGTAGGCTAAGCACTCGACTATAACCTCGCTTGGAGCTTACATGCCCGCTGATATTTTCAGAATATAAAAGCTAAGCACTCAATGCACCCACAGGAGATGGGTGGAAGAGCAGAATGAAGTCAGAAGGACAGAGAGAGTGAGCTGCACACAGTGATGTCATTCTCAGATGCCAAGACAGCCTGGCTCAGTTGGAGTAGGTGAGACAAGATGCCTGGGGCAACCAAAGCTGGGGTGCAGCCAGTGAGAGGGAGTCAGAGGACTCAGTGAGGGCACTGAATCCCTCACCCAACCTGAGGTCCAAGGCTCCCTGCACTTGATAATGGCCAAGAAATGTTTGGGTGCCAATGATTGATATGTATTAGTCAGGATCGAGAATTGGATGTGTGCGCACATACATGAACACATAAAAACACAAATATATATATATATATATATATAGAGAGAGAGAGAGAGAGAAGAGAGAAGAAAGAAGAGAGACAGACAGAGAGAGAGAAGAGAAGAGAGACAGAGACAGAGACAGACAAACAAACAGACAGACAGAGAGAGAGACAGAGACAGAGAGACAGAGAGACGTACAGAGAATAAATTTGTCAAAATTCCAGCAAGTATCTTCCACTGGAAGAACTCCCTTGACTGTCACAGAAAAGAATATTTGACTCCCTCTCTTGGTTTGCTTTAAAGTCTAACTTAGCTTGCCAAGTTAAAAACAACTTTGTGAAACTAATTAGAAAATGTTTCCAAACATTTAGATGGTGACTTAGGAGCAAATCTTTCATACTAATAAGAACTTAGGACTTTGAAGATGGGCCCTGCAATTGTTGGCTAGCAGAGGCCCACTCGGGTTTGCTTATCAGTTATAAGTCAACATTGCATGTATGTGGACTTTGGCCAACACATTGGTTAATTTATGATGAAGATGTAGAACTCAGAATGTGGGAAAGGATCCCAGAAACAGAAAAGCTTGTCATATTTTTCTCATTTCCCAAAGGGACTCTGAAAGGTCCTTAGTGAAACAGACAAAACCACTGGGCAGATGGAAGTGAGCACACAATCTTCATGTGCTCAGCATCTCTCTAACACGTGTTCAGCATCTCTTATGTCTATTCAATATCTCTCATGTGTGTTGAGCATCTCTCATGTGTATTTAGCATCTCTCACATGTGTTTAGCATCTCTCATGTGTGTTCAGCATCTACAATGTGTGTTCAGCATGTCTCATGCCCTTCAAATGGGCTGAGAGTAATTGCACAGTGAAGGTTGTACCTACTAGAAAAAAAAATGTTCCAATGATTGCTTGTAGCCAGAGACTTGGAGATGGAAGGTGAAGTTCAGGGTTCCTCAAACGTTTGCCACATGCTTCCTTCATAGTTGCATCTTGGGTCCAGGAATGCTGAACTCATGGTTTTACGTCCCAATGTGCTCAGCTGACCTGTCTTTTATACATAGAATGCTCTTCCTAACAGTTTCCTTTGCCAAGTGCGATGTTCCTTTTCCCAGCACTATTAGATCTCAGGCTCCCTGCTCCTGGATCTCTGTTGTTTTGTTTTGTTGAACACAGGGTTTCTCTCTGTAGTTCTGGATATCCTGAAACTTAGTCTGTAGACCAGACTAGCTTCGAACTCAAAGTGTTCTTAGCAACACTCACTTGTAGGTGAGCTCTTACCAGTATATTTTAATCCAGCCATTCTGAACTTTGATATTGTTTGTGGTGTGTGTATTTTGCTCTACTCTAAGCCCACTAAAGCAAAGAAGTTGATGCAAAAATGACCAGAGAAGACCCTTGAAAATGCTTGGGACAAACTGGAAGGAAGTCTATGACCAAGGAAGTGGGACTAGTGCAATGGCTGAAAATAGGGGCACAGTCCATGTTAAGGTCAGCATAACTGGAATTCAGGAGCAAGAGGTCAGGGCACAGAAGTCTGGCTCTCCAAGTCAGATGACATTAGTCAGACAGACCTTATCTTGCTTCTGTGAAAAGGCATAAAATCTTGAACTCTAATATGTGAAGAATTCCTCACTAGACACTAGCCAGACCTAAATGATGCTGACATGGTCATTAGTATCTGTGTGTCCTGGGGGTTAGCATCCCAGGACCTTAGCTTCTAATCATTCCACTTGAAATATCAGGGCAACACAATGTAGGATGATTGCTGGGCTAGGAGTCAGGATAAGTCCCAGCTATTGCAAAGTTGTAATTAGCGCTTATGTGGCCCCAAAGCATTAGGGATTAATGAATGGCACAGTGTCCTAGTTGGGGTTGCTATTGCTGCTTATAAAACATCATGACCAAAAGCAACTTGGGGAGGAAAGAATTCATTTGGGTTATATATTCTGAGTCACAGTTCACTGAGGGAAGTCAAGGCAGGAATCCAAACCAGGAGGGAATCCGGAGGCACATGCAGAGGCCACAGAGAGGTGCTGCTTCCTGGCTTGCTCCTCATGACTTGACCAGCCTGCTTTTCTTATAGAACCCACTGCTACCAGCCCAGAGGCTACACCACACACAATGGGCTGTGTCCACCCAAATCAATTACTAATTAACACCCTACAGGCCTGCCTATAGCCTGATCTTTTTTAAAAAATTTTATTAATTTATTCATATTACATCTAAAATGTTATCCCATCCCTTGTATCTTCCCATTCCTCCCGCTTTCCCCCTACACCCCTCCCCTATGACTGTGACTGAGGGGGACCTCCTCCCCCTGTATATGCTCATAGGGTATCAAGCCTCTTCTTGGTAGCCTGCTATCCTTTCTCTGAGTGCCACCAGGCTTCCCCATCCAGGGGACGTGGTCAAATATGGGGCATCAGAGTTCATGTGAAAGTCAGTCCCCACTCTCCACTCAACTGTGGAGAATGTCCTGTCCATTGGCTAGATCTGGGTAGGGGTTCGAAGTTTACTGCACGTATTGTCCTTGGCCTACAGCCTTATCTTACAATTTTCTCAATTGAGGTTCCCTGAGCTAAGATGACTATAGCTTGTCTCAAGATTAAATAAAACTAGCCAGCACACACAACAACTCCCTTCTCCCCATCCACACACCTTTGCTCTGTGGCTTCTTTTAAAGGCAATAGTATGCTCTTGGAGAGCACTGGCCAGTGGTCATCAAGGCTGATAAATGGGAGTTTCAGATGCAAGAGAACTCAGAGACTATCAAGCAGATACAACCTGTATCCCATAGGCCACTGAGGCTTAGGCTTATACTGACATCTAAGCTATTATCTGAAGGAGAGATAAACGTGTTGTGTGTTTAGATCCCAAGTGTGGGATGAGGAACAGACTTGTGAGAGAGGAGGTGATGTGTATCTCCATAGAAGTCGAACCGCTTTGTGCGGGAGCTTGGCTGTTACCAGTTGAAAAACACCCTTGAACAAATTCTGAGAAGAGATATAAACGTGAGCCAAAAACAGGAGGTGTGGTCTTTGGAGACTTGGAAATGAGTGGTTGTTTGTTCATCACTGGCTTTTGACAGAACCACTCCACTGAAGGTTTGGGGGCTCTAGGCTCTGGCTGCTGCTCCGGGCTCCAGCAGAGGTTCGGGTTCCAGTTGCTCCAGGAGTCAGCAGAAGAAATCCTGCTGACGGCACCAGGAGTGTCGTTCCCGGGAACTGATACCCAGAAGGTTTCATTTTAGTGTTCTTTAATCTTCTTCTCCTCGGGTTTATGCTAGTCGGGTTATAAGGGAGGTATGCTCATTTGATAAGTTCATAATTATCAGAGTCACATGCAGTTTTGTTTTCAACGTGCATTTTCCTTCTCTCTATGAAGCTAAAGCAATTTAACAAGATATTGCAGGTTACTATAATATATTTATTTTTGAGATTTATATAGTACTTCTCTCTTTCTTTGAAAACTTTATACAAGTGTCTATTGGTTATAACCACCACCACTCACTCCCACTGTCTTCCTTCAGCTCTTCCAACCCCCTCCCGAAATGTCTCCCAACTCTATGTCTTTTAAAAGAATACTTCTGTCACTTTATTTGTATGTTCTATGTATGTGTGTGTGGAGCCCATGGTGGCCTGAAGAGGTACTGGACCCCTTTGAGCTGTGCGTTGTAGGAGGTTGTAAACTGCGTGGCATGTGTGCTGGGACTTGAACTCTAGTTTTCTACAAGAGCAGTCAGCGTGTGTAGTTGTAACCGATAGGTCATCATCCTGGCCCTTTATATTTTCTTAAATAATCCAGTGAGTCCAACTCGTGCTTTCTTTATGCACGTGGGCATGTGGTCATCGCCAGAAGCCTGGGGAACATACCAGTGTCCCCTCTGTCTTCCTCAGCAACCACCAACTGCCTGTGACTCCTGAGACCCGGCTGGGACCTGTGGAGCCCATCCATCCACCGTGATGGAACTTTCAAGTGGCCTATTTTGTATTTTGTGTAGGTCTTGTGTAGTTTTGTTTAGGCCTTGCTCAGTTATGAGTGTCTGTGTGCCACAGTCCTGCCATAGCAAGAGCATAGTGTTTCTCACAGTCCCCTCTATCTGCAGGCTCTCACGTCCTTTACATCTCCTCTCCCATGATGGCCCCTGAGTCTGAGGGGAAGAGAGTTGTATGGATATTTCACAGAGAGATGACCACTCTCAGTCACGTATTCAGCATTTGGAACAGCATTGGTACTCTGCATTCCTCATAACCCTATGCAATAAGAAGCTTCTCTGTCCAAGGATAAGGAAGCACAAATCTATGAATATAAACAATATTTAGAAGACAGTTTGACAACACGATGAACATTAATAGCGCTGTGGCTTCCGCAGCCGCAATAGCGCTGTACGTTCTAACTGTGCTTACGGTGCTGGGCATGAATTCCCTCTGGAGGAGCAGGCCTCAAATCCCATCAAGAGGGATTTGAATACTTACTTAATGTTATTAAACACGTTTATACTTATGAAGTCATTTTGATATATAACATTTTGACGTAGTCATAAATAGTATAGAATCAATAGTATTATGAATCCCATCATTTGCTGAAACAAGAATGAAACTGGACAGATAAAAGAGTTTTAGGGGCTGTTTTTCTTTGTTCCTATCTGGAACATAAGAAATTAAGAAGGTTCTAGGTCCATGGACATCTATTTATCTTCCTTCTAACGAAGTCCAAGTGCATACACCAGAAGCAAGAAGCCTCGAGGAGTGGGTATCCAGGACTTGACTACCAGCTCCAGTCATACAGATGTGAGTCCAGAGTATGACAGGGCAGGATGGAAGGTGAAGCCACACAGGGCCCCAAGCATTGCATGGTGAAACACCCGAGAGCCCTCCAGAGACCTTGCACTCAGGCTGCATACAAGACAGTCAGGTTAACTGGTCTCCACTGCATGTAACCATCAGTGCTACAGCTGGCCTGAGAACTATGACCCAAAGCTTTGGTGAGGCACAAAGGCAAGGCTATGAAGGCGCCTGGAATTTCAGAGCAATCTGAAGAGAAGAGGCAGAAGCATTTCTGAGGATGGGAGAGGTTAAGTATTTCCACAGTACCCACAGGGGGCTTGAAATTTAATATTTGGGTTAAGTTTTATATAAACCTATTGTTCTGTCTTATATATTGTCCCATTTAAACTAAATGCTGAGGTCTCGGGTGGGGACTGGCAGCGGGTGGGGAGGGGAGTAAAGGTCATGGGAACAGCACATGGTTAGCTTGTGTGAGGGCCTAGTTCCATCCCCAGAATCAGAATAAGTAAATAAGTAAAGACTGAAAATGTGTGTCATTGTTAGAAGAATTCTATGATCAAATTCATCTTTAAAGTTCTAAAGGTTGGTGGAAAGTGAGTACTGAAAAACACATGCTGTTGTTCATTGCTCAACACACTGATATGCCTAAACTAGTTCCCACAGCGAGAAGAGTCCAGACAAAAGGAAAATCAATGAGTTTCCTTGGATTTCTTTGAAGTCAGAAGGAGAGTTGGTCCCTAATACACATGATGGTATGTACATACACACTAATACACAAACCTAAGGGGAGAGAGAGAGAGAGAGAGAGAGAGAGAGAGAGAGAGAGAGAGAGAGAGAGAGAGAGAGAGAGGAGGGTGGAGAGAGGAGAACACCCAAAGAGACCAAGAGAGACCAATGTCTCTCATTGGGATACCAGGCCCACAAGCTAGTAGGAACAATTCCATGGTGTTTTGATGGTGTGCTAGAAACTAAGTGTGAACTAATATAGAGTGGAAAGTGCCAGGGCACAGCCCCCACTCAAGAACATTACTTCTGGGAACCACAGTAGCGGGGGGGATGGGGACAGGAATTGCCCGTGTGGCTCTAGCAGGGCTGTAAAGAAAATGGATTCACTGTACAACCAAAGACCACAGCCAGGACATGGGCTCCGGGGGAGAGGACTTGCAGAGTGACTTACAAACCCTGATGCCAGGTGTGGGGAAGATGTAATGTTGACCCTACACCACTCCCCACCCCCAACCCTGCACACATCCCCAACCTGCCTCCCACCATGCCTAGAAAAAGGAAGACAAGAACAGACAGCAACACTCAGGGCTCAGAAGAAGCACGTGGGTGATGCCACAGCAAGGGATGTAGGTGAAGGGAGATTATGTTGTGCTTTTGAGGAACTCTCATGAAGAGCTCAGGCCAAATGCACTGGCTCACTAGAAGACAAAACATCAATAGGAAGCCTATGGAGTGCTTGCCTCCCCAGATCAGCACCACTACAGGGCTCCATATATAAAAAGAGCAGGTTACAGCTAACAGGTCTTCAACACACCTACATGTGTCTCTGAGACACACTGAGAGAAGCCCAAGGTCACTAGGTGGAAGTGGGAGGATGTTAGAGAAAGTTTGACAGTAGACAGACAGCAAAATCATTAAAGTCCAACTCTTAGCCATATTATAAGATGACCCAATAACCACCTTCCTTAGAAAAGGGAATGTTGACAAGTACAGCTGACTTTCTCACAAAAAAATCCCTAAGAAAAAGCAGTGTCATCATAGTGTTGAAAGAAAAATTAAGTCTACCTAGAGTTTCCTAGTCAGCAAAATTATCTCATAGAACAGTGGTCTTCAGCCCTCCTAGTGCTGCACTTGAACACTTCAATAGAGTCCCTCATATTCAGGTGACCCCCAACTATAAAATTATTCATTGCTACTCCATAACTATGATTTTGCTATTGTTATGAGTTGTAATGTAAATATCTTTGGAACTACAAGATTGACAAAGAGGTCATGACCCAGATGTTGAGAACCACTGTCTCACGACTAGACAAGAAAACAAGGACAAGTCTATTTCCAGCACATTTTTCTCTGTATGAACGCTGAACAAAGCTGCTAAGGTGGAAAGAACATTATATGAGGTCATAAATTTAGACTTATATGAAAAGAAATGAGCATTGGAGAATGAAGGTGACGTAAAATCTTGTGTTCTTCTTATTCTCAATTCTTGTCAAAATGGCTACTGTCTGAGAGACCCCTGACCAGAAAAAATCAGGTCTAGCAGTATCCTTCTGGGACAAATGCGGGGTTAAAAATAATCACCACAGATTTTCAAAAGAAATAGCAGTTGTGACTGAACCTTGATGATTGGTCACGTTAATGTAGGTCTGTGAAGTGACTCTGGGTCTAATTTATTTTAAATGGTGCAGAGTTCAACCCAAAAGCCTCTGCTAAGATGATGACCACCAGCTTCCCTTTGAACAGGGTTTTCCAGTTCTTGCTAGAACCTTCTTCACAGCCTCTGCTCCTAGCCAAGGCTAGAAATGGATGGTCTGCTTATCACTCCCCTGGTACAACAGACCCTCTGATCGTTGTCTCTGTGGGAGGGGACTTCACGAACCAATCTCAGTCCACAGCTGGCTTTTCATCTCAAGAACCGTCTAGTCCTTGTCTGCCTCTGGGTCTTCCCATATGAACACAAAGCTTTCGATTATGAGTCAGGAACAATCTTCAACGTGGTAAAAATGACCCTGGACATTAGCTGATTTGAGCTCAAGTCAGGGAAGATGATCATAGTGAAACTTACATTGAACCAATGCTCCCCACCTAGAATGAGTATTGAACCCCCTGGAAAATGCAAAGGTAAATGTATTTGGCCGATTTGTGATTGATGGTGTGACTACTCAGATATCTGATGGTGACATGGCTCTTTCAGGTGACATGTACTCCTCTGCTCTAGAGAAGGTGTCTCCCTCACGGTGACGTAGCAAGTGGCAAGTGGCATGGGGCAAGTGACACATCATTGCGCACTGAGTTCTATGGGGGAAGGAATATGTCTGCTGCTGTTGGAGCCACATGGCATGGGTAGGGTAAGTCTTTGGCTTCTACTCATAAACAGGGCAGAACACCATCACAGGGCTTCATCTGTACCTCAAGTCTTCCGGGGGTGTCTATGGGGATGTCTCTTCCAGGGTCAAGAACAGTCACTCTCCCCGTCAGTGGCTTGAGAGTCCCTTAAGGGAGATGCTGGTCTCCCTGGTGGTTTACCATCATTCTCCATGATTACATGCTATCCTTTGTCTTTGGTTTCTTTGCATGTAGTATTTTTAAAAGATTATACTCCAATTTGTACCACCAGGTCTTCTGTCTGCCTCTCATTTGTTTCCTGAATGTTTATTGACCTTGGTTTGTGCCAAGTACTACAATTATGCTATATTGGCTGCAATAAATACAACATGGGGGCTGTCCACATGACTGACTGCTGTTAAGGGCCAGGCATGCTAATCAACCAATCATGCCAATCAAACAAGCACATAGATGTTCAATAGAAATAAGTGCCTTATCTCGACAGTTTTTGATTACCCCCTACATGCCCTGCACTGCCCGGGACAATTAGAATCAGTCAACAATCCAAAGGTAAAGGAAAGCCTAACTCTTCTTTGAACTTGCCTAGTAGGGGACATCACTGCTAGAATAAATGAGTGAAAGGCAGATGATGCCACACATGCCATGAACAATAAAGACCTGGCTTCTGGGAAGACTTGCAGGGAGGAGAGTTCAAGCGTTGACTGACAGACTGTGTGGCTTTCTCTGTGTGGTGACACCTGGGGTGGATTTCAAAGAAGCTGAATATTTGGAAAGATTTCCAGATGACTAGAGACCAAAGATCTGATAGAGCAAAGAGTGGGTGTCCACCTGAGCACGTGTCCTCAGTTTCCAGCTCAGTGGGAAGGTCTACAGATTCAGCTTTGGCTGTCTCTCAAAGTCTCCACTGTCCCACACTTACTTTGTTAGTTGTTTGGTTGGTTGGTTGTTGGGCTTTAAGCTTTTTGAGACAGCCCAGGCTGGCCTTAAACTCTCTCATTCCCTTGGCTTTCCTAGTGATGAAATTACAGGCCCATGCCATCAGGCCCGGCTTTTCCTTTCTGCAGAGAAGCATTCTCACATATTTATTAACATTTTTTTCTTCACTTAAGAAAAAAAGAGTAAATGTTAACTTGCTGAATTCACATGACATTTAGAGTATAATACTTCTGAATTCTTACATGCAAAATGCAAAGTGAGGCAGCATTTGGGATTGAACCAGCAGGTCATCAGGAGCCTAAGCAAGTGGCTACCAGCTATGTAGAGCAAAATGGCAAAGCAATTGTCTTAGTTTGGGTTTCCATTGAAGAGACACCATGACCACAGCAACTCTTATAAAAGAAAACGTTTAATCGGGGCTGGCTAATAGTTTCAAAAGTTGAGTCCACTACTGTCATGTTGGGGAACATGGCAGTGCACAGGCAGACATCGTGCTGGAGGAGCCAAGAGTACTATACCTTCATCCACAGGCAGCAGAAGGAGACTGTATGCCACACTGAATGTCACTTGAGCCTAGGAGACATCAAAGCCCCACCACCCCCCACGACACACTTTCTTCAACAAGGCCACACCTCCTAATAGTGCCACTCCCAATGGGCCAAGCATTCAAACATATGAGTCTATGGGGGCCATTCCTATTCAAATCCCCACAGCAGTCCTGGTCAAGTGTCAGGCGAGCAATGAAGGACAGTCAGTGCCCCCAGGCTGGATATAAAGCCAGAAAACAAGGGCTGTTGAGGCCAGTTCCATCTTGCCAAACAATCCAGAAACCTGGAAAAAGTATTTGAAACCATAGGTCATATGACAACATGGCCATTCAACTTGGAGGTGACTGGCCCCCTGTCTGTGTCTTCTATCAGTCTGCAGGTTCCCAATGGGTATCCATTACCACGCTGAGTCCACTTACCAGCTCAGAATCAGTGTTCCTGTTTTAGAGCATTCAGGAATCTTGTTTAAACCCACATAGCCATGTGGAATTTGACCCAAAAGGCTATACATGGAAAGGCTAAACATCCCTGACATGGAGGAGGGCATTAGGATCTGCTGAATGTCCTGGCCCAGCCCTGTGCCCTGTACCAGCTCAAAGAGGCTGAGCTCCTGGAAGGAAAGGAGAAAGTTCCAGCTCTGTCATATGAGAGAGGCAGACTAAATAAGTACACTTGGCAGACTGTTCTGTTCCCTGGAAAGAAAGGATCTTCCTAGTGTGAGACCCCCAGGAGAGAAATGGTGGGTACTGTCAGGAAGAGCAGGCTACAACTTTGGCAAAGAGGAGCCATGAATGCTATGTGGAGACATCCCTCTGGACATTTAAGTAAAGCAGGCTGCAGGCACGTATGCATTCCCCGTCTTAAAAATCTGTTTACCTGAGGCAGGTGGCTGTGATCATTTTAAGATCGTCGAGCTCAGGTATAATGCCAGAAAAAGGGTTAACATTTATTTGAGAGTGTGTGACCTTGGGCTTAATATTAAAGAGGAGCCACAAATAAAAAATGTCCAAAGTTGATTGAAATACATAAAGTTCGCTCTTAGAAAATTAAGTTGGAATTTGGTCCTTCCTCACCACTAATCCAATGCAAGCCACTGTGTTTAATGCAGTCCAGGCTGCTTCTTTACAGGCTTGTAGAATGACTTGTTCTCATGGGGGTTAATATTGATGTGTTTATTGCCTAGAGTTAAAGCTTGTGCTGGATACTGTTTCTAATCCCTGATTTCCTTGAGACATTCCAGATAATTCTCTAAGGTTCTAGGAATAAAGAGCCAAAGAGGCCTGTGCCCTGAGCTAAATGGCCTCATCTTCATACCTCCATGGATTGTGTCCTGCTTGAGAATAGCCCAGAACAGCAATGTGAACTAGGAAGCTGGCTGTTGGAAAGACACAGCTCTGCATCTCCTCCGTGTCCCTTGCCATCCGGACCAACAAGTGAAGAGAGAGTGAAATTAGCATGCAGTGTCTGGGAGAACACTTGTGAAAACTGATGGGGAGTGCAGCTGTCCATGTGGCTGCTTCATGATGGCTTTAGTGTTAGCTGGGTGGGATGATGTGAAAGCCAGGGTTTAAAAGAAGCAGCATCTCGGGGCTCTGTCTGCTAGGACAAACAGATGTGTGCATTAATGACTCCAATAAAAGCAAGATGAGGGCTCTACCACAACGTTTAAAAGGGTCTAGAAATAGCATCCTGAGGGAGAGACGGGGAATGCTGGTCACAGAAGACAGACAAGGGCTTTCTGGAATGAAAATAACCAGAAGTAGGAACATCCAGAGAATGGCCTCAAGCAAGCTCTGGGGCTCCTTCTAGAATATTCCACAGGTTATATTTTGTGTGAGTGAAGGAAAGCAGATGGAACAGAGCAGTGGGGCAACACAGGATCTCATCCCATGAGCAAAGGGAGCCATTGAAGGCTTTTCAGGAAGGGCATGACACATTTTGACAGGAAAAGAGGCAGGGGCAGACAGTGGCTAGTGGTGGGCCAAAGGACAATATGATCATCTCTCACTGCCTTCCCCAGTGACTCTGCTATACTGCTTCATATGGATTTACAGAGATGTCTGTGTGACTGTTAAAGATGTAGCTGAAATTGTGACAGCTGTATTTTAAATTCAAGTGACACTATCATACTGTTTAGTTTGAGGGTCTCCAGTGGACAGAGTTATGCCAGTTCTCTGCTTCCATGGAAAGTGAGGAGACAACACACAAGTGAAATACATGGAACCAGTAGGAGTTTAATGCATATGTACACATTGAACTGCATGTGTGCATGTACATACATGTACTTACATGGATTTGCATTCATAAACACAAGAACAAAAGCTCCTAGCCCATAACAGCATCCATATATGTACAAAGTGGCACACGGGTATATGAACACACACTGTGCACCACAACATACATCATCAATGGCCCGGGACAGCAGCTCTCAGCCAACCCACCATCATACCAAGGCCAGTGTTGAGACTTTCTAGGTGGATTTGATGAAAACAGGAAAGTGGGCGAGTGAGAGTGAAGGGTCAGCAAGTGAGTACGGGAAGGTTCACACCTGGTTCTGAGAAATGTGAGATGTAGACAGCCATCTGGCAGCACATTCGAGAAGGAGATGACTATGGCGTCCATCCATAGATAGCAGCTATAGCGCATGGAGCTGGCTATAAGCCTAGGGAAGATCTGAAGGTTGCTGTCCTATCACGCCATGAAAGGCTTAAGGTCAATAAATAGGAATTTTGAGTGATGGAAATAGTTCATCAAGAGAACCAACCTCACTGCAAATGAAGTGGCCCCTGCTTAATCAAGAGCACGGCCACATGCAGACAGCTAAATAAAGTCAGAACAGGGCAGGACAAATCCCGCGAAACCCTGAGGATCAAGAGGGAGAAGAGTTTGACAGAACAGTTCCGGATGAAAAAGTACATGTAGCTTTCTGTCATAGGCAGACATATAGGCAAGTTAGGGGCAAGTAGCTCACCTCAGGCAGATGAGGACTCCTCCTCACATACTTGTCAGTCATCACCACCTGCCTTCACATAAGTGGGATCACACAGAGTGGTTCTTAGAATGAACACTGGAGATGTGACATTCAGGCTGGTTGTGTGGATGGGTAACTTTCTGTTTTCCCCTGCTGCAGAACATTCTGGTGTTGACTACTCTGAGAAACTTTGCAGGCAAAACCTGGAGTGACAGAGCTGGGATACTCTTCCTCCTAATGGGCTTTTGGTTAAATGTATAGTGTAGCGAGAACTCTTTCTTTCTTTAAAAACACAGAAATGTTATGGGAATGTGTTTTTTGTTTAATCCCAGGTGTGGAATGCGGGACTGCTTCAGACTGTGCACAGCAGCTGACTATGATTTGTCTCATGCTCTGGCAGGGGTGTGATTTCGCCAGCTAAGGATAGTTTATGTTTGAAATTCTGGGGACTCTTCAGAGGACATGTAATTTCAAAGTCCCAGGAAGCATGGAGGTTGCTGCTCCCCTGCTATTGATCTCCTGACAAAAAAGATTAAACTTGCCCCAAGGAACTTGACCCCCCTAATCAGCAGTAAATAGTCTAACAATATCAATGCCCCCTGTCCCCTCTAACTTTCTTAATTTCCTTCCTAGATTTGGAGGGGTTGGAAGGGATAGGGGTGGTATAGGGATGTTGGAAAAAATAACCCAATAAAGTAACCAAAAGTCGGGCTACAGTCTAGTTCAGACCTGTAGATTTAACACTTGAAATATAATTGCTGGATCAGAGAATGTGTGTATGTGTTCATTTTTTTAAGTTTTTATTTATTTATTTATTTATTTATTTATTTATTTATTTATTATGTATATAGTGCTCTTCCTGCATGTACACCTGCAGGCCAGAAGAGGGCATCAGGTGACATTCTAGATGGTTGTGAGCCACCAGGTGGTTGCTGGGAATTGAACTCAGGACCTCTGGAAGAGCAGTCAGTACTCTTAACCTCTGAGTCATCTCTCCAGCCCCCTGTGTTCATTTTTAATTAAAAAAAGATTGTCAGAGTTCTCCAATGTGGTGGAACCAGCTTCCTTGTGGCCCCACAAAGATGTGTTGCACCTACAGTGGAACAGACACTAGATGCTTAGGTGCCGTGGAGACGGAAAACAGCTCAGAGCTTCACACCTTTGTTCTTTCCTCAGGTCCTTGCTAAGACATAACCCAGCCTGATTCTTTTCTGATTACTAAATGAAGAGATAATTTCATGCATGTTCTGAGAGATTTCCTATTTGTTGCCTATTTATAAGCACATATGAGATCCCTCGATTTGAAAATTCACAAATGTGCTTTTATCTGACACTGCATGCATGAGGATTTGACATTTTTTTCTTTTATTTACTTATTTGTTCATTTTACATTCCAATGGTAACCTCTGTCCCTCCTCTCCTCCCAGCCCCACCCTCCCAACCACTTCACTCAGTACCCCTACCCTGGGTACCAACCCACACTGGCACATCAAGTTGCATCAGGACTAAGTGCCTCCTCTTTCATGGTGGAGGGCCAGGGGGTAGGGTGGGATTTGCCTTTAAAATACAACATGATGGTTTTAAACACTTAAAAAAAGATGGATTAAAAAGAATAAAAGTATCCAATATGAAAACAAAAGAAAACTTGTCTTTGCCAAACAAAAGATGATTTGGGAAAACAATGTAACTGAGAAGTAGAAGAAGTCCAGAGGAAAAACAGCTCATTCCCCGTGTGTTCCTGAAAGGCTGACAGTGAGCAACACTTAAGACAGGAAAGGTCATTTGTTCATAATGCTTAGACAGAGGACTGAGATGGTTGGTTAAAAGTCTAGTCTCTACATGGTAAGAAGCCAGAGATCTGCTCTAAAAGAATCAACTGTATCCTTAAACATGACTAGGTATGGTAGAAAATGTAAGAGACTGTCACATAGCCAGTCAAAAAGAATTCTTTGCATCCTGTCCTTAAAAGAGGAACATGAAGGAATGCCCATTATAGCTGCCTATATATTCGTAGCAGTGCAGCATCCAGTGAAGCATGCTAGACCTACCAGGGGCCACACCCTTAAAACAAGCTGACTCTCCTCAGACCAGCAGCTATCAGTTACCAATGCACCCTCCACTATATGGGGGGACTTATAGCACTTCTTTTATATGCTGGGGTTTTGTCTGGCTTGAGTTTGCACAGGCCTTATGCACACTGTCACCATCCCTGTGGATGTATATGTGTGTGCCCACATCATAGCCAGAAAACAGTTTCCTTATAGTCACCCACTGCTTCTGGTTTTTAAAAGCTTTCTGTCTGCTCTTCCAAAATGCTCTCAGAGCCTTGGGAGGAAGGAATGAGATACAAATGTCCCATTTAGTGCTGAAATAAACTACCGTTGCAGAAACAATACAATCATAAGCATATGTAAAAAAGAACTGAAATGGAACTATCCTATAGAAAGGCAACAATGCTACCAATAACACAGGCTAACAAATAAGAAGCCCCCTGTCTCCATTAGAGTTGCATGTCAGTGAGGTTCCAAAGACTCCCAAATATTACAGAGTATTAGCATTGCTCTTGATTATCCCTTAGAACTCAGTGGTAAGACCCTATTGCTGGAGACATCACATACTTGATTCAAAGAACCTAGAGAAATCAAGCTGGTACTCACTTGGAGGCTTCCTCCCTGCTGGCTAGCTTTTACAGTGCTGAAGGGAACAGCTCATGCTACCAGAGGAGAACAGTGGTCCCCAGCCTTACCCAGATGTGAATCCTTTGTGCTATAGTAACAACTGGCCTGCCAAGATATGTCCACTGATGAAATGGTGAGATGAATGTTATGCCAGCAACCAATCACTTTATAATTGGACTTAAGGCTTGCTGCACAAGATGGAACCCATATATGGCATAAATAACAGGGACAAAACCCATAGCTAAACAGGCTCTGGGGAAAGAACTTACTGCTATTTTTTAAATATATTTTATTAATTTATTCATATGACATCTCAATTGTTATCCCATCCCTTGTATCCTCCCATTCCTCTCTCCCTCCCATTTTCCCCTTACTCCCCTCCTCTATGACTGTGTATGAGGGGTAACTCTTCCCCCTGTATATGCTTATAGGGTATCAAGTCTCTTCTTAGTAGCCTGCTATCCTTCCTCTGAGTGCCGGCGTGGGAACCTACTGCTATTACTCTACTATTGAGATGTAGTACTAATCCAATTCCTGAAGACTTTTCATTATAACACGGATTAGTGCATCTCTCTACCCTGAGAGGGGATGAACTCAGAGACGCACAACTGGTCAAGATGCTGAGTCTATGAAGTGTTCAGACTTCCCATTTCGACATAAAATGTCATTCTGGTTGTGTCGGACATGTGTATGAGTCACACAAATCAGGCCGATCCTCATCACCGTCCAACAGAATCTGAACTTGTCATTGAGGTCCTTGGTGGGCAACAGCATACTGGGTCATGCCACAGCAGGAGTTTGGAGCCCTTGGCCACTCTTGCCATAAACCAGATGTTTGCAGGGAACACTTCCTATGGCACATTCTCAAAGACATTTGGGATCAAATGAAAGAGTTCTCAGACCTACAGTTGCAGCTTTCACTTAGCCTGAGAGCTAGGGATAGAAAACCTGCCCAGAGGGAGGAGGAGCCTAAGAAATTCTCTGTGATGTTCATGAAGACAAGTACAGCTAACTTTCTCAACAGGATTCTAGAGAAGAACGCAATCCCAACAGCTGAACTATCCCACTGTCCCATGTAATAGTAATAGTTTAAAGTATATCCATCTTCATGAAGAGAGATGGAAGAAAAAAAACTAACTGAGATGCAGGAAAGACCCATAATTCCTAAGATGGCATCTAAATATACTAAAAATTATTTTTAAAGTTAATGGCAAGATGGTAGTTGGTTACCTTACGATTTGGGGTGTGGTATGCAGTTTTGGGCTCAGCTGTGTGGATCTTCCAGCTGTGGTTGGGCTTGCTCACGTGCCTGTGGTCATCAGCTGCGTCACCTGGAAGCGAGTTGATAGAGCTGGGTGGTCACATTTGTTCCACATGATCTAATTCCCCAGACTAGTAAGTCTTGTTCACTTGTCAGACAGGCTGCCTACAGAGGGGCCTGACTCAGCTGGTACAAAGCCATTTCTGCTCCATTTTACTGTCCAGAGGTGTGCCAGCCACCCTAACTCAGAGATGGGAAAGACAGTCTACTTCACAATGGGAAGAGCTGTGGGGCTATTGGTATGAACACAATGAGAAGAATCTGTGGCCATTTCTAGATCTATCATAGTGAGCAAGTGGTGGCATAGACCTCCGGGACATCAAGAAATAGAAAACTAATGATCTAGGTACATGGAGAAAACAGGAGGCTTGAATTTGGAGAAACAATTGTATTTTGATCTGGACATTTTTCACTCTTTCTGAGCATGTTATCCAAACACACAGAGCCGCAATTTCCCTTCCTCTGGTCCATAGGTCATCTTGAGATTGTCATCTTATGAAATTGGCCAAGCTTAAGGTCACAGGCTATGGTGGGCCATAGTGCCTGAATTTTTGAAGGTTCCTTTATGGTAACACTCTGACCTATCTTCCTGAGCCTGCAGCATCTCAAGTGAACACGCTCCTGACGCCTGTACCATCTTTAATTATTCTATAGAGACCTTCTAGTAAGGTTACATGGATGAATAGGGTGTGGCCTCTGCCTCCGCTAAGGAAGAATCAGAGAATGCCATCAAAATACGCCATTTTGACATGAAGATGTCTGCGGTTGAAAGCAGTTAAGAAGCAGCAGGTTGCTGTGGAAAAAAAAAACACCTCTACCTGTGATGGTTAATTTCAACTGTCAAGTTGATCAGGATAAAAAAGAAAAAAATGCCTGGGACATTGTTGAGCTACAAGTGTGGATGTTTCTCCAAAAAGTGTTTCCAGGAAGGTTTGGTTTAGGAGGAAGGGCCCATCCTGAGTGTAGGTGGTACAATTCTATGGGCCAAGGTCCTGGAATGAATAAAATGAGATAAAGACAAAAGCCAGGCAAGCACCAGCGCTTACCTCCCTGCTTTCTGACCGCAGCTGTAACGTGACTAGCCATCTCACGGCTCTACTGTCATGCATGATAGGCCATCCCCTCAAATCACGAACCAAAATAACCCCTTCCTTTTTAGATTGTTTCTTGCCATATATTATTTCACAGAATAGTGCCATTTGTCTCAAAGTAAATTATAATGTCCCACTGTGAAGGTGCAACTTATGTATGCTTCCTAGAAAGACAGCTCAACACCTGATTATCTAAGGAATTCTGGGCTGATATAAGCAGAAGCAAGTCAAGAAAAATGCATATTTCCCCCAAAACAATTTATCATGCATGGCATCCCGCCTGCCCTTTCCATGTGTTTTTCCTCCAACATTTATCCTCCTCTGTTAAAATCTTATAAAAAAAAACCGTATAATTTACACCACCTCTTGAGAGGAATAGGAATAATAGAGGCCCACACTCCCTCTCTCTGTGTGTTATAAAAGAGAATTTACCAGATGAGCCTTCACAATATAGGAAGCAATCCAACAGTGGGGCATCTGTGTGGTGGAGAGGCAGAGATCTTGGCAACCTCCCAGTTCTGAAAGCTGGGTGCCTCTGCAATCTCAGTGTGGTGCTAGAGGGCTGATGCTGGCCCACACTGGAAGGTGGCAGAAGCTGGAATATACACTCAGGGAAGGGCCCTACCATCAATGTCTACCTGATCCGCGTGCCAGAAAGGCAGCCTGGACAACTTAGTGAAGACAACCTGTCTCAAAATAAAAGGTAATTATGAGGGAAATATATTTTAAAAGTCCAACTTGAGAGTCAATTTACAGAGAGCCCATACAGTCTCCTTGCTCTTTAGAAGCTTCTGTTGGGATTATTAATAACAGTAAATTAAAACCTTTAACACAGGCATGCTGCATGAAAACCATTGTCATCTCCCATCAGTCTCTCGTGTACACATACCACGGGTGGCTCACCTCATCGCTACATGTTTTAAATGCTATGTGTAAAAAATCAGGTATCTTATTTTTGGAATTTCAGTCTTTGGCATAGGAGCATCTTCAGTTCCAATGGTAGAATCTTGGGGACCCCCAACCCTCCTTCATGCTGTCACTACCCCTAATATCTATTCCATCAATTGTTCCCTTTCTCTCACATCTCTTTCCTGCCCAAATGTCCTGCCTCCTTAGTGATTGCAATGCTTCACAGCCTCTCAGTGCTGATTTCCTGTGAATCTCTAAGGCAGGTGTCCCTGTCCCTCTACTAAGATGACAGAGTAGGGGAATGGCAACATTTTCCTCCCTGAGGTCATGCGGCTCCTGACAGGCAAACCAGATGTGCCTTCCCAACCACTGTCCTTGATTGCTTCTTTCCTTCCAGATTGACAGAAAATGTCAAATTGCAGAGCAATGGTTGTACAAGGATGGTTGGTGTATAACCCTGAAGCATGTTATCTTTAATGTTAAAACTGATGATGGCATCCTACTAAGTTAGGGTACTGTCTTCCGGTTGCAGCCCAATCCAAAAAAAAAAAAGCCCTGTGAAGGACTTGATCTGAGGCAGGAGGATGTATCTCTAGGAAGACCATGAGAGCCAAGCCAATAAGAACTCTATCCTTCTTAAGAGGAACAATATATGCAAAGAGCTGAGCCCTCACAAAAGGGCAGAGAAGCTTGGATAGAGAACCCTAAACTCTGCATAGCCCTACAATACTCCATCATAGTCCATGAGAGAAAAGTAGAGGATTGAACCACGAAGGCCAAACCACTCAGAAAACAAAATGAAACAAATGGTGGGAATTCTAATATGGGGGAATGCATTCATTTTCTAGACTTTGGTTATTTTTAAACATTTATTCTCTCTTCTCTTCTCCTCTCTCTCTCTCTCTCTCTCTCTCTCTCTCTCTCTCTCTCTCTCTCTGTGTGTGTGTGTGTGTGTGTGTGTGTGTGTGTGTGTGTGTGATGTGTTAGTGCCCATGGAGGCCAGAAGAACCATTGGAGGTGTAGTTGCATGCAGTTGTAATAGGTAGGTAGGTAGATAGATAAATAGATGGGTGAAAGATGGATAGATGATAGAGAGATATTGATAGATAGATAATAGACAGATAGATGATAGACAGATGATAGATAGATAGATAGATAGATAGATAGATAGATAGATAGATAGATAGATAGATATTAGTTAGTAGATAGGTAGATAATTAGGAGATGATAGGTAGATATAAAATGATAAATGGGTACAAGGTAGGAGTCAACCTTTCCCAGCTTAGGGGCCCAGTGGGTCTCTGGAGAATCAAAATATCAGCTGCTCTGTATGTGCTCTCACTTCCATGCTGAAGTGAGACTGTGTGCTTGCCAGGGTCTAGTCTGTAGACACCTTTATACAGTCACAACGGTAAGACTCTATGGGGTTTGTCATGATGGTTGACGTGAAAAGGCCACTGATGTAATGCTGATGGAGATTAAGACAGTGGCTGTATTGGATGTGCACCTCCTCCACAGAGAAGCTTAAAGCACGGGAAAGGGCTGGCTACATCTATGCAGACAGTTGAGGCTCAATTCACGTAGTACAAATCCCATAAGCACTTGCAGAAGTTGACTGTAGATGTCAGCCTGAATTTGATTCTTTCTAGGGATGCTCAGATAGAAAGCTCTCTGGCTATGAACACTGTGTGTGTGTGTGTGTGTGTGTGTGTGTGTGTGTGTGTGTGTGGTGCTTCAAGCTCCTGTGTCCCACTATGACAGACTCGAATCTGCATTATAAGTCAGAGCAAACACTTTTCTCCTAGAGTTGCTTTTGTCCCAGTCATTTATCACTGCAACAAGAAAAGTAATGAAGACACCATCAGTCTGCCTGTCTCCCCACCCATCTCTCTCTCTCTCTCTCTCTCTCTCTCTCTCTCTCTCTCTCTCTTTCTCTCTCTCTTCCTGGAGAATCCTGACCTCTCCCTCTCCACATGCATTCCTCATTCTTCTCTGGGCCTCTGTGACCATCTCCATCCTGAGGGCACCATCTCTTAGGTAGGACCCATGCCAGGCAGGCTACCTCTACCTCCCAAAGAATCTATCCCGCATATAGGAAGAAACTCAACTCACGTTTCCCCAATCCTCAGAACCCCAGTAAGCCTTACCTAGTTATTCTTCCCCCTCATCTATCATGTCATTTATTTTCTAATTGGGTTTAGCACTGCCTCCTCTCTGCTAACATTATATCTTTGCTCATCTTTACTGGTGGTATCTGGGGACTTAAACCCAAACCTGATGTCAGGCAGTGCTTAAACCAGAGCCTGAGCCTATCAGAACACACAGGAGCACATAAGAAAGTGTCACATAGTAGGTGATCATTTAGAGCAGTTGTTCTCAGCCTTCCTAATGCTGCATGGGGTGGTGACCCCAATCATAAAGTTATTTTAGTTGCTACTTCATGGCTGTAATTTTGCTAGGGTTATAAACATAATGTAAATATCTCATATGTAGGACATCTGATATGTAATCCCCGTGAAAGGGTAGTTCAACCCCCCAAAGGGGTCACAACCCACAGCTTGAGAACCGCTGCTGTAGAAGAAGTTGTCGTTGCCAGAGTGCTGGGTTACCCTTGGTGTTAACTTTTCCTATCTATGTGCCATTTAGCTTTAAGTCCTATGTATAGCTGTGAGCTTTCAATTCCTTGTGATAAATATGAAAACATGGTTTCTCCTTTTACATGTCTGCATGTGTTCTTTCATTGAGTATTTATTGACTATTAATTCTCCTGCTGCCGAGGCATAGAAGCAGGTGAGTTATGATGAAATCGTTTGCTGGATTATACTAATCTCAAATGCAAAATTGTGTTGGGGGGTAAGTGTGGGGGGGTGACAATTTCAGGAGGGAACTAATCACTATTTGTTTTTATATGACTTGTAGAGATACCTGTAGACCAAAGGACTAAGGAAAAAACCAGTATCTCAAAAGCAGAAGGAACGGAGGGTGAGAAAGACAACCAGAAGGAAGACTGATGACATGATAGAAACTTCAGCTCTGCGCTTCTCCTCAGTGCCACTAGTTATTGCCCTGAATGATTTTTCCATCTTACTGTGAGAAGCATGCATGATCTGCCATGGCCATGTTTCTAGAGAGACCCTCAGCCAATAGAAACTTCCTTATTTTGTGGTAGTGGGCATGGTAGGAATGGTCGTATGACTGGCTTTGTCGTGATGTACAATGTGGGCCATTTCTCCACTGCTAGAAAATGGCATATTCTAAATAAGGGCTGCTTTCTGTCTGGATCCTAAAGGGAAGAAAGTCCCTGGAGCAGATGAATGGCCACCATCAACACAGACTATACATGAGGAATAAAGAGTTGTTGGTCACTGAGATTCCATCTTACACCCATCAGGATGGCTAAGATCAAAAATTCAAGTGACACCACATGCTGGCGAGGATGTGGGGAGAGAGGAAGACTCCTTCATTGCTGGTGGGAATGCAAACTAGTACAACCACTTTGGAAATCTATCTGGTGCTATCTCAGAAAAATGGGAATAGGGCTTCCTCAAGACCCAGCTATTCCACTCCTTGGAATATACCCAGAAGATGCTCCAGCACACAGCAAGAAAATTTGCTCAACCATGTTCATAGCAGCCTTATTCATAATAGCCAGAACATGGAAACAGCCTAAGTGTCCCTCAATAGAAGAATGGATAAAGAAACTGTGGTACATATACACTATGGAATACTATTCAGCTAT
The DNA here is from genome assembly GCF_964271855.1 of Acomys minous. Classification (NCBI taxonomy): domain Eukaryota; kingdom Metazoa; phylum Chordata; class Mammalia; order Rodentia; family Muridae; genus Acomys; species Acomys minous. The sequence continues at coordinate 46,041,090 of NC_140491.1, forward strand.
TAAAAACAAGGAATTCCCGAAATTTGTGGATAAATGGATTGAGCTAGAAATGATCATAATGAGTGAGTTAACCCAGAAGCAGAAAGACTCAAATGGTATATACTCATATCTGCATATTAGCCCAAGGGGCATGTCCCACGAAAGCCTTCACTTACCAGGAAACTGAGACAGAGGGGAGGACATTCTAGTGGGACTCTAGATGAGAGAATCATGGGAGAAAGGCAAAGTAGAAGGACCCAGAGGGTCCTAGAAGCCTACAAGTAGAACATTATGATAGGCAGATTTGGGCACAGGGGTCCCGCTCAAACTAAGGCACCAGCCAAGGACAATACAGGCGGTAAACCTTAAACCCCTACCCAGATCTTGCCAATGGACAGAACACTCTCCACAGTAGAGTGGAGAGTGGGATATTACTTTCTCACATACTCTGGTGCCTCACCTTTGACCATGTCCCCTGGACGTGGAGACCTGGTGGCAATCAGAGGAAGGACAGCAGGTTACCAAGAAGAGACTTGATACCCTATGATCATATAGAGGGGGAGGTAATCCCCCTCAGGAACAGTCATAGGGGAGGGGAATAAGGGGAAATTGGGAGGGAGGGAAGAATGGGAGGATACAAGGGATGGGATAACCATTGAGATGTAACAAGAATAAATTAATAAAGGAGGAAAAAAAAGAAAGAAAAAGAGTTGTTGGTGCTGAGACAAGTCTTTGGGATGATAATCTAATCTTGGGGTGCTGTATGATATGATCCCAGGACAGGGGATGAACTCAAGAGTGCTTCAAAAACCATACCAAGCTCAGCAAACACAACTAGTTGGTCAGAAAAGCATGTGCATCTTACTGTGTGGTACCCCAGTGATGGCCCCGTCATGCCTTTCACGGTGTGTTCAGCTTCTCCTTTGTAAACTCTAGACTGAGTGCCATGAACTGATTGCCTTGAGGCAGGAGTAAATGGATGTCCGTAGATAGTCTAGATAATCTTAGGCATTGGGGCTCATCTTCTTCATCTCTGTTTTGGAAGCCCAAGGCTTCCCTGTGGAATTCTTTACAATAGTGAGGGTTTCCTCTAACTGGACTGCCTTACTTGGCAGCTTTCTCCCTCAAGGACCTGGTAAGCACTATGTATGTGACTGCTGAAGGTAAAGAACAGAGATGACTTTTTCTGTGAATTCATGTTTTCCACGTTTGGCTGGGGACTACTGTTTTGTGCAGTGCAGCTCCAGATGACCACAGCTGTCTGTGGGACCCAGGCAAGCCTAGCCAAATTCTGAACCCAAGACAACATAACAGCTGTTGGTTAACTGAAAGCCACTAACTAAGCTTCGGAGTCAATTGTCACCCACCTATTGAACATTAGCCACTGACTAATACCAAACACCTGCCTCCAAAAGTGTATCTGACGGTTGTCAATTCAGTATAAAAAGCTCCACTTAGTCTAGCTTTTTCCATTTTACTTTGAAGTGGTAGAAACTGTGACCTAAAGAAATGTATTATCCAGGCTCCTAGATTCCACATTCTCTCCTGAAAAATCTCATGACCTCTATTCTTTGGCCAAACGAACTGTATTTGAATTTAGGAGCAGCAAGTGAATCTAAGTCCCACCTTATAGTTGGTATATCTTTAATCCTGAGAAGGCATGGGGGGCATTCAGTCATACCCCCAAATCTATCTCATGGCTTCACATTTCAACCTTAACATCTTGGAGTTAAGTCAAGATACAGCTGTGAAAAGATCGTAAACAGGATAAAGGACAAAAGCATCGAGTTGGAGCTGAAGACCACCCAGAAGCTTCCATGTACAACAAAAACAGCAACAACGAGTTGGCCGTGGAACAACTGAATGGGGTGTCTGCAGATCTCTGTCCTCCCTGTGGCTCTAAAGGGTCACCCACTGATGTTAACAAGAGATAGTTTCCGTGTTTGGAACTTCTTCCTTCTACAGAACCATCTCTGGGGCGTTACACCCATGGATGACACTGGTTGTTCTCACAGGACACTGCTAAGAAAAGCTGGCTGACTGAGCTTGGAGAAGGCTCAGTGAATAAGGTGCTTGCTGCACAGATGTAGTGCCTGAACTCACATGAAAACTCAAGTGTGGTGGTCTAAGCCTAGAACCCTACTGTGGGGAAAGACAGACAGGGTGAGACCAGCAAATTTCTGGCCAACCAGCCTAGACAATCAGTGAGCTTTGGGGTCAGTGAGAAGCGGTGCCTCAAAAAAATAAAGTGGGGAGAGAAGGAGATGGGTACACTGTACACAATCTCTGGTCCTAACACACAGACATACAATAATAATAATGATAATAATAATAATAGTCATTATTATACATTATAATATTTATCTATAGTATATAGTAGTTATGTAATAATAGTCATTATTATATATTATAATATTTATCTATAGTATATAGTAGTTATGTAATAATGGTCATTATTATTATTATTATTTTCATAATAATTTCCACCCATCACATCAAGAAAAGCATGGCGCTGTGAGTGGCTTAGTCCACTGCAGATGTGACAGGAGCATACCGAGCATAAGCCAATGGCTTTGTACATGGTGATGGTGCAACCTAGAGCAGAGAGAGAGCTAGATCAGAATCAGGAGAGGCTGCAGCCTTCTAAGGCTTACACCAGAGACATGCTTCCACTGACCATGTCCGAACCCTGATGACGTCACAATACTGAAGGCATTTTAAGTCTATCGTCTATGTTCATCAATACTCAACATGGCTTTTACTCGGCATGTTGAGGCTGTATATCAGTATAGACAGATGCTACAATCTGCTCACACTGCAGTGATTTTCATAACATCGTTAATGATGGGTAGCTTTCTTAGACATAAGGGAACAAGGCTGCCTGGACTCCTCACCTGTCGCCCCTCTTTCCAAGGGTTTATGCTCAAGGGACTAAGAACTAGGTTCTTATGTGAGTATGTAGCACATAGCAGAAAACGTGTGTGCATGTATGGGGTCTTGGGGGGGGCGGGAAGGAAGGAGGGAGAGAGACTGTGCTGCATACGTAACCAACTATTTTGTGGCATCACATGGAACCTGCTCCTATGACACCTAGCCTTCCTTGCTCCTCTACTCCTTGAAGTGTCTGTGGGTGACACAGGAGTAGTTGGCCATCACTGATTTCTTCATCTCTTATTTTGAACCCATCACCTTGTCAACAGCCACTAACAGGACTTTAGGCAAATCACATCCCTCTGTCCTTTCCTTTTCACACAACTGTCTCCCTGGCTGAGACTATCACCACGTTCACCTGCTCTCAACTTACTTCTCATGGGGTATCATCCACAGTCGCTGAGCTCAGGGTAGGAACACAGATACTGGAGGGCACTAACTAGAGTACAGGTCCTTCAGCCATTTCAGAGATGTTCAGAATGATCCTCTGAATAACAGTGCTCTTGGAAATGGGCTCAAATTGGACTTAAGAAAGACAATATAACCTATAGACCAAGATGCACTTCCAGGAATAAAAGACAAAGCTTATATTTATTTGGTTAGTCTCTTGCCATCTATATCAGAGTATAAGTTCACATGGCTAGCAAGTTGCATGCTATGGTATCTGTGGGGCTTTTCCTTGGCTCTCTGATTCAAGTCAGTTCTTTTTTTCTTTTTCTTTTTTTTCAAATGACACTTGGCAGCTATGCACATTAGTGGGGTCTAGTGAAATTTCTATAAATGCATACCTTGCATAATGGTAAAAACAGAATATTTGGCATGTCCACCTCTTTTCCATTGACCATTTCGCTGTGGTATTTATAGACAAAATCCCTTACTCTACTTATTTAAAAAATAGACCTACTTTAGCTTTAACTACAATAATGCCCCACACCAGAGAACGCCAGCGCTTGTCATTCCCAGGCAACTGCAATTGTGTGCCCGGGATCTTGCCAACATACCCTCCTTGCTGCCACCCCCAACTTCAGTGACAACAACTCTACTCTTCATGCCCATACACAGGAACGGCTTTTGGGGAGGGGAGAAGAAACAAGCAAGAACACGCGTTCAACTCTGTGTACCCACATTTCAGTTACCATTCTCCAAGTTGCTCGGTGTCACTGCAGAGGGCAGAGTTTGATTTGATTTGATTTGGTTTGTTTCTTATATTTGACTAGCATTCAATTTCAGGGAGTGTGGAAAACCACTCAGATACAGTTTCTGCCACTACAGTTGCATGACAAAGCTCGGTGACGTGACCTCAGAACATGTGTGGACTTCTCCACAAGGAATGGGGACAGTTTTCAGTGAGGCTTGGCTGACGCCTTCTCATTTGATCCCTCTCTGACACTATCGACCTCAAGATAGCCTCAGATCCTTTCCAGAGAAGAGGGCTCGGTCCCCAGGACTGTTTTCACTTCAGACCCAGTCACCAGCCTCAGGTTATCCTACCCGGGTCTCTGACTGGCTGGTTATAAGCCAGCGTGCCTTGCAGGTTTGTCTACACATGTGATGGATCGTCTTGAATGACTCACAGAACTCTTCCTCACAGAACTGAGGAAGAGATCCCCAGGGTGATCTATGGATGCAAACATGGAGCTTCCGAACTTGCTCTGGGGGCTTCGTGTGTTCAGCTAGGCAAAAGCTGCCCTGTGGGTGTTATGGTGCCTATGTGACAAAGGTGTCATCTTAGCAAGGACAACCACGTAAAATGCCATTGGATACAAAGGGTCTGAGGTAATGCTAATGACTGGAGTTGGGAAACCCAGCCAGGCCCATCTGGTGCTGGGACCCTTTTGTACTTGAGGCGGAGGACCGGGAATTCAGATCTCCCAATATGACCTGACTCCATGAAGAAATGGGAACCCAGCTTCGTGCCCTGAGACCAAACACACGCTGACTGTGGTCCCTCCAAGGGCCCCATGCATCATAGGTCTAGATCTACTGACTCTTGCTTGGCCCGTTTTGCTAGCCTCTTTGAGTCCTTTCCTGATTTCCTCTCAGAACAAATCCTTGTGAAATCTCTTACTATCCCATGGGCCTGTGGCTCTTAGAGAACTGAACAAGCACAAGCTGAATGTCAGAACCAGGGCACAGTTGGAGAAACTGAGGCAAAGGAGCAAGTGTGACTCATTGAAACATACACCAGCCTTTGCAATCCAGGAGGGACCATGTTTTCTTTCTCTGAGGAGGCAATTCAGGACACTGACAAAGCAGTGCTTGGCACCTACACATCAACCAAGCATACGTAAAGTATGCCACAAAAACCTAAAACGTGGCCACATGTGCTCCCTCTGGCTGCCCTGTCCATAAGCTGGATGAAGAGACAACTCCTAGTGGACCTTTCCAAACTGGCATAGCCACCAGGTGGGACCTCGCGGTTGTGTCACCCAATTCTAGACCACACATCTCTGAGGGATCCCTAGAGTTGTAAGGTATAATTACCACCAACTACAATCATCTCGGGTTCTGCGGCCATGTTTAAAGTAAGCACGGAGGCACGGCCTGGAAAGATGCCACAGAGGCATCTGCAAAGATTTGCATTCTGGTGCCGCGAGGTCTCTCACAGCTCATGGAGATGACGCCTGATCCCTCACCAGCTGAAACCTGAAACTTCTCTGTGACTCACCTTCACCTGAGACGCCTCCTGAAGGAGCGGCAGGTGTTTTTGATCAGGGGCGACAACTCCATCCTCCAGCAACCCCGAGCTGTGAGGAGTGACAGCTCTCCTAATGTTCTCAGATAGCGTATCTTTCCTGGCACTGCCCTTGAATTGCCGATCGCTGCACAGACAGGAGCAGAGAGAGCCCAGCACTTGCCAAGGCCTGAGTCAGGCTGACTCCTACCTGAAGCTGTGGGTAACACACACCATCACTCTAGGCGGTAAGTCATAGCTGTGTGTCATAGCTAATCCAGGCCAAGATGGAACCCGCAAGTTCCAACAGTGGAGCTACCCAGACTGGAAAACACCCCTGAGTCTCCCGATAATTCGCGAATCCTCCTTGCACTCTGTGGAATGTAGTAAGCGAAACGCCATGTGACTGCTGAGTCACAGTGCTACAAGAGGTCGTTTGGCCAGATCAGCAGGCCCAAATCCAACCCTGCTCTGTGCAAAAGCTCCTGCGGGTATGCTGAGCACTCAGCAGGAACCACCTAGTTAATCACAGGCCTACTCCCAAGAGACAGGGAGATTGCAGAAGAAGAGTGTGTCAGAAGCACGGCTTGCCTCAGTGGCTAGCATCAGGATAGCCCCATCTGTGAGTAATGTGTGGATTACCCAAGGACCCAGTGCTCTGCCTTCTGATTGCATGGCCCCAGGTGCACAGAACCCAGTGCAGGAAACAGTCTGGCTGTGCTTCTGCGTTCTGCTCTCTGGGGTGAAAGGCTCCCTTTTTAAGGGGCCCTGTTGTGAATACAGTCCTCCAGATGAGACCCCGGAAAGAACAGAACTGTTTGCAGATTCCCTGATGGGTTAAGAGCTAATGAAAAAGAAATCTGCTCTGCTCTGCTTTGCATGGAAGTGATACACTTACAGTTCCTGCTGGTGGTTGTGGGAAGGCAGCAGGTGCTGATACAGTGTCGATACAGAGCACGTGCCATCCCAAGGAGGTCTGGCTAGCATCTCTGAGTTCCACACGATGCTGCTCAGTTAGTATCTGTGTTCTGACATGTGTGTGTGTGTGTGTGTGTGTGTGTGTGTGTGTGTGTGTGTGTCAGGCACATATATATATATGTGTGTGTGTGTGTGTGTGTGTGTGTGTGTGTGTGTGTGTGTGTCAGGCACATATATATATATATATATATGTGTGTGTGTGTGTGTGTCTGTGTTTTCCCTTGTATCCTACGCCCTCCCTTTTTCTTCCCTCTTCTGTGTCCTTAGTCTCTCCTCGTCCCCTTTGACAGCTCTATTTCCATTTTCATTTCATATGCATGTGCATACATGATTTTATGTACCCAAGACCTCACATGAGAGAAAACACATGCAATTGTCTTTCTGAGATTGGCTCACTGACTATTGACGTCAAAGTGAATGGCCTCAAGTGGTCCTAGTGGGACTTGTCATCAAAGGACTACTGTGATTTTCCTGTCAATACCTACTGAGATGTATGGTCCTCTGCCTTTACAAAGCCTGACTCCTTTAGCGCCTCAGCTGAGGGAATCTTCACTTCTGTTTATTTGAAGCAGCGAAATCACTTTAATTCTAGGGGTGGGGGATAAAAATCCAAAATTCTTATTTGCTATTTATGGAAGCCATTAAGTGAAATATGTCTCTCTGTGTCTCCGTGTCTTGGTGTCTCTGTCTGTCTGTCTCTGTCTTTCTCATTGTTGGCTTTTTTCTTTTTTCAAAAAAGGTCTTTCTATGTAGCTCTTGCTGGCTTGGAGCTTACCATGTAGCCAAGGTTGACCTCACACTTGCAGCAATTCTTCGGCCTCTGCCTCCTGAGTTCTAAAGATCCCTCCAAGCAGAGGATCATGGAAATGGACAATATCATTATTTCATTTCAAGGAAACTGATACTTGTATCAAAGACATAATCAAAAGAAAACATTACTAAAGGAGATAGGATTCCTTACAAGCGTAAAAGAAATTCTGTTCCAGGTCAATAGTTATTACAGCATTTTCCCTGTTTTTGACAGAGGTCGCATCCCATTAAGAATTCTTTTTTCCTGTTGTTTTAAAGATTGACTCTACTCTTTGTTATGTGTGTGTGTGGTGCAGGTGTATGCATGTGCGTGCAGGTACCTCGAAAGCCAGAAGATGTCAGATCTCCCGGAGCTGTAGTTATAGACGCCTCATATGGGTGCTGGGCACTGAATTTGCATCCTCGGCAAGAGATCATAAGCACTGGCTGTCGTCCCCAAGGACTCTTCCCTTTCCATGGATACCTAAATATTCTTCTAGGCTATGAAAACACGTAGTGCTGAAGATGTTGAAAACTCAAATTGGTATCTTTGTGTCAGATTGGCATCATCTTTCTGTCAGTAGTCAATGCTTTAAAAGTTATTGAATAGGTTGCTAGAGAGATAGCCCACCAGGCAAAAAGCACTTAATGCAAAAGCCTGGGCATCTAAGTTTGGTCCCCCAAACCAACATAAAAGTGGAAGGAAGCTGGCAGTCCAAAAAGCTGTCCTCTGACCTCCACACTCAAGCCATTTGATATCTGACCCCACCCACCCCCCAATCATCATACACACACAATGGTGATAGTAAATTAAACCAAGGCTGAAGAGATGGCTCAGGAGTTAATAGCACTGGCTGCCTGTACGGAGGACCCAAGTTCGACTCTCAGCTCCTGCACAAAGGCTTACAGCTGTCTGGAACTCCAATTCAAGGAGCTTTGACAGTTTCTGGCCTCTGCACACACCAGGTGTGCATTCGTACACACAAAATAAAAATAAATTAAATAAAATTTTTTAAATAAATTAAACTTTAAAAAACCACAGAATTTGAGTTAAAACAGAACTAACTGCAAAGACTGGAAAAGCACCGCCTTTCATGGAAGGTGGCATCACGCACTTCGCAAAGCAAATCCAAAGGGCTCTACCAAAGCTGCCAAGCCCATGCCAACATATTCCTGCAGCTCCAGCTCACAGTACTTTTGAGAGACAACAAAGTAATAGTCAAAAAGGGTCGTGGCTGCAGAAGAAGGCACTTTACAAAGGAAGTGGGAAATGGGTGGAAACTACAAAGAACTTAATAAACAATTTCTAGAAAAGAAAAAAAAATCTGCTAAAGAGGCCAATCATCAGAGAAATGTAGTTAGAGAAGGAAGTATATGCCCTGCATTCATATATCATATGCAAATTAAACAAAACAATGTTATTTTTCAATTTCCATAACCTCAAGCATGCTCTCCAGCCTCAGAGTCCTGTAAAGACTGATGGACTCTCTTTCCAACAGATGAGTTTTCCATCTTCATGGACTGAGCCTTTGAGTTAACTCTCCATTCTCTTGCCTTTAAAAAAAAATAATAACAAAAAATAAAATAAAAAATAAAAACCATTTTCTAACCATCAGTTTCTAAATATACCACATGATACTCACATGGGTTCTGCTTAGGGCTTGCAGGCTTTCTTTCCAGTAGAATCAAAACCCATAGGCATGTCTCTTTTGCTCAATGACACATTTTAAATGCTTTCACTAGAAGCTTCTAGAGGACAGTGGTTCACCAAGAAAGTCTCAGTGAACAAACAAATCAGGAGACGGTGGCACATCTGCAGCCTGGAACTCTGGCCCTCATTAGAATGTGCTGTTTTCCGGCATGTGTTGAGCATGCAGGAAAGCAAAGCCCAGGCCAGTGGCACACAGGGTAGTCAGCAGTCCCCACATGCACACAGTCGGTCTCTTTCCATCTCTCCCTCCCTCTCTCTCTTTCCTTTCATTTTCCAAAAATACTTAACTGTTTTAATTGTCACAACTGAAAAATGTCTTAGCTAAGTGGAGAAGCCTCCTTGCCTGAGATGGGTTATGTATCTGCCAGTCAGGGAGAATGCTCATCTTCATAACAATGCTATTCTTTTTCTTTCTTTTATAAGAGATGAAATGTTTTATTGACTAGACCAATGTTTGTCCACGCCATGAAACAAAGGTGAATGACTGATGCATTAGGTTTTCTTTTATTTTTTTAGCTTGGTTTGGGTGGTTTCTTGTTGATGTTGTTATTTTTCTTTGCTTTTCTTTTTGGAGATGTTTTAATTCCCTTTAAAGAATTAAAAATTGACATTTAGCCAAGAAGGAAATGGAAATATCAAGAGCATATTTGGCTGTAATGTGATATGGTGGCCCTGGAAATCTCAGGAGAAAAATCTATTTTCATTGCCCTCCAAGCTCAGTCAAGACACAGAGCCACTTAATGAAAGATTTCAATCTTGGTGACCTACCACCCTAGTCCAAACCTGTGCCCATGGTTATTTCTTGTCTACAAGGAGACACTGTATTTGCCATATTCTATAAGGAGAAGTTTCTTCAGATCTAGAGATACCAAAACTCACACCGCTGCTCTGTGCCCGAGCCAGGCTAGACCCTGGCTCATACCCACCGTAGCCCAAGGGCTAGGTTTGATGTCCCTGCTGTGAAAGTGAGGAAAGAGATGTCTGAAAGTTTGTGCAGTGCCCCAATGTCACAACTAAGCCCAGTTCTGCCCTGTAGGCCCAGGACTCCCTTGGTTCCCATGACAAGCCAGGAATTGCCTTAAGAGGTAGGTACGTTTTGTAGATGTAGCCAGAGGTAGTCAGCAAGAGATCTATTGTCTAGCATGGTGACTCTCGATACTTGCAATGAATTGAACACTCAAAAATTGCCAGATTGGAACCTGTGACACGTCTTTACCATAAATGGATATGCACACAAGAATACATGAGACCTGGGCTGGCCAGACAACTCAGTGAGTAAAAGCATTTGCTACCAACCTGAGTTCAACCCTCAGATTCCACATCGCAATATTTCAATAGCTTGGCCTAGCCTTTCTACATTATACATTTTGTTTCAGAATATCTTGCTGTGTGCTACAGATATCTACTATTTTTATTTGTGAAATAAAATAATATTAAAAAAGAAAAGCCCTCAGAATTAACTGGAAGAAGATAAGGTTAAACCATTCCTGGTACCTGATGCCACCTTGAGTGTCACATGCCCCTCCCTCTGGGATGCGAACCTCCGCCTCTGAGCTTATCTCTGAACTTGAAGAGCTTCACACATGCCCGTTTGCCCTGGATGGCACTTTGAGCACCAGGACCTAAACCATTAGACGGCTGCCCTTCCCATTCCAAATTTCCTGCTTCCTGGTTCACCTTTCCCATAATGACCAGGCTGCCCTGGACGCAGAACCTGACTGCACAATTGCCATTCCAAGGCCTGAGAATTAAGCTAACCACAGGCATGGGCACTGTTCATGGATCATGTGTGACCTGAGTTGTCCCATAACTGAAGGACTTAGAGAGAAAAACTTTGCATGGGATTTTAGTATGTCATTGTTCCTGGGGTTCACTTCATGGGTTCATTTCAGATAATGAAGGAGACCAGCTCAAGAGAGCAGAATAATGACATAACATGATGTAGCCTTCCCACTCCCACTCCATCCCACCCCCACCCCCCCAATCCCTTGATCTCAAGAGGCTAACAGAGGAATAAGCTAAAGCTGATGTCCTTAAGTCCTCCATCTGCAGTGAACATGACCCAGCTAAAGAAGCCCTGCATTGATGCAAGCTGTGAGCCCAGATACCCATTTCCTCCAGCCAAGATTGAAGCGTGCATGGTGGGGGGGTTGTTTGAATGGTTGGTTGGTTGGTTGTTGGTTGGTTGGTTGGTTGGTTGGTTAGTTGGTTGGTTGGTTGGTTTTTCAAGACAGAGTTTCTCTGTATAGCTTAGCTATCCTGGAACTCATTCTGTAGAGCAGGCTGGCCTCGAACTCACAGAGATCTGCCTGCCTCTGCCTCCCTGAGTGCTGTGATTAAAGGTGTGTGCCACCACGTCTGGCTAGCATGACTTTTTTATGACAATATTTACTAGCTCTCAATAGATATTTCATTCAGTCTTCTGATTACAGCATTTCCTGAGGGTCTATTGAGCTCTGCATCCTGATACAGGAATGTCACAGGAACAAATCTGTAGTGACTTTGGGCATCACTTTCTTATATTGGCTTGATATTAATAATCAACACACAAGAGATTGTTAAGCAGTTATACCTATAATAAATTCAGTAGGAAGCTCAAAATACCCCAAGACTCCTTTTCACCAGAAATGAAAGAAGACCCTTTGAGGAGATAGTGTTTGAGTCTGAGATGAGATCTGAAATTGAGAGCCACCCTCCAGAAGTGGCAAGAAGATCCCAAGGCAGAAGAAGAGAAGTACAAAGGTCCTGAGGCAGGCATTTGAACAAAATGACAGGACAGATGCCAATGCAACCAGGATGTGGTGACTGTCTAGAGATCCTGGGAATACAGGGGTCCTTTTATAAAAAACAATGTACTAAATTTATACAGCACAGCAGATCCATGGCTTGAGTTATATACTACCTAGAGGTCTTGATTGGTTTACTTCCCTGGTCTCATACTCTTAATTTGAAATAAAGCCATAAAGGCTTGGAAGTAATTTTCTCTTCCCAGTTGGATTCTCTTGTGATGAACCAGTCTATGTTCACAGTGGGAACCAGGACTGTTCCTCCAAAGTTGAGTGCCTATCAGCCTCCCTGACTTTGTTCAAACTAGCAAATAGTAAATTAGGGGAGGAAGACACCTCAAAATCCACTGAAACCCCCAGCCCTCCAGGACAGACTGTATTTGGGTTCCTAAGTGCCCCCCTTGGCTCTGCAGAGGATCTTTCTGTGTGTGCTCTTCACTGTGTATGTTTGTTTCCTCACCCCCGCCCCTACCCCCCACCCCTGGGAAAGCTTTTCTCACTGCCTGACTCTGCCTGCCTTGTCTGAGATTTTCCTTGCTGCAACTGGTATCCAAGAGATTTTTAGACATGCCATGATAGGAAAGATGTTTTCTTCAAGGCTGCCAAACACAATTAGCCAAAACACTAAACTTTTATATAACTTTTATATAATTCCTGATTGTTTCACGGTTCTTTTCACTGTAGGTAGTTTGTTGTATAAACGTGTAATAATATAAGCATATATGTAAAAAAAAAAAATAAGTAATAAATAAAAGTAAGGAGGAAAAAAAAAAGAGTTTTCCTGCCTCCTAATTCTGGAGACCTTGACTGAGGGATGAAGTGATCACAAGGAAAGCACCAGCATGAACTTCGGTTGAGTTGCTGTCTCTTTGGCATACCTGCAAGATGTGTAGAGCGGATGCTTAGTAAGCAGCTGCTAATGATTTTGTCTGTCTTTTCCTCCTAATTTCAAGTCTTCTCTATTTTTAATACTATTATTAATAGCCCCTTAGTCCAATCAGGACTGACCATATGGGTATGAGTATGGGACCATCCACTGGAATATGGGCAATTTACCAGAAGCCACATCCCCTCTTTCCCCTAAAGTGTCCATCTCTCTCCTTCAGCATCTACCAACTGACAATAATTCCTCAGCTGGGGAATGGAGCCTTGGGAGCCCCTCCCTATTCCGTGTCAGAATCTTGACTGGCTAGGTTTTAAATTTGTGCAGGTCTTGCTACCATACGTGGTTTAGTACAGGGTAAGATCACTGATTCTTTTTCTCCCCAGCAATCTGCATTGCCCCTTCCAGCAGAAACAGTTTCTTGATCAGACTGAAATGGATTTCTTCATGCCCTATAGGCAAAATGGGTGGTATCTTCAGCAACAGAGCCTTGTCATAAAGTTAGGATGGGAAATCGTAATAGCCTGTATTATCTCAGGTGTCTCAAGGCCTTTTTGACAAAAAACTCATAAGGAGGTATCCCATTTCTGACACTAAAAGTTTTATCAGTATCCTATATCTACTAAGCGCAGCACTGTCTAACAGTCCAAGGTACCTTTTATCAAACTTCCTCTTTTATATTAAATCTGAGGAAGTTTTTAAATTGAGGGGATAATTATAGATTGGTATATAAACCCCAAAAGTATTATTTATTGGAAAATGATAATTTGGTAGTTGCATATAGGCTGTACAACATGATCTTTATATGTGTGTTTGTGGGTGAATAATGAATAAATCAATACAATATATTCATCACTTCATAGGTTTTCTGTAGTGAAGGAATTTTCCTAGCAGAAATTCGTACTCTTTAGCTGGCATCTTACCCCAACATCTGGCCCCTGGTAAGACTTTCCTAATCTCTGCTGCTCTGAGACCATGCCATGCAGATTCAGATTCCACATATGGGCTTACACAACATCTGTCCTCCTGTGCCTGGATGACTCAATTGAGCAGAACCCTCTTTCAGATTCATCCTTGATGTCAAAAAGATAGAATTTCTTTCCTATCAACGGGCAACAGTACTCGAATGCATCTACAATCTCATTTCTTCTGTCTGTCCATCCACAAGTGGAACTTGGGTTAATTTATCAATTGTCAATGTCACAAGTGATACAAATCAGCAAATACTTCTGATGTGCACCAAAAGATGTGGCTGCTGGATTATAACACACACACACACACACACACACACACACACACACACACACACTCCCCACTGGCAACCCCATGCTGTTCCAGGGATGTCATGGGGATGGCTTTCTTTAATGCTCAGAAATTGAGGTTGGGGTTTTTGTCTGTGTTTAATGGGCTTCTCAGTCATAAACAACCTAGCAAAAGAGGCCTGCAAGTGAAAGGGAAGCCACACCTGCCTAGAGAGCCCTTCTGCACGGAATAAGTCTCTAGTTCATCCACTGGCTGATTTCAGACATGACTCCCCACCTGGTTGTTTCCTAACCATTACACTCCTGGGATTAAATGCTTAGTAAGTTTGCAGGAGTTTACAGGAGGGTCTGCTTAAGTTTCTTTTTACATTTCTTGGGCTCTAGTGCAATCCTGGGAGTTGTAGAAGAGAAAAGAAAAGAAAAGAAAAGAAAAGAAAAGAAAGGAAAAGAAAGGAAAAGAAAAGAGAAAAGAAGAGAGATATTTCCTTCTGAAGATCACAGTGGATGGTCTAGGCTGAATAGACTCTGTCTTAAAAAACAAAAACAGAAACAACAAATAAAAAATAGATAGATGGTAAGAAAGATTTGTTTCCAAATGATTTTTAAATGAGTTGCTGTGTTTCCTCCCTAACTGTGTATTACAAGTCCATGATTGTACTGGAGACATCATCAGGCGACCAGACATCTTCCAGAGGCAGCCATGAACAAGGCCACCTGCGCCTTGTCAATCAGAGCCTGTCTGGTGTGGACCAGCTGTGCTGGGTGAGCCTGGGATTCGGCCTCTGTTCCACCTGTTTCTAGTTCTCTGTTAAAGTGCTCAAGCCTCTGCATGGAAATCTCAGGAAGCCCATTTGGCCCCCAGACTTCCTGACAGAGGATTAGAGTAAACTAAAAGGACTCCGTGGATCAGCCAAAGCTTTGTCCTCAGAGCTGTGAGTCCTGGGCAGCTGTCAGCCTCAATGTCATGTGAACCCTCTGGGGACCTCAGAGCAACTGCAGCCATCATAGACACTCTCATAACGTCTATCTAGGTAGAGGTTTAGAAAAAGTACTCTCTCACTTTAGTGGGATATTGCAGATATACAACACCAGCAGGTATCAGCTACGTTTCTGTACTTTGAACCAAGTAGAAAAAATAAGCAAATTTTGAGACAAATTGGCCAGATCTTCATGAACTTAATCATTTTGAAGCAATACCTAGGATCTATGTGTGTGTGTGTATTCATATATATATGAATATATATAAACATATAAAATGTGTTTTTAAATGGAATATTTAAATTAGTTTTTCCTTGCCTATCATTTTTGGGAGAAAAGCCTCAGATATTATCTGAAGATTTCCAAGCAATCACAATTATGTTGATAACTCTTCTCTTTGTTTCCTAGCACTTTATCATCAATTCCAAAGAGGTAGTTTTCTCTCCTATTTGGGTACCCCAGTGGAGTGGACTAAGCAAGTATATGCGTGCATGCACACACACACCCCAAATACACAAACACATATACAAGCTTGGACTCACACTCAAAAGCACATACAAGGACATACACATACATATAGACACATGCAATTGCAAATTCACACGTGGGCATAATCTACCTTATACAAGGAACTAGAAAAGATGTGACCCATCCACCGTGAAGATCAGCAGCAAGTAGAGGGAACTGTCACTTCAGTGACCCAACTTTTCAAGGCAGACACACAGTACCTGCACAGATTACACAAGGAAGAACAAATGGACGAGACAATGGGCAAACGGAAGAACAAATAGTAGAAAGATCTTGCTCAAGTATGAATGAACGCACTAACAAACATGGTCACCAAGGAATGACAAGTATGAATGAGACTATCCAAAGGCTCGAAGGAGAGTCCAAGAGCCTGAAGACCAAGATGAATAAACAGATAAAACAGTCCTTACAAAGAGGTGAAGGAAATAGAAATGGGCAATGGTCAGTTTCTTTCCTTTTCTTCCTGTAAATGTTCTAAGCGGTTTATATTTATTTTATGTGTATGTGCACTCTGTGCATGCCTGATGTCTGTAGAAGTCAAAAGAGGGTGTCAGATCCCCTGGAACTGGGGGACAGAAGACCGTGAGCCACCAGCTTGGTGCTGAGAGCTGAATCCAGTTCCTATGCAAAAGCAGCTAATGTCACTAGCAACTGGGCCATCTCTTCAGGTCTTGTAATAGGTTATTACAACAAGAGGCCTTGCTCTCACAGTGCTCAGGTACCAAATATCTCGTTCCTTGCTATCCTCTCTCCTCCCCCCCCCCAGCCTCTCACATCCACCAGTGAACAACCCCCATAGACTTTTTCCTTAGCATCCTCACAGTACAGAGAGAGAGACTTGTAGGCTCAATTTTCTTAACCAATATTTTTTATTTCAACTTATTAACCAAGTGTACGTCACTTATAACCCAACTAACCAACCAACACAATAGTAAAAGAGGACTAATGGGCACAATAACAAAACCGTAAGAATATCAGTTCTGAGGAGCGATTCTCCTGGCATAATCAGCAGGATTTCTTCTGCTGGAACCTGGAGTAAACAGAGCCTGGAACCTCAGCAGGAGCCAGAACCCCAAAGCCTACCTCGAGCAGTTCTCTCTAGGAGCGTCTCCAAGTGGAGCAATGAACAGCCAAAACTATCCCAAGTCTCCAAAGGCCCCCCCTCCAGTTCTGGGCTCATTTATATATCTCCTCCCAGAGTCTGTTCACAGGATCTTCTCAGCTGGCAACAATCAAGCTTCTGCATGAGATGGTTGGTCTTCAAGTGGATTAACATTACCTATTCTCTCACAAGACTGTTCCGATCCCGCACTTGGGATCCTAAAAAACAGGCTTATCTCTCCTTCAGAGACTATATGGTATTTGTTTTTCTGCATAAAGGTAAAGAGGCACAGACGCCGATTATACAGATCAGACCAGTATATATCATGTACCTGTAGTAAAAGATTCCAGTGCATTCCAAAACTGTGTATATTCACCATGTGTTAATAAAACTTAAAGTAGCTGAGGAGATGTAAATGTTAACTACCTTGGTTTGATTTGCTATACACAAGTATTCATTTATTGTATTGTACCTATAATTGTGTATAATTAATAAGAAATTTCAGATTCTGTCAAAGAAAAATATGGCTCATATATAATTAAAGATAATTATACCTTCCAAATGCCAATCCCTTGCTCTTTGTACATATACAAACAACACAGCCATCTAATGACTGTGATGTTGTATTACCCATTATAATAAACACTTGGATTTTAAAAAATTAATGGAAACATAGATTGAAACAAAGGTAAAATAAGATATAGGGAAAGTAGAAAAGGGAATTTCACAATATACAACTGCTGCATATTAAAAGCTGCATAGGCTCAAAAGGCAAATTGAATATAATTCAAGAATTTTATGTAAAAAATGAGTGTAGAAATAAAAAAACATGCAAAATCTAAAGAAAAGTTTACACAGGACAAAAATACCTGTTAATACATCATCAAGCACTGGCCTTCAAGGGTAAATGATCTCTCCCAGATACTTGAACTAACAAAAGTAAAACATATATTACTTATGTATTATGCTTTGTGCATTCTTGGGATATATGTGGTATATTTAAATAGGAAAAAAACTAGAACGTTTCTAGGATAATATCCAGTAAGCCGAAAACTGTAATTGTCCTCTTCCAAAAGAGGGGGGTTACGGGGGACAGGGCAGTAGCAGTTGGTCCAGGGCAATCCTAGGGGGCACATAAGAGCCTCATGTTCTTAATCTTACAGATTGCTTGTGTGTGGGTGGGATGTGGCTGGGATGCTTTGAGACTGACTTAACTGCAGAAAAGCTGAGATTGAGTGGACGAGTGCTCAGACGGAGATGCAACGATCTCATGGGCACTCAGGTGCTTGTTATGTACAGCAGGAAGGAAGAGGAAGTGGCCTCATTAAGCCTCCGTAGGAGGTCTCTGTAAGGATGCCCTTGTCCAGCTCCAGCCATCCAGGAGGAGGAAGCGGAGCTCCATAGTTTCTCTATACAAGATCAAGGTTGGTAGCCTCGGCACACAAAATCAACTTTTATACTTGGATCAGGGCATGACTTAGCCATCCCTCTGAGCCTTGTAAGGAGACAGCTTCCCCATTTCTATGGGTCTGAGACATTTGGAGTCCTTGAGAAAGCCACACTCCTGTCACTAACATATTATGAACTTCATCTGCTACCAAAAGTGGGAAGTGACCTAGATATGGTATGTTTGGGCAGAATGGATCACATTGCTTTATAAAAATTAAGATTGAAATAGAATGTTCCAAAGAAGGTTGGGGGACTGGTCATCAAGCACTTCGGGGGAGACACTCCATGATGCCTCTGACACAGAAGTGGCCTAGTTTCTAGGCCTTAACTTTAACCTTCACTACATTTGGGACATGGTCTTCACAGCCTAAGAAAGGTCGAAGTCTGAGTTCTTGTTGGAGCAATCCACACAGCGCATGCGCATACGTGCTTCCCTGCTTGACAGGAATCCGAATCCTTAGCTCAGAATCCTCCTTGACTGAGTGACTTGCCCTCGAGGTCTCAGTTTTCTTTCCCTTACTCACAGGTGATCTCATCGGCAAGGTGGAGGAGGCACTGTGCGTCCTCTCTTACCGTGTTTGGAAATCCCCTAACAAGCATTGCTAAGCCCAGCCCTGCTTACCTGCTGACATCTCACTAATAGCCTGCCCCGGGCGCCCATTAATCTCCTTCAGCAGTTCCAATGCCCGGTTCGTGTGCACGGTTACAAAGGGAGGTTTCTGTGTATGTTTCAGTCGCCTTGGTAGGGACAGTCAGCAGATGACATTGCCAGGTCGCCAGCCTGGAATGCTATCAGTCCACACCTTCTGTCCACAGACTGAACATCAGCCTGTAGCTTGGTTGAAGGGGTGCAGTACTCCAGGACTCGCCCCGTGTGGTTGGGCCAGTAATTCAGAGCCTCTGCCCTGCCCAGATCCCCTCAGAACCTCTTTAGAAGATCCACTTTATTCCAGCTGTTCTTCAATCTCATTCTCAGGAGCAAACCAATCTACAAGGCTTACCTGAGAAGAGTTTGTGTGGCCTCTAGACCCGGGAGCCCAAAGTCACACCCCACAACCAGAAATAAGCTAACTGCTATTCTGTAGACTAAAAGCAAGATTCTACAAGCCTCTGGCCATCCGAGAACAGCTAGATATTTAGGGTGTATGCCACCATTACAAGAGAAGAGCCATTGGGAACCAATCAATTTATTGACAAGCGACTAATGAAAAGTGTGAACTGGCACGTGGAAAAGTCTCCTAAGGCCAATTCTCTAGTGTGGCGTGAACCCATTGTGTGTAGGGCTGTCTTAGTAACCTTTCCCATTCCTGTGACCAAATGACAACAGCAACATATTGCCAAAAGCACCTTAAAAGGGAAAGGACTACATTTTGGCACAGTCCACGGTATGGTAGAGAAGTAGTCACAGCGGAAGCCTGGAGCGGCTAGTCACATAGCATGCACAGTCAGGAAGCTTTCTTGTGCTGATGGAGACCCTGATCCATGTCCATGGAATGATGCTACCGACAAATCTAGATGCTCACCCCACAGACATGCCAGAGTCTCCCAGGTGATTCTAGATTGTATCAATTGAAAGACTGACCATGTCCCTCACTCACTCAGGCAAACGACACTAGACAAGGCAGTGTTAACTGTCAACAAGCCAATGTTTAGAAGACTGTTGTGCTGGGTAGTTTTTTATGTCAACTGCTAAGGCTGTTGTGCTGGGGAGTTTTTATGTCAACTGGACGCAAGCAAGGAACGTCTGGGAAGAAGAAATCTTAACCAAGAAAATGCCTCCGTAGGACTGGCCTGTAGATAAGCCTGTGGGGCATTTTTTAAAAATTTATCATCGATGTAGGAGGTCCAGCCCAAGGTGGATCTAGTGAGGTGATCCTGGGTGGCATAAGAAAGCTTGCTGAGCAAGCACTAAGGAGCAGCCCTCTTGCGTGGTCTCTGCATCAGTTTGTGCCCCAGGGTTCCTACCTTACTTGAGTTCCTCCCCTGACTATCCTTAGTGACAACTGTTACCTAGCAGTTTATAGCACAATAAACCTTTCCCTCTGCAAGCTGATTTTGGTTTGGTGTTTCATCACAGCAAGAGAAAGCCTAACCAAGACAACCGTCAATAAAATCCCTCTGAACCAAAACTGTCAGCAACAAAGTTATAACATGCAAATTATTACCAGTCAGAGAAAAGACATAGTACCATTATGCACCTTACCACAGGGGGTAGAGTTCAAACATCTTTACTACCCTAAACTTTGGCAAAGGTCTGACGGGAAAATAAAATAGTTTGACTTTTTTTTTTTTTTTTTTTTTTGCTAACAAAGTTAAACACAGAATTGTCATGTGCAGCGTGTCTGTTCTTGTCTATTCGCCCAAGCAGAATGAAAAAGAAGTCTTCAGGTAGTCTTGTCTATATGTCTCAAAATAAAACGCTAAGTGGCAGGCCAGGCATGGTGGCGCACTCCTTTAATCCCAGTGCTTGGGAGGCAGAAGCAGGCGGATCGCTGTGAGTTCGAGGCCAGCCTGGTCTAC
The DNA here is from genome assembly GCF_964271855.1 of Acomys minous. Taxonomy (NCBI): domain Eukaryota; kingdom Metazoa; phylum Chordata; class Mammalia; order Rodentia; family Muridae; genus Acomys; species Acomys minous. Next base: position 46,061,660 of record NC_140491.1, read on the forward strand.
AAAGGGAGTTCAGGACAGCCAAGGCTAACACAGAGAGACCCTGTCTCAATAAACCAAAAATAAATAAATAAATAAATAGTTTATGTGCTGACACATACTTAAGAAGACTTCTTGACAAAGTCTCCAAGCACCTTTTCCCCATACCAAAGCTAGATCTACCTCCAGGCTCACTTTTTCTTATAAAATCTCATCTGACTCTTGGGGTCTCATGTACATAAGCTAACTATGCTTTGCATAGATCCACTGGTGGTGTAATGGAAACTCTTTCTGGTAGCACTAAAAGGGTGACTCAGACACAAAGAACGAGTAAAAAAAAAAGATTTCTAAAGATAGACCACAATGAAACACATGCATGAAAAATTCCAAACTTCTTTTTAATGAACTCAAACATACACATACAGAGATACAAATGGCTAAACACAAAAATTTTGCTCACACACATAAATGGATAGATAGATAGATAGATAGATAGATAGACATTGAAGGTTAAAAGACCAGAAAGAATATAAACCAGATGAAAAGCATTTTGTCACACCTGTGTGCATATATGGTTCACTGCTTCTCGGCAATAAGCAGAAATAAGCTACAGATGGGTCTATGATGCTGCTCCATTAAACTGAAAGGAACATGCTAATTCTCTCTACATTGTGGGTTGGTTATTACCGTGGAAGGGTTCACCATTGCTTCCGGGCCAGAGTCAGGCAGACCTCATACTTCACAAAACATCTGGTATTGTTTTCTCTCTTACACTTTGGATGATGCAATGACAGAGGCCCGACCTGAAAGGACACGCTGTCAAACTCACGTTGGACATGAGTGGCCATCTTCCCTATAGGAAAAAAAAAAGAAGAAATTATATCTTTGCCATATGACTAATTTCTCCATGGTAACAAAGGGGAATTCTTTGGGGAAATAAATTGGTGGGTGCAGAGAGATGAGCTGTAAAAGTCTCTGGACTGCATAGCTATCTTCAACTTCCTAGGCGTAGATGCTGTGATAGATCCTTCAACACAGATTCCAGGATTTATATGCTCAAAAGCCCTGACCACACGGAAGCCTGAAAAACAGTCATGGCAAATCCAGGCAATAAAGACTCCATAAAGCAGAATTCATATCTTCAAAGCATGCAAGCTGATGTACAGTGACAGAATACAACTTGGTTTTCTGCAAGCTGGGATCAACGGGATGAGCAGCAGCCAAAGGAGAATTTGGGAACTGATGGAAATGTGCTGTGGCTTAGTTTAGTGGAAGCTCCATCACCATCACACATGTCAACACTTATCAGACTTATCAACACTCAAGCGGGGTGTTCCCTTGGGAGTCACACTGCAGTCCTTGAGCCATCTGCGTAGAGACTGAGCTGACTTCCAGCCATACTGCCCGAAACATCTCTCTGTTAGTTCTCCAGACATGTGCATGTATAATTCCTGCTTACGTGTAGGTGCAGACTAGTGGCAGGGGCTCCTGTTTTCCACCTCTCTCTCTCTCTCTCTCTCTCTCTCTCTCTCTCTCTCTCTCTCTCTCTCTCTCTCTCTCTCTATTCTTACAGTACTGAAGATTGAACACAAGACCTCGTGCATGCTAGGCAAGAGCCTCACCATTGAGCTACACCTGCAGCCCATGTCTTCCATTCCTTACACTCCCAGATCCCATGCCTCCCATAGCACGTGTCACTCATAGTCATGGTGACAACAGCATCCCAGGTGGGGGCCTGACTGCTGCTGTATGAGTGGGTTCCACGACCTCAATCCTGAGAACAGTGGCACTGCAACACATCAGGCTCTGGGACCTCAGGGTCTGCAGTAAGGTGAAGTCATGTCAAAAGGCCCATTGGGCTCTTCCTTTCCATCTGTTTCTAGAATAATCAAAGCGACAACTTCTCCTGTTCCTGTAGATGAAATCTGGCTCTTTCCGTTTGATCTTATAGTTGGCAGCAGAGCTGTAGCTTCTCTCAGTGTAGAACATGGAACTAGAAAGAATATTTCAGCACACCGCTCTGTTTGCTAGTTCTGTTATTCTTGTTGCCTTTTTGGCAGATGCTAAAAAACATGGAAATTAAATTGTATCTCTCAGAGTAGAATGAAACAGCCAAGATTATTGATATTTTTTAAAGTAAAAGTTTCCCTTGCATTATAAAGATAATGCATCGTTTGAGGGGAACATTTGGGAACTATAGGAAAAATTCATCCATATCTTGTAAAAATTAAAAATTTTGACTTGTGCTAAAGGGCCCATGGTTTGTGTGTATGTGTTTGTGTTTATATGTTTTTGGTGTGGAGGGATACAGACAAATGTTTTTGAAAATATGTATAGAAACCAGGAACTGATGTCAAGTGTCTTCCTCAACCACTCTCTACTTTATTTTTTGAGACAGGGTCTCTCACCAAACCTTGAGACCACTGCGTCAGCTAGACTGGCTGCCTTCTTAGGTCTGTGGTGACAGAAGTGTGCCACCCCACCCAGCATTTTACATGGGCTCTGAGAGATCGCAGTAGGGGCCTCAGACTTCAGTGGCAAAGATCCGAGCCACCTTCTTAAGCCCAGGGGCCACAATTCTTTTAAAAATAAATTTATTCTTACCCTTGGAATAGCTTCCTTTCTCTACCTTGCAGATTCCTGTATCCAAGGAGCCTTGGGAAAGGTGTGACTTTTTTTTTTTTGCCAGATATCAGAACTAATTAGGGACAATGGGCTGAAGCCTTGTCATCGCTCATTCCTGTGCAAATGCCATCGACTCTAGACAGAAGCACATAGATAATTTCCTATAGTTACTCTGGAACACCTTGCTCACTCCAACCCCCTGCTCTCATGTTCATGCCCATCATCACATGCCTGTCTGTGAATGTCACTCTCAAGTTTGTACCCATTTATTCTTCACACATGCCTGGAGCACCTGCTCCTACAATGGTCCTACGGCAAAAGGCATCATTTGAAGGTAACACCTATCCATGGGAACTTACAAAGGAGTAGGGGGATCAACCATTAAAACAGCCCTATGAGTCACACTGAAAATAATGACTAGATTCAAAAGCGTAACAACTCTGAAATCACTATACATATGCAGCTCAATGGAACAATTGGGTATGTGTTTGGCAGTCTGTAGGCAACAGGGTTTCCATAGTTAGAAGAGAATTCACAGACAAGTGAGTACGGGATGCTAAAAGGACCCTGATGGTAACAGGTTAGAATTAGAGGCATCAATATAAAGTCATGTATGACTTTGTATAATTTGGGATGAAAGACACACTAGTATTGCCCTGTTCCCAATTTCCCCATCTTGTTGGTTTCGTATGAAAACTCATGTAGATAGATAGATAGATAGATAGATAGATAGATAGATAGATAGATAGAGGTAGAGATAGAGATAGAGATAGAGATATATCTTGGGCCTTCAGAATTTGTCCTCTTCTGATATGGGCCACTCATATAGCAGACTGCCTACAACTTTTCAAGCCTGGGATGAGCTTCACATGCCTACAAGCAAGCATCCCTTGCAGCTATGGAAGACAGTGGACTAGTGGCTCTACTTAGTTGTAATTCTCTGATTAGCTCTAAATGTGCCTCATATCATAACTTGACCATAATGATTTACACACTTTTCCCCCGTCTCTTGGCCATCTCCTATTTTGATGGTAGACGGTTATGCTGTAGGCCAAAATTCAACAAAATCTCTAATTGTTTATTTTGTCTTTATCCTGTGACATGCATAATTACTTGAAGTCTGGATGCTGGCCACCACCTACTACCCTGCCCTTGATATCAGTTTATAGGTTCAAGCCTTTCAGAAGAATTCATTTTCAAAGCTTCTTGTCTTTGTATAAGTTTTACTATCTATACACATCTTTTCCCTCCATGGTGTTCCTATGTGTTGCCCCTTGTTGGAGCTGGGATGACTGCTCCCATATTTCATCATCTACAACAAGCACCACATCCGCTAGTGTTATAATTTTTTTAATCATAAAAACACAATGCAGAAAACTTTGAAATCTATTTGTGTTTTCATCGAACGTATTTGTATTGTATTCATGTCTCTTTTGGCTATTCAATTGTCTCATTGTTTGGATTTTGAGTCTTTGGGGATTTTTTTATTTTGATTTTAAAAATTCTATTTAGCTGTTCTTACCTTGCCTTGTTCCCTTTCATCTTATAATGCCCCCACTTTGTCTTTATTTCTGCTGTGTTCTTCTGTCAAGCATAGAGTTTATGAATTTGACTCTTCTTTGAGTGACTGAAAATACATGGTGCCATCTCCTCTGGTCTCCATGTTTCCCACAAAAAAATCAGCTGTACTTTGGATAATATGTACCTGATTTAATGATGCTCAGGATGGCTTTCTGTTTTCATAGTTCTGATAAAGATACACTTTTGTGTGTATTTATTTAGGTTTATTCTTTTGGGAATGTGCTCAGGTTCTTGATTGTGTAGGTTTTATGCTTTTTATTTAAATCATATGTGGGGATTTATCTCCACTTTTATCTCTTCGATTAACTTTCCACCTCTACCCCTCCCCCACGCTCCAGTCCTATAAGGGTAGAAACATTAAACCTGTGTCATCTTTCCCTAATTTCAGGGGACAAGATTGCAACGATGTTTGTGTAAAGGCAGTTGTTGGTGTAAACCAAGTTGTAGTAGACACAATTGTGGTGTCCATTGGCACAGGTTAGAAAGCATTTCTGCTGTCACAACACAATGGGACAATTGCGACATCATCCTTCTGATACACAAGAAGTAGAAATATTTGCCATATGAGCCCTCTATAAAAGATTTTGCTGACTTTCACTTCATAGTTTTCAAATGTGCCAGAACTTTATAACCCACAACATACAGGGAAGTAAACCTAGGAATTTCCACATGTTTGGGAACTATTATAAGGCGCTATATAAGCTGGAAGACAACGGATGGGTGTTTTGAAAGTGTTAAAAGAAAATGAAATTGCCAGTTTCAGTTCCACCTTTGAGGTTGGAATGGCTGCCCATGTTCGGGCCTCAGTTCTGGTCTACTCTTCTGTGTGAAATTACAGTGCCCACGTAGGCTGTGGCCTCAGCTCCAGTTCATGTTTTGAGGTTAGAGTACCCACCACAGATTCCTTTGACGATAAGGTGCCCATCCAAGCTCTGAAGCCAGCTTGGATTTCCCATCTGAAGTTGAAGAACCTGTCTGTGCTTCAGTCCCTACCCCAGGTCACCCTACTATAGCAAGAAGTCACCTGAGACTCTGGCCTCAAAGCCCCTCTTCACCCAGTTATTTTTCTCCTCCATAGCTCTTACTTACTTATATAAAAACCCTAGTCAATGTAGACAATGACTTCTGTGCCTCATAGTTCACACCTCACTTTTGTTGTTGTTGTTGTTGTTGTTGTTGTTGTTGTTGTTGTTATAGTTAGTTAGTTAGTTAGTTAGTTCATCTTTTACTTTTCTCCATAGTCTGTTGTGTTGTTTTGTCTTCCAAAACACAGGCTGCTTCAGGTTGCAGAGAGGCTGTGACTTGGCTGCCACAGAAATGAGAATGTTCTTCTACATTATTTGGATGTATATCTTTACCTCAGTCTGCCTTTAACCAACACTGTCACGTCTTGTCCCTCAGTCTTTTGCTTCTGTCATTCCTTGTTCTGTATCTCTCCCTAGCCCCTGCTTCTCCCATAGCAACGTAACGCAATCACGTACCACACGCGATCTCTTCCTTTCTTTGTCCACGTACACCCACAGTGACATACAGTACTATTGGTATCCCGTGGCTCCCCACAAAAGTGGATATTTAAAGAATGACTTGCTGTGGTCAGATGGCACTCCATTTTCGTGGTGAGTTTACACTTACAGTGTCTGTAGCTACAGATAGTGCTCGACTTTCAGCAGAGACCTGGGAATACAGCCTGGCGCTACAACCCACAGTCTAAAAAAAAGATAATGCCAAGAGGGAGGAAGAGAGGAAGGGAGGATACAAGTGAGGGGATAACAACTGAGTTGTAATCTGAATACATTAATAAAATAAAATTTAAAAGGAGATAATGCCACCTTACTATATGAAAGCATATAGTCTCACGGACACTCCAAAAGAGCTAAAAGTAGATAGACAATCTGAATTAAAAGCAACAAGCATCTTAACCCGTGACCCAACCCCAGAAAGCAGGGTCAGGTGCAAAAATACAGAGAAAGTGAATAACTGAGGCAACTTGTCTCCTTCAGGGATGACCAACTCCGTAGCAACAAATGACCTCAATGAAAACAGCCTATATGAATTTCAGACACAATCCCAAAGAATGATTACCAGTATGTTCAAATAACCCAAATAAAATATGATGCATTCCAACATTACAACTGGATGAGATAAGGAAGTTGCTTCAGAATATTATAATAGGCTGCAAGAAAACAATACTGAAGAAAAGCCAAATTGGAATTATGGTAGAAATGGCAAGAGTTACATCGGGTTGAACGTGAAGTTCAGTAGAGCCTCACCATTAGAATGGATCGTGGGGAGAATAGAGTGTCAACCTTTAAGACAAAATAGAGGAATAACATACCTTAGTAAGTATCCATGATAATTTTAAAAGTCCTATAAAAGGAATGTGAGCTATTTGGAGGATATCATGAAAAAGGAAAAAAAATGTTAATTTTAGGTAGGCAAAATGGAGAGTAGATTCATGCCAAAAAAAAGTAAGAATAGTTTCTGTTCCGAACATAGCTAAAACTATTTTGTATTACTTAAGAAGCCATTTTATGTGACTGGCAATAGAATGATGGGCGAGCTTGCCACCCGGCAGCTCTGATAAGAGCTAGTCCTTAGAAGCAAGCCCTAGCTTGGCCACCTTGCAGCTTGGATTGGAGTCTAGCTCAAGACAGGCCTTGACATTCCAATGAACTAATCCCAATGTGGTGTTGATATGGTAGTAAACCATCTCCAAGCTGTGAGCCCTGCTAGCACAACGTTACCATCTAATGAAATGGTACAAAGATTGGAACTTCAGAAATGGTGTCTGGGATTGCACTGTCATTCTTCTGAGAGACCTGACTTCTCCAGCCTCGGTGTTGATACCCATCCATAAGAGGCCTGGAGTCTTTATTGTAGTCTTCTTTTCAATAACGGGTGAACTTCTGCACTGTTACTGGGCCCACACAGGCCTGCTTCTCAGTGCCAGCTGCTGGACAACACTTTCAAGGACTTCCTGGGACTTTGATCTGTACCATCCTTCAGCCTGACATAGCTGAAGGACTTCATGGTGGACACACATCAAACCTGCAAGCTTCCAAAAATGTCCTCAGTGGAGAAGAATTTCCCTAGGGAACCCTACAGTAACATTTCTGGCCAGACAAATTCCCACTTGGTTCCCAAATCTGTTTAACTTTTATATGAGCATAATATTATAAGGAATGTAGTGTGACTAAACCAAGCATATTGAAAAACCAAATCTTGTGTGGACATAGTAATTGATGAGGGCCCACATTGTAATTGATGAGGGCTCTCTGCAGTTTCAGTCAAATCATAGAATAAAAATCTTCAAATCTAGAGAAAGATCTGCCTGGGAAGATACAAGAGGCATGCAGCATGCCAAACATTTACATACCAAACACGGGCTTACCAAATTTCATAAAACAAATACTACTAGCTATATTGTCACAGATTAATCCCAGCACGGTACCAGTCAGTGACTTTAGTGCCCTACTCTCTCCATTAGACATATCAACCAGATAAAACAGAAACAGAGAAACTCGGGAATTAAATGACACCATAGACCAAATGGAACTTTCAGGCATCTACAGAATATTTTACCCAAATATATAAGAATATACATTCTTCTCAGAAGCTCACGGAACTTTCTCTTAAATAGATCCCATGCTGATCTATTTTATGATTGGACATAAAGCAATTCTCATCAAAGGTAGAAAGTTGAAATAATTGTTTGTGTTCTTTCCGGTCGTAATGAAATAAAAACACAAATCAACAGCAAAAGAAACTACAGAAAATTGTAAACTTGTGAAGATTAAATAACACACTATTGAATGATGCATGTGTCATTAAGGAAATAAAAAATCCTAAAACTGAATGAAAATGAGGACAGAACATACCAAAATGTCTGAGATATGATGAGACAGTCCTGATTGAAATTTATAGTTGTAAGTGCATACATACATTTTTTAAAAAAATTAAATCCCATCTCAAATAAGCCACCCAATGATGCACCTTAAGGCATTTCAAAATCAAAATCAAACCATACCCCAAATCAGTACAGAAAGACATAACTTAGATGAAGTCAGGAATTAATGAACAAAATTATTTTTAAAAATTAATGAAACAAAGAATTGGTTCTTTGAAAAGATGAATAAAATTGACATACTCTTAACCATACTAACCAAAAGAAAGACAGAAATGATTGAATTAAAGAAAACCCAAGATAAAAAGAGAGGCATTACACTGAATACAAATAAAATCTGAGACTCATGTGGACATAACTTAAAAATTATATTCCACTAAACCAACAAATAAAAAAGAAATGCATAAATTTACAAAAGGATATGACCTGCCAAAATTAAGCCAAGATGAAATAAATAATATAAACAGACTGTTTATAGCTACGAATAAGATAGAAGCAGTAATTTAAAATTTCCAACTAAAACAGCTCCGGTCCAAATGAATCCAGTGCAGAATTCTACCAAACCAATATTTCTCAAAATGATTCCATAGAATACAAAATGAAGGAATGCTTTCTTGCTATCTTTAGAAGGCCATTAATATCCTTACTGCGAAACCAGACAAAGACAAGGCAAATAGAAAATTACAGACCAATCTCCCCCATGAGTACAGACACAAAAGTCCTCAATCAGATGCTCCCAAGCTACAATCAACAACACATCAAAAAGATTACTCATGATTATCAAATTGCCATCATTCCAGGAATGCAGGGATAGTTCAATACACATACGTCAATAAATGTAATCTGGCATGCAAATGGTCTTGAGGGGGAAAAAAATCAAATGAGCAGCTCATATGCAGAAAAGACTTTTGATAAAAATTCAACATCCCTTTATGATAAAAGCCCTAGAGAGACTAAAGATTAAAAAAATTCATACCTCAATTTAATAGAAGCTGGCTATGACAAATCTGTGATTAACATCATGTTAAAAAAAGAAGATTCAATGCATTGCCACGAAGATCAGGGACAAGTTGTCTCCCACTGCCTCACTCCCAGTCAATGTAGTGCTTCAACTCTTAGATAAAGGATAAGACAATAGAGGGAGCTGAAAGGGATACAAACAGGAAAGTTGTAAACCAAAATATTCCCATTTTCAGATGACACAATTCTACACACACCAGACCCTATGGACTCTGCCAGGAAATTTCTAACACTTTCAGAAACATGGCAGGCTCCACAGTTGCCTCTCAGGGGTTGAGGGTGTGTGCCCCATTGCTGATGAAACCACACACTTAGGACACAGGGCCCGGATGATTCAAGATAGATCTTATTTGGAAGTCTCTTACCTATGGTCTAGTTGTCATGGTTCTAAAAAATATTATGCTGCTAAGGGAGGGAAGCAATTAAACAGTCCTACCCAGCTGCAGTACCCATGAGCCACAACAAGGATAAAAATGTGTATAAAGGGGCCGCAGATGGCACTTACTTGTTGGTGGCAACCAAGAGCTATCTAATTGGACTTAAGGCCACTCAACAGGTGAGAAATCATTTCCCCCTACTGGAAACCCACCCAGCTTTCTGGTACTGTGAGATCATGGAAGTTAGAAAATAATTTGTTATCATTGTTTGGCTAAGACAACATAATTTCTCACCTAATATTCTTATATCTACCGAGAAGTGTAACTACCATCCCTTATCAAAGGAAAAAAGTATTTCAACTTGAGGTGGATCTTGCAAAAGTCTGAGGGAGGGAAGCTGGAAAGGACTAAAAGGGGTTGGAGAAAGCAGTAAAATTTTATTTCAATTAAAAATACATTTTAAAAACCTTTAAAAAAAAGGAGATTTATATGAGGGTGCCCTCCAAAAGGGACAACGCTACACCAAGTTGTTATATGTTATTAAACAAACATCCTAGTGCCAGCTGAAGGACACATTTCCATGAGTTGTTCGCCAGCGAGACTCCAAGCTCTTTGTCTCAAGAAATACAATACTGGATACTTTTATTGCTCTCACAAAAGTCTGATGAAGAATTTTTGGAAGGTCGATATTTCCAAAGGTACCACCAAATTTGGTCAAAAAGAGATATATCAAGCTGGAATTTCCCTGGAAATGTCTTCAAAGTCCCAGAAGGTGTCTTGTGAGCAAATGGGGGAGACAACTCATGACAAGTCTTACTCAAGCTAGGTGTGGTGGCATACCTTCATATCCATTGCTTGAGAGCAAGAATCAGACCTATCTCTGTGAGTTTGAGTTTAGCCTGGTCTACAGAGTGAGTTCCAGGACAGCCATTAATACATAGCGGGACTTTATCTCAAAAAATAAAATTTAAAATTCTAGACTCTACTCTCTGCGTGTAAAAATCCTGCTCTGCAAGCCACAATAAATGACTTGTAAAGTAAGATATGTCCACAAATGCAGTAGTGGCATTACTGTTAAGTAGTCAACTGCTTTCTGGTTGAAGTTGAAGCCCGCTGTACAGGAGGCAACTGAAGTTTGCACCTCTGAATTTGCTCCAGAGCCCTTGGTTGGAGAAAGGGCTAGGGAGGGCTAGGGAGAAACCTACTACTTTTCAAACTGCCTTCTAATATTCATGTTCATTCCCATAAGTCATGTTGATACCTTCATCAGATAAGCTTACTGTAGTAGGCAGCGGTTGATACAGGAAACCATAACTGGCCAAACTGCTGAGAATAAGTAATAGTGGGGTGCTTAGTTCCAATGTGGAGAGCATGGAGGAGAGAAGATGGGAAAATAAGAGATCAGAGGATGGGAAAACATTACAGGAAGAAGATACTCTCTGGCCTTGATATAGCCCTTGAGCTCACGAACTCATTGCTATCTGCACAAACCCTGCACAAAATGGGACCTATCAACATGGATGAGATAGGAGCTGATGAGGCTCCACTCCTCTCCAAAGGACTATTAGCAATTATCACTGGTTCATAACACTCTCTTCAGCAGTGTAACCACAGATGGATTGCCCTTAATCCATATATAACCTCCCACCCACAGTCAGACAAACTCCAATTAAACCCCGTGAATCACACATGAAAATGGAAGGAGGAATCATTGAGTAGACGGCTGCTTTGGAGAAAGGGAAGGAATTAGGGAAGGAAAAAAAGTATGGAAATGACTATGCTCATTATACAAGTATCAAAAAAAAAAAAGAAAAGAAAAGAAAAAGCAAAGTAGACCAGTAATTACAGTGAAGTTTATGAAGTGAACTTTATGACAATAAAAGCAACTTTGCGTGGAAATTGATGGCCTTCATTCACTCAACAACCAATCTGGGTCTTCACTCCCAACATACAAAGGCAGACGTTCACACAAGGAAGAGTTTTGCATAAAGGCTCATAGCCTCCATGCTAATAACAGCTCCACATAAGAAGAGCCCCGTATGTTAAACATTGGGGAACAACACAAGCTGTGTTGTAGACAGAGAAGAGTGGTACTCAGCTATGCCAAAGGAAGAAGTAAGGTTGTCAGAAGCTGATGGCCTAAAAGCACTTGTAACTCCAATTCATGTGTCAAAACTGTACCCCTGCAATGTGACAATATTAGGAAGGAGGTGTTTCTTTGGAGACGTGATAACATCATTAAGGTGGAGCCCTTGTGTTGTATTCCTGCCCTGGTGAAACCTCAGAGGCTGCACTGCGATTTATACCATGTGAGGGCACAGCGAGCAGGCACCTCCAAAAAACAGCCGTCCAAGGAATAGCCCTCACTGGATGCTGAATCTGATGTTTGCCCAGTCTTAACCTTCCAAGCCCCAGGAAATTGAGGCATACGTTTCTGCTGTTTTATCTTATCCAACTGAATGCATTTCGCTATAGCAAGCTGAACAGACAAAAACGAGGATACATGCAGAATTAATCTCAAAACAGCATGCTAGTGACAGAGAATGCCAGGCATATTAGTCTATTTTTATTGCAACTAAAGGAAATCAGTGCGATCTGTAGAGAAAGAAAGCAAACCAGCAGTTTCCTGGTATACTAGATTTATGGAGAGCAGAGAGATGGGTGTGTTTGCTTTCTGTTACTATAACAAACAACTCAGATAATCAGCTTATGAAGAGAAAAGGTTTATTATGGTTCACAGCCTGAAAGGGTTCCATCTATGGCAAAGTGAATCACTGGGACCTATCAGGAGACAGCTCTACACTACAGGGGCCTAGGGCACACCAACCTACCAACTTACCATGAAGTCAGGAGGGAAAGAGAGAGACAGCTACACCTCACAACCCTCTTTGAAATATCTGAAAAGAATGAAACGTCCCAGCTGACCCCACATTGCAGAGCAGCTACCACCATCCAGAAGAGCAAAGCTAGGTACCAACTCTTGGGAGAGCACTCCAGATCCAGAGTATGCCAAGCAAGAAGGGAGACACAAACCTTTTTTGGAGACGTGTGTCATTTGGTTTGAAGGTTGCATAGGTAAATAAATGTTCTAAAACGTGTCTTAATGTGCACTTAAAATGGTGCACATCTGTGTTGTGTCCTTATTTATAAACACAGTAAAACTTTTTGTGACTGATTGCACAAAAGTGATTGATGTGTACATACTCTCACTAACACACACACACACACACACACACACACACACACACACACACACATGAGTTTTGAGAAAATGAGTGGGCAACTCCAAGACATGTGTGTGCAAATTGCTGTTTCACCTAGTCTTTGTGATAAGGAGCAGAAAGGGTAATGTCTGCCCTAGAAGCTTTTCTAACACCAGCCCGGTGCTGTGAGAATTTACAGGGAGCCTCCTTGTAAGAGATAATGGCTGAGCAGTAAGGTAGGGCTCGTATGGTGACAAAGAGCATGTCAGCTGTTGAGCACACCTGTCCACACTTGAGAGCACTGTTCAGGCCACGCCCACAGTCCAGTGGGCATTCTTCCACTACTGTGTCCATCTCCCTGTTCTACAGTAGCCCCACCTTTGTCTCTACTGCCACTCCCATGTCTCCCGAGCTGGAAGCATCCACCAAGCCCCAGTGGCACAAGATGGGGCTAGTAACAGCTAACCCAGAGCCTGGGCCTGGTTGCCATAAGTATTATCTCTCAATCAGGGAAGTGTGGCATGGAAGCTCCTCCCTAACCTGTGTTCTCTGTGTCGGGCACAAGGCCAAGGCATGGCTTCTTCAGAGAGGAGATCGCCAAAGGCCGTTGGTGACTCTTGGACAGGTGCCCTTGTCACAGTCCGGCATCTTTCACCAGGGACACTGGCTGAGAGCTCCCTTCCCTCTGATGAGGAGAGCTGGTATCTGTGTGTGCTCACCCAACAGACAAGCAGGAGAGACAAAGGACTAAGGCCCTTCTGTTGGCGCTATGATTCTCTACAGGTGCAGCCCCATGGCTCCCTCTGGAGCCTGGTCTGAGCTACACAGCCATAGGCTCCTGGCCACAGAGAAAAGGGAGAAAATTCCCCAAACTCCTTTATCACAGGGCTGGCCTGACCTGTCCTGTCCTAGGGTTGGTGCTGCCTAGCCCAATGGCTGCTGGTTCTGTGGCCAAACTTCCTGAATCTGATAGTGGTGGTGGTGGTGGTGATGGTGATGGTGGAGGTGGGGGTGGCGTGTGCATGCACATGTGTGTGGAGGGGGGAGATTGTGTGTGTTTCTCCAGGTCCTTCAGAGCACAGCTACTACTAGTGTCCCAGAAAGCTGGGTTCTGTTAGAATACTTCCAGATGTACCAAAGAGAAAAGAATAAATGACAGTCTGTGCCACCTTAAAACTAAGTTGTTAGCATTAATATGTAAAGGAGCCAAAATGCTCACTTTGAAGGGGTCTCCAAAGACTCTGATGGGCCTATATGGAAAAGCCATTCTCTGCCACGGCCTTGTGGATGACCTCATTTGTCACTTGAGCATTTTTGTGGTTTGTTGACTAAAGATACCAGCCTGTTCTTTCTTGTGGTACTGGAGTGGAACATGAAGGTACCTGCCCAGACTAGGCCTCCAGAGCCAGGGAGCGTTTCTGCAGGAAGAGAAATCAATGACGGCTCACGTCAAATAAGTCAGCCAGGAGGGAGAACTGCCTTCAGGATGTGAGGGAAGAAGCTTCCCAAGAAAAGTCACTTGCAAACATCTGTTTGCTCCCCTGCCTAACATAATATCTTTCTCTCCCAGGGGGATATTAACATATATTTTATTCCTGAATCTTTTTTGTAAAAGCATGCTCTTTTCTCAGAGACTATCGTGGTCCTCTGCTTACAAATAACTCAGGAACATTCTCACAGACCCAGGAGCTCGGCCTTTCTCAGTTTGCTCTAGGCGGAAGCCTTCCAACACTGCACCAACCATGGTTCAGCTTTCCATTGGTTGGCATCTTGGTTTTACTTGTAATGTTTAGGGCTAGTCCCCTAGCTTACAAAGGACATAGGGACATCAAAGGGACTTGTGTGTAATGGATGTGGCCTCACAGGACCTGTGTTTCTCCTTCCCTACCCAGAGGCCAGGTCGGCAGCCTCCTGCTCCTAGGTTCTGCCCTGCCCTGCCTGAGAGAACCCAGCAGTACAGGTCTACACAAGCTCGTGCTGCAACCAAAGGGAAATACGAAAGCACAAAGCTGCCCATGAGAGAAGTAGCTTAAAACTTGGCTCATCAGAGGAGGTTCCACTCCCCTAAGCTGCCCTTCCAGGCCTGGAATTGAGCCACTTCCTGACATGACTACATAGAACACCTCCAAGTCCAGATCTTTGCATTTCCTGATTCCCAGGCTCCATTCTGTTTCAGCTCAGAGCCCTTTTTGAGGGTCCTTCCAGGATCAGGAACATCTTCATGGGACTAATGAAAAATGTCTCTTCTTCCTGCCTCTCTCTGTCTTTATTTCTCTGTCTCTCTCTGTCTCTCTCTGTCTCTCTCTGTCTCTCTGTCTCTCTCTCTGTCTCTCTCTCTCTCTCTCTCTGTCTCTCTCTCTCTCTCTCTCTCTCTCTCTCTCTCACACACACACACACACACACACACACACACACACACACACTGGACTATATGTGTCAGCCTCTCCAGCAGCTCAGAATAGCCAATGGATGGTACCCTGTGGACGTCCTGAACAGCAGTGAGAGCATCTCTCTTTACTGACACCTACAAAGATCCCAGTAAACTATATTCCCAAAAGAGGATGACACAGCAGGCAAGCAACACATTGGAAGTGTCCCTGAGTTACAAATGTCTACACGGAGAATGTCTGGGCTCCAGAATGCTAGCCCTAGACTTGTACATCAAAAACCAGCAGGGTCCTTACAATAGAAACAACTGAAACTACTGGTTTCTTTGTTCTTGGCCTTACCCCATATCCCTTCTCTGGTTCCTACAGACTGAGGGAGACACCTTTTCCGTATCTCTCTGGTTGGACTCATTCATTAAAGTGTTCACTAAAACATTCTAAAAATAGTAATTGTGCTTTCCTGTGGGGATATGTCCTTTGGAAGTACACACTCCATGGATCATCCTAGCTGGTATCTTGGACAAAACAATCAATAGATATTTATTGATTAACTTAATGAGTAAATGATGCTGAACACTTACATTTGTATTACAACATGTGAGTGGCTTACAGTGGAAGATGTCATAACAAACAGACAAGCTGGGCATGAGTTGGCAAGCCTCTCAATGACAGTGGTGACGCTGTCATTTTAACCAAGGGCTGACTTCAGTATAGTCCTAGGATATGACCCTTAAACAGATCTCACCTATAGCAGGTGTAAAGATGAAGTACCACAGAAGGAAAGAAAGGCTCGGCACACTCAGAGATAGGGGAGACTCAGGAAAGATACAGTGTGAGATTTATGGAGAGGAAGCAAGAATGAGTGACAGAAAGGAGGTGAGGTGAGAGATCACCAGTCTCAGTCTCAAGGGCTTTGGCTGTTGGGCTGGGAAGCCTAGACTTCATTCTATAGGCCGAGGGTGGCTAGAAGCAGGGTAAGGATTCTTGAGGTTTTTATGTACAATATTGATGGGTCATTAGTTCTGATTTTTAGAACCTGACTTAGCGGCCAATACCAGGCCCAATGAGCAGGTGGAGAATAGAAAAAAGGAGATCAGAATAGTGAGAAGCCAGCACTGTGAGAGTAAGAGCAAGAAAGAGTGGCAAGAGCCTTGTGGAGGCAGAAGCTGGAGGTATCTGTGAGGTGGAACATCATGGCTATGAAGAATGGAGGCGGTTCACGGGAGAAGGGGAGCCACAGAAGGAGATGGCGGAGAGGGCATGGGGAGGTGCTGACTCTCATCATGGCATCCGGGTTTCAGAGCCATGGAGCCTGTGGAAGTCAGTCGACTGTGCCTGCCCCATTGTGTGTCCGTCTCACATCTGACTTCAGATGGCATCCACATCTACATGCACAGGAATGCAAAGGGATGTAGGAGAGATAAACATGTCTTCATGTTGATCCCAAGTGTGGGATGGGGAACAGACTAGTGAGAGAGCAGGATGTTTATCCCCTTAGAAGTCGAACCACTTCGTGGGGGAGCTTGGATGTTGCCAGCTGAAAACATCCTAATAGGGACTCTGAGAGGATACATACACACACACACACACACACACACACACACACACACACACACACACACACACACACACACACATATCCAAAACAAGAGGCCTGGGAAGAGGACTTGGGATTGTTTTGGTTGTTAATTGCAACACTTTGAGGGATGTTTCTAGAGAGAACTGCTCTGGGCCTCAGCTGCTGTTCCAGGTTCCAGCAGCCACCTTGGTTGAACTGCAGGTTTGCTGAGGTCCTGCTGACTGCACTAGGAGGATTGTTCCTCGGAACAGATATCTTTAATGTTTCATTGTTGTTTTCTTTAATCTCCTTTTCCTATTGTTTGCGTTAGTCAGGTTGTAAGTGAGGTACGCTCTGTTAGTGAGTTCATAGTAAAGTATACTTGTTAAGAAAACTGAGCCTACACAGGGATACACAATTAGCTCCAAGTCTAGCTTGTTAGCTGTGTACACATCAATGACTGGTTTCTTCTGATTGTCCTTGAGATCTTAAGAACACAATGATTAGTTCTCAGATACACTGACATTCTTGATTTCTTGAGATGTGCTGGGAACACAAATGCACTGTTCATTTACTGAGCCCGTCCTGTGTCTCTGGTATGACTTAGAGATCAGGCAAGTCCAACTATTTGACACTGAGAAATAACATCATCATCTCCAAAATTTTTTTTATCAAAAACCACAGGATGGAGGATGGACAGATAGTTCAGTGGTTAAGAGCGCCTGTTGATGTTACAGAGGAATTCTTTAGTGCCCAGAACCTGCATGGTGGCTCACAACCACCTGTAACTCAAGATCCAAGGGGCCCAACACCCTCTTTTGGCCTCTGTGGGCAAATGAACACATGTGATACACATACACACACACACACAAGCACGCACACACATGACCAAGTTACCAAACTAAAAATAATTGTAAAAGAAAGAAAGAAAGAAATCCATGTAATGTTTTAAATAAGCTTACAATTCTATGTTGAGCAGTTTTCATAGCTAATCCGGTTATCCACAGCCATGAACCACAGGTTGGTACTTGGGGAAGAATGTCCTGTTTACTACATTTATATTGGGGGGCCAGGAAAGTTAGAACCCAGGGAATGATGTGGTCCCCTTCCGTAGCCTACTTCCTGTCTTCCTACAGGACTGCCCAGCTCAGCAGCCAGCACCCTCTTGACCAAGTCTGTGGGAAACTTCAAAAATCCCCTTGCTTCCGCATGGAATTCTTAGAGCAGTTTGTCCATCTACACACCCAAATGCTAGCCTACTCTCTAAACATACTGCCGCTACTGCCTCTTAGCCCTGGGTACCAGCATCCACCCTAGGACCCCTGACTCTGGACTCATTTTGTTCTAGCCTGACCCTCATTCCAAAGCCAGAATGACATTTTGATCATCCGTTCCTCACCTTCCCATCCATGTTGCTGGGATCTAAGCGGGACAACCAATTATTGAAAAAATTCCTTTTCTGTGACAAATCTGAACAGTGAGATAAAGCAAGGGTAAAGAATCAAGTCGGTTAAATAGAAGGTGGACACAACGCGCATGCCCGGTGGCCTTTCCATACAACGGACGGGCAGCTTCTGCATCCACACAGTCATGGATATAAAGGCATCAAGCTACATCGGCACACTGAACCTGTATCTGTGTCACTGGAAGTGTCTGCCGGAAGGACATATCCTACGTGGTGTTACTCAAGCAAAGACCGATCTTACAAAAGGCAGAGAAATGCCTTCCTTAATGATATGTACATGGTGAGCTGACTGAAATCGAGGGAAGACAAAGACCAGATGCACACTGGGAGTCTAGGGAAGGTGCTGAGGAAGCTGTGGAGGTGTCATCAGAAGCTCAGCTGGGGCTGCCAAATCCAGACACTCCGCCCATTAGTTTTCACTCTACTGCTGTCCTGTCACTAAGGCAAGTGGGCTTATATCGTTTCATGCATGTTCCACAATAAAATAATATAGAATAGAATAAAATAAAAGAATACAAAACGATAGAGAATTCAGTGAGACTCTTCTACAAAAGGAACGTAACAATGACCTGACTCCTAGTGACATCCTGCTAAACTCCTAGATCAGTGCCTTGCTCGGCCATCATCAGAGAAGCTTCCTCCTGAGGAAGATGGGACCAAATCCAGGCAGACGCCATGCAGAGAGTGAGAGACCTCAGAACATTCTGCCCTAAATGGGATGTCTCCATCAAATCCCATCCCCTCAGGGCTCAGGGAGGTAGGAAGAGTCTAAAAGCTAGAGGAGACTGGGGAAAACAAGGCCTCCTAGACACAACAAGATGGCACACACAGGAAATCCCAGAGTCCATGGCAGCATGCATACGGTCTGCACAGGTCTGCAGCAGATGGGGGTCCTAGAACTGAAAGGATGAGTGGACACATCCACCCATTCCTAACCTGGAAGCAATCTCCAGTTGATAACCACTTGCAAATGAAAAATTCATTTTCTCTCTTAGAAAACAAACTACTCTTAAGGGTAGACCCCACCGCCCAGTAGTGGACGGCCAACAGAAAACAAAACTTCATGGCACCTCTGGAAGTTCCCTGTCTCATCATGTTAAATCAGGGCTTTTTTTTGTTTAACTTTAGTTTATTTTGTATTAATTTATTTTCTCACATATTACATCCTGACCACAGTTTCCTATCTTTCTCTTACCAGCCCATCCCCCCTCCCTCTCCCCATCCACCCCTTTATTTCCCTTTTGAAAAGAGCAGGCTTCCCAGGGGTATCAACCAAACATGGCGTGTCAAGTTGCAATAAGACTAGGCACCTCCCCTCATACCAAGGCTAGACAAGGCAACCCAGTAGGAGGACGAGGAACCCAAAAGCATTGGAAACAGCCCCCGCTCCCTCTCTTAGGAGTCCTGCAAAAGCATCAAGCTACACAACTACAGCATACATACCGAGGGCCTAGGGGAGACCATGCAGGCTCCCCGATTGTCAGCTCAGTCTCGGTGAGGCCCTATGGGTCCAGATGTATTGATCTTGTGGAGTGTTTTCTATGGTGTCCTTGACCCTCCTGGCCTCCACAATCATTCTTCCCTCTCCTTCACAGTATTCATCAAGTTCTGCCCGTGGGTCTCTGCATCTGTTTCTATCATTTGCTGCATGGAGCCTCCTTCTCTGGTGGTGATTTGGCTAGGGTCCTGTCTACAAGTATAGCAGAACATCATTAGGCATCACTTCACTTACATTTTTTTTCAGGCATGTTTGGTTCCATTCTGGATCTCTAAGCCACCCAGGCTCTGGTTTCTGGTCCTTCTGGAAATGTCAGGTGCGGGCTCCCTCTCATGGTATGGGTCCCTTAAATACCCGTTTGTTTTCTAGTGCGAGGCAGAAAGGAAGTGGATCCAGATGAGAGGGGAGGTGGGGAAGAATTGGGAGGGGTAGAGAGAGGGGAAACTAATAAGAATATACTGTATTTAAAAATCTATTGTCAGTAAAAGAGAAAAAAAAGGCTCAGTGGGGACCCATGACCTCCAGACTTGGAGCAAAGGTCCTCAGCCTGGCTAGTGGTTGCACATGGTCCTCATATTCCGGTCATCCTTCCCCATAGGGCTTCTCATGCTCTCTGCACTTAGTTCCCTGAGGAAGACTCTGGAATTCTCCTCTACTCCTATGTAGATGAGCTGGTCCCACAAGATCATGCCCAGTGCTCACTAGCCGTGGTCCTGTGTCCATGGGAGCCATGGTGCTGGATTCCTTAACAACCTGCTGCTGTCTCCACAATGTTCCTCACTACTCGTTAAACTAATAACGCTGTCGCTTGGACATCATGCTTGAAAGTTGGGCTGTGAACAAACCAAAGAGGGAGCAAATGGAAGGGAGAAGAAGAATTGGAGGTGGATAGAGACAGGGTTAAGTGTTAATACTTGAGCATAAACCTAGCAACAAAAATTTTATCTACGCAACACAATTAAAGATAGTGTGTCTGAGCAGAAAACATTGAACATTATCTAACACTGAGAACATCATGGTTTTCGGAGTCAATTAGCTTTAGTTTTGTTTTTTGGTTGTTTTTTTTTTTAGCTTCTTATTAAATATTATTTTAATTGTGCTCAATTCTGGGGTGCTGTGGGAACATTCTTCTCAACAAATATACTTCCGTTCAGCTCTCCTGTAAGCCAAAATAATATGCTGCCTTTGGTATTTTGCTTTTGCATTTCTCTCCTTGCCCTTTGACCCACTAATTAACAGAGCATCTGGCAATTATCTCTCCCCTGGCATCATTTGATGATGTCTTAAAGCCACTGCTATGCACATTTACACCATCCCGTGCCAGGAGTTGAAACTGAGGCAGACATCTGCAGAGCTCCTGGTGCCAGAGGGAGCAAATGGCATCGAATTAACGAGCTCACTTTCAGCCAGTTCCAAACGGCCTGGAGACTACTGATGTCTTTACAAGGCTTGATAGGACGCAGGGCCATCTTAATGTGGCTGCTGGGTAGAATGTAACTTATGTGGCATGAATAGAAGGCTGAATCTAAGGATTCATCTGTTTTACATGGAAGGAATGGTGAGAGGCATCAATTGACACCCCAGCATTCAGTAAGCTCTATTCTGGAATTGGTGAGGACCGTGCATCTCCTGAGGCACATCTCAATGTCAAAATCCACTAATGGCATAAATGACAATGTTACAAATAGGAAAACGGTGAGCATGTATCAGACAAACAGTGCCAGGCACAGCTCACAGGGTGTAGACACATAGCTTCGTGGACCAGCTGTACTGACCCAACAGGGAACATATTTATAATATCTATTTTATAGTGGAGGAGCCAGGAGCACTCATATGTCTGCATCTTGACCATAATCTTCCCACTGGATCCAGGCACAGTAAGGAGCTGAACTTAGCTCCACCCATCGGGTTTGACACCTTTCCATCAAGAAACACAGGGCCAGCTCGTCAGTGCCATGAACCTTCTGAGTCCTCACTCCACCAGCGTGGCCTCCTTTGCACGCTGTATCTGAACACATTGTCTGATTATGGAACATTCTCAAAAGTAGGCCAGAGCAAAAGGTTCAGACTCCTATGTGGGAACAAACAAATGCCGATTCCATCTAAAAAGCCCAAAGCTAAACACAAGCCTCACCCCTGAGGAATCTACTTTGCAGGCATGAAGGCAAATGGGTCATCAGATAGCAGTAAGGACAGGTGGCATCTGAGAGGGCCGCCACACCTGTCCCCTTTGCTTGGAAATACACAGGCATGTTTTAAGATAAAGCAGATTTGCAGAGCCAGCTGTTCCAATGGCTACGCATTGAGAGCCGCAGAGAGGCTCTTGTATATTCTAGGGCTTGTATGAAGGATGATATTGGGGGGACGAATGGATGGTGGGGACATGAATCAAAGCTCGAAGGAGCAGTGAAGACCAACCATCAGACCCCTGTGTGTGTGCATGTCTAACAAGCATATCTAGCCTATGCAATTCCTGCATGTCTAACAAGCATAATCCATCCTGGCTGAGAATCGTCTAGAAACCGGGACTGCCCTACTGCCCTGAAGAAGAATGTACAATTTTTCTACTAGTCATAAAAATGTATGGTGTTTGATCTTTGATTGTTAAATATCCTGTAGAATTTAGAATGAATGTAAAAGCCTTTCCCCAACTCTGTTTCTCCCTCTCCTTCCATACTCAAGTCTCTTTAAAGAGTATGTTTGACATATACATTGCGTGAAGGGAGTGAGATTATAATATTGGGGCAAATTCTGCCCTTTCTTACTGGCTTTAGGAGTCTTTAATGAGGGAAAAACAAGTTCACATCAACCAACTACCCATCGGAGACATGGTGCAAGAGTTCACTTGACTTTGGTGGCAGGACGGGAAGGATGCTGATCAACGGTAGTGAAGGGGATCTTGTTTGAATTTCAGAAGTTAGTTGTGATAATCAATAGCTTTGATGAAGGCCTTGCTACTAAGAGGTTGGAGGACAAATGCCTGTAATATATCCTATGTGGAGGCCAGATTCCTAATAAACGAAGTGTTGAATCCTGGGCCTAGAATAAAACAAATATAATAGAATGATTGTTGACCTGGAAAAAAAAAGTGTCTGATTTCCCACTGATAGCAAATCTGCTCATATTAGAATGTACATATCTTCATGATTCAATTAAGTGAGCTTGAGCAAACGTGTGCTCATGTTC
The DNA here is from genome assembly GCF_964271855.1 of Acomys minous. Taxonomy (NCBI): domain Eukaryota; kingdom Metazoa; phylum Chordata; class Mammalia; order Rodentia; family Muridae; genus Acomys; species Acomys minous. The sequence continues at coordinate 46,084,440 of NC_140491.1, forward strand.
AGTCTATGCTCCAGTTAAGAGATAAAAGATCAGTGTCATACTGAAAGTTCCCTCCTCGTGCCTTCTTCCAATCAGTCCCCGCCTCCCAGGGCAGCAAATGTTCTGATGCCTATCGCCCTCCGTTTGTTTGCCTTGTTGCTGATAGTTCATGTAAACAGCCATGAGGTGCCTGGCTTCTTTCACTTGGTACATTTCATAAAGCAACCCATGCTTTTGCATCCCTCCTAACGGTTGAGCAGAGTCTGTTTTCTTGTTGCAATTTTGTTGCATCAAATTGATGGAAATTACACAAAAGTCTCTTTCAATATTTTGTATAATTAATTTTTAGGAGAAATGAGTTTTAATTCCTCTTAGGGTGCCTTTTAGAAGTGCTTTTAGAAGTCATAAGGTGTCTGTTTTTTGTACCATCATAACAAAAACATCCAGGCCTTGCCTCAAAGCAATTGTACCATTTTTTTTCACATCTGCAAAGTACCCAAAGGACGTTTCTCTACATAGCAAATAGGGGTTCTGCCATACTTGAATCCTGAGGCATTCTTTGGGAAGCAAAACATTATTTCATAGCAACTTTGATGTGTTTTCCTGGTGCCTGATGACATCATTTATTGATCATTCGCCCTTCTCTTCCCGAGAAATTGCTGTTCAAAAGCTGTGTGTCAAACTGTCAGGGAGATTAAAAAAATAGAACAACATACCTACTATACATCTTGGTGACTGAAGCCATCAATACATTGTGCCTATGAAAATCAGCATGGGAGGTAGCGTTATGTTAAATAGCTCCAATCTAAGCCATCCCACAGTGTAAACCAAACATTGTCATACGCTGTAAAACACACAACTTTGGTCAATTGAGGAAACACTTTTAAATGGCAGTCACCAAGCCATTTACATGTAGGAAGTCAAAAAACAAAATATCCACGAATAGATGAATCAGATTTGCTGTGGAAACCCAATGGCAAAGAGACAAGGCATGAGAAATGAAACCTTACTCACGCAGAGGTAGGAATTTCATGCTATTCTCTCGAAACCTTGCTAGAAGAGAAAGCAATTTAAAATGTAAACCAGACTCAAATTCTGCATCCAAACTGTCCAAAGGTGACAAAAAAAAAAAAAAAAACAAAACAAAACAAACAAACAAACAAAAAAACCCTAAGGGCATAAGAAACGTCTGAACAAATGTAAGAAGGTAGAAGGTATGCAAGCTGTGCTCCCAGGGCAGAATGAAATTCAGTTCACCTGCAGATGTAGCTGGAATGCCCACATGCATGTGGAGCTTGAACCAGATGCCTTAAAGAGCACATGGGTAAGAGAAGTCCCTCCAAGTCCCTCCAGCACCCTGCTCACACAGCTAGCAAGGGGCAACCTCTGGGCAGTAACCACACAGAGGAAAAGTGGCAGTAAAAGTCACAGCTGAAAGAAATGAGGCTGAAAACACAAAACAGTGAAAAAAAACAACAAAACCAAAGCCAATTATCTAGGGGGAAATTAAATTTAATCATTAACATCTCTAGTCAGCCCAAGCAAAAAAAAAAAAAAAAAGAGAGAAAAAAAAAAGAAATGACCCACATAAGAAAGAGATGACAGATCTTCACCCAGGTCCTAATAGTGGTTAAGGGAGAGTCAGGAACCTAAGAAAGCCCTATGTCTACCAATGTGATGAATTAAACAGGCTGATTCTTTAAGGAATCAAGTATCCTGTTCCTGAGGGGAGGACTAGGTTACCTGTCTCCACTGAATTTAGTCAAAACTTCAAAGATTTCTGCAAAGTAAAGAACAACAACCAGAGGAACTCACTAAACATTGAGGAGGAAATAAAATTAATGCATGACATTAATACAAGAAATTGAAGGAGACTGACTGCATTCCAACTTCCTCAGCGCTGCTATCATTACTCTAGTCCCTATATACCAGAGCCAAACAGTGACACAAAAAGAGAAGCTGTAGACAGATCCCTCCCAGAAACATAGAAGCAAAAAACACTAAAAAAATCTTAACATCCAACAACGTATAACAGTGGTTTTATAGTCTTGCTCAATGGCATCGACTGTAGGTATTCAAGACTGGATCAGCATTAAAAAGTAATGCAGTCACTCCTCATACACATACCAAGGACAAGCAGTTGATACAGGAAAACCACTAGATAAAATGGAGTGCATGTTTATAATTCCTTTTAAGTTTAAAAGCACTAGAAATAGAAGGCAGATGTCCTCAGCTCGGTAAGGAACACCCACAAAAGCACACAACCAGCAAAATAGTTGGTAGGAAGTTAGACTCCTCTACACCACTGATAAAGCTCTTAAAACCCAGTGAGACATCTGCCTGCTCTTCAGCTCAACACAAGCTGGAGGTATATACACAGATGTAACCACAAACAACACAACGGAGATAAACCCTGGGAAGCCAGGATTAAAATGCCTCTATTTATGCACAACGGCCCCTGTAGACTACCTCAAAGGATTGAATCAGCCTCAATAACATTGAAACCCCTATAATGAATAAACAATAAGACAGTACAACAGGCTCAGAGGGCGCAAGGTTAGGATGAGTAAGTCAATTGTTTTATTTTACTCAAGTAGTAAATAATTATAACGAGTTGAAACAAGCTGAGTTGCAAGCAAAAATGCACCCCAAATGAAATTTTAAGTATAAGCACGACAAATAAGCACAGTGCCTGTGTGGAAGAGATCTCAAAAATCTAGTGCGGAAAAATGAGCCTTGGCTCACTTCAATAATTTCCTCTTCTCAGATTGAAAGACAATGCATTAAAATGTCAACTATTTTTAAATGTAGGTTTCTGTAAAAGTGTTCTCAAAATGATCTATGTATACTAAAAATGTTCTCAAAATGATCTATGTATACTAGTAGTCTTATTTTTAACTTAACATCTAAAGAAAATACCTACAACAGCAAGCATCCTGCTGAAAAGAGTGTTGACAAGCAACCCAAACACAAGGCCCATTACAAGGCTACAGTAACCAAGACAACAGCATAGCATTAGGTAACTAACAAAAGCATAATTCAATTGTTAAAAAAGTAGAGACCCCATAAGGTGAACCACTCAAACATAGTCAGTCATCCTTGACAAGAGCAAAAGCAATTCGGGAGCTGACAGACAGTCTTCAACATGTGCTGCTGGGACAACACAATGTCAGCACATTAAAACAACTATAAACTTAGATACTGGCCTCAGCCGCAAGTGCACACAAAACTAACTTAGAATGGATCTTGGCCTATTTCTAAAAGACAGCACCATAAAACTTATAAAAGAAAACAAGAGCGTCTAGGTGACCTTCCATTCAGTGGACCCAAACCACAACCCAGGAATCCGAACTCTATTTTATTAGAGTTAACAACATCTGCTCTTCCCAAGTCACCATTAAGAAAAATCAAAAAAGCAAGTCTTATTTTTTTTCAAAGAAAATGTTTGCAGAGCTCATATCTGATAAGAAACGTTCTTACGAAAGAACACTTAAAACTAACCATAAGAAAACAAATAACCCACGGGAAAACTGGGCAGAAGATCTGAACAGATACCTCAATGGAGAAGATGTAGAGATGAGGACAGTGTATTAAAAGATGTCCACCATCGTTGTCATTAAACAATTTCGAATTAAAACAGTAACAAAATATCACTGAACAGGAAGCATTAGATCCCACCTCTGGCAATGGGAAGTGATGGTAGGGACACAGAGAGCGGCAGGAACTCAGCTGGACCCTGAGTGAATTCTATTCGTGCTCAGTGGGATTGCAAAATGGTGCTGCTAGGCGGCAAGACGTTGAGGGAATTCCTTAAGGGCCAGAGTTCTACAACACAAGCCAGCAGCCGCTCACTTACTAAAAGTGCATGAGCACATAAACTCCTGCACGGAGACTGCTATGGGAGGCCTACTGGACACATGGAGGTGACCATGGTACATATTCCAATAGATAAATCGGAAAGTAAGGCCAGAGCACACAGCAAAATAGCATTTAATGAGAAAAAGGAAAATGGCCAAGGGGCATGTCCCACGAAAGCCTTCACTTACCAGGAAACTGAGACAGAGGGGAGGACATTCTAGTGGGACTCTAGATGAGAGAAGCATGGGAGAATGGCAAAGTAGAAGGATCCAGAGGGTCCTAGAAACCTACAAGTAGAACATTATGATAGGCAGATTTGGGCTCAGGGGTCCCGCTCAAACTAAGGCACCAGCCAAGGACAATACAGGCGGTAAACCTTAAACCCCTACCCAGATCTAGCCAATGGTCAGAACATTCTCCACAGTAGAGTGGAGAGTGGGATATGACTTTCTCACGTACTCTGGTGCCTCACCTTTGACCATGTCCCCTGGAGGGGGAGACCTGGTGGCACTCAGAGGAAGGGCAACAGGTTACCAAGAAGAGACTTGATACCCTATGAGCATATACAGGGGGAGGTAATCCCCCTCAGGAACAGTCATAGGGGAGGGGAATAAGGGGAAAATGGGAGGGAGGGAAGAATATGGGAGGATACAAGGGATGGGATAACCATTGAGATGTAACAAGAATAAATTAATAAAGGGAAAAAAGTGAGAAAAAAAACACAAAACAGAATGAATCTCAAATATGTGATTTTACGTGAAAGAAGGCACTTAGCTTAACAGAAACCACCCTCATGCCTATTGTTCCAGTTATATTATATTCCAGTTACAGGAAAGACAGATCTGTAGAGATTAGGAAAAATGAATTCCCAGAGGCTAGCAGGAATAAGATTTGTAGTACAAACTTACAGATGCATGAACTTTCCCATTTGTCAAAACTAATGGAAATTTACCACACCAAAAATGGAACCATTACTTAAGAATTATTCATTTGAGAAGCTTGGGTTGATTCCAATACGGACTGTAGAATGTGGGAAGAAAACAGTTAATTTTACAGTACGTGTGTGAAACAATTTCACGTAGGAGTGAAGGGAAAGGTTGCTGGCCTAACGTTTCTTGAGAAAGGAGTGGGGTCCGCAGTTAGAGGCTGAAAGAGCTGAACACTGACTAAAGCACTGAGTAGAGTTGCTTCCCACAAAAGTATAGATGAGCAGGTGAAAGCTGCCCCACATTCAGACTAGAACTGGGAAGGCTAGTGAATGGATGGACGGCGGGGCTGGGAGAAGGTTTGGGGGGAGGGGCTATATGTACAAACAAGGGGTGATCTGTGCGGTAATGAGTTAAACTTGGAACGGACAGTATGAGCTTGTGTTTGGTTCATATGAAACAGGTGACTACATGTCGATAAATATATGTGTACATAGTACACGCCCAAGCACACTCTTGCTCCGTCAGCTGAGGGTGGACCTATCAAACACTGCATCCCAGAAGCAATGGACATAGTCACGTGTTTATAACTCATCTCTGATAAAAAATAAAATAAAATAAATAGACAACTGCATGCCTACAACAGGGAATGCAAAGTGTGGGCCTGCAGCAGCTGTCAGTGACAGAAAGCACCAGAGAAATAAGATTGGTTTGGTCTTTGGTACTCTTCTCTGAATGTACCTGATCTCACAGGTTAGTCAAGATCTGCCCTAGTTATTGAAAGGGGAGGATAAGGCTTTTTCAAGAGACAAAGCAGACAACTAAAAGAGTTCTCACCAGCCAGACATAAAGAAATTGTAGATAGAAAGCAATGAGTACAGAATATTTAATGACCTAAACTGTAATATAATATCCACAAGACCATGCTGACATACACAAATGACAGATTTTGGTTTTATTTTTTTAGAGACAAGGTTTCTCTGTGTAGCCTTGGATGTCCTGGACTCATATTGTAGACCAGGCTGGCCTCAAACTCACAGCAGTCTGCCTGCCTCTGCTTCCTGTGGGAATGTGCCACCATACCCAGCCAAATGACAGAATTTTAAATAAAATAGAAAATAAATTCCAATAATTTATGCAGTGTCTTCCTTCCAGAAGGTGGTAGGATATGACTCTTCATTCCTCAAGTAAAGGTTGCACCTACAGACTCTCTTCCGAGCAGCACAGTGGACAAAGGGCAGCTTTAGGGCAGATGGATGATCATGGCCTTAGACAAGTAGGCGATGTCAACATGACAGTGGCGTTATGTTCATGAAATGTGTTTCTACAATGACCCAGAAAAATCTCTTTGGTGCTCTTGGCTCTAAGTAACTCATAGCCTCACTCTAATTGTGAGGGAAACATTGGGTGTTTTCCAATTTTAAAAAAATTTTTAAAAAATAAATAAATAAAACCCAAAAACAAACAAACAAAATTTATGACATTCCCAACCAGCTTCCTCAACATTGCAAAGGCCCCAGCAACAAAAGCTAGGTAAGGCCTTGGGACAACCAACAGCAGTCATGATGGCCACATGGCACATGGGGTCTCACATGTCATGCAGGCGTATGAAGTGGACCTGAATGAAATGCATCTTTTAGGTATTAGTGTGAAGCTACTCATTGTTGCTTGGGAAAGTATGTGTAAACCCCAGAAATAGGGGGAAGAAAAAGAAATAAAAGTAATACCATTAGGAAAGGAACAAAGAGAACTTCCTGTTTTCCTTTTTACAATTATATGCAAAGGAAATACCTGAAGGTATTTGTACTTATCATGAGATCAGGTCTCACCATGTAGTCCATTCTGGCTGCAAATTCATAAAGATCCACCCATTTCTGCCTCCCAAGTTCTGGTAGTAAAGGAAACTCCTACAACTGTTAAATGAACTCAGTAAAGTAGTGAGATTCAAAAATCAACAGACCAAAATCAATTGTGTTTACAAACTCAAACAACAGTGATTAAAAACAAAACAAACAAACAAACAAAAAAAACCACTAAAGCCTAAAGCAAGATTTCCTTTACTGTAGCTAAGGCAGAGAGGATGAAATCCCCGGGTGGAACAGACAGGCATGAGATCTGCTTGCTGAACAACCAGAACACACTGACAAACAAGGCCAGAGATAAAACAGGGTAAAAAGAAAAGTATCAGCCCAGGGATTCAGCGTAAGGGCCACTTCTCTACAAACTGACCTGCATTTAATGGCATTCTTACCCTAAATCCCAGTAACAATTCTCATACATATAGAAAAGCTAATCCTCACATTTACATAGAAAGCAAAGGTCAAAGAGGTTACATTCATAGTTCAGTGGGGGGTGGGGGAGACGGAAATCTCAAAAGATAAAATCCCAGTAAATGAATGCTTGTGAACCGCTTATGTAGCTAGTATTTTTAAATCTAATTTAATTGGGTTCTTTATGCCTCCTCTTCCCTTCTCCACCCCAATCCCTTAACTACCCTAATACCTTCCAATCCCCCCAACACTAGGTAAGAGAAAGAAAAGAGAAAAAAAGGTATAGATGACAGAAAGAAAGAGATCCCGGATTTTAACCATCTTTACTTTGTTTCCTCCCTGACCATGACCAATAATAATTCATAACCAACTCCCCTAAATGACAACAAACATCCATAGCCCACCGAATGACCAAAAAACAGCCTCCCCACCTCTGGGGAATGGGGGTGTCATTTCCTAAAATTGCTTCCTCCTGTCTGGGGGCAAAGGCACCTTTTGGGGAACCTAAGAAAATTGGGATATTGGCAAGTCTTGGGAGAGTGAGCTGTATTTTTTGCTGTCCAGTCTCTGTGAGATTATCTGGAGCCAGTAAACTGCAGGTCTTAACTGAAACATTCTATGAGGCTGTATTATCTGAGCTAGCCCTTCTGAAGTTGACCTGGATGCAGATTCTTGAGAAAACAGTAACTGAGGCAGTCTGTGAGGCTGAATCACCTGCGATACTTGCTTTGTCTTCATTGTTATCTGGTCTTTTGCTCAGTGAATACATAGAATTTTAAAGGTAATTTAATAGGTACATTTCTGCATCAATATATATGGAGTATGCAAGGTGCACAAATCAGCTAAAGGTAATTTTCTGCTCTGTGTTTGAGCAGGTGAAAGGCATCAACTTTATAAGTCCATTTGAACTGGAATATAAGTCTCCATCCATGCTATGAAAGGATAGCATGTCATGAGGACCAGGTAGCCAATAAGATTCATTTTCTCTGTGAAGCCATTTCATGTCTCAGGTAGTAGGTCTTCCCTGGTCAAATCTAGTCTTTATAAATTTTGCTGGTATCCATATTTTTTTCATTCCCTGTAGACACATAAACACAATCACATTCCCGTCTCAAAACAATTGCAGGTTTCCATTTTTATGTCAATACATCTATAAAGTATATGACTGACCTAATTCCACAGATTTTTTTCTATAAGCCAGTGTCTCTCAGCTGCTGTTGTTCCTTTTCCACTAACATTAAGGAAATTTAGTTAACAAAGTATTTTTAGTCTGTCCCTGGGAGTCTTTACTCTTCCCTTTTTGTTCAGTAAGCATCTCTTTTAAAGTGTGATTAGCTCTTTCTACAACTGCTTGTCCTGTAGAATTGTGTGGAATACCAGTAATCTGCTTTATATTCTAATATGCAAAGAATACTGGATACATATCCAGGGGCATTATCAGTCTTCATTTGTACAGGTATTCCCATTCACATATTGATATATAATCTATATATTAAAAATCTTCACATTCATAATACATCAAATTTGAACACACACATACACTCACCTATAACCACATCAGGGCAGCAAGCAAACCCATAATCCGCACATTTCCCCATCCTTCCATAATATGATCATTTTTTTGGTTGCACCCATTTTCTTGCAAGCAGCATGATGCTGTTCCTCTTTATGGCTGAATAAAGCTCCACTGTACATGACACATGGACCACATTATGTTTCTCTATTCCTCTGGTAAAGGACACCTAGGTTGATTCCTAAGCTTTTGTTAATAGTGCTACCTTAAATACTGATGCGCGAGTATCGCTGTGATATTCTGACTCAGTTCAAAATGCAGGAGATTGATATTCAGTATCAACACCCAGGAGTGGAATAGCTGACAAACCAACTGATGTTCTGCTGAAAGATCTCTATATACTCTTTTCTCAGCTAACCAGTATTTGTTGTTTTTTTGTATTGTTAAATATTGTTGTTCTGGCTGGCGTGGAGCAAAACATCAGTGTACCTTAAATTTGTATTTCTCTGATGGCTAGTGGTAATGAATATTTTAAATCTATTTTTCTTCTGTTTTTGAGAACTACTTAATTAACGTTCCCACTTATTGGACGACATAGGTGTCTGCTGTTTATTTTTTTTTGTCTTTGTTTATTGTAGATATTATTCTGTCTGCAAACCTATAGTTAGCAGATAATTGTCCCCACTCTGTAGCTGAGTTGTCTCTTCATTTGATCGAGTCCTTTGCTGTGTAAAACTTTTCCCTCTCATGCAATCCCAATGACCATTTATAGCTGGCATCATTGCCCAAGTGACTGGGGTCATTCAAAGAGTCTTTGCTTACACAGATATCTTGAAGTGTTTCCCTACTTCCTGTTTTAATAATTTCAGAAGTTCTTGTCTTATATTAAGATCCACTTGGAACTCGGTTCTGTTCAGTGTGAGAAATAAGGATCTATTTTCAATATTTCAGTGTATGTATACTCAATTTCTGGGCATGATTAATGAGAGTGGCTGTCTTATCCATAGTGTGTATTCTTTATCTCAGGATTGCTTTGGCTATCTAGGCTTCCACAGAAATGCCAGGATTGTTTTCCTATTTCTGTGAAGAATGTCATTGGGATTTGGGTGAGTATTGAGTGGAATCTATAGATTTAGTAGTAGAGCCATTTTCACACTATTAGGCCTGCATCCATGATCATGGGAGCTCTTTCTAGACCAGAGAGGCCTTCGATTTCTTTCTTCGACGTTTTAATTTTTCACTGTAAGATTTTTCACTTCCTTGGTTATGTTTATGCCAAGGTGTATGTTTGGCTGTTACGAGTGGCATTGTTTTTTCTGATTTCTTTCTCAGCACAAATGTTATTGGCATATAGGGAGGCTACTGAGGTTTTGTAAGCTGCTTTTGTTTTCTCTCACTTTGCTAAAAGGGTTTATCTGGTAGAATCTTTAGAGTATTTTTAAAACGAGGGTGTTTTGACTTCTCTTCATATCCATTTTATTTCTCTCTCTTGTGTTAATTGTTTTAGGTAAGACTTCAAGCAAGAAAATATTGAACAAGAATGAGCACAGTTTACATTCTTATCTTGCTCCTGATTTTAGTGGATTTAGTATAATGTTGGCTATAGGGCTTTTATAGGTAGCCTTTATTATGTAGATTTTCTTTATACTCATAGCCTTTTCAGGACCTTTACCATAAAGTGATGCTAGATTTCACCAAAAGACTTTTCTATATCTACTTTGATGAACTTGTGATCTTTCTGTCCTTGAGTATTTCTATAATGTATGGAATTTATTGATATGTGTATATTGAACCATCCCTTTGGAATAAAGCCAAAACTTGATTATGGTAAATGATTCTTTTAATGTGTTCTTGGATTTGGTTTTCAGGTATTTTATTGATAAAATTTTTCACTTATCTTCAACAGGTCAATTGGCCTATAATTTTGTCTTTGTGTTATCTTCATCTGGTTTTATCATCAGGGTAACTTGTTCTGTGAGAACTTTTGTAGGACCGCTTCCCTTTCTGGTCTTGGAAACACATTGAGGAGCATTCATGTCGGTTCATGTTTAAAAGCTGGGTACAATACAGTCATGACTTCATGGACTTCATGTAGAACTGAACATTTTTTTTAATTGGGGAGGTTTACTTTTGTTTTAAATCATTTATATACTATTATGGTAGGTCATAAAGTGCCTAAGAATCCATAATTTCATTTTAAATTTTCCAATTTATTGCACTGTTTTAAAAAATGTTGCAATGATTTTTTAAAATATCATTGGTATATACTATAACAACTCCTTGTCCTATCAGTTAGTTTTTAAATGTGGATCTCCTCTCATTTTTCTCCTGGTTAATTTGGTTAAAGATTAAATCTGGTTCATCTTTTCAATGGACCAACTCTGAGTTTAAGTGATTGTTCCTTTCCATTTACTGATTTTAGATTAGGCTTTTCTTCTTCTTCTTCTTCTTCTTCTTCTTCTTCTTCTTCTTCTTCTTCTTCTTCTTCTTCTTCTTCTTCTTCTTTGTTTTTTTTTTCAAGCCCAATGATGCCCAGGGTATATATTAAAGTAGCTATGAACTACCGTCTTAAGCTTGGTGTTTTTGTGAGACTCTACTAACTATGGGAACAGGAGTGCCTCAGACTCTTTTTCTTGCACTTGGGACCCTTTTCCTCCTACTGGGTTGGCTCGTCCAGCCCTGATATGAGGGTGTATGCCTAGTCTTATTGTATCTTGTTAGGCTATGTTTGGTAGATATTCTTGGAAGGCATGCTCTTTGTTTTAAAAGGAAACAAAAGAGGAGTGGATCTGGGGGAGGGGTGGTGGAATGAGTTATTGGCAGGAGTAGACACAGGGAAAACTATGGTCAGGGTGTAATGTATGAGAGAAGAATAAAAGTTAAAAAAAAAAAGAAGATTGTTTTCATCATACCCCATACCCTTTGATATGTGGTGAGCTGTGGATTTTTACTTTCAAATCTATACATTTTATAATTTCCTTCTTGATTTCTTGATAGTTTATTCATCATGCCAGAGTGTGTTGTTCCATCTTCATGAGTTTGTATATGTTCTGTCATTTCTCTTGGCTTTCATTATATTACATCAGAGAGCATACAAAGCTTCATTTCATTTTTCCTGTGTTTGTTAAGACTTGTGCCATTTTATAAGATCAACTTTAGAGAGCTCTATGGGCTGTTCGGAATAGTGAGATGGAATGCGCCACACATGTCAGGTTCATTTGACCTTAATATCATTTAACTAGAATGTTTATCTTTTCGAGGGGTTCTGGATGACTTTCTATTGGTAAACTAAGAGTATTGAAGTCATCACTGTCATGGTATTGAGCCTTATTTTTTTTAATTAAAAATGTTTTCATATGTTCACTTTACATCCCAATTGTAACCTCCTCCCCTGTCGCCTCCTGATCCCACCCTCCCTCATACTTTCTCCCTCCCCCCACTAGTCCTCAGAAAGGGGAGCCCTCTTCCCCTAACATCTAAGCTCAGCCTATCAAGTCTCATCTGTACTACCTGCATCTTCTTCCTCTGTGGCCGTGCAAGGCTGCCGCACCAGGGGGAAGTGATCAACATGAAAGGGGGGCTAGAATCCTTATCAGAATTAGATCCAACTCCCCATATTGTGTGACCCACAAGGAGACTGTGCTGCCTATCTACTACATCAGAGTAGAGGGTCTAGCTCCACATCATACATGGTCCTTGGTTGGTGCATCAGTCTCTGTTATAATGTAGTTATTCTGTATTATATGGCTAATATCTGTTTATGAGTGAATATATACCACGCATGCCTTGCTGGTTCTCAGTTACCTCGCTAAAGATGATCTTTTCTAGTTCCATCCATTTGCTTGCATATTTCAAATTTTCCTTGTTTTTTTAGTAGCTGAGTAGTATTTCGTTGTGTAAATATACTACAGTTTATTTATCCATTCTTCAGTTGAGGGACATCTAGGTTGTTTCCAGATTCTGGCTATTATGAATAAAGCTGCTATGAACATAGCTGAACAAATGTTCTTGTTGTATGGTAGAGCATCTTTCAGGTATATGCCCAAGAGTGGTATGGCTGGGTGTTGAGAAAGTGCCAGATTGCTTTCCAAAGTGGTTGTACAAATTTACATTCCCACCAGCAATGAAGGAGTGTTCCCCTTTCCTTAAATACTCACCAGCATGTGCTGTCACTTGAGTTTTTGATCTTAGCCATTCTGACAGGCATAAGATGGAGTCTCAGAGTAATTTTGATTTGCATTTCCCTGATGATTTGGGATGTTGAGCATGTCTTTAAGTGTTTCTAGGCCATTCGATATTCTTCTGTTGAAAATTATATGTTTAGTTCTCTACTCCGTTTTTAATTGGACTGTTTGGTTTGTTTGTGTTTAATTTCTTGATTTCTTTATATATTTTGGATATTAGCCCTTGGTCAGATGTAGGGTTGATGAAAATCTTTTCCCAGTCTGTAGGCTGTTGGTTTGTTCTATTGACAGTGTCCTTTGCTTTACAGAAAATTTTCAGTTTCATGAAGTCCCATTTATTAATTGTTGATCTTAGAGCCTGAGCTGTTAGCATTCTGTTCAGAAAGTTGTCTCCTGTGCTAATGAGCTCAAGGATCTTCCTAATTTTTTTTTCTAACAGATTTAGTGTGTCTGGTTTTATGTAGAGATATTTGATCCACTTGGTTTTGTGAAGGGTGATAAATAAGGGTCTATTTGCATTTTTCTACAACTAGAAATCCAGTTAGACCAGCACCACTCACTGAAAATGCTATTCATTGTACGCTCTTGACTTCTTTGTTAAAAAGTTAAGTGTCCAAGGTGTGTGGGTTCATTTCTGGATCTTTAATTCAATTCTATAGACCCACCTATCTATTTCTTTTCCAGTACCATGCCATTTTGATTACTGTTGCTCTATATTACAGCTTGAGATCAGGGATGGAGATTCCTCCAGAAGATCTTTTGTTTTACAAGATTGCCTTAGCTATTCAGGGTTTTTTGTTTTTCCAAATGAAGTTGAGAATTGTTCTTTCAAGATCTTTAGGAATTGTGATGGCATTTTTATGGGAATTGCATTGAATCTATAGACTGCTTTTGGTAAGATGGCTATTTCTACTATGTTAATCCCATGGATCCATGAGCATGGAAGATCTTTCCATCTTCTGATATATTCTTCAATTACTTTCTTCAGAGACTTTAAGTTTTTTTTCTAAAAAAATAGAAGTAGCCATCAAAAGTCTCCCCCACCCAAAAAAAGCCCAGGGCCAGATGGATTAAACACAGAATTCTACCAGACCTTCAAAGAAGAGCTAATACCAATTCTCTCCAAACTAGTCCTCAAAATAGAAACAGAAGGAACATTACCAAACTCATTTTATGAGGCCACAGCAACCTTGATGCCTAAACCTCACAAAGACCCAACAAAGGAAGAGAATTTCAGACCAATTTCCCTTATGAACATTGATGCAAAAATGCTCAATAAAATACTTGCAAACTGAATCCACAAATACATCAAAAATATCATTCACCATGTTCAAATAAGCTTCATCCCAGGCATGTAGTGGTGGTTCAATATATGGGAATCTATCAATGTAATCTATCATGTAAACAAACAGAAAGAAAAAAACACATGATCATCTCCTTAGATGCTGAAATAGCATTTGATAAAATCCAAAACCCATTCATGTTAAAAGTCTTGGAGAGATTGAGGATTCAAGGCATGTACCTAAACATAATAAAAAGCAATATACAGTAGGCCTATAGCCAACATTAAACTAAATGGAGAGAAACTTAAATCAATCCACTGAAGCCAGGGACACAACAAGGCTGCCCACTCTCTCCATATTGCTTCCATTTAGTACTTGAAGTCCTAAATAGAGCAATAAGGCACTTAATGGAGATCAAAGGGATACAAATTGGAAAGGAAGAAGTCAAATTATCACTAATCACAGATGATATGATAGTATATGTAAGTGACCCCAAGAATTATACCAAGCAACTCCTACAACTGATAAACACTTTCAGCAAAGTGGCTAGATATAAAATCAATTCAAAAATATTGGTAGCCCTCCTTTATACAAAGGACAAACAGGATAAGAAAGAAATTAGGGAAACAATACCCTTCAAAATAACCACAAAAAAACATAAAGTATATTGGTGTAACTCTAACCAACAAGTAAAAGGCCTATATGAGGCTAATCTTTTTAAAAATCAGTTCTCTATTATAAAATTGGGTGTGTCTACATGGTGTGTACATGTTTTAAATTAATTGTTATGTCCTTTGATGAATTATCACCTTCATTAAAATAAAGCAACCTTCATCTCCTTTAATGGCACATGTGGAGATCAGACAACATCCAGGATCCAAAGATGGTGCTTAGGTCCTCTGGCCTGTGTACCAATCACTATTTCCCAATGAACCATCCCACCAGCCTCCTCTTCAGATTTTCAACAAAGTACTTGAATACTAAAGGTCTCAGTTGCCCCATCAGAAGTCAGACTGGATTAAAAACAAAAGTATCTATGTGTTAGTTCCAAGCAGTACACCTAACTATGAAATAGTATTTGGAAAAAGGCAATAGAGACTTCATAGGAAACTTCACAGAGGACCAGTCACAGTAAGGGAAATCCTCACCAGGATCTACCTAATTAAAAAGCAAGAGGAGAGAAGGTCCAAGATGGTGCCAAACACACAGGATATCTGATCTGCAGAACGGAGACTAAGGACCAGGCTGGGAGTTACAGACCACAAGACCTGAAAGGCCCTAGTTGAGAAGGGTCTTCAAAGTACAGAACACAGGTGAGTCCAGCTTCAGGTCACACAACTGGCCCATGGAGAACAAGTACCCAGTCCCCAGGGTCTGGACCCATATTTGCCAGTGAGCTGCTGCCCTGCACTATATCAGGGACTCTGTGTCTAAAACTAAACTGTGGGTGGTGTAACTCCATCCTGGAGCTGCTGGCTTGGGAAAAACACAGGAAAGTGGGTGGTTCTGACCTCAGAGCAATGCATGAGTCCTGAGAAAGCCCCAGGGGTGGGCAACCACAGAGACACAAAATCCAAAGCCTAGTGCAGTCTCACCTGCCCTCTCTGTCTCCCTCTCTGACTGATATGTGGGCCAGCTGGCACAGAGGGACCAGAAAGTGTGGATCTGGGTCTGCTAGTCCATAGAGGGACCCAGGACCCACACATAGGGGAGCGGGGGTGGGGTGTGGGGGCAAGGGAGGCAGCTATGGACATGCCCTCCAGCCACAGCTCCAAAGCTGCACACTCAGGTAGACTTATCTAAGGCCACACAGTCTGAACAGATTGGGCAGAAACCTCCATCCCAGGGGACTGTTCCAGCACACTTGGGTGGAACTGATCTGGCCTGAAGGAACCCAGGCAGATGCCTAGCTAGCCACCACAGCAGGGGTTCCCATGCTCTCAGGAGTGTCTGAACCAGCCTAAGGGAATCAGGCAGAAAACTAGCCACCTGTCCCAATCCAGGGAGCCATTTCTGCAAGCTCTGGTAGAGTCTGACCAGTTGCCACAACCTAGCAGGAGTGCCTGTGCAAGCCCAGACAAGACTGAACAGGCCTGAAGGGGTGGGGCAGAAGCCCAGCCAACTCCCACAAACATCTGCTCTCTCAAGCCGGACTGAATTTAGGCCCCACAGCCTGGATGGATAAGGGAGAATCCTAGTCAACCACCTTAAGCAAGCAGGGGTTCTGGCACTCTAGGGCAGACTGAGCCTAGGCCCCCAAAGCACCAGTGCCCTAGGCAAGGTTTTAAAACCCAGCAAAAGGCAGGATAACCAGCTTTATCTACACTACTTTGAACTGATTCTTGGGCTGCAGAGCACCAGCACCAGCCTCTGCTGACCCAGTGGGGAGCCCACAGTGTGGAGTAAAGTCCCCTGGGGCTGAAACCGGGTCACCTGCCTGATCCAGGGAAGGACACCAGAAACTACCTCCCAACGTTAGAGACAGCAAGATGACTAGAGGACAGCATAAAAAAAAAAAACCACAAACAACAAAAACCAAAACAATATGGCATCTCCAGATCCCAACTATCCCAAAGGAATCAACCCTGAGAACTCAAACACAAGGAAATGACCTCAAATCCATAGTAATGAAGATGATAATGGAGGAAACGAGTAAAATCCATAAACAAATGCAGGAAGAGGCAGCCACACAGATTGAAGACATTAAAGAGGCCTGTAGAGAGGCACTGGAAGAATTTCAGGAAGATACAGTTAGATGTAGGAATCAAGAAAACAGTTCAAGATCTGAAGATGAAGATGGAAACAATGATAAAAGCACAGACAGAAGGAATCCTGGAACAAGAGAACTTAGAGAAGAAAACGAGTAATGCAGAGGAAAATGACTGGGGGAGCTGCAGGCGTCGAGAACTCTACAAGAAGAAGACCTACAGACTCAACCAATGTTAATCCATGATGGCTCACAGAGTCTGAACCACCAACTAAAGAGCATGTGCATGCTATGGACTGGTCCTTGGCCTCCTGTACATATGTAGCTGATGTGCAGCCTAGTCATCATGTGGGTCCAACAACAACTAGAGCTGGGGCCCTCTCTGACTGATGACTGCCTTCGGATCCCATTACCCTAAATGGGCTACCTTCTCTGGCCTCTGTGGTAGAGGATGTACCTAGTTCTGCAGGGATTCAATGTGGCAGGGGGCAGAGGTTGGTACCCTTGGGGTATTTCCTCCTTCTCTGAGGAAAAGAAGGGGGGAAATGGGAAGGAGTGTGTGAGGGAGGACTGGGAGGAGAGGAGGAGGGCTGAAATTAGAATTTAAAGTGAATAAATAAATTTTTTTAAAAAAAGAAAAAACACACTAATAACTTGCCAAAATATCATGAGAAGAATGAAAAACAATACCAGTATGTAACAGTGGAAAATAAACAAGATAACAAACAAACAAACAAAAAACCCTCAGCTGTTACTATTGTGGTTTGCTAGTGAAAAGCCCCCTAGGCTCATGTGTTTGAACACTGTCCCTAGATTGTTTGGGAAGGCTGTGGAAACTTAAGTAGAACCTATACATAGTAGACCTAGGGAGACTACCATGGTCTTTGACGTCCAGATGATACCATCGAGAGCCCCAAGTGTTTAACATGAAGGTGCAGATTTGCTGCTGACCCTGCCTGGTTTTAGTCTTGCTTTGTTCTTTGAGATAAGATATCACTATGTAGCCCAAGTTAGTCTAATATTTGACATTCTTCTGCCACAGCTTCCCAACTTCCATGATTACAGGCTCGCACGATCCTCAGCTGTGCATGTTCCTAGTTCGGTTGTCCCCAGAAACTTCCACTATACCTTGATTTTGATCTCTTGTCCTCTTCCACCATGTGAACATAAACAGGAGTATTCTATGTGATGGAAGTGTGGGGCTGCTCTTACTGCCTAGAGCTAAGGATCCCGGAAATCCCTCTAAAAATGAGATCTCTCTAGGAATGACTTCCTCTTTTATAGAAACATAGTAAGTTAATGGCTTGTAGAATCCTAAACTAAACCATGGAAAACCATATAGACATACAACTATATTGGAAGACACCAATGCCAGGTGACACCTGAAGAGTGAGGCTAGCCAGAACACCTTTCCCTTGGGCTAGAGACAGTGTAAATTCACTGGAGTGGGTTTCCAGGCGCCATATTTAAATACAAGCCTAATAGGATTCTGCACAGTCATCAAGTGTTAACATCAGCAGCAGGAGAGAGTGACCCAGGGTCTTTGAAAAAGACATGCAGTTTCTTCTGGTTTTGTTTGTTTTGTTTACTATTCTAGTAATGAAACCAGGGCTTTCTGTATCTTAGGCTAGTGCCTCACCACTATACTATGCCCTGTACCCATAGATATGAGAATTAAGACATTGTTTGCATTGTACAGGGGCCTGGAAACCTTCCTAAATGTTTGTACATTGATGAGTGCCCGTGATACAAAGCAAGGTAGAGAGTGTCCTGTGTAAGATATCAGGTAAGGCAGACAGCTACAGTGTGGTCTCCACCTTAGATGGTGCCCTTATTATCCAACATATAAAAGCTGCTCACTTATTTCTTATGCCTTTATAGGGGACCACTGAGAGATGTTCTCAACCTGTGCAACACATCCCCTTCGGTGGTCAAATGACCCTTTCACATGGGGGTGCATATCAGATGCCCCACATATCAGATATTTTTTTCAGATATTTAAATATGACTTAAGGTAGCAAAATGAGTAGTAGCAACAAAAGTAATTTTATAGTTGGAGTCATCACAACATGAGGAGCTGTAGCTTTAAAGTCTCAAAGGGACCACAAAGAATGTCTCAGTAGGACAGTGGCTGCTAACAATACTCATGCTGAAACAAATACTTGCCTGAGAAACACAGCTTAAACTAAGAGTCGAGATTAGAGCAATGTCATCATTGCCACTGCTTCCACCACCAACATCACCATATCCTAATTTGTTTAAATGCAGTATTTATTTGTTAATAAGTACAGTTTATGCAGTTATTAAAAAAAAAAGACGTGACTTTCATCTCTTTTTTTCCTGTTATATGACTAGATACACCTGCTATTCTAACCCCTTGCTGAACTATGTACATCTCCAGTGTGTGGGGAGGTGGGATTTCAGAATGTATTCAAGAAGATATAGAAACCTATGAAGGATATTATTCAATTGACTGGCCCCAATTTGAAAAACAAAACCTGAGGTGACTGGACGATTGTACAGCAAACTCCTGAAAGGCTGCCCAGAACAGGTAATCCAAGAGATTTTGATTGTGTCTCCCTGTCTGAAACATAGCTACATTTTCAAGTAGGCAGGAAAAAAGAATCTCCCAAGAGGAAAGCAGGCCATAGAACACGAAGGATCAACTGACAAAAGAGGAAATTCAGAAGGTCTGTAACAATAGGAAGAGAGATGGAAAAAAAAATGGAGTCCTGCTTTTCCCATGACGAAATGCAGTCAGTTTACAAAAGCAACTCCAGCAGGCAGGGGGGTGTTAGGCCCTCCTGGAGGTGTCACAGATCCTGAAGGAAGGGAGTGCCATCCATTAGCCAGCTCACCTGACACTCCCCAGGGATAGGGGCTGTTGAGGGTGTTGAATGGGTTTCTCCTAGGTCCAAAGATGGCGGTTTTCAATGGCGGTGAGTGTTGGGTTGCACAATGGCTTCCAAACCCTCCTCCTGCAGCTCCCTCCGGCCACCAGCTCCTGGGAACATGACCCCATAGCTCATCCTAAGAAGAGAGAACTCTGAACCTCACAACTGAGAAACTAATTTTTTTTTAATGCCATAGAAAAGCAAATGAAAAAATTTCCCCCAGAAACAAAGAAGGTAATTTGAGAGGAGCCGGTTTTCACTTCTGAGGGTGGGTAGGAAAGAATGACATCATCCCTGTGGAGGACAGTGAAGCAGAACCATCCACTGGCCACGAGGGCCTGGCAGGTGTCACCAAGGTCTCTTCCTGAATCCTGCCAGTCTCCAGACTACTAAATCAAGCCAGATACCCTGCCATAGAGTTCCTTGTTCTCATGTCTCATGTCTGCCTTTCACCAAATCAAAAGTCTCAAAAGACAGATACTTGGGAATTGGGTCCCCAGTGCCAAGTACAAGAAGTCACTTAATACATATCTGTTGTAGAAATTTCCTCTATGAGTCCAATCAAATACACGGTAAACAGCTGTGGTTAAAAAGACAATTCCCAAGGACTAGAGAAGGGGCCTCACATGAAAAGCCATCAGGTTAGGAGTGCTTCCTGCTCTTTCAGAGGACCCAAGTTAGGTCTCAGCACCCACATCTGGTGACTCCCAGTTGCCTTTGTCTCCAGCACCAAGGAATCTGCTGGTGCCCCCTAGTGGCTTCCTAAGGAACACACACACACAAGTAAAAAATAAACATTTAAAAAAAGAATGACTTTAAAATGTTCTAATATTTATTATCTGCTGCCACTTTGATAAAGGAGTCTAGAGATTGGTTGCATGACACATGCTTCTAAAATACTTAATGCTCTTTACATAGTTTACACTGAGAGGACTCTTAGGCCTCATTAAGGACTCACAAGAAGGAATTGTACAATGATCTTACTTCTGGGTGCTTTCTGGTGACTAGGAAAACAGGTTTCTGGGCCACCTCATTTTTTTTTTCACTTTTAACAGCAATAAGAGCCAGATCGGAGGAGGGTTTTGAAGGGCCTAGCATTTCTTCACTGCAGTGGTTGGTCCCAGAGATGCTACAGCTGATCTTTTCCCAGGGCTCAGCTTCCTGAGGGCTTCCGTAGTTCCTACTTCATTAACAAGATCCTATGCTCTGGTCTTCAGGAGACAACTTGTCTGCCCAGGGCCTGGGAGACAGCTGAGTGGAACATTCCGGAACATTCCAGAACACTCTGGAACACTCCAGAACACTCCATCATAGAGGTCTCCTTAATCCTAATGTAGACCTTTCCATGGTTCTACAGACAGTTAACACCACCTCCCAGGTCAAGCTGCCCATGTACTCTGCCCTCTAAAACTGTATAGAAGACTTTGGAAAGTCACAGACATGTTGTTTCACAGTTCACCTCCCCACAGAGGACATCTTCACCAGCAGGACTCCTGCTCAATCAGTTTCCTACCTTGTGCACTTCCTCTCACACTCTCACATCAACTAGTTAAGTAATTTTGTTATCACTGCTTATTATTGAAAGGAACTGGTGACCAGGCAGTGGTAGTGTCACACGTCTTTAATCCCAGCACTGGGGAGTCAGAGACAGGCAGATCTCTGAGCTCAAGGTCAGCCTGGTCCATAGAGTGAGTTCCATGACAGCCAGGGCTATACAGGGAAACCCTGTCTCAGAGAGAGATTGGGGGGGGGGGGGAGGGAGAAACTGTTATCTTCAGAATAAATCACAGGGTCTGGTTTTCTGCCCTCATCTGCATATCTGCATTCTGGGCATCACTAGTGTCAGTGTCTGCGCAGGAGAAGAGCTTACCTGAACTATAACATGCCAGCCATGATGCAAACAAACATAAGACCAGAATAGATGTGATACAGGCTGCAGGGCCATCTGTCCCCAGCAAACAGCCTCTCAGTATGCATTTGAACATCTGTTCTTTTTCAGTTTTTGCCCTCAAAGTTTTCTTTCATTTCTTGTCATCACCTCTAGAGTCTTGCTGAAACCATTCAAAGTATTTCCCTGTGGCATATGACCCTATTATTTCATCATGTTTAAGAATGTTTCGGCTCTAACTTCATTAAAACGTTTTGTTTCTTTTTTTAATGAAGAAGAGATGCAATTTCAAGCCTTTCTGTCCTCTTTGTGGGTGATAATACTGTTTTGATCTATGTAGTAAGTTATAATACGTTCTGGTGTATTTTGACATGCTGTATTGTCATTCAGCATCCGGCGAGTGGCCTGGGTTGCATGTCTGGTGGGTGGGTCGGTCTAGGCGCTGCTTGCTTCCGGACAAGAATGGTGGACCTTAAGATCAAAGGCCCTAAGGTCCTTTTTTTTCACTCAGAGGTGACTTAGAACACGCAGGGTGAGGCATGGGGCCCTGTGCTAGACTAGGCTCCTAGTCTCACTGTGGGAAGTGGAGAATGAGCTTCCACCGGGTGTTACAGCTGGTATCAAATGGAGACTCAGGAGCTCCATGGGCCAGTGATATACCAAAAGTGGTACAGCCCTTTGTCTAGCTGCTGGGCTAAGCCCAGCAGAGGAAGCAGGTGGATGTTAAAACTGGCCAACAGGCAGGTTTGGTGAGATTCAGGCCCAGGCAGGTGCTTCACTGACAGTCAGCGGAGCAGATTTCACAGCTACCATGTCAGTTCTGCCATCACTGCCTGATCCCTGGCATCCAGCAGTGTTTCTTCTCCAGTATAAGTAGAATAAATGGAGTCTCAGATATTCATGGTGGAGAGAGAGAGAGAGAGAGAGAGAGAGAGAGAGAGAGAGAGAGAGAGAGAGAGAGAGAGAGAGCAGCCATCCTTTATTAATGAATCTTGTGCAGTGGGGAGGGCTTTGTAGGTGAATGTGTCTGATTCACTGGCACTAGGGGTACCAGACACTTAGTCTACTTTCAGTATCACAGAGCCTCATTTACATGCAGTAGCATGGGGTCCCATCACAAGAAGGAAAACAGCAGTACTTATTTATCCTATTAACAATCATACCTAGAACTTCTAGGTACAATTAAAGATTAAAGGTCATTTGCTTAAAGCTCAGATCTCTCCTTAGCATAGGGTGGGTACTCCAGGAATTCCTAGGTGTTTGCTAAACCAATTTTCTTATCAGGAGAGGGTCAGGCTTGCAGTATTCCCTGAGGGCTGGCTATATGACCACCCTTACAAGATCAGGTAGGGGTGAGGACCCCACTGAGAAAAAGGGAATCCACCATCACAGTCTGACTGATGCAAATGGCTATCTGGAGATATCTGACTTCAATCTTATCCAGGAGAGTTCCACACTATATTATACGAAGACATTATCTCGTTCTAATAGAATATCCTGAAAATAAAGTCCTTTCAGGATGTGGTTGTATTGTTTTCCTGGATTCTGTTTTCTAATAACATTTAAGAGTTCCCTTCATTACTATTTATAAATGAGGTGAGTTCAGACTACAGTTTTCAGTGTATGTTTGACGGTTTGGATAGTAATACCATGCTTATTTCAAAATATTTTAAGATATTTTCTTTCTCCCTGGTTGTATACTACTTTAAATCACATCACTACCAGTAATTTTAAGGTGAGCTTTCTAGAAGAATGGCTCTTTGATTCTTTTTGCTTTTTTAATGACAAAAAATTTACCCAATTTTCTCAGGCTTTCTGAACTTTCTTATTTTCTTCATAGAAGTTTGTGTATTTGGTTCATGCTTTTAATATATTTGCATAGAATTTAGACAGCATTCTAAATTTCTCTGCGGATTTGTTTTCTTACTGACATCACAAGTGTGGCAGAATCTAGCCTTTCTTGCCATCCTTTTTGATGCTCTTGAGTCTTTCACTGAGCTTATGAAGAGATTCCCCCTGACCCTGTCCCGTGTAACTTAAGCTAACTTTTCATTTCAGTCTTCATGTGTCTTTTCTTCTCATCCCCGCCCTCCGCCCCCGGCCCCGCCGTGGGAGGATGTTATTTCTCCATCTTCTTGAGTTGAATTCTCAACTCACATATACCCTATCCTTTCCTTTTCATTGATGCAAGTAAGTTATATTGCCTGATGGCACATAGCAAGCTCTTTGGTACATGTATCTGAGGGCCTGCTCATACAGCAAATGTATCCTATTTGTGAAAAAGTCCTCTCAGGCATCAATCTAAGTATATAGCAAGAACTTAATCCCATTGCTGTGATCAAACACCCGACAAGAAACAACTCACAGTGGGGAGGATTTATACCGCTTCCTGACATAACGGAAATAAAGCCAGTCCCGGCAAGGAAGGCATCTTAGTGACTGCAAGCCTGTGAGGACGAGACAGCTGCTTGCTACAGGGCATCAACTGAGAAGCAAAAAGAGAAATTCAACTGGGAACAGGGCCAAACTATCACAAGACACAAGACGAGCTCTCCAGTGGCCACTTTTCTCTAGCTAGACCCCATTTCCTAAAACTTCCACAGGCTTCCAAGCTAGTGTCACCAAATTTTCAAACATGTGAGCCTGTGGAGTCAAACCAGGACATCCCACTCATGACCTGTGGTCTCATGGCCATCTCATAATACAAATGTACATCCAGTCCAACTTCAAATGTCCCAATAGTCTTAGCAAGCCCAATATTGTTTAAAAGTCCCATGTCTTCTCCGAGACTCACTACAGACTATTAACCATGTGACAATGCTCTTCCCCCCCGCCCCCTGCAGCCCCCGGCCCGCCATGAAAAGAAACAAAACAAAACAAAACCCAACAACAATAAAAACCAATTTATATACATCCGGTATGCAAAGATACAGGATAGACTTTCCCATTCCAAAACCGAAGTGTTGGGACACAGCATGGAAAAGAGGGCTCAAAGAAGACCATAGAGCACCACGTTGGTGCTTGGGAGCGGGTACAATCCAACAGGCTTCCGTAGCCCCACCCTTAATCTCTATCCATCGCAGCCACCATGACCTTTCTCCTGGGCCATCACTGCTTGGTGCTCTCATCTGTCACCGGTGAATGTTCCATGTGTCCACAGTCTCTAACATCCCGAGGTCTCCTCGGTAACTTCAATGCCCCTCCCAGGTTCGCAGACTCCTCAAACGCGCTACACTGGCAATCCAATCCGGCCACGCGTTCCCTGACCTTAGCAGTTTTCTTGAATGTTGTCACAAGGCTCCCCTGCTGTGGGAGCCTTTTACTCTTGTATTTTGTGTGACCAGAAGCCAGGAGCACAGAGACAATGACAACTTCTGTCGCCAGCTAGGAATGCAGTCTGTCCTCTTTAGATTGCAATTGCTTTGGCTTCTGTGTATCTTCTTGGCTAAACCTGGGAAAATGTTTTCCCCTTGACCCTAGGAAGCCATTGTCCGGACAAGGACTCTTGAAGCCTTGACCTTTCAGGAGCTCACTTTTTTTTTTAATGATCCTGCATTGCTATACCCTGTGGGTCTAGAGAGATGAAAGTCTAGTCTTGGCTCTGCCCCCAGCAAGGACCGTTCGTATGGTCCTGGTGCACAGTCCAGAGCTCCTCTCTAGTCATCTCAGGGAATTTGTCTATATCTACCGTGTCCTTTAAATTGCACTTTGCTTTGTACACTTTTCTGTTGTCTTTCCCATCTCCCTCCCCAGCCCCAGTTCCTCTTACTTTCTAAAAACCTGGCTAAAAGCAGGAAGCTCTTACCAGAAATGTGAGGTTGTCTTGAAACTCCCTCAGCCGTAACAAACTAGTCTTTTACTCAGGACAGGGGCAGAACACAGTCGGATTCTTTGCCAGAATGGAATACAAATTGGCCTCTAGGCTAATTCCTGAAGAGCTCCCTGCCAAACGCTCATGAACTTAGCCATCCCTGTCCTCCCTTCTGGAAGGGTCTTGTCTTCTGAATTTACCCTGCTCAGCTCTTCTTACAGTGCTGGCCCCAACCTCATGTTGCGCTGACCCCAACCATAATATTACTGCATTGCGACTTCATGACTGTAATTTTGCTAGTGTTAGCAATCGTAATGAAATGTCTGCCATGCAGGATATCTGATGTGAGACTCCGATGAAAGGGTCGTTCAACCCCCAAAGGGCTCGCAACCCACAGTTTGAGAACCGCTGCTCTAGAGCTTTGCTATCCTATTGGTCCAAAGCTTTGAACCTTCCCCCACGTCCCACTTCCCAAAGGGCCAGCCACCACATGGCCAAGTAGTCCCAGCAACAGCTCTGCTCCTCAGTGCTGATTCTCTTCAGTGTTTTGATTTGTTTGTTTGTTTGGTTGGTTGGTTTCTTGCTATGTTAATGAAGAACCTGGCAAAGGGGGGAAAAACACAGCTTAAAGGAAAGGGGACATATTTTGGGTTGTAATTTGAAAGGATACCACCATCCATTGAAACAGGGAAGGCAGATGGTTTTTACCTGACACCACCCAGGTGTCAGTACTGTCTACACACAGTATTTCCCTCATTAAAAAATATTTTTCAAAGCAAGTGTTATTTTTGTTTTATGAAACTATTGCTACTCTGGGTGATTTATGTTTCCATACACCTTCAAAAAATTTCAATAGGGAATATGGTTAGTTTTCCAAGTGAACAACATGGCGTCTTCTAATCCCTTCCATACTGGAGTTGGTGGTGGTGATGGAGGTGGTGTTTTGTTTTGTTTTGTTTGTTTGTTTGGTTTGGTTTGGTTTGGGATTTTTTTTATATTTTTTTTTCCCCTTTTTCTTGGTGAGAAGATTTGTAGGTTTGGATGTATTCAGAAGTTCACTTCTGTTCATTTCTTTCCTAAAGCCATCATTCAATTTGATTCTACCTACCATTTTTTTCAATTTTACTTTAATATTATTCATTACCGGTATTTTGAAATGTGACTGTTTAAACCTTATCAATTTGCTTGGTTTTAAAGGTTTTTTTTTTTTTTCAGAATTTCTTTAGATAAATCCAGCACTGATAAGTAAATGGCAGCAGGTATACTTCTTTCCCAGTCTGAGTATCTTCAGTTTCTGCTTCTTCTCCAGCACCTTTTGCTGGAAGCTGTGGCGCAGCGGCCGCGGGACGGCAGTGACAAGGACAAATGGTCTGATTTCCCAATCTCTGGAGAAGGAACTCCGTGTTTTGCTACTAAGGTGTCAGTTAAGGGCTTTTGTGGATGATCTTTCCCATACCAGCAAATTTCATTCTATTCTATTCGGTTGTAGCTCCTCATGCCAAACACAGCCATCTGGATTTTTACCTTTTTTCCTCTAATGTGATAATTTGCATTGACCAATTTTTAGAGGCTAAATACTTGAACATAAAGTATAATCCTTTTGCATGGTGTTGGAGATAACTCCTAGGAAATATTTTCGTTGAGTGTTAAATTTTATTTTTGTGGAACCTATCAGTGTGTTGTGTGATGTTGCTTATGAGGTCTCTTCCAGGCTTTTGCACAAGGACATCAGTGACCATAAAGTGATGGGAGTCATTAAACCTCCCATTCTGTTAAGGGTTAGAACTATTTCTTCTTTAATGGTTTCCTGAGCTTTAAGGGAGCAGATGCAGAACTCACTCCCTCTCTCTCTCTCTCTCTCTCTCTCTCTCTCTCTCTCTCTCTCTCTCTGTGTGTGTGTGTGTGTGTGTGTGTGTGTGTGTATGTGTGTATGTGTGTGTTCAATGTTTTATTTATATGTGTTTCAAATTTCCTTTCTGTTCACAACTCAGTTTTAACAATCTGTATCTTTCTAGGAAATGGTTCGTTTCTCTGAAATTATCTAATTTGTTAATTGAGTCACGTTCAACTTTGTAATTCGTATTGCCTCATACTCATTTTAATTCCTCCTCGTAGCAATCATGCTGTTTTCTCTTTACATGCTTGGATAGTTTCTGTAATTTCTTCTGGCAGCCTCTGTGTAGTTAGGCATTTCTCAATTTATTGTTTTTATCTTTTTAAATAAAGCTTTGGGTTGGATGTTTTATTTTTCATTCTTTTTCTGTCTCATCTTTTTTATTCTTTTCCTCACTCTACTGTCTTTGGCTTTTTGCAGATGTCTACTGACCTCCATCTTCCCTCCGAGTACTAACATCCTCAGCTACCAATTTGAGGCTAAACACTGATTTGACTTCATTGTGTCAATGTTTTTGTTGTGTGTGTGCAGTGTTACAGTGTTGCCATTGTGTATGGGTTATAGTGTGTGTATGTGTGTTACAGTGTTTGTATATTTCTGTTACAGTGTTTGTGTATGTGCATTACAGTATGGGTGTATATGTGTCACTGTGTGTTGCAGTGTGTGTTACACACTATGTGTGTTATAGTGTGTGTATATGTGTTACAGTGTGTGTGTGTGTGTGTGTGTGTGTGTGTGTTACTGTGTATGTGAGGAGGTCAGAGGACAACATTATGGAGTTGATTCTCTATTTCCACCATGGATTCCAGGGTTCGTAGTCAGACTTTTAGGCTTGGGGGAGGAAGTGCCTTTACTACCTCATTGCTTTTATCTTTGAAATTCTGGTATACTAAAAAATAATTTTGATTCAAGTTCAGTTATTCTATAATTCCACTCATGACTTGCTCTTTGTCACCCAATTTATATATTATAAATTTCCAAATATTTATGGATTCTAAAGTTTCCTTCTCAGGTTGATTTCTGTTCTATCTCTCACCATAAACTTACAGTGTGACTCTCTGTAAATGTGCGTTATTCAGCCACTGCAGAAAACACTTTAGAACAACACTGAGGCTGACATCAGTAAAATGGCCGAACAGGGGCTTCTGAAAGCCTAGCCTCCATGCAGCACACACAGTAACATGAGCAGAACACTCCAGATTCAATTGTTACAATTCTGGAATTTGATGAAAGATTGCAACCATATCTGTTAAAGAATAAAAGGCTGGACCACCAAGTGGGGTGGCACATACCTGAATCCCAGCCCTGGGAGAGGTAGAGGCAGGCGGATCTCTGTGAGTTCGAGGCCAGCCTAGTCTACAAAGCAAGTCCAGGACAGCCAAGTCTACACAGAGAAACCCTGTCTTGAAAAACAAAACCCCAAAACAACACAACAACAACAACAGAATAAAATGCTAATAAGAAAGTGATGACATCATTTTCAGGGGAGTGGATATAAGTGGAGATCATCATGTGAAGTGGAGGAAAAGTCAGACTGAGAAAGATTCCTCCATAAGAAGAGTAAGCACTGTGGTGTTTAAAGTCCTCCTTGTACTCCTCAGCCCTCAGAATCCATGAGCTCAGCAACCCAGTGAGAAGCATCACTCTTACAGCCACTGGGGAGGAAGAGTGGACACAGGAGACCTCCTAAAGGTCTTTTCCCAGAGAATGGTTTCTCTGTGAGCTGTCATAGGTCTCACTGGGAGACCCCCAAGTATAAGGCTATCTGAATTTAGACTAACCCGAATGCTACCTGTTACATAGTACACTTGGTAAATACCAACAATAGCAACAACAATAATAAAATAACCAGAGGCAATTAACATTTCAAATCCCTAGATAGAGAGCAGTTGAAGTAAGCAGGCAACAGTCTAGCCAAAAAAAATTGGGGAAAAAAAGAAAACACTAATTAATGAGATGTCCAGATGGACCTTTCAAAGTTCCAAAATAATTCCTGGAATTCAGACATCCAAACTTGCATGTAGATGTGAATTCATGCTCAAAGCTACATATGAGAAGAGAGGGAAGAAGAAATATCACATAAGCCTGCTCTTGCACAGGCCTGGAGTTCAGGTAGAGACCCTTTCTCACAGGCATTAGCTGGAAAGTGTAAGGAAGCAGGACACCACATCCTCCACCAGCCTTCTCAGGGCACACCTGGGTACACTCACAAACACACACATATACACAAGTGGGCATTGTTTACCACACAAAGAAAGATGAGTGTGACCTTAAAAGTCATGAAGTATAACAGTTTATGTATAATTTGAACCTTACAGGGAGAAAAAAAAAAGATAGGATAGTGAGTCAAGAAGAATATTCAGACAAAAACATCAAAATCCCCAAATCTGATGAAAAATATTAATCTATGCATTCAAAACACCACGTGCTCGGTGAGATCCCTGCCTGTACACACCCTAGAGGAACTCTTAGGAACAAGACACAGGAAGTGTCTCAGGAGGGGGGTGAGGTGGGATCAGAAGACAGCTTGTCCCCACAGGCACCTTGAATGAGATCAAGAGCTGGTTTCTCACTGTGGTCTATGGGGGATGGAAGGTGCTGGGCTACACAGGCACAGGGTTAAAGGAAAGTGCTGCAAGGAGCAGTTTCTGGATCTAGCAGTACTCTTCCTTCAAAAAGGAACCAAGATGAGGCTGTCCCCCAAGAAAACCAAATGCTAAAATGTCATCATTTCCCACTAACCGACATTCTCTGCAGGACAGCAAAGGAAGTGTTTCTTGTGGAATAGCTTTATTCTGCCCTTCATTTTGACTAGTTTTACTAGATATATACTTTTTGATCAGTAGGGAGGTTTTGTTGTTGTTTCAACTTTTTTTTTAATACGTCATCCCTCTGGCATCTGCCCCCCTAGTTTCAGACAAGCACATCTGTAGATCTGTGAGGTCCCCCCAGGGCGTAATGGATCACCCTCGTCCCGCTGTCTTATGCTTCTGGCTTTGACTTTGTGGTCTTGACAATTTGAGCACGGATGTCTCTTGATTTATATTACTCAACGTTCGCCTAGCTTCTTCGATATATGACTGAAAGATTTTATGATCCATGGAATCCCATAAACATTTTGTTTCTTTTTGTCTTTCTGTTGCTCACACTGAACAACAGTTTCTATTGACTAGTGTCTATTGACCCGTCTTCAAGTTTGAAGCATTTTTTTTTCCAACTCAAATCTTTTCTTGAGCTTCTCCAAAAGAACTTTGATATTAGCTTTTGTATTTCTCAATTTCAATGTCTTCACTCGGTTATTGGTCTTAATGTCCAAATTATTGGGCATGGTATGCTTTCTAAATCATTAGTAATGTTTTCCTTTGTTTTTCTATGTTTTGTAATATCTCTAGGATTCAAAGGGAAGTGAGCCTGCTGAGCATGCCTGGCTCCCTGTAAGTTACTTTATTTTTCTTGTGTGTGTGTGTGTGTGTGTGTGTGTGTGTGTGTGTGTGTGTGTGTTACAGCATTTTCTTCGTTTGCATGCCTTGTATTTGCTATGATGGTTGAAACTGGACATTTTTGATAATATATGGAAGCAATTGTGAGTTCTTATTTCCCTCTGGAAGTTCACTGCCGTGGCTTGTTTATTTCTAAATCCCAAGTCTAAAGGGTTTGTCTTTCCTGACATAGTCACTAAAGTCTATGCTCAGTATTTTCTCTTTAAGCTGTATTTTCATTTATAAGCTCAGTATTTTCTTTTTAGGCTGTGTTTTTATTTATAAGCCTAGCCCCCAGGGGGTGGCCCTTATTTCAAAATAGCTTAGTTGTACAGAGTTTTGCTTAAAAACCATAAACCAGTGAAAACTCAACCCTTTCCCAGTGGACCTATATTTGCCTTGGCAAGTGCATTCTAAGTCCAGGTAGTCTTAATTCCCTAGTTGTTTGTAGCTGTCTGCATCTGCAAAGCTTCATTCACATTCACTCAGAAAGGCTGGAATTTTCGTATCCAGGGCATTTTCAAGTCTTACCCCATGAGTGCCTATGGCCTCAGCACCACCCAGGATGTTAGGCTGCCTACGTAGGCTGGCTGTGATGGTCTCACTCCATGATCTTCTTACTGATTTTCTTGCTGTTCTGCTGGTGGTCTTTTGACATGATCATTATGGCAACTTCAGCATTCTCTGGTTATTTGCCATTGAGGCTGATATTTGTTGTGACAGTTGTTCGAGGGCTTGAGGCTTCCTTGGGCTCTACTAGATGTCAAGCCATTCTCTCCAGCAAGGAAACCAGTCATCAAGGATTGTCTCATAATCTGGGGCCACTTATGCTATGGGCTGTGAGTGGAGGAAGAAAAGGCTGTAGCCCAGGCTAAAATGATTTTTCAGTACACCATGCCTTTGTAAAAGGTGAATTCAAAGCCTCGGCCATCCCAGATGACTATCAAAACATATAGATGCTACAAAGGGTCTATTAGTGTTTTATTCCATTCCCATACTTCTCCTGAAGAAAAAATATAAACTTTTTATTGATCTCTACTGATATATTCCAGGCCCTGGTACATATTAGAATATCTGCAAAGTAGTTTTAATGGGGGGAGAAGCCTATTTTAAATAATACAAAGGGTTGGACTTTGAATAGCCACTAATTTAGGAATACACACACAGACACACACACACACACACACACACACACACACACACACACATATATAATATGTAAAATATGTTACAGAATTCATTCTTCTGTAAAAAACACCAGATGATCACACTATGACTTTTCCTAATTTAGGTCAGGCACAAGTGTTTACAAATATCAAGAAATAAATCTAGGCTTAAAAAGAAACCATTAAAATTTCTGGAGCTAAACAATAGAAACAAATGCACCCCACCTTAATGAAAGAAAGGGCTCAATGTAATGATTATATAACTACACTAATAGCATGGGGTGGTTTGTTGTCTCAGAACAAACAACTCCTGTACTGTGTGACTAGCAAAGAACTAGTAAGAACACTAGTAACCAGACAAAATACTGTTTTCAGAAAGTTAAATGCTGAACCCAGGAGTAAATGACACAATTCTTAGGCCCTGGACTTTGCGAATAAGCTACAATGTACATACACACATGCACTTTGTTGAATTGATTCATGAGGTCGCTGTGCCAGGGACTAAGAGCATCAAGATGAGTAATGTCAAAGCTACCCAGGGCATCACCAGAAAAGAAGACAGGTTCACAGATGGGTAATCACCAAGAAAAGCCACAAGTCTGAAAATGAGGAGAAAGAGGATTTAATGGGCGAATACACGAAGAGGGTAGCAGCAGAGAGTCCTCTCCAGATAAACCTGCTGGGCCCTTGAGCTTCCTGTGTGGTCCCCACCACTACCCGGATAGGAAGTTCTGCTCTTCACAAATGTTCTCTCTGATCACTTGTCACAGCACAACAGACTAAAATGCAACCAAGCTTAATTACTGGATGTCTTTTAATTCCTCTAAGGCAATGGTTCAACCTTCCTCCTGCTGTGACCCTTTGATACAGTTTCTCAGTTGTGTTGACCCCCAACCATAAAATAGTTTTGTTGCTACTTCATAACTGTAATTTTGCTACTGTTATGAACCGTAATGTAAATATAGGCATGTTTTCCGATGGCATTAGGCAACTCTTGTGAAAGAGTCACTCGACCTGAAAAGGGATCACGACCCAAAGGCTGAGAAAGACTGCTCTAAGGTCTTATGTTTACACAATGCAACTATACCACTTTCAGGTAGCATTTCATTGGTCTAATTTTTTTTTATCCTGTTACTTTAAATCTATCTGAGATTTTATGCTTAAAGTTGGCATTACAGCAGCATAATATTAAGTCATGCTTTCGACATAAAATAATGTAGTAAGCTAATCTCTGCCTCTGTCTTTTAACTGCAGTGCTGACAGCACTTGCGTTTAATTTGTGATTTTTTTAAAAAAATACAATTTAGTTATAGATTAGACAGCAGAACTGGATAAAGAGGGGGAATAGGGTAGGAGAGGGAGTAAGGAGGGACAGGAGGGTGGGGATCCGATGTGGGAAGAAGGAGAACAGGAGGAGGGAGCGTGGAGAGAAAAGAGAAACCAAGAGCGGGGGAGGGGGCATCACTGAAACAAGCTGAAGACCTGACAGGGTAAGGCCCCTGGGAGGACATGAGGACGACTCTGCTAAGATTCCTAGTAGCAGGGGTCATGGAGACTGAAGACACCAGCTTCTAGCCAGACAGGACTTCTTTCTAGTGGAGGGAGAGGAGCACCAACCCACCCACAAAAACTTAGGACCCAAAATTTACCCTCTTTACAAGATGTGTAGAGACAAAGTTAGAGCAGAGATTGAGGGAATGCCCAACCCATGCCTGGCCCAACCTGAGACTCACCCGATAAAGAGAGCCAACCCCTGACATTATGGATGATACCCTGCTATGCTTGCAGACAGGAGCCTAGCATAGCTGTTCTTTGAGAGGCTCCAGCCAGCAGCAGATTGAAACAGATGCTGAGACTCACAGCCATACTTTAGGCAGAGCGTGGGGAGTCTTGTGGAAAAGTGGAGGGGGGGGGAGGACAGAAGGACCCTGAGGAGACCATAACTCCACAAGAAGATCAACAGAGTCAACTAATCTGGGTCCAGGGAGGCATATGGAGACTGATGCACCAAACAAGGACCATGCATGGACTGGCCCTTGGCCCCCTACACAGATGTAGCAGATGAGCAGCTCAGTCTTCATGTGGGTCCCCTAATAAGGGGCTCTGACATGGACTCCATTGGTCTCTCTCTCTCTCTCTCTCTCTCTCTCTCTCTCTCTCTCTCTCTCTCTCTCTCTCTCTCTCTGTTTGTGTGTGTGTGTGTGTGTGTGTGTGTGTATGTGTGTGATGTGTTCTAAGAACTGAACGCATATAAACAATTGCTGTACTCCAGATTCTTAATCTTTACGTCTTTGTCTATTAATGAATTGCCATCATCTGTATTTGATCTGTTTCTATTGACTATTAATTTTCTCAATATTTTCCTAATTTCCCATGGTTAGACACTGTCTATTGGATCCCAGACATGTTAAATCGTGTTTTGGGGAATGATAGACAATATATCTTAGAATTATGATAAATGTCTTGAGACCAAGGGTATATCCCGATGCACAAGTTATTTAGAACACAGGTTATAAATTTCTAAGCTTCGCTTTTAAATTTAGATTTATTTTTTGAGATAAAGGTTTCTATGTATAGCTTCAGTTGTCCTAGACCAGGCTGGCCTCGAATTCAGATATCCACCTGCCTCTGCCTCCCTGAATGATGGGATTGCAAGTGTGTGCCACCGCACCCCAGCTTTAAACTTGGATCACTAAAGGATCATTAAAGACCCTTTAATTGGCCAGGTATGGTGGCGCATGCCTTTAATCTCAGCACTCGGGAGGCAGAGGCAGGTGAATTGCTGTGAGTTTTAGGCCAGCCTGGCCTACAAAGCAAGTCCAGAACAACCAAGGCTACACAGAGAAACCCTGCCTCGAAAAACCAAAAAGAAAAAAAAAAAAGACCCTTTAATTGAGGCCTAATTTGACTCCACTGTTGAGGAGGTTCTCTTCTGAAGACCCTCCAGCAGAAGATATACTTGGAACTCCTCTTTGTGGTTGGTAGGACCATAAACTCATCCACCACTGTGATTTTGAGATTTGCTTGATCCTTCTCCTTAGGAGTGCTCTCAGTGTGGTCAGCCAGGCAAGCTACTGGCGATCTTGGGTCTCTCCTCTTCCCTCCCCTCCCTTTTCCCTTTGCCTCTTAGATCACACAACTACCCTACAAACTCTAGCACCACTTTAACTTGCGATCAGTCTCCTGACTCATTGTGAGTAGGCTGTGTTTGCAAAACCCATCATGTGTATTGTCTGTGCGTCACATTTCCAATAAATTTTGCAAGTTCGTGTTGTTTTGTGCCACATTGCTGGTCATTTCTAGCAGTTGTCTGGCAGAATTGCTGGGCTCTCTTGCGTATAATGTCATGCTATGGGTAAATAGGGACAGTTTGACTTTTTTCCCCTATTTGTACCCCTTGAATCTCCGTCTCTTGCCTTATTGCTCCAGCTAGTACTTCAAGCATGGCATTGAGAAAGAGTGAGGTTAGTGGACAGCCCTGTCTCATCCCTTATCTGTGGTATTGCTTCGGGTTTTTCTCCATTTAGGATGGTGTTGGCTATGGGTTTCTCACATATAGCTTTTGTTGTGTCAAGATATGTTCCTTCTACTTCCACAATTCTCCAAGATTTTTTTATCATAGTTGGATTTTGCCATGAATTTTTCTGGTTCTATTGATGTGACCATGCATTTTTTTTTCTTTAACCCCATTAGTGTGATTTTTACATTTACTCACTTGGGTATGTTGAATCATCACTGCATTTTTAGGATAAAGTCAACTTGGTCATTGATGCATGTCTGTATTTGGTCTGCAGGTATTTTATTGAGGAGTTTTTTTCTATGTTCACCAGTGATATTAGCCCATAGTTTTATCCTTCTTATTGTGTCTTTACGTGTTTTGGTTTTAGAGTAATTCTGGCTTCATAGAAGGAGTTTTGGGGGTGCTCCTTCTGTTACTATGTTTTTAAATTCAGGATTGCCTGTAGATTTCTTCGAATGTCTGGTAGAATTCTGCTGAGAATCCATCTGGTCCTGGACATTTTTCTTAGTTGGAAGGAATTTTATTACTGCTCCAATCTCCATATTGGGTTATCTCTCTGTTTAGGTTGCTTATCTCTTCTTGCTTTAGTTTTGGTGGTTCAGTGGAATCTAGAAAGCCATCTGTTTCTTTTAGGTTTTCCAGCTTAACAGAGTACTGCCATGCCCTTCATGGCTCCAGTGATGGACTTGACTGGGTGACAAGAGAAAAAAAGAAAAGACAGTCCCATGGACACAGAGGAAAAAAGCTGGGGTCAGGTGGTCTGGGCGCTCTGCCAGAGAAGGCTTGGCACTCCAGAATTTCATAGAGCTTATTACACAGAGTCGACCAGAGAAGCGGGGTTCTTATATACAGCTGAACAAAGAAATGGGGCTAACATATCGCAATGAGCAAGAAGACAAAGTCCATGGTGCAAAATTGGGTTAGCCAATTTCAGGCTCTTGGAGAAGAAAGCTATGGTGGGTACTTTCAGCCTACGCTATCAACATCTCCACACATGAACCTGAGGAAGATTTTGATGATTCTCTCTGAGCCTCACTCTGAGGAATTTTGTCATCTCCCCATGGGTCTGGGGCTCTGGGGTCCTTGATATGACTATCAACAGTACACGGTATTCACATGGCTCACCCTAAGTCGTCTGCTTCCTACAAAGAACAGGTTTTTAAAGTGTTCTCTTATACTGTTCTGAATCTCTTTGGTGTCTGTTTTAATATTTCCCTGCTCATTTCTGTTAATCTGGGTCCTTTTTTTTTTTTTTCTTTAACTTAGTGGAGCCAGGGTCTGTGGATCTTACCTTCTCAAGGAACTAGATCATGGAGTCATTGACCCTTCGTGTTATTTTCTTCATTTCATTTCACTAATTTGGCTCTGATTTTTATTATTTCTTGCCACACAGTGGGTTTAGGTTTGGTTTGTTTCTGCTCTTCTAAATTTCTAAGTTTTGTTATTAAGTCATTTCTTTGTGCCCTGACTTTTTAATTCAGACACTTGGAGCCGTAAATTGTCCTCATAGGACTACTTTCAACGTGTCCCTGAGGTTTTGTTGTGTTTTCATTTTCATTTACTTCCAGGAAATTTTTTTCTTTTTTCTTGATTTTTTTTTCTTTGACACACTCATCATTCAGTAATTAGTTGTTTAATCTCCATGAGTTTCTACACTTACTAGAGATGTGTTTGCTCTCAATTTTAAGTTTTATTTCATTATGGACAAATAGAACACATAGAGAAATTTCAATCTTTCTGAGTTTCTTAAAATGTATTTTGGATCCAGTACTTGCTTTCTTATAGAGAAACCTCCATGGACTTCTGAATAGAATGTATACCCTTTAGTGTTTGGGAAGAAGATCTAATAGGCATCCATTAAGTCCATTTGAGATATGATCTCAGTTGATTCTGAATTTCTGACTTAATTTTTTGTCAGATGACCTGTCTACTGGTGAAAATGGGGGGGTATTGAAATCACTTAATATGAGGTTGATATTAATCTGTCTTTAATTTCAATAGTATGTATTTTTATGAACTAGAGTGCACCAAATTGTGCACTATCCCGTACCGAGAATAGTGATTTTCTTCATAGTTAATTGTTCCCTTGGTTAGACTAAAACAGCTTCTGTGATCTCTTCTGCCTCGTTTTAGTTTGAAGTCTATTTTATCAGATGTCAGGATGGCAGGGCCTGCTTGCTTCCTGGTCCCATTTAGCTCCAT
The DNA here is from genome assembly GCF_964271855.1 of Acomys minous. NCBI lineage: Eukaryota > Metazoa > Chordata > Mammalia > Rodentia > Muridae > Acomys > Acomys minous. Next base: position 46,122,014 of record NC_140491.1, read on the forward strand.
TTAGCTCCATTCCTGGTCCCATTTACTAGCTCCTCTCCTTTCACTCTAAAGCCATACAAGCTTCTTGTAGACAACTGAGGGACGGGTGAATTTTGTTTCTTGATCCATGCATCCAGTCCATGTGTTTTGATTGGAGAATTGAATATTTAAGTCCTTGTTGAAATGTCTGTGTTAGCTTCAGTCCCTAAGTTGTTGAATTAGGGTGTTGTGTTCTCAGTGGTACTTTGTATGTGACTCTCCTCTTCCCTTGGGGGCTGTTGACCACCAGCCTACCAAGGCAGAAAGCGAGGCCCAGAGCTCTAAAGGCTGAAAGCATGACAGAGATCAAACACTCCAGGATCCACTTCAAGAAGCTAGTTCAACTTTACTTAGGGAGCACAAAGGCTACCTAGTTCTCAGGGAGTGGGTGGAAAGCTTCCAGGATAGGTTGTACATAATTGTTTGAACCAGACACTTAAAGGATGCTTGTTTTGCATTTGGCAGCACGAATCTATCATGTGGACAGGAACACAGCACCTAATTATCCTATAGGGGCAGGGAAGGGAAATCTAACAAGGATCTATGTCAAAGGCCATATATCAAATGTGCCTAGGGGCATTTATACCTTAAGACACCATTCAGATGAAATAAGGCAGAGAATAGAAGGCCCCTGCTGGGGAGAGGGAGTCCTGGGCCTAACACCAAGCTCAGAATGGCTATCCAGACTGGGAGGGCTGCAACCTCTAACAGCAGGGTCCTTCCAACATTGTATTTCAGTAATTATAGCTTCTCCTTCTTTTCAGTTTTGACATGGTGGAAAGACACGGGCTATTTTGTGTATGTTTCTGCATGGTGCCTTCATGACAACTGGCATGGTTAGAAAGATGTCATTCATTATCAAAGCAACCCAGGCTATTTGCATAATAATTGGCAATATTAAAAAACACACAAAAATTGATGATATTTATAAAACTCCACACCCGACCAAAAAATCAATGGACAAAGACTAAGCCTACACAGTGTGTACCCAAAGCCTGCTTCATCCACAGTGCAACCTTACACGGTTCTGAGTGGTAATTGACGTGGGTGCCTCCACTCTGTACTTACCAAAGGCCAAAGGTTAGAGAACTGGGAAGGAATGGTTATCCAAGGTGAACAATGGCTTTTTGTAAGAGGAAGAAAGAAAAATGCTCAGGTAACATTATTTAGGTCATTCCTGTATTAGAATATTGAGCTGAACTATATTGAGCTGTTCTTTTGTTTTGTTTGTTTGTTTGTTTGCTTGCTTGCTTGCTTGCTTGTTTTAATCAACCTAGGAAAGTTGTCTGGAAAAGATTCTTGGCAAAATACTAGGGTCTGACTAAGAAAAAAAAGATAACATCATGAGATAGCGCTAACTTCCTAGGGGCAATGGTACCCCCACAGAGCAGGACTTCAGGGAAAAAAATAACAATAAAAGGCCATGGGAAGATATAATTAGGGATAAAGGATTTTAATAATGTAAGGTCAATAAGAACACGAAAGGAAGAAGTACCTGACATATTGTTTAAAAGACTGTCACAACATGATCAGAACAGAGGAAAGGGTAAACAGCTGGGACCTAAAGTACATAGCAAATAGAAATATGAAGTCATGACTGATGGGGTAAACAATATAATGAACCTGGAACCACAGGACCCCATCCCAAGGACCCAGAAAATTTTAATGATCCTTGGAGGAGTAACTGTTGGCAAGATCAATTATAACTAGAAATTTCCCCTAGGCATAATTGCAGGAACTTAGAACATACTAGAAGCATATGCCCCCTCCCACAGATTTTGATTGGCTTGTGCATCTGAGAGGTGGAGGCACACACTGCAGCCTTAAATGGCTCTGAGATAAAGCAAAGCTCCTTGTTAGCAGGAAAAGCAGAATTTAAGCCGTAGGCAATTAAGTCTCATAACTACTCCAAAAGGGTCCTATTACTAAGAGTAAGGACAACAGTAAGATGAAGAGTAACCAGCTCTTACCAAGATGCCACATAATCTGGAGATAGTTTAAAGTGGACAAACTAACCAGGCAATTAAGGTCACTAGAAAGTTAGAAAATTAGCCATCTTATGTAATATGTAGTAGATCTGGAACCAATTGGGTCTTCCACCAAAACTGTGTATAAGCAAGCTGAACTAAAACAAACCAAAAAGTGAACAGTTGGAAAACTTGATCATGTAATTTGTGCCTATTGAACATCTTCAAACAAACAAACTTCAGAAAACAGCCAAGCAAACATTTCGCAACATATACCTTCCAATTTTCTTTTTTCATTCTTTTCTTTTCTTTTCTTTTCTTTCTTTCTTTCTTTCTTTCTTTCTTTCTTTCTTTCTTTCTTTCTTTCCGTTGTTGTTGTTATACTGTATTCTAATTAGGCCTTCTAAAACTTTGGCCACTACAGATGGAAGTGACGTCCACACTACATCATCCTGAGAATTGATATAACCAAGATTTGTTGTTTATGCTCCTTACTGAGCAAAGTTGCCCGGTCTTATTTTCTCAGTAAACTTTTGAGCCCCAATAAGTTAAAGCTTTCCCTTGGCGTCCATATATCAGTTCATATAAACTATGTGCTGTCAGCCCACTTATGTTTTGTACTGATTAAAAGTTCAACACTCAAAATTTGAAACAGCTGACATGAAGCTCAGCTGGGTTCTACAACTACAGCAACATAAAATTAGAGGGTGCTGAATATACAAGATGAACACATTGGCATACCTAAGGGCAAACCACAAATTGGTGGTGGTGGGGGTCACCTGAGCAAGCCGCCAGCTGTCACAGTTCAAAAATGTCAGTGTTAAATATTTAGCAAATTTGCCAGCCTGTTGTTAAAACTCTTTGGTGCTTTCACATCTTGAAATGAGTCACAACGGAGGATTTACACCATGGAAATAGGGAGAAAAAGGAGGAGGAGGAGGAAGAGGAGGAGAAGGAGGAAGAGAAGGAGAAGGAGGAAGAGCAAGAAAGAGAAGAGAAAGAAAAATTAAAAATACAGACAAGGTCTTGAGACAAAAGTCTCCTTGTTTGCATAATTATTTCCCAAGAATGGCTTTACCCTCAAACCACTGGATTTTCTGTGCTAAATGAATAATCTCACAGCTATTTTTTTTAAGGATGTGGCAAAAAAGAAAAGAAAAGAAAAGAGTGAAAATATAACACATATTTAGCATCACATACTTTTTATATAATTGTTTGAGGGTCCTAGTAAATAGCAACTCCATCTAAAATGTCTGCACAACTGAACATTAGAAAAGGAAGAAACACACAGCAATTAGAGTGCTTATGTTCTACATTCCATAGCTTTCTTTTCCACCTTTGGAACTTGATGATAAGACACTATTGATGACCAAGTTTACAGAAACAAGAAAAAGTTTCCTCCTTGGAAGAAGGACTCAAATCCAAATTGGAAAAAAAAAAGTGATTACCCACCCCCTTAACATTAACACCACTATAGCACCAGTGGAAATCAACATTTCATAATAGAAGAGGGACATGCATAGTACAAGGGGGCCTGCGCCTCCCATAGTGATCATTGGAAATTATCACTTGTTCGTGGATGGTTGTCACTTTCTTCAGTGGTGTAGACACACACACACACACACACACACACACACACACAAATGCCTTTACTTCACTATCTTCCCATGCACACACAAGCAAGAAACTCCTATTAAACTCAGTGGGCCAAACACAATACTAAGACTTGAAAGTAAATGAAACTCTTTGAAAAGAAAAGTGCCTGTAGGATAGGGAAGGCGATGAGGAAAGGAAATGAAGGGTTAAAAATTAGTAAAATTAACTATACAAATACATAAAACTGTGACACAATTAAAAAATAAAAGGGGTCCATTTACTAAGAAAATAAGGACTCCATTTTGCCCCCCCCCCTCTGATAATATCTAAAAAGATCCTGTAGAAGAGATTAGTTCTGGGTATGGGGTCGGGATATGAAATCATTTTAACATACAGCAAAGCAAAGCATCTGCTGGAAGAGGAAGGCAAATCCAAGAGCTCCCAACAGAAGCCTCTGTTGACAAAGTTGTGTTCATTCATATACCTATAAGGACAAAAGTGAAGCTGGAATGAAATATATATATATATATATATATATATATATATATATATATATATATATATACATTGTGTGTGTGAATCCATACAATCTTTTAAAAAAGGCAAATCCTTCACTGGTCACTTTTAGATGAGGTTCAGTAACCAAAGCATTTCCAGAGTGATGGCTGAGTTCAATGACTTAATATAGGCTTAGGTTAAACAGGTGTATACATTTCTCAAAAGCTCACTTCAGATTTGTACATATTGTGGTTTTCAATTTAATCTTAAAAGAAAAAAAAATGATCAAACAGATACTAAGCTCTAACGCTGTGCATGCGGAAGTGCTTAGAGGTAAAGTGTACAGATGTCTCAAATTTACTTTGAAATTCATACAAGAAGATGCAATGGGTTGATAGATGGATAAATCTAAACTAAAGCAAGTATTATAAGATGTTAATTATAGTATGTAGGTGGTAAATAAATGTGCATTGTTGATCATACAAAAAAGAAAAATAGAATATATGTTCAATAATCTTTATATCCATGTATCAAATTGTTATCACGGAACCTATCATTTTGTACAATTAATATACACTAAAGAGAAAGAAAAACTAGAATATAAATAGGAAAATCTATTATTTATCTTGCTTTACTTAAATGCAAATAAATTTATGAACAACAGATCAATTTAACATATTCAACTATTGAGTCGCAGGCCAGCCTGGTCTACACAGCAAATTTCGAATCAGTCTCGACTATATAGGAAGACCTTGTCTCCAAAAAATAACTAGAAACTGAACACTTACGGAAACCAAGTATCAGCCAGCCACACTAGGAACAAAGGCCTGTCTTTCCCAGATACATTTGCATAGCAGAGACCCTGACATGGCTGAAATCACATTAGAAGGATCCAAGGATGGAAAAGTGGTACCACGACTGCCCCTATGAATGCTACTGGATCAAAAGTGAAGGCTCACTGAGAATATTCGCTCAGCTCTTCTTCTGTGGATCCATGGATACGTTGTAGGAGATGTTAGACAGATGATGCATACACATACATACATACATACATACATACATACATACATACATACATACATAGGGATATTTGGATATATATTTAATATTCTCCATTAAAGGGAATGAGTATAGATTGTAGATAGCCCACTTTTGTTTATCCTGTTCCATAGGATTCTTTCATGGATGGTGCTTGGCTGTTATTCACTTCCTTACATAGAGTCATTAGGGAAAATAAACATGCAAGCATCTGTGGTTGCAGCTTTATGCTCACTTACAGTAAAACATATAACCAAGAGTGCAATAGTTTTCTAAGCCTAATGAGTCTCTTGTGCCATGAATAGCTACAGTAATTGCGGAAGTGAACTGAAAGGTCACCCTCTTGAAGTATGGCCATTTGGCGGCATCCAGAAACCACAGGAAGAGCCAACTTGTAAAGCATCACTGAGGCTCTGCTGAGCCTATCTCTCCAGATCTCATGGTGCATTTCCCTTTTTGTCAAAATCTCATGTTTTGTTTTCTTTTGCTCTCACTTTATGTTTTTCGGTTTAATTTTCTTCAAGAAAATTTAGTCCACATTGTTCCTCCTGTTTTGTTTTCCCTTTTTCTGGTTCCACTGTCTTTATATACTTCTGCCTAAATATTTCTGTGTTAATAACAATAAAATAACACTAACTAGAAGTTTGTACATGTCAGAAAATAGAAATATATGTATTATTATGAATGTAAATAAAATACTAGGCATTTAAGGATGCTGTCTTAGGTGACATTTAAGGATGGGCTGAGTATGATGGCTCATACCTTTAACCCCAGCACTTAGGTGGCAGAGACAGGTGGATCTATGTGAGTTTCAGGACACCCTGGGTCTACATAGAGAGTTACCGGCCAGCTAGAGCTACATAGTGAGACTCTATCTCAAAAAGAAAATAGATGTTGCCTGCTGGCCATCAGTGATAAGCTGAGAAATCACACAGATAGCCCAAGGTAGAGACTACCCAGTAAGAAATGTTAATGCATTTTGTCTACAAGATGTAAACCTCAAGAAAGCAGGCAAAGTCCCTACATCTTATGAACATAAATTGACGAAGAGAGGAGACAGGTTTATTTATTCATAGAGTCCATGGTTTCACATGTTTACAAAGTCCAAGCCTTTTAAAAAGTGTGCACTGGGGTGTGTGTGTGTGTGTGTGTGTGTGTGTGTGTGTGTGTGTGTGTGTGTGTGTGTGTGTATGTATGTCTGTGTCTGTGTGTCTGCGCTCATACGCATGTGTCTGCGTGTCTGTCTGTGTGTCTGTGTGTGTGTGTGTCTGTGTGTGTGTGTGTGTGTGTGTGTGTGTGTGTGTGTGTGTGTAAGAGAGCAAGAAAGAGAGGAAGAGATGAGAACACAGAGAGGAGGATATAAGGGGGGATGTTACTGGATGCACTGAAATACTAAGGACGTCTAGATAAGAACTAGGAAAGTGAGGCTTCGAAAAGGTAAGCGGAATTTCATTTCCCTATGGAAAATTCTCCCTGCTTTTCTTGGGAAATTGTGTTGTTCAAAATCCTGAGTATTAAAAAAAAAACAACAAAAAAAAAACATTAGCTGGGCAATTAGACAAACTGGGGCAAGTGTGGTCATCCTGAGCAAATTACAGCACGGTTGTCAATAGAGAGGTTTTCAGCGAGCCAAAGAGCTTGCCCAGCCCTGAATCAAAAGCGCGGGTGGGAAGTGTGGACAGGGAGACTTGCCTCTTGAGAAACACAGAGAGCAGCCCCAGGGTCTGATTAGCCTATTGTGCAGCAGCCACTGCCATGCCAACAGCACGCCCAAGGCCCTGTCTACAAACAGCAGCAGGCCATCCCTATAGCTGAACTACACACTGGTAAGTTTAAGGCATAGTCTCCCATGTACAAAATCTGTAAGTGATAATCCAAGAAGTACAAAGTTAAAAAAAAATGATTCTTAAATTGGCACTTGACCAGCTTTATGTATGTATCTGACATAATTAGTGGCGTTAACTTTTTTAGTAGATACGGCTGTGAAATACCCAACAATGTTTGTTGATGTCAGCCTGTGCTTAACTAGTCAGGACTGGATGTGAAGTGATGTAAGAGGGTCCATACTGTTTATTAAGTAATTTCGAGTTTTATGAATGTTTGAAATATAAAATAAAACAATGGTTCAACCTCATCATTAGATGCTTCACACTTCAGCAAAACCAAGTATTCTTGCGCAACGGTCCCTTCTGCCAGAGCCTTGGCTGTTACAGTGTTCTTTACTTGTCCCATGGACAGTGGCACAGGAGGTATGGCATAAACATGGCAAAATGAATCATGGGCACCATTGAGATAACTCGACGGTGAAGAGTGCTCACTGCTCTTGTAAAATACCCTGAATCCAGTTGCTCATACCCACTACCACGCAATCGACAACCATCTCCAACCCCCATAGGATAACACCTTCTCCCTCTCTCTTCTGGTCTTTCATAAGCACACACACACACACACACACACACACACACACACACACACTACATCTTTTTTTTTTAAAAAAACAATACAGATATAGTAAATCAATATTTAACAACCAACAAGCTCTCCATGAAAACGGGGGTCTTGACATGCAGCATCTGCCAGACTCCATGATATAAACCCTACTGATGTGGCCAATTTTCAGTGACAAACATGATGTCATCTACTGCAGTGCAGAAGAGATGAGAGATGAGAGGCACCTGCTCTCAGAAGTCATGGTAAGGCCGGCCAAGCTGATTCTAACAAGTCACTGGAAAAAAAAAAACACTTCAAAAATGGAGTGAGTTTATTACAGCAAGATTACAAAGCAAATGGCTTTAGTGATCAAAATACCTATCATCGATTATAACATTAACATGCAATTGCTATAGGAAACAGTAACACCTGTACATCTGTTGAGAGCTATCATATATATTAAGCCTTCTGGAAGATGAGTGGACCAATTGTCAGAATCAAGAACATGCGCAAGTTGATTTTTGCTACACCAAGATGTTCTTGATCTTGGCTTAATAAGAATGCCCAGAGAGGAGATAAGGCTGTGTGCGAGCCAAATGCTGACATAGCCCCAATGGGCTGCTCTTTTGAGTAGGGGAAGCAGGCTATGAACCAGTGTCAAACAAGATGGGTGCTCGCTGCTACCAGGAAGAAACCACAAAGGGGGCTGAGGTTCCTGATTGGGTGGTCTCTCTTGCTGCTTCTGAGCCTCTGGCTGGGAGGGGGTCCCAGTCATGCCATGGGGGGATCCTTCTGAAGAGGAGGGTGACTTATAAGTGGAGTTAGAAACACATTTTTGAGGCTGCCCGGCGCACAGAAGGAACTAAAGAAACGTCCCCTCTCCCAGTCTCACCTTCACATCACTTTGCCTTTCTCAGCCTCTTTTGTTAATGTCTTTAAAATGTTTTATTTAATATCCATACGTAGAGCATGCTTTGATCAAACCCACCCCCCCAGTCCCACCCCTACAATTCTCTATACCTGCCAGTTTCCTCCAAATATCACAATCTCTCTCTTTCTCCCTCTCTCTCTCTCTCCCCCCCCTCTCTCTGCCCTTCCCTCCCTCTCCTTCTCTCAAATGAATAAATTTAGCACTGCCTGTATGTGCTTGTGTATGAGCCTGCCTCATGAATCAGGGTAGCCTTTTGGACAGACACGAGGCAGAGCCACTCACAGTCATCCAGATGCCTACAGACAGACGATGTAAGATAGCAAATACCTTTTCCTCGGAAATGCCTGCTTTGGGCTCATTTGGAACACAATCATAGATTTCGAACACTGGTCACGGCAAATGTTGGGGTGACCTGTATAGATAAATGCAACTCAGCTGCCACTCTACCATCAGGCATCGGGGCATGTGACAGAAGTGCTCTGCAGCAGTTTGTTGATGGACAAACTGTTGAAACCAGCTAGCAACATGGAGACAGGATGAACGCAATATGAAGGCAAGTGTAACTAGTCTCATCAGGAAACGTGACCTCTCCTCTTCCAGAATTTTAGAAAACGGCTCCGATCTCCAGCGTGATCTTGTCTTCGCATGAGAAAATATTTGAGAAGAAAAATTAATTCTCTAAGGCATTTTGGACAATGAAATACACTAACGTGTATTAAAAAGAACAGTCAATGAAGTTGTAAATGTTTTCCTTAAGAAGAAAATTGTTCCAAGTGAGAAAATGCCTATTTACATACAATGGAGCGTGAGTCCCCGAGTGATTGATTTTGCTACCTTATATGAAGTAGCAAAGGGCAGTTCTGTTGACGTCAAAAAAATAAATCTCTAATTCAGCAAAATCATTAACGAGTACAGTTTTAAAAGCAAATGTGCTTCAGCAGAAGAAATGTGTGGCAAAATGGATGCAGTGCTGATGTCAGAGGCAAAAGCACGGCCAGGACAGAGAAAATGGGCAGAGGAAAGGATGAGAAGTGCAGACCACCTCCTGCATCACACCACCTGTGTCCCTGCACAGCGCTGGCCACCTCCTGCATCACACCACCTGTGCCCCTGCACAGCGCTGGCGACCCCCTGCATCACACCACCTGTGCCCCTGACAGAGCTGGCGACCCCCAGCATCAAACCTGTGCCCCTGCACAATGCTGTGGCACTGTGTCTTCTAAATGTGTGCAACATGGTACCAATGGAAATAATGCAAAATAAGCATCACAGAGCAAAGGCTGGGCTTAAAAAGCCTTCAATCAAAGTAATCCCAGAACTCGGGAAGCAGAGACAGGTGGATCACTGTGAGTTCAAGGCCAGCCTGCCTGGTCTACGAAGTAAGTCTAGGACAGCCAAGGCTACACAGAGAGAGACCCTGTCTCGAAAAAGAAAACAAAACCAAACAAACAAACAAAAAACCCTCAACATAAAACTGGATACACTAAACCTAATAGAAAAAAGTAGGGAATACCCTTGAACTTATTGGCACAAGAGATAATTTCCTGAAGAGAACGCCAACACCTTAGGCCCTAAGATCAACAATTAATAAATGGTACCTCATGAAACTGAAAAGCTTCTATAAGGCAAAGGACACTATCAATAGAACAAAAGGACAGCCTACAGATTGGGAAAAGGTCTTCATTAATCCTATATCTGATAGAGAGCTAATATCCAAAATATATAAAGAACTCAAAAAATTAAACACCAACAAACCAAATAATTCAATTTACAAGTGAGGTATAGAGATAAACAGAGAATTCCCAACAGACGAATCTCTTAGTGGCTAAGAAGCACTTGAAGAAAGGTTCAGTGTCTTACCCATGAGGGAAATATAAATCCAAATGACTCTGAGATTCCATCTTACACCTGTCAGAATGGAAAAGATTAAAAAAAAAAATAACTCAAGTAGCATCACATGCTGGTGCTGAAGTAGAGAAAGGGAACACTCCTCCATTGCTGGTGGGAGTGCAAACTTGTACAACTGCTTTGAAAATCAATCTAGTGGTATCTCAGAAAATTGGGAATAGCTCTTATATCAAGACCCAGCTCTACCCCTCCTGGGCATATACACAAAAGATGCTCCACCATACAACAAGGCTCAACTATGTTCGTAGCAGCTTTATTCGTAACTGGAAGCAAATGTCCCTCAACCAAAGAATGGATAAAGAAACTGTGATACATTTACACAGTGGAATACTACCCAGCTATTAAAAAATCAAGAAATCATGCAATTTGCAGGTAAATGGATGGAACTAGGAAAGATCATCCCGAGTGAGGTAACCCAGACCCAGAAAGACACACATGGTATATGACTTACTTGTAAGTGGATATTAGCCATATAATACAGGATAACTGTACTACAACCCGCAGACCCAAAGACGCTAAGTAACAAAGAGGGCCCAAGGGAGGATGCTTGACTCTCACTCAAAAGGGGAAACAAAATAGACATCAGAAGTGGATGAAGAGAGAGAACTGGGTGGGAGAGCCAGTGGGAAAGGGAACGAGGGTGGGGATCAGGCGTGGATAGAGCAGGTTTGGGAGATGAGAGGGATGGGGGAGAGAAGGGAAAACAATGGTGGAAGGCATCTCTGGGACAAGCTGGAGACCCACAATGGGGTAGGCTCCTGGGAGGATGCGGGGGTGACTCTAGCTGAGACTCCTAGCAGTGACGGCATGGAGAATGAAGGGGCCACCTCCTATACCCAGGCAGGATTTCCTATGGAGGGAATGGGACACCATCCCACTCACAAAACCTTTGACCCCACATTTACCTTGCCAACAAGGTGTGCTGGGATAAAGATACAACAGAGACTGAGGGAAGGGCCGAACAATGGCTGGCCCAACTTGAGACCCACCCCATGGGAGAAAGCCAACCCCTGACACTAACTATTAATGATACTCTGCAGTGCTTGCAGACAAGAGAATAGCACCACTGTCCTCTGAAGAGGCTCTACGCAGTAGAGGATCAAAACAGATGCAGAGACCCACAACCAAACATTAGGCGGAAGTAGGGTAGTGTTGCAAAAGAGTTGGAGGAAGGATATAGGGACCCAGAGGGGACAAGAATGCCACAAGAAGACCAAGAGAGTCAACTAACCGAGGGCTGTATGGGAGACCTCACAGAGACCGAACCACCAAGCAAGAGAACCAAGGAGAACCAAGGTCTCCTACACATATGTAGCACTTGGGCAGCTTGGGCTTCATGAGGGCCCCCTAGCAATTAGAAAGGGGGGCTGTCTCTGACATGGACTCTGTTGCATGGGTTTGGATCACTTTCCCTTTGTGGGACTGACTTATTGGGCCTCAGAGGAAGAGGATGCACTTCGTCCTGATGTGACTTGATGTGCTGGAGTGGTTGTAGGGGGCTTGCATTTTCTGAGTAGAAGGGGAAAGGAGAAGAGAGAAGGAGGGTGGGAGGGTGGGGGTCAGGAGGAGAGGAGGGATAGGGCTACAAAAAGGATGGAAAGGGAATTGTTTTAATTGAAAGAAAAAAAAAGGACTAAAATATCCTTTGTGGACTATTCATAAGGGTCACTGAAAACTGAAAACATTTTCATTCCTGGAAGATTTGTAAAACTGCATCTTTCCTTGCTTGCAAACTGTCAGCAAATTGTCGTGAGGCTGGTGAGTTAGTTACCTTCCTTATCACTGCCACAGCACGCCTGACAGAAGCATCTGGAGGAAGGGTGGGGTTATTTTGGATCACAACTGTGATGGGAAAGGCATAAATGACAACCGGGGCTTGTGGCCACCGGTCACGTTACGTCTGTAGCCAGGGGCCAGAGAACAGTGAACACTGGTGCTGGGTTCATACTCCAGGCAGTCTGGGACCATACTCACCGCTCACCGAACGATGCCGCCCACTTTGTGATGCCCTCCCAGCTCAGCTACCCTCACCCAGAAATTCTCTCAAAGACAGTCTCGCAGATTTGTTCAAAAGTGCGCCTAGATCCTACCGCGTGGACTAACCCATACTAACAGACAGGAAATGTTATTATTATTTTTTATGGTATGAGCATTCAAACTTGGAACGGTTCGGCTTATGTATTTTCTTTTATCAAATGGCTATAATCTTGTAGGGATCGTGTTCCTATGCCATGAAATGCATCTGCATATCGTGTTAGTTTGTAATATGAACAAACCACGCATAGCAACTTCTATTGAGGTTTTATTTTCCAGACAAGCTCTGAAACTCTCAATACAAGTTTACCACAAAAATCGTTATTATTTAGTCATTTAATAAATAAAAGCATGTAGAAAAATGCCACAAAAAAGACAGCGCTGGGTTTAATATCTGTGTGCTATTATCTATGGCTACTAGGTATGTCTACAGCAGTATGTGCCTATATGTAATACCAAAAAAAAAAACCTTTTACTATATTGTCTATATCCTTATTTTAAAAATGGATGGCCTCTAGGGAAAAAAAACCTATATAACACATAGTTGTTGTAATGAGGCACTATAGAAAGAAATTGTGTAAAAACATTCATGTCTGGCAAGCTCTAAGTGTTAATAATTAGCATAGCTACTTTGTTAAAAAATAATAGTATTAAATTAATTGCATAGAATTTTGCATTGCCCCAGTTTGCTTTTTTTTTTTTTGAACAAAGGGGGGAAAAAAAGAGCCAGCATGTTTCAACATAAAGGAATATATTCTCCTCAGTTGCCCTTTCTAGTTCTTGTTAAGAACTAAAAGAGACATGCCTAACTCCAGGGGACCAACGTCTGAGTCACTCAGCAAAGAGAACAAGCACCAACTGCTCCGGCTCCCAGTCCCTCTGAGGAGACAAACACCTGAGGAGCTATGATTGATTTTCTCCAACCTCCACCTCTATCTCCTGACCCAGGAAGCCAGAGCATCCTTCCCAAATGCTATAGAATTATAAAAATGACTGCTCACTAGTTCCCATCGGGTCCCCAGCATGTCTGAACAAAATGGAGAGGTCTCACGCACGCAGCACATGGGACCTTGAGCATGTGGCATCTGTTTGCTTCCCCACACTGCCCACCCTCTGACTTCCCCTCTGTGGCCAGACACACTTCAAAGTCAGAGGCACCTAATATGCATAGCCCAGCTTCCCGGGGGGTTGTACATCTATCTCATCCTTGTGGAGAGCTTCTTGTCCTGGTTCCCACCAGGTCCTTCCAACCCATGACGAGTGTTGCATTAAAATAAGTCTTTATCACTTCAGGGGCTGGTGAAGCCAGGTCTGCAGGAGTTGGGCTACGGGGAAGAAAGAGTCACTAACTGTTGTCCTCAGAAAATGTTCCAGCCATAGGATTAACCTGGGTTTTGATGTCATTGACAATGTTGACATAGCTTTATAAGTGTCCTCCAAAGCCTGTGTGTTAAAGGCTTGGTCCTTGGGGTATGACTCCTAGGAGAATCCTAGTAGACAGTCTTCTGGTTTACTGGAGGAAATGATGCTAGGACCAGGGACCCAAGCACACCCTCTTTGCTCCATCATTGGTTTTGGTCCATCATTTGGTTCAGTCATGATATGCCCCAATCCAATATGAATTGTCATCACAAAAGACAGCCTGCAGAAACTGAAACAAAAAAAATAATAATAACATCTTTCTGTAAGCTAAAGAGTGAGGTCTGTAAAAATATGAAAAAATTACACATGCCAATAATCTTTAGATACTATATTCCTATAGATAACATATATATGTGTAATAGAAAAATGAGCTGTTTCCATTGACATGATTTGGCATGTGGTCATGAAATTTTAAAAAGCATGGCATTTTTTCCCCATACCAAACAACTCTGTAGCATTGACTTTTATAATTTAATTCATGTCTGTCATGCAGGCCAACCAGCTAGAACCTGAATCTCTATTAATTCATGCCAGTGAGTTCATAGATATGTCTAACCATTTAAAAAGCTCAGTTTTGATTTCCGTGACGGGAAATATCAACATATAATATGCAGAAACAAAATCCCTTGAGGTCCCCAGTAAGGCTCATGAGCATAGCGGGAATTCGAAGTCAGTGCTAAGACCTGCTCAAGAGCATGTGGCCCTGTGCAGTGGGAGGGGAGAACTCCCCAGCACCTGAGGACCCACTGCTGATCTGAAGCTGCTGAAACTTTGCGGCGCCCCAAGCTAGACATGTCCTGTCACTGAGCGTGCAGCCAGGGCGGTGTTTAATACTGACCCTTCCATTGAGTAACATTATTACTTTCCAATTGGAATGTTCTGCCTCTTTATGACCAGATACATTTGGCTGAGCCAGAGTTTTTTTGAGTCCTTCTTTGTGAGTTTAATTCAACATATAGGAAGAAACCTGCATATAATATTGAGATATAGACTGATGGATACATTTAGAGAAATTGGCAAGATTCCATAAAGGGTTTCTAGTGCTATGTGCTTTAGTAGGGACAAGACTGGTCTGTAAACAACTTTAAAACTCCCGTAACTTGACTTTCTAACACATGCTTGCCAGGCCTTGATTACTTACCTGGTTGCTGAAATCCAGGGTGTTATTTGTTTGTAAATTTTAAATGGAGATACTTTAAGCTTGGTATGGTGTCACGTGCCTTTAATCCCAGCAACTGGGGAGACAAACTAGAAGGATCTCTGTGAGTTCCGTAAAAGTTTGCTCAGCCCTGAAAACATGCATGTAGCTAGCTTTGTACAGACTGTTACAATTGTCCAGTATTTTTTTTTTAAAGCAAGACCTTTGTTCTTAAAAGACAAGGTCTGGATTCCTTTTATTGC
Source organism: Acomys minous (assembly GCF_964271855.1). NCBI lineage: Eukaryota > Metazoa > Chordata > Mammalia > Rodentia > Muridae > Acomys > Acomys minous. The sequence continues at coordinate 46,137,257 of NC_140491.1, forward strand.
ACGTGCAGGCTCCACATTGCTTACCAATATTTGGTAAACTTGAACAATTTCAACATGAAAGTTTTAAGGAGGAAATAACCCAGAAAGAGTGGTATATGTCCTCCTGTCCTGCTGATGTCACCATCCCAATGGTTTGGTGATAAGAATGAAAGCAAACTCTAAGGTAAACAGGACAAACTCACTGTGCTGTTTAATGGCTTCTATTAAGTCACCATCTTTTTTATCACAAGGATTGCACCTAAGTGAAGACATCAATGAACTGCTTCTTATAAACCAGCCAATATATAAACATGAGTTTCACAATGATTAAAATTAAACAAGTTTCAAATCCAATGAAATCATACAGTCAAGAATAGCTTCATAGACAGTGGGTTCTGTAACATTTTTCCCTTTGGGATGATGCCCATTCCTTCCTGCTCCTGCAGTAGCTCAGCAGACAGAGGCTACACTGAACCCCTTTGGAGCTCCATCAAAACTAGCTTCCTGATAACTGTATTTGGTTTGAACTTACACATCCCTAGAAAGTCTATGTGCTTAGTTAGGTACAACGGTTGCCTGACTTGACCTGGATCTCAACTTCTGGCACGCCAGGCAGTAAAAGTTAGTGTTATTTTATTAAGTACCTGGGCTCTGCAGAGGTGCACCCAGGGACCCTCAGCAAAGGGTGGAAAATATATATAGAAAAACGTCAAAGAAATCCACCAAGTCCTTGGCTGACTAAGCTACACTGACTCTACTGTGATCCCTCGGACACTAGTGTTGAGTGCTTAAAAGGAGATTTTTACAAATATAGTTAAGAACTCAGTAGGCTCACTCTACACAAAATACAGGATAGAATCTAGAAAGCCAGTAAGCAATAACCATAGGACAAAGAGAAAACGCCACGACCCATCAGTTGTCAGGCTCCTTCATTAACTACAATGTGCGATCTTATAAGAAAAATGTGTGAAATGAAACAAAAGAAAATGAACAGAAAGCATTTTGCATATATTATAAAGCAGCATATACATATACACATATGCATATAGCCATCTCTATTCTGTATATTTTATAAATACGTGTGAGGGTGTAACATTCCAGGCTTGTTGGGTAGAGCTGGAGATACTATGCTCAGATGTTAATTGCTTGCCTAAAGGCTTTAAATAAGCTTTTTAAATGTTCAAAGATTAAAAAGAAATCCTACTTCAATAATCAAAGACAGGCCAGACATGTCGTTCCAACAACTTAGAAGACTAAAGCTAGAGTGAAATGAATTTGACAATTGACTAGGCAACATAGCAGGAGTCTGTCCAAATAAATTAATAATAGATAGATGATAGATAGATAGATAGATAGATAGATGATACTTTTTTACAACAATGCCTTACCAGATGGAGGATATAACTAAGAAGGCAGAAATTATAAAGTGGCAGTAAAGAACCCAGTGACCAAAAATCAAGAAGGGTTCAACAGAGAAATGAGTAGACAGAAGAAACAATTGGAACACTTGAGGGTCTTTCAAATGAGGTTATGAAGACTAGGGAACAGAATTTTAAATGGATAAAAAAAAAAAACCAATCCAATCCTGAGAAGACTGTAGAGTCTATTTGGTGTAACAATACAGGAAAAATAGGAGTTCCCACAGAAAAGATAAACATTTGAAAATCATGAAATAAACTTTCCAGACATCTCAAAAAGCAAGTAGAACAACATGAAATAAATCCACACTTATCATAACATAGCAATATAGAGAAAAGTAATGAAAGTCAAAGTAAGCAAGATAAGTATAGGCATACATGGAGCTCAGCCACAGGACTGACAGCTTATTTCTCAACAAAAATTATGAAGACCAGAGACAAGAGGATAAAAACTTCAGAGGATTGTGATTAAAAATAAATAAATAGCTGTGGACCAAGAATTCTGTATTCTGATAAACTGCCTTTAGAAACTGATATGTTTTGTCCCTGGCAACCCATAGGCCACACCGGCCAAGGAAAAGGGCAGACTGACTGCAGATCTTCAGCTGTCATAGCCGTCTTCTCCTCCAAACCTGATTCATTCTCGAGTTGCATTCCTAGCTCTGAGCCCTGCATCAAACCCTCCTGCTGAGGCCTTCCCTTCCACTCTGTGCCCTTGTCCAGTGGATCACACAGACCTATGCCTCCAAAGTCCACTACTCCCACACATTGCTCTCTCTCATGCCTCAATTGCCAACAGGCATTCCCTGGGAACCTCCAAGCCACTACAGACATCAAAGCAAGTAGGCTAACTGCGGATCATCACCTCTCCCTCAGTTCTTCCAAGTCCAGCCTTATCCCCAGCATTGTAGCAGACCGCCTTCTGTGGCCTCTCTGCCCCCATCCCCAGGGGACCAAGCAGATCCTAGTGGAACATCCTGCCTTCCCTCTTTCCTATGGACCCTCTCAACCCCCACCAACTAGACCGAGCCCATTCAGCTTCCAAAACCTAGAAACACGTTTTACCTGAACTCCCCTGTAGCCACACCTATCAGAATAACAGAAGATTTTCCTACCAGGAAACACACAGTCCTCAAACTTTCCTAAGAACCAAAGAGGAAATAGAAACCAGGGAACAAATGACTCACCCAACAAAGACAAGACCAGATATCAGCACCTAAAGTTACAATCTTCCCAAACTCAGATGCCTAGAAACATAATCAATAATTGACAGTAGTTCTCAACTAGATCCCATCAACCCTACCACAGCAGGCCCTGTATACTGCAACATAACTGAAGCACAAGAAAAAGACCTTAAAATACCTTCATGAATATAAAAGAGGTCCTTAAAGAAGAAATTGATAAATTCCTTAAAGAAATAAAAACACAAACAAACATTGGAAAGAAATTAATAAAACCATTAAAGACCTAAAAAAATGGAAGCAGAATCAATAAAGAAAACCCATACTGAGGGAAATATGGGATAGGAAAAAAATTAGGAGCTGCAATGGAATCCAGAGGCAAGCATCACCAACAGAATATAAGAGAAAGAAGAGGTCAGGAATTGAAGACACAGTAGAAGAAATGGATGCCTTGGTCAAAGAAAATATTAAATCTAAAAAACTCTTGGCATAAAATATCCAAGAAATCTAGGATACTATTGAAAGACCAAATTTAAGAATAACAGAAATAGATGAAGAAGAAGAGACTCAGATCAAAGTCCCAGAAAATATTTTTAATAAAATCATAAAAAAAATTTCCTCGCCTAAAGAAGGAGATGCCATTCAAGGTACAAGAAGTATACAAAACACCAAATAGGCTGGATGAGAAGAAAAGGTCCCCTCAGCACATAGTAATCAAAGCAATGAATGTCTAAACCATAGAAAGAATATTAAAAGCTGCAAGGGAAAAAAGAGTAAGTAACATATATGGGCAGACCTATTTGAATTACCCTGACTTCTTAGTGGAGAATATAAAATCTAGAAAGGCCTGGACAGATGTTCTACAGACTCTAAGGGACCACAGGTACCAGTCCAAAATACTGTACCCAGCCAAACTTTCAATCACAATAGATGAAGAAAATAAGACATTCCATGATATAATTAAATTTCAGCAATATTTACCAAGAGAAAGCTTACAAATTCATGAAAAGGGAACAACTCACTACTGAATAGAAAAAAATAGATCAAGAAAGAAATAAAACACTTTCTAGAATTCAATGAAAATGGATACACAACATACTCAAATTTATGGGACACAATAAAGGCAGCTCTGAGTGGCAAGTGGCCTACATAGAATAATAAATTAGAGAGATCGCACACTACTTACTTAACAGGACACCTAAAAGCTCTAGGAAAAAAGAAGAAAAAATAACACCCAAAAGGAGTAGATGGTAAGAAATAATCAAACTCAAGGTTGAACTCAATAAAATAGAAACACACACACACACACACACACATTACAAAAAAAATCAATGAAACAAGAGTTGATTCTTTAAGAAAAGCAGTAAGATTGACAAACCCTTATCCAAACTACCTAAAGGGCTGAGAGACAATAACAAAATTAGAAATGAAAAGGGAGACATAACAACAGATACAGAAAAAATACAGACAATTATACAATTATAAGGACATACTTTAAAAGACTGCACTCCACCGAATTGGATATACATATCACCTATCAAAGTTAAATCAAGAACATATAAGCGATTTAAACAGGCCTATAACCCATAGTGAAATAACAGTCTCCCAACAAATAAAATCACAGAGCCAAATGGCTTTAGGACAGAATTCTACCAGACTTTCAAAGAGTTAATGACAATAACTCCTCAAATTACTCCACAAAGTAGAAACAGAATGAACATTGCTTGTCAGAACACAGCCCAAGAATGAAGCCATGGAAAGTGAATTCTGAGTACTTGAGAGAAAACTCCTAAAAACAAGACAAGAGTCTTGTGACTCCAAGTTTCTTCAACAGCACAGAATTGTTCTTGGGTTGTGCACTCTTGGCCCCTCAGGTGTAGAAGGCAAGAAAGAGCTCACTTCACATTACTACAACTGGCTATTGTTATTTGTTTATATGCCTCTATGGAAAAATGTGCCTTTATCCTGTACCGTTTGTCCTTGTGATGGCTCACTATATCCATGTGATTCTTCCTAACTCTCTGGGTATAAATTGTCTGAGGCTCAGTATAAAATTGCCATTGCATGAGACCTTAGTGTGCCTTTTTTTATGGGCTCCACTCTCCTAGGTCCCCCCACCATTCTAGAGTGGTGAACCACTGCCCAATTCATTTACAAGGTCACTGTTACCCTGATACCTAAACCTCATGAAGACTCAAAAAAAGAAAAAGAGTTAGAGACCAATTTACCTTCTGAATATGAATGCAAATATCCACAATAAAATACTTGCAAACCAAATTCCAGAATACATCAGAAAGATCATCCACCATGATTAAGTAGACTTTATCCCCGAGATGCAGGGATGGTTCAACATGCACAACTCGACAAATGTAATCCAACAAATAAACAGACTGAAAGACAAAAACTAATGACCATCTCATTAGGTCCGCAAAAATGAGCTACATACTTAAACACAATTCTCAAAAAAAGGAAACTCAAATGGCTAAGAAACCCTTGAAGACACGTTCATCATCCTTAGTCATCAGGGAAACGTAAATCAAAACTTTTTGGAAATTTCATCCTACAGCAGTCAGAATGTCTAAGAACAATATAAGAAATGACAGCTCATGCTGGCCAGGATGTGGAGCAATGGAGCACCCACCCATTGATGGTGGGAATGCACACTTGTACAGGCACCGTGGAAATCAGTGGGGTGGCTTCTCGGGAAGATAGGATTCTACCTCAAGACCCAGCTATACCACGCATGGACATATACCCAAAGGACACTTCATCCTGCTACAGAGAAACTTGCTCAACTATATTCATTGCTGCTCTATATATAATTGGTAGAAATTGGAAACAACTTAGATATTCCTCATCAGAAGAATGGATAGAGAAAAATGTGGTACATTTATACAGTGAAATATCACTCAGCTGTTTTTTGTTTTGTTTTGTTTTGTTTTGTTTTTGTTTTTTAATCGTTAAATCCTTAGGTAAGTGGATGGAACTAGAAAAAAAAATCTTCTTGAGTAAAGTATCCCAAATCCAGAAAGGCAAATATAGTATGTATTCACGTATATGTAGCTGAGCAAGAACCTAGAGAACCACAGAGAACCATAGAGTAAAGGACTACAGGGAGGGGAGCTAGATCTCATTAGGGAAAAAAATAATTAAAGATGAAGGTGAGGAGCTGAAACAGGAGGAACAAACGAAGAGGGGGAGGGGAGAGGGGGACAAAGGAGGGACTACAGGGAAAGGTGTTAAAGTAAAGGCCATTGAGGGATAGTATAAAAAAATTAATACAGTAGAGGCTTCCTAAAATATATACCTATATGAAGGCTATCTAAAGGAAATCACCCCAGCTGGCCATCTTTCATGAGCAAATGCAGTTTCCAGCCCCAGGACTGGGTTACACCTACCTGAGCTGTGGCCAAAGGGGCCCCCCTCCCCCTAGGAACCCTCAAAGAATCCAGACTGTTGCAGATACTATAGATTGTTCTCCACAAACTGACGTCAAGGCCCCGTTCCTGCAGACAACAACTACACAGCTCACTAAACACTGAGAGGTTGAGCCGGCGCCTGCATAGAGCCTTCAGCCCTCAGTTCCAGTGTCTGTGACTCAGGAAGGTACTCTGAAGGGCTACTAAAAAAGAAACGTGAGCACCAACACTAGCACAACCCCTGTTGTGATCTACAACGGTGTCCTGCCTACAAGATACGCTAGTGCAATGGTGGCACAAAGCTTGTGGGGGTAACCAACCAACGTCTGATTTGACTTAAGACCTGGCCCATGAGGTGGAAACCATACCTGACACCTAGTGTCAAGTGACCAAGTGACCAAGTGACATCTAGTGACCAAGAACCTAAGACTTGATAGCCCAGGGGCCTAGGGGGAAAGCCAAATACTACTGTTCTTTTTTTTTTTTTAAAGGAGGGGGAGTGTAACAATAAAAAGACTCCTAATGACATTCTGTTATTCTCGTAGATCAGTGCCTTGCTCAACTATTATCAAAGAAGCTTTCTCCTGCAGCGGATAGGAACAAATATAGAGACACACAGCAGACAATATGCAGACAGTGAGAGACCTTGGAATGCTCCGTCTTAAATGGGATTTCTTCATCAAAACCCTCTGTTTGGGACTCAGGGAACCCTGTGAAAGAGGAGGCAGGGAGACTATAAGAGCTAGAGATGGAGGACACAGAGAAAACAAGGCCCTCTAAATCAACATGATCAAAGCACTTATAAACTCGGGGAAACTGAGGCAGCACGCGCAGGGCCTGCACAGGTCTACACCTGGTCCGCTGTACCCGTGTGTGTGTGTGTGTGTGTGTGTGTGTGTGTGTGTCTGTGTGTGTGTCTGTGTGTGTATGTGTGTGTCTTAGTGTTTTTGTGGGAGTGCGCAAACAAGTAGGTCTCTGACTTCGTGCCTTCTCTTGGGTCTTTCACTTTTATTCATTTGTTTTGCTCAATTCTGACGTGATAGCTTTTGTTTTGTTTTATATGATTTTATTATAGTCCCGTAGAGGCCTATTTGTTTTCTAATGAGAGGCAGAAAGTGAGAGGATTCACACAGGAGAAGTGTGTGGAAAGAGGGGTAAACTGCAGTCCAGGTATATTATGTGAGGAAAAACTATTTTCAATAAAAGAAAAGAATTGATGCATTTCTTAGATATGGCATCGCTTGGGCTGACGTGAACACCTTAGATAATGGTTCTTATGAGAAAACATGAGTGGTGACAGACACAGGTACATACGTGTGACAAGTGATACGATAAACATATTTTCCTCTACAAATCTTTGCTTCTATTTTAAATAGACATCTGCATATGTTGATATTATTAAACTGTGTTGAAGTTCACAGAAAGGTATCTTTTACATGTGAATAAATAGTCAAAGCACAGGAGAAGAAACATATGTTGTTGCTAAGTCTTCGTTATGGCATTGAAATTAAGTTACCATGAAGCTAAACTATTAACCAATTAGATTGTTTTGAGGCTCTAATTGCTACCTAAAGAACAAGCACCCAGAAAAGAAGTGAAAGAAATAATGGAGACATTAAGTTGCACAATAGAAAATGTTTTAATACAAAAGAAGGCAATAATCAAAGAATAAAGAAATATGACATATCTAAAGTAACAGCTAATAAAATTAAATTCTAACTCCAGTAATAATGTCATCCAATCTTAATAAGTCACCATCTAAATAAAAGCAGATACGGATTTTAGTGGTCTGACTACATACTGTTTTTTTTTTTAATGTACTTTAGGTGAAGACACAACTGTTTTAAAATTAAAAACTAGAATGAGATGTGCTGGGCAAGCAATAATCAAAGAAAGGTCCATTGTTTTAATACTAAGCAGGCGTTGAGACAAAAAACACTTACTAGAAGTAATGAAGGGCATTTCTAGGAATGCAAATGTCAACCGCTAAACATGTACATCTCAAAACAAAGCCCAGCTGACAAGAAAGGCAGGGGAAAATAAACTGCTCAACAGTAGCAGTTGGGACTTCAGCATGCTCGAATCGCACTAATGTGAGAACAGGAAAGCAGAGGACATAACCAATGCCATCGACCTACAGGGCATCTAGAACACAGCAGATCACAACAGGACACAGTCTTCTCAGGAACGGTGAGGTGTGCTTCAGAGAGGGCCGTGTGTGGGACCATGAAATGCGCCTCAGTACATCTAAAAGGATTTAAATCCCCCAAGTACCGTATGTTCTCTAGCCACATGGAATTAAATTACAAATCAATAACAGAAGGAAATTGGGGGACTCACAAATGTGTGGAAGTGAAATATCACTGCCAAGTAGCCAAGGAGTCAAAAAGAAATCACATCACAAGGGAAATTAACAAGTAGTTTTGATTTTTAAATTATATAAAAATATATATCTAGTTAGTGTTATTTTCCCTGATTTTAATTGTTTTATTATATCTCTATCTTATTGTTAGTTGTTCAGTTTCCATGACATTAAGCAATTAAATAATCTCACAGTTTCTGCTAATAAATGGCTCTAATATTTATGCATATTGAAACTACATTCCTCTGAATTGTTTTTTTCTTATTCAGTATAAAAGGCAAGAGAAGTATCTGCCCTTTCATTGTAAAAATTAAACCTTAAGGGATATATATATATATATATATATATATATATATATATATATATATATATTCATGAATATATATTATATATTTATATAGTCAGTAGTGAGAGGACAGGACACAGCTCCATACTGTGGCATACTGTCCTCCCCTGGCAGCCTGAGGACCTGCCCTAAGCATGTCCTGTCCCTTTGGCTCCATCTCTGAAAAGAAGCCCAGGACAAGCAGGCACAGTAAAACAGAGATAGAGATTTTATTAAAGATAATTTAGGCCTGGCACTATGGCTTAGTGAATAAAAGTGCTTGCTAATTAGCCTGGCCTCCTGAGTTCAGTCATTAGTACCCACAGGAGAACTGACTCCCACAAGTTGTTCTCTGGTCTCCACATGTGCACCGTGGTAGTCACACCAACATACACGGGCATCTGCATGTATGTACAAGTACACACACACACACACACACACACACACACACACACACACACACACAGAGTAAATAAATATAATACATTATTTTAGTGTAGACTTAAGCCAGAAGGTTAAGAGAAAGAGAGGCACTCAGAAGAAAGATACACTCAGAAATATGTGCTTCCCACGGGTGAGGCACTCCCTAATATGAGTGTAAGAAAGTAAGGCTCACGCCTCAAGGATGAGCAACAGCTGTGTCAGCATTAGCCACATCCAGCATTTTGGTGGCTCTCAGGTTACACCTAAAACGTTGCTGAGAAACTTTTTTTTTTCCTTATTTCTTTTTTAGTAAGAGACATGTCTAAGATACCAACACAGATGCCCTGGACTAAGTGACAATCAAATAAGATAAAGCCAGAAGCCACCAGGGTCACACAGCCAGGCCAGGCCAGGCCCCAGGCTGCTAACTGTGTTGGGATCCTTACTCTACTGGCTGGCAGGAGGCTTCGCCCAGATGCTTGGCGAGGGGCTCCTTTTCCTTCTTGTGCCTTCCCCAATTCCTCCCTGCTTTTGTACACTGCCTCACTTTCGGAAAATATTAGAAACTGAGAATTTTCTCCTCTTCTTGAGTTTCAAACGTCATTGTTGCTCCATTGCTCGGGGGCCAAATATGAGTGACTATGGCTAGGGGACATGATTTTAGGTCACCCCCAATTCTGTGTTCCAATGTGGCAGAGCTTCCGTGATGTTTTTATAGTGGCAGAACAAAGAAAGTAAAAAATGGAAGCACTCTTCAAAAAATCTCATTGACCAGCAGGCAGGTGGCTACAAGCAGGCAGGGAGAACTCTGCCAGCTGGGCTGAGGTTTGCTGACACTCTTAGCTCTGGGGTTGGTGGAAGCCAGTGCCTTGGTAAGTTATATTGCAACAGCTGTCACTTTAGCGTCACAAAGATACTAGGTCAGATACAGAGATTGCAGGGGGTGGCTATTAACTGGGATAACTTAAAGTAACACAAGACACATTGTAGCAGGCTCTGGGCCTGCACTTCAGGCTCTCCCCAATCACTGTATGTCTAGTCAGCAGTGAATCTGCCTTGTGAAAAGTTCAACGCCAGGTGCACCTGGCTTCTTTCCTGGACTCACATTGCTATGATCTAGAATTTTTGCACCGTAGTTGGTATTTTTATATTATATCCATATATTTTGATAGATACATTAAAAAGCTTGTTTCAACTCCTAATAGTTACTGTACTTAACTTCAGTTACTATCTCTTCTGCAACTTCATATTTATGGTGTGCTACCATGCATGTTGTTTAAGCCCTCGGTCCATCTTTCCTTATCTTTCCATTATTACCTAGTCTTTTTTTTTTTTTTAACTCTTACTGGTATGGAAAATGTCAATTAAATGGACTATCTTTTCTATCAAAGAGTTAAAGGAGAAAAGGGGAATTCCTATAAAGAACTTTGTATTAAGATCCCATCTTTGAAAAAAAAAATCCCTCCCCCAGTCAGTATTTTGGTTTGTTCTGTTGTTTTTTGAAACAGGGTTTCTCTGTGTAACAACTCTGGCTGTCCTGGAACTCACTCTATAGACCAAGCTGGCCTCAAACTCACAGAGATCTACCTGTCTCTGCCTCCCGAGTGCTGGGATTAAAGGCCCAGCCTATTGTTATATCAATCCATGAGCTCAAGGTGGTGTCCTGCTCTCAAAGGCTGCTCTTTGCCTCTCTACCGCCAACCTTTAAGTTATCCAACCATGATGGAACCCGAGACTGAGCTCTGACCACTCAGAGAGAGAGAGAGGCATGGGATCCCTCAGGACCAAAGCCCAGCGGGGCCCTGTGGGCATGTTTGCCTGCCTGACCCAACACAGTGACCACGCTCTGCTCTGCTGAAAGAAAACCATTTATCTCTCCTAAATGCTTTGGATTGTGTGGGAGTATTCTTGAGGGCTCAGACCCATTCTAACACTGCGGCTTTCAATTTGAAATGGTTTTAAACTTCATGAAGTTTTCTCTAAACATATTCTGTCCTGGCAAATTGAAATTTTATTTATTCAGAGACTTTTCTTTGTTGGTTGGCTCCATGATTTGGGGGTTCCTTGTATAATAGTTAAAGATAGAGAGAGGGCGGACTGCTGCTTCGTTTCCCTTGTAGCTACATAGAGGCCCAGGTGGCTGATGGGAAGTGGTGTCTGTCTGGTCTCACTCATGTGCTTGGGAATCTATCCTGGTAAAATTGATGGTTCCCAGCTGTGGGCATCATCTTTAGCTTGTGAGTGCTCTGCCACGTCTAACAGCACGTGAGGCCTACACACTTATTTGATTCATTTTCCCCATCCCAGAAAACTATAGCAGCAGGCCAGCACTCTGGAGGTAGAGGCAATCATGAATTTAAGGAGCCCTCCTGCCTGAGAGGCATAGCCAGATTCTGTCTCAAAAACCCCCAGGGCTGGAGTGTGCATTAGCCTTGCATTAGAAAGCGCCTATAGTCTATGCCCTGCAATGCAAGAAGGCAGGAACAAGGGAGGGAAAGAAGAAAGGAGAAAGGAAGGGAGGAAATCAGGAGAAAATCTAACAACCAACACTTCACACTAACCTGGGACATGCATAGCCTGGCAGACATCTTTGTTCCTCCATCTTTCTTTAGGAAATGGTACATGACGCCAGGCGTGGTGGTGCACCCAGCACTTAGGAGGGAGAAGCAGGTGACTCAATGTGAGTTCGAGGCCAGCCTGGTCCTACAGAAGAGTGCAGGACAGCCAAGGGTACACAGAAACCCTGTATCCAAAAAAAAAAAAGAAAAAGAAAAAGAAAAGAAAAGAAAGAAAGAACGAACAAACAAAAGAAAGAAAATGGCACATGATTATCATTTACCTGGCAAAAAAAGCTGCATACATCATCATCATCATCATCATCATCATTACTATTATTATTTACCTTTCCCATTTTACCCTAGCAATAGGGTCCTATTGGACCTGAAATGACCTAAGGAAAGCACCTCCAATGATTTTCTCTTGTTTTTTGCCTCTTTCTGTCTGCACTCTCTATCTGACTGTGAGTAATGTCCTGTGGTTCGGTTTCCCCACCCTGCCCCACGGCCTCCCAGGGCTCTCGTGGCTTCTCAGGCCATGCAGGCCATGGCTTTGTTTCTGGTCCATCATATAACCAAGCTGCATATAAATTGCTCTGGGGGCCTCACCACATGTTTTCCAAAGACACTGAAGCCAGGAGCTGGCTCATCTGCAGCCACAGCTCCGATCAGACTTCCCAGAGTCTGAACACGGATCCATACATAATGGCAGCCGAACGTTACTTGAAAGAGAATTCCAAGAAAGATGTAAAGGGAGGCCAAGTTCTATGCTCCATATGTGGGCTCAAATTAAAGGGCGCATCCCATTTCCAAATCCTGTCAGGTGCTGATGAGAACAGGGGTACACAGTAGGTAGGCAGTTTAAAGTAAAACGACACACACCCCCACACCGCACATACACCTAAAAATAGGGGATGTCTTTTCCCCCCTTGGTTAAAAGCCATAAATGTCCCTAGGCCTATAGGTATGTATACTTGTCCTTTGCTAGAGGCAAGACGTACCAGAAGTGTGTTTGGACATCCAAAAAGGGGGTAAGGCTTTTCCTTATCTTTCTTTACTTATCCTTTCTGGGAGAACCGTACTGAGGATGAGGCTGGAACCCGGAGGTACCTTATCACCTGGGATGGAAAATGGACCGGCGTGCTCATCCCAGCTTATTTCCTCCATCCAGTGCAGCTTATGAACCCCTAGGCTTTGAGGCTTAGTGGTACCCCACTCCTGGGGTTCACCTGCTACACTGGAGCTCAGCCCTTTCTCACTTAAGTTCCATAAAATAATTTTTTTTCTTCATTTTCTGAGACACAGTTTCTCTGTGTAACCTTGGCTGTCCTGGACTCACTTTGTAGACCAGGCTGGCCTCAAACTCACAGAGATCCGCCTGCCTTTGCTCCCCAAGCGCTGAGATTAAAGGTGTGCACCACCATGCCTGCCTTAAAATACTTCTTTTTATGACCCAGCCTCTGTGGTCCATGAATTTTATTCTTGGAATTTGCAAGAAAAGGAAACCCAAAAGCCACAGGGCTCTGGCAGCTTTGGTGAACATGGAGCTAGTTTTCTGAGGCAAATTTAAAAGAGCCAGGAAATTTTCAGTGGACTTCAAGGACACCCAGATATTCCCAAACTGGCAACCCCAAGAATCACCCAGTGATAAAACAGCAACTTCAGACCCCACCAAAATTCAAATACCCAGGACTTTGTAAAATCAATGATTGTGAGTCTGTCCCTACAAGAGTCCACGCCCTCAACTAGCTGTGCCTTCCATCTCCTAGCCCTCCTGCTTAAAATATCCTCAATAAAATCTCCAACTCTGTTGCATAAACTGGCTGGTCCTGAAATTCTTTTCAGTATCAAAGCCACAAATCTTGGTTTGTCCTGAGTCAAGGTCCTCAAAACTCTTGGAGACCTCCTCAGGCTGTTGAGGATGACTATGGGAAACTGATCCTCTTTTATTTGTACCCCCAGAATATAGCAGAAGCAAATATATCTCAAAACCAACATCTTAAGGAAACATGTAGTTTAAATGCTGATGTAATGGGTAATGGGGCAGACTGTTACCCAAGGAGATCTGGCTCTCCTGATAAGCTTGCAAGTGAGGTCATGAGCATGTTTCTATGAACAAAATGATGTTTTCAGTAATATGCTGTTTTCTATATCTTCTAATGACAATATAGATTAACTTAAACTCCTTGTGTTCTTACTTTATAAATGAATTTAAGAACATCAGCTCCTTGTGAATCCATGTCTTTCAACTTTATACTGGACAGACTCGTTGCTGATCCACTCATCTGTGGAGCTGGTCATCTGGGGGTGACTAGAGCGAAAAGTGGTCACTAGAAACAAAAGCTACTCTAAGTGTCACACAAAGGAACATACAAAGTAGAAGGAGCTAGGCAAAGCAATTCTTTTTTCTTTCTTTTTTTTTCTTTTTTGCAAAAAGAGTGCACCAGAACCCAAAACAGGCTATGAGGCACACTAGACACAAGATGGATTCTATTTTTAATTTCTGATATAGGTGGTGACGGAATCTCCTGTTAGTGGGAGTTTGGTGTCATAATTTGACATGATTAACTAATTGATATGAATGGAAGGTTCAGAAAATATGAACCCTTGGCAGGATAAATTTCTTTGATTTAAACAACAACAAATTCTAAGGTAGCCATACAAAGCACTGGTGATGAGCAAAATTGCGTAATTTAAGACAAGAGACAAACTGGCATTACCAGATCTAGGTAGGAAACCATATCCATGACTGACACTAAACAGTGGAAGATGTCCGAGCCAAAAAGCTCTACTTCTTTCATTTCTTTCCTTTCCTTTTTCTTTTTAAGTACAAGGATAGAAGATGTAAGTTAAGAGTAAGAATCTCTACCCTACAGTAACATGAAGAAAGACATTCTCGTTCGTAAAGGCAACCCCCACCCCCACCCCCACCTCACCCCCACCCCCACCCCACCCCCACCCCCACCCCCGCTGCCACTCCACCACTATTTAGCTTCTTAAGAGAGGGAAAGACACTTCTTTAAGTCTACATGACAAAAATCACCTTTTGACCTTTTGTGTTGCTAAGAGGCACAGTTCCAAAGTTTCTACCTTTTTGACTCGTTACACGTATTTGGGTCACGGGTTTCTATAATAATGGTTTGCTTGTTTCTTCATGACCTCCTAAGAACCATGCAACAAAATTGTGGCCATGCCCAGTTAAAAGGCACATATACATATTTATAAAAGTGAATGTTTTTATGATGTATCAAAAGGTCTGATAAGCATGAACACTTTAAACCTCTTAAAACCTTCTAATTTTCTCATTTAGTGGGTCTATTAAGTATTTAATAAGATCTTAAAATGCTATTTATTTTTAAAAAACAGCATTCATTGTAGTCAAAAGATAAAGGTTTTATAAAAACCATTAAATGTTACATGCACACACATGTATATATTTTAATTTCATTACAAGACAGCTTCTAAATTTGAAAATTTATACATATTAATTAAATTTTTATTCCATTTGTGTAAATCATGGATAACAGAACCACATGATTTTTTTCCAGAAAAATTCCTAATACAAAACTGTTAAATGTAAAGTTTTATATGCTTGTTGAAGATCGATGTGTTGTTTCCTTTCCATGGTGAGGATCATGAGAGGTTAAATTCCTGTTTATTTACAATCTAGGTTTCCAAAGTGCTTACACCGTCTAATTTAAACTTCAGTTTTCAAGTCATTTTTAAACCAAACTGTTGGACCTACTCAACCTCCTTGAAGTCTTATCCACAATCAGTTTGACTCTGTGTCTAAGACTTTATATGTATGAAAATTCATGTCTTTAAAATAAATAACAAATGCTGGTACGGATTTGTGGGAAGGCAACACTCACTGCTGGTCAGAGCGGAAACGGATGCAGTCACCTGGAAAGCCAGTGTGGTGGCTCCTTAAGAGTTAGACATAGATCTATCCTGTGATCCAACTACACAGCTCTTGGGCAAATGTGGTGCATTTACATAATAGAGTTCCTTTAGCCAGAAACCATCATTCTGAAAGAGAAACCCAGACTCAGACAAACATCGCATGTCTTCTTCTTCGTGGATGTTAGCTTTGAATCTTCAGATATGCGTGTTTCATAAAAAATACTCATAAGAGTTTGGAAAGTAGTAAGGGGCCAGAGAGGGTCTTTCAATGGAAGAGAGGAAAAAATTGTGATATAAAGGGGATAATGTAACAGGAAGGGTTAAATACAGTGGAGTTATAGGAGGGCAGAGTGGAAGACGGGAGGGAAAACAAACACTAATGTCCCTTTAAAGTCAAATGGAGACCACCTACTGTAGAAGCTTCTTAAAATATGATATATATTCTATAGAGTAAATAAAAGAACCAGTGCAAGAAATGGGTTCCTCTTTTGGAACTGTTGGCCTCTGAGGTCCCACTGCCATTACTCTTGGTAACCCTCCAGAACTGACTATTTGCTTAGGACACCACATACTGAGCCAAAGAACATGGAGAAATCAGGCTGCAGCTATATTGGAAGCATCATTCCTAGATTCCACAGTGTTTGACTGTGCTGTGCCTGTTCCGGGGCCAGGGGTGGGGTGGGGGAGGGGAAAGGAGACATCAGTCTTACCCAGCTGTGAACACTGTGAGCTACAATGACAATTGGCTCTGTGACACTGCTTCAACAATGTCAGGAATGTCAGGGAACTAACCAAACACCTTTTCTGATTGTACTTAAGGCCTGCTCTACAAGCAGGAACCCATATCTGACCCTAGGGGAAAACCTATTGCTATTATTTTGCTAAGTGACAATAGAAGCAACTCCTGATGACTTCGCGTTATACCTATAGATTAGCCAGTCTCTCAACCCTCAGCAGAGAAGTTTCTTTCTCCAGTAGATGGTAATTGACAGAAACAACTGGTTAGGGTCCATTAATTAAGAAACCATGGGATACTCAGCCCTAAATGGGACATCTGTATTACACCACTTTCTTCCTTTGCTCGGGAACCATTGCAGAAGAGAGGGACAAAAGATTGTAAGAGCCAGAGGCAGTGGGTGGCTACAAGGGAACAATTCTTTCTGGAAACCACGGGGCAGTTGCACACGTGGACTCAGCAGCTGTGCCAGCGTGCACAAGGCCTGGACAAGCTTAAGCCACCCAAAACCCCCAGCATGGAGAGAGAAGGCAGGCACAAAGCCCCACCTCCAGCTACTGGAAGAAGCAGAGTGAGTTCTCTTTCAAAGGTCGATCCCTTGTAGGTCTAACATCCTCTGGAGACGGCCTCATACTCAAGAGTATATGGGCATGACAAATTAGACTTGGTTATTTTCATTTTGTTTTGTTTAGACTGTTTTTAAGAAGACACATACTTGGATGGATATGGATTAAGGGTGGACCTGGGAATGGGTTTCGGACGTGAGTAAATATAATTAAAATGCATTGTATAAATTCTCACTCAAAGAACTAATAAAAATTTAAGTACATGTTTGGGTTTAACAATTTCTCAGTTCCATGGCAGAAACAGTCAGATCATTACCATAATTTACAACTGACAAATAATGAATGTAAATGAGAGCTATAAAATATTGGTTTCTGAAAATCTCTTATTTATGATTATGTGTGGATATACTGTCTGCATGATTTTTATATCATCATTGACTCGGTACTAAGTTGCCTTGGAAGTAAGTATTCATGTAAATCTATTAAATTCCCTCAGCTTCCTGTTGCTTCATAATGACAATGGAGTTATAATGGGAAAAGCTCCAACTCAAATGGCACCAACAACTAAGTAAGCTTGGTCACGCATCCAGTATGACAATAAAAGGGACAGAATAATTGTGAAGGACAAAGAGATGCTTTAGCAATATGATCATTTGGGGAAAACAAATAAATGTGGCTAATGGTCCTCGACCTTTTCTTGAAAATGTTAACATGAGCTTTTATATTTCAAATTTAGAAATCATTTTCGATGCTGAGATATGCTTGATCATGTAGTTCTGGTCAAGACGTTAGCACATTGATATTTGTCTCAATCCTGGTTGTACAAGTAGGTCCCTGTTGCTTGGGGAGCTCTTCCTTCTCTCTCTTAAGCTTTCATCTGTGAATCTAAATTGCACTTCTCTCCAAAACTCATCTTCTGTGGTCTATGACATTCACTCTTCACATGTGTGAAACAAGAACCTGAAAGCCACTGGCTCTGTATGGCTTTGGTGACAGTAGTATTTTCTCGGACCCTAACCCCTTCACCTCACCCGCCAAGGTAAGTTCACCAAGAACTGAGAAAGGTTCCATCACTCAAAAAGAAATCTCACACTGTCTTTCACAGCCTGGTTGACCAGGACAAACGTGAGAGGCTCTGGGAAAGGCCTGGATAGGAGGCGCTATGAAGCTCAGACTGCACACTGGGGCAGCCAATGACGATGACAATGCTTGAGGGATGAAGGAAGAATCTACAAGTTCATCTCAGACTTCCTTTCCAACACTCTCTTTCTGTCTTACGTCCACTGTGCATAACAGGCACTTTCTTCAAGGACTCTGGAGTGAGAGCCTTTCTTTCTTCTTGTGTATGAGAGGCACACATTTCCTATGAACACATTCATTCAGTGCTGCTCAGGGGCTTCAGCGCCTCCATCCATTTCCAGTCATGCTAATAACAAAGGAAACACCAACTAGGTCACCGTGTTCTCTCTTGCTATCATGATAAAGGAGAAAAAGCCCTGCTGGGCGGAAACAGAGACCAGAGTCACTGTATTACACTTGAAACTGTTGCCTTACACACCCTCTTGAGCACAGTTCCTAATTTCCTGCAAACAGATATTTTACTCCCCATCACTTTTATGGTTATATTTTAAAGTCCACTTTGACTTTTTATATTGTGTAGGAGAGGGACAGGGAGAGAGAGAGAGAGAGAGAGAGAGGGGGGGGGGGGGGGACTCCGTAGCTTCTATTCTCTCTTTTTACCTTTACATGGTTTTGTGGGATTGAATTCAGGTTGTCAGATAAGCAATTTTACCTACTACGTCATCTTGCTGGCCCTCCACTATTGATTTTTATGTCTCCAGGAACTTATACAGTAGTAATTAAAATGAGTTTACTAACACAAGGAGCAAAGGACAGTGATAATAACACAAAATGAAAGTTCCTTATCACTTATTATCAAAAGGCACAGTTAAAAGAGATAGAACATAAAACATGGCAGTAATTACGCTTTTTTGAAAATGCAACCCAATCAACTCTAGGTTGCCAGGAGAAAGATAAGATTGTTTTCCATTGATAAGAATTCAAAAAGGAAACATAAATAAAGAAAATATAAAGCATTTTTACCCTCATTTCAACTCCATCATAGTTTGGGGGAGTTTTTTTGTTTGGTTAGTTTTTTTCTTTCTTTCTTTTCATTTTTCATGGTGGATATATGAATTTGATTTTCTGGGTATTAGAGTAGCAAGAGCCATTTGTGCGTTATAAAAGAATCCAGCATCTGTTATTTCTTTGAGGCAGTGAGTGTGAAAGTCAGATTTGTTTTTCATTCCATTATGTGGTGTTATGTGACATACTTCCTAGGGAGATGTGAACAGATATTTCTATACCCTAGTTGAGAACTTATGACAAACCAAGTAAGGGTATCTTACCATCAAAGCCCAACTTGGTGAGCTGATGAAGTTATTGGGGTTACTTACAGGAGTATGTGAAGGGGGTTACTTATGGAGATTGCTTACAGAACTTACATAGATTACAGAAGAAATGATGCAAAGACAGACACATCACCAAAAGCCCACCCCAGCATCAGTAATGGCTAACAAATACTGGGTTACCTGAGGCTCAATACACAGGTTGCAGGCAGTTGACAAGTTAGAGATTGTCTGAGTATCTTCTAGACAGCTTGCCTGATCTCTCTCTATTCTGGTGGCTCAGACTGTGTGAGATTATCTCTCAGCAGCCCCCAAGGCTTACATATGCTCAGAGGAGGAGGTATTTAGTGAATCTGCTCAGCTTCAGGGACTTCTTGAAGCCTTTGAGTTGTGTCCTTCCTGAGTTTTAAAGAACTTCCCTACAAGATGGAAAGTCTCACCTCCCTTTTGAAATGGGTTTTTTAAAAAAAGAATGTCCCTTCAAAATGGAACATTTGTATCTCAGAAGAAATTGCTACTCAACTGGCCACGAAATATATTTAGAAAGCAGAGGTGGGTGTTTTGTTTTGTGGGCAGGGGTGGATGGGTTAACCTGAAATATCCCCTCTTTTCTTCTGTTTAAAACTATGTCAAATCCACTAGCCCAAAGGACATGTCCCATGAAAGTCTTTACTTACCAGGAAAGTGGGACAAAGGGGAGGACATCCTATTGGAACTCTAGGTGAGAGAAGCATGGGAGAATGGGGAAATAGAAGGATCCAGAGGGTCCTAGAAACATACAAGAAGAACATTATGATGGGTGGATCTGGGCCCAAGGGTCCTGCACAAACTAGGGCACCAGCCAAGGACAATATAAGCAGTAAACTTCGAACCCCTACTGAGATCTAGCCAATGGACAGGACATTCTCCACAGTTGAGTGGAGAGTGGGCGCTGACTTTCACACAAACTCTGGTGCCCCATATTTGACCATGGCCTCTGGATGGGAAGGCCTGGTGGCACTCAGAGGAAGGATAGCAGGCTACCAAGAAGAGACCTGATACCCTATGAGCATATAAAGGGGGAGGAGGTCACAGTCATAGGGGAGAGGAGTAAGGGGAAAGCAGGAGGGAGGGAGGAATGGGAGGATACAAGGAATGGGATAACAATTGAGATGTAATATGAATAAATTGATAATATATATATATATAAAACTATGTCAAATCACTCTATTATAGTGTTAGTTAATACGTAAACTTCATTGCTGTACATAAAACAATGTGTGTTTTTTAATTAAACACAAGAATCTATACATGATCTGAGGGTGGTTGTCTGTTTGGCCCATGACTAACATGTGCAATGCATGAGTAAATGTGTAGACAAATGATATCCTAGTTCCCCCAGGAAGGACAGGAATGGGAAGATTAAAAGATGAGAGTCTATTAAGCTAGCCATAAAAATATGAGGAGTAAATGGTCCTAGAGCTTTTTCTTTCTTTTCTTTTTTAAAGATGAAAACTATGGTTGATCTTACAATGGTAATGAGACTTAGTGTCAATGCCAGTAGCACAGGTAGACGTCAGGAGATGGACCAGCAAGCGGCGGGGTCTGAGGGGCCAAATGCAGAGTCTGGGTCTACTTCTGGGGTCTTCATCTCCTCTTCTGCCTCAATCACCAGTGCCCTTTGAACTCTAATGTGGGGATTTCCCACTCACTGGGCACTCTACACACGGGTGATAGCACAAACTTTCCCTGAACTTCAACCTACAATAAGCACCCTCTCCAAACACTCACTGGGGTGCTTCCAGTGTGTCTGGTACCCCCTACCGTCACATTGTTCTCCTTCCCTATTTCCAAGCTCCAAATCCCCTCTTCTGTCTACACTAGTAAACACTCTCACACTATCCCAGCTCCTCAACCTTACTCTCCCCTTCCTAGCCATCATCCAGCGTGGGCTTCGCTTGGCCAGTTAGTCCATGGCATCTGCACTGCCCCATCCAACTACCTTAGTTGGAAGTAAGATAAAGTTGTAGCTACTTTGTGGTTCTAAATGACAGAATGTAATTTTTTCACACACATATGGTCGTGCGTGTGCATGTGTGTGTGTGTGTGCGCACGCGCGCGCACGCGAGCGTGCAAGCGTGCACACACAGACTTTCTTGTCACTGTGTCCTAACCAATGCAGCATAACAACTCTTTCCATGGCCTTCATATTGGATTAGGTATTTATAAGCCATCTAGAGGTCATTTAAAGCACACAGGAGGATGAACGAATGCTGTGCCATTTTTATATTTATTTGTTTCAGAGGACTTTTCAGTGTGGCCCCGACACTCCATGTCACTCCCAGTTAAGTGGCTTGAGGCATTCACCACTCAGACCTGAGGTCCTCTTTACTACTACGGAGAGATGATGGCTCTAAGCCCCTGTGTCGTCTCAGAGCCACTGTGATTTAAAGTCAGTTCAAGTTCATGAGCATTCTTCCAAATCTACTTCGGTTACCTTGGAGATTTCCTGCGGTGTGCTGTACATTAGGATATGGAAATGTCATTGCTAATGAAGCTGGAAACAGAAACAGTGACGATGTGCCAAGCTCGTATTGAAGATCCTGCCCAGGCGTTTGTAGAAACAGATGGAACACACTCAGATAGAGGAGCCATGATGGTAACTTGCATTGCTTCCTGAGAGGACGCAGCCTTGGTCCCTGCTTGGTCCCTATCTCTAGGGAGGAGTCTGGGTGCCGTGGACATGAGGTGTAGAACAAGGCGATCCTGACTCCTAGGGGAAGGTGGATGCAGCAATGAGAGCTGCAGACTCAGAACAATAAATTTTTTCTTGGCATGTGCTTCTGGCAGCTTGAAACCAACTTCACTACAGAAGAGAAAAAAAAATTTTTTAATTTGTAACCCAAGCAGGAGGTTTGAAGTCTTTCCAATGGGAACTGGTGAGATGTTGCTGTTCTTCATGACAGTAAGACTCTTCCAAAGCAGAAGCAAGGGTTTTTAATATTTATTTATTTATTTATTTATTTATTTATGTGTCTGCATGAGTGGGAGTGTGGGCATGTGCACATGCATGTACATGCACATGTGTATGTGTGTGCTGTTACATTGCTCCCATGTGAGCACAGAGTCTAGATGGCATCGGGGACCTCCTCATCACTCTCCACCTCTTCCCCTGAGGCAGCATATCTCCTTGGGCCTGGGCCTTATATTTTCTCATCTAGGTTAGAAGCTAGCAAGCCCTCAGTTGATCTCCTGTCTCCACCTCCTTCAGAGCTGAAGTTGCAGGCAAGTGTGGAACACCCCACTTTTAGCATGGTGTTTGGATCAAAACTCCCGTCCGTGACTGTGCAGCAAGTGCTCTTAATCACTGAGGCATCTCTCCAGCTCCTCAGAATTGTCATTTCCTTAATGCCTTTGGTTTATTAGAGAAAAGAAGGAAATACTCATTTTGTTAATGAGAAGTCACTTTGGTGCTGCACTTTAGTCTGTTAAATACGTTAGACCAAAGGGATCAATCCATGGCAATCTCAGACCTTGCATGTGAGTACACACACACACACACACACACACACACACACACACACACACACACACAAACAAACACACAGATGTTGGTATGTGAGTGTATATGACTAATCAGCCAAACCCATCCAGAGAGACAAAGAGACAGAGAGACAGAGAGACAGAGCGAGACTGCTATCTGCCAAGATAATAGAGGGGCAGATCTTTCCAACATGTGGCAGCACACACAGCTGGTGACATGTGTGGGCGTCTTCAGTCTTTAAGCTGATTGGTAGCTGATGGGAGAATTAACTCGGTGGAAGAGCATCATCCTGCAGTTTGGAGCACCATTACTAGGTCTTCCTCAACCTCTCCTTTGCCCTCAGAAGAGCCTCCTTCAGCTGTATCCACAGACTCTATACACTCTAAAGACTTGACATCGACTTTGTGACCAGGTGAAATTGTCCTTGCACTGGTTTCATGCATTCATTCTACCATCCTTTGTGGAAAATTCCGCAGGAGCCAAATGTTCAACTAGGTATTGAAAGAAGTCTGAAAACCATTGGTCCTTGATATTTTGATGTATTTTTAAAAATAAAGCCATAATACTCTATCTCTACTTATGATTGAAGATATATAACAGGTCTATATGTAACATATCTTTACAGATACATATGTACACACACACACACGCACGCACGCACGCACACAATCCTATACATCTCAAACCTCAGAACTCAAATTCCACTTTTATTCCACTCCTGTGAGCCGTCTCCAGCACTGCTCGAAATCCCCATGGGATGCTTTTGATTGGATCCTAGGTTGAGAGTCAGCCTGCACAGGTTGTTCAGTGAGGTAACTATTCTGTCTCTCAGAGCGCATTTTGCAAGACCCCTGGTTGACTGTTTGCACAGGCACAGTCTTTGCAATCACCACCACAGGCTGGATGTTACCCTAGGAGGTGTATTGCTTCCGCAACACCTGGTCTGACTGGTGGGCCTGAGGCCTTCCGGTTAACGAGTGGCATGGTGTTGCCCATTCTTGGTGTAAAGGCTCCATTCAGCAAATAGTTACATTGGCTCACAGAGACTATGGTGCAAAGGTAACTAATAAAAATCTGTTAGGACATTTCTTACACATTACTGTTTAACATAATCACAAGAGGAAAAATAATGGTCTTAACAAATAACAGAACCCCCAGATTTTGAGTTATCTACACTATGAATGTTGTGAAATGGACCATATATTACTAAAGCAGTATTTCATATTTTTCAATATGAAGCAAAACCAAAACCATGTGTCAGGGGTTCTCACCCTGTGGATTGTGACCCCTTTAGGTGCTGGCCAAGACCACTAGAAACACAGATATTTAAAGTATGATTCATATCAGTAGCAAAATTATAATTATAAAGTAGCAATGAAAATAACTGTAGGGTTAAAGGTCACCGCAACAGGAAGAACTAACTATATTGAAGGTTCGCAGCACTAGGAAGGTGAGAACCGCTGCTCTGTGTGATACACAGCTGTAATGCAGATTTTAACTTTAGGGATACAATGTAATATTTTAACTCATATACATAGATTAAATTCTATCAGTATACAAAAAAAAAAAAAAAAAAGACAGCTGTTCCCACAAAACCTGAAGACACTATCTATAAGAGCCAGATGTGAAACAGGTATAAATGTTCAACAGAGGACATTTAGATAAGGAAAGGATGGCATTTATTCACACTGAAATACTTTTTAGCCATAAAAACACATATGTCTTGTTATTGAGACAGCTGTCATGGATGACCCTTGGAGTATGATATTAAGTGAAATGAGTGAGGCATGGAATGATAAACATTTATAATTGCACTTATGAGTGGGATCTTAAAACTTTTTTTTTCAGCTCACAGAAATTTAAAGCAAACCAATTTGTGTGTGTGTGTGTGTGTGTGTGTGTGTGTGCGCGCGCGCGCGCGCGCGCGCACTCCCGCGCGTGTGTGTATATTTGTCTACAAACAAGTGAAACAGTCACTCATACATAAAGAAAAGAAAGACGAATATCCCAGAAGAGTCCTAGTCAGAGTGAGAAGCAACAGACCTGCGGCCAGCAGAGATCACGTTCACCTGTGGTCAAGAGGCACACAACGGGGTCCCTTCATTAGCTGAGCCAAAGGGCACAGACTGAAGAAGAATAAAGACCCAAATGATGCAAGCCAAGGGCATTGTATGTAGCAGTTTCAAGGAACCCAGAGCTTCTGGGTTGAGCTCTGCTGAAGCTGTATCCACATCTTATGTTCAGGCCAACCCCCAGCCTTTGGATAGCATAATTATATCTTTAGAATTATTTCCAAATGGCATAACCAGAGATGTTCACAAAATGTGTTGTTTTGTGTACTTCTGGTAAAAATATGTTGTTTATACTTTCTATAGAAAATAACAATTTATTCTTAAATTACTTTTTACAGGTGACATATATTATGGTGCCATAGGGAAAATCATTCTGAAATTCTGGTATAATTAAATTTTGGTATAAAAAGAACAAATACACACACACACACACAGACACACACACAGACACACACACAGGTTGGACAAATAAGTAGGAGACCTAGATATATGTAATTAGATTGTGTGTATATATAGGGATATGCACATATATGTATATGTATATACATACACACACATATACACATGTGAGTCTAATTAGGCATACAAATTCAAGGAATACTTGCCCCTGTCCTGACTCCTCTATTCAGACTCTTAATCATGTAAATATATATCCAGTTAGAAAGATGCATACAATGTATTTCCAAATAAAATAGGAATCTAGGCCATGAAGAATACAAATTGGTAGCCCAAGTTCACAAAAGACATGTGTCAGCCCAACACTGCTTGAGTGTGGGCAATTTCAGCAGACTGCCTGAATCTGGCGTCAGCAATTGCACAGAACAAGGACCTTGCTGGCAATACTCAACAAGCCCAGAGCACCCTAGCGAGTGTTGACGCAGGAACTTGTAAGTCCCACAACAGATCTCGGCATTGCCTGCTCCGATCCTCTGCCTTGGACTCGTGGACAGATGCATCAGGCTGTGGAGACACCAAGCTAATGTCACCTCTCTGTCTCTAAGTTCCTTAGCCAGCCACCAGCCACAGACTTTGGGATAACCACACTGGGCTAAGCATCCTTCCAGTCCCCTGAACCTTTCTCTCACTGATACAGGATGGCACTATGGGCCAATTTGTGTCCCCTCAAATTTATTATACTGAAGCCTTAATGTCTCATTACCTTAGGGTGGGACTTTATTCAGGGTGGTTGGAGAGGTCATTAGTTAATATAAAACTGTCAGGACTGTGTTCTCCTAAACAGGGGGACATGGACCCAGTCGCACCTGGAGGAGGAGCATCTGGAGAACTGGACAAGGATAAATCGCTGAAAAGAAAGGCTTGGAACAAAACCATCCCTCATCCCCATTTGCTATCTTTACATTGGGTATCTAACTGCCCCACTGAGAGATAATTTAAGCTGTGGCTGAGGCTACTCTGAACAGAAGGAGCTCCTAAGACAGTTAGGACACAAATATATGCAGAATTGTCACACTTGCCTTCTAAGGGTCAGATACATGTGCCGAAGGAGTCTGCCAATCTATAGATATGTGCTCAGCCTGGGCTCTCGAAAGGAACAGGCAGAATGAGATAGAGAGACAGAAGCAGACAGAGGCAGGAGTGGTTTACATGCCCAGGTAATCCAACAATAGCCATCTTATAACAGAAAGACCAAGAATCCAGTAGAATCTCAGGCCACAAAGACTGGTGTCTCAGCACTCCCAATCTGGAGCTACAGTCTTAGAAGATTCCTACAGAGCTGTTGGTCAGGTCGCCAGTCTATGCTGGAATCCTGAAGACGTGGGTTCTAACACCAGCAGAGGAATGCCTTAGCAACAGGGTAAATGAATTTTCCTGATGCAAAGGGCAAGCAGGCAAAAAGCAGAAGCTTCCTTCCTTCATGTCCCCTTTGTCAGGATGCCACCAGAAAGTGTGGCCGAGGTTAGAGTGGGTCCTTCCCTCACAGGTGGGCCCAGCTGCTTGGGTTTTAGCTTATTCTAGATGTAGTCAAGTTGACAACCAGGATGAGCCGTTGCAGCACGTTTACGTCATGTGAGTTTCAGGGAGTGGGCAGCAGGTTCAGAAAAGTCTTGTCTCGATGTCATTCAGCAAAGAGGAGAGGGTGACTGACTTCCCTACTTTGTGCATATAATATATATATATGTGTATATATATGTATATATATGTATGTATGTATGTATGTATGTATGTATGTGTTTTATATATAATGTTTAACTTAAATGTTAAATAAGAAGTGCCTATTTTAAAACAAGCAAATTAATCTGCCTAAATCAGTGGGAAAACTGAGACTTAATGATAATGTCACCTTATTCTCTAATCTCTCCCACTTGGCGGAGAACTCAGCAGTAGGGAAG
Organism: Acomys minous; assembly: GCF_964271855.1. Classification (NCBI taxonomy): domain Eukaryota; kingdom Metazoa; phylum Chordata; class Mammalia; order Rodentia; family Muridae; genus Acomys; species Acomys minous. Next base: position 46,164,478 of record NC_140491.1, read on the forward strand.
GTACCTCTGAGTTCAGGGCTGGACCTCCCTGTCTGAGGCCCAGAGGTGTCACCCTACTCAAACTTACTTCAACAGCTCATTAGCTGACTATGGCCACTATTGGATGGGCCTCTTCCAAGCTGTCAAGCCGAAACCCCTTCTTGTCAAACAGTCCCTCCTGAGCCAGTCCAACATGACAAGCAGAACATCATCACTGGGAAACTTGCTCAATGCTTGCTACCAGTTTCTGTACACACTAAAAACCAATTGCTTGCGGCTGGGACCAGGCCCAGTGCCACATCTGAGGAACATGGCGGCAGAAGCTGAAGGGGATGCCTGCTTCTCTTTGCTGAGGAGCGGCCTCGGGGCTCACCTTCTTGATCAAAGGGGAGTGACAAGAAGATGGAACAATGCATGTTATTTTGTTATTTTAGCTGACATATATATATATGATGAAAATAGTCACAAATGCTTTGAACTTAACTTCCCAGAAAAGCTACACATGGCTACACATGGACCAAAGCCCTAAACTTTGAGGCCTGAGAGAACAAGGCAAGGCATGTCAGCTGTCAGGTGAGAAGAAAATGACTTCTTCCCCATCTCTCTCTCTCTCTCTCTCTCTCTCTCTCTCTCTCTCGCATTAGTCTGTGTCCATGGATGCACATGGATCTATAATTTTATTTTTAAACCATTCAAATCCTATTTTACTGGAGGAGGTCAAAAGAGATTCTACAGCTTCCCAGATTTGGGTAGTAAAGAAAATTCTGTTTCACAACTGCACAAAACACTGTCATTGTTATTAAAAGATGGATTGGCGTTTCACTGAACCTGATAGAATCAATAACAGTGACCTCTCATGGTCACATGTTCCCAAATACTGTAAGCCTCCAGAGAGGTTTCCAGGAATGCATGGTTTTGGATCAATTCCTCTAGTGGAACGAAACAGAGAGGACGGAGGAGAGATACTTTTCTTTTTTCTTTTTATCCCTTGGAAGGGATCTGAAAATCAGAAGCAAAGCCTGGCCTTCCTCTTGCTGGCCACGGCCCCTGAGCCAGGGTTTCAACTTCTTTGTGCTGTTTGCTCAGTTACAATGAGGATTCAGCTCGTGATGCCCAGGACTGAGGATACGATGACCAATGGCGTGGAAGGAGCTGACCACAGCTGCCTCTGGGACCACAGGATAAGTCATAGGGGTGGTTTATCATAAGGGCGCAGCACAGGCATCCACAGTGCTCTACAGTGAGTTAGGCAGGGGAGACAAACATCACAAGAAGACACTTTAGCACAGGCTGACATCTTTGGGTGTCCCGGGGGCTGTGGACTTCCGTGGGAGTTCTCCTGTATTTCCCACCCAGGCGTGGGGCCCTCTGTAACACACAGAGAAAACATAGCTTCTGTGATCGCTTCATTTCTCAAATCCAGTGAAGCCTCCTATGCTACTATTTTCCTTATAAATCAAGTCATATAATTATTTGCAGGTTTGAATAAATCACACCCATGATTTTTTGCAGCTGAACCAGCTCATACCCTCCGCCACAGCTCTTGTGTTAATTTAGTGGATTTCTCGCTGGAATGCCACAACCATGTGAATACTAGACTTCCTCTGCATTTAGAACCACCTCCTTCCACGGCCCTCAGGAGACATCCTGGCTGAAGCAAAGGGATGTGAAACCCAAGACAGCCTCATTCCACCCTCAAAAAAAAAAAAAAGGATCCATTACCTGTGGCAGAAATACAAGTTGACCAGACAATTTGTCTGACAAGCTGTGAGACATTAAAAAAAAAAAAAAGTCAAAGTCAGGAGTCCCCACACACTGTGCTGAGAATCGTATGAGCTCCTAGGCACATCTTCCAGTTACAGAGTAATTTGCAATTCACGAAGCACATTTGCAACATTTGAATGAAATCATTAATAAAAATGAAAGGACACCTTCCACTTGGGCTTTTAGAAGAGCACACCCTCCTGATACTTTGATTCATTTCATCTTTCAAAGGCTGTACGTTGGCGCTAACTCCATCTTCAAATGAAAGAAACAAACAAACAAAATCAACCAAACAAACAAAAAACACAAAAATACAGCAGAGCTAAGTAATATACCTCAAAAGAGGAAACAAAGTTAGAATCCTGCATTTGTCAAATCTGTGCTCTTTTTTTGTCACACCATCCTGTTTAAACTTGACTCCAATAACCACTAAGGGTGACTAGAAGAGGCTCCACCAACGGTGACTTTTACAGGCCACACATGTAACTTTAGTACTCAGGAGCCTGGGACAAGAGGGTTATAAGTTCAATGTCAGCCTCGACTATACAGCAAATTCAAGGTTAGCCTGGATTAAGAAGTAAGACTGTCTAAAAAAACAAAAATAAGCAAGCTAGTAGTGATTTCTAGATAGTGTGTGCTGCTCTGTGGAAGGGATGTCTCAACAAAAAGCTCAGAGTGTGTCAAGCAATGTCCCTGTCCTTGAATTACTTGGGGAAGACTATCACGTAAGCCAGAGCTGCCCGGAAGGTCTTATATCTGCAGGCAAGGGTGTCAGAGAGGGCCTAGGCCTGCTGTGCTGCGTTAGCGAGTGTCAGATGGCTTGCTATCACTCCATTCCAAAGAGCAGAGAGCAATAAAAAATATTCCCTTTAACCCTGCCACACAGCTCCTCATGCTATCTGTTGATCATAAGTACCGCATAGTCTTTGGCCACACAATCAACCTCAGGTTGCTCAGACCCCATAGAGCAATGGTTCCTCAACCTTCCTAATGTCACAGTCCATGGTGTTGTGCTGACCCCCAACCACAAAATTAGTGAGTTACTACTCCATAACTGTAATTTTGCTACTGTTATTAACCACAATGTAAATGTCTGATATACAGGATATTTGGTATGTGATGCTCCCAAGGGGTCGTGACCCACAGACTGAGAACCACTGCCATAGAGGGTGTGCATCCACAACTCTACTCTCCTGCACATGCTGGATCCAACACACATGTCAGGCGAGCCCTGACACTCCCATCTCGGAAAGGTAGTACCAGTCCCCCATCTCTGCTGTTGCTGCTGAGCCTGCCCTAGCCATGGGTCTCTGACCCACTGCAACAGCCTCCTAGTTAGCCGCTGTTTCTGTGCTGGGGACAATTCACCCCCAAAGCACCCCAGGGCAATCTTACTGCTTTGCACTTCATTCAATGAAATCTAAACCCTGAATGCACAGCACACGCTCTCTTGTATCTCTGCTTGCTTTTCTGACTCCACCCACTTGGACTTGGTCCCCCTCCACAGCCTGTCCCTCCCCGCCCCCAATTCCCAACCTAGGGTTTCTCAGAATGTGGAGCCTGGCACAGAAACATCGCCAATACCAGTGCATCCATGACAAACACAGACTCTTTGGTCACATCTCTGGAATCAGATCTTCCATGGTCAGGGCCCTAAGGGATGTAGGATGAGCTGATTTGTGTGACCACACTTATTCTAAGCACATCCCTTACTCGGGGCCCCTTGGCATTACGGTCGCTTACATTTGCAATGACTGCTCAACTCTCCTGAGTCACCTCTGGTGTGGGAAGCATTTGCCTGCGTTCTGCTTATCTCCTGCCCTTTCTCACTCAGTGAATTTGCAAACTAGGTAGAAAGACGGCATCAGTTTTCAAAACAGGTCCTTTCCACACACCATTGAGTACACGCATGGGTAGAGAACGCATCGGCTTCTACCAGCCACACATGGGAAGCTTGTTCCACACCACAGATAAGGAACATGAGGGGCTAAGTTTGGTTGCCGAAGTCAAGGCATTAGGATCTCCAGGACCTGCTGCCTTAGTTAAGGCTTCTATTGCTGGGGAAAGACACCTTATAATTTCGGCTGGCTTTCACTGTCGAGGCATGGTGGGAGGTGGGAGGCATGGGAGCACGCAAGCAGACATGAAGCTGGAGATGTGGCTGAGTGCTCTTCATCTGGATGGGCAGGCAGCCAGGAGAGAGACAGACATTGGGCCTGGCTTGAGCATCTGAAACCTTAAAGCCCTCCCCCAGTGACATACTTCCTCCTACAAGGCCACACCTACCTCCAACAAGGCCACACCTACCTCCAACAAGGCCACACCTACCTCCAACAAGGCCATGCCTCCTAACAGTGCCAATCCCTATGAGCCTGTGGGGGCCATTTTCACTCAAACCACCACAGTTGCCATGAGTTGCCTGTCACACCTCCTAGAAAAGCTGCTTTGAACAGCACGACACTGTCTACCCAGACCCAAGGCGGTATCATAAAATGAGACTTATAAAGACACTTTGTCATCACTGGCTGGGCCCCAGACCTGGAATGTGCGTGTGACAGACATCTGCAGGTGACAGGCCACCTGTGCCCATCTATTAGTGCATGGGAGTTGAGTGGCTGGCCGTGGCATCTTTATTTGGTAGGAAGCACAGTTTGTGTTTAAGCTTTTGGAAATGCAGAAGGAAACAGGGGAAAGGTATGAAATGGTACTGAATAGCTGCCTGGCCTTGGCCTTGGCATTCAGATGACCTAGGAGGGCAGCATAAAAAAGTTTTGAACACTTTTCTGCTTTGATCACACTGTGATGTGTAACTTTGGCTGATTTTTCCCATTTCTAACATTCCTCCTCATCCTGCACTTTTTCAACTACAATTTTTTTTTCTTTCTTAACTTTAAAAGCATCGACCCTTTTCAGAAAGAAAAAAAAATGCCTAAACTGAAGTCTTTCTGAGAAAGAATTACTTAAGAAGCAAGAATTATGCTCTGGGAACTTGCCATATCCAGCGTCGTCGCAGACTGTGGGGCGGGCGTAATCTTAATTCCCGGTATAGACTTTGCTTTGGTTGTTTGAAGTCCACACTTGCATTCTGCGCTAATGGCTTGAAACCCGAGCCGCCAGTGACTGCTGAGCTTTTGTTCCCACACTCAAGGGTTTCAAATTCAGAACAGCTGGACCCAAATTGCCTCTGCATATTCTTCCGTCTGCATTATCTTCATTTCTCTCTGGAACCAACTGACTTTTCTTTTTCTACAATTGAATATAAGTCAACAAAAACTAATAATAATTAGTGGTGCCGTCGGGGACTAAAATTTAACACGACGCTTTTGTCTGACTGTGACTCAGTGCATCTCACAAAAGGGAAGCCAGGCACTGAAAGCTGTGATTGCACGGGTTTTACGGCCCACTTTTCCTGAGTCATTTCAGAGGCCCTGAAACATCTTACGAAGCATATGTAGAAAAAAGATCACATACACAATCGGCTAATAAAAATTAACTTTTCAAGACACTATGCAACTTGACCAAGAAAAGAAAAGACACAAACTGTCCACCTTGAGGCTTCACTTAGACTGCTGACGTGCCATGTTGAGTGGCTCAGTGAACACAGGGACCACTTCGACCTACAGTTCCCCTTACGTCACATTCCGTTTGTATGCTCAGGAGCGTTATCTCCTTCTGGTCATTGTGCCTCAGGCTCCAGCAGTGAGTGTAGTCCTCAGCCAGTGTGTTAACCTGAAATGAACTCGGGCATCTTGAGATGTGGCTCTAGTATCTCTAAGGATCCTGGTGTTCCCTGGCTGTCCCTGCCAGTTGGCTAAAGTCTTAGACAATTCAAGTTGCAACACGTAAAACTGCAGCATGTACAGTTCTGTTTGGGATGCCTGTAACTGTGACTATTGACAGTGACTACCGAAACTACATCGCTGGGTTCCTTCATTTGTGCTGAGCCTTCGGTCCTCCTCACTTGTACGAGACAGGCGTGACTCCTTCTGGTCTCAGCCCCAAACTTCCTTCAGCTGTATTTAGGGCTAACCTAGTCTCCTTGGCAACCCCTAGATCAACTTACATCACTTCACATCTGGGGGCATTTCCGCCTTCAATGACAGCTGTACCAGGTATCCTGGCTCTTCTAGTCTCCTTTGAATAGCAGCCTGCCTCAGTCTCCCCAACCTGTAAAGCTCATGTTTTCTTTTCATATTAATCCCAGTCCATCTGATTCCCCCTGGAGAATCTGTGTCATATCTGGGCTCTTAGTTGACTGGTTGCCTCTTCTTTTGATGCCTTTGCAATGACATACATCACCCAGAGAATGTGGTCCAGTGAAAGCAACGCAGCAAAGAACCTTTTAGTGTTTGGTTTGGTTTTCCCTTGGCTTTTAGATACAAGGTTTCTCTGTGTGGCCTTGGCTGTCCTGAACTTATTCTGTAGACCAGGCTGGCCTCAAATTCGCAGAGATCCACCTGCCTCTGCTTCCTCGAGTGCTGGGATTACAGGTGTGCACCACAGTGTCCCACGACAAAGGACTTTTTGAACAGTAGTCCCTGTCATGCGGCAATGAGAAGATGATGTCTCCCTTGTCTCCCTGGGTCTCACTGGAACTAGGTAATCACCTCCTCAACAGAAAAGGGCAGAACATAGGATGCTGTGTATGGGGGTGGGGGGGGAGAAATGTAATGCAGGTTACTTCTGTATATGAAGTTAAGCTGCAATTCCAACAAAAGTGTCTGAACATGAGTCTGAAGTCCATGGCTTGTAACAGAAAAAAAAAAAAAAAAGAAAGTTCTGAGTATGTTCTGGACAAAGCATATTCCAAGACAGATGTGGTTTTTCCAGGATCAGAAGTGATGAAGAAAAGAGGTCAAAGGCCCTGCATCAGCCTGACAGAAATCTTTGACGGATTGACTGTCACAGCCATTCAACAGGAACAAAGGAAAGAACTTCCTATGTCACCAAAGAGTAGTGAAAATATTTGGCCTTGAGACGTCACCAACTACTGTTGGAAAGTGCATTCTTTTGGCTTACAAACTCTTCCAACATCACCTGAGTTAAGAGAACACAATGTGAGAAAGAGTGCCCCCTAGAGGTCAGACAGATGGACTTCACACTTCGGAAATCAGATCACGATATCTAGTTAGATAAATATCTTTCAAACAAATATGGACCTACTTTTGTTTTTGTAAAAGTCATGGAGAACAAAGCCAAAGCAATTCTTTGAGGAAAACAGGTAGCATCCAAAAAATATATTTTAAGAAACTGAATAACTCATGTCCACTTTACAAAAGCAGCAACATGAGCCCAAGGCCAGAAGCAGAAAGAACATGAAAACTAGACCAGAAGTCAGTGAAGTTCACCACCACCACCACCCCCCACCGAAAAGTATTTAATTAAACCAAACATTGATTGTCAAGTCAGGCATGGTTGCACATGCCTTTAATCCCAGCAAAGGCAGGTCAATCTCTATGACTTCAAAGCTAGCCTGTTCTACACAGTGAGTTCCAGGATAGCCAGGGCTGTGTAGAGAGTGTCTCAAGCACTCCACCACTACCACAAAACAAAAAACGTTGATTGTTAAAGGAAATATGTCTACCTTACCTGAGACCTCACACTGACCTTGCAACTGCTAAGGAATGACCTTGTCTTTTTCTCCAGGAGGCTACCTAAAAGCCTCTCTCGTGACACCACACTGACCAGGCTGCTAGCCAGGCCTCTATCTTTCCCTCACTCTAGGCTGCTCAAGATCCTGACCACCACATGCTTCAGGGCCCTATACTGCGAGTGCCCAGGACTCTTCAAACCATGCCCAGCTCGTGTAGCCAGTCCCTGGTAGAAACCTGGTCAACCTAAACCCTCCTCTCTGTACCCTCTGAGCTAGGACCTTCTCTAGGCTGTGCCCGGCCTCTAAGAACCAACACCTGACTCCCTTTGGCTTGACCCCCTTTGCCCCCCCCCCCCATCTGCCCACGCCATCCAACTTGCTGTGCACTTTGGAAAGTCTCTCTAGCTGTCACACCATAAACCAGGTAAGAGACCTACTGTCCTTTGTTCCACAATCCCAGAACTCCCGTAAGCTCTCCTACCCACTCCCCTGCCTTGAGACTCAAGCCTTGCTTATACCAAAAGATACAGCCAAAAATCTAACTCCAGATGCCAAGATCCCATAACAAAGACACAAGCCATATGAAAAAAACAAGACAATGTGCCCTCCGCAGTGATCACCAATCTCTTGTAATTGTCCCAGGGTTAGGCTGCCTCCTTATGAGTTGTTGCTCGGAGAAACCTCAGAGACACCCCACACCAAACAAAAATATTCCTGCCGTTGGTCGCTCACTAGAACCAGGTGATAAGACCCCATTTCTGAAGATAGTATAAATTGGTTGCATAATAGAGAGAAATCAAATTGAACTGAAACTAAAAATGTCCTCTCCACTGGCTAGCTGACATCATTTCAAAAGGTGGCACATGGGGCTGCTGGGTAAGAAAATGCAGTAATAATATTATCCAGTTGTAAATTTTATGTACTAGTAGGCCAACCTGACAGAGAAGCTGTGTTCCCTTGGGCTCTAATGATATTACTGTTCTAGGGGTAGCCAACCACTCTCTGACTGGATTTGAGGTCTGCCACAGAAGGGAATACATTCATGATACCATAAAAATCCATGACAGGGAAGGCCATGGGCCTTGGGAGAACTGAATACTAGTTTTCAGCTCAATTGACATAGTATCAAACTGCCTTCTAAATATTTATGTTTGATGCCTATAGGCAAATGTTATTCTTTGCGTTAATCAAAGAATCCTGTTTTTCTAACGAAAAGTGGTCAGTGCAGAGCCTCTCCGCTATACAAGAGGCTAGGTGTTAGAAGTGCTGAGTGTTTAGCACTCCATAAGATGTTACATCATTTTCTCTAAGCACCGAGTAACATCAAGGAATAGAGAAAGGATGTAAGGGGAGGGACACAGCCACAACCATCACACACTCACAGCAGTTCTGGATGGATGCTCCTACTCTGTTTGCATTAGAATAGTCCTATAAACAGTCAGGCTTGATCTTGATAGGAGTCCTTCTCTATCTGCTGAGATGTTTGCTACTGAGTGACTCAGGCAGGTAGGAAGGACCACTGTCCTTCCTTGTGTCCTTGCCAGGGATGCAGCCACAATCCAATGGACAATGCTGATTCAAGGGTCACACAGCTGGCCCTTGTTAAATTAAATGGGTCAAAAAAAATTATGAATTTAGGATGGGACTAAATTGTGAAGAAGAAGAGTGGTTGTCCAGACCAACATATAAGTTTTCTCAAGGGGTCATTTCCCAACCCTTTCGAGGAGACAAAACACATTCCAAGAGAACTGCAGAGAAACAGGAATGCCAGAACCTTCATTAGACACATAGACGCAGCATTATATAGAAAGGCCCTTACTAGGACGGAACTAATCACTAAATAAAACAAGCAGAGAGCTTCTCATTGTCAGAGAAAGGAGATGGCTAGACAAAATGCTGTGGTTTGCATCGGAGCAAGAGAATTTAGTATGGACTCCTGCTTGTTTTAATATAAAGCAGACGAACTCCAAAGTGAATATAGCTCTGTGGGGGCGGGGTTAGTACGTGTGCAGATATTTTCTAGTCCTGTGCACTGAGAACGCTGACTATTAGAAAAGCTGTGTGGCAATTAAGATCCAGACTCCCGATGTAAAGCTGTTCTCCAGCCAGAGGAAGCAAAGCCCCTCATGCTAGATGGGGAAAGGGTGATCTCTAGGATGAAGGATTAAAAAAAAAAATAGAAGAGGGATGTGGAAAGTCTTCCTGTGACTGAGACGAAATAAGCTCAAAGGGGACAGGAGTATTTGGGGTGAAAGGGGGGGAACGGATAAGTCGAAAGCATGTAGGAGGCAACATGAAAGTCTTCCCAGTATTTAGCACTTAAACAATTTGAGCAACAAATTAAATACAATTGCATTGCATTAGACCCCCACATCAAGTCTCCCTAAATCATTCCTGACTTAAAGGAACAGGCATGAAGGGAAGCATTGTCTAAGCAGAGGACCTATGATCCAGAAATGTAGAAGGGTTGAAGACAAACATGGCCGTCCTTAGAACCTTGCATAATGACCTTTCCAGCATGGGCCTACTGACACTGGACATGGCCAGTAAGAGCTTGAAACAAAAGCAAGCTATTTTCTTCACTTCGAGTTCCTGCTCTCAAAGACTTATCAGTCATGGAATAGTTTTAATTATGCCCACAACCTCTTTGAAGTTCCTTACCCCGTAAGCAAGTAAGACTGACTCCCTATCTCCGGCACGCTGGCATGGAGGATAGACCCAGTGGCTCCAGTGAACAGAGAACAGGAAGTCATGAAACAGCACAGAAGTCAGCCATGTCATCCAGGTGGACCAACCTTGAAAGCAGTGACAACGCTGCTCTGGGGTGATAAAGGAGGCAGGTGCCCTCTGGGGAGGTCCAGCATCCACAGCCATTGTCTGTTCATGAACAAGCTCCAGACAAACCCATCACTGGAATATTCTGACATCTTCAACATTGCCAAGGCCATGAAAGAGAAAGACAGGCTGGAAGCTCACAGGCAGAAGATTAGGAGGACCAGATTCCCCCAGTTTTCTCAGCATCACCAGAGTTCCCGGGACATGGATATATAGGTGTTTTGCCTGCATGTCTGGGCACCAGGTGCATGCCTGGAGGTTTTGGAGGCCAGAAGAGGTTGTCTGATCCCTGGAACTGGAATTAGAGATGGTTATGAGTCACCGTGTGGGCGCTGGGAATCAAACCCAGCTCCTCTGCAAGTGCTCTTAACCACTGAGCCCTTTCTCACAGGACATTTTAAAAATAGAAACAGACATGCTGGGCGGTGGTGGCACACGCCTTTAATCCCAGCACTCGGGAGGCAGAGGCAGGCGGATCGCTGCGAGTTCGAGGCCAGCCTGGTCTACAAAGCAAGTGCAGGACAACCAAGGCTACACAGAGAAAACCTGCCTCAAAATACAAAAAAAAAAAAAAAAATAGAAATAGACAAAATTAACCAGGATAAGCTTGCCACTCTGCCAAAGAGGCTTGATAGCAAAGTGCAGGGTGGAATCCTGGGTGGGATTCAGTGGAGAAACAGGTTATATGAATAAAGCCTGTGGTGCCTCTAATACTGTTGAACCAATATTAACATGTCTTTCCCCCTTAAACAAGGAAGCAAATAAGACAGGGTCCTGCTTTGTGGCCCAGGCTGGCCTTGAACTTAAGACCTTTTGGCCTCAGTCCTTCAAGGGCTGAGATATGAGGGGTGTGCCACCAACCTGGCTTGGTACCAGCGTCTTAATTTGCAATGTCTGTGAGGCAGCTGAGGGTTCACATGAGGAGGATATGATGATAGTGGCCGCTTCTACATTTACCTCTCTGTATCTGTGGGGCTGTCTGTCTGTCTGTCCCCAGTCTGTCTGAATGTACGTAATAAAGTCCGGTAAACTGCAAGCTCTTGTATCAGTGAGTGTTGGATGGGTGGCAGGACTGTGAATTAAGTCTTTTTTCTTTCTTTCTTTCTTTCTTTGTGCCTTATTTAAATGTCTCAAGATACATTAATGTTAATGAACAAAACACATGCATTTATTTTATTCAGCCTTGATGTTAAAAATGATGCATAGCAGTAAAACATAAATATAAGGCTTGGTAAATAATTATAAACAAATGACTGAGAAACGGCCAAGTGGTTGAAATAATAGAAAGGATTTCCAGGACCAAGAAATGCCCCCATGGACTCTCTTCCTTTTTAAGAGAAACAAAGACTGAATACGATGAAGTGCTGCCCAGGACTCACTGGATCTATGATCTCCTTCGCATTGTCAATAAACAACACTCAACCAGAGTTGTTTTTGTTTTTGTTTTGTTTTGTTTTTTAAAGAACGCCTTCCCCTACCAACCTTCATTAGGATGAAAAAGTGTTCAAGCTATCTGAGAAAGAAGACAGAACGTGAGACTTAGGAACTTATAGCAATCTTCCAACGCAGACCCAGCGTGCTCCTTCTACAAGCTGCACTTTTACCTGCACACTTGACACAGAGCATTTCCATACCCACGATGCTCTGCACCTCAGTTTCACCACTGGACATGTCAGGCCATTGACCTCTGCCCTTCAGTTGGGTTGACACAGATCTGATATGCTTTGCAGCTGACTCAATCAGTGGTGATAAGACATAGGGAGGAAACGGATTGCTGTTCAAAAATAGTAACTGCTACAGGGGCTGGAGAGATGGGCTCGCGGGCTAAGAGCACTGGCTGCTCTGCCAAAAGACCTGGGTTTGATTTCCAGAGCACCCACGGCAGCTCACAACCATCTGTAACTCCAGTGCCAGATGACCCAACACTCTCCTGTGGCCTTTGTGGGCACTTCACACATGTGCTGCACAGACATACTTGCATACACGTTTTTAAAAATTAATAACACAAAGTGCCAGGTTCTGTGTGGCTTGTTCCTGGAAACCTGGGGTGAAGAGGAAATGAAGAAATGACGGACACCCAAGAACCCACAGGCAGGCACACACACATACAGAGAGAGAGAGAGAGAGAGAGAGAGAGAGAGAGAGAGAGAGAGAGAAGTGCATCGAGCGAGGTATGCTCGCTCTGGCAGAGGATATCTACCAGAGGAGCGTGTTTCCCACGTACAGCACAAGCTAGTCTCAGGCTGGGGTCTCTGCGGGGAAGCATCTCAGGCTCCAGTCATCCAGGAGAGGAAAGCTGTGGTTCAAAGTTCTTGCACGCACTGCTCTGTCGTTCACAAACACTAGGACGTGGACCGGAAGGGGGCTTTGCCAATTCTGACACTCACCCAGGAAAGGCCTCACCATTGCCGCGGGTCTGAGGCATTGGGCTCCTTGGCATTGCTGTGCTCGTGTCAATGGCACACACCCACTCAGGACTTCATCCACTCCCCACAAGAGAGGAAACTCCAAACTATGACAACAGGACACTCTTCACAATTGAGTGGAGAGTGGGGTCTGACTTTCACACAAACTCTGGTGCCCCATATTTGACCACGTTGCCTGGATGGGGAGGCCTGGTGGCACTCAGAGGAAGGATAGCAGGCTACCAAGAAGAGACTTGATACCCTATGAGCATATACAGGGGGAGGAGGTCCTCCTCAGTCACAGTCATAGGGGAGGGGAGTAAGGGGAAAATGGAAGGGAGGGAAGAATGAGAGGATACAAGGGATGGGATAACCATTGAGATGTAATATGAATAAATTAATAAACTATATTTTAAAATTTTTTAGGCATCAGATCTGCAGACTGCACAAAGGAGAAGCTTGCTGGAGTCCCACCCTCTACCAATTAGGCAGATACAAGGTAGGGTGCTGATCTTGAGAAAAACCCTTCTAGATACGTCTCTACTTTCTAGAGGGTGTAGAAAAATTGCATCTTCAAGCCCCAAAGTCCTCCCCTTCCACCAGCTAAGCAAGGGACGATTCAACAAACCATGTGAAGACCCATGAGAGCTGACTGGGAATAAACTGACTGCACACAGAGGCAAATAAACTGAGACAAAGACTGCAGGACATAGGCAGGAAAACTGCGTGAGTCCTGCAGAGAAACACTGAGCTGTCAAGGTAAATACTGGCCTAACTTGTGTGACTCCATAGGGCCCATTCTGGTCTAAGAAGTTTGAACACCAGCAGCTGCCCTCCAAACAGCAGAAATAGCTCCGAAAGACAATTTAGGTAATGACATGACACAGCAAGGAAGGACTACGAACTGCTCTGAAGGTTTTTCATTTTGATTGTGGCCTGTAATTGTTATATTTTTAACCTACAATTTTATATTTTCTTTCTTTTTTTTTTTTTTAGTTTTCTCTTTCTTGATTACATTTTATGATTGTTCTATCTTTTTCTACAGCCATTGCATTCAATTATTTACTTATCTCAATTGATGAACTTTCCCAATGATTACAACTTTATGTCCTATTTCCATTCCATCTTGCCATGCATGCATGCATGCATGCACCACCTGCAGAGGTCAGAAGAGGGTGTCAGACTGCCTGGATGGAGTAACAGACAGTTGTAAGCCTCCTCGTGGGTGCTGAGAATTAAACCAGGTCCTCAAGAAGAGCGACCAGTGCTCTTAACTGCTGAGCCATCTCTCCAGCCCTCCTGCCATCTTTTTTACTTCTCAATTACAACTGACTTCTGCTTTAATAAGACTTCCTAGACTCCATTTATTCTAATAGTATCCTATCTCTTTTTTTTTTCTTAACTTATTAAGGCTACAGTGGACCTCATGTATATTAGTACCGAGTCATTCCTGTTACTGCTGGCCACTTCTCTCCCCTAAACACTGTATTCACTGTGTGAATGAATTCCTTAGGCCACGCTGCTTTGTGGTCTACACTTAATGTGCGTTATGCTTTTGATGCTAATTTTAGCTATCCAAATGGTAGAAAGTAAAGATTGTAAGATATGTGTTTAAAATAACAATAATTTTTAAATTTCTGATAATTCCTAGGAATGCTTTTTGAAATTTAAAAAAAATAAAAGAACCAGTAAATATTGCTCAATAATAACTCTACATTTTTATGATCTCAAATCTGCAATGAGAAGATGCTGACTAATTGGGTTAAAACACAAGATCCAGTCATCTGTTGTTGCAAAGGCCATACCTTACTACCTTACTAACAAATGTTCTCTCAGATGGGAAGCAAAGGGAGGGAGTGCACTACACCAAGCAAGTGGAAGCCGGAGACACAGAGGACCAGCCATCCTTACTTTCAACAAAGCAAACTTCAAGCCAGGAGTATCAAAAGAGGCAAAAGAGGTCACTACAGTCACTACATATTAATAAGAAGGACACTCTACCAAGATACAAAATATAAATTAGTGTATGACCAAATTTCATGAAACAGATACTACTGAATATAAAGGTCCAAATATAGTATTTGTGGGAGATTTCAATACCCTACTCTTATCAGTAGATTGTTCTGGACTTCCAAAAGAAGAGATCAAAAAAGAAACTCAGATTTAAGCTAAATCGTAGGTCAAGTTGACTTGACAGATGTCTACAGAATCTTCTACCCAACCTCTCCAGGACACACACTTTCTTCAGCAACCCATAGAACTGTCTCTAATGTAGGCTACATTCTGGACCACAAGTCAGTTCTTAACAGAATGAAAGAACTGAAATAATCCCTTATCCTTCATCTGATCATAATGGAATAGAAATAGATGCTGTGAACAAGGGCTTGTTAGAAATGTGCGAGTGAATGTAACTTGAACAAAACTCTTGAAAGATGAGACACAAGAAAATAAACATAAAAACTCTTAGAATCATATGGCGATAAAAATATAACTTACTGCAGTCTTTGAGAGACTAAAAAGATAGCTCTAAAACAAAGCTTCATAGCTAGAGTGCCCACACCAAAAAATAAAGATCGGAGAAGCCTCAAACAAGCAGCTCAAGAAAAAGGAAAGCCAAAAATACCAATGAAAATAAATTAATTTTTTAAAAAATCAATGAAGAAATTAATTTTAAAAGATAGACTAAAGAAATAAAACAATGAACTAATGAGACACAAAGTTGGTTCCTTGAAAAGGTACCCCTTAGTCAAGCCAGCTAAAAGGACAGAGAAACTCAAATTAGTTAAGAAAATTAGACATGAAAAGAGAAAGATTACAACAGACATGAATGATAGCAGGGTACCATTATGGAAAACTTAACCTATATTTTCACATAGGTAAAATTTTCAGACTAAATGGGTAAATTTCTAGCCACATATGACCTAATAAAAATTAAATCAAGGAGATATAAACATATAAGCAATGAGATTGAAGAAGCAATAAAGAGTCTCCCCAGTTAGGAAATGGCTATGGACCAGAAGGACTTACTGCTGAATTGAATTCTCAATAAAATACTTGTACAAAGAATTCAATGACACATTTAAGAAGTAAAACAATACAACCAAAGTGGCTTCGGCTCAAGGATGGCTCAACAAATTCTAATCAATAAATGCAACGCAGTACATGAATAAACCCAAGGACATAAACATAATTGTCAGTAGACACAAATAAGCTCTTTGACAACGTTCAATATCCCTTATTGACCGAAGAAACTAGGAATATAGAAAAATATCTCAGCAAAATAAAGCTTCTATTTGGCAAACTATAACCAGTGTTACACTAGAGAAGGGAAATGAAAATATTTCTTCTGAAATTATGAATAAGATGCTCTCTCCATTCCTGTTTAATATGGGTTCTTGATATCTTAACAAGAGAAACAAGACAAGGGGGAGGAGACAGGAGGGTGATACAAGAGTTGAAGAAATCCAATTTCCCTTCATGTATATGATATTACCCTATACTTTAAAAACCCTGAAGTCTCTATCAGAAATTCATAGATCTGACACCATTGGCAAAAGAGTAAGGTACAGAATCTATACTGAAAAACAAATGGTTTTTCTATATACCCACAACAACCATGCTGAGAAAGAAGTCAGGAAAAGAATCCCTTTCAGAGGAGCCTCAAAAATGACATGGGCATAAACCCAACAAAGAAGTTAAAGAAAGAAATAGAACATGGAGGCACACAGACCCGCCCTGAAATGGCTGCATTAGCACTGCAGAAATGCCATGCTACCAAAAGCAGGTTGTGCATTCATGGCAGTGCTGTCTCCATTAAAAAACTCTAATGACATTTGTCACCACAACAGGGGGTGGCAGGGAGGGCTATGCATATCTTTGTTAAGCACAAAGCCTCCAATAACCAAAGCAATCCTGAGCAAAGAAGACCATTATTGTTGGCATCACAACCCCCAGTTCTATTCTGGAGTCCCCTGATTGGATTGCGGGCCTGCTCTCCAGGAAGGAAGCCATGTCTAGTCAAAAGATCAGAGAAGCTTCTCTTTGCAGCGAAAGGTGAGGACCGGGGAGACTTAAGCTGCTCAAAGTGCTTGGAATCAGTGACAGTGAGATGCTCATTCCTCAGGAGGAATGTATATCCCCACCTCCTTCTCAGAAGAGAGAAAAGCAATGGGTGTAAAGGTCAGAAGATAAAGAGAAGGGCTAGAATGCTATCCTCAGGGCAGGACTCTGCTACTGTAAAACATCATCTCAAAGCAGCTAAGATTGCCCGCACTACATCTGAACCAGACTAGGCCTGCTGATAGCCAGGCAGGCGTTAAGTAAGGACAGGGTGAGGCAAAAACCAAAGGTTAAGTCAGTCTGAAGAAGGTGGGAGAAGGTGGCTGCCA
This sequence comes from Acomys minous, assembly GCF_964271855.1. Taxonomy (NCBI): domain Eukaryota; kingdom Metazoa; phylum Chordata; class Mammalia; order Rodentia; family Muridae; genus Acomys; species Acomys minous. The sequence goes on from NC_140491.1 coordinate 46,181,442, forward strand.
CACAAAGCACATGGCACTAGAAAGTGTTCACGACTAAGAACGCCTTGTGGGCAGACGCTCAGTCACCACTGCCACCACAGATGGATGGGAGGTGACCGGCATTCATCTCTCCAGTATGACATGTGTGAATAGAAACGGGGTTCCTCTTCCGAAGACATAAGTGACTAGGACGAGCTCCATTTCTCTGAGTTGGTATTATCAGAGGAAAATCTGCACAGGTTGCTTTTGAGCGTCCAGGCTGACCCCTCCTTCTGAAACAAGAAGCAGAGACAGAGGACGAACACAAAGCTGAGCCATAGGGCTGCAGGCCCACCTGCAGCCTTCCCTGTGTTTGTAAGGGTTGACGGGTGTGTAGCTGCACGCAGGCTTACAGCTGCTTTCTTGCTAATGTGAGACAAGAGATCTAACGGAACTGAGACAAGAAGGCCCATCTGGTCCTTGTCAGAAGCACGCTGACTCTTAGCCCACAACGTTTTTTCACTGCTCACAATTTTAAAGCCCACAAATAATAATCCCACTTGTTTTTATGCTTATTGGTATTATATACCAGAACTGTCAATGGTAAGTTTCCTACCTTATAAAATGACAGTAAAATAATAAAAGGGTGAAAAATAAAATTTGCCCATTCAACTTGTGAACTAATTTCCAGGGGGAAAAAATTCCAGAAAAACTGATGCAGAGTGTTCACAAACAGTGGGCATATGATGACTCTAAAAATGAAAGAAACAAAGAAACAAAGAAACAAAGAAAGAGGAAAAAAAAGAAAAGTGAGGATGCTTTGCAAAAGCCTTGTTTTCAAAGTCTATTTAGGAAATATTTTATGCTTTGACTTATATTTATATTTATATACCATATAAAATGACGGTTGTCATAGACTGAGTGTACATGATGAGCACTTGTTTTGATGTGGCACACATTGTTAGGAGCAGCAGTTTTCCACGCACTTTGTCCATTTCACAGAGGAAGAAGCTGAGGATGCTGAAGGCAGGTAATGCTGTGGCTCTGTACCTTCAACTGGAGCTCAGTCCCCGTTGTGAAGTATTAAAGGGTCTGGTTTGGTGGGACTTTGGTGAATTGATTAAGATTTAAAATGGTTAAATCCTGGTGGCTTTAGGAAACTAGGAGAGAGGGGAGGGGGCCAGTGGCAAATGCCTCGCCATAGGCTCATATATTTGAATATGGGGGCTCCAGCTCGTGGAACTGTTTGGGGAGAGCTAGGAGATATGGACCTGTTGGAGGAAGTGTGTCTCTGGGGAAAGACTTTGAGGTTTCCAAAGCCCCAGTCTCTCCAATCCCCTCCCCCCAATTCTTACCCTGCTTGGTGCTTGAGGATCAAATATAAGCTCTCAGCCACAGCTCCAGTGTGATGCCTGCCTGCTGCCATGTTCCTCACCATGATGGTCATGGGCACCAACTCTCCAGAACTGTAAGTCCCTAATAAACTCTTTCTTCTATACATTGCCTTGGTAAGGGTGCCCTCTCGCAGCAATAGAAAAGTAACAGACCAGAATAATACACGCACATGCACGCGCACACCCCATGCCTCTGGCTCCATCAGCAAGATGGGAGTCTATCATCAAGAAAGTCCCTTACCTGAGACCTGTTTGTTCTTTATGTTGGGTCCAGTCTGGAGAGCTATGTGATGAGCAGAAAGAACGCAGGCTAACGCACACACTTATCCCACAGAGGGTTAGGACAAGGAAGACCCTCCCTCTTCAGCTTTAGGGCTACATGCTTCACAGTGAGTACCCTCACCCACCAACGTGTGACATGAGGACTTGAAACTGGAAAATGGAGAAACACAAAGAGTGAGGGAGGCTGATCCTTGACTGGGTATCAACCCTCGGCAGACCCCAGAGCTGAAGTCTCACACAAACCACCCCAGCACACACACACACTTCTCCCCAAGACTCCTCTCATCCATGGAAGATTTCTCCCTGCCCCAGTGTTTTTAATCCAGACAATCCCTCTTAATATCACATACAATTGTTGACTCATAAGGGTCCTGCATAATTAGATGCAGCGTCAGATTGGAAACCCGCTCTTGCATCCTCTACAATAATAACACTGGTAATTCTTGAGTTGCTTTGTTTTCAACATGTCTAACGATCTCATCAATATCAGAAACGACCCATGGTCTACTCGGACGAGGACAGGATTAAAATTGATATACAAGGAAGAGGGTGGTATGCCACGAGGTCATCTGATCATGCAGCCAAGATGCTGAACATGACCCTTTGACCTCTATTTTCATGCTTTGACCTTGAAATGCCACGGCCAAATATATTGGAAGCAGACACCATGTACAGAGCATGTCAAGGGCCTTTTCACCCCATTTACTTGTCAGTATCCTGGGAAACAGAGCGTAAACATGAAGTCAACAGGACAAGAAAATAAACCCTAAGCAATTAATTATTCTAAGAAGTTCTGGGTAGGTCCAAAGAATGAGGAATAACAAGGGCAGGGCAGGGTGGATAAACATGGCTTTCTGTGGGTTTTATTCTTCCAGATTTCTTCTCCAAGCAAAGTCCAAGTGCAACCTAATATTTAAAGTACAGAGCTGTTCCACAAAGCCATAATATTGGAGGTATGTCACCAGGCTGCCAGAGGAATCTGCTGGCCAAACTGGTACCTGAAAAATTTTTCCTCCTTGACCCAGAGTGGATATGGGTCACCAACGTGTGATGCATGTTGGTAGGAAGGCTGCACCCATGAAACATGGGGGTGGCATTAAAAATGCCACTTTGTACACTTCCTTTGGCATTGCAGCACCTCACAATTCCAAGGTTTGGGATCCCGCTTTGCCTTTTTCCTTCACAGTGGCATGTAAACAAGGGAACTTTTTTCTCCCCCAAATTTATAGTCTGATGAGAAATGTGTATTTCTAGTAGGAAAAAAAATTATCTCAAAAGACATTGGGAATTGTAAATAAGTTCTAAGAGACAGTAGTGATAGCCTAACTTTCTGAAAAGGAAAAGTCACAATGACATTTTGATGGGCATCAAAATCATGGGAACGTGTGTCTCCCTGCCTCAGTTCACAGAAGGCTTCCTTCGTGAATCTGTTTATATTTGAGTGACACTGTAGTCATCCCAAGCATTTGAAGTGAAGTAGACCATCAAAGGGTTTATAAGTTGATTCAAACCAAAAGGCCAGAGTACCACAGTCTGATGCCTGCATTTTAGAAAAAGAAAAAATAGAGCAGTATACGTTGGTGTTAACTTACCATTCGGATTCTCTCCTTGGTTTGCCACTTAAATTCATTGGATTTTTTTTCTCTTGAACATGTTTATTGCGCATAACCCTGGTTCCTGGATATTGCTCTGGATGCTGAGAGCACAAGGCTGGGAGAAGAGAACAAGGTCTGCAGGAATCTTTGGGTCAAGGACATCCTGGGATAGGCCGTGCATGTTCGGTCCACCCCATAGCTTGATAAACCCTAATGGGAGAGCCCATCTTGGGCACTGAGAGGACTTCCCAGAACCTGTCACAATTTCAAAATGAAATTCTGAATAGGACTTGGGGGACCCCATGGGACACCAAGAGAAATGCAGGTGAAGGCTCACACATAAGACAGCCTGTGTCAACCAGCCTAGCCAGGATCCTATGCTCAGCACACCCAGAGGCTCAACAGAACCTGTGCATTGTTCACAACTGTGGAAGTCCAAGGCCAAGTGTCAGTTGACTGAATCACTGGTGATGGTTCATGCTCTGTCTTCCATGTGATCACCTCTGTCTTCTTACACAGAAGACAGCAATCTCTGATACTAACTTCTCTTACAAAGGCTCTGATCCCTATCCTGGGACTTGTTACCCTCATGACCTCTCATAACCCACCACAGTGAGAGTTAGGGCTTAAACATGAGGCCTTCAGGAGAGGGACACAGTACAGTGGACATGGGCACAATGGACAACAGCCTCAATATTCAGGTGTCTAAAACTCCTGCCTCTGGGTGATAGAGGGAGCAGATCCTGATGATAAAACCACACCCCTTCCAACACCACCAGCCAACACTGAATTCCTATCTTCTTTCCCAGTGCACCCTGGGAAGTCTTATGACCAAGCAAGACATTTCCTGCATACTGCAAAATATTAAGTTCTGACCCTCCCAGGTTTCAGTGCTTCAGGCTGTGATGCGCCCAGTATGTACACCTGGATCCAACACTTGCCTTCAAATAAAGCCTTGTTCTAGACATGTTAAATCCCATGCTGTGGAAGGAGCATGGGAAAAGAGCAAGGAAGACAAAGGGTGGCTCTCAGAAACAGTTGGCTCTTCTCATGTCTCTCCCGCCCCTCTTGAAGATGACAACAGCTGGATACATTTGCTCATGCAACTCCTGAGAAAGTGCTTTGAAATTTGGCATGTCGTGGTGGTGGAGGGGAGGGAGGTATCTGAAATGGAAGGACTTGAAGTTTCAGACTAAGTGAATAAATGGCCTCATTTTGTAAAATCAGACGCAACTGGTCTCAGGCCCAACCTTAAAGGACGCTGCTCAAACAGTATCTAGACACGCGGAGTCCTGGGCTTGTGTTTCGGCCTTCAATAATGCAACTGACCAAATCCCAGCTGAAACGGGGAGTCCTAGCCTGCACCTCCCCGGCAGCAAGAGGAAACAGTTTGAAGGTAGCGCTGAAAGATCATGTGTGAGTATGTGCAACTGGCTTCCCTTTGTCAGACACAGAAAACGCAGGAGACGTTTGTGCATATACCTTGTGTGATGCCACAGCTGTTGTCCCGAAAAGAGCCTGAACATAGGCTTGGGGGCACCACACAATGCTGAGGGCACACCATTTCCAGTTCCAGGCAAGCAGATGTGTTCAATGTTCCACTTATTTTCTGAATGGGAGGTCATCCTTCTTCTGTGAGTGCAGGCTCTGAAAGATATCACACATCTGCCAGCATCCTCACCTCACTGAAAGGAAGCCATAGATAGAGAGGAAAACACAAGGACATTGTTCTACTTATTTGTTTGTTGGTTGGTTTTTGTTTTTGCAGTTATTCAGAGAAAACAGGTCAACTCCAGTTCTAGCAAGTTCAATCGAAGCACACAAGCCACTGTTATGATCCATTCACTACGCCGTGTGTGTCCACCCATTCACTTAACACAGAGTGCTTTAGTCAGATGCAAACTTCTCTGCGTGACCACCACACGTTCCAGAACTGATCCTTGCCCATTCAGCCTTCTCTGGCCCAGCTTTCATTTGCTCCAACCCTCACACCCTTCACAGTTTCTCATCAGAAAATACGGAGCCTCTTCTTCAGCCTCCAGTTCATCTGGGGCTCCAGACAGAGAACACATTTCCTGTCACCTTCTCAGGCATCTGCTCCCATCCCCATCTTGGACCCCAACTGCTCTCAATCCACGGATCCTGCAAGAGTCTCATTACTGACATTTCTAGATCATTCTGCCAGAAGGTGTCTGGCACCAAGGTGACATTCAGTCGTGTTGAAACATGTTTCCATGAAACCGTGTTTGCTTTTCTTAACCTGGCTATCACACAAATAATTGAGAGTCTTATATTTGTTTATAAGGCATTACAATACAGTCTTGAGCAGTTTAAGTCTGTTCTTAACCCTCTATGTCATTCTGACTCCAAAATTACCAAAATCCCCCATTACTTGCTTTTTAGTTCTTTCTTTGCTCCAGCTGAATCCTTACCGTTCCTGTCCCTCTGCCTGTGCCTGAATCCCCCTACTTCCTCTTCTAACTCTTCCTCCTCTACCTAGCAGGAAGTCCAGCCCTATTCTCTGCCCTGCTCAGCCATTGGCTATAAGCTAAGCTACTTTATTGGCATACCGGGGACAGGAAGGGAGCAGTGTTTATATAACATTGAGACAAGAGATTCTCAGAACAAGGCTTGCAACCAGATATGGGAGGTACAGACATCAGCCTTTGAATTACACAATAACCTTATGCCCACACAGTCATTTTCATTTGCATCAGTTGAGATGACCATGGTTCTTGCTACCTACACTTGTTAGCATGATGCCTTACATTGATTTTGGCCACCCTGGGATTCCTTGGGTAATTTCCACTTGGTTGTGATGTGTTATCCTTTTAATAGCCAGTTCCCTTCAGTCTGCTAATATTCTGTGGAGGCATACTCAGAGGGATAGTCTTGTAGTGCATTTGGATCTTGTATATCTGTATAATGCTGGCCTCATAAAATGGGTTGTGAAATGTTCGGTCCTCTTCAACTTTTGAAAGCCTTGAGAATGATGAGTGTTGGTTTTTAATAAATAACCCACAGACAGTCATCAGGTGAGCTATATGCTCTAGGCCTGTCTTCACTGAATGATTTCAACTTCTTTGCACACTGATCAAACAGTCAGTTGTCTGTCTCTTGGAGTTTTGTATTCCTTCTTGGCTATCTGATTTGTTGGCATATAATACATTGTAATCCATTTTTTTTTATTTCTGTGGTCCTGGTTAAGGTATTTCTATATTTATAATTTTACTTGATTTTTATATTTTTCTTAATTAGTATATTAAAAACTTATCAACTTTATCAATAATTTCATATATTCTATTCTATTTAGCTCTGTTATTGTCCTACCTTGTTGCTTTAGCTATAGATTGCTATTCATGTTTAGTTACCTAGGATATAGAGTTAGATTGTTGGTTTGATGTCTGTCTTCTATATTACTCTAAATATATTAGTTATTAATTTCCCTGTGACCACTGTCTTCCCTGAATTCATGATTCTTGTGTGTTGTGGTTTATTTTCACTCATTTACAGCATTACTTAATTTCTCCTTTGATGTATGACTTACTTTAAAGTATTTTGTTTAATTTCTACATATGTATGAATTTCTCAGTTATCCTTCTGTCATTGTTTTCTAATGCCATTCCTTCATAGACAGGTGATATTTTGTATAATTTCAACCCCGTGGTTTATTAAGACTTACTCTGTGGCCTAACATAGACAAGGTTCATCCTGCAAGGTCTGCTATGTGCTCACCAGGAGAATATGCACTCTGTTCTCAAACTGACTGGAGTGCTGTCCACACATGTTAATTCTGGTTGTCTATAGTGCTCTCCATGGCTTCTGCTCCCATGCTGACACTGGCCTATCAGCCCATGCATTGATGAAAGTGGAATGCTAAAGCCTCCTACTGTTAGAGAGCTTTGTTTCTCTGTTCAGTTATGTCACTTCTGTTCCTTATATTTTATGGTTCTGTTCTAGGCTCTTGTGTATTTATTATTATCATGCCTTCTTGATGAATTTATTCCTTTTATAGCTATATTGTTCTCATGTCTTATGGCCAATTTTGATTTACAGTCTACTGTCTGTCTGATACTTGTTGAATTAATATATCCTTATTCTTCAACATCTTTTATATTTAAAATGGGTCTTTTGTGGACAACATGTAGTTACATCGGTTTTAATACGTTCTATGAATTTCTGCTTGTTAAATGAACAGCTTAGTTCATCTAAATTGAAAGTACTTAGGGTTAGAAAGTATACTTATTTCTTTTGGTTGCTGTGATAAACACCATGACCAAAAGCAACTTGGAGAGAAAGGGTTTATGTCATTTTACAGCTTACAGTCTGCCGTGGAGGGGAGTTCACGGCAGAAACATGGAGGCAGGAACTGAAACCGGGACCACAGGGGAACACTGCTGACTGGCTTGCTCCTCCTGCTCATACACAGCCGGAATTCTACAACCAAGGCCACCTGCCCAGAGGTGGTGCCGCACACATATCAATGTTGGGGGTAGGTTTGATGTATTTTGATGTTAATTACTGTTTGTTGTCTGACCCAACTTTTGTTTAATAAAAAGCCATCCCACCTGGGCAGGGCAGGAGATAGGTGGGGCTAGGAGAGAGAGGAATTCTGGGAAGAAGAAAGACCGCCAGGAGGAGAAAGGAGAGAGATCTGAGGAGAGGAGAGGAAGGCCGCCATGGGTTAGCTGGAGGAGAAGCACATGGCCAGTGGCATGGATGGAGAATCCAGCCCAGAAGAAGAACATTAGCAAGTATTTGGGATTATGGATGGGAGGTAGCTTGATAGAAGTTACTGGAAGCAGATGGCATGGGATTGAGGCAGGGATCCCACGCCTGCCACAGAATATGCGGTAGGTTAGAGGATTGATATCTGCCCTGCCCCAGGTTAACCAAGGCTATTTTAAAATATAACAAGTGTCTGTGTCTTGATTGATTGCTATCAGGCCTACAGGTAATACAGATAATTTTAAAAACAATATATCAATATATGTAGCTGGGCCCTTTCAAATCAATCATCAACCAAGACAGTGGCCCTGCCCACAAATATGCCTTCGAGACAATCTAACAGAGGCAGTTCCTCAACTTCTTCCAAGAACTCTCCTGTCTGCATCAAACTGATAAAAAAAGAACTGGCAAGCCATATCTTTATACACTAATTTTTGTTTATATTGACCTCAACATATTGTAGAAGGCATAGAAAAAGGAAAACTAGGAATAAGAAATCTAGAAGATAACATTAGCTTTTGTAATCACATTGTTAGTTACCTTGAGTGATTTGTTGTTTGTTTGTTGGTTTGTTTGTTGGCTTGTTTCAAATGCCTTTTTATTTCAACCAGAATGAATCCCTCTGTAGTCCCAATAGGAAGTCCCAACATCTATCCCAATCTCCTGCTGAGTGAAGACTTTCAGGGGACATCCATGATGGCTACTGTCCAATTATCAGTGAGTATATACCATGTGTATCTTTCTGGGTCTGGGTTACCTCACTCAGGATGATCATTTCTAGTTCCATCCATTTGCCTGAAATTTTCAAGATTTCCTTGTTTTAAATAGCTGAGTAGTATTCCATTGTGTAAATGTACCACCACAGTTTCTCTATCCATTCTTCAACTGAAGGACATCTAGGTTGTTTCCAGATTCTGGCTATTACGAATAAGGCTGGGTTAGCAGCTTCTTTTTCTATCAGCAATTTAAGTATTTCCCTTTACTTGCTGATGAGAGCTCAGCTGTCCCTGTAACAGAGGCTATGACAGATGGCTTCTCAACTTCTATGTTTGGAAGATATTTCTTTAGTTTTGTATGTTTTTCCCCTTTTGGTGATAATAGATTCTTTTCTTATACAATATATCCTGATTAGGGTTTCCTCTCCTTCTACTCCTCCAAGTTCCTCCCACTTCCCTTCCCATCCGATCCACTCCCTTTCTGTCTCTCATTAGAAAAGAATGAGCTCCTAAGAAATAACAAACAACCAAACATGGCAAAATAAAATGTAATAAGGTAAAACAAAAACCATCACGTTGAAGTTGGACAAGGCACACCAACAGAAGGAAAAGAGCCCAGGTGAAGGCACTAGAATCAGAGCCACATAAAAGGAGACTGGAAACTGTAATGTGCATGTAAATAGCCCGGTGCAGACCCAGGAGGGCCCTGTGCTTGCTGCTTCAGTCTTGGCCATATACCCAAAGGATGCTTCATCCTACTACAGAGACACTTGCTCAGTCATTTCATTGTTTCTCTATCCATAATAGCCAGAAATTGGAAACAGCCTTGATGTCCCTCAACCAAAGAATGAAGAAAATGTGCTACATTTACACAATGGAGTATTACTCAGCTGTTTTTTTTAAATGACATCATGAAATTTGCGGGCAAATAGATGGAGCTAGGGAAAAAGAATCATCCTGAGTGAGGACCCAGAAAGAAAAGTATGGTATATGTAACACTTATATGTGAATACTAGCCATTAAGTAAATGATAACCAAGCTATAAACCATAGACCCAGAGAGGTTAGGTATATAGGAATGGAGTTGAGGGACACATGGATCTCCTCGGGACAAGGAAAGAAAATATATTTAATGGATGGACTAGGTACAGAGGGAAATGGAACAGGGGAGTCACTTGAGGAGGGGAGGGAGGATGGAGTTGAAGGAAGGAATGCAGAGAGACAGCTAAAACTGAGGGGCATTTTAGGAATGCTGTGGAAACCTAGTGCAATGAAACTTCCTAAAATATATGAAGGCAATCCTAATGAAGTCTCCAAATAGTAGTTTTGCATCTTCAAAGTGTGATTGTAACATCATGGATGGGTTTCTTTTATTTGTGGCTTTGTAGTAATTGTGCACAGTGATGGTAAAGACATTCTCATCCAAGCATATCTGTACTGGACCATGGTGACCCCTGAATATCCTTTCCCTTCCCACCTCTGTTACTCTCCCACTCTGCCCAAATAGAACTATTTTTATTGGCATGTCATAAAATAAATTGTGTGTGTGTGTGTGTGTGTGTGTGTGTGTGTGTGTGTGTGTGATGGAATCTGGAAACTTGAGATCTACATATAAGAGAAAACATGTAATATTTGTCTGAGTCTGGCTTCTTTTGTTTAAGTTGATGATTTCAAGCTCTATCCATTTACCTAAAAGCAACAAAACTTTTTTCTTCTTTTTGTCTGAATAAAACTTGTTGCCCTGCATTCTTTATGCTTATGCTTCTAGCATCTACTAGAACACTCAAGTATGGTAACTTAGGCTATGCACTCTTTGGAAAGTTTGGGGCACCATTCCCTAAGGTTTTATCCCGTGGAGGTTTCTATTGTTCTTTCTCTGCCTCTTCCCTCCTGCTTCACAGATTGGATTACAAAACTGAGCTACTCCTCAGGATCCTGTCTTCCCTGAGCTCAGGTCTGCTGTGGAGCCTTTGCTGAATTTCCCCTCATTCCTCCACTCCCTGCATTTTCACTAATACTCTAGATAGCCATTGTTTCCCTGGCTTCCTCTGCTCTCCACCAATGATCTTCAGCTAGCTCCTGGAGTATATCTACGAGAGTTAGTTTCTTGGTTTTAATTGTCAAACCAGTGCCTGTGCCTTCTTAGCTGAAAAGCAAGAGTTCTATGTTCAGAAAGAGACTTTATTGCAAAGCAGTAAGGGGAAAATGACAGAGGAGGATAACCAGTGCCCTTCTCTGGCCTCCATAGGTATACATACATTGGCTCATGCGCTAACATACATGTGAGTACATGTCACATGCATAACAACATATTATCCCATATTATCCCCTCTCTATCTTTCTGTCTTCACACACACACACACACACACACACACACACACACACACACACGGATTGGGATGATGTAACCCCACTCCACCAATGCTCTCATTCCAAATCCTCCCAGTGATCCATAGGCTCTAAATGATAAGCAAACCTGCAACCTTTCTGCCTACATGCCCTAACTCACCTTTCAGTGACTTGCTCAGGTCCACTCCTGTCTTGGGGCTTCTGTACTTGTATGCTACAGTGTGAACAGGTTCTGCTTGGCCTCCCTATCCATATCCGCTGCCCTCATTATCACAAATCCCTTGTCTTGACCATCCTGTGTCAATTCACCTATTCCAGCTGCTCCAGCTCCACACTACGTGTCTACTGTTTTCTTTATTGTACTTTTGTTCACCCCTAATCCATAGAATGTCGGTTCTATGGTCATGAAACAACTGCTTTGCTCACATCTGCACCACCAGCACCTTAAACAAGACCTGGCAGGTTGGAAAGCCAGCTAGTGTTTCCTGAGTTCACACACTGAGTTGTGCAGTCTTGCACAAGACAAGATGGGACCTCCAAGACACAGTCAAAAAAGGGGGTAGACACAGGCAAGCCAGTGTTATATTCTGAGGCTGAGTGCAGAATGTTCCACGAAATCAGAGCCAAGAGATGTGGCCAGCACAGTCTCAGGAATCACCAAAGCCCGCCTCAGGGAAGCAGACAGGTCCACTGCTTGTCAGCATCATTACTGTTCATATAAGGCACCAGTAAACCAAAAGATTCTAAGACTCCAAAGAACACTGGGAGAGCCCTACTCAGCCCCTGTAAGCCCAATCAGTATTCCCTCCCTGTTGGAGTTAACACAGCGTGCAGTAGGCCTTTGGCTGTCCCTGCTACTGCCCACTGGAAGGTCCCAAGGTTGACTCTATCTCCTGGACTCTGAAACAAAGGGGTTGGAGAAGGTCTGCTCTGTGCTAGCTGCTGATCTCCAGCAGTGTGAAAATGTAAACCCAGAAAGGAGATAATGGACATACTGAAGAGGTGTAAAAGTTAAACCAAGAATGTATCAACAATCCTGTTTCCCCAGGAGAAATGCAGATATCTCTGTACTCTGATCCTTGTTTTTTAGAATTGAGTTTAATGAGCAGATGTGATTGGTATTGTATGTTTATAATAGTCTGACCTCTAATGCTACATTTTTCATCATTGGCTTCCTTGCATTTGAGATAATCCACACTGGATTGGAAAGGCGCTTTTCTGTTTTGTTTACAACAGATGCTAGAGAAATGTGGCCAAGAAACAAAAAGTAATGATCATCTATCTCCATAGACTCTTGTTGGTTATTCAAGTAGGTCTGAAAAATAACTAAAGACAGCCACACAGAGGAATGCAAAGAGGTCATTCTGTCTTAAAGATACACAATCCTGTGTTCACATTTGTAAGCACTTGAATTTCAAACTATTGTTTATTCTCTTAAGAGCTATTTTTGATAATTACTATAAGCTAGTAATATAAAAACAAATAGCATGAGGCCTCTATATTTAAGTGTCTTGCAGACAGGCTTAACATAGAAGTAACTGATTTTTTTTTTTAAATAACCATTATAGAAAATGCAGGGTTTTTTCTAATAAGTATGAAGTGTTGTTTAGTCGGTGACAAAGGTGTCCAAAACAGAGCTAAGTAATGGCTGCACAACTCTGAGGACACATGAAAGCACATATAATCATCCATCTCCCCGGAGTAAACTGTGTGGTAGGTGACTTATACCTCTAGAAACTATTGAAAGTGACTGTAGCATGCCAGGGCACAGACTCTGCTTGGGACACTGAAGATGTGGCAGAAAATATCTGACAAGGTTAGGGGAGACATGCAGGATGAAAAAGACCCTACACAGAGGTCAGATACAAGCATTAAACAACAGTTCTCCTGTGTGTTTGTGTGTGTGTGTATGTGTGTGTGTGTGTGTGTGTGTGTGTGTGTGTGTGTGTGTGTGTGTGTAATGACATCTCAGACTCAATGTGCCCAGGCCCAACCCAAGCACAAGCCTCCCCCTGACACAGGCTTTCCAACTCAACTAAGAGTAATTCCCCTACTTCAGATGCTCAGTGACATTAGTACCATCCTTGAATTTGACCTTCCTCTCATGGCCCTCATCTAACCTGCTGTCATAGCCTTTTGCCTTTCTAGCATCTACCACTGAGTTCATCCTCAGCTCACACTTGCATTCCTGACACACTTCTCATGGGTCTCACAACAGCCAAAGTTTGTTCGCAACCCAGAAGCCCCAATAATAACTTCCAAACTGACAGTCACATGGTGGCACTCCTCAGAATGCTTGGGCTCTTAACTCCTGTCCCTCTGATAATGCCCTCTGTGGGCTGGTGTCATGAGCATCCACTCACAGATGGCCATATGTGGTGTGCCTGTGTTTCCTTCCTTCCTTCCCCACTTTGCAGCTGGCCAATGTCTCTGCCCTTTGCAGTCATTTTAGTGACTTGAGCTCTGAGCAGAATCTAAGATGAGTTGAAGTGAACTATGTCTAGAGCGAAGTTCCTCAGATAGTCTTGAGAGCTAGAAATGATAAGATATCAGCCAAAGCTCAGAACCAGGAAGTTCAGAGAGAGATAAACTTCTGTCTGGGCTCAAACGTTGTCCACGAGCAAGAAGTAACTCATGAAGCCTGTTTGGTTCCCAGCATCAAAATCCACACTGTATTTTCATACAGGCCCAGGAGGCTCCAAGTTTTATGGCTCAGGATCTTCTAGATAGAGTACAATGTATAGCCTATGAGCACCTCTGAGCTGTATATGGCTTTGTCTTGAGCCTGACCCATCCCAAGACTTTCTAGCTAGGGCACTAGGAATCACACCAGCAGAACCCAACAAGGCCACTCTCCATTGGTTGAGGAGCCAAGTGACACAGAGAGAAAGCAAAAAGCCCAGGGACATCAGGAGGCAGCTCAATCTGGGGAGCCCAGAATATAACCTCGCCTGCTCAGGATCCTTATTGCTACCCTCGGGGATCTAAAGTATAAACATGGCATGGGTGAGTGCTCAGGCTGGTCCCAGCTCTAAGCTCTGTTCCTGGTTTTCCCACCCTACCCTCTACAGTAAGCAGAAATAGAAAAGGACATAGACATTCACTGTCCCTAAGAAATCCCCCTGATATTAGCCAATCCTGGAGCCTCCCTGCACTTCAGGGTCCCCCAAGACTAAGGTAAACACTGTTGTGGGTGTGTGAGTTAGAATTTCTACTGCTGTGATAAAACACCATGATCAAAAGCAACATGGGGTGGAAAGGGTTTATCTCATCTTACAATTTGTAGTCCACCATCCAGGGATGTCAGGGAGGGGACCTGGAAACAGAAGCTGATGCAGCATTCATGGAGGAGTGTTGCTTGCTGGCTTGGTCCCCATGGCTTGCTCAGCGAGCCCTTTTATAGCACCCGGAACCACCTGCCTAAGGATGTAACCATCCACAGTGAGCTGAGCCACTCTACATCTCAAGCTTAGACTGAGCTCCACTGCCAGCAGCTGTGGTCCATTTTAACAACATTCTTGGTCCCTTTTAGTTCTTAACCCTTTTATCAAGGCTAACCATCCTGCTAGCCTCATCTTCCGACCTCACCTGGATGAGCATTCGCAGCCCAGGGCTCCTATGACTATAGTGCTGCTTGTCTGTCAAAATGTGTTCAAGGCCAGCAAACAGGACCATTAACAAGCTCCAGTGACTTGGGTTTTTTGTTTGTTTGTTTTTTGTTTTTTGTTTTTGTTTTGGGGGTTATTTGTTGTTTGTTTGTTTGTGTTTGGTAAGGCAATCTTGACTACCTTCTGAGTTAAGGGAAAATGTAAGGGGGCAGCAGAGACATACAGTTGCTGGCAGTGACAGCATCACGGTCCATACCAACCACAGTAGAAAGCCCTGAGTGAGTGAAGTCCTGAGTGTGCGCTTGCTGCTGACATAACCACGGACCATACTCTCAGATCCATGAGAAAATGGCAGAGCCCCACCACCACCCAGGATGAGGCAAAGAAGGATGGCAGCGCCTTCCTCTACTGTGTGTGTGGACATTGATATGCACACAGAAAACACCCACTGTGGCTCTCTCCCAGGACATTTATGGTCTAAAGACTGTTCCCCTATGGGAACTGCTCCTACGAAGATTTGGAAAATCTGTCCCTTGTCATCTGTATGCCACAACTCTGCCTTCTTGTTTCTCTGTGTGTAATGACTCCACCACTCTGTCCAACTGTATATAAGAAACACACTGAGCTTCTGGAGTGCTGGGTTTCTCCATCAGAGAACTCAGTCCATCAGGTGCCAGTTCTCCTGTGTGTCTCTGTGTTCGTCTTTTCTTCATTCTCCTACCACCCTAGTCACGTCTGTCTCTAGATTCATGGTGGGCATAGCAAAGCACAAGCCAGGAGAGGATCTGCAAACCAGAGACACTGGGTCACTCTCCCAGGAACTTTCCCCAATAACCGTCCTCATCACAAAATCCTCTCACGTTAACGACTGTACTAGCTTGCTCCAACAGATCAAACCCGGGTTGTTAAACCTGGCCAGTCAAGCAGGAAGTTAGAATGAGGCCCCAGAAGCTTGATAGTCACCTCTGCGTTCCCGTGGAATGTATGGCTCAAGTGGCCAAATGGCCTAGGTCCCTTCCTAGGACTCCCACAATAGGTAGGAAAGAAACGCCAAGGTCAGTTCTTAGTAACTGCGGTGACCATCGAGTGGGTTGTGGTGGAGTACTCCACAAACAGCACTATCTCCACCATTGACACTCAAATCAAAGGCGGTTCCTCTTTCCACATGGCCCCTTCTCTGAATCTCTCCCGGAAAGATCTATCATTCAGGCCCCAGGAGACCAGAATGCTCTTCTACCTCAGCTTATGCTTCTGGTGGCTGCTGGAGTTGGGGTGGCCACCCCATTTTCACAGAAGACTCACTGTACTGGTCCATCCTGTCAAAAGCATCCCTGGGGTACAAGGCTAACGAGCAAAGTAGGGACACTATAGAAAGGCGAGACTGCACGATTACTCATTGTAATGGTACTGATACCCTGCAACAAGCCAAGACTTGGATCTTGGGGTGGGAGCCAGGGTGTTGTGACATACAACAAGGCAAAGCATGATGGGATGGATTCAGCAGCTACAGAACCGTCCTTCTTGGGATGAGGTGGTTCACAGGTACACAGCAGAGCCAAGAAAGTACTCAAAGGGGCCAATCCCCAGGTCCTTGAGCAGTGGTACGAGAACACAGAGGCAGGAGGAGAAGGGTATCTTCCACACAGCATCCCCAGATTTGCCCAAACAAAGAAGGTGGAAAGTCACACCTCATCGGAAATCAGGACAGAACTCAGCATCATCATACCAGGAAGACAACTAAGAAACTGCACCTGCCCACAAGCAGCCACGACCAAGTCCATGATCTGGGAAGACCACAAGACATTCTGCAAGCATTTCAATCGGGTCCTCACCACACAGCCTATGCAGAGTTGCACAAGGTTGCCAACATCCCATGAAGGACCCAGTCTCTTTCCTACCTCATGGATAGAAACACAATGGGTGGAGGGGAGCAGGTGGCGATACATACCAAGATTAAAGGAAATTTGCATATGGAAGCACATAAAGTATCTTCAATGAATTTTATTTTTTATGTGGATGAGGACTTAACTTGCATGTATGTCTAACATAGATGGTGCCCATAGAGGTCAGAAAAGGGCATCAGCTGTCATGGAACTGGAGTTACAGATGGTTCTGAGGCACCATGTGGGTGCTGGGAACTGAACCCAGGTCCCCTGCCTCTGCAAGAACATGAAGTGCTCTTAACCTCTAAGCCATCTCTCCAATCCCACTCCCTAATGGATATTAAGAAAAATATTCACCCAGTCAAGCTCATACTGGCTAGATTTGGCTTATTTTTTCTGAAAAGCAGAAATATCTCTAAGGAAAATGAATACTTGAGTCACCTCTTAAGATGGAGAACTTATTTTATTTTATTTTTATTTTTTCAGTTGTAGCTGAGTAGGACTAAACAAGAACAGATTTCACATTTGGCTCTGCCTAACATCCTGAATAAATTCCATTATTCAAGAAGCTAATAAAAACATTTTTTGAAGAGTTTTCTTACTGAGTTATGATTTTTCTCAGACACCATTGGACTTCCTGGTTTCTGGGAGTTTAATGTATTTCTTTTATGGCATATGAGTTTTCAACAAGTGTTCTGAAAAGAGAGAGTACTTTTTGCAGAAGAAAATATTGGGAAGCTATTAAACATTAATTTTAGAAAGAGAAGCCACACTATTTGGCAAGAGAGAGGCAGTCAGCGTCATTTAGTATTTGTTTGCTATTGCAAAGTTGGTTCAGATGCTGGTGTGAGTCTCGGAAAGAACTCTATTCTTAGAGCCTCCTATGAGATCTCTGCTTCTTGGCCAAGAGCATGAGCCATGATGCAGCAGTCTTGTTAGGGCATGTGGCCACAGTGTGCTCAGCCCATCAAAGGTCCAGAAGGACAGCTGCCTGGCTAGCTGGGTCCACAGGAGAACTAGCCTAGCACCAACTGTGAGGATCCCCGGAGGTGGGAGTGACCAAGGACGTTTCTAAGTGAGATCCATAGAGAACTTGGACAGACCATCACACAGTACAGCTGAAATCCCATTAGACACAGGCCCTATCATTGGTCCCCTTTCCAGAGAAGGAAACTGAGTCTCAAAAGCAGCAGATAATCTGCCTAAGGTCCTCAAAACTAGGGGTAACCTGAGTCTCTTCTGAGTGTGTGGAATTTATGACATGGCTACTCTGAGTTGGCACCCTGTCTGGTCCTGGTCCTATGTGTCACTGGTCCTGGGCTTCCGGTGCTCAGAGGTATACTAGAAAGCCACAGCCTTGTAAAAGTTCCATGACTATATGTATATTTGTATGTATATATGTGTGTGTGTACATATATACATGTATATATGTGTGTACATGTATATGTATATATGTGTGTGTGTATATATGTATACATACACACACACACACATATATATATACACACATGAAATCACATTGGGCAGGTGGTATCTAGACTACTTGAGTCTTACTTTGGGTTCATTTTCAGATATCTCCTGATCTGCTGGGGGACAAAATCCAACTTGTATCTTGGCATATGTATACCCTAAGCATTAGTACCTGGGTTTACACACTTACATAAACTCCCAGTTTTGAGGAGTTTATGCATACCTTAGGCATCTTGTACCTGGGTTTTCACACTTACATAAAACTCCCATTTTTGAGGAGTACTTGTTACATTAAAAATGTATTGGTTCAGCTTAAAATTGCTAAATAAAGACACAGAGTCCAAAGCGTACTTTTAGGCTGCTAGCACAATGCTGAGCAGAATCTCACACAACACTGGGCAGAATCTAAACTAATATAAATCTTCTCCTAATCTACAGTAAACAAACTACTCTAAACTGATATATAATACATATACCCCAAGCATTTGCCACTATGATGCTTGCCAGGCCATTCTCCCCATTCAACCTTCTAACCTCCTCCACTACCAAACTTGCTCTGCCTCCCCCAGCAAGCCCCGCCTTCCACTGCCTATCCTTCTGCCCAGCTGATTGGCTAAACAGCGCTTTACTGACGGTTGATACATCCACTCAGCATTCCTCCACAGGCATGAGGTGTACAGGAGTCAACTAGTACTGTATGTCCTCCCCCACAGACCATCCAATTCAATATCTCTTAACTAGTCAAGAAGTACCTATGCTGGCCACACAAGCATCTTGGAAAACAGCAGCAGAGACAGGGACAGACACTCACTGGACACCAGGAGAGAGGCTGCATCCAGGAGGCTTGGGACCAGTAGCATCCTCATCAGCTGCCTGCCATGATGATGTCTATACGTGATTTTCAATAAAATACATTTCACAAAACTATGTAATTGATACAGTGGTTAGCAAGGAGATACTAATTTTTTTTTAAGTAATGACTCACCATGAGAACATTTCAACAAATTTAACTTTATTTCCCACAAGATTCTGTTTGATGATCCAAAATCCTAGGATCATGGATCATAGTCAGAAAGATACATTTTTAAGTGATTGAATTCTTTCATTAAAAGAAAAAAATGAACCTCTGAGGTTTGCAGTGGGTTCCCTCACTGCCCTTTTCTATGAATCCACTATAATAACTCACCCTTAAGTACAGTTTGAGGTTGTTGGGGTTTTGTTGGTTTTGGTTTTTTGGTTTTTGGTTTTGGTTTTGGTTTGCTTTGCTTTGCTTTTGGGTTTTGTTTTTGTTTTCATTTTCATTTTTTAGAGTCAATCATGCTGCCAGAACATGACATTCTGGAAATAATCTGTTTGTGATTATTTCTATGTGATCTATGTGATACTCTGAGTAGAATGACGTAATCTCAGGCCTTCCCACTCCTACTCACCCAGGAGTGTCCATCCCATTGGTCAACATATCCATGCAGTATATACTACTTGCCTGTTAGACGTTTAGTGGCATCATTAGTTATCAGGCTAACGGTTGAGGTATCACAGTACTTTGTTCAAATGACCTTTATTTCATTAAAAAATGACCCAGAGTAGGAGAGTGCTGACATGTACTCTGGAGTGTCCATCCAGTCATGACAAAGAAGCTGAAGGATGGAAACACATTAGTCAGGGTTCTCTAGAGGAACAGAAACTTACAGAATGTGTGTGTGTGTGTGTGTGTGTGTGTGTGTGTGTGTGTGTCTATGTATCTGTCTATCTGTGTCTGTGCATGTGTGTGTGTGTGTCTGTCTGTCTATCTGTGTCTTGTGTGTGTGTCTGTCTTTCTGTCTGTCTGTATCTGTGCACGTGTGTGTATCTGTCTGTCTGTCTATCTGTGTCTGTGTGTCTCTGTGTGTGTGTGTCTGTGTCTATGTGTGTGTTTGTCTCTTTGCCTGTGTCTGTGTGTGTGTGTGTCTGTGTGTGTGTGTGTCTGTCTGTCTGTCTGTGTCTGTGCACGTGCGTGTATCTGTCTGTCTGTCTGTCTATCTGTGTCTGTGTGTCTGTCTGTGTGTGTGTCTGTCTGTCTCTTTGCTTGTGTCTGTGTGTGTGTGTGTCTCTGTGTGTGTGTGTGTGTGTGTGTGTGTGTGTCTGTCTGTCTGTCTGTCTGTGTGTAAAAGTAATTTACTAGAATGGTTTGCAGGCTATGGTCCAGCTAGTCCAACAATGGCTGTCTACTAAGGAAGGCCCAAGGATCCAGTAGTTGTTCAGTTCATGAGGGCTGCATGTCTTAGCTGGTCCTCAGTATTCACTAGAATCCCAAAGAGGTGGGTGATCATATCAGTGAAGGAATGGACTTACTATCAGGACATGGACACGAACAAACAGGCAAAGAGCAAGATTCCTTCTCCCGCATCCCTTATGTAGGCAGCCTGTATACAGGCCAAGGCATGGCCCATATTAAACTCAAGAGATATGGATTAAAAGTGGTTTTCCCACTTCAAATGATTTAATTAAGAGAAAAAAAATCCTTCATAAGTGTACCCAGCCACACTTGGGTTTTAGTTACTTCCAAATGTAGTCAAGTTGACAACAAACCAAACTTTAATGTAGGTTTGTATGTGTGCGTGGGTTTTGGTGCCATCCTGATTCTCAATCATCCACTGAGACTCTGAAACACTCCTCCAAATTCCCTCCTGCGCGCCAGGTGGGAGAAGGACACAACTGCACACAAATCATTCCCATGACGTAGTGCGCTCCATCCCTCTTCTATGGACATGTGCCCTTGCATCTTGGAGGATTATCTCTAGAGTATAACCGTGACCTTGAGTGAAACTGAGTCTAGAGATGCTAAGCATCTGGTTCCAGCAGCCAGCCCAGCCTTGCCCTCTCCCCAGATAAGCCTCTCTTACACACCTGAGTCAGGTTTTGGTAGAATCAGCTAAGTATGCTGTCTGCCTCAGAGCCTTTACATCTCCCTCCCCCCCCTTTCTACCGCTGTCTTTCTGCTTTGCCATCTTCCCACTTTGCCTTTCCTGTAGCCAATGCCTCAGTATTTAAGCCTCAAGTGTCCCTGCTTCCCTGTCATTCCCTACATGTGCCCTGACAGCAGAGGCCACAAGCCCGGCATCTTCTCTACTAGCCCCGTTGGCTGTGCATACTTAGGAGGGCTCTCTAAGTTATGAAATGTTCCACAATTAACCACTGATAATGGTTTCACGGCACTGGGAACGGCCTAGCATCCACCCAATTATATTTTCTACAGTGGCCCAAATGGTTACTTTGTGGCTGTGTGAATTTTAACTCAATTACAAAATACTTCTTCCATCCCTCCTACACAAGTATATTTCAAATTCTTTTGGTTAAACCTTTTAGAGTTTTGTTGTTGTTGTTGTTGTTGTTGTTGCTTTGGCTTTTCTTTCTTTCTTTCTTTCTTTCTTTCTTTCTTTCTTTCTTTCTTTTCTTGCCTTCCTTAAATCCAATACTGAATTTATGTCTCAAGAAAAATCCTTAATGTTAGTGTATTGCTACCTTATGAGTTAAGTTGAGAGATCCCCTAAGAAGAAAACAGAGATTTGAAACCTTTTATCCAGCTTATCCTAAAAGTTTCCGGGTTTTGGTTTTCTTTCCTTTCCTTCCTTCCTTCCTTTCTTTTCTCCCCCCCCCCCTTTTTTTACATACTACTTCCCCTCCCTCCTCTCATCCCAGTCCCTCCGACTTAACCCCGCCTCCGCCCCCTTATTCCTCATCCACTCTTCCTCCTCCATTCCCTTCAAAAAAAAAAAAAAAAGGCCAGTCCTCCCATGGATATCAACCAGCCATGGTATATCAAGTTGCAATACGACTAGGCGCCTTCTCTCCTATTAAGGATAGATGAGGCAATCCAGTAGGAGAAAAGGTAGGTAACAGAGTCTATGACAGACCCTGCTCCCACTGTTAGGAGACCCACAAGAAGACCAAGCTACACAACTGAAACATATGTGCACAGGGCCGAGGTCCACCCCATGCATGCTCTCTGGTTGGCAGTTCAGTCTCCATGAGCCCCTATTGGTCAGGCTTGTTGGTTCTCTGGGTTTTCTTGTAGCATCCTTGACTCCTCTGGCTCCTACAATCCTCTTTCCCTTCTTACGCAGGATTCCCCAAGCTCCACCTAATGTTTGGCTGTGGGTCTCTGCATCTGTTTCCATTAGTTGCTGAGTGAAGCCTCTCTGATGACAGTTGGGCTAGGCGACAATCTAAGTGTATAGAAGAGTATCATCAGGAATCATCTTACTGACTTTTTTGCCGTTCGTGTTTGGTTCTAGCCTACGTCTCTGGGCAGACAGCCTCTGGGTCCTGGCCCTCTCGGCAGGGTCAGGGATGGGCATCTTCTCATGACATGGTTCTCAAGATGTAGCAGTCGTTGGTTGGCCACTCCCAGGGTTTCTGTGCCACCTCTATCCTAGCTCATCTTGTAGACAGAACGAATTGTAGGTGGAGGGTTCTGTGGCTCAGTTGGTACTCCCATCCCTCCACTGGAAGTCTTACCTGGCTACAGGAGATGGCCAGTTCAGACTCCATATTCCCCATTTCTAGGAGTCTTAGCTAGGGCCATTCTCCTAGATTGGTGGGAGTTTCCATTGCACTAGGTTTCTAGCTCATCCCAGATACGCCCCATGATTCTTGTTCCTCTCTCTCTCTCTCTCTCTCTCTCTCTCTCTCTCTCTCTCTCTCTCTCTCTCTCTCTCTCCTCCCCATACCTGATCCCTCCTGTTCCCATCCCTACCCTACCCCATCCAGGCCCCTCCCCCTTCCACTAGTGATGTTTATTCTATTTCCTCTTCACTGTGAGATCCATGTGGCCCCGCCCCCTCCTCCCTTTAGTCCTCCTTAATACTTAGATTCTCTGGGTCTGTGGATTGTAGCATGGTTATCCTTTACTTTAGACCTAATATCCACTTACAAGTGAGTGCATACGACCTTTGCCTCTCTGGGTCTGAGTTACCTCACTTAAGATGATTTATTTTCTAGTTCATCCATTTGTCTGCAAGTTTCCTGATGTCATTTTTTTTAACAGCTGAGTAACACTCCATTGTGTATATGTACCACTTTACTTGTCATTTTTTTGGTTGAGGGACATCTAGGTTGTTTCCAGTTTCTGGCTATTATGAATAAAGCTTAGTTGAGCAAGTGTCCTTTGGGATATAGTGGAGCATCTTTTGGGTCTATTCCTAGGAGTGGTCTAGCTGGGTCTTAAGGTAAATCAATTTTAAATTTTCTGAGAGATCACTATATTTATTTCCAAAGTGGTTGTACAAATATGCACCCCCACCAGCAATGGAGGAGTGTTCCCTCTTTGTCCACATCCTCACCAGCATGTGCTGTCATTTGTGGTCTTGATCTTAGCCACTCTGACAGGTGTAGGATGAAATCTCAGAGGTTGAACATTTCTTTAAGTGCTTCCTGGCCATTTGAGTTTCCGCTGTTGAGAATTCTCTGTTTAGATCTGTACTCCATTTTTAATTGGATTATTTGGATTTTTAGAGTCTAATTTCTTGAGTTCTTTATAATCACAAACAAAAAACACTGATCAGTTTAATATTAAGACGAAAAGTAATAAAATACTTGTTTACACAAAATTTTATACACTGGATTGCCAGATAAATCTTTGTTTGAAAAAGAATATTTCTCTGCTGAGGACACTTAAAAGTTTTCAGAGAGATTACCTTTGAAGTTGACCTCTGCAAGCCTGACACATACCTGCTCAGTCTCTGCTCCTCCAACATGACAGTCCCGTGGACGCCTGTGGGTGGGAAGCACAGAACTGACTGGCATGGCGTCAGATGCAAGCCACTTCCGTTTTCTTCACACCTGCCCAGTGACTTGCCTTGATTCAGCCACTGAATCAGAGTTCACAAACTTTCCCTGGAAGAGACAGCATGGGCAGAATCCCTTTGTTTACAATACAGCTACAGCAGATGCAATAGGCACACTAGGACACTGCCAGGCTGGCCGAGGGACCTGCTGGAGACCACGTATGTTAACCAGAAGTGGGTGTGATTAAGGGTAGGTGTGTCTCTATGTTCCTGTGGACAGAAGGAGAGGCCTAACAGTGAGCAGACACAGGCATCCGAGCCCAGGGAAAGGCCCAAGAAGTCCACGATGGGGGCAAAAGGCAGTCACTAAGATTACTTGCAGACTTCCTCAGCGTTGGGCCAGGAAGGGACTTCAGAGGCCATGTCACCATGTCCTGTCTTACAAATGGAGAGAACAGACTCAGGAAAGGGAAGTGTTTGTTCTGAGTCTCACAGTCCCTTTGGTGCAGGGCTATGTGTGAAAATGCATAGTCTGCCTCAGCTACCAGGATGTCACCGTGGTCAAGCACACTGGCCTGTGCAGCCTCTGCCCAATCCACACGGAAGGCCACAGAGAAGCAGGGCACGGTGTTGAAGCAGACACAGAATGTCTGCCCAGTCAGCTGAGGCAGATCTAAGAGCCCCCAACTCAAGCTCCCTTTCATCAGGAGCCCTGGCAAGCCACTAGTCGACTTCAGGGACCCTCTAGTGATGCCTTCATATATGTTACCTCTAATTCACTGCCCCTCGCCCCCGGCACTTCCTGTGTGACCTATATCTAGTGTCCCCAGGCAGCTAGTCACCTACATTAGATCATCGCTGTGTGTAGTTGCATTTGTTTTATTCCCTATGTTGTCCCACTGCCTCTCAAAGCCTTTGTAGTGAAGAGACTTCCATGCATGTTTCATTTTCCAATTTATTGGGAACTGGTTTTTTTTTTTTTTGTAATATAAAATAATCTATTTTTAGAAGAAAAAAAAAAGAAATAAAGCAGCCTATAAAATACAAAGTCCAGCTTTTGATAGGTTCAATATTGGTTGAATTGCTACAAGAATTTAACGGACTTAGCCCCAGGTCTTGATTCTTCCCTATTACAAGCCAGTGACACCCATCACCAGTCAGGTGATGGACCTGACCTTCAGGAACATGGACCACCAGCCCACAGCCTCTCACCACATACCTGGAAGCCTGCCCCTGCCCTGTCCACAGATGGGAAAACTCAAGACTGAGGCTCTGAACTCTCATCTCACCTGAGCAGCTGCTCAACACCCCCTCCATTTTAGCTTCTTCCTGGCCACCAGCCCAGGGAAACACAGCAGCTACAAAAGGGAGAGCCACAGCAGCCAGAGGCAGCAAGGAGAGTACGGACCACTCCATCACTGTGCAGCAGGAAAGGAGCTGCCAGGCAGGCTATGAGTATATACCGAGCCGCAGGGGCATGGCGTCCTTTGAGCCACCATGGAGCCTGGTTTCATAGCTGTCAGCCTAGGGCTGGGTCCTGGACAGCCTAGAACAACCCCTTAAGCCTTGAGCCCCACCAGACCTGGATTCAAGGATACCTGCCCAAGCCCGCCAGCAGTAGGCACAGAGCTCCACACAGGGATGGTGTTTCACCCATTTCCACATCCACCCATCAAGGCGCATGCTCCTAGCGAACTTCCGGAAGTATAGACAAGTAAGAAAGCCAAGCACAGATGGTAAGAGTTGGAGTGAGGGGCCCAGATCCAGATCCCTGCACACCAATAACCACTGCAGCTTGACCAGAGCCTTGGGCCATCCCGGGTGCATAAAGCCTTCTAAAACAATGATGGCTTCCACAGCGGCAGGGTTCTGCTCCATTCTCTCTCCTCTCTCTCTCTCTCTCTCTCTCTCTCTCTCTCTCTCTCTCTCTCTCTCTCCCTCTCTCAACACCAGACAAGCACCTCCAAAATAGCCAAGCCACAGAAACTTGTACTAAAATACAACTGCGCCCAAAGTACTGAGCCTTTCTGGGGCCTCATTCCTGTAGCAAGACTAAACTCACAAAAGTCCTACGCCCCCTGAACTTAGGGCAAATCAGGGACACTACTTTCAACCTTGTAGACTGCTCCAGAGAAGGGGGTTGAATGCTTGGTGTCTTAAAGAACTTTAAAATCATGTTGGGGATGGGCTAGGCCACTGTGTCTGGGTCCACTGAGCCTGGGATTGCTCTGAACTTCCCCACAATCAGGTCGCTCCGTGAGGCTGTCCACGTACTCATGCCTACGTGCGCTCCCTCGTGTTGACCTGCTCGACATCCCAGTCAAAACCTCCTCATTGGAGTGGATGTGTCTCACTTCGCCCTCCAGATGTTTACGTGGGTGGCCCCTGCTATTGCCAAGACAACCGCACTGTCACGGGCCATTCAGACACTGACAGGCCAGACGTGTTCTGCTGCATGGTGAATCAACACTCTCTGATTCTGAAACAAAGCGAGGAAACCAAATATCAGAAATGGCTAAAGTGCAGGAGGTTACTGAGGAGAAATGCCTGGGAGGTGACTCATGCTGCCTTCATTCACTGTGGCACAGACCTATATTAACCCTTTGAGGCCAACCCAGAACTAGGCGCTTTAGCTGCAGGCAGAGGGTCCTGATGGGGATTTGGGAGAAAGGACGAAGCATCACAAAGAAGGGAGAGTGGCCTGCATCTAAACAAATAAGCAGTTCTTCAGAATGTATGGGGACGGATACACTGTTCCTTGACTTTGGGAAACGTAAGTATAATTAGCAAATGACCAGAAAGGAGACATAAGAGACAAGGGGGCCAAGACAGTCCCCTAAGTTCCGCCTACTGCCAGGGTATAGTGGCCAACATTGGAAGCCCAGCTGGAAGAAGTATGTCTGTCTCCAAGGCATTTTCTAGAAGGATCTCTGCCCGCATCCGCTCTTTCCAGTTGTCACAGTCCCTGCTGGACATCATTATAAAAAAGAACTCATGACCAAATCTGTGCACAGCTTCTAGAAGGATTCAGCTCTCATTACTATGGCTCCGTGTTACTCTCACCTGCGATTTTCTTTGAGAACAGAAGGCCTGAGCCTCATTGTCTCCAAGACTCTCCTTCCATTTTAATATCAGACATGGATCTCATGGGAAGACTAACGGCAGATGCTAGTGTAAGGTGCTGTGGCGTGCCTCAAATAATATTATAGAGCATTAAATTTGATTAGCAGAATGCAATCAAAGACTTGCATGCGTGTTATATAAAGGCAGCTGATCAGATGTAAACTAGGGTATGCATTCATTTTTAATAGGAATCCTGAGAATTCTGGCTGTGTCTACCCCCCAATTCCCAGAGGGTAGGGGCTTTCCACAAGACTCTGTCCACAGCTCGGGATTTTGCATGGCTGGGGAGCTGCTGAGTGAGAAAGTCCCAGGAGTCACGGTGTATGTTTCTTAAAGACCCTGGGGACTTTCTGCTCAAGTCTTTCCTGGCTGGGGAGAGGGGCTGGTGGCATCAAAGAACAAGAAATCAGACAGCCATTTTAGAGCATGAACCACTCATGTTCAGTCTTCTCTCCTTTACATCCCTTCTTCAGTTCTCACATGAGAAGTGGCTCGCTGTCACCCCACGCTCATGTGGACTGTGGGTCCTACTGGTGGTTAGCCCTGCCTGGCCTCCCTTGGGAACCCCAGTTTCATGTGATGGCTTCAACTACAGTCAGATTATCCCTTGTCTGCCCCTGTGTTCCTCTGACACACCAACCAGCTGAGTAGTCGGCATTGTGACACCACCATACCCAGCCACTTAGTCCATTCAGGGGACCTCCTCAATAGGCAGGTCACTCAATTTCATCCCATCTCTGAGCTGTTACTATCATCCCTGGTAGCCCTCATGCATCCCTGATTTGCCAAAAGAGACAACAAGCCCGTGCCCAGTCTCATAGAGTCCAGCCATGCAGGAGAGGCAGACAAGAATTGCGAAAGTCATAAACAGGCTCATAATTTGAAAGAGCATCGGGGATACCATGAATAGGCTGTCCAGAAAGGCCTTTTCTGAGACCTGTACCTGGCCTGCAGTGGGACAAAAAATAGCTATTAGGTCACAGGCCCCACACAACTCTGATCATTACATGCAGGCACCATATGCCCTTCAGAATCTACCCTAAGAGGTCCTTAGTATCACTGTGCTCACCCGTAGCAGCAGTGAAATTGATGGGAGGGGAACAACAACAACAAAAATGGCCAGATGCCATTGGAATATCCAAAAGCATTGGAGGAGGAAATAATGAATGAGTTGGTGAAATTCAGAAGCTGATCTCCCCCCAGAAGTATCGCTCACCCTGCTCTCAACTAGAAGCTTCTAGAGTTCAATGTCCTCCAAGCTTGGGATTGTGATTGGGTAGCAAGTATTCCAACTTGACAGCTCCCTTCCTGATATGAGCAGATATCTGATTTATGAGGCTCAGGAAAGTCAGAAGGAAAGTCAGAAGGTTAAATAGTCCTAAGTGTTAAGAATCTGCCAAGCAAGCCAGGCATGCTGGGGCACGCCTTTAATCCCAGCACTCGGGAGGCAAAAGCAGGCAGATCTCTGAGTTCGAGGCCAACCTCGTCTACAAAGTGAGTCCAGAACAGCCAGGGCTGTTACACAGAGAAACCGTGTCTTGAAAAAAAAGAAAGAAAGAAAGAAAGAAAGAAAGAAAGAAAGAAAGAAAGAAAGAAAGGAAGGAAGGAAGAAAGAAAGAAAGAAAGAAAGAGAATCTGCCAAGCTGCCTGTAGAGTGCTAGAGACACCACTAAGTATCACTCATGCTAGAGTAGGCTTCATGGTGATGCCGCCACTGCCCTTGAGTCACCTCTGCTCCTGGAAGTAACCCTCTACCATGCTGTCACAAGTAATTCACTGGTTCTCCAGGCTAAAGCCAGATAAAGTCATCCCTTTGGTCTGTCATGGGGGCTCTCTCTGAGATAAAGAGACAGCATTCTCATCTCCCCCAAAGGTCACATGTAACAGGTCCTCAGCGCAATGTCTTCTTTGCAGGGCAGACAAGCAACTCAGAGAAGAAAAGGTTTATTTCTTCTCACAGGGTACGGTCATCAGAGGAAGTAAAGACAGGAACTCAGGCCATGAGCTTACAGCAGAAACCAAAGCCAAGATGATGGAGGAGTACTGCTTGCTGGCTTGCTCAGATGCCTGCATCATAGAACCCAAGCCAAGCCCTAGAACCGGCACTGCCTATCGTGGGCCAGGCTCTCCTATGTGAGTTAGCAAACTAAGATGCTGCAAGCATGGCCACAAGCCAATCTGATCTGGAAAATTCTTTAGTTGATGCTCCCTCTTCCCTGGTGACTCTAGGACTGTGTCAAGTTGTCATCTGAAGCTAACTGTGACAGCAACTCAAGAGAACATTGCAGGAGACCAACACGTTAGAAAGAGTGCTAATGGGAGCTACAGAGTGAGTCATAGTAGGATAATAAAGGCAGGGGCCTGGACTATAAAAGAATGAGCCTCTGTCTCCTGTGTGTGCTTGGTTTCGTTGGGGTTAGAAAGCATCTCAAACAGACAGTTCGGCATGCCCATACTGGAAGCTTCAAATTTATAACCATGGGTCCTAGCGGTCCTGCAAATTCCTGGTCCAAGGTTTTCCTTGGAGCCTAGTTGACCCAGGACCAGGATTTTTCATCCTCCAGAATGTGCTTCTGGCAAGGAGGCAATCAGTGACTCAAGAAAGCCATCTTCCCATATGGGTTGCAGCATGAACTCGCCCCACACGCTGTGGAAACTGAGCCCTAGGGAGAAGGAAGAGGGTGATTGCCAAGGAGCAGAGGTCCCACTCAAGCACAGAGGCTATGGGTCAACAGCCTCAGCAGGGTTCACATGAGGTAGAGACAGAATGGGTCCTTCCAGCAACAGAGATGCTGACAGGATGAAGAAGTGAGGCAAAAAGCAGACAGGACTGGAGGAAGAAGGGGAAGGCAGGTGGAGATGAACAGAGAAACAAGACATAAGATCTACTCACTGAGCCAGGTGGTGGTGGCGCATGCCTTTAATCCCAGCACTCGGGAGGCAGAGGCAGGTGGATCTCTGAGTTCGAGGCCAGCATGGTCTACAAAGCGAGTACAGGACAGCCAAGGCTACACAGAGAGACCCTGTCTCGAAAAACCAAAAAAACAAACAAAAACCAAAGCCATTTCCAAAAAAAAGGCCAGTTAACGCATGAGACGGAAAAAAAAAAAAAAGATCTACTCACTGTCCCTAGTTGTCTGGAGTCCCCAATAGAGTCAGCACCATAATCTCAAAGTCTCTGTCACAGAGCTGAGACCATCAGATCTGAGTAGGATGGGAAAGCCTCACTTCCACCTGAATCCCAACTGATAATTGCACAGTTGCAGGTATCAAGCTTGGATGTGGAGCAGAAAATGTTGTTCCAGAAGATAAACAGAGGAATATCAGCTGGACCAGTGATGGATACCTCTCTATGAGTTGTTGGTCAGAGAGGATCCTCAGGCCCCCCAAACAACACAGGATATTGCCACCATCAAACAGAAAATAAGGTTTTATTTCTGAGGAGATACTTTGGCTTCAGAACACAACGAAATCAAGCTGTCACTGATCTGGAAGCTTCCTCTCAACTTAGCAAGTATCCATAGTGCTAGGAAGTGCTATTCAAGCTGCTGGGAGAAAAACCAACAGTCTCAACCAGCTATGGATACTGTATGCTATACTACTAACCTGTCAAGCGAAAGATGGCCACCGGCGCAATAGTGGCATAACTGTTAAAAGGGAAACCAACCACTTTCTGATTGGATTTGAAGCCCATTCGATAAAAGAGAAATCTGTAACTATAAACATGTTTAGAAGCCCGTGGCTGAGGAGGGCATAGGGCCTAATGGAAAAACTATAACTATTGGTTTATGTAAGTAAAGTAAGCTAAGTAGTCACGCTGTGCCTATCAAACTGCCTAAATATTTGTATGTACCAAAAGATTAGTGTTGTTGTCTGCTTTGGTTAGGCAAAATTCTTTTTTTTTTTTTTTTTTTTTTTTTTTTGCAGCAAGCAATGGTTACTACAGAGACTCATAACTGGTCAAAATGTTGAAAATAAGTGACTACTGAGTGCTCAGCCTTGAGGGCAACATCTGTATCATTTCTTCCAAGTCTCAGAGGACATGGCAGAAGAGAAGGGAGAAGGAATGTAAGAGCTGGAGGAAGGGGAGGGATGCTGCAGGATGTTGTCTTATGGGAATCAGATGGTCAGATACTCACAAACCCACGTGCGATTGGGCACATTGGCATTGCCGTGGGTAGAGGAGGAACTTCCAGGCTTCCGTTCCTCCTTGGGAAGCCGTTGGCAGTTAATGGTTTCTAGGGAAAGTTGAGACGTCTTCTTCAGCGACATGGCCACTGGTGACTTTCCGATGCTCCTGTACATAGCCCACACCACTTCTTATGTAAGGGACCCCAACTGAAGTCATTGGTAAGACCTTCCTCAGAAGCGTGACCAAAGCGTAATGAAATCAGGCATGATATTAGAGGGAGATTAGTTGGAAAGAAAGCAAAGACAATGAGGAATGTGAGCGCCTAAGAGGGGATGGGGTGAGTATTATCAAAGTATGTTATATGCATAGATGAAGTCTGTAATTACATAGAACTAATATTCAGCTACTATGTGTTTTTAGAAAGCAAAAGCAGGAGCCTGGCTAAGATGGAAACAGACACAATGCATTTCACAAAGCCACACGTTCTTACAAAGGCCTCCAGAAAAAGAGTCCTGTCTGTATTTAGGAACCCATCAAAATGTCCTGCGGCTGACTCTCACACGAACTCTGGTGTCCCATATTTGACCACGTCCCCTTGATGGGGAGTGCCCCTGGTGGCACTCAGAGGAAGGATAGCAGGCTACCAAGAAGAGACTTGATACCCTATGAGCATATACAGGGGGAGGAAGTCCCCCTCAGTCAGACATGGGGGGCGGGTAAGGGGAAAATGGGAGGGAGGGAGGAATGGGAGAATACAAGGGATGGGATAACAATTGAGATGTAATATGAATAAATTAATAAAAAAAAATTTAATGTCCTATCAGCAGGACCCTGAGCTCTCTGTCCAAGCTGACTAGAAAATAATTGAGGTCCAGATTCAATGGAAGACCTTGTCTTTTAAAAATGGAGAAAACAGTAAAAGAAGACACTTAACTGCAATCTCTGGCTTCTATTCATGTGTATGTGCATGTGTGCATGTGTACAGGTGTGCATGTGTAAACATGTGTGCACATACACACATCATGTACACACATACACACACAATTCCCAGCAGTAGGACAGAAGACAGGGGTCAAGGTCAGTCTGAAGGTCAATCTGCCATGGTTGCTGAGTTTCCATTCAAAACATGCTACTAAGGAAGGCATTAACTTAGCAAGGTTTCTGCCCGGTTCTAAACTCCTGGCCCCACTGCACAATCTACTTTCAGCTCTGAGCCCCTTCAGTTTGGAAACTATGACTTATATTAAAGGCCAGTGCAGAATGCTGCCCATTCTATGCAGGCTCCCGCACCTGCCGGGCACACAGCCACACCGGGTGGCCTGACCTGCTCTCCTCCAGGTGTTGGACTCTGCTGGACCCTTCTCGCCAGCCCTGAGTCCCTGCTCTGGCCTATGCTCCATAGAGTCCCAGCTGAGCTCAGTGTTCGCTGATGTATTCAAAGCTCTGACATAAAGAGAGGCGTTCAGAGATCCTTTTCTTTCCAAGCAGTTCCACAAAGGCCAATGGCTCCAAACGGTGTCTTGATTGGTAATGACCTTTGATTGATAATAACGGGGCCCTGACACTTCCTGAGGGGCTGGCTGCTTCTGGTGCCACTGCAACAAAGGGGAAATTAGTCCAGAATGGTGGAGGTGTGTCCCATACGCTGCTGTGGTACGGAAAAGCAGGGCTGACAGGCTTCCAAAAGCACCCATAGCACCCTTGTTTACTAAGAAAGCATCCCCTCCCCCCTTGAGAGAGGTTGACATCTCTCCTTGAGTGAGGCTAAGACGTGTTAAGGACCTTCTAGATCTTGTCACTTCCATGCAGTGACACCATGACTAGAGGACACAACTAAACAACCAAGATCAAAAGTCCCTGCCACCCCTGGCGTGACTTATTTTCTGCTATGCCTAGGATGCAAGCAATATTGGAAGAGGGCTAATGACACCTCTATGATACTTATAGTCTTATCAGGGCACACACACATTTACCACAAATAACATGCATTCACCTAGACACATAGAGAAGACACACACCCACACATGCATGTGCACCACGTAGAAATACACGTACATCACATATACCATATAGACATAATACACACATATTCCACACACACAGAGACACACACTTCATACATCTACCACTTATACACATCACATGCATATGCACACACACACATTCATGCCACATACATACACAGGTACATACATATCTATATGTGCACATACATGCACACATACACACATGCACATCACACTACACACATATACACGCAAACACAAATTCAGCATACATACTCACATACACATGTGCACACACACCTCATGCAATACATGTATGCTCAAAATACATGTATACATACATACACCACATACGTACCACGTATACACCACACACACATATACCACAATATGAGCACACATACACACAAAAACAAACACACACATACTCCACACGTACATACAAACATACTTCACACATACAGATTCACATACACCACACACACACACACACACACATTTATTCAGTATGTTTACTTCTATCAGTCTGTTTGTCATGTGTGTATACCACACATACCCATACAGTACTTAAGGTCAGTCCTGTCCTTCCATCATAGTTCCGTTAGCTGGGCAGCAAAGTCCCAGTGGGTGACAAAGCCATAGCCCCCAGGGAAGAATCTAATGCTATTTAGCCTGTTAAACGGGAATGCTACTAAAGTGCCCACTAAACTCTTGTTTTTTGTCTTTGATAAATGCATATGTATATACAATAAAATATAATTATAGCCACTCCCACCACCTTCTTCCCCTTCCAATTCTTTCCAGATATCTTCTGGCATGCCCAACTCTTAAATTTATTCTCTCTCTCTCTCTCTCTCTCTCTCTCTCTCTCTCTCTCTCTCTCTCTCTCTCTCTCTCTCTCTCTGTGTGTGTGTGTGTGTGTGTGTGTGTGTCTGTCTGTCTGTCTGTCTGTCTGTCTGTCTGTCTGTCTGTCTCTCTCTGTCTATCTGTTTGTCTCTGTCTCTGTCTCTCTGTCTGTCTCTGTCTCTGTCTCTGTCTCTGTCTCTCTCTCTCTCTCTCTCTCTCTCTCTCTCTCTCTCTCTCTGTCTCTGTCTGTCTGTCTGTCTCTGTCTGTCTGTCTGTCTCTGTCTGTCTGTCTGTCTGTCTGTCTGTCTCTCTCTCTCTCTCTCTCTCTCTCTCTCTCTCTCTCTCTCTCTAAGGCTGCCCATAACTGCATGAATGTGGATGGGGCTCTCCTCCAGAGCATGAGCAACCTATGAGAGGCAACATCACAGACGATGACTCCCCCTCCCCCAGTAGCTGTCAGCTCCTAATAGCTCCTTACTTAGAACTGGGATCTCTCTAATTCAACCCCAGTCTGTGCTGGACTTTTGGCTAGCTCATCTGTGGAGGTCTTGTGCAGGCATTCATAGCTGTTGAGATTTACGAGTGTAAGTCCCACGACATGTTCAGAAAACAGTGTTTCCCAGCAGTCTCCTGTATCCTCCTGCACTTCCATTCTTGCGGACTCCTCTCTCACAGTGTTCTCTGCGCCTTGGTTAATAAAGATGTCTCAAACTATGGCACCAGCCAAGGATAATATAAGCAGTAAACTTCGAAACCCGACCCAGACCTAGCCGATGGACAGGACATTCTCCACCGTTGAGTGGAGAGTAGTGACTGACTTTCATACGAACTCTGGTGCCCCATATTTGACCATGTCCCCTTGATGGGGAGACCTGGTGGCACTCAGAGGAAGGATAGCAGGCTACCAAGAAGAGACTTGATACCCTATGAGGTCCCCCTCAGCCACAGTCATAGGGGAGAGGAGTAGGGGGGAAGCAGGAGGGAGGGAGGAATGGGAAGATACAAGGGATGGGCTAACAATTGAGATATAATATGAATAAAGTAATAAAATATTAAATAAATAAGTAAATAAGATGTCCCATTTAGACTTGAGCGCTCAGGTATTCTCGGCACTTGGACCAGTTCTGAGTCTTTATGATTATAATTGCTGCCCACTGCAAAAAGAAGTGTCTGGCCAAGGTTGAGAGCAGCCCAGGCCTGTCAGTATAAACATAAATGCTTAGAAGGTAGCTTTACAACATGACTACTTGGTAAAGTCACAGCAGTAGGTTTCACCTCAGGGCCTCTGACTTCCCCAGCTACCGACTTTCAACCAGGTTTACAGTGAATTCACTCTTATGGAGCAGGCCTCAAATCCAGTCAGATAGCGATTGGTTAGGCCATCACACCCGTGCCACTATTGCACCAGCGAGCACATGTGGCCTAACAAGTCAGATGTAGCATGCAGGGTCCACAGCTGAGCAAGACCACTGATGTCTTTTCTCTCCCAGCAGCCTCCACAACACTCTCCAGCATATCAGAGCTAGCCTGGCTAACCCATCCAACACCTAGTGTTATACTTCTTTACTTTTATTTTTTTTTAATTTATTAAATACTTTATTATAAATAACTTGCAAATAAAAAAAAACACCATAGAGCAATATTAACCAGACCCAAAGTCTATGTATCTCAGTGAGCTTCTGCAGTTAGAATGCCCATACGGAAGCTGTGGGGCTTCACACTGGATTTCACACTTTCACTATCAAATGCACTTTTATGCACTTATCCGCCACTAAAATACAAAAGCTCCATGATAGAGTTAAGACTAGAAAAACAAGTAGCCTTATATCCATTTTCTGGACACTCAGGTCTATTACCTGAACTCAGTCCTTCATCATTCCCTAATATTTACCCCTTCCTGTTCTCCTTCCCACATGTTATCCTGTGTCCACGTGCTCATTTATCTACATACACTGTACATATTATAGACTAGGATCTGTGTACATGGTAGAGCATGGTTTTTTTTCTGAAGCTATGTGGCCTCACTTACAGTTATACATACTAAGTCCATCCATTTCTCCTGCAAATTTTGGGATTTCATTTTTTAGAGCTGAATAGTATTCATATATATATACATATATATATATATATGGAGATTTTCATTATCCATCTGTTGATGGACAGCCAGATTGGTTCTGTTTTCTTGAGATAGTGACTAAATCAGAAATAAACATGGGAGTGCAAATGTCTCTGTGGTGGGGAATAGAGTTCTCCAGGTATAGTCCTTAGAATGAAATATCTGGGTGATAGGTAGCTCCATTTTTAATTTTCAAGGAATCTCCAAAATTATGTCCATAATGACCAGGCTAATATAAACCCCCGCCAATAGTAAGTAAATGTTCCTCCCTCTCTCCACATCCTCTGCAACGTTCACTGTCAGATTTCCATGACAGCCACTCCGGTTGAGGTGAGGCAACATCTCAAAGCAGTTTCAATTTCATTTCCCTGATGGGGAAGTGTACGGTCACCCACACACAAGAAGAAGCCTTGTCCCTTGGGGAAGGTGGTCACTGGAAGGCTGCTTTAGAGAAAGGTGGAATTTGTGGAGAAAGAGGAGTTGGCACCAGTTATAAAATAGCCCAAGGAGTGTGTGGACAAAAGTAGTGTCTCCTGCCCACTGCATGACTGGCCACACTGAACCTTGAAGGGAGGCACCAGCCTTAACTGGGTGTCCTGGAGCTTGCCCAAGAGTTTCTCCTCTCCCAAGGCCCCAATTTTAAGAGTCCACTCCACTGCCCTGAGTCAGCCCAGCCCATTTCACGCTGGGCAATCAACCTTGCCTAGACACACACCACAGTCTCCATCTCTAGATATTTTCCTGTCCGCCTATCAAATGAAGACTTTTACCACGATGTAAGCTTGGCAAGTGTGACTGATCAACTGACATGTTTAAAGGGTTGCAGATAAAGTAATGACACTCGGGGACAGCACAGGCGTGGATTGGAGGAGAGGCCGGTTTCCCAAAAGCATCTCTAGGCTGAGCTCTGTTGAGGGTGGCAAGTATACTTTGGCTCTTTCTTCTTTTTAAATTTTATTAATTTATTCCGATTATAACTCAATTGTTATCCCATCACTTGTATCCTCCCACTCCTCCCGCCCTCCCTCTTTCACCCTATTCCCCTCCCCTAGGTCTATGACTGAGGGAGACCTCTTCCCCCTCTATATGGTCATAGGCTATCAGGTCTCATCTTGGTAGCCTGCTTATTCTGTCTTTGAGTGCCATCAGGCCTCCCCACACAGAGGAGGTGGTCAAATATGGGGCACTAGAGTTCATGTCAGAGTCAGTCCCCACTCTCCACATAACTGTGGAGAATGTCCTGACCATTGGCTAGATCAGAGTAGGGGTTCAATATTTACTACATGTATTGTCCTTGGTTAGTGCAATAGTTTGAGCAGAGCCCCTCTGGGCCCTGAGCTACCTGTCATGATGTTCTTCTTGTAGGTTTCTAGGACCCTCTGGGTCCTTCTATTTCCCCATCTCCTATATTTGTCTTACCTAGAGTCCCAGTGGGATGTCCTCACATCTATCCCAATCTCCTGGTAAGTGAAGACTTTCATGGACCACTCCTTGGAATATACCCAAAAAATGTTCTACCACACAACAAGGACATACGCTTAACCATGTTCACAGCGGCCTTATTCATAATAGCCAGAAGCTGGAAACAGCCTAGATGTCCCTTAGTTGAAGAATGGGTAAAGAAACTGTGGTACATTTACACTATGGAATACTACCCAGCTATTAACAACAAGGAATTCCCAAAATGTGTGGACAAATGGACAGAACTAGAAATGATCATACTGAGTGAGTTAAGCCAGAAGCAGAAAGACTCACATGGTATATACTCTGGTTCTTTCCTGTTCGGCCCTTGTAGTAGCGGGGATCAAGCCAAGGGCCTCACCCACACTAGGCAAGAACTCTGACCCCAACTCGCCCTCAGCCCTTACCTTACTGCTGCTTCTTCTGTGACATGTGGCCTTGCTAAATTCTTTCAGCTCACCTGAGACTTTCAGTCCTTCTGCCTTGGGGTCTGCAGTACCTGGGATCAGAGGCCTGCATCACTGGGTATGGTTGCCTGTTTTCTCATGTCCTACAATTTGTGCTTTGGAGTCTGAGCTCAGCAAGTCTGCAGCACAGCACTCTTTGGGCAGTAGAGTTGCACACACTCCTGGTAGCAAGGGGATTGTAACATGCTTCCACCAACGGCCACAAAACAAAAGCCACAGCACTAGCCTTGTGCTCAGACAGGAGGTCTGTCACCATGCACTGGCCACACAGCCTGAAGCATCTGCTCTTGTGACTAACCCTCACAGGTCATGAAGAGAGGCCTTATCGCATGCTACACACTTGGAAACTGGGAGTGAGCAGACCCCCCAATGCTGCTGCAATGTTAGGCCTAGATGGCGCTTCAGAAATTCGAAGCAAAGGGTGCAAACACTTCCGCAAGAAAGGGCTGAGTCACTGGGCAAACCCCTTCTCTCAACGTGAGTTTAATGGGTTCTCATACAGTGAGGAGCCCTGTGCCAGCTAGTTTGCGGTCTGGGTTTTTGTTTTCACAAGATAACCAGCAGAAAGCGAAGAGGAGGCCCACAGCTGTGGCTGCTTTACAAACCCTGCATCCCTGGTAGACTGAGAGCTATCAGCTGCTAGAGACCTCCCAGCTTTAGCCAGACATCAGGCGGGGTAGTCACCTATTGAGGGGCTCCCGACTAGGCTCCGCTGTAACAGAGACCCACCAACATCACCCCCCTGTCCTCCCTCCCGCACAGGTCTCTTGGCAAGGGATTGGGCCTTTGTGAAGGCAAATCACCTCCGCCTTAATTCTCTTTGTCTCCGGATTAGTTCCATGGCAAGTCTCCACTGGAAGGGGGTGTGCACATTTTGCTCCTTAGCTCCTCAAACTGTACACTGTTAACTCATTCTGGGCTGAATAACAGCACCCTTGGCAGTGAGGCGGAGCCAGGAACTGGGCTCTGAGAACAGGTGGGGCCCACACTGCTTTCCCCCTACTCCTGCCAAACAAAGGCCAGTGGGAGGGAGGTTTTGAGATCTGCCTAATATCTTTTCCTCCCTCCTCAAACTAACTAGACTCTGAAAAATATCGCCAAATTGCGCAAGATTGGAAGGGTTTCCAAGCCGGTGACTTCCTTCTGGTAGATCAACATATTATACAACTCAAGCAGAGGCTTCAGGCTGCGTGGGGCTCCCTGCATCTGGCCTGTGTCAGTGGGACCGCGGATCTAGCCGCTGTGCACGGCTTGTTAGAGAAGTCGATTGTTCTTATTCTCGAATCTTCTTACCCATGATACTGCGCTTCTTTGCCTACTCAGAAGTATTACAGTGAGCAATGACCACATCATAAGCGGCTCCTGTGTGATCTAGTGCCTTTCAGAGAGCAGAAATAATCAAAAGTCTTCACTAAAGTGTTTTCCCCTGAGTTTCAACAAAATACCATCTATCTTTGGCCACTGAAATTGTTTTCACATTGAGCTGACGCATCTATGCCAGTCTTGACAATTATTACTTCCTTCACTGTTGGCAATTATTCCTTCAGCTAACAGTGTGCTCAGATTTAAGAGAGAGAGGTGGGGGGGAGGGAGGGAATGCATGCTCTTCCATCTCCTTCAAACCAATTCAGGCAAACTCACACTGCGGTGGCAGACAAACTCATTCTCCTACTGTATGTTGTTGTTTTTTTTAAATCATGCAGGAATGGAGTTTTAACCGACAATAAAATTCCACCCAACTTGACCAGGCACAGTGGCGCATGCCTATACTCCTAGCACTTGGGGAGGCAGAGGCAGGCGGATCTCTGTGAGTTCGAGGCCAGCCTGGTCTACAAAGTGAGTCCAGGACAGCCAGAGCTACACAGAGAAACCCAGTCTTGGAGGGAAAAATCCATTCAATTCTTCAATTCTTCAAAATAAGCTGGTATACCTACACAGTACCAGAAGGTTCTTCTCTTGTAAGCTTCTGGCTTAATATGCTTGCCTGGGCCTCCCTCTTTCCTTCCCTCATCATCCTAGGCTTTCTGTCAAGCCCTGACTTTGAATACACAAATTCAGAAAGCAAGGGCATAACTTATACATCTACTTAGTTAAAAACAATTCTTTCTGAGCTTTAAAAAAAAAAAAAGAAGTATTTGAATAGTACCCAACAAAGGCATGGTCATGTGATAAGAGAAGGGCCTAGTCATTAAGAACAGGGCATCATAGGCTCCCTGGGGCTGCTGTTGCCCATGTTTGTCAACTTGACCCAAGCTGGTGGTATCTGAGAAGAGACAGTCTTATCTGAAGAACTGTCTCTGTCCGATTGGCCTGTAGGCAAGTCTATAGTGCATTTTCTTGATTAATGAGTGCTGTGAAGTGGTCCAGCCAACTGGGATGTGAAACTCTAGGCAGGTGGTCCCGGGTGTATAAGAAAGCAGACTGAGCAAGTGATGGGAAGCAAGGTAACAAACTAAACAGTGCTTCTCCCTGGTCTTGGCCTAAGTTCCTGCCTCTAGGTTCCTGCCTTGATTTCCTGCCCTGACTTCCCCCTGATTGGTGCACTTTAAACTTTAAAATGAAAGAAACCAGTTTCCTCCTGAAATTGTCTTTGGCCCTGGTGTTATTCACAGCAATAGGAGGCAAACTAGGATAGAAATCAGTGTGAGGAATTAGGAATTAGGGTGTTAGTGGCATAGGCCTGACCATGCTGGTGTTTTGGAGAGAAGGGGGATTATGTCAGCATTTGGAACTTTGGGCTGGAAAAGCCAGAGTGTTAATAGATCAATAAGCTGTTTTGTGGGGTCTTGGGCTATAAGCATGCTGTGAAAAACTTAGATGACAAGAGCCTGGCATGTGAAACTTCAGAGTGAAATCCGAGAGTGTCTCAAAGACAGTATTGGGTCACCTCGTAGGATTTATTTGAATTCAGACTCTGTGGTTCTGGTCCAGCTGGGGCTGAAGAATCAGTACCACTGAAGTGAAACCGTGGCTTCCTGGGAAGATGAACGCTACCTGGCGGGGGCTCAAAAATAAGCTGTGAGTCAAAAGAGACCAGCATCACTGGGATGAAATCTTATAAGAAGCACTTCCTCAAGGCTGCTGTCCACAGTGGGTCAAGGCTGCAGTACATGCTGTCATGTGGACATGTTGATCAGCAGGAGTTTCTCACATGGTGCTGGTTTTGAAAGCAGGGAAGGTTGTGTGGAAAAGCTAAAGCCTACACCCTCAGAGGCCAGGAGAGGCCACTGGTTAAGGGCCAGCTTCAGTTGTAGTGAAGGCCTCAGGATCTGAAGGGTGCCATGGAGGGAAACTGAGGCTTGGCAACATGAGTCGGGTTGAGAGTCTCTGCAGCGAGCGGAGGAGAAGCTACTGGTGAAGACACCTCCTGACTTGCCATACAAGCCCCAGCATATTGGAGATGTCAAGGCCATGGGACAGACACAAAGGACAGTGGCAGATGTGGAGTAAAAGCCCACCTGAACAGACCAGACAAACTGTATGTTTGCAGGTGGCCAAGCCAGAGAATTACAACTGCCCAAGCTCTTTGGAGCCCAGAAGCTAATGGGTGAGTCTAAGATGTCAGACACTGGAATTTTTACACTGTTGGATTTGGGGTTGGGTTTGATTTCGTTGTAGCTGTGCCTTTGTTTTTCCTTCCTGGAATAAAAAGTATGTATTTTTCATT
Source organism: Acomys minous (assembly GCF_964271855.1). Classification (NCBI taxonomy): domain Eukaryota; kingdom Metazoa; phylum Chordata; class Mammalia; order Rodentia; family Muridae; genus Acomys; species Acomys minous. The sequence goes on from NC_140491.1 coordinate 46,223,007, forward strand.
TTATAGTAGCCCATAGCTAAGAGACATTGAGTTTTTTAAGAGACTTTGACATTTTAAACTGTTGGAGATATGTATACACACACACACACACACACACACACACACACATATATACATATATACATATATATATATATATATATATATATATATATATATATATATAAACGCCAAGTGTTGAAATTTTTAAAGATTGTGGAACTTTTAAGATGATTATACAATGTTTTATGTTGTAATAATAATATGAGCTCTTAAGGATAAACAATAAAGAAAAATTGTGGTATGTTTGTGTGTCAAGGTGACAAGGTGTCCATTGCACTAGATTTTGTTTCTTTGGTTGGTTGGTTTGGTTTGGTCATAAACTGGATGTATCTGGAAAGAGGGAGATTCAGTTGATAAACTGCCTCTTGTAGATTGGCCTGTGGTCAAGCCCTTGGAACATTTTCTTAATTGATGATTGATGTGCGAGGGCCCCGCCCACCATGGGCAATGCCATCCCTAGGCAGGTGATCCTGTGGTATATAGAAAGCAGGTTGAGCATCCTGAGAAGCAAGCCAATAAGCACCATGGTCTTGGCTTCAATTCCTGCCTCTGAGTCCACACCTTGAGTTCCTGTCCTGAACTCCCCTAGGTGATGGGCTGTAAGCTGTAAGCTGAAATAACTGCTTTCCTTGCCAAGTTGCTTTTGGTCCTGATATTTATGACCACAACAGAAAGCAAACTAGGACACTATCTGAACAATGCCGCCACAGTTCTCATCTGTAAAACTCTATAATGTTCTTTCAGTAGAAATTAAATATTATACACCACAGGCATACTTTGGAGATATTGCAGGCCCAGCTCCAATCCACCGCAATAAAGTATCACAATAAAGAGGGCCGCATGAGTCTTTGGTTTCTCAAAGCATATGAAAGTTATATAGAACTTATAGTACAATCTATTATAAAGTTGCATTGTCTAAAAACAATGTACATAGCTTAATTTAAAATACTTTAATGTCTAAAAACAATGAAGACAGTCATCTTTGCCTTCTGTGAATCATAAACTCTCTATAGAGTGCCTCTCCTCAGTGTTGAGGTCACTGACTAGCCAAGTTGTGGTTGCTGAAGATTGGGAAAGCTTGGAAATTTCTTAGACTAAGAGAACAGACTTCTGGGGAAAGCTGGGAGTTGGGGAGTTATTCTTCCCCAGGGAAGAGCACACCAATTGGTTGTTCAGTGCTAAGCAGTCAGCCTAACAGGTTGTATGTGTGTGTGTGTGTGTGTGTGTGTGTGTGTGTGTGTGTGTGTGTGTGTGTGTGTGTGTGTGTGTAAAACAATTAGTGGAACAAGAGACTCTGAATTAGAAGGAGAAGTGAGAAGGGTTATATCAGAGGGTTGGGAGAAAGAAAAAGGGAGAAATGTTGTAACAATATATTCTCCGTATGAAATAAAAATTAAAATAACTAAGACAGCAGTGGATTTTGCCATCTGAGAGTGCCTTACATGGTGGGACGGCCTCGAAGGTGCGGTCCATCCTCTCTAGTCTTCTTGTCACATTGTCAACTAAGCTGATGTGACGTTCTGAACCTCTGGTATCATCTCGACAGTGTTCCCAGCACCTCCACCAGGAACAGTTTCCATCACAAGAAATGTTTTTTTTCTAATTCTCTTGCTAGATCCACCACGGCTGCAGCCACTTCCTTCCGCTGACGTCTTAAATCCCTCATTCATCCACATGGGTTGAAATCACCTCCTAAATCCCCGCACATGTTGAAACTTTGACCTCTTCAGAGGAACCCCAAGTTGTCTTAAAGGCATCTGGAATGGCGAATCCTTCCCAGAGATTCTCACCAACTGTCCCCAGAGCCATCAGAAGAATCTCCGTGGAAGGCATAACTCCACCAACTGTGCTTTTCCATAGTGAGACCTACAACTTGGGATCACTCTTGGATCCACGGGCTGCGGAGTGGGTATGCCAACAGCCACGGGCCCATTGCTCTCACTGCACATTTCCCACAGAGCCTTGGGTGGCAAGTGTGTGATTGAGAAGTAATGTTTGGGAGGATTCTTTTCCTTCTGAGCTTTGGGTCTCAACACTAAGATTACCACGTTCAGCAGAACGCATCCTAAACACGTGCTCCCGTCCAGGCTCTGCTGCAGCACCTTCTCAGCACAGGCTGCGCAGGTTTAGTATTATCCTTGAGGGCTCCTGGAGTTCTGAGTGGTAACTGAGCATTGGCTCCTCCTAAGCTACCAGCTGTGCTAACTCCTGAGCCAGCCGGAGCCTTAAAACACTGAATCCTAGCACTGGCTCCTCCTCTGTAGCTCTGAAAGCCCTAGATGGTGTTTGCTAATAGACACCTTTTTGAAGAGTCTTTTGAAGATTTCTTCAGTGTTTCACACTTCACTTAGCTCATCTGGAGACCTTACTATCAGCAGCTTCTAAGTCAGCTCTGGCTGCTTCACTTTGCCCTTGGATGCTATAGAAACGGTGTTTTCTTCAATCCTCCCAGACCTGCCTCTGCTTTCTACCAGCCTTCCTTCGGCAGTCTTTGCCTCTCTCTCCACCTTCATTAAGTAAAGAGAGCTGGGGCCTGCTCTGGGTAAACTTTGCCACACCGCTGAAACTCTCCAACGAGATCCCCTCTTGTCATCTCATTTACACAATCGTAGGAGTTCTCAGACTTTCGGCTTCCTATAAAAACTTTTTCCTTTGCTTTCGTAATACAGCTGTTTAGCCTAGGACCAGACTGTCTTCCTCACTAAGCACAGTCATTTCTAGCGTTTAAAGCAAGAGACTCTTCTTTAAGTTGAAAGCTTAGAGAGCACTAGAAGGTTTTCAGCAGGCCTAGTTTCTGCATTTCTATACATTAGGGAAGAGGGAGAATTAGGAAGAGAAACATCTGGCGCAGTGAGAACACACACAGTGCTGGTCCAGTTTGTCATCTTAACTGTTACAGTACTGAACTACAGGGCAATTACAGTAGCCACTTCAAAGACCATTATAACAAATATAACAATAATGAGAAGTGTAAATATTGTGAAAAATCACCAAAATGGAACGGGTAGGACGTGAGCACACAGAGTTGGAAATGGTGGTGGATTCACTCCAAGCATGGCTTCCCAGACCTCCACTCTACAGAAACGGCACATTAAAATGAAATACAATATGTTTTCACTTATATTGCATGGGAAGTTTCAAGTGACCAAAAAAAAAAAAAAAAAAACCCAAAAAAACAAAACAAGAAAAAAAAAACCAATGGCAACAAAATCGTATGAGTGATATAATCTCAGCTATGAAGAAGAAAAATCTACTAAGACTAGAAAAAAAATTCTCAAAATAGGCAAGGCATCTGAGGGGAGAGAATCAACAATGCAGTTTCAGGCACTGTGCGACTAGAGTTAAGTCAGTCTTCGTAAGACTGTCCTCGGTTCAGATGCCCGCATAAGCTCAGACTTCCCCCAAAGTCTTCACTTTTGACTGACTAAAATTTCAGAGTTCTCATAGCCCTCTGATGTTTCAATTTTATTACAATAACTCATAACCAAAAGTGTACTTCTTATAATTATGGATTTGTTACACACAAAAACATACAAGTATATAAATCACATCAAAAGAAGGGATCTAGGAGGGTCCCAAAAATGAAGCTTCCATATGCCCGGGACACATCATATACAAGACATGATACCTTAGCATGTATTGCCCACTAGGGAGATCACGTGGGCTGTGGTGTAGATGTTCAATTCAAATGTCACTTCCCAGTCATGACGAATGTGTCAGTGGGTGTAAGATTGAATTCAATTTCCACTCTTCTTACCTCCCTTAAATGTTGGACTGATGTCATACAGCCCAAAACTCTAACTCCTCCTTCACTTTGTTAGACTTTCTGACATGACCAGGTCCCTATCCTGAAGCCTATGTGGGTGCTGACCATGAACTGACTTATTAATACAAACTCTGATAATTCCCCCAGAATAGTAGAGACACTTAACACTTGGAAGAAAGAGTCCAAGGCTGCATCTCATAAACCAAGACCATAAAGGAGACAGAACCTCTATTACATAACAGATTCTAAAACACTGTTTCCAATTTATCCAGCATGAATTATCTGTAATAAGAAGAAACTAAATGAAGTTTTAAAAACTACATCCATAAGCATCAGACAGAACACAGTTGTAAATCACAAGTAATTTTAAAAAGCCATCTCCAAAAAGTGTATGGAAAATATACTATAGTAAAAGAGGAGCTGGAGAAATCGCTAGGTAAATGATGTGCCTCCTGCGCATGCATGAGAATCCAAGTTCAGTCCCTAGCACCCTGCAAACAAAAATAAAAAGAAGCTGGGCTCGGCAATGCACATCTGCAATCCCAGCAGCACTGGGAAGGCAGGAACAAGAGAGTACCGGATCTGCTGGTGAGGTGGTCCAGGCAAATTGGTGAGTGTCAGCTCAGGCAAAAGACACTGCTTCAAAAAAAATAAAGTGAGGAAGCCACCTGATGTCAACCTCAAGGCTGCCAAAGAAGCTAAGAGTGACGGTTGAGTGCTCAGCCCTAAAGAGGATGTTTACCTGGCCCCTAAGATCCAAGGAACACAGCAGAAGAAGGGAGGGAAGAAGCCTGCTTCATTACTGACTAGAGGTGGGTTCTTGAGAGGGACAGACACTGACTCCCGTCATGTATCCACTGGCGAGCCTGCCGGGCTTAAGTGGATACGTCCAAGCCTGTGGTCACACAAAGGGCCCTGCTTCAACCCAGTGGGTCACGAAACAAAAAGTCACAAATGTGGGAACAAGGCTCATAGGGAGGAGGAGAATGATGTGGGGGGGCGGATAAAGGAGGTGTGGGTGACAGTGAACAGCACGCATCATATACATATACGTCAAAGAATGGATTCAATCAACGAGAAAGAAGCAGGCGAACATTAAGGGGGATTAAATAGGATAAACCCACACAAAACCCAAACATTCTTAATAGAGCTGTAGGAAACAAAAGATGGGGGGAAAAAAGCCTAAAGAGCCGGGAGGGTGGGAATAAAGCAGCACCTAAAATGGAACACAGCTGTGAGTGGCTGTGGACTTTGGGAGACAGAGGGAAGCAGAGGCAGGTTAGAAAGACATCCACCAAATAGAAATGTTACCACGTGGTCACAGAGCCAGCCCAATGTCTGCGTGCATCCTGTGGGACCTTCCGACCCATGGCCCATCACTAATGGGAAAAGCAGAACTGCAAGACTGTCCTGCCGACTCTAGGCGTCTGAATGTTCCCCCCAGAACTCGGAAGCCCAGGGCTCCAGATACACAGACTGTGACTATCTCAGTCTGATCAAGTGAGGAGGTGGAGAGTTGTGTCATGAACAACTCCAGGCTGAAGGCAAGTGCAGTTCAGCAGTCTCTGGTCTCAGAGGAGGTGTCCACACAATTATGTCTCACAACACTGTCAATCTGAGATATTAGAAGCACCAGCAGCCTTTCTACTGGACATCAGGAAAATCACTGGGAGCTGTCTAGAGTCCCAATGGAGACCCAGCGGCCTTCTCTACACTACAAATGTATCCCAAGTCTCTCACACAGTCAGAAAGTCAGGTAGGCTGTCCATAGACCTTCTCCAACCTCTCTCTCTCTCTCTCTCTCTCTCTCTCTCTCTCTCTCTCTCTCTGTGTGTGTGTGTGTGTGTGTGTGTGTGTGTGTGTGTGTGTTCCTCCAAACACAATCCCCCAGTCACGTTGCTATCACTACAGCAGATCACCAGCTGCAGCCTCCCTTCTCCCGCTTATATCTACATGGATCCCATAGACTGTGTCCTTCTAACCTCCCTCCCTTGACTCCCACTGTCTCCCAGCCTCCAACATCAGCAGGCGTCCCCCCGCCCCTCACCCCCGTGAGCACAGCAGATGAATAGGCCAGTAAAACAGGCAACACACAGCTATCACACTCTCCAGAAACGCAGAGAGGAAACAGAAGCCCAAGGAGCAAAGCACCCACACAACATAGACAAACCACAACTCAGCACCTAGACCTATATTCACCCCAAAACTGGATGCCTGGAAACCAGCAGAAGACACATCAATAGCATCCAGGGCAAGGTGTCTTCAGTAGAGCCAAGATGTCCTACCACAGCAGGCCCTGATATTCCAACATAGCTGAAGCAGAAGAAAAAGACCTCAGAACCAATTCCATGAAGATAATAGAGGTTCTTAAAGAGGAAATGAATAAATCTCTTAAAGAAATTCAGGAAAACACTAACAAGCAATAGAAGGAAATAAATAAATCCCTTTTTTTAAATTCCAGGGGGGGGGGGAAAAACCAAACAAACAAATTAGAGGAAATGAATAAATCCCTCAAAGAAAGCAAAGAAAATACAAACAGTTGAAGGAAATGAATAAAACTGTTCAAGACGTGAAAATGGAAAAAGAAGCAATAAAAGAAAACAAAAACTGAGGGAATTCTGAAAATTGAAAATTTAGGAATGAACAGGAACTACAGAGGCAAGCTTCACCAACGAAATACAGAGATGGAAGAAAGAATCTCAAGCATTGAAAATATGACAGAAGAAGTGGATACATTGTCAAAGAAAATGTGAAATCTAAAAAATTCCTGACACAAAATATCCAGGAAATCTGAGACACCATGAAAAGCCCAAGCCTGAGAATAACAGGAATAGAAGAAAGAGAAGAATCCCAGCTCAAGGCATAGAAAATATTTTCATCAAAATCATACAAAAAATTTCCTAACCCAAAGAAGGAAATGCTTATCAAGGTACAAGAAACATACAGAATACCAAATAGATTGGACCAGAAAATGAAGTCCACCTGCCACATAATAATCAAAATACTAAACATACAGGACAGAAAAAGAATATTAAAAGCTTCATAGGAAAAAGGGCAAGTAACACACAAAGGCAGACCTATTAGAATAACATCTGACTTCTCACTAGAGACAGTCCTGAACAGGCTCTAAGTTGCTGCAGGCTCTAAGAGACCACAACTGACAGCCCAGGATACTAGACCCAGAAAAACTTTCAATCACCATAGATGGAGAAAATAAGATATTCCATGATAAAATTAAACAATATCTATCTACAAATCCAGTTCTACAGAAAGTGCTAAGAGGAAAACACCAACCTAAAGAGGTTAAACAAACCCAAGAAAACACAGGGATAAATAATCCCAGACCAGCAAATCAAACAAGGAGAAACACACACACACACACACACACACACACACACACAGGCACGCACACACATGAGCACACACATACACATGCAGGCACACCCACACATGCACACGCACGCGCGCACACACACACACACACACACACACACACACACACACACACACACGCATGCACACACACACCAGCACAAAAATAATAGGAATTAACAAGCATTGCTCATTGCTATCTCTCCATTCCCCAATAAAAAAGACTCAGATTAACAGAATTGATGGGTCCCGGCCCGCGGGACAAATCGCATTAGGGTTCACCTGAAAGAGGAAGTGGGGATTGAAAGTAGGGTCAGAGACACGAGAAATAACGGGTCAAGTCTAGAAATTTCTGATCAAGACTCACTTTAATGCCAAGTAGTAAGAATATATATAGAGCAAGGTCAATGGGATCTATTCTAATCCCTCTCTCCCTAGCCCCCAGGCAAGAATACAATAGCCTGAATCGCTCCCTGTAGAACTTCCTAGTTCTCTGGGTAACTCCCTGTAAGAACTTCCTATTTCTCTGAGTACTTCCCTGTAAGAACTTCCTTGATCCTCTGGGTGGTTCAAAGTTGGGACTTCCCTACTTCTTTCAAAGGTAAATAGTTCAAGGATAGCCTAGACTAGAACACAAGCCTCGTGAGGCAAAGGTCAGCAACTTGAAGGTCACAGCATGCAGCCTAAGCACGGGATTTCTGACATGGCAGAATTTAGCAAGGCTCCCCACACAGAATGGATGTGAAAACAGATCCACTTTTCTGCTGCATCCAAGAAACACACCTTAACATCAATGATAGACATCACCTCAGGTAAAAGAATGGAAAATAATATTTCAAATAAATGAACCTAAGAGGCAAAGTGGTGCAGCCATTTTAATGTTTGACAAACTAGACTTCAAACCAGAACTAGTCCAAGGAAATAGGGAAGTGCACCACATATTCATCCAAGGAAAACAGGAAGAAGACGTTCCAGTTCTTAACATCCACGTACCAAAGAGAAGACCACCCAGGTTTGTACAGGAAACACTACTACAGCTTAAATCAAATACTGACCCTCACACACTGATAATGGTAGACTTCAATAGCTCCTTCTCACCAACAGACAGATCATCCAGACACAAACTAAAACAGAGAAATTCTGGAGCTAATGGACATCATGAACCAAATCTACCTATCAGATATTTACAGAACATTCATACAAACACAAATGAAAATACCTCTTCCCAGTACTTCAGGGAACATTCTTCAAAACTGATCACACACTCAGACAAAAAGAAAGTCTCAACAGATACAAAAAAACCTGAAATAACACTCTGCCTCCTATTTGACCACCACAGATTAAAGCTGGATATCAAAAAAATAAAATAAAATAAAATAAAATTTAAAAATTTAAACCAGAAACAACAGAAAGATTACAAACTCATGGAAAGTGAATAACTCATGACTGAATGAAAAATGGGTCAAAAAAGAAATGAAAGATTTTCTATAATTAAATGAGAATGAATACTGTGCTATCTCAATTGTACCTGGGAGCTAAAGAATTGATCTCAAAGACAGAGACTGAGAACTGAGCCCTGGTTATCAGACTCTAGAGAGGGGAAGTGGAAGAGGTGGGCATGGAAAGAATATGACCAACAATAACAGATAGGCTTAAATTTGGGGAAAAGCATCTAAGAGTCTACAGACCATGGGAATAAGTAATTGAATAATTCTAAATAGACTGAAGAGAGGAGACTGAATGGCCACAACCCAAAATGCTAACCATCTAGAAGTGTGCATGGCAGCCATCATGGTCTGATCATCACTCATTATGTGCATCTATATAATAAAAAGCCTCACAGCAGCCCATAAGTGCCTGTGAGCACTGTCTGTGCGTGTCAACTAAAAGTAAAGACACATTTTATAATGTTTCATTCATTTTTTGATAATTTCATCCCCCTCCCTCAATCCTCCCTCCAAGGCCCTCCCCCTATCTCTTCGCCCACCTAACTTCAAATCCTCTCCCTCTTCCCTCCCCTCCCCCTCCATCTTGCCTTCCTTCCCCCCCCCCCCACCTCCCTCTTGTCTTCATCAGATCCATTTTGTGTTGTGGCCTACTACTCCTGAATGTGGTGCCAATATCCCTGGAAAGACACATTTTTAAAAATATTACTTTTTAAATTTTTCTTAGGGTCACCAACTTAATAAACAAAAAAGTTGGGAAAAGAAGATCTACCCGGTGTATCTTCCTGTGCGTCACTCTCGGTCACTCTCGCAGCTTAACAAGTGTTGAATGTTGCTTATTTGTGAGTGGCTACAGCAGGCCATTAAACAGAGAAAGTTCAGCCTGGCGGTGGTGGCACACGTCCTTAATCTCAGGAATCAGAGGTAGGTGGATCTCTGTTAGTTCAAGGCCAGCCTGGTCTACAGAGCTAGTTCCAGAACAGCCAAGGTTACTCAAAGAAACCGTGTATAAAACACACACACACACACACACACACACACCAAACAAACAAACAAACAAACAAACAAAAATAAGAGAGAGATAAAGTTCAGGGCTTCACTTGGACCCATTCTCCAGTCTTCCATGTGAGGGCCAAGCCCCGAACAGTGTCCACAGATCGCTCAGGCTCTCCAGATCCTCGGAGTTTTAGATGCCAGCTTTGCCTCTTCTTCCACACACTACAAGTGCCTCATATAGAGGTGAGAGAGACAGGAAATAAAGTAACAGCCTACATCTGTCTCTCTCCTCAGGAGGCCCTTGTAGATCTTTCCACCAAGAAGGCAGAGCTTTGCTCAGGGCTGTCCATACGCATGGCTGATGGAAATTCTTGGGGCATCCCTGACACTGAGTTCAGACCAGAAAATACCCAAAGGAAATACAGTGGTCAGTTATTTCAGCCTCCCTCCCCAACCTCCCTGCTAGGATTGACTCCTACTAGTATCAGATCTCTGCTCCACTGATTACTCTACTAAGTGCTTTTCAAAACCCTGTCATCCAGAATATATAAGGAACACTCAACATACAATGATATGTACACTATGAGAAGAAAAAAGTAATCATTAATCTCACCCATCAGTGAACCATGCAAATTACAGTGACTCTTCTGACAATATTTGCCCACTGGTAAAACAGTGGCATGAATGTTAGAGAAGCAACCAACCACTCTCTGTTTAGATATAAGGCCTACTCTCTTCATGAGATGAAGCACATGCCAGCCACTGTTAAAGCAGCTAAGAACATATGAATGTATCGGTCATACGCCATAGAGGAGGCTGACACTACTACCGTGCTACATGGGAATAGTATTAAATAGCATTAAAATGACTCCTGATGACTCACAGTCACACCCATCCCAGAAAGTCTCGGGGATCTTCACAGGGGAGAGGGTAGGAAAAGTACAGGAGACAGAAGTGATGGCTAACATCAAGGAAACCATTTGCAGAACACAACGGGGCAGTTGCACATGTGATAACGTTCAAAAGACCTACACAAGCCCATGCCAGACTAACTCCCAACATAGAGTGTGAAGATGGGCAAGAAATCTCACCACTAGATAGGAGCTTTTGACAGTTGATGGCTGTGAGGAAAGAGAGAGTCCGCTTTCTTTAATGATATGACCCCTGGGAGGTCAAGCTGCTCCCAAGACTAGTTGGGCAACACCAACTAGACTCACTGCGGGAAGGAAGAAGGTGAGTGGGGAGGGAGAAGAGGGTAGAAAGGGTGGTTATGGGAGGAGTTGGAGGTTGAATACATTCTAAGAAATACTTGAAGAGTTAACAGAAACATTGTTGTGGTGATTTGAATAAGAATGGCCCCCATAGAGAAAAAGGAATGAAGGATCCAGAGAGGTCAAGGACACTACACAAAACTTACAAAGCCAACTAACCTGGGCCCATGGGGGCCTACAGAGACTGAACTGCCAGAGAGCATGCATGGGACGGAACTAGGCCCTCTGCACAAATGCAACAGTTGGGCAGCTTGGTCTTCAGCTCCTCCTAACAGCAGGAACGGCGGCTCTCTCTGACTCTGTTGCCCACCTTTGGATCCCTTCCCCTTATCTGGACGGCCTTGTCAAGCCACGATAGGAGAAGCTGCACTTAGTCTTACTGCAATTTAATAAGCCGAGGTGGATTCATATCCATGGAGGCTTCCCCTTTTCTGGGAAAGGATGACCAAAGAGTGGAGATAGGGGAGGTGAGAGGGAGGGACTGGTAGTTGAGGAGTGAGGGGAGGCTACATTTGGGATGTAAGATAGATAGATAGATAGATAGATAGATAGATAGATAGATAGATAGATAAATTTATTTATAAAAAGAATGTCCCCAATAGGCTCACCAAAAAACGCTTAGTCATCAGAGAGTGGCACTATTTGAAAGGATTATGAAGTGTGACCTTGTTGGAGAAAGTATGTCATTGGCGGTGGCTTTGAGGTGTCAGCATTGTGCTTGTGCTCTCACATGCTCTCTTCTTCTTTCTTCTTCTTCTTCTTCTTCTTCTTCTTCTTCTTCTTCTTCTTCTTCTTCTTTTCTCTCTCTCTCTCTCTCTCTCTCTCTCTCTCTCTCTCTCTCTCTCTCTCTCTCTCTCCAAATCAGGATGTGACTTTCAATTTCTTCTCCAGTGCCATGCCTACCATGCCTGCTGGTCATGTTCCCTGCCATGAGGACAATAGACTACACCTCTAAAACTGTATACCACCGCCAAATTAAACGCTTTCTTTTATAAGCACTTTCTTGGTAGTGGTGCCTCTTCACAGCAATAGAACAGTAACTAAGACAACTGTTTAAAAGAATTTCACAATGTTCTGTGCAAAGAAAGGCTCAGTAAGGTGTAAGTATATGCTGGAATAAGTAGCTATGCACATATAGCATACAACTAACCACAAGAACTCAATGCAGTTTTATTTACTATTATAGAGAATAGGTATTAAGGCCAAAGAAGAAGTAAAGATAAATGTTGCTGCTTTAGAAAGACCAACAATTTCATGAGCCAGGAAGACACGAAAATTGTATGTATTTAATCACAGGACCTAAACATAGCAAAACAAAAACCCATCAAAAGCATGAGAAGAAATCTGATGACTCCAAAATAAAAATAGCCTTCTTTTTGTTGTTTCCATAGTGCTTAGAACTGAACCTGGTGCAGCTCCCACTGAGCTGCAGCTCCAAATCAAGCACTTTTAATACTAAGATACAAAAAATATATAGACATCTCATTGTGTGTTGTAATTTTAAAATAAAATAAAACATACTCTACACATCTGAAAATACAAGCCCTAGCTGATATCTAGTCAGTGGTCTACTCAACTCAACCAAGGTGCAGTGGGACCATCAGAGCATCCTCTATCCACAGTATATGATGATAGAAACAAATAACAAAATGACATTTAACCATGCTTCACAGTCATAAAAATCTTAAATATGCATCTAAATATATATCATATGGGTCAAAGAAGAAAAGATAAGGGAAAATATTGAGGGTATAGTACATCAAAACTTGACTCTAATTTAAGACAACTCATAGAAGGAAATGAATCTCCTTTCAAATGTGCATGTCAGAGAGAACAATAAAAAATTAACGCTTCATTTCCTCTTATTCTTCTGATTAAGGCTACAACTAATTATTCTATATTAGTATTATTTAATATGTAAACTAAACTGTTATACATAAAAATAAAGTTTTTTTAATGAAAAGTAACATTTCAGTCATCTGTCTACAAAGATTTTTTTTACAGTGCAATGAAATAAGTTTCTGCAAAAGGAAATAATAAAAACAAGAACAGAGACTAATGAAATAGCAAACAAGCAACAGAACAATTGCCCGCTCCATCCACAAAGGAAAACAGTTGGTCTTGGAAAAACTGACAACAGAACTCACAAACCCCAAGCAAAATTGCTCAGCAGACAAGGGCAGAAACAAAATGAGTGTCCCAAAAGAAAATGTGGCCACAGTTACAGATCCTGAACAGGGAAGACGGTAAGTAATTATCATCCGCACGTTGTATGAGTGAGCAGAAAACTGGGCCACAGGACTTTCAAAAAGTCAATTAGTAAATTAATATATCCTAACAAAGAAAACTTAGAATCTGAAGTTCCTCAGTGATTTCGGAAACTCTCAAAGACCCTAGCCTTACACTAACTCTTGCAGAGTAAATAAAATAATAATAAAAAGATGACACCTTCACCGATATATTTGATGGAGCTAAAACAACTTTAATAAAACCTAGCTAATGAACCACCCTACCTGACACTGTGGTAACAAGCTATGTTGACGCCATGATGTATTTGCAATGAGATATTGATGCTCAAATAAGATGCAACGAGAAGTACCTCTTACGTCACTCTAACACTAGAAACATTCCTCCAAACTGAGCAATGCTCTTCAAACACTTGACCATGAAACAAACAATCCAGGCCTGGTGGCGCACACCTTTAGTCCCAGCACTTGGGAGGCAAAGGCACGAAGATCTCTGTGAGTTCAAGGCCACGTTGGTCTACTTAGTGAGTTCCAGGACAGCCAGAGCTATATAGAAAAACCCGGTCTCGAAAAGACAAAATATTAAATAAATAAATAAAAGTAAAGTCCTAAGCAAAGAAAACCATCACACATTGGGAAACAGGAGACACAAGAACTAAACACAGCATGGAAGCTATCACACAATAGGATCTTGGTGCTCCAAAATATCTGGTCAAATACAAATAAAGTCATTTCAACATCGAAATTTTTTATTTGAAAACTGATGATCTAGGTGTAATGGCCTAGGCTTGTAATCCTAGCACTTGTAAGGCAGTGGTGGGGAGACCTCCATGAATTCAAAGCCAGGTTGTCTACACAGTTAGTTGTAGGTCAGCTGGGGACACAGTGAAACCTTGTCTTAAAGCGAAAAGGTCAACCGAAAGGCAAGTCCATGAGTATGAAATTGTAAGTGCTAGCAAACTTAACTCAGCAACACTCAAAGATGGAGAAGAAGAAAGAAGGAAAATAAGGTGAAGGAATGAATGAAAAAGGAGAGCAAGAAAAACAGAGAGCGCGGGAGCTCGAGAGATGGTGCAGAAGTTAAGAGCACTGGCTCCTCGTTCAGAGGACACGGTTCAATTCCCAGCACCACAGCGGCGGCTCATAACCATCTGTAACTCTAGTCATAGGGGATCAGACACACTCTTCTGGCCTCTGCTGCCACCAGAGTGCCATATATGGCATACGGCGCACATACATAGACGTAGGCAAAACACTCTACACATAAAATTTTCAAGTAATTCTTTAAGGGAGAATGCCTGAGGCCTGAGTTGGATTACTAGCTGGGTCATGGTACTAACTAACCTGCAGGACAGAACACTAACAAACTAAAGTGGGTCTCAGTGACCATCTTAGGAATTCAGAAAAAAAGATGGGATGGATGTTAGTGTTTATAAATCAGTAATGTGTGGTAATTTCCTTTAGCTGGTGAAAAGCACATACATCCATACACACACCAAAACTCTTGGAAATAAGTATAACAAAAGACTAATAAAGCCTATAAAAAATACATTTCTCTAATTTTACTAAGAGTATGAAAGGCCTACCTACATAGGCAAATACTCCACACTCATGGCTGTGTAAAGACTTCTATTCAAATTGAATTTATTCATTGTTGAAGTAAACATAATTTTCATCAAGTAAACTGACTCTAAAGTTAGGTACATATGCAAAGAATACATATGAAGGGAAACCATTTGCTCTTTGAGTCCTTTTGGAGATACGCAGAGTAGGGCAGCAACGTACGGCTACAAGGAGCCTGAACTGATCAAATAGAATAGAAGCCCAGCCCAGAAGACCACTCACAAGAGATGCTGAAGACCACTCACACAGAGATGCTGCCTTTTTATTTTCCTTCCTTCTTCCCTCCCTCCCCCTCTCCCTCCCTCCTTCCCTCTCTTCCTTTCTTTTTCACAAAGTTGGTGCAAACACTCAAGTTTTCTACTTTGACTCTCTTAGCCTGACCCACTGCTCATCCTTTCAGCATTGTGCCTTGCTCATTCTACGTAAAGTTCCTCAGCTCTGTCCACTGTCATACCAAGATTCCTCTTCATTCCAGCACATCCTGACAAGTGTAAAGAGAGCTGTCTATTCACGGAGGCGTATGTCCTCCTGCACGCCATGCTATGCCACACACGTGTGTCTCCACACAATGCACTGGAGCTTCTCCTGGAGCGTGTAAATGCATAGACTGCTGGGTGAGTGAGCTTGGGCATCTGAAAGTCACTTGCCTTGTGGGGTGCTCAAGCCAATCCACATTGCCAAATAAGAGCACAAGTCGGCCATCCCTCTTATGTATCTTCATATGCATCCTGGAACCACTCGTGATGGTAATTAGCAGAAAAGGAAATTAGCCAGGAGGCAGGAAACGTAGCCCTGGGGTTGTACTGAGACACAAAGCAGCAGGTCTGCAAGGCATGGTTGCGATGTCTAGCTTTTACGTCAACCTGACACAAGCTAGGGTCATCTGAGAGGAAGGAAACCCAACTGAGAAAATGTCTCCAAATAATCAGGCTGTAGACAAGCCTGTAGGGCATTGTCTTAATCAGTCGTTCATGTGGGAGAGCCTAGCCCATTGTGGTTGGTGCCATCCCCGACCTCGTGGGTCCTGGGTTCTATAATGAAGAAGTCTAAGCAAGCCATGAGGATCCGGGCCAGTAAACAGCACTTGGCCTCTACATCAGCTCCTGCCTCCAGGTTCCTGGCCTGATTGAGTTCCTGCCCTGACTTTCCTCATAGATGGACTATTACCTGAAAATATATGAATAAACCCTTTCCCCTGCAAGTCACTTTTGTTCTAGTATTTTATCACTGAAGCCTTCATTAGGACAACCACGGAGATTTAGAATTGTATTCCCTGCGTCTTTTGCACTCCCAACCATGTACAAGAGACACTGATGCCTGAGAAGATGCAAGGATATACTGACATGGATTTTTAGAGTCATAGGCAACTGGCCTCAGAGGTCTGTCTCTGATACACCTAGAGAAAATAAATTCAAACTCTCCTCAATGATTCACTAGGAAAGGGTGGATTTTGTAGTATGGGGGTGTCTCAGTTACCTTCTCATTGCTGTGATATATGGCCCATATAGAGCCATGTGTTTTAATACTTGTTCTCTAGTTGGTGGAACCTGCTTAGGAAGGATTAAGAGGTGTGATCACCTTGATGGAGGAGGTGTGTCACCGGGGCAGAGCCTGAGGTTTCGAAAGCCCTCGCCACTGCCAGTTAGCTCTCTCTGCCTCGTGCTTGCAGGTAAAGATGTAAGTTTCCAGCTACTTTTCCAGCACCATGTCTGGATGGGTAGATAGATAGATAGATAGATAGATAGATAGATAGATAGATAGATATAACAGATTTAAGCGGGGGGGGGGGGGGGAGGGGGGAACAGGAATCAACTCCCTGTTGTCTCCAAGAAACACACTTAGCTAGCAAAGATGCCCAAACACTGAGTGTCTAAAAATGGAAAAAATCAAACTGGCAAGCAAATGGATGTGCTAAACAAACAGGCACAGCTTTCCTGGTAGCTAATGAAATAGACTTTAAACTAAAGCTATTCAGAAGAGATAAAGAAGACCACTCCTAGTAATAAATGCAGCAATGTGGTTAAAATTTTATAAATATTTATGCAGAATATCAGAGCTCCCAAATTTCACAAAACAAGCACAAGAGGATATAAAAGATCACATAGTGCCTGACACAATAAAAATGGAAATTGTCGATGTCCTCCTCATATTTAGATGCTTCTTCCAAGTCTAAAATCAGCAAAGAAACTTCAGAGTTAATTTACATCACAGGTCAACTGGATTTAACATCTATAGGATATTTCATCTTAAAAATAGGGAATATACATTTATCTCAGGAGTACATGGAACCGTCTCCAAAACTGATCCCATTGCAGGCAAATAAAAAAATAAATACATACATAAATACATTAACAAGAGAGAGGGAGAGTTGCAGGATATTTGATCCCATTGATAACACCAAGACTGTGAACTATAAAAACCTGTTTCTAATTGTGATGTGGCTCAGTCATTGATCCTAGATTTCTGTTCACTGTAAACAAGTGCTTGTTTACACATCTTTAATCCAAGAGCTTTCTGAAAACAGAAGTAAATAAAGTTAACCCTAGGTCAAGAGGCGAAGCAAGCAACCAGATTGACAGGAAGCGAACATGGGAAAAAAAATCAGAGAGAGTGAGAGGACGACCAGAGGATAGACAGAGAGACAAGCAGGAAATGGAAAGGAAGGGCGTTGAGTTGAAGGTATTTAAGACATCATGGAGAAGGAAGAAGGGCTTTTTCCTTCTGGGATGTCCATGAAGTGGGAAGGTCAGCTGGGTGCTTTCTCTGCCTTGAGCCAGCAAGTAGTTTTCACCCCAGCATCTGGCTCATGAGTCTTCATTGGTAAAAGCAGACTTTGGAATTTTGTTTATAAAAGAAGAGAGGAGAGAGAGAGAGAGAGAGAGAGAGAGAGAGAGAGAGAGAGAGAATATAATAAAGGTAGAAATGAACTAGGGGAACTTCAGAAATGCCATGTGAATGTCACAGAAGTCAAGGTATGTCAGACAAGACTTGACTCTGTCATTGATGTGAATTATATTCTAGCAGGAAAGCTATCTTTTTACCTGCAAACCAATGGGATGGATGGTACAGAGTGGAATCTGAGACACGTTCTTAGGGAGAGAGGCAAAAGGAAAGGAAGAGGTGAGGAAAGAATGACAGAGAGAGACAGATGGACAGAAGCACAGACACAGACACAAGGAGGGGGAGACAGAGAGAGCGAGAGAGCACAGGCTAAGCTCTCAGAAGGAATTGGTTCTAGGGGCAAACCAGCTGGGTGAAAAATGATCTCAAATTGCCAGATCTCTGTGAGATCAAGGCTAGCCAAGACTGTTACACAGATAACGCTGTCTCAAAAAAAAAAAAAGTCTTTGTTTCCAGATTCATTGGGAACATCAATTGTAACCAATTTGTTGTTTGAAACAAAGAGACAAAGGCATCTGTGCTGTGAGCTGACATCCACTTGAGAACAAAACTTCACATTTAAGGTCTGTTCAGGGGACTAGAGCACACCAGTGAACTCTGACTTCCCACTCACCAGGCAACATGTATCTTAAGCGTCAGTCCTTCTGGCCATGCTATGAATCTACTGCATCCTATTTGGAACGTGCTCCATGCAGACAACCAGCAAGAGGGAGGACTGAGCCAGCACTACCCTCGTGTATGTTCTGAGCCATTTCCTCAGCCTCTCGTACTATTATTGACATTGTGGTCTTGCTTAACAGTGAGGGGTGAAGCAGACAGGAGTTGCCTTTCCCTAAATAGAGGGAGACGAACAGCTCTCCCTAGTAGGTTACATGGGTGCTGTTGTGGGCGTCTGAGTAGAAAGCTGCACCGCTCAGGAGAAAACATCACGGCAGGAGGGTACTATACTATGAAGAAGCACCCTTCCAGGGAGAGTCCACCAAAAGGACTGTCCTTTCTACAGAACATGTTTTCTCTCTTTCTCCAGAAGCCTGACATCTCCCTCTGTCTTAGGTCAGTGTTCCGTTGCTGTGAAGGGACACCATGACCACAGCAATTCTTCTAAAGGAAAACATTTCATTGGGTGTGCCTTACAGTTTAGAGGGTTAGTCTGTTATCGTCACAGCAGGAAGTACATGGCAGCACACAGGCAGACATGGTGTGGGAGAAGGGGCTGAGAGTTCTCCATCTGAACCAACAGGCAGCAGAAAGAGAGAGTGAGACCCTGGGCCTGGCTTGAGCTACTGGGACTTCAAAGCCCACCCCCAATGACACAGTTCCCCCAAAAACACCACGCCTTCTCCAACAAGCCTATGGGGGCCCTTTGTATTCAAACCACCACAACCTCCAAATTGTCAGAGCAGACAGCGCTGCCTCTGAGGCTCCCCCGACCTCTTTCCAATGCCATCTTCTCCACTCCACTTTGTCCAGCCACCTTCTCTTCCATACTTCAGAACTCCACTACTCCACAGTACACTTGCCAAGGCCAACGCTGCCTCTTCTGAGCCCACCCCACCTTTCCCAGACAATGCAACTCTCTCGGGAAATGCGTGCACACATACCAGCCCCCTCTGCTGGTTTCTGATCCGTGGGGCTCAAATACCACCACCCCTCTGAAGCTTGTCCTGACCCCCTGAACAGGGTTGTCCATCCTCTGTTGGGATAACAGCACACTTGTGAGGCCCCTCTGCTCACTCTGTGGCCACACAACCCATGATCCTTTGCTCTCTGATGGTTTCCTGTGAATTCCTGTAGCTGGTCTATGGTTTAGTGGTGTTCTTTGGCTAAGTCACCTGCAAGGCTATTTATTAATGGTGATAACTTTTGGCGGTTAATGGTCCCTTAAAAAAGTCTGGAATGTGTGACTTTGGGAAGCTCACCCAGCAGATGATCTGAGGGAGAGAAAATTAGGCTCCTTGTCTAGACCTCCTTACTCTGAAGAGATTTCTCAAGCTTTAGGCTGAGTGACACTGGGTCTTGGAAACTAAGTCTTCTAGGAGTCTGGACTTTCCAGCCAGAGGCTAATAGTGATCAGGAAGGATGACAATCACAATTCTAGGGACATCTGGAAGCCACAGCCTGAAGGACTTGAATCTCTCTGCTTGCTTGGCCAGCCCTGACCAGAAGGAGGAAGAGCAACATGTTGCTCAAAGGTGTCCAACTAAAGACAGTGGGCTCCAGGCAGGGAGGAGTTAGCTGTCAACTGGGTAAGATAAGCATCTGGCAGCTGGGATCACTAATTATAACCAGGTCAGTGGGCGGGACTCTGTTCAGAGACTGGAAGACTCCTGCCCATTGTCACTGTTCACAATTGAATGCCAAGCACCCTCACAGAGGAGGGCCACATCTTCCCCACTACACAGGCTCACATTCACAGCCACAGATACCGGTTGTAAAGTTTGACATAAGTAACCAGCATATCATAAAATTATACCCCCCCCATCCAAATCCTTCCTGCAATAATTATTGGGGAGGGGAGGGGTGCCCTGAAGTTTTGTCAGAAAGAAAACAGCTAACCATTAAAGCAAAATCCTCCTCATGTCAGTGCCACGGATGTACTCGGCTAGTGCAAGATGTCATGACAAAGGTGATGACAGCCAGCATAAAACACTAAGAGGAACCCATCCTATGAAAACGCTGGGATGCCTGGAAAGCCAGATGGAGACCTGGCGCTTTGGCGCCCCCTAGGAGGCCCACTTGGAACAAGCGCCCGTTTCTCAAACTGCAAGGGAAGAACAGTAGGGCTCTCAGTTTATTACAAAGAGAACCAAGTTTTTCCAAGAAGCCATTCCTTCTAGGTGTCCCCTGTCTCCGAGCCTGATGATAAAGCTGGGTAAAACTGTTCGGTTGGTTTTGTGTGTAACAGTGCACTTGAACAGAATGGAGGCCTGCCACGTCTAGAATCACTTTGGAAACTAAACCTTGTTCTAATTTTGGAGTCAAGGTCTCTGTAGTTATTTAAAGAACAAGAGTAACTCTGGGGGATTTTTTTTCTTTCAGTTTTCCAAAGAAATCAGTGGCCCTGTTCTTGGGTGTTAGTCCATGGGAGAAAAGAAGGGATAATTAGGACAGTTTCTGGTAGATTATATTAAATCAACCCACAACCTGAGCTCTATGAGGAAGAAATATGCAGAAATTGGGGGTACTGTACCTTGGTTGGCTACCATTAAAGGCCAGACCTTCATGTGTTTCATCTTTGATCTTTTTTTTTTCTTTGTAAATACCCAAATTTTATCATTCTTATTTATAGTGCCAAGTTAAGGAGGACTAAATGGAACTAAAAATAAGACATATTTTTAAAGGGATATAAATACATGGAAAGAGAGCCACAGATACCCGGAGACGTGACAACACATGGGGGTAGATGAACGTTAATTTCACCAAGCTGCATGCCGGTCATGTGGGGAGGCCATCTTAATTTGCTTCCCACATAAAAATGCATAGGTCTCCCCAAGGACAACCTCTCCAGCCCCTGGGACGAACGTTCAATTCAAGGCCATCCAGGAAAAAATCTCTTCCAAGGTGATTTCTCAAATTCCCACTACTCTTCCATGAATTGGCAAAAGGGAAAGGGGGGGAGGGGCGGGGAGGGGAGGCGGTGAAGAAGTTTGTCAATTCAATCCTGGAACACCAGCGCCCTCTATTGGTCACTTACAGAAAGAGCGTCTAGACTTCGGAGAGACCGGTACAAGAGAAAGTAGAACAGGAGAGGGCTATTGAGCCGCCAAGATTTCAGCTCTCTCCGGTGTTCAGAGTGCGGCGATTTGCAAGAACCCGAGTCTGCACTGGAGCGCATCAGAAAGAAGACGGAGCTAGGGTGCAACGAGGACTAAAAACGGTTGTGAAAATTATTCATTTTAAGAGCTGCTTTGGCTATTAATCATGCCGCCGCTGCGGCAACCGCCTCAGAGTCTCAGTAGTTATTTTATCGCAGATGTATCCGCTAACTAAAAAGAACCCCAAACAAGAACTGGTGGGATTTCACATCTTCTTTTAAAAATAAAATAATATATTTTTTAATCGCCCTCACTGCCCATTCTGCTAACGGGGGAAATGTGGTGAAGTAAGAGTATTTGAGTGAGCACCGCTTTGAAAAGCAAATCCTTAGAACCCATGACTGTCACGTGCGATTGGCCAACGGTGCAAATTTAAACCTCGAGCGCCAAGGTTCTCCAGACCCCACTGTGATCTGCGACTTCTCACTGGGAAATGCCCACTGCAACGTGCCCTATATGAGGAATTCAATTGCAGAAACTTTGCAAAGTTCGCAAGAGTTGAGTGGGCCCGCGCCAGCTTCCCAGACATAAACCAGCTCGGGAAGGCCACCTAAACCCGGCATCCAGGGGGAGGGGCTGAAGGGTCTGGAGCGCCAAGTTGGCGGGGAGTCATTGTATCGGGGGGAGGGGTGTGGTGGATCGGAGGCTCTGAAATAGTTAGGACCCAAGAGACAACCGGGAGGCAGGGAGCCCCCGCGGTTCTCAGAGACGAAGGGGTGACCCGGGTACGGGACGTGCGCACAGGGAGCAGGTGTCCAGTGAAGACGCGCGCAGCGCGCCCCCGTCCTCGGTCCCGCTTCCCCGGAGGCGCGGGCCCCGGAGCCCAGCCTGCGCCGGCCCACCCCCCACCCTCGCCGTTCCGGGGCGTGTCCTCCGCCACTCTGGCTTCTATATATCGGCCTGCGCGCCCATGCTGCCCAGATGCGAGGTAGCGCGACGACTGGGCACTGAGAACCTGCAGCTCGCTGCCTACATCCCGCAGCCTCGTCCCGCGTGTTCTTCACTCCGCACCCCTCCGCGCCGCCGAGCCGCAGGACCTCCTCTGGGCGCCATGCATCCCGCGCGCCCCGCGCTCTGGGCGGCTGCGCTCACCGCACTCACTCTGCTCCGCGGACCGCCGGTGGCGCGGGCCGGCGCGGGCGCGGTGGGCGCGGGCCCCGTGGTGCGCTGCGAACCGTGCGACGCGCGTGCGCTGGCCCAGTGCGCGCCTCCGCCCACCGCGCCGGCGTGCACCGAGCTGGTGCGAGAGCCCGGTTGCGGCTGCTGCTTGACTTGCGCGCTGCGCGAAGGCGACGCGTGCGGAGTCTACACGGAGCGTTGTGGCACCGGTCTCCGCTGCCAGCCGCGGCCTGCAGAGCAATACCCGCTGAAGGCGCTGCTGAATGGTCGCGGGTTCTGCGCCAACGCCAGCGCCGCCAGCAGCTTGAGTGCCTACCTGCCCTCCCAACACGCCCCAGGTAAGCTGTCCCTGCCACGTGCGCCGCGCGCACTCCCTGGTACCCGGCGCGGTGGCGGAGAGTGTGGCTTCTGAGGCTCGGTGTGGCTCATCCAAAAGGTGTTAGCAGGAAAACGGGCCCTGGGAGGCGGAGGGGCCCCCGACAGCCTTCGCTCGACTACCTTGGTTCTTTCTTGTGAATTGCAAAATGCTTTCCTTGATAAATGGATAGATTTCAGTAGCAGGACGAGTGAATTACGAGAAAAACTCCCAGGGGATGGATCTCGGTCTCTGGAGAGTCTCCTCACTGAGCGGGGTACCTGGGTGTGGGGCTGTATAGCGCAGCTGTGGACCTGCGTTTCCATTTCCCACAAATTGGAAAGGAGTGTGTCCGTCCCTGGGAAATTTGAGCCTGGGAGTCCCGGGTCGGATTGAGACCAGGAAGGTTTGTAGGCAGGCAAGCTCTTAGAAACAGTACCTGTCTTGAAAACTACTATCATTTGTACCGGCTGATTGGCAATGAAGCATTGTGTCCCGGTTTATCAAAAAACTATCGAGATGGAATTAAAGTACTGGTGCCTTTAAGATTGTGAAACCTAAAATTCAAAAAGTAAAAAATTGCTCCACGTCACCGGGAACTGCAATGGTGTTTGAGCCCCGTTTTCCCCCTGTAGGCACTCCCAACCCACCCCCCACCCCCAATGCCCTGCGACGCCTTCGGGGCGCTGAGACCGCGTCCCAGGTGCTAGAGCTGCCCAGAATGCAGATCCAGGCGGTTTCTCTGCTGAAGCAGAGGCTTAGAAAGGCGACCCCAGGAATGTTAACTTTTCTAATCCTAATCCGATTTAGGAGCAAGGTGCTGTTGAGGCAGCCCCAAAGAGGAAACTCAGGTGGCCACTCTGAGGACATCAGGTTATTACTTTAGGAAATTAGAAAAAGAAAAAAAAGGATTTAAATGGACTTGGCAGCTGTTGATCTAAATGCCCAGCATTCTTAGCCAGTCTCGCTTAGCTATGTGAGTCCAGCTCTCGCCCTGCACACACAGCTGACGGCTGGAATTCTCCGGTTTCCCATCAGGCTGACAGATGGTGGGGAGCAAGACCCCCGGACCAGGGCTCGCTGGGCAAACAGTCCCTTTATGATTTCTGTGGCTGCAGAGCTACACTCCCGGGTGCGGGCAGGTGCTGGTTTAATTAAAGGAAAACTACGCCGTTTGCCTGTGTGCCTTTAATTTCTAGTGCGTTCTATGATATACCAGAAAGAAACGATCTTAAGAAATACCAACATTGCTATTTTGAGTTAGGCTTTAGTGCCCACTACTAGTAACCACCATAGAGCGCTGTAGTAAAAAGTAGATCTGAGCTTTAATTACGAGTTCAGTGACTTATTATATCCATTGAATGGAAACAAATTATAGTCCTATGATACAATTCACAATTCCCTGTTTAAGTTGAACCATGTTCTTCCCTAATCGGCCTCCTAAGGATTAAAAAAAGGAAACAAGAAAGTTTAAGAAATTAGTTCATTTACATATTAGCATTATTTACATATTAGCATTTCCTTTGTCCCTGTACTTACAAAAAAAAAAAAAAAACACTGAGATTAAAACAAATTGAAACCAAGTCATGGAATTTAATTATGGACCTGCTCTGCCAGGTGCTGGCCTAGACCCCCAGACTTTGTGCTTGAGAAGGCACAGAATTCATTGAGGGGTTTGCAGCTGGACCTCAGGTAACAACCAAGGCTCCTGGGCATGACGCCCTCCCCCCCCCCCGCCCCCCCTCGGATCTTCTTGCAGGTCAGTTCCTCTAAGAAACGGGAGTCTGCCGCCCTCTGGCACTTTACTGGGAGTGAAACATTTGCTTTTCTTGGCCCAGAGCCAGAAACCAAGTCTATCCTATTGGGCAGAATGTACCGGCCTGGCATCTCCTGAAAGGCAAAATAAAAAAGAGAGAGGCCAGCTGGAGCCCTGCATTTTGCACCCAGACAGAATAAACTCAGAACCAGATGCCCACTGGAACTTTGTCTAGGAGAGCCATTCAAGTCCCTTTCTCGGGAGTGAAGGCTGAAATTTCAGAGCTCAGGAGTTGAGGGGTCAGCATCTGGCTTTGGGTCCCCATGGGGGGTGGGGGTGGGGTCTTACTACAAATGGAGTGTCGAAGTCTGGCTTCCTATCCGGCATCCGCGTCAGTTAGGAACCTCTCCCTTAGCACCCTGGATTATGAAAGAAGCTCCTGCCTAGAGGAGCTTTCTTCTCACCTCCCTTTCCCCTCCCTTCGCGTCTTCAAGTCTAAGCTGTGGGCGGCACTGCTGAGGGGGATGGGAAGGGTTCCCCCAAGAAGTTGCCCCTCCCACCTAAAACACTGAGTCTATGGGGACCTTGAAGTTGAAAGCTGTACCAGTACAGCAGAAATAAACCTCTCTAACACGCCCACATAATTCTGTTCTGGGTCCCCGGAGTGAGCTACTTAAAACCAGCAAACCCGAGTGAAGGTCAGAATTACAGTGACTTGTGTGCTGCTGCCAATGAGTAAAGAACGATTTATATCCCGCCCCGCCCCCGCCCCCGCCCCACCCCACCCCCTCCCCCGCCCCATTGTCCCACCTCCCAACAACTGTGCCCAGGGCTGAGAGAACCACATTTGGAGTCCGGTGTGAGTTTTCTGGTCACCTCCACGGCAGTATTCCATGGTGCACGGCTGCCCCCTGCTGGTGGCAGCTGAAGCTGCTGCTTTCTCTATGGCAAAGTAACTTTCAATCAGATGGCTTTCTAAAGTGAAGCATTCGGGTGCAACAGGTAGTGTTTTAGAATGCTTCTAACCAGTTATCTTTTTCCTAACTTATTAAGAATTTTGGAGGGCATTGCCTTTTAGGTGTGACCTAAGTCTGAAAAAAAATTATTCCATTGTCAATAATAGTCACTTCCTTATCCTCATGTACTTTTCCAGGAAACATCAGTGAGTCTGAGGAGGACCACAGTGCTGGGAGTGTGGAAAGCCAGGCCGTGTCCAGCACACACAGAGTGACCGATTCCAAGTTCCACCCGCTCCACGCAAAGATGGATGTAATCAAAAAAGGCCATGCTAAGGACAGCCAGCGCTACAAAGTTGACTACGAGTCACAGAGCACAGACACCCAGAACTTCTCCTCTGAGTCTAAGCGGGAGACAGAATACGTGAGGACTTTTCCTCTTGTTGGGTGTGAGGGGAGAAGGGGAACGCCCCAAGACAGTCTTTATGCAGCTAAGTCCTGGGGAGTCCTGGCTGATAGGTGGGGCAGTTTCTCCATTCCAAGCCCCACCTCCTGCTCAGAGACTCTTGGGAGGTCCAAGCTGAAAGACCCTAGTAAAGTATGTGCCCCCCACCCCACCCCTGCAGGTGGAGAATTGGACTTCCCACCAAATGGCTTTGTTTTTATCGCTGGGCTTTCCAAAGCCTACTGGCCTATTCTTGGGCCAATTTCCAGATCCTGTGTTTACTCTGGAGAGAGCAAAAGAGGCAAGCAGTGATGGTGAGAACCCGCTGGGGACCTTCTCACTAAGCCAGGCAGAATGGCGCATCACGTGTGCCTCTCGGGATGCTCCTGTGGCCAACGTGATTGTGAAAACAATTGACTGTCTCCTCAGGGTCCCTGCCGCAGAGAAATGGAGGACACACTGAACCATCTGAAGTTCCTCAACGTGCTGAGTCCCAGAGGGGTCCACATCCCAAACTGTGACAAGAAGGGGTTCTATAAGAAGAAGCAAGTGAGTAGGGTCCCCTTGGGGGGATGGTCTCTTCCTCCTATCACCATAGGCTGGGTGGGTGGGTAATCAACTGCAGTTACCTCCAGGAACCCCGCCCAGCGTCGCACTCAGATAACTGTATCCCTTCTTCTGAGACATGCATGCGTGTATGTCTGTTGGGCAGTCCACAGCATGAATCTAAATTTAGACGCACCACAGCCTGTCCGTGTTGCGGGGTTTACAGAGCAGTCTTCATCAGCGAGCCTGAGCCTCTTGTGCATTGATTATCTCAGCATTCTCCCACCTGAGAGACTCTAGAGGAGGAGGGATGCACGTGGGGTCGGAGCGATCCATCTTGACAGCCACAAGGCAAAGGAAGCTCAGCAGCCTCTCCACCTTCCCCAGGGAGGTTCCATCGCACACAGACGTGCACAGACACATGGGTGGCTCTTCAGGAGCTATGGCCATCGTAATTGTACCACAAGCCCTGTTCCAGTTGAACAATACTGGGTAACCCCTTGGGGCCCTGGTTACCGGCTTCCCCACAGTGTCTGTTAGGGTTTCTACTGCTGTGAAAGGCACTATGACTAAACGCAGCTTGTGGAGAAAGGGTTAATTTCATTTACACTTTCATATCACTCAAGAAAGCTGGGGCAGGAACTCGAGGCAGGAGCCACAGCTGTAGAGGGGTGCTCCTTACCAGTTTGCTCCCCGTGGGTTGCTCACCCCACTTTCTTAGAGCACCCAAGGTCACCTGCCAAAGGGTAGCGTAAGTGCTGTCCACAGTGAGTGAGGCTCTCCCACATCAATTGAGAAAACGCATCACAGGCTTGTCCCCTGGTCAGCCTCGTGGGAACATTTTCTCAACTGAGCTTTCAGCTTCTCAAGAGACTCCAGCTTGTGTGGGGTTGACATGAACTGCGTGACACATGTGGCATTCATGCCGCCGGCCTTGTCTCTCCCTCCCACAGTGCCGCCCCTCCAAAGGCAGAAAGCGAGGCTTTTGCTGGTGTGTGGACAAGTACGGACAGCCCTTGCCAGGCTACGACACCAAGGGCAAAGACGACGTGCACTGCCTCAACGCACAGAGCCAGTAGATGCCACCACGCCACGTAAGCGGAGGGTCCGGGCCCCTGGGGTCAGTTCCTTCTGAAAGTCGCTGAGGGTCAGGGGAATTCCTAGGAGCAACTGTGCCGGCTCCTCAACCTGGCCTCACTGGCCCTGGAGCTGCAGCCAGGCCCAAAGAGAGGAAGGCAAAGGACACACTGTTGAGGGAGAAGGTCCCCAACCCAACCACACTCAGAGACCAGAGTCAGTTTAAAGACACTCGGCTCTATTTTAAGTGACTTACACTATTCACTCTTTCATATGCACACAAGCACTGTGAGCACTTTTAAATAAAGCTGTATCTGCCCCAGTCCTGTCTGTCCTTTGCCTTGGAGGGAGAGGGAGGCACAGTTCCATCCAGGAGAGCCTGGTCACGACTCTGGTTTCTGAGTTAGAGACGTTCCTAGGTTTTGTTTTGTTGTAAAAATTTAAAAATTAAGAATATTCCTTTAGTTTGTAGCGTGATTTTAATCTAATGTAACATTGATAGTCTAAGCCACCGTTTTGGAGAATATTATCATATTTGGCATTCCTTTATTCTTACAATAAATGAAGGAATTACAGGGAAGAATAAATATGCTTTATTTTCCTAAAACAATTTTAATAGGCAGAAAAAAATTTTATTTTTAGTTAGAATATTTTTCTTATAGATTAGAAAAATACTTCTAATTTGGGGGGCTGGCTCTTTTTAATGATGAAAATATCTCACGTGTTCTTTGAGGCTCAGCCCCATTTGTGCAGGGTCACACTGAGTGCTTAGGAGCTGAGAGTAATGTGGAGCCCCTTGGATTTTGGAGGTAATTGTTTCAATGTATATCTTACTGTGATTTCTTTCTTTTAGTTAACGTGGAGCTCCACTACGCCTTATTTTGCACAAAAGACTGCCAACAACATGATCAGCAGCTGGCTACAGCCTTGACTTCTATTCCTTTTGTTTTATTTTATTTTTTATTTTTTGTGGTGAACTGACTGAAAACAAACAAAACAAAAACCAAAAAAAACCAAACAAACAAAAAAACAAAAAACCCACCAAAGTTTTAGACAGATTTTTTTAAATGCCTCTGGCCGTTTAAACAGTAAACTTGATCATCTTCTACTGCCCAGTAGTCAACAAAAAAGCAGTTTGAGTTTTCCTGTTGCTTCTATGAACCCATTCACGTACTCCAGGCCACGGATGCCTTCTCTCCCCTAACGCTCCCGCCTAGTACGGGCCTCGATGCTGCCGGCCCTCTGCCTTCCTGACTTCAGAGTCTCTGTTGCTGATATAGAAACATGCTCTTCTTATACCCTGTAAAATAAGTGCAGGCACTGTGGAGAATGGGGTGGGGGGGGCCCAAAGGCACTGTGGAGAATGGGGTGCCCCCAACCGAGTCTCACGGACGTCTGGACACACATTCCTGAGCTTCATGGCCCTTATGTGCCATCTCTGAATCAAGGGCCTGGCCTGTTATCTGCGAGTGACCTGATCTACTTGGGAACTGTGGGATAGAATAGGTGAAGCCTCTCTTATTTAAAAAAAAAAAATGACCAAGAATGTTCTAGGGCACTCTGGGAGCCCATAAAGACAAAGACAAGGACCTTCCTTTGTCAGGCAGCTTCCTGGTGACTTGGCCCAGCAGAAGGGCCCAGGTGGGGGGAGGAGCGAGCAGTGAGTGTCCGCCTCCAAGTTCAGAGATGTCACAAGTAATGGTACAGTTACTTATTCAGATAACTTCAGAAAGCAGTGATTTCTGCTCCAACTTCTCAAAAAATAAAAAATAAAAATAAAGTTTATTGTGAGGCAGGGCTTGGAGAGGAGCTTTTCAAAAAAAAAAATCAAAAGATTTGTTTTCATCTTCCTATCAAAGAGAAATGGCTTGTTGGAGAGCCTGGCACAAAAACACAGAGCATTGCCTGCCTGTTGATCTTGGAGGTCCTTCTCAAACTTTCTTTATGATTCACACATATATGCAGACAAAAATATGTTCTTAATTGTTAACATTGTATACGGCGTAGCCCAACTATAATAGAATCTGTACTAGATAATCCTAGATAAGATGTTAGAGATGTTAGGTGATGTAACCACGAGCCTGTGTCGTCCGGAGGCTGGGCTGCTCTTCCCAAGGCCTAGGCCAAGGAGGTCTGGCAACAGAGGATCTGAGGAGATGGCTGCATCCCCCCCTCCCCCCCCCCCAGGGGTGGACATGCGCTGTACAGAGCTTTCCTTGAGAGCACAAAGGGATCTCAAGACACTCTGCCTGCCTGTCAGCTTTTCTTTATTTTTTTAATTAAGTTTTTTTTTGGGGGGGGGGAAATGTATTTTTGAAAAAGTTTGTCTTGCAATGTATTTATAAATAGTAAATAAAGTTTTTATCATTTAAAACAAAAATTGTCCTGTTGTCTGCTGGGTCCTGAGTCGCTAAAGATGATTACTCTGAGAGGGCAGAATATTCTAGACATCGTAGGAAGAATGTCGTGAACATGAATAGACATCACAGCTGATTCTCTCTCTTATAAAAGCATCTCAGTGGGACAGTTGCTGTCGCCTTCATTGGCATCCATGTGGCATCGGGCCATGATCACAGAAATGTGCAGTAGCTGTGTTGGCAGCCATTACAGTCTAGACAGGTAAAGCAGGTCAGTAGGTCGTTTCTCCGTGACACGGGTCCTTGCCTTTCCAGTTTGTGCCCTGGGGTGTTCAGAGCAGGGTCCCCATGCAGATGGTGCAAATGGTGCCACCAGCCTTTCTACCTCTGGGAGCTTGGAGAAAGGAATATGGACTGAGTCCAGAAAGAGAAGAACCCAGAGCCTGCTGGGAGAGCTTCTGAAACCTCCAGTCCCTATGGCATGAGAACAGTGGTCACTTGCCAAAATAATTCCAAGGACCGTGACGTCAAATTGTCTGTGTAGAGCCATGTTTAAAGTCATACAACAGACATCTGAAGTGTTTGCAGAATCACAGCAAGTTGGTTCTATGGGTTCAGAGATATGAGGGTGTACAGTATGAGCTCAGCCTATGAAAGTGAGACAGATGATCGACTGAGGTTCAGCTCAGATTCACATCTGTTGGTTGGGTATGTGCCAGTCCCGGGCTGCAGAATTGGAAAAGATACACTTCCCAACTGGCTTTATCTGCACCCTGATCCCTGAGCTACAGAGTAAGGCTTTTGCAGACAGGCCAAGCAGAGGCTATGTATGAGAAATGCCTCTCCTTAGTATATTACAGGATTGAAAACAAGGTAACACGTCCCTAGGAACAGATATCACAGGGCTGCAGACAGTGTAGCGCGTCCCTGGAAACAGTTGCCAGGCAAAGTCCCTTGCAAAACCTGCACACCACTCATTTTTGCTATCCAGCACTTCCCTTCAGAGATAAATCCACCTGGCCAGTCCCTCAGACTCAGGGAGACTTGGTGCTGGCGGAAAGGATCGGGCAAAACCTATATGGGCAAAACCTGTATGTGCTATAAAGGACACCCTACAGACCTGCTGCCCACCTTCTTCCTGGAAAGCATGAATAGCCCTCCTCCTCATTAGCTAAGACCCACCCCTCTGTCCCGCCCCCTCCCACCCCCCACACTCAAAAGGCTACTGATCTTCCTCTGTTCATTGATCTATGAGCTGTTTCTCCTACCAACTCCTTATTCTCTAGAAAAAAATAATTAATCCTTCAAGGCTCAATTGGCAATCAGTGGTTTGTTTTTGTTTGTTTGTTTGTCTGTTTGTTTGGTGTCATAATGCCAAGAGAGAAACCTTGGTTTGGGTCAAAAGTTATTAAGCGTTAGTGACTTGAGAAGATTCAGGAGTGCTGGTACCCGCCACTGCCTTCCTTCTCCCAGCATGCACCTGTCACCTCTGACGGAGAACAAGAAGCCTCAGGCCTTTACAGATGGCCCTACAACCAATTTCAACTCCTAGAAGAGGTACTTTGCTTGGAGGGGAAATGACCACAAGGTGGACGTTTAGCACCATGCATTTTGCTGACAAACAGCACGCTTGTCTCCTTTTCCCATCTTGCTCTGCTCTGTTGGACCTAGAAATACTGGTCCTAGTGATGCTACCAGCGGACCCAGCGGCGAGTTCACTAAACCAGAAGTGAGAGCTGCCACATGACCATTTTGAAGTCCTCATGTCTGAGTCAACAAACACAGCAGAGAGTCCCTGGTGGGCAAGAGAGCTATACAACTCCCATGAGGAAACTGGCCTGCTGCTACACAGCAAGGGTGGGGAAGCTCAGGTCTGGAACACTGGGATCTTGTAAGATGTTTTCATAGTTACAAAGCCCAAGACATCAAGATCAACGGGACAGGAGGTCAGGCTGTGTCCTCCTCCTATACACCCCTCATTGTGAAGAAGAATAGCTGTAGGGCCGTGCCTTGCCCTGACTGGTTCCATTTTAGAAAACTCAGTCTATTCGGGATAGATATGTTGAAGCAGAATCCTCTACATCCGGTTTGGGCAAGTTTAAACCCAACAACTGTCCAGCAGGAACCACAAGTTACAGAGCTACAGCTGTATCAGAGCTGATCCGGAACACTTATGGAGGACACAGCGGGGGCACTAAGGAGCCGGCTCAGTGGGTGAAGGGCTTGCTCATGTGGGAGTGAGGACTGAGCTCTGAACCCAGGATGCGGCTGAAAATCAGGTGTGCTCATACAGTCCTGTAAGCTCAGCACTACAGGCAGAATGTGTGAGGCAGAGGAATCACTGAAAGAGAAACAGTGGCTTTGCATGATCGTATCTGAGTGCTGTTAACTTTATAGTGTTTAAGCTGTGTGGCATCCAGGCAAGAGAGGACAGCATTCCGAGCTTTGCTTCCTCCCCCAGGGAAAGGGATAGCCCGTATTTGGTTGAACACAAGATTGTCATATCGTGCTGTGAATGACGACCTTATTATTGATTGTATTTGGGGACTAAGAATGGTTGAAGGTGATAAGCACAGGTGCCAAGTTGCCACAGAGTAGACTTCTGAGGGCATGTTTTTAGGAACCCACTGACCGGGCCCTGAGGTGCCCAGAGATTTAATCAAACCTGATTCTGAATATATCTGTGAGGGGGCACAACTTCTCCATAACTTGATCCTGAGGACCTCAGTCTAAGTCCTACCACAAATTGTGCTTGATTTAAGGCACCAGGAACCCCTGCCTTTGAGGGTTTTTAGGGCTCAGATTCCTTTGTCCTAGATGAATGGGTGCTACACTATCGAGGAATCTGACTGCTGAGTTCAACAAGAGAAGACAGCTGCCGAACACTGGGGTCTAGATAAGCACTTAGAGGCTCGGGGAGGGGCCTGGCTGCAGGGAGACCACGGGCCAGGATGGTCTGTGCACACAACAGAAGTAATCACAGTATCTAGGGAAGTGGCCTGAAAGGAGGAGAGGCCTCAGCTTCCCTGCCAGGCATCAGTAGGCAGGGCTAGAGGCAGCCTGAGTGGGATGATCTGAGAAAGATGGGGAGCAAGAGGCATGAGGGATAACCAGCAAGGGGGCGGGGCAAGCATCAGGCGAGACAGCATTTTAAAAGCCATCTGGGTCAGTTTCCAGAGACAGGCCATGCGGGGAGTGGAGAAGACAGCTGTGGCCAGAGCTCTGGCCTGGGAACTAGAGGGAGAGGAGCACGTGCTGCAAGCCTCCGCTGGGGCAAAAGTAGACTCTGAAAGGGTGAGAAGCCTAGAGAACAAAAGCTATCCAGGAGCTGGACATGATGGCTCTGGGTACCTGGGAGGTGGAGGCAGAGGGATTACTATGACTTTAGACCACCCTGGGCTACAGAGTAAGACCCTGTCTCAAAAGCAAAAGTATACCCAATGACTACTTCTCTGATGTGTATTTCCGGTAGAGGAAGCCTGGGCCTATCAATAAGTTGAAGAGTGTTAAGGAGGGGAGGGGCTGAGAGCCCTGGGGAGACACGGAGATGGGCTAAGGGGGAGGGGACCTCTAGTCTGGCCCAGACAGAGGCCTGGCACTGCTTGGAAATGGGGCCACAAGGTTACAGAGTACCAGAGCAATGAGAAAGCACCACCTGTCACTCTCTATCCCTAATGCACAGAGTAGGGTTGAGGTGAGGGGGAAGGAACGGCCAGTGGATTGCGGGAACAAAGATGATGCAGGGATGCCACAGAGACACCGGTGTTTCCAGGCAGAATATTTATTCCCGATGTGTATTTAACAATGTATCCATGCAACTCTCCACACTTAGCTTTCATTACGTAATCAACACCATCACTTTCCTGGCGCGTGTGCACCAGACACAGATCTGTGGGACACAACAAGGAAACCACCCTAAGTGCAGGCTAACGTCCCTCCTCTAAACGTCCTGCCTCAGATGGACCTGTGCGTGCTCTCGGCAGCATCACTCCGCCCTTTCAAAGCAGAGGCATGGACCCCTGAAGGGCTGACACGGTATTTACATGTCTGGTGATGAGAAGCACGTAGGATATATAAATTAACATAGCACGAGAACTGTGTAGAAAAACAATAAACTTACAGTGAATAAATATAAACCGGCTTTCAAAATATCAAGCAGTATGTGGAGTATAAAAAGGAGCTACTGGATATACACATATACACATATATAAAATGGTGTGCTCCAGAGTATAAATAGACTATATACTTAAATATTTCGTGTGGAAGAACATGAAGAAAGAGAAGAACTCTTTTTCAGTTGTGCACATTGAAATATTGGTGGCAGTTGGGGTCCCCTCTGGTCTCCAGAGACCCAGGGATCTTCTTCCCATTCCATGGATAGACACACCAGCAGAGCCCAGCTTCTCCATCCAGGGATGTCTCGCACTGTAAAGACAGGACCAAGGTCAAGAGGAGCAGCAGGTGGGCGCTCTGGCCACCCTGTCCTTCAGTGAGGCCCAGCACTGCACAGCCACCCTCTGGCTAAGACTTCAACGGTGCCAATGCCCTTCTGGTTGCCATGACAAATGGAGACACTGGCTGTTGTGGCTCATGTCATAATTGACCTGATACATCTACTCAATGGTACAGTGTTTTGACAAGTATCTGCTTGGCGGCCCTGCTGGCAAAGGATCCCAGCAATGGCTCTCTTTGTTTAACAACCTCTATCATGTGGCTTGGCTTTTCTCAGTGAAATCCCTGAGTCCTAAAGGTTCCTCAGAATTCAGCTTTGACTTGTTCAGTCCCATTTATTACCATGCATAGCACAAAGCGCTCCTGTATTTTACTGCAGAGTTTTCTTTTCATTGTGGGAAGGGATAGCGAGGCATCTGCCTCCTCAGTTGACTGCGTTCTTTTCCTCTAGAGGCAAGGAACTGAAACCTGAGCGACAGCATATAGATCACCCATCTCTGTTGATCTGAGTGAAGGTGCTGAAGCCAGGTCTTCCCTACTGACTGGCCGAGTGCTCCTTATTCATCATACTAATGCTCACTGCTCCCCACTGGCTAGAGTGCTCCTCACTCATCACACTAATGCTCAGTCCTCCCTACTGACCAAAGTGTTCCTCATTCATCACACTAATACTCAATCCTCCCTTTTGACTGAAGTGCTCCTCAACCATCACACTAATGTTGACTCCTCCCCACTGGCTGGAGAGCTCCTCACTCATCACACTACTGGGGAGTCCTCCCCACTGACTCGAGTGCTCCCCACCCATAGCACTACCTCTTTCTCAGGACTAACGTCTCCCAACTGCTGCAGGGGTGGATCCCACTTAAGAAGGCCATCCCTGATGTGTATTTGGGCCCACAGATCATTTGACTTTAAAGCCATGACGCTTTACAGAGATGCAGCAGAGCAGTAGCAAAGCCACCTACCTGTTTGCTGTGATAAAATCCATTCTTGTTGCAGTTTGGCAGATAAAATTTGTAGATTTCATCCCCTGCTTTCTGTTGCGCTGCAGCTAATGTCTCCAGCACTTTATAGAGTTCCCGTTGGCAGGGCTCCTAAAAGGATAATTTTATATCAGCATGAATACAAGAGAGAGGATTCTCATTTCAAACGATGATTAAAACAGAGCAGGAGCAGGAGCAGCCGCCGCCACTGAGTCATGGTATTCTAGGGCTGTGGGTCAAATAATAACACTATCTCTGGGCCTTGTTTCCCCAAGCTGTGCGGGGGACAAGTTGGCCTCAGATTTGAGCTGTGTGGGTAAAAGATGGTTATGCCACCCTCATCCTCACTAGGGGACATTTTCTGAAGAGCTGCTTAACAACATTGTGGCAAGAGCCAGGCCAGTGGCATAAAATACTTCCCGAGCACTGCTATGTTCTGAATAATCTGGGCACCTGAATGCTGGTACAAGTGACAAGCAGCTCGGGCTCCGTATGCAGGACCTAGCATCAGAAACACCTAGATTTTTCTAGCAACTGCCCTGGCAATTGGCATACTACGTCACACAATCCACCGACTGTGGAGCAGGACACTCGTCCAGCTGGCTCGCAAACAGAATGAGATTTCTCACACTTACCATGATTTCCAGGTGAAATTCTAAAGCGTCCCTAAAAATGTTCATTCTTTCCCTCCAGTGAGGTGCAACTTGTCACCTGAGTAAGCGATTTCTAATGGTGGTTCTCTGTCACCCCCAAGTGGTCAAATTAAAGCCAGCCATTAGATAGAGAAGTTCTTGCTGGATTAAGAGTTGGGGGTTTGGAAACATCACGGAGATGCACAATGATGGTAATTGCTGAATGTACTTAGTGACAAAAAAAACCCTAGACTCAAAATGGCCTATTTTACTCTCTGTGTATTTTGTTATATTTTTAAAAAGGCAAAAATACAGCAGAAGTGGAGGTAGTTACGCCCTGCGCTCAGCTTCAGCATGCCGTAGGGCAGTGCCTTTTAGGAACTGTCCGCACTAACACCGTCACCTAGAGATAACCCTGAAGGTCCACGTGAGGGGTCTCACCTTCCATTTCTTGAGGTCGGTGGTCTCTCGGGCCCGTATGCTGTTGTAGGTGCTGATGGCGTTCCACAGGATGGGCCGGTCCTCCCTGGAGGGGGCCATCAAGTGGAAGCTATCCAGGAGCCGTTCCTCTGTCATCTCTGGGCTCTCGGAAAGCTCATCCTTAGGATCTGCAGCAGCTTTCGCCTCTGAAAAGCCAGCACCAGAGACCCGTGAGCCGCTGGAAGCATCACCCCTGTGCCCAGTCCCTTCCCTCCCACCTTAAAACCAAATTAGAATGGTCAGACGAGATCAGTTTTTTCACCAATGGATTTTTGGGAACAATTATGACCAAATAGCAGTACTGATTATTTTCTGGGGAAAATAGTCTATTTCCGGTTGAGGCAAGGGAGCCCCTGTGGCAGAGACAGCTTATGCATGATGGAGGGTAGGGCAGGAGTGCAACCGACCCTGAAAAGGGCAAAGACTAGGGTCAACGCCTGAGCTCATTAATGATGGCCCCTCAGCGTTCCACAAAAACCATCTTGTAAGACCCCAGAATAAGTGGTTTAGTTAGAAGCAAAGTCTAGAATGCAGCCTTCCTTATCCAGACCACTGTCCTTCTCTCTCCTGGGAGCCCTGCTTTCCCACACACTAAGTCACCTCTGTGCATTCCCTCACGGAGGAGGAATCACGAGACACCTTACGGAGACAGCTAAGGCTCATGGGAAGAACCAAGGGAGAAGCCCCACCTGACTCAGGCTAAGTCTATTTCAGAGGCCCTTCGGGATCGCTCTGATTTCATTTACTCAGGGGAGGGGGGGGTCACGTGCTTGCAGTGCAGCGTCCCATCAGAATATGGAAACACTAGAGTCCCCCCCTCCCCCCCAATGCCCACACAGGACGTGCATGCAGCCCTGATAGGGAGATT
This sequence comes from Acomys minous, assembly GCF_964271855.1. Lineage (NCBI taxonomy): Eukaryota > Metazoa > Chordata > Mammalia > Rodentia > Muridae > Acomys > Acomys minous. The sequence continues at coordinate 46,260,510 of NC_140491.1, forward strand.
GGGGCTGGAGCAGAGGAAGAGGCATGTCCCAAGCTTCCTACTGCAAACAAACCAGTGCTTAAATTCAGGAAAGAGCCTGATTGTCAGACTCCTAGCAGGCAATATACACATCAAACACTGTTTGTCTATAGCCATGAAGGGAAATGAAGGTTTGGGCCTAAATTTTCACATTATGTTCTGTAAACATCTGGGAAACACATACTGGGTAGCAGGATATATGCTACAAAGGACATTGCAACCCTCCATGGGGGGGGGGAGAAGGAGGGGGTAACAGCGGGGGGGACTCCCATCCTAAACCTTCCCGGACCCTCCAACCATTGGAACTGCCAAGGGCAGGACCCACAGGAGGAGGCATGAGGTGCTTGGGCCAGCACCCCACCCCACCCGGCAGCTCTATCGCTCTCTCTTCTCCCACTGAGCGACCAAGCAGTCAGTACCGCTAGTCTGGGAACTTTCTTCCCAACACTTCACTGAGCACTACGCGCCCGAGTCCCCCTCTTTTCGGATATTTCTTCCAAGACCACGCAATGACGGGCCTCGTTGTGTGAATTATTTGCCTATCCCAGCTGAAAGCTCTTAGTGGGCCTGGAGGGCCTTTGTCTCGCCTGCTATAGGCTCTGGATTGGCCTCTGCTGGCCTAGGCAGTATGTGTGTCCCAGCCAAGAGATTTAGAAGACAGAGAGGGGCTGCAGTACCTTCTCGCTCGGAGCCGGACAAAGTACTCGCGGCGGGGGTAGCAGGTTCTTGTACACAGGCTCCCTGGCCACGGGTGAGGGCGTGCAGGGGACGAGGCTCCCCTGGCAGCGCACGGCAGCTGAGTCCCCGGGCGCAGCGTGCAGTGGCCACGCCACAGGCGGCACCCAGTGGCAAGGCACAAGTTGGGCAGCAGCCACAGCCTGCAGGCCGGGAAATCTCAGGGCATGAAGCAGGCACGGGTGGACAGAGACCCAGCCTCTCGGCAGTGCAGGGCGCACAGTGCCACGGCTGGGGGGCTCCAGTGGCCAGGCCAACCTGGGATGCTAGGAGGATCAGGACCGGCCAAGAAGCAACAGTTACGAAGTCAGGCATCGCTACCAGGTGCAGTAAGCAGTGGATGAGACTCTCTGGGCAGGCAGCAGTGGCACGGTGATCACAGCTCTCTGGGCAGACGGCTGTCTCCGGTGTTCGAGGATGCTCGCTGGATGTGTGGTAGCAGGCAGTGGACGATGCTGGCTGATTGTATCCAGGCCCTTATGTAGGGCTGGCTCAGAGGCACAGGTTAATGATTGTTAAGGCAGCGTGCTAGGATCCCTGTGTTCAAAATAAGTTTGTTTTGCTTGTGAACTCGGCACAAACCGTGGGTGGAAGGGGGGGGGGGGGTAAAAGGATCAGGTTTCCTACTATGTTTGTCCTGTTGTGATGGATTGAGACAGGAGCTAAAGTTCACTTCTAACAGCAAGCTGGTCGCCAGGTGGGGGAGGGTGCTTGTTTTTGTTCAAAGGACATCAAAGACCTAGGTGGCCAAGGCTCTTCAACTGGACTCAAGGAAAGCCTAGGGGACTAAGGTGAGGGAAGGACAGGTTAGGCCAATAATCCTTCAGGCCCCAAAGGGAGGGGCAGAAGTGGGGGTTCTGTGTGTCGATACCCACAGTTGTTTCTCCCTCCTCCCCAAAGAAGCCCCTAGCCAACAAGGAAAGCAATCCACAGTTCACCTGAGGCCTCTATCATGGCTGCAATTCCAAAAAAACAATGGCATCTCCAAAGAGGAGAGAGAGGAGCCCAGGACACCAGGGACGTGTTCTTTGTGGCTATAGAGTCAGACCCAAGCTATCGTCTCTGACAGCGGACAAGCGTCCAAACTTGTTTATCGGTGATCAAGTCCAGCGGTTTTCACTGCACCACTTTTCACTCTGTTATATCACAAGAAAAACTTCAGAAACCTTTTAGGACAATCAGAAATAGCACTCACCCTGGAATCTCCCCACCCCACCCCACCCCACCCACCCCACCCCCCACCCCCGGAACCTCCCAGAGGACACTGATCAGGGACCACCCTCCTTGCCCCTGAGTGTTTGCTGTGATTTCGTCTCCCACCCACCTTCACATCTCTACCTCCTGACCCCAGGCACTTGCTCAGAGCAACCGATGTCTAGCAACGGCTTGCACCCTCCTGTGCTGCACTCTGTGGCATTGGTTTGGAGTGGGATGGAACCCTGCAAACTGTACTGTACCAACTGGGCTCATTGCCTGTCCAGCCCCTCAATGTCTTTGGACATCTCAACTTGAGCCCCTGGCTCCAGGGGAGGACAACTGAAGTCAAAGGTTGCAGGAAATCTCAGGCCAAGGTCCTAGAGACCGCCCTGGAACAACCTGGATAAAACCTCACATTCCTGTTACCTGTTACTGCTCCCTGTATTTGAGCCATGGGGAAACGGCTCTCTGGGTGCCTTGGCTCAAGCCCTATAACCACATGCGCAGTGTGCATCACCTACTAACCGTTGTTCTCACGTTCAAAGAAACCAGTAGAGGTGCCCACTGCGGAGCAGGTTTTAGGGGAAATGTCAACCAGTGGCTGACTGGTTTTTTCAATTCAAGGTACAGAAAAAGCCCTAACAGATAAGGCATACAATACCAAGGCTTAGAGAGATGGGCCAGCGGGCCACAGTGAGCAGCAGAGCCCTTTGCCAGGAGAAAGGACTCATGTCTGGGAGTTAAGCAATAGGGGTGAGGGGTGTCAGGTAAAGGGCTGAGGGAGAGTCCCCAGAGGGGTACAAAGCAATAGGCACAGATGCAGGCTGGCCATGTGCATCCGACTACAAAAATCACCCCTCCTGTTACCAGAGCCGGACAGGGAGATTGTACCAGTTCTGCTTCTGTTGCTGTCACTGAACAGCCTGTGGCCATCACTGAAGGAGCTGGGTGTGAACAGAAATGGGTTGTGAAGCCCAGGGGCCGATGTAAGGCCGTGGCTATAGATGATGAAACAGGCGGGCGTGCGGGCGTGCGGGCGTGCGGGCGTGCGGGCGTGTGTGCGTGCGTGTGAGCATGCGTGTGTGCGTGCATGCATGCGGCACACGAGCTCACTCTAAAGCTGTCCCCCCACACGACCTAAATTCCACAGTCAGACACTGGATAAGGAGGTCCTGGGCCAGTCACTGAAAAGCTCACCTCCTAGTGAGCCATGTGGGGCCGCTCTGTATTTCCTAATAGAAAAACCTTTACAACAAGGCATTCTTCAATCAAGTAAAAACCCCCCACGCTAAGACACACTGGGAGGGTATAAGGATGTGCTGCCCGAGAGCCGCTGTGATTCTAAACGTATTAAGCGTCTTGAGGAGAATGCAAAGCAACAGTAACGGGTAGGCTACCAGGGGAAGGTATGACTTAGGAGCCTGAGGGCAGACTGGCTTTCCCTGTGCCCTTTCTTAGCCTTCCAGATCCACACCGTGTGCTTATGTTATATAAAGAATAATTACACGGGGCTACAGATTTAGGTAACGTACAGACGGCTTGCCTGACACGCACAAGGCCCTGGGTTCGATTTTCTAGGCCTGAAAAAAGAGAATATGGAATTACCCTGAAACCCATTCCTCAGCTTTCTGGCCTCATAAAAGTGACTGAACTTTGCGAACTTGGACAGTTTAAAAAAAAAAAAAAAAAAAAGGCAGCCGAACCAACATCTGCCGCAGCAACTGGAGTAAGGTCAGGTGACAGCGCTGCTCCCAGACGCTCATGATCTCATGAGTGTGTCTCTCATTAGCTTTGTTTGCTTAGGTATTTAACTTATTTGGAACAGGGTCTCACTAACCAATCTGGCCTGGACTCTTACACATAGCAATCCTCCTGTCTCAGCTTCTTGGAGACCAGGATCACATTAGTGTGCTACCATGCCCAGGTATACCACTTTTCTTTTTTATGATAAAGATGCCCCCAGTTCAGTTCCTTGTTAAGGAATTGATCAAATGATTTCCATTTTTCAACATCTTTATTTTAAACAAACATTCAAATTTTTGAGGAGTTTAATTTTGGGGGGGGGGGGGAGAGGTTGTGTGAGTGTGAGCACAGGTGCCTGGAAGAGGGTGTCAGGATTTGGAGTTCCAGGTGATTGTGAGCCACCTGACAAAAACGCTGGGAACCAAATACAGGTCCTCTATGAGAACAGTACACCATCTCCCCAGTCCCTAACATTTAACTGTAGGGGTTTTTCAAGACAGCGTTTCTCTGTGTAGCCCTGGCTGTCCTGGACTAGCGTTGTAGACCAGGCTGGCCTCGAACTCACCGAGATCTGCCTGCCTCTGCCTCCCAAGTGCTGGGAGTAAAGGCGTGCGCCACCCCTTCCCGACTTGTAAGTCATTTTAAATGACTGGCTTCCATGTAGGTCCCTAAATAATTTCACGGCTGGAAGTAGAAGTTGTGCTCTGCTCTCAAGATTCCCTTTGACCTTCCTCAAGTTAGTCGCTGCCCACCGTTGAAATGTTTCCTTAGTGAAGAGCAGGAAAGGCAGAATGCTGACACATGCTTGGAACTCTGTGCCAGGCCCCAGTAATTCACTCTGATGCACACTTGCCCAGAACTAATCCAGGTGTCCCTTCCCTGGTTCCTCCCTGTTCCTGCGCATTGTGGTTTTTCCTCCTTTCCAAAGATCAATTTCTCAATGTTTCCATTGCTTACCTCACAGCCACACAAAACCAAAGAGCCACCGAACTTCTCTTTGATTCCCAACATTTGTCAACACAAATGAAGCCAGCCCCCAACCCCCACCCCCACACCAGGCCCATGTAGACAGCCAGTTCATTGGCCCATGCTGTGTAGGGTGGGGTGACTTGTCCTTCTCCTGAGTCACAGCTTGACTCAGCCACCTCTCTGGCCTAGCTCTAATCCTTAACCTGAAAGCCCCTTTGGTTTTTTTCCAATAAGCTGCCCTTCTCACTTAGTCACCACAAACAACACAATTGCATTTCCACACTCTGGCTTTGTGTTTCCACACCAGAATTTCCATTGTTTTTTATAACTTTGTATCTTTGTCCTCAGTGTTTAGTCTCCCCCAGAAGCTATCCTCCAAAACTCCTGTGGCTTCCTCTGTGGGGCAGATGACCCTTCCTCTCAGCTTCCTAGTGCTCTCTGTTCCTGGAGCTTCCGTCTGCATGGCTTTTCTCACTCTACAGTGGAGGAGAGAGGAGCTGTTTTCTGGGCGAGGGGAACAGTGGGAAAGAGGGGTAATGTGTCGCCCCAGATGGTCACAATCACTGCCTCACAGCCTGGCCAGCAGGCAGTCTAGGGAGAGCTCAAGAGCCCATCCTGTGCTGCCTGTGGCAGACAGGAAGAGAGCATCCAGAATGTCTGGGCACCTCTAGGCAAAGGTGAAACCTCAGGTGGTCTTGGAGGGAAAGTGAGACCCTCCAGGCAACAGAGGCTGCAGTGATGTGGCTGAGCAGGGATAGCCGAAGGCAAGAGAACACACCAAGCTCAATGTACCCTGAGGTCATTCAGCAATTCTCTCAGCATGGCCTGAGCACGCTGATGGGGCAAGCCTCAAGAAGGGCTGAAATACTTGAAGTTGGAGTAATTACCAGGAAGGCACATGAGCTAAGATTCCTATAAGCAACTGTTCCATTCCAAAAGCTATGGTTCTTGAATGCCAGTCTGGGAGCAACTAGGACTAGGAGAAGAAGAAGAAGAAAAGAATGTTTTTGTGTTGCTTTGGGTTTGATTTTTGTTGTTGCTCTCGTTATTGTTGTTGTTGTTGTTGATGATGATGATGATGATGACGATGATGTTTTCATTATTTTGTTTTATTGGACCAAGGTCATTCATTGTCCAGGCTGCCTTTGAACTCACTATATAGCCAGTGCTGGCCTCAAGCTCCTCATCCTCCTGCCTCCGCCTCCCAAGTACTGTGATTACAGGCATGCGCGCCACCCGACCTGCTCAGTGTCTTGTAGATGCTCATTACGCACAGCTGGTGCCAAGAGGGGACGCCTCCAGTGGGAACACGAAGGGTGCAGCTCCTACTTTACCCAAATCAAAGCCTCTGTATTTCCTGCCAACACAGGCACTCCCTCCTGCTCCGTTGTTAACTCAGCGTGCTACAGAAGAAAGGGTATTAAGAAAAGTCGACAGGTCCGGGAAACCTACAAGAGGAACTTTATGACAGGCGGATCTGGGTCCTGGGGTCCTCCTCTAACTATGGCACCAGCCAAGGAGAATATAGGCGGTAAACTTCGAACCCCTACCCAGACTAGCCGATGGACGGGACATTCTCCACCGTTGAGTGGAGAAAGAGACTCTCACACGAGCTCTGGTGCCCCATTTCTGACCAGGTCCCCTGGATGGGGAGGCCTGGTGGCACTCAGAGGAAGGATAGCAAGTTACCAAGAAGAGACTTGATACCCTAAGAGCATATATAGGGGGAGGAGGTCCCCCTCAGTCACAGACATAGGGGGGGAGTAGGGGGGAAGCGGGAGGGAGGGAGGAATAGGAGGATACAAGGGATGGGGTAACAATTGAGATGTAATAGGAATAAATTTTTTTTTAAAAAGTGGCAATCCCAGTCTGCACTCCAGAGGGAGCTGTGTGAACGGCCTGCCGCACTCAGCGTCTCGCTCTGTGACTCTTCACACCTCTGCCTTTTTGTTTTGACAACTTCCACAACAGTGTTGAATATCACATATGAAGAATCCATCCCTGACAGTTTCATTAGCACCAGAAGAGGGGGGTCAGATGGGAGCAGAAGTCTGCATTTCCACCTCGGATTCCCTCACCCTGGCGCATCGCAGAAGCGGAGAAAGCTGTAAGGAGATGAAGGGGTGCTTGGCCAAGCGGCTGCTAAATCTATGTGGGCGGCTAGCACCCTGGGCTGCCTGCAGGCCTCTGTGGGACCTGAGGATGATGAAAGCCCCCCCCCCCAGGCCCTTCCATCACACACTGTTCCCAGTCCTGCCTTCCTGCAGGCCACTGCTTACCCACAGGCAGCTACAGAGTTAGGCAATCTGGGCTCTGGAAAATGATACAAGAGTCAAGGGCAAAGCGAAGCTTTCAAAGGTGAAAAAAAAAAGTGCTGCAATCCAGGGGAAACCTCAGAAGAGGTTGTTTTGAACCTGAGGAAAAACAAAACAAATAATAATTTAAAAAAAAAAAAAGATGTTCTCTGCCCATAGTCCATGATCAACATGAGGATGATGTAAAGCCATGCAAAGGCCTGGCCCCCTGCCCTATCTCCTGGGCAGATGAAAGACACCGCTGTGCAGGCCGCATGGAAGTGGGGGAGGGGTGAGAGCTCACACCTACACTCCCTAAGCAGCTGAACAGCCCAGGCTTCTACCACAGTGAGAGGAACGGGCCCAGGGCCAGTGTCCAGGGACCTTGTCAAAAGACCTCAACTCTAATCTCAGCATTGACAGCAAAGTCACACCCCCTCCCCATTGCATTTGAGGGGTGTGCGTATGCTGAAATTAGTTTGAGAGGGCAGATTAAGTTGCCCAGGCACAAGGAAAGTATACAAACATAAGAATTCATCGTCCTCTTCCTGGGTCAGGCCCCCCTGTTCGCTCACATCTGTAATGTATAGAGGTCTAGGCAGTATGAAACTACCAGGAGCTGGAGAGCAAGGCCAAACACGGACATCTGACTTCCAGGGATGTGCCTGTCACTCTATTTTAGCAAGTGTCCAGGGTTCTGACACATGCTTGTTTTCAGAGCCAGCAGTTCACAAAGCCCTCTCATCCCTTCCTCACTCAAGACCACCCCTTTAGGTGACAGGGGGTGGAGCATTCAGGGATAACGGATGCATTTGGTAAGAGACTCACCCAACACCCAACACCCAACACCCAACACCCAACACCCAACACCCAACCAGGGCTACAGCTGGGTGTTGGGAGGGATGAAAACAGGTACCATGCCCTCCCTGTACGAGGATCCAGCCTATGGTGTTCACACGTGAATGGGCATGTGAGTGGTAGCAACTTCTAAACACGTACAACGAAGACAGACTCAGAGAGTGATGACGGTGGGACACATGACTCGTGGAAAAGAGTATAAAGCTGTTTTTTTCCCTAGTTTCAAATCCATCATAGCTTTCTCACTCTCTGAGATGGGTATGTGAATTCATGTTTCTCAGCATTGAAATATCAAGAACCATTTGTGTATCCCGAGAGAATCCAGCGCCTGTTAGCCCTCCAGGCAGTGAGTGTGACAGTCAGGCTTGCCTCTTAATCCCATTAGCCAGCAGTGCAATAGGGATTATATTAGTCACTGAGTTCATCTGTCACATTGACCCATGTTTAAGAAGCAATGCTTTTTTTCAATTCTGTTTAAACCATATCAAATCACTCTATTATAGCGTTAGTTAATATGTTAATTGAATTTTTAAGAAAGAAGCTATAGCATCAGAGGTTGAGAGGCTGTAAAGGTCAGGATGTGAGGGACCCTTGAATGGCCTGGTGTGTTAAGCCCTGTGTCTGACTGAGGACCTGCTACATAATACATACATACATATATATATACATACACTATACATACATATATGTGTATACATATATACATAGGTACATATATATACATACACACACTATGAAACAGAACCAAGTGATGGAGCTTTCCTTCCTCCTTCCCTTCCTCCTTCCTTCCCTCCCTCCCTTCCCTTCAGAAGAATAGGTTTACTATGTTTCTCTCTCTGCTCCTAAAGAAAACAGCCAACAAGTTAAAAACTCCTTCATGTACACAGCCCAGAAGGACACATTTAAGCCATTTCAAATCATCCTTTACATAAGGACCAAATGTGATTGCGAAAACTGAAGCTAGTGACCATCCAGGGGCCTTACCTGTGACGGGCTGTCCTTGAATATACTCTGTCTCCCAGTACCCTCCAGAGCAGCCCAGTTCATCTGTCCCTTAATGAGGGAAATGGGGTCTGAGAGCGGGGTACACTGCTGGAGACTGATTAGGGGCACTTGGCACCAAGTTAAGACCCTGGGACTCCTGAGGTGGTGAGCTTGTGCTTCCCACTCTTGCTTGTTGGGGACCTCTGCTGAATTTGTCCTTAAGGGGCAGAGTGATTTTTGTGGATTACCCACCACCCCCACTTTCAGGAAAACAAATCAGTATGTGAGGGGTTTTCCAGCTTTGAAATCCCCATCAATTCAGGAGTCTGAGGGAAAGACAGCTGTGGGCCATTATATGGACTCAGCACCCACAGCAAGCTGAAGCCGTGCCGTATGCTCCCACCCGTCAAGGACTGCATCTGTGACAAGAGAGACTAAGGTCCCTCAAGACAAGTCTTCCTGAGGCGTCAGAGAAGAGGAAGGGGGATGGTAGAATATTAGGTATCGCTTCCCTCATCAGCTTTGTACATAGCACAGCACAGCTAATTAATTTGCCACAGGTGTCAGTGCTGTATGTGGCTGGCAAACACTATCTTACTGGTAGGGCTCTGGGGTATAGCCTTCTGGGAGTACAGGCTCTGTCATTAACGTGCTATAAGCCTCAAAGCAGGCCTGACTTCGAACCAGCAATCCTACTTGCTTGAACGTGCCAGGGGACAATGAGATTGAACTGTCCCTTAGTCCCACGGAGTGCTATTTTTAAGTGCCCAACTAGATGCCATGCATACAGCCAGAAAAGACACAGATGGAGTGAATCAGGATAGCTCTAAAGAAAGAAATACTCAAAAAGAGATGCATGCTGCCCCATGTGGTATTACAGGTCTTTAATCCCAGCACTAGGTAAATTCTAGGCCAGCAAGGCTACATAGTGAAACCCTGTTCCAAAACCCCCCCAAATTAAAAAAGAAATAAAAATTAAAAATTAAAAGGTAGCTTCATCAAATTAGTAATATCTAGGGTAGCTGGGAGGCAGGAGGATGGGTATATTTAAAATTTGTTAGTTGGACCCAGTGGCACACACCTGTTGTCTCAGTTCCTCAGGGGATGAGAGAAAGGAGATTCCTTGAGTCTAAAAAGTTCAAGGTGAATCCGAGGTGGTGGCACATGCCTATAATCCCAGCACTCGGGAGACAGAGGCAGACAGATCTCTATGAGTTCAAGGCCAGTCTAGTCTAAAAAGTGAGACCCAGACAGCCAAGGCTACACAGAGAAACCCTGTCTCAAAAATAACAAACAAAACAAACGAAAAGAAAACAAAAACAACTTCTTCCGTGTAGATTCCCTCTCAAATACATCATGATCCTTTTGGGAGCTCAGTGCTGGTGTGGGCTGAGATTGACTCAGTTGCTATTCTCGGTGGGATTTGTGGCTTGGAGCAGAGTCCACACAGGGGCCCCACTCGGTGTCATCTTCTGGGAATCCTTAGAAATTTTAGAAATTCGATTATGAGACCTACCCAGATCAGCTTAACCAGGTGTTTAGCTGGCCCGGTGCTCTAGGCTCTAGCAACTCAAAGCTATAAATGGCTGAAAGGGAGGGGAGGAGCCCTCAGCCACAGACACACATGAGATTCTAGCACTTTCCGGTGGCTCTCAGTCTGGCTGAATGTGAGATATCTTTGGTCTCTATTAGGGTAGGTGCCCTGACAGCCCTTCGTGTTGTAAGAATTCAGAGATATTCTAAGGTAATATTCAGGTCCAGGAAGAAGAAGCCAGCCAGGTGAAAGCCCTCAGGGTGAAGAGGACGCTACCCTGGCCCTTCACCACCACGTGGTCATTAGTTTTGCTCACCTGCACCTGTCAAGGCCCGAGTGGGAACTATTGCCAGGTGTATTTCTACTCACCCTGGTTCCAAGAGCAAAGCGTTGTAACTGCCCAAGGACGCTCATTTCAGAGGAAAGACAGGATGGAGTCGGCCACACAGGTAGGCATAGAAGGGTGCTGCTGGGAGAAAGAGGGGGTAAAGTGTGGCATGTGGAGGGAGGGAGATGTCCGGCAGAATGCTCTGAGGAGATCTGAAGATTGCTCTCAGGCTGCCTGCCAATTAGGCCTCAAAGAATTCCTATCCCGTGAGAAGCTGCTGCTGCGGCCTCTGTGTGTGCTCTATGTTAGACGGGTCGTAGTGCCACGGCCTGGCCTGAAGCCGCCACCCACACACCCTAGTCACCTCTGGACTACTCCTTGCTGGGTCTTCCTAGCTAGAGCCAGATCTTTCCAGCCTGGTGTTGAGAACTCAGGAGCTCTCCCTGCCTCTACATAGTGGAAGCCCCTCTGGGTTCCTACCGATGGCTGGCTTTGTGCATGGATAGCAGTGCATACCTATATAACACTGTCTGGCCTCAAGAAGTGTTGAAGCCATTTTCTTAAAAAAAAAAAAAACAATATATATATATATATATATATATATATATATATATATATATATATATATCACATCCACTTTGCAGAATGTTCCACTTCCTCCCACTTCCTGAGTGACAGTAGCTTCTTTAACAGTTGGGGGACGTCAATACCAGTCTTAGAAACTGTTACTCTCGCTACAAAAAAAAAAAAAAAAAAAAATGAAGTGCAAGAAATTGCTTCGTAAAGATGGAATAAAGCAAAATGGGCAACCTGGCCCTGGCTGTCAAAGCCACCTCAGTCAGTACACTAGCATGCTGCCAGCATGAGTTTGTCTAAATCCCCAAAGGAATATAAAAAACATGAAACAACAGAGAGCTAGTCCCTGTCAGGTCACTTCACACAAAGCCTTGTCAAATGGCACTGGTGGCGGGGGTGGGGCGAGTATGCTCCATGGTGAACATAAATGTATTTTAATATCAGACGATCAATTCCAGGATTGTCTTCAGATGGCTGCACCTGCTGACTGATGCTCAGTCAGGGTTTGTAGTGTGTGTGTGTGTGTGTGCGTGCATAACATAGCCACACCTTCCTTCCTCAGAGCGGGGAGTACCATTCAAATGGCAAGGCAATTAACATATTGTGTTTGGAATAACCATAAGAAAACCCCTGTCTGCTCACATGCATGCTGCTACTTTGAAAGGGACATAAATTGGATTTTTTCCCTTGAGTATTTTCTGCATTTTTTTTTTTTTACTTGCACTCAGTTAAACTCAGTCACACCGGGCCTGCGGATATGAAGGCTGTGGCATCCTTCATTAGTGTCTAAGAAAAGGATGTTCATGCAGAAGTATTGTTGGTTAAATCTAGGTTTTAGCTTGGAGGAGAAATCTAATCCAAATGACTGAAGTTAGGATATTATAGCCAAATACAGCATGCCCCACCCATGTGCATCCAGAAGTCAGCTACAGCAGTGACTGTCACCCTTCCTAACGCGGTGACCCCTTAATACAGCTCCTCACGCTAACGGTGACCCACAACCATAAAGCTATTTCCATTGCTACTTCAAGACAGTAATTTGGCTACTGTTACGAATCATAGTGTAAATATCTGTGTTTTTGGATGGTCTTCGGTGACCCCTGTGAAAGAGTCATTTGACCCACAAAGGGGTCACAACCCACAGGTTGAGAACCACAGAGCTAGAGCCAGGAGCCAAACTGGCCTCCCCTGTTCATTTGCCAAAAAAAAGGGTTGTCTTTTTATGCTGAGATTTCTGTGTTAAAATTATCTCATTGATAACATTCAGCTCCCTGTCCCCCCCTCCACCAAGGCAGTTTGCTAGAACATTCTCTGTGCTTCAACCCTGTCCTTGAGACTCATCTCTGCCTATTGCTCCTTGTGTTGTTGTTAACCATCAAAGTGAAGAAGTGTGGGGAGGGGTGGTGGGGGAGGGGCGCTGGGGGGAGTGTCCCATCATGCACGTGGTTTGAGTCTCCAGCCATGGGTATAGACCCTCAGTCCTTTAATGTTTCCTTCTCTAGGGTCACTGGGTCTGTATGTGACTTTGGGTGGCTGTGCTTGGATGAGAACATACTGTGCTCCCATGGAGGGGGCGGCAACTCTCTAGGACCCAGATTTGTAATTTTATCTTCAGGTCCCTGAGTTGAATTCCTCTGGAGTGACAAAGAGGCCAGGCTGGAAGAAACCTGCCATCCACAGCACTCCCCAGGAGATGGCTATGGGCTGGAGCCCAAGGCCCCGCCCAGGACGGAACTTCCAACAGTATCAGCCCTTGATATATGAAGATTCCTCCCAGGACCCCATGTCCCAGCTGGCAGGGTTCAGCCCCATATCCACCTTCAGGAAAAGGCTTTCGACTGTTGAGGACTTAGAGAGTTCCCGTGAGCAGGCAGAGCCCCACCCAGACCATCTAGCTGCAGAGGAAGAGCCACGCGTGTCAGTCTCCTCCTTGAGTAAGGAGCATCATCAGAAGACAGAGACCCTGAAGGCGATGAGCTGGCCAAGGAACTCAGGGATGCCTGGGATCTCAGACATCACCTGGCAGAGGAGACGAGACCCAAAGAAGAAGGCAGCTGCAGTAGGTTTCCTCCCTCCCAACCCAGCCCTGTACCCAGGGAGCTCCGGGGCCCTGTGTGCTTCCAAGATGTCAAATGTGGGGGGGGGGGGAGCATTTACCTTCCATCATTCAGGCTCTTCTGGCCCCTAAGCTTGGGGGTCTGCACAGATGCACACAACACCCACCTCTGTCTGCATATGAGGTCACAAGGCCTTCCAGCTTTTCTGACACCTGGTGCTCAGCTGCCTCAAGACCGCTTTTTGCTCAGAAGGAATGCTGTGGATAATGTTGCCTGTGTAGCCCATGACTCCCCCCAGCCCGGGGCTCTGCAAGTCTAGTCCCCAATGCAGGCTCCGGCTTTACCTTGTCCCGGGTCTCTAGCTCACAGACATCCAGGTACCAACTATTTTCAGCACTGAGGGTTCGTTAGAGAAGTTGTTGGTGCGAGTTGTCCCATTTGTCACCTTCCCACATGGGTTCCCCCAAAAGGGCCATCTAATGCTCGTAACTGCACTTAGAATTGTGCCTAGACCCAGCAGGCTGCTGCTACCATATGGCTAAGCTGCCCCAATCCTTTCCCTAGCCAGAGTGTTGGGACATAGAAGGCTCATTCTCATACAGGAAGAACATGAGTCACACCTAACCCCTATCTGCCTCTGAGGTGCTTCTGCATCTCCTGGTGCCAGGGCCACTCTTCACCAGAGCCCTGAAGACCAGATGATACCAGAAAGCATCCTGGAAGACAGAGCATTAAGAAGATGGACCTTTAGTCCAGGTGTGGCAAACAGCTGTAACCCCAGCACTGGGAGGCAGAGGGCAGGTGACAGCCTGAGACCATGTCAAATGACAAAACCATCCAGTTCCTGTTAACAGACCCCGATTCCAAACACCTATTAACTGACCACTGGAAGCTCACAGCCTGTGAGGGCTGCATAGGGAACCTGGGAGGGATTTCCTTTAGGCTCATTTTCTTCCCTGTATCCCTATTGAGGATGCTAACCTCTAGGGTAACAGAGGTCAGTTCAGCCAGCCCCTTTGTTGGCAAGGCTTCTGCCTCCTACTTACCATATGCAGATTTTGGTCTGTCACTCTGATAAGCTGACCTCTCTGGAGGATGAGAGAGCCTGGGTCTGGCCTCCACTCCTCCTCCACACTTGGGGTAACACACAGAAGTGGGGGAGGGAGAGCCCTGTGGGTTTGACTGGTGTCTCAGACCTGGATGAGTGTCCCAGGGCTGTTGGATACTTTTTCCCTAAGCACAGTGTGCACACTGGTTACCCATAGTGAGAACAGTTCTGCAGACTGCTGTCTGTCTTCTACACAGATGCAACGCTTACAGCGATGGGAGGCCCAGCTGCTTCAGGAAATTGAGGAGGCAGTCCATCATGAGCTTACTATCCAAGAAGGGGTCCCAAGCACTGAGCTCCCCAACCAGGGCCAGGGGCCACTTAGCATCGGCACAGTCAGAGTAGATGCTCAAGACCCTAGTGCCTCGGTGTGACTTAATTGTCTATGCCATGCTGTACACGTCAGCTGGCCCAGGTGAGTCACGTGGGAGCAGATCTTGTTTTCCAAACTGTAAGATAAGGGAAGAATTGCTTAGGCCTGGGTGGAGGTGAGGTACGTCAAGGGACAGAGTTGACAGTTTGAAAAAGAATAAGATTCTTTGTGCTCTGTAACTGGAAGAAGGTCACCGGGCCTGATTGAGTCCTGTGCCCTCTTCTGCCTGGCTTTGACCTCAGGGATACACTCTCTGCTCCCCTGTTTCCCTTATCTGAAAAATGACAAAACCTATCAGGTGCAACACAAAGCCTATGGTCCCAGCTGCTGGCCTGGCTCCCTCCTGCCCTGGGAAAGCCACGTGCCCTGGGGAACCTCCTGATTCTCTGGGATGACTTCACTCGAGCCTTCAGTGAGGCAGGACCGGAAGGAAATGGGGCCGTGGAGTTCTGAAATACTAGGCCAGCTACAAGTGGTGGTTTGACTGGACGTTCTGAGCTTGCCCTTGGCACTCAGCTGGGTAGAGAGGGAAGCAGACAGACAGATTGGAGGGAAAGGTCGTCTTTTATGAGAGACCATGGCTGGTATGGATGGAGACAGAGAATCGGAGCAAGTTCCTAAGGATAGATGAACACAGGAAAGAGCACAGTTTAGGGTTTGGGTTTTGGTTCCTCAAGGATGTGTTGGATGGGCTTTCCTGCTCATCTTCAGGGTAGCATGATCAGAAAGCTCTGATTTCTAGTCACCTGGAAAGCTGCAGTTGCTGCCCAAGGCTGTTCTGTGGGCGGGATGACGGGACTAGCACTCCTGCAGTAGCCTGGGTAGCTACTCTCTCCCCTTTCTCCCTGTGTCCTGTCTCCATCAATTATCCCAGCCCTAGGTGCTGGCTGCACCCCCAGACAGTGAAAGGAAGGAGACACTAGCTGCGCACCCGTGGAACGTCAGTTAACGCCAGGCTGCCTCCACATGCTCTCAGGCTGCCCGCTTTGTGAAGATGTGTCATGGCCACTGAAGTACAGCGATCAGTTTTAGTCTTAGAAATATTTGCTGTTTTCTTGCTTAAAAAAAAAAAAAGAAAAAAAGATGTATGTTTATATTTCCAGTGAAGACTATCCCACTTCCCCACTTGTCCTGTCTACAGTGGGTCAGCAGGTGGCTGCAGATAAAATGTTAGCCCTATAGTAGAAACAAAAGGAAAAAGCCTTGATAAAAGAAAAGGGCGGGGCATAATAGAGTCTAGGAGTATGTGAGGTCCGGGGCTGGCTGCCTGGAGCCACAGGTGACAGGTTTCATTGTCTCCCTCCAGGAGCGAGCCAGCAGCTACAGCTGTGAACGGGATGCTTCAGGTTCACGTGATGCTCTCTGTAAGTGATCCTTTACTTCATGTTTAAACGCCTGCATGTTTTACAAGCCGCTTCCTATTAAAACAGTTCTCTGTTTTCATTTGTATAATTACCCCGGCTATAAGATCAGTCTTGTGAAAGTGTCAGAGCTCTTTTATTAATTGTTCGAATAAGGCAGAACACTATTTTTAAAGCCTGATCAGAACTGGAGATGAATGCATCAGAGGCGAGCCCTTCCAATCTCCACTATTAAAAATAAACTCTATTCAGGAGAACTATTTCCAAAGTTTGTGCCTGAATGCAAATCAACTCAGATATAGAGCCAAGAGAATTCTATTTCAACCTCACTTTTCAAAGACACACTTGAATACATAACAAGTTCAGGGAAGCAGTTTGAGGCAGTGTGGTCTTCTTTTTTTTTCTTTTTTTTTTTTTGGTTTTTTGAGACAAGGTTTCTCTGTGTTAGCCTTGGCTGTCCTGGACCCGCTTTGTAGACCAGGCTGGCCTCGAACTCACAGCGATCCACCTGCCTCTGCCTCCCGAGTGCTGGGATTATAGGCGTGCGCCACCACGCCCGGCTCAGTGTGGTCTTCTTAAAAGAGAGAACTGTAGGCCCCAGAGGAAGGGCTTAGGTGACATAACTTCCTGGACATTGATGCTGTTCTTCCTGAATTACTGTGTATTTGCCCAGTTAGTGTGTTCTTTACTCATAGACACTCCAGCTGAAGTGATTAAAATGTCATCCTCAGATGAGCCCAGTGATGCACATCTGTAAACTCAGGGAGGCAGAGGTGGGCAGATCCCTGTGAGTTCGAGGCCAACCTGATCTACAAGGTGAGTCTAGGACAGCCAAGGCTACACAGAGAAACCTTATCTCAAAAATCCACACACACACACACACACACACACCCTCAAAATGTCATCCTTAGGGCTGGCAAGATGGCTCAATGGGGTAAGGGTGCTTGCTGCCAAGTCTGACAGCCTGAATTTGATGCCTGGAGTCTATCCAGCGGGAGAAGAGGACTGACTCCTACAGGCCACCCGCTCATGCCCTCACACACAAACAAAACAAAAAATTTTTAAAAGAGTTATTTAAAGCATGCCATTTGGGAGGACACATTACCAATTAGGCCATGAAGACAGACCACACTCTGCTTGTAACAAGACACTGATAAGGCCATTCAGTGAGGACAAGGTCCTCTGTGGACTCTGACACTTTCTGGGTTGCAAGGAGGCCTTGGCTTGAGAGAGCAGGAGATGGGCGTGCCCAGGCTGAGGCTGTAAAGCTGGTACAGCTAGCTCAGGTTGTTCAAACAGGATCCCTAAGCTAACGACCCTGTGGTAATTGATGAGTAATGGTCCTTGGGGATGACGTCAGCAATGGTTGCTTAGAGGGAAGCATGGATTATTTGTGTCTGCAAGACCCTGGGCTTTGCAGCACAGCAGTCCTAAAACCTACAAGGACAAAAGAAAACACTCTGCTTCCGGGCAGTTCCAGTGTGCAGGGCCCTCAATCGCTGAGAGGTTTTCCATCTGTCTGGTGTTTTGGAATCACACTTCTCTCCACACGGTGCCTTGATTCGGCACTGGCACCCATTTCACATGGAGTATGGTAGGGGAACTAATTTCTAATCCTATGACACAGCTGTCCTGGGTTTGAGTTCTCCCAAACTGACTAGAAATCCTTGCTGAATGCTTCCTCCCGCATTATCGTTTCCTACGGCTCGGTGATAAGTGGTCTTAAGTGCAGTGGTTCACAAACACAGCCCTTTGTCACCGTCCCTGCTCTGGTTGCTCAACCGGGGTTCTCTCTGGGATCTCTTGAGGTGAGATTGTGGTAGCTTCTTACCTGGAATTGCTGGGCAGAAATCTACCTCCAGGTTTGTTCGTGTTGGCTGAGTCCATTTCTCGTGCTACCTATAACTGGCTGAGGTCTTCCTCTTCCTCTGGTAGAATCCTGGGTAGACAGGGGAAGCGCCTCTAATATGGACAGGCAGCCAACCAGCTCTAAGTCAAGGCCTATTGCTCTAGGTTCTAGAAGTCAGGGACCATTTCCCATGCACTGGGGTTATCGGCTTATTGTTAGAGCTTTTGTCTTCAGCAGTAGCTAGCAGTGGCAGCTGCAGGAGTGCCTGCTAGTGTCATCATTTTCAAAAGTGATTTAACCGTGTTCAGCAGTACTGAAGGCCAGGTTCGCTCTGCCCCAGGGTCCCAGGGAGAGCGAGTCCTTCTCATTTGTTTCCCTGTAGCTAGCTATAGGTCTGAGATTTCCTTCTCTTGCTGCTGCCAGAAGAGAGCTGGTTCTGCTCTGAGATGCTGACTCTCTTCTCCTCCCCAGCCGCACAGCTAGCTAACCCTCTAAGCCACTGACAACTAGACAAAACCCATCAGCCTTCAGATCTCTCTGGTTTATCCTTCTGGCACCAGGCAGAGACAACATGGGAGAGCCGTGTCTCTGACCACATCATCCCTGGCACTATCAGGAGCGTGGCACAGCACACCCAGCATACCAGTGCAAGTGACCAGAAAAGAATCTTGGTTGGGGAAGCAACTAGAGTTCCGTCCACCACCACCGAGTATTCCCAGTTGTTTATCATTATCAACAGCACAGTGAAAGCCTGGAAGCAGGGAACAACCAGGATTGGTGGGCTAGCTAGCTGCTGCTAGAACCCTGGGGGTAGTTTCACCATACTACAGGAATTAACACCCTGTGGTGCCTGAGACATTTTTACCAAGAGAAGAGCAAGTGTAGAAGTGTGATCTCGCTGCAGATGTGCTAGTGCTACATCTAAAAACACCATCCTGGTGAGGGTGAATATGGCATGCTATTGCTTTCAAGTTGTGCTCCCTTTATTGATGGTTCTACTGAGGCTGTTTCTGCTAGGTTGTATTTCTTAATCTCAAACTTTCCATAATTTTGTATATGCCCTTTGTTGCTGTTTTTAATCTAAAAATGGAGTATTCATCCCATAACTTTAAAAAAATCCATTTACTAGGACATGCTTTTTATTTGACATTAAAGAGGCAGCCTTTAATTGAAAGAGGAAAACTACACATATGCTAATTAACATATATGTTAATTCTGGATCAGTCTGATTAGGCCACACTACAGTTGTCTGTCCAGACCTCCATACAAACGTTGCTTTGAAGGTATTTACAGGGGACCAATATTTATAAATGACACAAAGCAGGTGACCCACCACAGTGAGCATGGCCTCATGCAGTCTGATGCAAGCTGGAAACTAAGCAAGCTCCTCCTCAGTCTCCCAGCATGCCCAGCTGCAGACTGCAGACGTGCCAGCCCCAGTCATGGGAACCGGTTCCTTGACCGGAGTTGTGTTTTCCCACTTCTCCCTAACACCAGAGTATAGGCACGTACCCACATTCCTCCCTCTTGTTCCTGCCCGCCCTCACTAACTCACTACCCACCCCCCGCCCCTCTCTCTTAAAACAACATACAAAATGCCTCAGTGGCAGCTGACTGTGGACGTGATCCCTCACCACTCTGCTAATCTGGGACGGGTTAATATTTTTCAACTTTTGAAAGAAGCCTGTCACCAGTTTAGTTCTGTGCTCAGGTGACTTTTTTTTTTAACTCTTTTAAGAGGGGACAAGGAATGCTTGCCTAGCACGTATAGAGGCAGTTAGAGACTTCACAGAGAGCAAAATGAAAAAAAACCTCTCGATGAGTCCTCAACCAGAGGAGACTCAGAAAGATCCAAGAAGCCCGTCATGATGACAAGGCACCCCAGATTGCAAGGAATATGGAGAGTCCATATTAATATGTAGATGTTTTTTGAATAAAAGAAATATCTGAACTGGGAGACTGACTCAAGTCCAGAACTAAAATCCAGGCAAGAAAGGTAAAGGAGTGAAGGAGCAGCAGTGTAAAACTGATCACGGCTTGTCACACTCAGGGGTCATGTGGTATGAGACGTTTTGAATAATAACCTCCCAATCCAATGAAGAGAGTCAGGAATGACTTCAATGACAATTGTGTGTCTTTCAATGAAAATGGCCAGAGTTTAGTCAAGCAGTTTTTCTCCTTTATTTATTATTATTATTATTTTTGTTAGATAAGACTCCAGAGAGTATAGTGCAAACACTCAGTAGAAAAGTTGCAGTTAAGAAATGTACATTCACATTAACATTTCAGTCCATTCACTTTTTAAATAAAAATAAGACAAATTATTCAATTACTTGTCTCAATTTAACAATCTTGAAAAAGACTGGAAGGTGCTCTACAGAGTTGACATAAAAATAGACCCGTATTGATTATACAAATCTATTGTGAGAGGTTACCAGTGCTATTGTTATTGTGAATATAACCATCGCGTTCTCATAGCTATGGACGCCTCTGGTGGGTTTTATCGTGTGGGAGAAAATGCCCCCCTTAGTCCATGCACCGTCCATCCCACTAAGGGACTCAAAGCTTTCTTGATAAACACAGGACACATGTGCATACATGCCTTTTTTTTTTCTTTTTTCTTTTTTTAAAATAAGGAAATCCAGATGTGGGTTTTGGGCTTACTTTAAATCAAGATGGAATTACTGCTAAGACGTGATCATAATGACATTCCCATTTGTGCAAATTGGTGAGCAATCAGCTTAAGTGAGAGGATGGTGGGGAAGGAAGCACGGGCTGAAGGGAGACGCTGGATAGTAAGTGCCGGAGCCATCTGGGGATCCACAAAAACTGGGGATTGGCTGAGAGGAGCGCTGTGCTCCCAACAAGCAAGAGGGGTGACTTGAGGACAAGCCGAAGCCCGTCCATTCTTTTGTGCATGCTGCCTAATGCCAAATTCAAACTAAGGTGCACACAATCAGGAATTTCACGGCATGCAATTCCATAGTGCAAATGGCTTGCATATACTCATTTTTAAAAAGGGATGAAGGCAACAGAGGGCAGGCCCCTCCTCCCCAGGCATGTGTGCTCCTGGTGGCCATTTGTGCCCACACTGCCAGTGGTGTATGCAAGAGATGCCGCCGCCGCCAGGGGGGGGAAGGAGGGGGGGCTTCCTTGGGCTCCCCCACAGCATGGGGACGGTCCCCTGAGACTTGTGCTTCATGTGCCTGGGGTCTGGGGCTTGAGTGGAGGTTGCTGGTAGGAGATGAGAAACAAGTTCTGGCTGCTGTCAGGCTCACTTCCCATTGCAATGCCATAGAGTGGGGGTCTCCACCCCCAGGAAGATCCATGGCCTGCAACTGTCCTTGCAGGCAGTTCTACATGTTTATTTTTTAAGTCTAAGAGATTTCTTAAGTCGGTCTCAGATAGCATCTCTATTGAAAGGCCAATTCTCAGCAAGTGGCTAGAAATGTTTGGAAAGCAATGTATCAATCAGAAGTGGATGTTGCCTGGTGTCAGCAGGGACCAATGCTTGGAGGGCCGCCATATTTCTTACCACCTATCCTGGTCCCTGCCTTGCTTTCTGTGCACTCCTGGTGACCTCTCTCAAAACTTCCCTTTAATCCCCGGGAAGGGCACCCTCACCGCTGTGCCTGCCGGAGCAGATAGTAGAAGTGGTTGTAGAGCACTGAAGGTAAGAGCTGTAACTGTAGCCAGGTCGGTTGGGTGAAGGGGAGAGACAGTCTATGGCTTGGGCTCTACAGCGGTGGCACAGCTCTGTCCCTGTTTGATATCAGGCCTTTCGAAGGAGATTTTTAAGGAGATTCCACTAGACACAATGACATTTCGTGTTTCAAACAAGTTTCAAACTAGCAAAGATGCTATAAAGCTGAAGCCAGGTGCTCTAATTTCTTGCTGGATATCTGTAATCTTGGAAGAACGCAGCTGATCGGAAAGGAACCAAATGGCTCTAATTTTGCATCAAGAAGCCAAGAACTACAGAACCAAACAGTGCTTGCGACATATTCCAAATCCAGGGTGCCAGTAAGCCTCGCCCACAAGGGGCCAGCTTCCCTGCGGTGCCTTGCACCACAGTAAGCAGTTGTGTAGACAACGCAGCTCTTACAGATTTCATTTTTGCCTCGCAGAGACCCTGACTGTAACAGAGAACACACAGCCTGGCCGGGACAGATGAGGAGTTGAGGCCTTGGCCCTTCCCTCTCTGGGTTGCAGTCTCCCGACAACCTGTATTGAGTATTACCAAGCCATTTGCTCAACAGGGAAGTCCATGGAGGTGGAAGCCACAGACGGTGTCCAGGAATGGCAAAGCTAGATGGGAGTTCTAGTGATGAATGTTTGATCAATTTACCCTCATTTATCAAAGGCCACCAAAGACGTTCATTAATGGGACAATAATGAATAACTCCCCAGTGGTTGAGTGTGGAACTGGACCGGTCTAGTAACGTGCTGAAGAAACCTCAGTACGTCCATTAGATTTTAAATGACTAATACTTGTCAGGACAGAGAATGTGGCACGACTCTGGCCAATTTTCTGAATTTTAAGACATTCCCCCCCCCCCCCCAGCCACTTATGAACCACCCAGATAGCCTCCTGAATCTTGCTCTTCCCACTATGCAACCTAGACAGGCAGAGGCTGGCAGGCAGTGGGTGGGAGACGCGGCCTCCGCGGCAGCTGCTGTAACATGGGGGGGGGGGGCAGGGAATGGCTCATGTACCTGAGGTTGATGCCACTTTGCTCCTCCCTCAGAGTTCTGAGGGACACTCACCTGCCGTCTCCGCACAGTACTCCACATGCACCCAGACTCCCAAACCAACAAGACAAGAGAAACAGGAGCAACGGTTTCTCGATGTGCCTGGCCCAGAATGATGCTATTATAGGTCCTTCTGCAAGTGAGACGTAGCAGTCCTTAGAGACAGCTCAGGGACTTTGTGCCCATCCTCCCCACAACCCCCACCCTACCCCTACCCCGGGGCAGTGGGGGGGGGCATGTGTGCTGGCGGGTGCTGCCTTGGTTTATGGGATATTTAGTATCCTTAATTTTGTGCCTTCAGTGAGTCATCTTAATCTCAGGAAGAATACTTTTATGTTGTATAAGACATGCATAACACATGTCTACATACATGCACGGGAACACACATTGATTTGAATTAAATGTGGCCTCTAGTGGGATAGTTTGTGATGGCGGTGGTAGCGGTGGTGGCGGTGGTGGCGGTGGTGGTTTTTCCAAGCTACTGAACAGATCTGGTATGTGCAGAACATAATGAATTAAGATGGTAAGAAAACTTAAAAATCCAAATGTCTTAGTCATTGCATGATAACCTGCCAATTAGACAATCGTTCTTGGGGGTGAGGCAGACCCTGAAGCATGCTGACATCTGCTTTACCTGACTCACTGTGTACCGGACCCCCTGAAACAGCCACTAACCCATCCCCCTTGCCCCTTGTCTAGTCCATGGAGCATCACAGATGGCCTCCAGGCCAGAATACCTCGTGCAGCTGTCATCAGCCAGCAGCAGGGCCAGGCCACCCCAGATCACCTGACTATATATGAAATCACACTCTGAAGAATTCTCCTTCTGATGAGGAGCAGGAGCCTCCCTGAATATGTCCCTCAGCTGTCCCCACTCCACCCTCCGGGAGGGGATTCTTTGGCCAGGCCACACACCTTCTGTCTTCCCCTAGGAAGGCTCCTGGGCTCTAGGCCTGTACCTCTGGATCCACACTGGTCTCAGTCCATGTGGCACCAATTGAGCATATAGGCACCAGAGTCACCATTTCTACCATATTGATCCACTGAGATCATCTCAACACTTTTCCTGTCTGGTGCCAAAGAGCTCAGAATGATTCACAAGCAAAATGTCTAGGAGTCTCAGCTCCTGGTTTGAGACCTCTTTCCGCCCGAGACAAGGAGCCAGGCCAGCCTAGGGCAGCCTAGGGCAGCTCCCATTTTGCCTTCTGAACTCTGGGTCCCATGTCACTCTCCAAACACATCTCTGAATCTAAGTCCACCCCAAGCAGCTTCTCTAACCCCCAGCCTAAGGAGCCAGGAATACAAAGTTAACTCCAGCATTCCAAAACACAAACACACACACACACACACACACACACACACACACACACACACACACTCATTTTTAACCATCAACCTGCTGCCACGCCTGAAGTTGTAATGGAAATGAGCTATTGGTTCAATCCCGCTACGGAAAACATTCAAAGCCAAGTGCAGCCAGAGAAGCAAGATGCTTCAGGCCCCACATAACATGCAAGCTGCCAGACTTGCTCTTTATTAATTTTTCCAAGCCAAACGCACTCTTCAAAAGCTGAGGGCTTTAAAAACTATGAGCGAGTCAGTCTCTGGTGGTTATGAATATACAGTCTCTTAAGGGTGTAAAATGGCAGCAGCCCTTCTGCAGCATGGGGCCGACGCATGCGCAGTGTGCCCTGCCGCTATCACACTCACTGTGAAGGAAGGGTATACACACACACACACACACACACACACACACACACACACACACACACACCATGCTTATTGACCGAACAAGATCCCTGGGACTTGTTCCAGCATTCTAGAACTTACCTTGCTGAGGGTAGTGATGGCTGCAAGAAATGAGTGAAAACCTTCCCTGATTCCCCAATCCAAACTGCCTGCCCCCTTACCCAGCCCATTAAAGCAAGTCATTTACAGTCTCTGCAGGTTGCTGTTAGGACTATGGCAGGAATCCTTGGGATCACACACAAACAACACGTGAAGTCTGGAGGCTACCCACACCTGCCAGCCAAGCCCACAGGCTGAATCCTCTATGCTAGTCAGGGCTCCCTCCCTAGCCTTTTCCCCATGGGCCCTCAAGAGTCCCCCTGTCTATTATTACAGGGCTGTCCTCCCACCAGGACTGCACTGAGGAAGGTGAGATGACCAACCTTGAATATTTCATTTTCCTTAGACAGCTTTCCACCAGTGCCTTGAAATGGTACCTCTGAACGCTCACAGCACTTAGGCAAGCCATCGCTAACTATCCTCAGTCATATGAAACAGCGCTATTCAAGGAGAGAACAGATACAGCGTCAGATGGCTGCCCTCACCTTTATTCGTTAGTGAGCAATAGTGCCCAGGACTGGTGGCTGGCTGAGTCTGCTCAGCTCTCTGGCAGGGACGGAGGGGGGGTGGGCAAGGTGTACCAATCTCCTGTCTCCAGGAACCAAGACGTTAGAGCTGGGCCTTCTGGGAAGGGTGGGAGCCTGGAATGTCAGTCCTCCCCAGCAAACTCCTATGCATGGATCTCTTCTGAAGCGTCCATCCGCTTGGGCCAGACTTGTCTCTACAGTATTGAGTTGTGGTTATTGCTTCTGTGACAGGAGAAGGGGTCCGGAAGCCCTGGTGGCTTTGGAGTCTAAGAAACAACTGGGTTGCTGGGTGTGTGTGTGTGTGGCGGGGGGCAGAGGGACACATACACCCGCAAGTATAGACACTCCAGGAGTGGACCATCCCGGGTTGGCACAGCCTCTGAAAGCATTTGGAAGCATTCTGGAGCTGTGTTCTATTCTACAGTGTTAGGCACGGGAGGCATGCTAGGGTTGGGGAGGGAACACAGAAGGGTCATTTCCCAAGGGCCACAGCATCACAGGCAGGGGCTGAAGTGGGTGCCAGGCTTTTCCTCTTTTTTTTTTTTTTTTTTTTGGTACAAGTGAACAGGAAGCACCTGTAACTGGTGCATTATTTACAGAGCATCTTAAAATAAATAATTTGGAGAGAATCCTACCCAAATGGCTCTAACATTTGTACATAGGTACTGTACAAGATTAAAAATAAATAAGGCAATATAATACATATTTTATCACAAATAAAAAGGAAGTTGTTTATCACCAAACCCCCAAGGAACATTATGGCTGCACGTGTGCTTCCTGACCTCACAGGAAGTAGGCGGGTTTGGAATTGCTGATGATGGAGATGTAGCCCCTGAAGAAGAGACCCAGCCCAGACTCCTATGCGGTCTGCTTCAGAGCGGCTCTGTGACCAGAGAAGGCAAAGTCATCCCATAAGGTTGCTTTTCTCTTGCTCGGAACACACCTTAGGTGGCTCTGCCCATGCGCCCATGCGATCTCCAGTTTGCACACTCACATGTGATGGCAGCGCTACAGTCAGATCCAGGTGTCATGGGGCCAGGCTCCTCCCTGATGGCTCTGGTGGTCTGCCTGCTGTTTACTCAGGCTGTGGCCAATTTCAGCTCCTTGTGGTTGTGGGAGTGACATCCTGGCTTCTTTGCTGCCTGGACCTGTGTTGTCCTCCTAAGGGTATCTTCATGTCCTCATCTTCAAGTCAGCAAGGAGGACTCGGTCCTGGGCAAACTATATACCTTTCCCATCCTGTCCATCCTCCTTTCCACTTCTGGGAGGCCACGCGTCTGCACTAACCCCATTGGTGCTGTCTAGCATCCTTTCTCATCCTTCAGTGCCTACCTGCTCTAAGTCCCCTTGTGAAGCTCCTTTGTGTGTGTATGGCAAAGGGCATGCACACGGGGCCTGGGGCTATCATGTGAGCATCTTTGAGAACCACTCACTCCTCTGTCTGAAACCTGGACAGCTCAGGGAGGCAGTAGCTCTGAGAGCCCAGAAGCCACTCGGAGGAACCCCAGACTATGAGAGAGGTCCCCCCGCAACCCCGCTGCAATGGCCTGGAAGACTAGGAACAACACCACAGCCCAAAAAGCCGGGGCCACCATGCATTCACTTGCTGGGTGCTCCTGCCTGAACTGACTGCTTCAAATCTGGTTAAGACACACAGACAGGTGAAAAAGTCCTAGTGAAAAAGAGACCCATGAGGAAAAGCCACTTGTCCCAAGAATAGAAAAACATGGGAGCCAGCAGGAGGCAGGAACTACAAAGAGCAAGTACTTGTGTGCCCTAGCCAGGTACTGGCTCAGATGACTGCACCCCCTTCTCAAAGCCCGCCCACCCCGCCCCTACCCCCAACACCGAAGCTTTGCTGTAAATGCAATCTCTGATGGTCTCCGGTACTCTTCCCCTGCCCTCAGCTCTACTGGGGGCAGTGTTCTCCCCAACACCGTTACCCTAAATACCAAGCCACAGGAACCAGACATGACCACCCGAGGAGGAAGAAGCTACCTGTTCTCCAATCCTGAAGGCTGCAGTGGAGAGCTGAGGTCACTCTGGCCCTGGCTTTGGGTTCTAGCCAGAGTAGGGTAACAGAAAGGCAGCAAATGATGGCCATGCCACCCTGCCTGATATCATCAGGAAGGCAACAAAGCAGGATGGGCATAGGTCAGAGTTCGTCTCTACAAGGTGCCAGCGGGTACCGCTACCACGAACCAGCCCAGCCCAGGAGAGTGTGCGATCTCTTCACAGCTGCCCTGCCCCAACCCTAGGGCACCTACAGTGCAGTCTACAGTCTCAGGTCCTCTGGAGACTTCGCATCCAGCCTCCAGCTCTCCCTTGCTCGAAACTTTCTTCCTACCCACACGTGACTCAGCTGAGTCTCCCAAGGAGAGGCGCTGGCTGACCTATAAAAAAAATACCCAGGTCCCAACATGGCCACACACTTGAAACAAAGCTGAGTCGGGGAACCAGGAACACCACACATGCACCCTGCTGGGAGAGGCCAGGCCTTGCTTCGCCCTATGCTAAGAAGACTGGACCCTAGGAAGGGAGAAAGCCCTTAGCGAGCCATGAGAAGATAGGCCTCCACAGCCAGGAGCAGGCAGAGCGTATACTCAGCTGCCCTGTGTCAAGCTGCGCCCCTTCTTGTGAGTGAGACTGGGTATCTGAAGCAGCCCGGTTTCATCTAGCTATTTCTGGCCAGTTGCTTCCTACCAGCGCTTCCAGAATCCCATCCCCCACATGCACAGTTTTCATCTCAGCTGCAGTCACGGGGGTGGGGGGAGCACACAAGTGGGAGGCCTAGGTGTCTGTCAGCAGGATCACTCTTTCCTTTCACGTTGGAGCAGGGACTCCGCACCCAGACTCAGGAACGCACACTCCACCAACTCTGAAACCCCCCCAAGAGGGGGAGGTCTGGTTATTCCCCCAAAAATGACATCTTCCAGCAAGAAAAGTGCTTGTGGGCGTAGTGGCTCAATCACTCAGCATACGTGAAGGCTTGATTCTTGTTAAACTTACAGTGTCCAAGACACCACAGAGAAGGCAAGGCAGCACACAGCCCTCTTCTCTAAACGTGCAGTAACGTGACGGCACAGGAAGAGGAGGGCCCACTGTCCCAGCGGTCAGGAACCAGCAGGCAGGCAGGGTTGGAAGAGAATGCACAGGCCAAGAGCACAGAAGCAGGGGCTATGGGATCTCCTGAGGCTCTCAGAAGACCTGCCTCTCTCCGGCTTGTTACCAAAAAGCCTGCTCTTGAGGAAAGCCAGCAACCTCACTCTTCATGCAGTAGGACGTGGCTTTTCAGTTCTTCCTCTACTGGCCTGACCAAGCCTCTGACCAGCTCTTTGCTGTGTCCATGGTATGAACGGCTCAACTGTCGTGGCCCTGCCCAGCGGGGCCAATCTCCCAGTCTGGCACTCATACTTGAAGCTGCTTCCCAGGGTTGGAGCCACCCATAAGCCAGGGCCTACCAGGGCTAGAGCCACTCACAAGCCAGGTTGACTCGAGGCTCAGTCATGCTGGACTTCTCCCACCAGCTGGACCCTCATAGCTTTCGCTACGACCATGGATGATATTCCCAAGGTCCCGCCACCAATGCCAACACTAGCCATGTATGACCAGATCACTAGGAAGACACATAGCTCTGTATGCCCCCAAGGGGTGGCTTGGGCACATCTCCCATCAGCCTCAGGCCACGTCTAGACACTGCTTGCTCTTCCGGCTGGTCCTGGCTAGAGCCATGGTGGCATGTGTCACCCTGGAGCATCCTTGCCTTGCATGCATCTTCAGTGGTCCCATGGCTTCCACTAGGCTTCCTTCCCCGCAGCTGTGGGTGGCAGGTACTGGCTAGTGGGGGCTGGGGGAAGCCCTGGTCTGACCGGGGGTCCAGCTGCAGGACACAGTGGGGGCCGTCTGGCCTGGCCTCCACCTCTCCCGTAAGGACACATCCTTCGCTCCAAGCGGAGGGACCTGCTGTGGGAACTGTTTCCGTCAGTCCTGCCTTCTAGAAAGTACGTTAGCATCTCTCCCTTGCCCTTGACGCTGACTTTGCCTCGGCACACAAACTGGTATGAGCATGTCTTCAGCAACCGGTGGACTTCCTCAGTCACCTGCCAGTGAAAAGGAGCCAGCGTGAGTGACTCTTGGTCATGGACAATGAGGGGGTTTTCTTGGGGTGAGGGAGCTCCCTAATGTACCTTCTACCCTGTACCTCGCTTCCCTTCCTGGCTGCCCAACCCTGGCAGTACTCCATATCTGGGCAAGAGAGGTCAACTGGAGCTAGGGACCCAGCAGGGCTTGAGTAAGCCACTGTGGCTGCCTTGTGCACTAGTGCGGGGTGGGGGTGGGGGTGGGGTGGGAATAGCTCCAATGTTAAAGATAGAGAGGAAGGCTTTCTGCCTCCGGGCTCCAGATACCTCAGCAAAGGTAGAGTCTGGTGCTTGTACCCCACCACTGGGATTGGCACCCTTAGTTACTGGGGTCGGGGTGCAGCTACCAGATGTGGGCCGTTGGTAGGGTTCATAAGCACATAGAAGACAAAGAAAGCTAGGAGAAAATGCCACTTCTTAGCTCCTTTGTCTCAGTCTTCTCTGCCTGCCTAAACCAGAGAAAAAATAAAGTGCGAACTATCCTGATCCCTGGTATAGTTCTGAGCCATCACGGAAGGGCTCTGTATGTCCTGGTCTCCTGGCTTCACCTCTCCCCTCATTTTAGGTTCAAACAATGAAGTTGTCTCCAGCTGCCTTCTCACGCTCTGGCAGAGCTGAGGCGGGTAGTCCTCCACATGGAATTGAGCACTCACGCAAGTGGTCTCAGAGATCGGGCTGCTCTATCAAATCCTAGAAAAATATGTGTTTAGGACAAAGAATTCAGAGCTTCTTGTCTCGTCCACCTGGCCAGACCTCTGTGCAAATGTTTTAATGCTCACAGCCTAGGTCTGTGGGCTAAATAAACCCTTTGTCCACCGAGGTGCCTTTGCGGGACATTTTACTATAGCAATGAAACTCGGGTGGAGGGGGACGGGCCTCCCTTGGGCGTGACCAGTCTGGGGAAGGCTGTAGGGGAGTCTAAGCATGTTCTCCAGGGTGACAACATACTACATGTGCTAGACAGGAGAGCAGTGGTGGCTCCACCACGATGGGGCTATGCTCAGTGCATGGAGTTGCATGCACTGGTGAAGACGGGTGCATTTTGTGTATAGTCCACCACACACACACACACACAAAAAAAAAAATCTGGAAAGAAAAAAACATTAAAGAAATGTCGTCAATGCAAAACTGCAGAGCTGGTGAGGGACTAGAACTCGGTGCTCGACACACACTAGTACCTCACAGCGGAATGTGGAGCCCTCATGGTGAGCTGAAGGATCAATGTCCAGCGAGACACGACTCTATACTA
Organism: Acomys minous; assembly: GCF_964271855.1. NCBI lineage: Eukaryota > Metazoa > Chordata > Mammalia > Rodentia > Muridae > Acomys > Acomys minous. The sequence continues at coordinate 46,291,009 of NC_140491.1, forward strand.
ACTATGACGTCAGAAAGCACTCTCTGTGGCAGTGGCCGAGCCACATAGGGGACATCTCAAGTGTCCTGCGTTCACTGCTCTGTTCCTACAGGTCCTGAAACCGGGGACAACACACCAGAATAATAACCCTCCAAAACCCTGGACAGTGCAGTTCTCTGGGGGGCGACAGGAGGCCAGGGCACCCTTGACAAGCTCCATTGGACCCACAGAGCTACATCCAAATGGCAAGTCTCATAAAATTGGATGATCCCCCCCTCATGCTGATGAAGCCCAGAAGCCATCTTCCAGTGGCCCCCAAAAGGTATCATAGGTACCAAGTCTTGTCCTATGGGAAGCTCCTCAGAAGGAATGGGCGTATCTATCATCCTGCTCTTCAAAGAAAAGCATCACTTCCTTCCTAGGATCCTAGGGCAGCTCAGTGGTGACCACGGCTTCTTGTTGATGTCTGTTTGTCACTTCTGAGACAGGCTCTCACTATTTCTAGCCCTGGCTGTCCTGGAAATCACTCTTGTAGACCAGGCTGGTCTCAAACTCACAGCAATCCACCTGCCTCTGCCTCCCGAGTAGCTCACAGACCTGGGATTAAAGGCATGAGCCACCAAGCCCAGATGCGACCTGGGTTTTGAAACAAGGGCAAACACTGAGAAGCAAGGTTGTCACGCCACTTAGTGACCCCTGACTCACTGTGGTCCTCAAGATTATATCTGCTCAGTCAAGAGTGGCCCCAGTGATGCATGAAAAAGTCAAATACCAAAGCAATCTGCCAGACTTAGCAGTGTTAACCAGGTTCCCAGAAGACACTAATATACTCAGCTTACTCTGTCCTACCACTTATTGGCCACAGACCCAAAGCCCACCTGATGCCTCAGTTTCCTCACCTGGTGAATGGGGACCTGTGTCTTTGGGATTTTCTAGGTGATTTACCTGGATTCTTCCCTGGACCCCAGTGCTGTCCATCCGACTGGCCACATTGACTGTGTTTCCCCAGATGTCGTACTGGGGCCTGCGAGCACCGATCACTCCAGCCACCACGGGGCCAACGTTGATGCCTGAAAAACAACCACAGCAAGGCCTGTAGGCAGCTGGAAAAGTGTGACTGGGCAACCAGTTGTTTCTGGTGAAAAGGAATGCACTTCAGACTCTTGGTTTGAGGGCCACATAGAGCCAGGCTCCATTCTAAAGGAACCCCTAAGCCTAAAACAGGTGGTGGCAGTCCAAGCCAGTACAGGGTCCCCAGGTAGGCGGTGGGCAGCCCTCTCAGCTTTGCCCACTATACCTGCAGCAGCTCTGGGCACCACAGCAATTACTTATCCCAAGCAAAAGCCCCAGGTCCTGTGAATGCAGGAGAAACTCATACTCAGGTGACTGTTATTAATAAACTTGCTTAGAAGGTAAGCATCGTACTAACCAGGCTTCTTAGAAACTGCAGGAAGGTCATTTTTGTGCCATAATTGGAGTTTAGGGTTACTGAGAAAGTCTCTGAGGTTGGTTAACCAAGATTGACCTCTAATTAGGGTCCCATAACAAAAGCAGACAAGCCAGGCTTCAAACCAGCCATCCGGCTCATCCTCACATCAAAGAACTTGCCCCTCAGAGCAGCCCAAAGGCGCAGATCACAATCACCACAAAGCCCTGGTCTGCCATAATATTCCCCCTGCGCTCTTGTCAGAAAAAAGCAGAATTCTGCCAAGTGGGCAGTGAAAAGGACGCTGCTGTACTCAGGAAATTCTTCCGGCAATAGCTTTGCTCTATAAATCTCCCATTTGCCCACGTGGGACTTGCTATCTCCTGTCTCCCTCTATTTAAACTGTTCAAAGTATAACCTGGGGCAGGGCTCTGGAAGAGATTTAAGGATGACAGCATAGAAGGAATACATAAGCCTCAGGTCTATGTTAGCTCGGAAAAATCTATTCCTCGGTGGCTCCTCTTTGGCCATTAGCCAATGGCTGGACACATGTTACCGTTAAAGCAATTCCTCCCCTTATTTTCCCTGAGTGTCTGGAGTGCATTCTCACTGGGGAACATATTTCTGCATCACTGTCACGCTGTCCCTTGTGCAGGGTCCTACTCTGGGGCTACCAGACGTCTTGCTCTTTAGCCTTTTACGTCCGCAGTGCACCTCACTTCTCTGACCCCCTGAAGCAGTAGTAGCTTCTTAGCTTTTTCATATAGCACAGAATCAGCTACATTGCTTGGGGTGTGGGTTCTGGCACCAAGAACAAATTCAGATGCCCAGAGGGGAGGACACGCAGGTCCCCTCCTTCCACAGGTCAGGGTGCAGTTAGCCTCAAGGACCTGCACAGCTCCACAGCATCCCAATATGCTGCAGGTACACTCACGTCTGAGGCGCTGTTTGTGAGAACTTTGGCAAAATGCTCACCTTCTTTCCCTGAAAATACTATGTGCCACCCTGGCCTGACCCAGCAGCCTTAGTGGGACATCTGGTGCCTTCTCCGCACAGCCTCCAGGTAGCTAGCCCCTGCAAATGGGGCTGCTTGCTCTGTGTAGATGCTACTTTCTGCCTGTCTATCTGGACATGTAAAGCAATGTTTCTAAACCTCCTTTGAAGTCACTGGCATTAGACACAAGCCTGGAGGCTCATGGGTGAGTCAGGGAGAATGCTTGAGGGCCACTTATCAAATGGCTGATAGGATCCTGGCCACCTGTATGCAGGTGGGGGAACCTGAGCAGGGGCTGGCCTGCCGGGAAGAGCAGCCACAAGGGAAACCTCCTCCAGTCTCACTTTGGGACCAGCACAGCGACCAGGGGCCAGGGGAGTGGAATCGCCGAGATATCCTGCCTGGTCATGTTAGCACGAGTATAGATGAGAGCTAGAGACACAGGAGGAGACTGGCTACTAGGAAAAGAAGCCAGGGCTGCTCTGCCCTGCTCTCAGGGGACACCATGTGGAAACAGCTTGCTTCTAAGGACACTGACACACCACCTGCTGTGAAGCCATTCACCTCCCATCATCCTTGCACCCCGAGCACAATCAAGGGCCATTTTGAGGCTTTTGGACATGCGCATTGTAGAGTGGTCATAAGCCTCCTGTCAGCTGTTTCCTGAACAAGACAGAAAGATAGGCAAAGATAGTTCTTTGAGGGATACAAAGAGACAGGGAGGGAAACTCGGCAATTATCTAGCCGGATTCTAGAGGAGTGTGTGTTTTTCTGGCAGTCTACATCTCAGGTGAAAGCTGAATTCTTTTCTCTTCTTTTTTCTTTTACTGCTTTTTCAAGACAGGGTTTCTCCGTGTAGCCCTGTCTAGCCTGGACTCACTTTGTAGGTTGGCCTCGAACTCACAGCGATCCATCTGCCTCTGCCTACCCGAGTAATGGGATTAAAGGCATGAAAGCTGAATTTCTAATAAGAGTTTTTGCAAACACAAGAAAGAGACCTGGTATCAAACCGCTTCCCTTCTCAAGTCACAGGCGAGGAAGGAACCGATTTCCAAAGGGACCTGCATGCCTGGGGGTGGGGAGGGACAGGATGGAGGAGCCTGTGCCCAGGTGACCAAGGATGCAGACATGCCTCTGAATGACCACAGCAGTGAGTAAAGAGGTCTACAGTGTCTCCTGAACACCATAAGGAATCCTTACTCCTAAGTCCCTTTCCGCAGCAAGGCACCCTTAGAGACAACGCTGTCACCACGCACTCCTGACTAGCGTGACCCACCACGGGCCTGCACTGACCATGCTCCTGTGAGTGACAGGGATGGCTTCAAGAGTCACTCACCGACTCGGAGAACAAAGTCGTTGTAGGACTGGTAGTTGATTTCATCCAGGACGTCAAACATATCGATGGCGAAGTCGGCCAGTGTGCTCAGGTGAGAGGAAATGGACTTCTTAGCCTGGGGGTGAGGAGAGAGGGAGCGGTGAGGGTCTGGAGTGACAGAGCACGAGGACCAGGAAGGATGTGAGGGAGGGACCACCTGGGCAGGTCCTAGGACTGGGATTTAATTGCTACACAACACAGCGGCCCCAGAAATAGCAGGTGCTCTTGGTTTCTGACTGGGGACACACTCGGGGGGGGGGACAGCACACTCTTATTCTACAGGTAGAAACCAGAGGTGTCGGGGAACAGGTGTCGGTGATGGACCTAGGGCATCGGGTGCCCCAACACCTACTTGGACAACACTGCCAATACATGTGGCGAATAAGCCAAACAAGCTCTAGGGGCACATGTCAGGGAAGGTTACTAGCTCCCTTCCTGGAGACTAACAGTGCGTCTGTGTGGAAGTGACCAGAGGATGAAGTCCTTTCATTTGTAGAACAGTGATGGCCAGAAACAATATTGGACAGGCTTTATTTTATTTTTTTGTGAAGAACTTTAATTTATAGGCAACTGCACAGATGATACGGGGTCTCTATGTAGTGACAGTGACCTCCTCCGCATACAACTGGCTACTCCTAAATTCTTGCATCCCAGTGGCACGTCTGTTACAGTCGGCGAGCCAAGAGTGGCATATAGTTACCAGCCCACAGCTAGAGTTAACATTAGAGCTCACTCTCGGCATTGCATATTCTCTAGGTTTGATGAATGAACAACATCACGCATCCACTGGGTGCGTGTCACACAACAGTTTCCCTGCCCTAAAAGTCCTCCTTGCCCTGCCAAGCCAGTGCCCCATCTACCCCATATCCAGAAGCCACTAATTCTGTCTCTGTAGTTTTGTCTTTTCAGACAGCACCACACAGTACCATTTTTAAGGTCATGCTGTGTCTCTTTGTTGCCTGTCCACTTCTATTTTAGGACAGTAGTATTTAACTTTATGGACATCTCAGAACGTCTTTATCCGTTAGCCTAGTAAAGGGGCTTTTGTTTGCTTCCAGGTTTTGACTGACTATGGGTGACGCTGCTGTGACTATTTATGTACAGGTGTCTGTGTGGATACGAGTTTGCACCTCACTTTGGTAAGGACCCAGGGCTTTAATTGTTGGGGTGCGTGGGCAATGGAAATGGTCTGAGCGGCTTTGTGAGAAGCTGCCAAACTGTCTCCACAGCGACTAGAGCATTATGCATTCCCACCAGCAAAGAACAAGAGTTCCTGCTGTCCCACAGACTTCCCAGTACTCGGTGGTAGCAGGGTTCTGGATTTCATTCAAATACGTCAGTGTAGTTCTATGCCAATGCTTCAGCCTCCTCCCTAATAAACTAAAACCTGGGGGAGGGGTGTCTTTCCATGTGTTTCCTTCCTCTGTGGATCATCCCTGGTGAGGCAGCTGTCCAGATTGCCCACCTCTTAACTAGGTTGGCATTTTTCTGATTGTTTTAATCTTATACAGGGTTTTTTTGTTTTTGTTTTTGTTTTTTTTTTTTTGGTCTATTTTTAATTTTAAGTCCTTTATCATATAGATACTGTCCCAGCCTACGGACTGACTGTTCACTCTCAGCAATGCTGCTTACATAGTAGGGCTTTTATTTAATGAATCTTCTCCTTCAGGGACCATGCTTTTGGTGTTATATCTAAAAAGAGCCATCCCAGACTCAAGACCATCTGATTTTTCTCCCACGCTACTGCCCAGAAGTGCTTAAGAGTTTTATTTTACATGTAGGTTACTCACTTGACTCGAATTAGTCTCACGCAAATTAGAATATCTTTATCTTGGCTTTGGTTTTGCATGTGGATATGCAATTATTATATTGAAAAATAGAGATCAGCTGGGCGTGGTGGCGCACACCTTTAATCCCAGCACTCAGGGAGGCAGAGGCAGGTGGATCACTGTGAGTTCAAGACCAGCTTGGTCTACAAAGCAAGTCCAGGACAGCCAAAGGCTACACAGAGAGACCCTGTCTCAAAAAAAAAAAAAAAAAAAAAAAAGAAAAAGAAAAAGAAAAAAAGAAAGAAAGAAAGGAAGGAAGAAAAGAAAGAAATAGAGATCAGCTGGACGTGGTTATGGGGTCACAGTCTGGGCGCTCTGTCCTGTCCCGTTGGTCAGTTTGACATGTCCCCTAGCACACAACACTGCCATGGTGACTGGTGTAGCTCTCCATTATTTTCTGGACTCTTCTGGGCTCTTTGTTTTACAGTGTAAATTTAGGTTGGGTTTGTCAAGGTCACACAATATCCTGATACTATTTTGACGAAGACCGGATTAACTTCACACATTGGATTTATAATCACTGACATCGTGACAGCCGCCACCCTTCCCATGCAATGACATGGAACGCTTTTCCTTTTATAGACCTTGTCTATACCGTGCTATATTTATACCAAGTGTTATATTTTGGTGCTAAGGTAAATGGTATTATGTTTGTAATTTCAAACACCCAGTGCCCATTGCTACCACACAGGGAAGGGCTGCTTCTTACACATGAACCCTGTATACTGCAGTCTTCCTGTACTCATCTATGAGTTCACTGGTCACAAGAGTGGCACTCGCCCATGCCACGCCCATCACTGGTTATCATGCCATCTGCAGACAAAGACAGTTTTCTTTCTTCATCCAAAATCCGTATCTGTCCTATCTCCTTTTGTTGTCAGCTAGGCCTTCTAGAACACTGTTAAATCTTAGTGGTGAGAGAGTGGGTATGGTAGTCCACGCCGACAATCCCGGAAGTCAGGAAATGGAAGAAGGAATGGGGCTCTTCCAAGTAGGGCTACACGGTTGTTCAAGTCATGACTAGACTACTTAGCAAAATCCTGACTTTAATAATTAGTGATCTAGGACCCTCTGGATCCTTCTACTTTGCCATTCTCCCATGCTTCTCTCATCTAGAGTCCCAATAGGATGTCCTCCCCTACAAGAAGAGCATTATGATAGGCAGATTTGGGCCCAGGGGTCCCGCTCAAACTATGGCACCAGCCAAGGACAATACAGGCCGTAACTTCAAACCCCTACCCAGATCTAGCCAATGGACAGGACATTCTCCACAGTTGAGTGGAGAGTGGGGTATGACTTTCACACATACTCTGGTGCCTCATATTTGACCACGTCCCTTGGATGGGGAGACCTGGTGGCACTCAGAGGAAGGATAGCAGGCTACCAAGAAGACACTTGATACCCTATGAGCATATAAAGGGGGAGGAATTACCCCTCAGTCACAGTCAGGGGAGGGGAGTAAGGGGAAAAGGGGAGGGAGGGAGGAATGGGAGGATACAAGGGATGGGATAACCATTGAGATGTAATATGAATAAATTAATAAAATTTAAAAAATAATTAGTGATCTAGGGGGAGGGGAACAGGGTGAAAATGGGAGGGAGGAAGGAATGGGAGGATACAAGTGATGGGATAACAACTGAGTTGTAATCTGAATAAATTAATTAAATAAAAAATTAAAAAATAATTAGTGATCACACCAGTGTCAGTGCTGGTGAGAAGGGGTGTTCTTGTAGTATTCCTTATCTTAAGGTGGGGAGTTTTTCTCCATTGGCTAAAATGTCTAAAATGTTAAGCTATAGGTAGGGCTTATATGTGCTCTTTGTTGAATTAGAAGTTTCTTTTATTCAGAGGTTAATAATTTTTATTCAAAATCGGGCGTTGAATCAAATGGATTTTTGCATCGATTTTTAGGATCATATGTTGATAGGGTGGACTTCACAAATTCATTTTGGAATGTTAAACCAGTCTTGTACACCGGGAATAAATCTTGCGTGGCCCTTGTTAGAATTCATTTTACTTACTATTTGGTTCTAGCTGCTCACGTTTGGTGGTTTTCCTTTCTCTGACGTCTTTGTCTAGCTTTGGTACGAGGGTGTGACCTAAGATGAGCCGGGAAGCTTTCCCTCTGCCTCTGTCTTCCGGCAGAGGATGGAGGTGACGGGCATCGTTCAGTCCTTAAAATACTTGGCAAAATGGGCCTGCTGACTCCTGCTCTAGGAGGCTTATTGAATCAATCCCTCTCATAGCTGCAAACCCACTCCATTTTCACAGGTCCACTATGAGGGGAAAGTGTTCAGCCTTCCAAGGCTGAGAGCAAAGGGAGGGCGGGGGGTGGGGGTGGGGGGGGTGGAAACTTGAGGCTGAGGGCTTTTCCAAGCCTGGGTATCTGGATGGAACCAATCAATGGCAAGATAGCCTATCATCTTCTTCCCTGGCCCAACACGGAGAAACCAAACGCAGTATGGGGACACCTGCCCAAGGGTCCCGGATCCATCTGCAACAGAGCTAGACCCAGGCCTGAGCCACGTGACCTGGGACCGACTTACCCTGGTTCCTGCTGTGGGCGCCAGCCCCACTGCGGCCATATAGGTACTCCCAATGGTCTTGATCTTCTCCAGGTCCTTGTAAAAGTCCTTGTCCATGAGCTTTGTTAAAACAACAACAACAACAACAACAACAACAACAACAACAACACTGTAAAATACCACAACGCACTGCAGAGCTGTCATACAGCCACCATCCACTAGGGGGCAAGAGAGGAGGTGGCCATCAAATTGTGCACATCAGCTCCTCTGGTGTGTTGGGCGTGGCACTACGTATGAAAGAAGGAAGCATCCAGGAAGTACAGCATAGGACATGTCCCTGTCTCTGAAGCTAGTCCCTGGAGAGAAGAGGCTCTCCAGTGCAGGGGCACTGGTTGGGGAAGGGCCTAGCGGGTCCCCCTGGCCACCTGGAGTAGAAGGTGCCCAGCTCTGGTCCCCATCTCAGTCAAGATACTCTGCCTTAACTATCACCTCGGAAGGGTCATCCTTGCTACCCCGTTGAGTAGATGCTGTACGCAGATGAGGCCTCACCTCATCAAAGTCAGCAATAATCTCGTTGAGAAGCCGCAGACACTCAACCCCCATGTTGTTGCCGTCCAGCTCGATGTAGAAGTCATTGAAGTTGGGGATGGAAGCGAACATCACGCCCACCTGGGAGTAGGACTGGTAGTAGAGGTCCTGCAAAGGCAGAAGGGGTCAGCCCCACCACGCCATGCCAGGCGGGGCCAACCAAGAGGAGCAGCTTTTGGAAGGGGGAATGAGCCAGGCCCTAGGGACCCAGTTGGTTCTACAGGTAAGGCGAACACACTGTAGGCGCCAGGTCATGTGTGTGTGTGTGTGGGGGGTCACTGCATGGGCAAATCCTGAGTGGTCAACTTTGTCCTTGAGTCTCCAAGGTGAGGGAATAGCAGGGAAGGGAGATCATAGGAAAGCCACACATTTCGTGGCTCTAAAAGCTCAGCTGAGTGCACTGGGCACTGGTAGGGAGGCTAGGTATGGATCTGAACAACTAAACCAGGGATTTTCTGGAGGTCCAAGAGGCCCCCGAGTTGCAGGAGAAGCAGCGGGGCACAGCGTGGGGGCACGCTGAGCTGGCACTCCAGATGCGGACCAGGAAGCCCTGCCACCTGCCAGGCCCCAGGGAAGCCTTTCACACTCACCATGTTCCGAGGATTGGACATGAGGAAGTGCTGTGCGACGTGGGCTGGCAAGAGGTTGAAGAGGATCCTCTTGTTGTCCAGTTTTACCCTCTCCATGTCATCCCGCTCCTCTTCTGCCTGGGGTGGGGTGGGTCATAGGTCATAGGTCATAGGTCATGAATCCCAGCCACATGTGCTGCCCTCACCCTCCTACCATGACACCTTGATATAGGAAAGATTGGGAGTAATCAGTTGATGTGATAAAGGATTTACAAGTAAGCCTGCTTAGGCGACATTAAGTGGCACAAAGCGGACTTCTGCTGAAGGCGCTCTGCCTCTACTTTAGCTGGAAGATAAGCAGCGCCCTAGCCAGGCTTGTTAGGGACTATAGGATGGAGTGTGGCACTTCCAACAGAATGGAACTTCAGGCTTGCTGCGGATATGTTCCTGTGAGGATTTAGCTCAGTGAGACTGGCCCAATTAGGTCCTATTTCCATATCAAAGATCATGCCTCTATCTTCGTCCTCTCACCAAGAAGAGCATAATTCTGCCAGGAAGATGACCCAGGGTAACAACTACTGGGGAAAGAACAATATTGGTCCACATTAAAAGTAACGGCGACTGGACTAGAAGCTTTCTGTCTCTGTTTAGTTGCTCCAAGTGTAACTTAATATGTGGAATGTTGGATCCTATGACCTAGATAAACTGCTAAAGGTTTCTGCTCATGACTGGTTTCTCTTTCGGCGTTAGCCAGAACAGAGGAGATGCTATTAAAGGGCTTGTTTCTTATCCCCTGAGTGGCTAAAGGAAATTCTCATGGCAGTGGCGAGGGGAGGGGGGGGCAGCCTGCTGCTCCAACCTCACTGACCATCCGTGCACGGCTCTAGGTGCATGGATGGTCCACACGAATCCTCTTCATCTTTGACACCGGACACAAGGACAAGAGCCTTAACGCAGGGTTGAAGGAGTCACCACCCCCCATTATTGAAACTTTCGGTGCTTGACAAGGGCTCCCCATTTCCAGGGTCTAATCCACAGGTACAATTCCTATCCCTTGAACCTATATGTTCTTGGGAGCCTATATGTCTATCCCATACTGCGCCAGCCCCAGGCAGGCCTCTAGTGTGCCTTGCCCAGAAGGCACAGCACCTAGGGGGGGCAAATACCTTCCCCTCAGGACACCACATTACACCACCACCACCCCGGCACTTCTGTTCCCTCTACCAAGAACTCCCTCCCACCCACCGCCTATAAGAACTGGGCTGGGCTGTAGGAACAGGAGCTCACCCTGGGGAGCACATATTCTTTGAACCAGGAGCAGGGAAAGAAGTCTAAGGACTAGGCAGGGGGATTGCAGGAGCAACCAGTCATAGCCTGCTTACCATGAACTACGGCCCTACAGAGCTAAGAGTGTCAGAGAGGGCAGTGGGCCCAGAGTGACGTTAAAAAAAAAAAAAAAAAAAAGCCAAGACCAACGAATTAGCATGCAGCACTAGAAAGTGGGCAGACTGCAGTGCATGCAAACACAGAAAGACACCCGTGGGCCCCAGCCTCCAGGCCAAGCCAGAGGAGACACTGGCCACCACTACCCAGCCACGCTGGAGCCTGATCAGCAAACAGTGAGATATGGCTACTGGTAATTCTGAAGGGGGCTCGGGGTCCATGACCTCTGCTGGAAAGAAAAAAAACAACATAAGGGAAGTGGGCATGCGTCTGCCCTCAGCCACTGTCAGAGTGGCTCTCTGGCAGCTAGTTTCCATGGAGTGAGTCTGTGACTAGCTTTGGGTCTCTGTCACAGGTCAGTGGCCCCTGACTTCCGGCCTTGGTCTTTTCATCCCCCATTCCTGTCAATATAACATTGTAAACACCCTCCTCTCCGTGAGAAATGTATCACTAATTATATTTAACATGCTGGGGCTGGAGAGATGGCTCAGCCATTAAAGGCTAGGCTCACAACCAAAAATAATTAACATGCTGTGTACCAATACACCCAAAAGGAAAACTTTTAAAGGGTAGAATTAAAAGGGACATATATATTTACAATAATAGGTTGGCTGTATTAGTGACATAATAGTATTTATCCTCTCTAAAATAATTATTGTTGCTATCAATAATACTTTAATAAAAACAACACAATTGATTTTTTTGTTTAAATATAAAATCCTTTAACAACGCATGACTTCTCGAGTGGATGCCTTTAGGGAGATGGAATAGTACAATACAGGTAAAATGAAACAGAGGGGTAATAGTGGAGTCGCAAGGTCTCCAGCATGGGAGGAGGTGGACGATGGGGAGATGCAGGGTTGGCAGAAGGTTTAGCCAAAACAAATGGTGGGTTAATGAGCTATCCAGAAACCTAGGATGCTGCAACCCAAGGGAAAGGCTCAATTAGAGGCGACAGGAGAATGGAAAAGAGATGGGGAGACAGTCGGGGCTAAAGGTTTAAGCGTGGACAGGAGATGGGAGAGAGGAGAGAGATTTGCTGTTTTGTTTTATTTTTGAGACAGGGTCTCTCTCTATAGCCCCGGCTGTCCTGGAGCTCACCATGTACACCAGGCTGGCTTCGAACTCACAGAAATCCACCTGCCTCTCAAGTGCTGGGATTAAAAGTGTGTGCCACTACCCCCAGCCTGGCACAAAGGTTTAACAATACATGTTTCAAAGGGAAGTCAAAACTTCCTTTATGGTTGATGATTAATACACTTTGTGCACGTATATGAAACTTCCAAAGTCTAAAAACAGGATTTCAAAAAACAAAAATCAGTGCTAAAATGGAAATTTCTCCTGGCTTAGCATGCTGTGTTGAATGGTTTTATTCTGGGTTCTGCTTATACCAGCATGTGGATTTAGAGACTGCTAGGGTCTTTGTCCCTCCTACATTAACACGTGTCTTACTTCACGCATGGGTTGAAAGGTTTTTGTTGTTGACATTTGACTGACAAGCATCAGTCCTACTTGTAGCAGTTATTTTTATACAGTGAGCAGAATTTGGCTTATATTATTTTTAACAAGTCGAAAATCCACTGAAATGCTCCGAGATTTTCCAGTCAGAAAACTCAGATTTTTCAGGGTGACACATATTATTTTTGTCAACAAGGTCACACGAGATGAACACTGAAGTGTTCCCAAAATGTGCTCTCAGCACTTACTCAAAAGGCATTCCCTACGCACGTGTGTTACATTTTAGAATTTATTGACCAGGCACATCTATCAACTGTGCTTGTAGCATTTCCAAGGAGGTCAGAGCTGCTGTGCTTGAAATTCTGGATAAAGAACAAAACAAAACAACTAACACTCTAACCTGGCACCTTGCTGGGACGCTGACGCGTGGAGGGATAATGCTCACCACCCCCACCCTGACAAAACATCCTCACTTAGAGAACACCAGAACCCCCAAAACAGTGCCTGAAATAAACACCGTGTTCTTACAATGGAACAGTCTACAACACTTGCCCCATTCTCCAAGGTGATTCCTCTGAGGGCCACAGGGCACCTGCAGAGAGTCTGGCCACCACCTCGCTGTTCAATGGCAGGACAGCGCATTACTTGGTTTTCATATAGTCACTAGAAAGACACTTTCTAACGTCCTCTTCCTCTGAGTATGTTTCTTTGGAGACACCCCTAGCTCTAGAGGCCACCTCTTCTGAAGGGGACCCAGAGAGGGAAATGAACTATCTGTGTACACTGTGCTGGCTAGCCTCACGTCAACCTGACACAAGCTAGAGTCATCCGAAAGGAGGGAACCTCAATTCGAAACTGCCTCCATAAGATCCAGGGATTGATGTGGGGAGGGCCCAGCCACTGTGAGAGGGGCCATCCCTGGGCTGGTGGTCTTGGCTTCTATAAGAAAGCAGGCTGAGCAAGTCATGGGGAATAAGCCAGTAAGCAGCATGCGCACACGCGCGCACACACACACACACACACACACACACACACACACACACACACACACACACACACACACACACACACCGTGGCCTTTGCATCAGCTTCTGCCATCAGCTTCTAGCCTTGCTGGAGTTCCTACTTTGACTTTCTCCATAATGTGGAAGTGGAAGTCAAAAGAACCCTTTCCTGCCCAAGTTTGTTTTGGTCATGGTGTTTCCTCATAGCAATCGTAACCCAGTCCAAGATATAAAGGAAGCTAAGATCAAGCATTTCCCAGGGGAGAGGGGTTAAAAACGTACTGGGGGTAGGGGTGTGCTTAGCATCTCCTCATTAAATGACAATTAAAATGTCTGGTTAAGAGGTTCATCTCATTCCATCTAACATTTATGGAAGAATCAACTCTAATCCCATCACAGTCTCCCAGACAACTATGAGGAATGGAAGGCGTTCACCATTTTCACATGATTCGCTCCCAGGGTTTGTGTGTCTGGGGGGTGGGGTGAATAACTCAGTCCTCAGTGTGGTGGTGGTGAGAGGTGGTTGTACCCAGAAGCAGTAGGAATTGGGCCTGGTGAGATAGCTCAGCGGGTAAAGATGCTTGCTGCATACGTCTGACGCAAGAACCAGTGGAGAGGCGGAAGAACAGAATTAACGCCGCAAAGTTGTTCTCCGATCTCCCTATATATACATGCTGTGGCATACTCACTGCCCCCCCCCAGTCACATCCTACACTGCACAGCAGTACAAGTGATAACGTTTTAAGGGGTGGGGCCTCATGCTAGACCATCACAAATCCTCTGGACCCCATGTGCCCCCTCATAGCCCTGATGTAAGCCAGTGGCAAACAGAAGAAAAGGGGGATACATGCCGCAGCCCTGCAGAGTCTCAGGGAAAGGACCTTAAGTGGCAGGATGCAAGGTCCCTGCTGCTGCCACGCCTGTGCTGGAAGGCATGGGCCACAACTGTGGGCTGAGGTAAGAAACGCAACAGGGTCTGATTTAGCTCTACCGATGGAAACTCACCCTGCACCGAGCCCAATCCACAGGCAACCCTCCTCAGGGTTAGTGGCGGCTTCAGCACTGATTAAATTAAGCACTGACTGATAAACAAGCAAGCTAAGTGCCAGTACAGATGAACATAAACCTCAGAATTATGTTCTGATATGTCACAAGGATCATATCTACTGAATTCAATGGAAATAATAGTTGCTGGACATGAGGGACCACATCTTTAACCCAGCATTTGGGAGGCAGAGGCAGGTGGGTCTCTTGAGTTTGAGGCCAGCCTGTCCATAGAGTGCGTCCAGGACAGCCAAGGCTACATAGAGAAACCCTACCTTGAAAAACAAAAAACAAAAAACAAAAAAAAAGAGAAAGAAACTACTATTGGAAAACATTTTATGCCAATAGTTAAAGATCTTGACAAGCCAGAGAATTTCGCCAAGGGCAAAGCAAAGGCTATTGTTTATTTATGCAGGGTTGTATGGCCAACGTGGTCTCTAAAAATAATTAACCCAGCCGGTGTTTGTCCGGACAATGAAGCAATAGTTTCAGGTGTTCTTGTGTCTCTATGACCTGACTAAATACCCAGAGGGCAAACAGACAAAGTCCTGAAAGTTCCATGTTTTGCTGGGGTTACGGGAAAGCAAGGTGACGTTTCTTGTTGCCTATCTATGGAAAAAAAATGTGTCAGTGTGTTCCATTTAGCAACTCTTCCTTCCATCATGACTGTCACTCACGAAGACCACATGCGAGGGACATGCATTTGGGCCGCACGCGAAAAAGCTCGTATGTGATGAGGTCTGGTAGAGGGTACGGCTGGACGAAGAATCACATGACTTAACATTTAAATACTGCATTTAATAGAAAACACTGTAATTTAATAATCAAAGCCAAGAAAAGGCTACGTCAATCCACACAAGAAAAATGTCTACCCAAGGGGGTAAACACTTGCCCACAGAAGGAATTCATAGGCAGGCCTCAATTCCACTTGCTCAGACTGGAGAGCCAACTGGCTGCCCTAGCAAACAACTTTATAGACACCCCTTCCCTCCCGCCCCACGCCACCCCAACCTCATTGAACCAAGAGTCCTGGCCTTCCTGCCTCACCTATGTGCACTGTTCTCTGGTAGATGTTCGCTATGAGACCTGCAAACCCATGGTCTAACTGATGGCAGGGTCAGTGGACCGTAGCGGGCAGCCAGCTAGGTTACACCGGACAGAGAGTTGAGTACAACAAAGACCAAGATCGATGCCACAGGCTGCCATAGAGACCTCTTCCTGTTACCTGGTTTGACTCGTGCAAAATGGAGCTGGCCAGGTCTCCTTTCCAGGAACTGGCGAATGCCATCACCAGGAGCACACCCCCACCCCCCGCAACACGTGGACATTGCAAACCAATAGGTTCCTTGGTTCCTGCTTCTGGGTGAGACGGGTCAATGGTAAGTACTACAAAAACTGGCCACCCAACAGGACTCATGACCTGTAGCCCAGGCACAGGGCCTCCTGCTCAACCAAACCAAGAGAAGGCAGTAAGCTTCCTCATGCCGGGCCTGGGGGCTGGTAGCCAAGATGGGGAACCAAGCTTATTTTGAGCAACACAGGTTCGGGGGGTGGGGGTGGGAATTCTCACTCCACTTGACTGACAGCATGAGGAGAATTTGGCCAGTCACTGATGCTACGTGAAGCTGTTGGGATCAGCAACAAGGACTATGTGATGCCGCTGACCAGTCTCTGTCCTTCCACCGGACAGTCTGCTGTTCAACTCAGCCCCAGGAAAAGGCACGAGTCAACAGGCTCTCCCATTCCCCCGAGTGTGTCCGAGCTGGTTTCACACGCACGGCGGTCACCTAGCCTCCCTCAAGATTCCTCTATCCATAAGGAACCTCTGCGTCATAGTCACTGGCTCCTCCTAACTGTGCTCTGGCCTTCACTGGAGCCCCGACTCTGAGCTGGGATCCTTCAGCCATGGCTGCACAGTCGAGTCCCTGAACTGAAGATGTTCTTTCTTGGCCTCGCACACTGCCCAAGATGGGCTCAGAGCCTAAGCAGATAGCACGCAGACTGCAGCTATAGCCTGGCTTGGCCCCGGGCCACTGTCCAACACCTGCGGGTCCTTCTGTGGACCCTCGGTTTTCTCACTTCTCGTTTCCTGAGCAGTGCTGCTCTTATGACTGAGGAAACCCCACAGCTCCAAAGGCATGAATCAGAAGACGAGCTGACACCAAGGCTCAGGTTCACCAGCCGTCCTCCCTCCTGTCCAGGTAAGAAAGTCTCAGGGGACAATTTGTGGCCAGGGAAACCACTGGAAGTTCCGATGGGACTAAGCCTGGACAAGCTGCTCAAATACTTAAATACTTTGATTCTCCATACCCAAGGAAGGCACAGCAAGTTGGGGGGACTGGCACACACACAGATGCATACACTCAAAGACCAGCAAGCCCCAACCCCACCACGGACACTAATTAAACCTCCTCACGGTGTTCCAAAGTGGTTTCGTGAACACAGGCTCAAAAAAGGCCCTGTCAGTTGGTGCTTTCCTCACACTTGAATGGAAACCTAAGTACAAACCATGTGACAGCCTGCCTGGTGCAAAGATCTTCAGGGCCCAAGACCAGCTCACATGGCTACTTTCTACTGCATCCACAATGGTGGCCCTCCCAAATCTCCTGTCAGAAATACCCAGAAAATTACTAAATTACTAGGTATGGGCTGAGCCAAGCAAGCTTTGACATACTTTTTTTTTTTTTTAAAGAGCCCTGATGGGATCCTGGCACCATTTAATCCCCGCAAAGGCCCTAGGACAAGGAATTCACTGCCTCACAACAGAGCCACGCTAACCTCAGTCCCCAGCCCATGCACTCCGCAGCCATCTGTCCAGCCATCCCATGGGTGCCAGTCCTAGAACTCAAGGCTCGAGGACTGACAGTCTGAGTAAGTCCTCGAGTAAGCCACAGTGCTGGCTCTTCTGCACTACTGATCAAGGGCTTCCTTGTGACACGTAGCCAGTTAAGTGTCTCCGCTAGCCCCCCCACAGCTATGTCATGCCCCAGGAGAGAGAGGGCTTCACTTACCTGTGCGGCCCAGAGGTAGTCCAGCCTCAGTCGGACGTCCACTTGCCTGGCGTGCAGGGCCAGCGTACAGGAGAACAGCAGGATAGCCATGATTGGCTCATAGCTGCGCCCAGAGAGGGCACCGCCCCTGGGGAGGTGTTGGAGAAACCCCATCAGGTGTTGGCTTCCAGGCAAGACATGGCCATCAAACCCTAGGTCTGGGCAGAGAGCCATCTCTGGATGATGAGGCCTACAAACGACTTGTGGGCCTGACCCTGACTCTCATCTCAGCTAGACGTCAGAGGCTTTGCTAAAGTCTGGACTAAAGAAGAGAAATGAAAATAAGCCACCAGCCTAAAATAAAACTACAGAGTTGGTTCGCATTGGCTTGCTAATTTGGTGTACGTGGATGCGCCTGCATGTGCTGTGTGCATGCCTTGTGTCTGTCTGTGTATCTGTGTCTCTGTACGTGCCTGTGTGTGTCTGTTTGAAAGGGAAAGAGAGAGCACTGTAACTAAAGATTTAACAGTTAAGGGGATAATTAAGAACAACCGTGATTCATGTAAATTATCATCAGAGGATAATGACAAACCGCATCACCCCATCTAGAGTTTTCCTTGTGGGGGGGAGGGGGCGCCACACTCACCCAACCTTGGTGTATCCACTGAGCTCCAGGACAAGGATGTAGGATGTGGTCAGCCCGGACAGCAGGATCATCTTTGGCAAGGAGGACACCCGCAGGAATATGCATAGTGGGAGGGTGCCCACCAGGCAGCAGAGCAGGGCGTGGTGTGCAGACTCACAGGGCAGGGCAGGCAGCACAGTGCGCCGGCCACCAGCTGCAAGGACCACTAGGGAGCTGTTGGACTGAGAGCTCCAGGCCCAGGGCAGGCAGCCCACCTAGGAAACAAAGGCATGAAGGCTTAAGAGGGCCCAGGCAAGATACAGCAGCCTCTCAGAAGGCCCAAGTGTCCCAGTGTCACTGACCCCCTAGCCTCTGCCACTCCCCCACCTCTGATACCACCAGCAGGCCTCAAACTCTCTCTGTTACTTGCTGCCTGCAAAGGCTCCTGGCTATCCTATAGAAAAGGCTTAGGGTGAACAAGGTGAGCTAGGTAGTACTAGCCCCCGCCTGGGTCTCCAAGCCAGGCAACTCCATCCTGTGTCGCAGCCCCTGCTACTACTCCCGCCTCCCTGGCCATGTCTTCTAACTGCTGGCTCAGCCTCTTCATGGTGTTGCTCCTGTCCCTGTGCATGCCAAAAGTCAATGATACTCACCACACAGCCTTGAGCTACTGAGTAGATTAAGACCACTATGAACACACACAAAGCAGTTCGAATCTGGATCGTCAGGCACCCTGGAAAACACTGAACAAGAAGACCTCACTTTAGGGGCAAGGGGTGCATCTCAGGGGGGGAGAGTGTTGCCTGGCAGGTATGTGTGAGGCTCTAGGTTGTAACCCCAGTCACACACAGGAGGGTCTGGGGAGGAAGGAGAAAGGAAGGGGAAAAGAAGGAAGGTAGGGAGAGAAGGGTTTAAAAAAGAAAACGCTACACTGATGAAGGAAATTTGTGTTCACAAGACATCCAAATGAGGCAGGACGTGAAGAGCCCCTTGCCTGGTCCTACACCAGTGGTTCTCAACCTGTGGGTCGTGACCTCTTGAGGGGTGTTGAAGGACCCCTTCACAGGTGTCGCCCGAGACCCTCAGAAAACACAGATGTTGACATTAAAATTCGTCATGACAGCAAAATTATAGCTAGGAAGTGGCAGTGATAATAAACTTATGGTCGAGGGTCACTGTATTAATGAGCCACTGTCTTCAAGGCTTAAGGTCTTCATGTGCTATCTGAAGGTCTCGTATATTTTTATCTATTTATTTCCCATGTGAAGAACTTCCCAAACACACACATACACACACATACACATACACACACACACACACACACACACACACACACACACACACACACAGTGTTTAGAGGATAACACCCATGTCCCTCTCCCAGGCACTGAGACTTGATTGGCACAGAAATTAACTGAGCAGAAGCACTGCATTACACTGCATTCTCTGACCTCAGGAACTCCATAAACCTCTTTCCCCCCCCTGACCCTTACCCCCCCCACCCCCCACCCCTACCCCCACCTCTCTGTCTCTCTCATGTTCTCAAAGTTGATCACCACAGGCAGATTTAATATAATTCTCAAGTTACTAGAAAGTTTATTTTTAATCTGTTTTGCTTCAAATACGGCCTGAAATATTTAACAGGTGCCTTCAGGGAGGGCGTAAGGAGTTCTCTCTGCTCACAGTCCTCAAATCAAGACAATAGATTACAACATACACTCACAGCTCCTTGCAGATTCACAGACCGAGCCTGGGCCTGCGGGACTTCACGGTGGTACACATGACTGTCCTGGCAACCTTCCACAAGGCTGGAAGCATTGCTCTCCTAGCTTAGAAACTGAAGGGAGGCTGCCACCAAAGCAACAAGGCCATCGATTCTGGGGCCAGGACAGAGTGGTCATGGGTAGCACATTCAGCTGACGGGTCTCGGTCTGGGTTCTTGAGTCCACTGATTGGTGCCGTCAGGACCTGCTTAGGCTCCATCCCATAATAAATACCATGTCTATTTGATAATGAGGTGCTGCTGTGTGCAGCCACTTTGGTCATGTAACACCCTGTTCATGACAGGCAGCTCGGGTCTTGCGGCAGAAGAGACACCATTTGGTGCGAAGCCTAAGGCCTCTTATCTGGCCTCTCTGTCTCCCTCAGGATCTGACCTCTGCCACCGGAGAAGGCACAGCTGCAAAGGATCCTCAGAGTCTGTTCCCCCAGCTCCTGTCACAGCTGGGCTTGGTTGGTTGGGGATTCATCCAGAGGGGACTACAGACTCCACACACTGGACCTTGGGGCTAGGTCCTACCATGCTGTACAGATAACGACTTAAGAGCACCGCTTTCCCTGCTGCTGTGGAGGCAGGCCAGTGGAGGAGGAGGAAAAAGTGTGGTACCCTGCAGGTAGAATGACGCCGATTGTGTCCTCCCGTGACCTTGCAGGGAGACTCGCCTATTTACCATTTTCCGCCTCTGCATAATTAGTATGCATATGATTAAAGTCGGATATATTGCGGGAAGGGACAGGCTCGGTAGGAAAAGTGAAGGTACGACCGAATCTATCAACCAAAGCCAAGACCTGCCCACTTCACATCACTTCTCAACCAAACTTCTCCTCATACAAGGAAGCACTGAAGACCAACAGCCAGGCCCTGAGAACTGGCCCCCATGTGGTCGCTTTGAGAGTGAGGCCCTCTTTAACCTAAACCATGGATTTGCTCCAAAGAAATTACCTTGCTTCCCTTGCAAACCTGTGTGAATGCCTGTGTTCAATTCCCTGAATAAGAAGCCTAGAACCTGAGACCACATGGACCCTGATCACTGGTAACACTGGGACTTGGTAGAAATGCCTGACCATGGACCACTGAGCTGCCACGAGACCCGAGCTGCCTATCATGAACAGGGTGTTACATGACCAAAGTGGCTGCACACAGCAGCACCTTATTATCAAATAGACATGGTATTTATTATGGGATGGGGCCTAAGCAGGTCCCGACAGCACCAATCAGTGGACCAAATGCCTGTGTCTGCCAACCACGCTCCGCTGCCTTGTCTCCCACAGCCTGTTCCTATCCCCTCACGCAGGCATCTCCTACAATCTGTAGACAAGGAAGAGAAGGCTGAGGCCTACTGTACAGATCACTCTGCCTGACGTGAAGGTAGAGGTAAAAGGAAGTTCTTCTAGGACACAGAACTCAGTGTACCTGGGTCTACATTTCTAAGAGGGAACGGATCTCTGCGCAAATACATTCTGATTCCTGGACTGTGGCTAATACTTTGGCTGATCGGAAGTTGGAAAAACATGACACAAGGAAATTTGGGGGACCAGCAGGTAGACCGGCCTCCCTTGAATGTGCAAAGGACACAAAGACATCAGTATTTCAAACATGCTCTCATCAGGGTGTGACCTCACAGTGAGATTTCCACGAGAAGAGGGGTGACAGGCACGCTGTCCTGTGGATTCGGGTCCTCCCCTTCTCAGACCCCAAACCGCTCAATGGACTCACGAGCCAAGGGACCAGAGTGGCAGGGTCACGCCTGGGACTTGGTAGACATGGAATGTCTGAGTAGACCTGAGCTGCCTGGCACGGACTGGGTGCTCCCTGGCAAGAGTGGCTGCACACAACAGCCCCGCGTCGTGGACGTGGGGTGTTCAACACTGAACTCAAGATGCAGCAACACAGACTTCCATTCACTGAGCTCAGCCGCATGAGCAAAAACCATGCGGAGCAACATCAGTAATTAACAGGCAACATTAGGATTCTCCCATGACCCTTAGCAATATTTGTTAAACTGTCAAAAACTCTTATTAACTTCAAGGAGCAAATTACAGAAAAAAAAAAAAACTAACAAAATGGACGTTTATTCAGCATTTTTGGTATAGGCAGTGGTTCTTAACAGCCCCTGAGGTTTCTCACCCTAGTTCTTGCACCAATGACTAAGTGCCTATGCCTGGAGTCACATGACATTGCTCCACTACAGAAGGAACTCTATGTTTGCAACGAACCATTCAGATGGGAGTAACTCGTGCATCTAACCTGATCACGTGACATCTTTAGAAGCAGGAGGGTTTATTTGCTGAGTCAAAGCTCTATAGCTAGAAGCAATCCCTTTGCCCCTTTCTCCCCACCCGCAGGCTTTTGGGGCTACCTCCAGACAAACATTACTGGGCCACTGAGGGTCTGGAGAAGGAGGGCACAGCAGCAGCCAGTAAGGAAAGGATGTGAGTCTCACAACTGCCCGGAACTGAACTCTGCCCACCAGAATGGACCGGAAGTCAGCCATTCCCCGTGGCCTCTTGAGAATCCGTAGCACCTGCACTTAGGCATCAAGAGACACGCGTGGAGCGGCCCCTCTCTAGAGCTGGGAGCTCACGCGCGGATGAGATCTCGCATGTCTGCTGGCAGTGGCTATGTTGGGAGGCAACAGGAAACTCAGACGGCTTTTGACATGCTGCTCATCAATCAGGGATGCCTTGGGTAGAGTCCATCTTGGCTACTCTGTCAATAGTGTGGCTGCCAGCACTGTAATTCAGCTGCCCATTCGTGTTGATTTCCTTCCTGTTGGAAAGGACCTCAGCTGGAGGAACAAATGGGAAGGTCTCTGAAGAGCAGGCCAGAAAAGGCGCGCGCGTGTGTGTGTGTGTGTGTGTGTGTGTGTGTGTGTGTGTGTGTGTGTCCGTCCTCTTCCTCCCTTCTCTCTTTCTCCTTGGCCTGTAAACCTTAAACTCCAGCTGACAGCAGCTCTGCCGTGGCTAAGTCCCTACCAGGAACATCCTGTGCAGATGGACACACACACCTTCCATGTTCTGCTCCCCTGAGTGCATCCAGTCGAGCCTGACACCCCAAGCAGGAAGCTAGTGGACCCTTTGAATGGTGTGGAGGGCGGAGTCCCCTGTTCTAGATGTGTGAGCATACAGGTGGGACTGCTACCATATTTTGGCCAACTCAAGGGAGGGCACCACTGGACCGATGCTAGCACTAAGGGGCAGAGAGACAAGGCAATATGAAACAGTCATCCGGCTTGAAGCAATCCTGAGTTCGCCCTCCAATCCTCTCCATCCCGTGTTCAGTTGGCTGAGTCTATGAATGCACTTGATGAAATAAATAGGAGGTGAGATGCCTTCAGGAACTGGGGCCGGTGTAACTAGCACCACGGCCCCTGTGAGGGAAAGCATGTCTGTCTACACTGTCAACGCCCCAGGTTCCTTGTAGCGATATCCTGAAAGCTGTCCCTAATCCCACCTGGTTAGTCTGACTTCTTGCCCACTGCCTCGCGGCCTCCATCTCACCATCTGTTCCCACAACCTCTGACATAGTCTAGTTAGCCCCGACATGAAACACAGAGCCCAAGACAGAGCCTGGTGGACAGTGGTCACTGGAGGCTGGCTTAGCTCATTCGCCCTGACCTGGTGCATTCTGGGAGCTCAGATCCCTCTGTCGCAGCGGAAGGCAGGTTCCTCTCTGTTTCCTAGGTGTCAGCCGGCAAAGTGCAACCCCTGAAGCTTTGGGAGCTGCTGCTTCAAAACCACATATTTAGGAAACACTCTGTGATGCTCTTCGGTGAGGCTGCGAGTGGGCAGCAGAGGCCAAGCTGACTTTACTGTTAACACCCAGGAGGTATTCTGGTCTGAGTCCCACCCCGGGGGGGTGGGGTGGGGGGAGGGCAGCTGTGTTTTCAATAAACGGGGTGGTCTGAGGCAGGCCATCACAGTTTGATCTCCCTGCACATGAGTTTTACAGAGCCAGGTGGTGCGTGGGCTTGAACATTAGTTTTATGGACAAGATGCCAGGTCACGAGGGGAATGGTGTGACTCTGCTCAGGAGATTCAGGGGTTCCCCTGATGAGATGCTGGGTGGGGCTCTAGGGTCTCTGTGTTCCTCAGCTATGCCCTGGGCTACTGTCTCTCCCCTCCACACACATCTTCACATTCCTTGCACGCACCGTGCTATTTGCACACCATCGAGTACACACACCAGCTCCCATCAATGCAGACCAAACAACAGGCTTTAAAAATTACCGTCCCTGTGTCGTGCTTTCATTGATATTCTGTGACAAAGGCAAGATGGTTTGAAGCCGTAAATTTCAAACTAAATGTCACTCGGCCCACAGAACCGAGCAAGCTGTAAATGGGATCTTAATATAGAGTATCCTTTAAATAAGGAAGAAAGACAAGCTGTACCTGGGAATAATGACGGAGTTTAATGAGTGAAACTAGACAGAATCCTCTCAAGAGGTTGCAGTTTTTGATAATCATACCAAAGTAAGCCTCGATCTAACATGACCAGTGAGGGGTGTGCTAGGGATGGGGCTCTCGGAAATAGGCTGACCCTATGAGAAAAGAACGCAGGCCCAAGAGAAACAGAGCTCTAAGGAGGAGTGCCTAGGCAAGAAATATGATGCTCAGCCTTTGCTCCAAATGCCCAACATACGCATGAGCATAGAAGGTCATGACAGCACAGACAGCCTACAGGGAACATGCCCCCTTACATAAGGAGCTGCATACGAAACAAACTACCCTGGGCTCTCCAACCAAGTAACAAATGCCTGAAGGTCCTTTGCCATCAATATCTACCACCCACAAACTGTGCCAAGAAGGCAGCTCCCAAAACATTGCATAATGCACACTACACAGAACTCAACCAGCACCCGCCGAACTGACAGGTACATCTACCTGCCACTGAGAAGGAAGGAGGGAACCACTTTTGCCATGAGACCACTCGGGTGCATGGTCTCGGACACAGGCTCACACACCTGGACACCTGGAGAAGATACACAGACATACCTGGACCCGTGTGATGTGCAGGTACAGGGTACAGGCCACCAAGAAGCAGATAGAAAACACCAGCAGCAGCAGCACAGCCAGGCTCCTGGAGACAGAGAACACACAGGTCACTGCTGGGCAAGGGCCAGGTAAGATGTATCAGACGGGTACGTCAGAACTGGGCCTCGCCTCCCAGCCTCCATGCGCAGAACCTCAGGAGGAAGCACCGCCATTCTCCATTTGCCACAGGTCCCTGGTTATTTCCTAGTGAAGGCACCTGGGGCTCCTGAGTGAGGTTCGCAAGACCATCACACCCAAACGACCCCACTCCCAAAGCTTAGCCTTGGCTGCAGGTGACGTGACCTTCTAGAAGCCCTTTCCTCTTCATGGAAGAAAATGCCCGACTTCAAAGAGCTGTACTATTGATATCTGTCTGGGAAAGACATTTCTAGAAAAAGCCTAAGCTGTAGACAAGACCATCTGGTAAACTGCCAAGTTCACAGTTGTCTGTGCAGCCAAAGCCAGGCCTTAGCTGTGTAGAGAATTTCTGGGTGCTTTCTGGGAACTCTAAGGGGACACTATGCCCTCAAGGTTGGTCATACCAGGAAACAGGATGGAAGGAAAAGACAATTGGAGACTTCCTGGTATCTTCCTGGTCTCAAACAAAAGTGCCAAACTTACACTGACTCATATGACGACTAAATGTCATTTAACTCCCTACATTTGCTTGCTTTTCAGAATCTACTTTTTCTTCATCTTAACATTTTTTTAAAGTGATGTGGAACCAGAAGGCAGAAAGGCCATGAGTTCTCCTCAGAAGCCCCCTGGAGGACAATGGTGCCTGTCCTATGAATGGAGAAGCAAAAACCACACAACATCTTTAAGCTCAGCAAATTCACAACTAAAAGTAGTGACCCTGTGGTGCGCTAACTGGCTTGTCGAATTACTAACTAGAGTGCATGAAGAAAAAGGGCTGGTGGCCAATGCCCTCCTCAAATGCCAGACACAAGAGTTGGGGGTGGGTGGGGCAACTGAGAAGAGGCTTTTGAGCATATAAGAACCCCCCAGTTGGTTTCAGACTGAATGGGTTTGAACACTTGGTCCCCAGATAGTGGCACTATTTGGGTAGGTTGTCAAACCTTCAGGATGTAGAACCTCATGGGAGGAAGTTGGTCACAAACGATGAGCCTCAAGTCACCCCCCCCCCCCAGTTCTAGACCCACCCTGGTGCACAGGCAAAATAGCCTCATGCTTCTTCCACCAAAGCTGAAGGTCTGTCCTGGGGCCACACTGTCATGGGACACCTGCCATGACAAACTATACCTTCAGATTGTGAGCCCAAGTCAACCCTTGCTCCACCCAACTGCTTCTTGTGCATTATTCAGACAGACAGACAGACAGACAGACAGACAGACACACACACACACACACACACACACACACACACACACACACACACACTAGTAGCCCCCAGAGACCTGGGATTCTCGGTCACCTCCCACGTCAGTGGTTGGCCCAGGAGCAGCACTTACTGTGGGATTATCAGAAGGTAGACAAGTCCAAATAAGGCAGCCAGGATGAGGGCAAGGACAACGGCGCTGGTGAAGTACTCATCCTGAAGCTGGTGGTACTGTGGGGGGCGGCGGGGGGGGGGGGGGAAGGAGGAGGGCGGGGGAGGAAGAAGGAGCATGGGGCCAGGGAGGGAGAGAAAGAGACAACCACAGATTGGTCAATCCATCAGAGCTGCCAGCATCTCGAAGCCACAGAGCCCTCGGGGGACGTGACAAAGGATGAAGTCCCGGGTCACACTCACTTTTTGCTCTCGTTCGACGTGTTTGTACTTTAGGGTAAAGAAGTTCAGGTCGGCCATCTCCAGCTCTGTCTGGCGGGCCTCGAGAAGACGGCTGATGTACCTGTTGACGCGGGTGCCCGGGGTCGTGTAGACCACATTGTTAGAGAAAGACGAGCGGTTTCTGAGCTTCTCCGAGGCTGTTCTCAGGGCCCTCCGCTGCAGCCACCGCGGAAACAGAGGAAACCGCATCAGAAGCTTCATCTTTCTGAACGAAAGCACTGATGTGCACTCGCTAGTCAGCCATCCAACACGCTGCAGCCTGGGCTAGGTTCAGAACTCTGAGACAGCGTCATAGCCCTGCCCCCTGCTGGACAGAGACAGCCAAGGAGGCATTCTACCACACACTATTCAGTTCCCGGGTCTGTATGGCAAATTACAGAATGTCTGTTTGATACCAGTGTGCAGATGTCTATGGGATTCGGTGCCCAGGACAAGCCGGACTAGCCGCGTACACAGGAAAGGGACCCGGGACGAGCCCACATAGGTAGGAAGGAGTGCCTAGAAATTTGTTACAAGGGCAGGAGGTGAGGTGAGAGGTGACAGGTAGCCAGGGCTGAAAGAAGCAAAGCGTGAGCCCCTCTTCCGTATATCACGTGACAGGTACAAGGAGGCACCAGCTTGCGGAAAGGAAAGCAGAGCCCAATCTGAAGGTAGCTGCTGCGGTCTCATTGCCAAGGGTTCGCAGCGGGAACTCTGACGCTTCCCACATCCAGCAGAAGACGGACACCTGAGATACCGCAGTGCAGCCACAGCAAGGATGGAGTGAAGGGACTTCTCCACCATGCTCCAACCAAACACACACACACACACACACACACACACACACACGCACGCACGCACGCACGCACGCACACGCACACGCACACACACACACACACAACACAAGGCTACGAAAGGTGGAGAGGGAGAGTGGGCTTTCATCACAGCGGGACTCAAATAGAAGCCGTGTGTGTGACAAGTGGTCCTGTGGGACACCTTTTGTCATACCTATCCCGGGCCCCCTCCCCCCAACTGGAAACATAAATGGGTGCATGCCACGAGAAAACTGGCAAGGACCATGAAAAAAAGCAACTGCCTCTTGGCCAAATGGTCAGGAATGGGAAAGCAGAAAAGCGGAAATAACCACACAACCACAGCCAAAGACAATGGAGAACTCTATCCGGCAAGGATCCCTAACTTCTCAATTACACCAAACTTAGCCTGCTCCCTCAACCTGCACTAAAAAAATGACACCCCATTGCATCGTGTGAGGTCCGAGGACACTGGGGTATCCAGGTATAGCAGAGGCAAACACCCCTCGGCAGATCACTTGATCCACACGCAGAAGTATTTCCTAAAATACAACATCCGGTTCTTACTCAAGGAAAAAAAACGTAAACAGCAACTCGCAGGAACCACGTCCTAGGCCAGTACTGCCCGCTCAGAGCACCACAGTGAGTGGTTAAACCCTACACGTCCTCATTCACGAGTCAGAAAGAGAAAGAATGCCACGCTGCATGCTACCATCAAGCTTAACTATTAGATGGGAAAGAAACATAGTAGCGCTGTTTAAAGTACGTATTACTACTGACCAAGGAAATCCAAGATAGCTTAGAAAGTCATCACAACCAGTTAGGGTCAGTGTGGGCCAAACAAGCCATTATCAACAGTAAATTCATAGATGATCATTATTTATTTATTTTTTTAAGCAAAAAGCTCAAGGAGATGGTTGGATATGGTGTGATCGGACTGGAAAAAGGAAGAAAACAGTGTCCAGCACACTTGGCAAGACTCCACGCCTTGCTAAGTCCAACACTGCAGTGGTGGAAGGCAAGGTTTACACACACCATGGATAGAGCGAGATGCTTGGGAGAGCCCCAAGCTGGCAGCAGCAGTCCAGGATAAAAAGACACTCTATTGGCCTCCAGTCTCACCACTACCCCCAGGCTAGCCCTGTACCATTCGCTAAGACGTCCATGAGAATAGATGCGCCCAGCACCCATGGATACAGTGGTACCTAGAAATGAAGTCCCTGTTTACCAATAAGCTGTTTGGCAAGTCAGGCCTGCGCCTATCCCAGAAGGCCATTCAGCCACGAAGCACAGCCTTGGATCTGTGAGGGCCTCCACATGCCCAAAGTGCTCCCGGGGTGGAAATGTCTCAGGTCACCGTTACCACCTGCTCCACACACAAGCTGTTTCCAGAAGGAAACAGAGAACGAGGGGCAACCCAGAAAACTTGATTTCTATATCACGCACACAGGTGGCTTTTATGTTGTTTTAAATCAATAAGCTTAGGTTTAAAGCTGTACAACACATTTAAGAGAGACAGAGAGAGGGGGGAGGAGGGAGGGAGGGAGGGAGGGAGGCGGCAGGTGGGGGGAGAGGGAGACAGAGAGACAGACAGAGAGAATATGAATGAATGAATGAATGAATGAATGAATGAATGAATATGAAGAGGTTCCGGGTGTTGAACAGGGGAACAAATATATTTCAAATATCAGAAAACAAGAATAGAGAAGGCCCCCATGCTGACTGTGAGCCACTGCTGGTGATGACATCATAAACTCTGATCAGTGACACAGCCACTTGTGCAGAGCCAAGAGCTGCCGCACACATTTTTGCGAATGCCCAACAATAAAGATGTCCTCTCACCAACAAAAGGACCATGACTTGCTTCAGTTCATAAAACCAGCAAAGCCCCAAATGCCAATGCCACAGAAAGCATCTCTCCTTAGGCCTGAACACTCAGAGTGACGGGCAGTTACTGTGGTAAGGACAACCTGTATGATACATTGAGGCAAGACAAGGAGAGACAAACAGCCGGCCTGCTTCTACACCATCGTGAGGCTCCGTGAGGCATCTCCAGAGCCCACACTTAAAGACACCGAAAGGGTCACAGTGCCAGGCCTTTATCTGGGAGTGGTGGATGACAAATGCTTTTCATTTGCTTTTCTGGTGCATTTTTGTATGGGGGGGGGCGTGGAGGGGAATCCATAACAAATACCTCCTGGGCAGGAAAGGATCCAAAGGCCAAGTCTAAGTATATATGTGCTTGGGGGCTGGGCTACGCTGGCAGGATTCATCCCTGGAGTATTAACAGCCGCTGCAAGGGCCAGAGCAGAAACCCCAAGTACAGTGGAAGAGACGCTCCACTGGGGTTCATCCCAGGACTGGGAGTCCGGGTGCCATTAAAAGGACATTGTGGGTCAGGCTTCATCCAAGCCACTGGAGAAGCTGCAGGGGCCACGAGAACAGGCTCTTGGATTCACCTCTGAATGAAGCCCAGCAGCTGGGGATGCACAGTCAAGGAGAAAGGGGGCTCCATCAACAGAAAACTACTTTAGAGGTCAGAAGCATTCTGGCTA
This sequence comes from Acomys minous, assembly GCF_964271855.1. Classification (NCBI taxonomy): domain Eukaryota; kingdom Metazoa; phylum Chordata; class Mammalia; order Rodentia; family Muridae; genus Acomys; species Acomys minous. The sequence goes on from NC_140491.1 coordinate 46,320,809, forward strand.
AAATGACCGGGATCCCTTCTGGGATTGCTCTGGGCAATCACACGTCTCCAGGACAGGGGATAGGATGAGGAGCCTGCCAGACACTGAAGGTGATGAGAGATTAAGGATGGAAAGAGTCTTGCCAGGGCAATTAATACCAGATCCCCCTGACACCTACTCTGACACCCCCTGACACTGTCTGTATGATTGGGCCTAAAACTCCTACTATCTGTGGCAGAGTATTATACATCTGTATACATGATTACCATATATCTTTGTTATATGTTGTATTATAACAATATTTTATAATGTATCTGTATAATATATACATCACACAGATAGTAGTATAATGTGACAGTCTCCAGCTGTCTGGCAAACATAGAGGCTAATCCTCCCTCGTGTGAGATTTATACATGATTACCATATATCTTTGTTATATGTTGTATTATAACAATATTTTATAATGTATCTGTATAATATATACATCACACAGATAGTAGTATAATGTGACAGTCTCCAGCTGTCTGGCAAACATAGAGGCTAATCCTCCCTCGTGTGAGACACCATGAACGAAGTTCTTAGAAAATTCTAAGAAAATGTTCTAGCAAAAAGGAACTCACATATACACAAATCCATATTACAAGGAGCCACCATAAGCAAGAGGAAACAGAGCCTTGCTTTGTCCTGGAAAACCTCTAATGGTGCCAGGAAGATTCTTTAAAAGGTTCAAAATTAGTGATGACCGAGAAAACAATGGTGGGAAAGGCAGCAACAGAATAGGGTTGAGCCAACAGACACAAGTAAAGCCAGTGTAACCGCAGAGAGCTAGAGAAAGTGGGCAATTGGAGCCAGGCACCTTCAGGCTCATGGTCAAGAGCCTGCTCTGGTCAAGAGGCATCCACAAGGGGGCATCAGAGCCCTAAAGTGCACCCTAAGCTCTTTGATATACCTCCTGTGGAAAACAATGTGGGGTCTTCTCCAGAAGGGAACTCAGGAGCCCACGACCTCACCACTACCACCACCACCACCTCCACCACCACCTCCACTACCATCACCACCACCACCACCTCCACCACCTCCACCACCACCACCTCCACCACCTCCACCACCACCACCACCACCACCACAGGCGTCTGCACTGGAGACCCGTCCCTGGCTCAGCACTTGTAGCCAGTTTTGCTATCCCTCTGCATCAAGAACAAAGCCAAAAAGGCTCTGCGCATCTGTGGGATTACAGGTGACGACGGACAAACTAACAGGAAAAACAGAAGCAAGCTGCTCAGAGGAAACAGATGTTTCTGGGGTAAGAAACTATTTTTTGAAAAACCTGAGAGGGCTAAGGAGAAGGTGGCTAAAGCACCTGCCAGGCAATCAGCAAGAGTGAAGGTGGGAATGCAGCTCCCAAACCCAAGTCAAAGCCAGGTGAGTGTGGCAGTGAGGCAGGGCTGGGCAAGCAAAGACAGGATACTTTGAGTCAGTTGACTTGTTAGTCTAGCAGTGAAGAATAAAGTGAAGAACAATTGAAGAAGATACCTGACATAAACCTTCAGCCTCCATCACACCAACCCACCCACGTGTGCGCATCCACACTTGCATGCACACAGCATGCACATTAAAAAATAAAGTAAAATGATTAAAAAACATCTTGGGCCAGAGGGATTGCTCAGCAGCAAAAGGCATCTGCCACCAGGTTTGATGACTGAGTTTGGGCCCCAGAACCCATACGGGGGAACTAGAAAGCCAACTCCCACAAGTTGCCCTCTGACTTCCACATGCATCCCGCTGAACACAGGCAAGTGTGTGCGCACCCACCCAGGAGTACTATAAAGTTAAAAAACAATCTCAGTGAGCGGTGAGCGCTCGGGCTATAGTGCGTGTTTGGTATACTTAGGAAGCCCTGGGTCGGATCCCCTCCATGACATAAAGCCAGATGTGATGGCCCACATCTGTAACCCCAGTGTTTGGGAGGTAGAGTAGGAGAGTCTGAAATCCAAGGTCATCTTCAATTGCATAGCAAGCTGTCAGGCCAGCCTGTGGTTTCTGACATGGGAATACGATGCCATAAGGAAAGCATGCATAAAACGACGGGTACCTGGGACTTTTTAGAATTTTGAACAGCTCAAGAGAAATGTAGGATGGTAACATTGAAAAGAAAAAAACTTTTCAGAAAATAGAAGTAAGGAAATAGGGACAAGGAGGAGAGAGAGCTCAGTCAGCTCAAGAGCTTCGACATCCAAATAAAAGGCCTTCCAGGAAAAACAAAGGAAGTGGGGACCGTGAGCTTAGACTTGCATAGATACAAAACACAAAGTAATAGAAAGGCTCCTGCAGTATGGGCGGTGAGGGGTGCTCTAGCCAAGAGGCACAACGGAGGAGAGACGGCAATGCCTGAGACCCTCAGTCGAATTCCCACCTTGTCATCGTCCTCACAGGTCATCACGTTGGAGAAGGGGATCTCGGCTTTGAACATCTTCCGGCAGTGCATGAGCTGCACCAGCAGGTAGCAGACAGTCTTGAACTTCATCCTCTTGGCTGGCTTTATATCCGACAGAATCAAGCCTGGAAATATCTATCCAAACACAAGAGTAGGAGAAAATATGATCAGTGACAGGGACCTTGACTTGAAGCTGGAAATACAGCCAAAATAGTGACAGGAACTCCGGGGCACTGAAATTAGGATGCCGGGCATCCAGGAATGAACAAGATGCAGTAAAGACTCTAAACCAGGAAAGTAACCATCAGGGCTCAGAGTAAACTTCAAAGCTCCCTTGTTCCGCTCCCAGCTTTGTTCTACAGACAACAGAAGCCACGGGGCAGAACAGTAGGAGATAGGGGCAAGCCTCTGCTAAAACTGAGGGACCTATGCCTTAGAGACTGTCATAGGCCCTGATCTGCACTATGGGGAACACACAATCTGCTCACCTCACGGCTTTCTGAAGACCAAATGAGCCAATATGGAAAGGAAGGCCCCCGGGATCAGGACTCACTCATTCTTGCATAGGTATCCATCACCCTAAAGTGAGCCCGAAACTGCCTCTCCCACAGCACCACTGATGTCGGGGCTTCTCCAGGATGCATGGTGATGTGCTCCCATCCTCATCTTCAGCAGCCCCCACCTCAACAACCTGACCACTTGTCCCAGTCACCTCCACTGGCCTGTGCAGGCTCGCCCTTAATCTCATCCCAGCCCACCACCCACATTGTCTTTGCCATTCTCCTCCTGTGTTCTCACAACCAAAGTCCTCCAAATAGAACTGTGCTCTTTTAGCAATGCCCATCTCCCGACTCACGCATGTGTGAACACACACACACACACACACACGAAAACCACAGGATCCCGAAGTTGTGGCTATGTGACGCAGCCTGGGGGCAGCATCCACTTGAGGTGCCTAGACTCTTTCCTTCTCAGTGCTCTGGGCCTCCCAACTATCTTTGGGCCTCTTCTCAATGGCTGGCCCTTCAGATTCCCTCATCTTTGCCCACGCATTCCAAGGGGCTGCTGCAGAGTGCCTTCTGGAGGGAGCTGGCCCACAACCAGCCCTGCCCCTATAGACCTCTTGTCCTCACTGCCCCTCCATGCCAGTTAGACCAAGAGGAGTGCTGCCCCACACTGGTGAGAGTCTCTCAGGCTGACCACTGACCACTGCAGCCCCAAGCTTCAGGGAGATGCTGGCCCAGGCAGCTGGACACACGTAGCTACTGGATGTTCCAGCGGGGCTACTTCAAGCCTGGAGGCTCTTCCTCATATTCCAGCGTTGTGTCCCAGTGAGGTGCTGGTTCCTCCAAACTCTAAGCCCTCATGTCTACTTAAGGCAAACAAAGGGCTCCAGAGAAGCAGTTATTTAGAACTAAGTAAGGGGGTAGGGCTCTGCCTTGAACAGGTTAAGAGAGAAAAGGAGGAGATAGGGAAAGAATTGAGGGGGATGAAATAAGGGGTGGATTTAATCCGAATACATTATCTGCACCTATGAATACTAAATATTAAAACTCTATATCCAACTGAAAAATAAGGTGAAGAGTGATCCAGGAAGACAACCAATTGACCTCTACCTCCATTCCCATGCACACAGCACACACAGTGCACACACACACACACACACACACACACACACACACACACACACACCACAAAACAAACAAAAACCATAAACACATGTCCTACTTTCATACTGAGCCTGCAAGCTAAACAGGGCTTGCACCCCATTTGAACTAACACCTTCACCTGAACCAGCACGTTCATCAAGGCACACACCCTCACCTCAATTCACACCTCACCTCAGCTCACACCTCACCTGAGCCCAGATCCTCACCTCAGCTCACACCTGACCTCAGCCCAGATCCCCACACTCAGCTTACATCCTCACCTCAGTTCACACCCTCACCTGAGCTCACACCTGACCTGAGCCCAGATCCTCACCTGAGCTCACACCTCACCTGAGCCCAGATCCTCATCCTCAGCTTACATCCTCACCTCAGCTCACACCGTCACCTCAGTTCACACTTCACCTCAATTCACACCTCACCTCAGTTCACACCCTCACCTCAATTCACACCTCACCTCAGCTTACATCCTCACCTCAGCTCACACCCTCACCTCAGTTCACACTTCACCTCAATTTACACCCTCACCTCAGTTCATACCCTCACCTCAATTCACACCTCACCTCAGCTCACACCCTCATCGTAGCTCACACCTCACCTGAGCCTAGATCCTCACCTGAGCTCACACCTTCATCTGTGCTCAAATCCTTACCTGAGTTCACACCCTCACCTGAGTCCAGATCCTCACTTGAGAATACACCTGAGCCAGATCCCTTGCCAATCTACCACCCTCACTGAGCCAGCACTGTCATCTGAACAAGCACAGTCACTTAAGCTCACCCCTCAACTGAGTCAGCACCCTCATTTCAGTCCACACCATCCAATCAGCTGGAACTGTCACCTGAGCCCTGGAAGCATCTGCCACCCTCAATCCTAACCTCCTCATCTTTCTCCTGGGAGGGTGACCTGAAGCGTCCAACATAGGACTGTCAGCGCTCCCTGCTGCACAGCGTCTGTAAGTTCACAAAGGTCTGCACCCCAACCCTTGCAGGAAGCTCACAGCCTCTATATAAAGTAGTGAGTAAAGGACCTCAGAAAGGACGAAGGACCCAGAGTGGCCCAGTCACCCCCAGATCCTAACTCCAGGCTTCTACCCAGTCTTCTCTCTTACAGGTCCCGTCCTATCTACACAAGGCAGAGCCTTGCGCACAGAATCTCTGGGCCACACCCAGAGGAGCAGTGACTGAGCTGGGGGTGAGAACTACAGTCTCTCTAATGAGGAGGACTGGCTGCCCACCTTTCTCCGATGGGACGGCACGATAAAGAAGGTCTCGATGTTGTGAGTTCTCAGGAAGGTGTTCCTCTCGTGGCCGTGACCTGGCTCTACCTCGTAGTCCCCGTTCAAGCATGCGAGGGTCGTCTTTGTGATGTGAACCTTCCTGCAAGAGAAGAATTCAAAGGTGAGTGTGAACTCACAAGTGTTCACTACACAGGGTCCTGGATGAGGCACCCACTGGGGTCACAACAGAGGCTTCCCTGTTCAGGGCAAGACTTCTGAGGCATACACACTCATGCTCCGATGCACAGGTAAACCTGGGAAGGGAGAACAGGAAGGCCCGGGTGAGCCAGGTGATGGGGTACTCACCCAGGAAGGCAGGATAGGAAGGATGAAGGATCAAGAAGAAAATCAAAGGACAGAAAGATTTTAATAGAGGGGATGAAAACGAAACCATTAGAGTGAAAAGCTGCAGCGCGGGGTGGGGGGGTGGGGTGCAGGAAGGGGGGCGGAGAATGCGCACAGCTGGTCCAATGAGAAGCTGGAGGTCAAGGATGCTGGCGGGCAAAGGGCAGAGAGCTGTGGGGATGAGGTGGGAACCTCCACCTGCCTCCTCCGCCTCTCCGACTCCCGGCATTTCCTCTGCCAGGCCAGCTCTTCCCTGCACGTCTGAGTTCCCTGTAGGAGAAAGCTTTGAGCTCATGCTCAAACTCTGCAGCTGACTGAGAGGTGGGGCAAGTGGGCAGGGCATGGAGGAAGAGGGAGAAGGCTGACAGCCACTAGGGGAGGCTCTGAAGCCACGGGGTTTTCCACGAGCAGTTCTGAGAAACTACACCACAGAAGTAATGACAATAAGACATGAGGATAGCCCGAGTCACCACGCACATCTGGTCTGATGCACACTGGTTTTCTGCAGATGTGCACTGGACCTCAGCTGGGTCCCACCGAGGATCAAAGCAGAACCCACCCAAGTACCCTTGGGACCGAGGGCTGAGACGAGGACTCTAGCGGTCACTCGGTCACCTTCCACCCAAACTCCCACTTACCCGGGTAAGCCAGCAGCCTCCATGACGTTGGCCAGGGTCACGTCATTGGACCATACGTCGTACTGCCACTTGCGTAGGCCCAGGACACCACAGAGGACCCTTCCGGTGTGCAGCCCCACACGCATGTTCAGGTCCACTTCAGTAGCCTCAGCCACAGATCTGTAACACAGGCATAGGGCGTGGAGCTGAAGGGCTGCCTGGCAGCTCGCTCAACGGGCTGCACCATGAGGCCACGGGCACAGGGGAGTAGGGCTGCGTGGTTGTAATGGGACAGCTACGTGGACGTCTGCTGAGGGGACAGTGGCACATCTCTGCCCACCTGTGAGGTAAAAGTCAGCCACATCATCAACCTGCCACCAGCTCTGAGCCCTCTCGCTCCTCCCTACCCAGGGAAGTCATCCCCAAAGGGAAATGAGTCCAGGACCTCATTGTAGGTCTTCTCTCCCAGGAAACAGCCCTGGGGGAAGCGGACAAAGGTAGATCAGGCGCAGAGAGACCTAAGGACTGGGAACCCAGACAATCTAAGCAGCTGAAGCTACGCCACCACTGGTCACTGAGACTCAGCGTCCTGGCATGTGAGCCAGGCTCTGGCCATCTCTGGGATTTCTTCGGAGATATCTCGGTGCACGTCAATGCAGGAAGTGTAAACCACCTCCTGCCGGCGTGTTCCATTCCACTAACAAAGAACACCAAGAATGCCCCATGGAGGACTCTGCGAAGTACTGCCACTCCCTTGTCACTGAAGGCGTGTGACCATATGACGAACAGTGCAGCCTTCATCGCACCTCAGCCTGCTCCACCCTCTGCCCTTTGGTATCACCTAAGAGAACTCCGTAGGCCACATTCTCAGTAATAAAACTGTACGTATGTACTGACCCTGCCCTGGGTGTGCCTAACCTTCACCCTGACATCTGTTTACAAACTGCCCACCAGGTTCCCACCTGGGACACCCACACAGCATATCCACGCTCCCTTTGGGCCCCAGAAGGTGCTCCTCTGAACTGTCTTCCAGACAGGATAGCCCCTGCCTCTGTGCTTGTGTAGGCAAGATGCCAGAGCCAGGTGCAACTTAAGAGCAGGGTCCTGACTTCCTAGAGCGGTGACCCCAGAACTGCATGTAGAAATCAGACTCTTGCTGTCTTTAAGAGCCGTCTTGCTTTATACATTTTGAAGAAACTTTTAGAATTCTAACTTTATTCCCAGTAGCCTGCCAACCTCCACTAAGGGACACTGAAGCCAAACCCCCAAAGATTAAAATTTGAATTTCAAAACCAACATGAGCAAACATTCAGCAAAGACACCTGCCCTTTGTGCTCTGGGGTGCAGTCAGCGACACTTCCGTTTCTGCAGCCACGAAAGGCAAGGCAGCCTCGGGACTGCTGGGGCATACACTTGCCCTGTCCACCATTGTCCACAAGCTCCCTTACGCCTTCCAAAGCAGCCATTTTGGATCCGCCAAAGCCCACAAGGCCCCACATGCCTGGCACCCAACATCTTCTGCCAGCATTCAGTCTTTCCTGGCAGCCTCTGCCTCTAGTATGTAAAGGCTAGCACCATCAAATCCATAGCACCCCAGGGAGAATTTTCTGAAGAGACGGCCCATCCAGCTGTTCATCCGTGGCTCCTCTTGGCTCCCTTAAACCCAGGCATGTGCTTCCCAAACCGCACAAAACCTTTCACTTCGTCTCCAGGACACCAGGATATCCACGCCCCTGCTGCTTTACCCAATCTGCATTTCTCTCTTATATATGATCTCAGAGCTACTTATTTATTGCAAGTATCTTCTAGGAAGAAACAGTGCAGCCCTGACCCTGACCTGTGCGCGCGCACACACACACACACACACACACACACCCCAGAAAAGAAATGAAAAGGGATGAATGGGCACTCTAAAGGGGGGGGGGTCTGTCATGTAGGCAGAATTTTCCAGAAGCAACGACAAGCCTGAGGCAGCCTCCGACCTCCATCCTCACCTGATAGAAGCATACAGCAAACACTTTCAACTCAATGTGTTCAAATGTGTGCCCCAGACACATGGGCTCCTAGCTTCCCCTCCAAGGCCTTGGCATTCGTCACCTATAATATACAGGCTTGGAATTCCCAGGTCTTCCAAATGTTATGACAGATTCTTCGTGGTGAGTGCAGGTTCAGGAGGCCACACAGCATCCTCCACCCCGAGAGAAAACTCCTTCTTAAACATATCCACGAGGCTGGCTCTAAAATTCACAACCCAGTACTTAGATAAAGTACTCCTCAGGGCTAGCCTGTGCTGAAAAACTGCGGTGTGTGCTGTGGCCACCAAAAGGAAGCAGCTAACTTAAGAAAGGGACACCTGGGTATAAGCACTTCAGCCTAGGGGCTGCGGGCATCCACCAATGACTTGCCAGTGGCACAGGCTGTCCTCACCGGCTCCGAGGTAGGCTACTGGGGGGAACCTGTGGGCATTTCCTGCACACTTCATTCAGCACAGGCGTTGAAAGACTCACAGCTTAAGAGCGAGGCCATCGCTAGATAAAAATCTATTTAGGAAAAAAAAAGGTATTTTGTGCGCTTGGCGGGCACGCAGAAGAATAATGAGGTCACTGTTCCTATCTCACTGTGCCAGCAGGGGCTTCCCTGTGACGTGGACAGGCTTGTACAGGACCACGGGTAGCGCGGCAGAGGGAATCCTGGGGAAATCCTGCAGCAGAGGGCCTCCCTCTTTGGGGGGATGGCTCCTTCTGTCTGGGAGCCGGTGAATCACTCCCTGCAGAGGCTGCTGAAGTCCTCCCACTCAGCTCTGGCATCGGGGAGACTCTCAGGCCTTCCTCACAGCCACCGTTTCTCCATTCACAGGCAAAGGATGAAGCGTTCAAGGCGAATGAAGCTCAGCCAGGCTGGGGACCAAGATGCTAGCTCCACTGCATCCTCTGCAACCAGAGGTCCTCGGATCACTCAGAAATATGGAGGGGGAGGGGCATAAGCAGAAAAGGGAGGAGGTAGAGGTCACATGGAGGGGGGCGTGGGGGTTAGGGAAAGGCCTCACCTATTTCACAGGTATTGCATTGCAGAGAAGTAAAGGTGGGGGAAACACAAACGCTCTACAATTTAGGGTGCCTCGCCTTGCAGAGCTGTCTCTGATCATAGGCCTTGGACAAACAATGCCCTAAACCTCTGAACCAATCAAGGAAAAGGGAACAGACAAAGGTGGCCCGGGCTTAATGGTTAAAAAAAGAAAAATAAAGTAAATAAATGTCTGTGTCTATCTTCCCTCATAGGAATGAAGAGTCTAGGAAGTGAGCTAACCAGATTGTTACACAGTTGTTGAGGAGGAAAATGACCTGACTCAGGCGAAATCAAAGCCAGTCTGTGGTTCTCACAGTGACTTGTGGCCTTTCTTTTCCAGTCCGTGCTCCATTCCCGTGCTAGCCCATCCTACACGTACAAGTGTCGAAAAGGATCGCCATGCTTTAAACAGTCCACATGCAGATGCTGCCAGCAAAGGCTCAGCCAGATTTAGCAGCTGATCATGGAGCTCCGACCCAGCAGAGTGTGGAGAGAAGTGGCCTCCCCACTACCCTTCATCTTCTAAGAGATGTGCAGGAAAGAGTTCCGGGAAATAATTCCAAAATCTTCCAATAGCCATGCTGGTCTTTGTGTCGCAAGAAGCTTTCTGCCTCATCGGAATTCCAAAACCTACAGAAAGCCTGTGGCCCCTGAAAATGGCCACTTCTGGCCCACAGGCTCAGCTATTTGCTGGTCACTGGGACACCCTGTCTATCACTCAGGGAATTTTTTGGGGGAAAAAAAATGAGGTCATTTCAGAATCAACAGAATCCAAACCGTTGAAGCCCTTGGGTTTTCTCTACATACTGGGTGGCATTCCTGGTCTGGACAGCTCCAGACAGAAGATGCATCTAGGGACATAGGCACTGCCCCACACGGGTGCACACGGCAGCGCAAGGCCCAGCAAGGCACTCTGCACATGGGCGGCCTCCAGCGCTTCCCGAGTTCCTCTCCAAGTACCTCACGCAGTGTTTCCAACATTCCCAGACGCTCCACTCCAAGGTCAAGGAACAAAACCACATGAATAACCTGCTTTGCCTGGGCGTGCCAATCCTCTCAATAAACATGTCTGTCTTGTGTGTTCCTATGCACCCCTCATCAAACAGGGACACATGGGTTTGTGTAGCCAGCAAGGAAGGTGCCAGTTGCCATATGGAGCCTTCCTGGGGAATCCAGAGGCCAGCCAATGCTGAGTACACATGGGCCATCCCCGGCTCTGTGCAATTCCCACAGGAAGAAAGGCTGTCAGGAGTCTCCGGATGAACCGGGCTGCCTGTTCCTTCCAGGCCAGGCCAGAAATTCAGGCCACATAAAGACTCTCGGACTGTATGATCTCGAGGCTATAGGAATTTAATACGAAGTGGAGAGCAGTCCAGGAAGGCTAGGACAAGGCTGCACAGCCCCGGGCCTCACCAGTCTCTCACGACACGGCCAGAGATGCAGAATCTAAGAGTCGCACCTGAAGCGATGGAGAAACAGTGAGGAGACCATGAGGAAGAGCAAGTTGGTCAGGGTGACAGGATGCAGGCTCGGCCTCAGAAGGCAGATGTGGCATTTCCTGAGTAGCACCCAGAAAGGGCGATGTCACAGAAATGCCCTAGAACCTAGGCACACGCCAGTCTCACAAGAGAGACTTGTAGGAAAGGAAAGGCCTGGGCCCCGTGTGAGAACTAAGGCTCCTGAGAAACCACGTATAGTGGAGCTTTTGGTTTCTTGTGAAAACTCAGTTACGTTACATAAACATGTCTTTGTTTTGATCCCAGGTGTATAGGGGTGTTGATCATGACTGGCTTGTGCCCGGAAGTGACCTTTTGACAGCTGCAGAGAGTTTCATTCTGAGGACTCTGCGAGGGTATAAATATCAGAGCCAGGAGGGAGACTCGGGGCTCCGGGAAAGAAGGAGGAGGCCGCGGCTCCTGGTTGCTGTTGATGCCGTTTGAGGAGAAGAAGTTGGAGACATCCTGAAACAAAGATTGGACTTGCACCAAGAAACTACTACATCCCTAACCGGCAGGAAGCAGTAAAGAGACATACTTCACTCCTTTCCTCTCTAGCCTTTTTCTCTTACCTAGTGTCAGGGTGGAGTGGGGTGGGGGTGGGGGGCGAGAGGCATGGGGGGTGGCGGGAGGCACGGGGGGGGGGGAGGGGCGGGAGGAGGTATTAGAATAGCTAAGGGTTCGAAGGGAGGTAGAGATATAACGACCCCATTAAAATAGATTTTAAAAATATACGCCAACAACCAGGTGAAAAGTAAAGCTGCCCGGGAGAAGGAGCAGGAAGGGGCCTCGCACCTAAGGGACACAGAGCCACTGTGAGCTGCCTGCCCAGCCCAGACAGCGGGAGCACCTACCTAACTCCACCTGGATCTGTGTAGCATGCCCTCTGCCTCAATTAAATCACACAAGACAGGACCCGGTAGAATATGTGACCTGTACATACATGACGTATGATGTGAAGTGTTACGCGGAGCCATGTACCGTTGGCCATGCTGTGCTTCGGAGGGTAGCGTGGGCTCACTGCCACACTGAGCCGGCCTTCAACATTCACAGAGACACCCCCAGTGACACAGCCGCATCAACCGCAAGGTCTGAACTAGTGGCGCGAGGTGGGGTGACCCATGTGACTGCGTGTCAACTCCACAGCTCACCAGCCACCAATTGCTTCTCCTTTTTATTCCCCGCTTTTGCTATTAGTGTATATAAATGTAAAAAAAAAACAATAGGTCCCATTATAATAATTTCAAACACAGATGGATAGTACGCTTTAATTCAATCAATTGTTCCCTAATTTAAACCCTTGCCGGAAAAGAAAGGGTGGCCTAAGGATTAGATAAATATGGTCAGCCAGGATGCAAGTCTGCCCTCTTCTTGTTTTTGCTGGCTTTAGACACTACATATTGCTCCAGCCCCAACAACCTGCCCTGGATTCATTGGGCTCCTGTTGAACAGAAAATTAGCATGCCTGGGGTCATTGAATATTACATTATGTGGCATGTGCGATACCTGATATAATATATAGTACATTACACTGATACACACATGATTAAATATGACACGTGGTATGACGTAAAACATAGTTAGCTGGTATAGCATGTGATACAAGATACAGATGAGGGGCGGTGATTATACGGCAGGACAGGTGGCACGCCGGGTGAAATGTGTGCTGCCACCTATGACATATGACATGTACTAGCGATTCTATAAATTTTTAATTTATTTTTATTATATATGTAGGGGTGTTTTGCCCGCATGTTACGTCTGTGGGCCACATCCATGCAGTGCCTGTGGAAGTCAGAGGAGAGTCGGTGTCAGAGGCCCTAGAACTGGAGTTTCCAACCATTTGTGAGGCACCATCTATCTGGGTGCCAGGAATCAAACCCAGGTCCTCTGGGAAGAGTCAGTTCTCTCACTCACTGAGCCATGGCTCCCGCCCTATAACGGTGATTCGATGTGACATGTGACACACGACATAACATCCTTCCAGGGAACAGAAGATAGTCATTGCCAGGACCTTCCCCATTCTTCCTTCCTTATCTTTACCCAGCAGAACACTTCTCCCAGTTGCTTCTACCCATAGCAGTGGAGTCTGGGGATTCAGTGTAGGCACCCACCAGGGAACTTTTCCACTCTACGTCATAGAGTAGAGCCTAGATCAGCTCCCAGGGGCTTTTTGGCAGGAGCAACCCTGGAGAGCCATTCCCTGGAGAGCTGAAGTTGGTGTTCAGGGCACCCAAAGTGCAGGCTCATTACTTATGCCTAGTCCAAAGTTCCAGCTGTGTGGACGGATGGTCTGTGTGCATTCTCACATCCGGCAGCCACTTTACCATACCTTCCTCACACGGCCTCTCTGCCAGCCCTCTCCACTCTCAGCATGACGTCACACCAATCCCTGAAAACGCATCTCATGGAAGCGAGCTGCCACTCTGGGCTGAGGTGTCCGGATTTGAATCTACCTTCGCCCATCAGTCAGCCTCCAGCCCCACACCTGGAATCTGTCTCCATCTCTAACAAGCACAGCCCAAGGCTGACCAAGAAAAGATAGGCTGGGTCTCACAGGAGAGCCCATCAGCCCTCTCTCCTTACAGAGCACCGGAAGTGATCAGCCGCCTGGAAGATACACTCGCGGGCTTTTAAATGGCCTTGTGCCCTCAGCCTTCCTCTAGTGCCACCCCAAGCTCTGTTACAAAGAGCCCTTCTGTTTTCCATAGTCCAGGCCCACTAGAAATGCAAAGGATTTCTGCAGACAAGGAAATGCATCGTGAACTGTGAGGCGCCCGTCACCAATACATCACCTCCCCGTGTAGGCGGGTCCCTGCGAGCCAGGCCCCTCCTACTGCTGCCTCAGCCTCTGCAGCCCTAGACAGACCTCTTAACGGTGCAACACTCACGTGATGGTATCGATCATGTCAAGCCCCATCTCCACACAGCAGTGGGCGTGATCGGTCTTGGGCTGGGTGAGGCCCGACACACAGTAGTAGCAGTCTCCGAGGATCTTGATGCGGCGGCAGTGGTTTTCCTTTGGGGAAGAAAGCACAGTACAGGATCGTTGACAGGGTTGCTGCTGGCGAGCATGTTTGCGTATGGCCTCTAGTGGCCATGGCCAGTCTCACTCACAAGGACACTTCCCCTCACGGCCCCCCAAAAACCCTCACCACTTTCTATTGGAACTGTGCATCTTTCCCACCTTCTCCATTTAGCCAAACCTTCAAGGTCTGGGACTTAGGCCTTCTGTTAGGAATGTACCCCCATGATGGACATTCTCCACTGTTGAGTGGAGAAGGAGATCTAACTTTCACACAAACTCTGGTGCCCCATATTTGAACATGTCCCTTGGACGGAGATGCCTGGTGGCACTCAGAGGAAAGATAAGAGGTCACCAAGGAGAGACTTGATACCGTATGAGCATATTCAGGGGGAGGAGGTCCCCCTCAGACACAGACTTAGGGGAGGGGAGGGGAGTAGGGGGGAAGTGGGAGGAAGGGAGGAATGGGAGGATACATGGGATGGGCTAACAACTGAGATGTAATATGTATAAATTAATAAAAATGTATTTAAAAAAAAAAAAAAAAGAGTTTGCCTCGCCTCAGCAACGGTCCAGCCCTCCTGTAAGCCACGCAATCTAGAAGGAGGTCCGAGCCACACCCATAAAAATGCTCCTGAAGCTCTGATCTTCCCGCCCCCGGAGCACACTTTCTTCCTTTGTATTAAGGTGTGAAGAGTGCATGCCGAGTCTCCCAGAGCCACTTCAGACCTTATTCTCTTTATTGTCAAACTTAGAAATACTGTCATAGACTTTGCTGGCTGAGCACACCCAAAGTAAAAGCTTCAAATTTCTCAAGTTTCTGAGTGTGTCGCATGATGCTCAAAATCTTAGCTTTGAAAGAATTCTGCAGTTCGACTGTGAAGGTTAAGACTGTTCATGCTAGCCCGGTGTGGTGGTGCACGCCTGTAATGCCAGTACTCGGGAGGCAGAGGCAGGTGGATCTCTTTGAGTTTAAGGCCAGCCTGGCCTACAAAGTGAATTCAGGACAGCCAAGGCTACACAGAGAAACCCTGTCTCAGGGGGAAAGAAAGACTGTTAATGTTGTCATGGCACCTCTAAGGGGGACTCATTCACAGTGTCCCCTTGAACATCCATGAAGGTAGCCTGGACAACGCCTTGGGAAGATATGAGAACCTCCCTCCCAGGAAGGCTGCACGGATTTCAGGAAGGATCAGAACCGCCAGTCATACACTAGTCCAACACGCTGACAGATGCACACTGGGACCCACAGGGTGAAAGGAGAGAACGGACTCCTGCAAAATGGACACACACACGTGTACACACACACACACACACACACACACACACACACACACACCATGGCACTCTTCCCATACACATACAAAATAAAATTTTAAAAGGTAATTCAAGTAGAAGGGGGAAAATACTCCAGATTAAAGGTTTAAGTGGAGATAAGGAGACTGGGGAAAGGAAAGAGTAGGGAGTAGCTTAGAAAAACTAAGACTATGTGAAGAAACCGTATGAAATCCAGTAGTTTCTAAACTAACTTAGAACATATAATATATATTAAAGGATTTGAGCAGGAGTACCCTGCATAGGTAGACACGAAGCTTCTGGAAGGCGTGAGTTATTAAATGAAAACTCCAGTGCTGAGCGCTGAATACCACTCTATGAGTTACGGGTCAGAGAGGCCTCAGGGGCACCCAAAATAATACATCCCGAGAGAATGGCTCTTGACGGCCCATAATAACTAGATGGTAAGACCCTACTGCTGATCACTCACTTTGGATGCAGGACACAGACGTCAACCTTGTCCAGGAAATGCTCCCCGATGGCTGGCTTACACAGTGCCAGAAGGAGTTACGCAGGCTGCTGGGGGAGGGAAACGTCAATGGTCTTACCCACTGCCGGATGCACAGGCGGCAATACTGACCTGCTTGCAAGCTGTGTCCACTAGTGCAATAGCGGCACAACGGTTATACAGGTAACCAACCACTTTCTGACTGACTAGGAGGCCTGCTCCACAGCAGGGAATTCATGCCTGGAACTCTATACCTTGTCAAAAGCCCATGACTTGGGGAGACCACAGGCTCAAGAGGGAACTTAACTGTTGCTGTTTTCCTAAATGGTCATACTACCGAACTGCAGTGTATTCTAAGTATCTGTGTATTTATACCATAGATTTGGGCTTCTCTCAACTTTGGTCGAAGATGCTTCCCTTTACAGTGGGTAGTGGTTAATGCAGAGACTCATAGCTGGTCAAAGAGATGAGTGTAAGTAACACTGAGTGCTCATCTGTGAGGAGACCATCTCTTAGCCTCCACCACCCAAGGCCCAGGGACCTCACAGAAGAGGGGCAGAAAGAACGCAAGAGCCACAGAAGAGGGAGGAGAGCTGTGAGATGCTGACTCGTACACAACAGTCATGTCACAGCTAGATCGACGAACAGCACCTATGGTTGTCTGTGTAAGATCAAGATGGTCTTTGAGTGGGTCAGAGGCCCCAGAGGCTGCACCTCTATGGGAGGAGATATTGGTAGTTAATAGCTGTAGAGGCGGGTGGTCACTCTTCTCTGGGGACATGGCTGCAGATAGCTCGCTCATGCTGCAGCTGATGGCTCCACACAGATGCGCATATGGGCGTCACTAATTAGATGGGGAGAGATTAATAGCAGTGAAAAGAAGAGAGCATGAAATAGGGATGGAGACGGGTTGGGGTTCTAGGGACGTAGTGGTAGATGGGTATGATCATTATCCATTGTATAAGTAAAACTTTCAAAGAATAAAAAAATAACTTTAAAAACTTTTCCAAGCACGGTAGGTCTCAAACAGCTCCATTTCAGGACCCCTTAACAACTTGAAATAATCAAAGCTATATCAAAATACAAAACAAACAAACAAACAAAAAAACCTTTGTGCAGGTCGGTCGTAGCTGTTGACATTTGCCCAGAACCACACACACTGAGAAATTCTAAATAAATGTCTTTTAAAGTAATAGTTGCCAAACAAACCATTTGCAGTGTTAACTAAAATCAAATGAGAACCATGCCTCTAATGACCACTTCTGAGCGTCTCTGATGCCAGTTTTCAGAGAAGGCAGCCAGATCCACGGTTGCTTCATGCTACAACATTCAAGAAGACAATGGCCGCAGGGCACTCAGATGGCTTCACAGACCCTAAGACAACTGCACCATGTCTCACAGCTCCGTGGAGTCCACTTTGAAAACACAGACACCATCCCAATCTAATTGTATGCTTGAGTTTACTCACCGACTCTCTCTTGCACCTTTCTCAAGTACTGTAAATTAACAAATGCCAGGCTAAGCAGGGGTCAGCACTGCACCTGGACAGAGAGGGGTCCCTAGGTCTGTCCATGGGAAAATGGTACCCGAGCTGTCCAAAGCTGCACAGGCCCCATGTTGCAGAGACTCTACAGGGTGTCTCCAGCCACCAAGGATGATCTGAGAAGAGAGTGCCATCAGCCATGCCAATGGCTCCATGCCTGCTCCTTCCATCCCTGGGCCTGCCTCAGTACATGATGTCTCCAAGGAAGCAACATCTCTGATAGAACTGACAGATACAGAATCTGATCCCAGCCCATACAGGACTGGTACGGAGAAGACATGTTCACTGTGGAGAACAAAGAGACACCACAGGGATGCTGAATGTGACCTTTACTGTGTGGTGGGGCCACCAAGACCTGTATGGTGACACTGCCTCAGGGGCTGAAGCCAAAGTCCTTGAGTGCTGAGTACCACAGGTGTGCACATAATCCACATTTGCACACGTGCAAGGGCCTCCAGAGAAACTGACCAGAACCATCATTTTAGAACAGCTAATGTCACCTTAACCTGATTGGCAAGTGCACAGGTCACCACATGGTCCCAATTCATCCATCAGCACTCTGGAGACTTGGCCCCTCCTTGCTCTTCCTCTGCCTCTCTCACCTGGCAGACAGAGCCTACAAGCAAATCTCACTGGGTACACTGCTTTATTTTTAACACCAAAGTCAGCAATTTTAAGGGCACCCAAAGATGTTTTTAGTTGTTATTGGTAATTTAGATCTTTAGAATCTTCTCTGTAAATATGAAAAGTCTGTGTATGGAGTCACTGTAAGAAACCCAGGGTGGGGTGAGGGGGCATTATGATGCCTCATGGCTCTGGATTCTGACTGGAAGAAAGAAAAGAAGGAGGAAGGGAAGGGGGAGGGGAAGGGAGGAGGGGGAGAGGGAGGGAGAGGAGGCACATTCAATTCTTGGAACCAAAAGATGCCTTTTCTTCCCCAGGCTGGGAAGGCACAAGCCTGCCAGAAAAAGAAAGAAGCCTCGGGCTTAGCTTCCCAAGTGTGGCCTGGAGGGCCCCAGGCAGCTGACACTCTCACCAATGATGGCCTTGCCTGGGTGGATAGCGCAGGGCAGTATCTAGAATGTCAGATGGCCCCAGAGCCCTGGCAGGTTCCAGCAACTGATAAAGTGTGGGGAAGTATGAAGGTCATAGCAAAGCTATGAATCCATGCAGAAACTATTAAATTAAGACCTAGAAATTTGCAGGTCTAGAAGGAAGCAAAGAGTTGGGAGGCAGGCTCTGCTAGAGTCAGTCCTAAAACAACCTACCCAGTGGGGGCTGGACAGATGGCTCAGCAGCTCAGAGCACGGGCTGTCCTGCCAGAGGACCACAGGTTGATTCTCAACATCCACACGGCAGCTCACAACCATTGGAACCCCAGTTCTAGAGGCTGGATACCCTGTTCTGGCCTCCATGGGCCTGGCTGGCACACAGATAGGCATCCAGGCAAAATGCCCAGACACATAAAATAAAATATGTATTTTTAAATTTTAATTATTAAAACCCAGACTGGCCAAGTCCTACTAAGATTGTAAGACTAGCTTTGTTTGGAACGGGACATTTGAGCACACCATTTCTGTATAGGAGAGTACAGAGGACAACTGGGGCAAACACTCACCTGCTCCACCCACCATTAGAGGGAAAGCCACTGGACTATCCCAGTGGATATATTAAAATGCATGGGAAAAAAAAGAAAAAAAGAATGCATGGAAAACGAGTAGCAGAGGGGCTTAAAAACCAAGACTGTTACTGACGTCTGCTCATCAACAGGAACCAGACCAGCCAAACACAGTACCCAGGGGTCTCCCTGGTGTCAGGAAGGATAGGGAGGAGCAGGTCTGCACTGCACTCAGGAGGTGTGTGTGTGTGTGTGAGAGAGAGAGAGAGAGAGAGAGAGAGAGAGAGAGAGAGAGAGAGAGAGGGAGAGGGAGAGGGAGAGGGAGGGAGAGGGGGAGGAAGGAAGGTGAGGGAGGGAGGGAGGGAAGACAAGATCAAATCCAGCACTGATGCTTAAGCACTTCTGTAGGAGGAAGGGGGCAGAGTGGCCTCTTGCAACGCATCTGAACAGTTTTCACTGTGGAACTGGACTTGGCAAGTATTTTTGTATATGTAAAAAAAAAAAAGTGGACAAGGAAGTGTGATATCTAAAAATACAAACCAAAAATGAAATAACCTGTTAGCGCATGGCAAAGGTGGCCACCCAGAGAAGAATTACGTCGAGGCACATGAAAATCCTGCCTCAGCATGCAGCTGGTAACCTCAGTCGAGGACAAAAGTAAGCACCAGGAGACAGGAAGGTGAGCTCAGTAGTCTTAGTCTTGGTAGCTGGCAACGTCGTTTTGAACCTACTACATGGAGAAGCATGAAACAAGTAGCGCCGCCCCTCTCCGTTCAGCTCAGGCTACAACAGACCACAGAAGACTGAGTAATTTAGCGAAGTACCGAAGTTTATTCCTTACGGTTCTTGAACTGGCGGAGAGAGGCCCCACGATCAGCAAGAGGCTTCACGCCCCCCGGCATGGAAGGCAGAAGAGCAAAAGAGTGTTTGAGAGACAGAAGTCAAGAGGGGACAAATTTGCTTTATAACACCCTGCTCCTGTGATAATCAGCCCAAGATAGCGTTAATCCACTGGAAAGAGGGAGGCCTTTTGGTCTAGTCACATATAAAGCCCAGCCTCATCCTTCGCTGAATAAGACATTAAGTTCCCAAGACACGGACCCTGGGGTGTATGTTCAAACCAAAGCCCTTCATCAGAATCTGTTGCATCAAGGAAAATATACAAATACATAGATGAAAGGAATGGTTAGATAAATTTAAAATACCAATATAACTCCTCTTCTCAGAGACAAAAACATGGCACTGCAGAGGACAGCACACTGTCTCTCTTATCTCAGGGGTTGTGAATATCAAATGACTTTCAATGGCACTAGCTTCTATTGTGTTTGCGTTCAGTCACTCTAGAAATTAGAATCCAGGGGGACAATCAAGACCTCTGTCCATCTCCTTTGCAATGCTGAGCGGAGCACACCAGCTGTAAATAGCCAAACCCAGACAGAGTGCTGGGAACGGTGTGGCTGTCACCAGTGTGGCTGGATTTGATGACGGAGTCCTGCTGGTACTGACTGAATAATGTCAGTTGACAAATCTGTGAGCTGCCTATGAAGCCAGGTGATGCCTAGAGAGCAAATACAGTGGCCACAATTAGTCACTGCTGTCCACACACCATGGGCTCATGAACGCATTACACTGTTCTCTCTAGCCTGATGCACATGCCGATGTGTCCCCGAGGTTTCAAATGTCAGCATCCTGAGGTCGGAGTTGGTGCCACACCAGTTAATACTGTATCCATAATCTAGAAAAAAAAATGTGCAGTCCACAGGAGGGACTCGGTAGCCATTTTCTGGATGGACACTAGATACCTTTGCCTCCCCCACTTCCCCACTGGTGGACTGAGGGATGAATGCCTCTCCCCCTGTGCATGGCATCAACGTCTGCCCTCAGTGAACTCCTCTGCTTCTCAGTCTGTCCTTGCCACCATTTCCCAGTCAGCTCCCGAGCTCAAGTCACAGTTCAGTGCAATTCTCCCTGATGTCCATCTGTCTTGCACACAATCCAACCCTACTCTCCCCCCGCCAGGAGGGCCTTGGATGCTGTATTTATACACTGATCATACCTTGCAGCCACCTTACTTAGCAAAGTGCCAGCTTTGCACAATTACTTACAGAAGACTCTACCCTAAGCTGGAGGACCAACACTTGGTCCACTTTACTTTTCTCTCTCTAGGCCAGCCCCATCTGTGCTTGACCATCCATGGACCACAGCAGTTTGCTCTGAGAACACTACTGGAGTGAATACAGCTGACCAGCTCTCTCACCTCAGCCCTCCATGCCTATGGAGGCTCACAGAGCCAGGCTGTTAAAGCAAGAAGGAATGGCAAGCACCTTCTGGTGTCTTCTCCACATTTTCAAGAGAAGGGAAACTGAGGCATGACAAGTGAAGGTTATGTGACTGAATGCCTATGGCTGCAGGTGAGTCCTGCCTCTGAGCTGAAGCCGCTGAAAGGTTCCATGGGGAGAAAGGCCAGGGAATGGCACAGGACAATGGATGGCAGTGAGCAGACCACTGATGCTCCTGGACCCTAACAGACCCAGTTCTGGTTCCCCATCTAGCTTGCGTGAGTCCTTCTGGAAATAGGCAGAATCGACACAAAATGGGGAACAGTATTGTCCACAGCGCAGACCACAGTAACATCAACTTGTAGTGACTAGAGTGAAACACAGGGGCCATATTGTATCCCAGAGCTGTGAACCTAAGCCACCAGCCGGCAAGCAGATGCCTTAATTTGGCACAAGTGTCTTACTTTGCCCTAAAGCAAAGTAAATTGACGCAAGTGGCCCTAACTCAAGTTCTGGTATCAGTCAACACGCTTGCCTCTGTGACAGCTCCCGGAAGAAATGCTGGCAGGGATGAGAGGCTTATTTTGCCTCACGGACTCAAAGCTTTCCATCGAACGTCCACCAGCTCTGCTGTTTGCAGACCATGGTGAAACAAACCATCATGGTCGACAGGGCAGGCAAGTGCGCTACTGGGCCACCTGTCATGCCAAGAAGCAGAAAAGTAGACAGATTCGGACACAGGACATGATACAGTTTTCAAAGGCAGTGTGACCTCCTTCTACTGGAAAAGTTTCAAGAAACACCCAAAACAGCTCCACCACCTGGGAGCCAAGCCTTTGATGCATCAGCCTTAAGCACACTAGTTCTCAACCTAAGGGTCAAGACCCCCTTTGGGAGTCACACAACCTTCTCATAGGGGTCACCTAAGATCATCAGAAAAGATAGATATTTACATTATGATTCATAAAAGTACCGAAATTACAGTTGTGAAAATAATTTTATGGTTGGGGACCACCACAAGATGAGGAACTGCATTAAAGGGTCACAGCATTAGGAAGGCTGAGAGGCACTGCTTTAGGAAAAAACGGTGCCTGGGCACTCACTATGCTATCGTCCAAACACTTCTCTGGAATCCCCGTGGATCAGAAAGTCTCCAAGTATGTCCATGTTCGGGGACAACTTTGACTACAACAGGCCATCAGCAGACCCAGCATGCACCAGGCACTGCTCAGACCTGGGAGGCGGGGTCCAGGGAGAGGGACTGTTTCATGAGGTGAATAACTTTGCTATGCCGTGCAGCAGCCAACTGTTGCGTGAATCACTCAGCATCTGTCAGTGCAGCCCCTCGCACTACCTTAGCTCTGAACCGCTCTTCCGGCCTGAGCCAGGCAGTTGACAACCAACCACACCAAGATAGGCTCCTCCTGGGGGCAAAGGGTTCCAGGAAGGATTCAGACTGAAGAAAGGTACCAGTGGGCTCAAAATGAGCACCAGGTGGGCCCAGGAGGTAAGAGGTCATGCTTAGAGTGCCACATCCCCCTAGCCTCCAGGATAGAGCCAAAGGCACTGCGGGAATATCCCAGCCAGTTCCTGTTCCCATTAAGACAACCAAAACCCAGAGAAGAGTCCTAGCCTCTTCACAGTGGGTGTGCAGTAACAGTGGGCACCAGGGCACATGTGTTTCCATCATATCAGAGAGGGGTAGCAGTTCCTCAAAGACACAAAGGACCAATGCAAATCTAACAGGATTCGATAACTGGGGGAAAGGTTAAAAAAAAAAATTGCTCTCATCCGGAAGCATCAACTGTGGCTAAGAAGGCAAATAAACCATCAGCTAGTGTTGAGATGAAGGCAAACACGCCCTGTGTTTGCTTACCTTTCAGCAGAGACCTTTAGAGGGAGAAGGTGTTTGGGCTGCAAAGTGTGGGGGATTTTTCCAACACTGCACTTCACAGAGGCCACCCTGACTGGGATCCCAGACAGCCCTTGTGAGGAAGCCCGCAGGCTTCTCCAAAACGGCTCTCACACAGATCAGAGGAAACCATCCGAGAAGATCACAGGGCGCTCACAGGGAATGGAGAGGGAGGAACAATTTGTACAGCAGGGGGCCGTTTCGACCTGAGCTTTCTAGCAGCTACTCTAACAAGGGAAATGATCAAAATTGAACATGTTAGAGAAAACTCCACTGGATAGGAAAACAGGTCAGACGCCCGGCAGAAGAAAGCAGACACTGTTCGAAATCAAGTAGAAATAGAAAAGGCAGCCACAACTGTTTTAGAAAAATCATCAGTGACTACGGGATCCCCCTTCCGAGAACCTCGTTAGGCTGAACGGAGGCCACCCGGGGAGAGAAGCATTTGAGAACAGCAGCCTGGCTTATTTCATTGTTTCTAAACTTGCTATAACTGTTACAGCCACAGATATAAGAGGTTGGGTAAACAGCAAGTACAGGAAGCGAGGAAACTGACATTGGCAGACATCAAAAATCAAACCTCTTAGAACCAGTGACAACGAGAAAATCCTAAAAGCACGTAGAAGTGGGGTGGGGGGACTTCTAAAGGGACAAAGAACTGAGAACCACTTTGTCATCAGAAACGTATGGGAAGGCAGCCCAGTGCCCTCAGTGTGGGAAGGAGGCCAGGGAAACTGGACAGACAGCCTAGACGTCTATACCCAGGAGGAATACGCTGCCCCAGCGAGGAGCTTTTCCCAGACACCAAAACTGGGGGAAACCCATCCTCAGTAGCCAGGCTGTAGGAGATCCCTTAGGCAGAGAAACACGGCACACAGAACTCTGGAGCACATAGCACACAGTCACAGAAATGATATTATGCACAAAAACAGCAAGGCTTGGTGCTTTTAAAATCTCTTTACAAGAGAATTCAGCGCACAGACAAAAATATTAACAACGCAAAATGGACTTAATTCTACATAACAAGATAAAGTATACACATGTATATATGAGTATGTATGAATATATATATGAAATTGTTGCTACATATTTAACTTTTCATATGTATGCATGTAACTGTATTGTCCTTATGAAAATGTTGCCATGAGTTTAACTTTTCACATATGAACGATAGAATGACCAGACCTGAGCCATTCTCAGCCTGTAAATCAGAAGTTACGTGATGGTGGGCTCTTACCAAGTTAAAAAAAAATCTACTTAAACCCTAAAGCAATGATGAAAAATAGCTAAAAAAAAACATGGAGCGTATTTAATAAGTCTGTAAGCAGGTGGGGAAGAGGGGGTAGACAAAGACCAAGTGGGGAAAGGAAACTATGTAGCAAGGGCCAGGTTCCGCTGGAGCAGCCACTTAAAGGAGGGATTATTAAATCAGAAATAAAAAGAAAAGCAAAGCCAAACTCAAACCACTCTTCACAGAAAAGGCAAAGTAGACCAAAACGTATGGTGCAGGGGAAGGTGACCTCCTGACCGTGGCCAGAAGAGAAGTCAGAAGGACACTGTTGGCAGGCAAATGAGGCTACAAGGCAACAATTATTTCTAAGACCAAGAGGGTGGTTTTTTTTAATAATAGAGAAACCAGTTGATCAAGAGGAAGCAAGAATTCTGTTGTTGAATAAAAAGTGAAATTGCGTACACTGAGAAGGGGTGAGGCGACACCTTCAGAACATGGAAGCGGAGCTTCTGTTTATTCAGGAGACGTTAGCACATGGCTCCCGTGATGAAGAGAGCACAGCCAGAGCAGTCATCATCAAGATGGAGAAGATAAGGCATGATCTGTCCCATCAGCCCTCGGGGCCGGGTGTATTTATAGAGCACACTGTTGACAGGAACATTCTACAAGAGCAGAACACACCTTATGTTCAAGTGTGCACAAGTCCTTTGCCAAATAAACCATATGCAGGGCCAGGAAAAAAATTTTTTTTTAAATTCAAGTCATAAAACATGTGTTCTCTGGCCTAAAGTGTATCCAAGCAGAAATTAAAACCAGGAAGACCGGGCTGGGGGGGATGGGGGTCTCGTCAGCGTGTGCAACCTTGGCTTCAATCCCATCTGGCATTGAGAAACATTAAAAAAAAAAAATAGACTCTAAAAAGAATCAAGAGGTAAATTTAAAAGTATTTTGAACTGAATAAAAGTAAATACACAACAGGTCATGTGGTATCATACACTTTTAGTCCCAGTGCTCAGGAGGCCGAGGCAGGAGGAGCTCGGTCAATTAGAGCTCCAGGACAGCCGGGATTACATAGACCCTGTCTAGGTAGGCAGGAAGGTAGGTAGGTAGGTAGATAGATAGATAGATAGACAAACAAATAGAAATATACAGCATATCAGAATATTTGGCATAACGCCAAAATAGCACACCAGGGGGATTTATATCATGAAAAACTTACATTAAAGACCACAAATTACCAATTAATGGTTTCAATTGCGCCTTAGGAAGTTACAAAAAGAGGTAAATTCAGCCCAAAATAAGTAGAAGCAGCACAGTGGTTAAGTCTAGGAGAAAAATTAATGAAATTAGAGATCAATAAAAACAAAAGCATATCCCTTAAGAAAATCAGCAAAACAGATTAACCAGCACCATCAGGAGGGAAGAGGGCTGGAGAAAAGGTGGGAGGGAGACAGGAGAGGCAGAAAGGGGAAGGGAGAGGGAGGGAGGGAGGGAGGGAGGGAGGACAGAGAGAGAACATCAAATTACCAAAACCTGAAACATTGGGTCTGCAGAGGTCCCCCGCTGGGGAAGGAAATGGAAGTGTGACGAAAACCTTACTCATCAATTGCCGCCAGGCGTGGTGGCGCACACCTGTAATTCCAGCACTCGGTGAAGCAGAGGCAGGTGGAGCTCTGTGAATTTGGGATCTCTGTGAGTTCGAGGCCAGCCTGGTCTACAAAATGAGTTCCAGGACAGCCAAGGCTACACAGAGAAACCTTGTCCTTGGGGGGTGGGGGGGAACAAAAGCAATTGCTAAAACTTGTAGTGAGTTGACAAACTCCTTAAAAGAAATACAAACCACTGAAGTCACTTCAGAAATATGACCTAACTGTCCCTTCCGTGTTTGTAGATTTCTCATTCTACCACATAATAAGAGGGGAAAGGCACCAATTTCACTCTGGCTTCCAGAGCACCGAGCAAGAGGACGCACTTACAAACTCAATTTTGAGATCATACTTGACAGCATGGAGAGACAGAACAAGAAAAGCCACAGATTAAGATCTTCACACAGATGGGGAACGCTCTAGAGGAAATGTTGACCAATCAAAACCAAAGACGCCTAAGAAAGAGAACACACTGGGGACACAGGTCCCAGGAATATGAACACAGAAAACCGGTACCATTCCTATCAATGGATAAGGGGAAAAAACTCAACAAAACACAGCTGCATTTCAGAGACAAAAAAAAAAAAAAAAAAAATCAGCGAAAACTAGGAATAAAGGGAGACTTGTTCAACTCAACAAAAAGCCTCCACAGAAAGTGCAGTGCTAATAGGATTCTTAATGATGAAAGAATGCAGACCGCCTCCCCGGAAGTAGAGAACCGGACAAGAATGCGGCTCTTGCACTGTCACCTGACATTATAGCAGAAGCTCTAGCTAGTAAAATTAAGCAAGAAAATGAAAACGTCTCCCGATGGAAAGAAAGAAACTAAGCTCTCCTCATGTGCATAACTGACTGATTATTCAGAAAGCCCAGAGGAAATGTCAAAACTGTATTAGAAACTGGTTTGTGGGATCACAGCACCTCATTGCAGATGTCCATGAAGCTGTAGGACCAAGGTACAGTTTGGGTGTCAAGGCAGGCACATGGAGCAGTGGAACAGACTGGAAAAATTTACAGATTCCTGCCGGCCTAGATATGTAAAAGAGAGCTTCCTAAAAATTCGATAGGGTAGTTTATCGAATTTGGCTAGTCTTCTCAGCAAATGTTGAGATCTATAGGCAAAATAAAAAGCTTTGACCTATACCTCACATCACACAGAAAAGTTAACGCAAAACAACGTATTGTAAGCAGTTTCAGGAAGTCTGTGGGACCCTGGTGAGGAGAACAATTGTATTCGATTTATTTAGTGCTACTGGATGGTGCAGATTCAGCTTAGGTAGCTGGCAAAAACAAAAACCCCAAAGGGTCACGATTAGCTGCCCTTCCCTTGCCACGTGTGCCTCCCTAAGAACAATGTCTTTGTGAGGTTATGGGGGACATACACAGACAAACAGCTTATAAGAACTACACTGTACTTGGCGCTGAATCTGCCTGGCCTCCTGAGGGTGGCTGCTGTCAGTTCGGCTACAAACCTCACGAAATGAAGAACAACTCCATTCATCTCCGCTGCTATCTGTGACACAGTCCGAGCCTTACAAAGGCAGTCAGCGTTTAAGGAGCACTTGTTCACCTGATGTGTGTGGGGTGGGCGTGGGGGGTGGGCGTGGGGGGGAGGGGTCTATCACAGCTGGTGAGCAGCAGGGTGACTGAACCTCTGCAGCGTTGGAGACTGACTTACTTAATCATCGTGGCACTGAGAACAGTTAATTGACAGTTCTCTAAAACAGACCCGGCTCGCAAATGGGCATTTTCTGCAGCGAGCATTATCTGGTTATGAATTAAGGGTTTGATGAGATTAAAGAAAAATGAGCTAATATCTTTGGAGAGAACCCGGATTTTTTTTCACCCTGACCTTCCAAATGTGCGTGCTATTCTACCAGATGAGCTCCTTTGTGCGTGGCTCCCTGGCGAGGACAGTAGTTATGCGTGTCACCCCTGAGCTAGGCACCAGCCTAGATTATTTTAGACTTCACGTGGAACTTTTGTAATTTAGCTTCTTGCTACACAAATCCCTTGAAACAGCCATAGCCTGTCTCATTTCTTTCAGCAAAAGACCAAAATCCAGAGCAAGGAGTTCAGTGTGTTGTGTAATGTGAGCATAATATATATGTTATAAGCAACAAATGTGTGCTGATCAACATATATATAGTATGTATGTGTGTTGTGTGAGCATAACATATGTGTTATGAGCAACATAAGTGTACTGAGCAACATATATATTGTGTGTACACATATATATTATATATATATATCCCTCAAAAATGTCCATAAAATCACCTTAACTAGGCAATAAAAAGATAAATCTCCATATATGTGATTTAGTTAAAGATCTGAAATAAGAAAGCGCTCCAGGATGAGGGTGGGGAGAGACATAAGGAAGGGGAGGAGGCAGAGCAGGAAAGAAGACCACATGGTGGCAGAGGGAGCTGGTGGTCTGGCAGGAGCCAGCAGAGGCGCAGGGCATTGTCTCGGAGCGCCTGGAG
Organism: Acomys minous; assembly: GCF_964271855.1. Taxonomy (NCBI): domain Eukaryota; kingdom Metazoa; phylum Chordata; class Mammalia; order Rodentia; family Muridae; genus Acomys; species Acomys minous. The sequence goes on from NC_140491.1 coordinate 46,349,212, forward strand.
GGAGAGCAGCTCCGCCAAGCAGTGCTGATTCAGATTTTAGGCTGCAAACCTGTAAAAAACAAAAAAACAAAAACAAAACAACAACAACAAAAAAACTCCTACTGGTAAAAAAACAAACTCCTGCTGTCCGAGCTTACAGATCTGCACAGGACTCTGCCACCAGGGCCCTAAGAAGCCAGGGCAATGACAGACACTAGGCAAAGACGGTTCAGACACAACACAAAAATGGCATTCCTTACTAAACAAACAAACAAACAAAAAACAAAAACTAAGCTGATAGATGATTTAAAATTTCCTGCTCCGGAAGCAATACTATCAGAAGGAACAAAACCTACAAGAAAACGAACTTGCTAGCCGTGTATGTGAAGGAGGGCTTGCTTGTAGACCATTACAGATTCTTAGGTGGGGCACAGTGGCACACGCCTGTGATCTCAGCATTCTGGGGGCCATGACAGGGTGATGTGAGTTTGAGGCTGGCTCAAGCAACAGAGCGAGACCCTAACTAAGAGAATTAAAACTTGAAAAGATACACATTCCCAAAAACTCCACAGTGAAACCAATCAATCCAATGGCGAAAAACACCTGAACGGAGGAGGATGCTCATCCAATGATGACACATGGATGGCCAACAGGCAGTTCTAAGATACAGCTTGTTATGAGGGAGACCACGCACCCATTTAAAAAACCTTGCCACACAAGCAAACAAAGACGCAGAGAAACCAGAAGCCAAACGCCGTCGCTGCGAACAGGAGATGGCAACGGGCGGTCTACAAAGTACTGGATTTGTGTATTAAAATGTTAAAGGTAAACGCAGCATATTTTGTCATCAGCCACTCCTACTTTTTTTTTTTTTTTTTTTTTTACAGGAGACAACAGGAAGCACTCATCCGCACAGAGTCTCATACACAAATGCTCTCAGCAGCTTTATTTGGACTAACCTAAGCCAGAAATAACCCAGATGCCCATCAGGCTGTGAACAGACAGCAAGCTTTGATCCAGCCGGACCATGGGATGCTTAGAGGCGAGGAGAAGGAGTGGAGTATTTTCTCTTAAGGGCTCTTCACGCCACTAGAACGGAGGAAACAAGAAGCCAAAAATCCGAAAGGAGAGCCAGGTTTGTTCTTGAGGAGGCGTGCCCCCAAGAGAAAGTTGCTGCAGGGCAACGTGTGAGGTGAGGCGGCACCCAGAAGTGAACGTGGCCTAACGCCCAGGACCACTCACTGTGCACATCAGGCAAGGGCTGCCACTCAGGAGCCACTCAAGCGTCCCTGTTTGTTGAGGAGAGTGAAGCACATCAGGATGAGGAAGATGGGCGTTGTGTAAACCTCTTCTTTGTCCACAAAGTCTACACGAGGCAGACTTTTCTCAACAAACATCGTTCTCCAAAGCCACCCAGACTCAGCTCACAGGTGCTACCCCTCCCTTGGGTGGGGATGGAGGGAGATCTCATCTCTCCCTGTCCCAGCAGAGCCTGGCAGGGCTACCCCCATGAACAGGCAGGAAATGCAGCAATGCCAGGAACTGCAGGGTCCCTGGAGACTGTGGCTAGCGTGAGACCAGGAGGGGTTCTCGGGACCAGGACGGATTCGAGAATTCAGAGTCTTAGAGCAGTGAAGGTGAAACTCAGCTAGGTGGGCAGAAGATTCATGGGGTCCCAGGCCCAGTGTTCTACACGCAAGCATATGCTTTGGCAAGTTGGTCCCAGATGCTGGCAACAACAACAACAACAACAACAACAAGTAAAATGAAGATTTCCAGGTATTTGAGACTCTAATGAGCGGTTCCCGATCAGGCTCTTGAAGCCACCCTTGATGTCCCCAGCAAAGTAACAACAAAGAGACCCCTCATATGAGGAGAACTGTCAGGAATGATGTGATCTTTCCAAGGGCTACCATGTCCTCTGCCAAGGATGGACAACCGCAGAATGGTTACCTCAGATTGGGAGCACATGCCGGACATATCTGTGAGCAGCATCTCCACTGACTTTCCCTCCAGAGGCCCACCCAGCCAGACTCCAAAGACTCCTTAACACCCAGAGGGAGGTGAAGGTCTGAGCAGGAGCTCTTAGTTCAGGTCACAGTTGGGAAACAGAGCCCTGGAGAAATGCAAATGCAAGCGGCCAGCAAGCTGGTTCTCACCAGTGCTGGTCTTCCCCCAGCCTGCTCAAGCATCTTTACAGGAGGCTGCTGAGGCCACAGATGACAGGCTCAGAGATCTGAGTCCTTTTTTCTGATGCCCCTAGTCCGCATTTATGGGCACTCTCAGAGGTCCACTGCTCTCAGATCCCAGGCCAGTGAACCCAGAGGCCACTGAAGCAGACACATTGCCTCCCTTAATAAATTCATGGGGACTCTGCTGTGTGCCAGGCTCCTTAGTCATAACTCAGACCTCAGTGCTAACTTGGAAACGAGGGTGCCTTGCCCAGTGACAGCCCCTGTCTTAGGGATAAACTGGTGGGCCAGGGGCACCTCCACTCCACAGATAACTGGAGAAAGGTCAGAGGCCTAATGAGCAAGCCTTCAGAGAGACGGCCTTTGGAACTTTGAAGGAAGGGTACCAGTTCTCCCCTAGGCCAAGGGAGTCTGGGAGTGTGGCTTCATCACGTAAGCATCTCTTGTCTTGGAAATGAACACGACACGGTACCCTGCCCTGCCTGTCACAGAGTTGTAACTAGGCCAACACATCTTACTCTTGTCAAGTACAATCAAATTCAACACTTTTTGCCCATGCTACCTTGATTCTGAGGACACAGTCACAAGTCACATGACAGGCACGCCCAGCCCCAAGCGGAAGGCATTATGTCTGTTCCCACTGGCCGATCTTCGGCCAGTTATGGGGTGCTGGTGTGCCCCACACACACACCACAGTCCTCAGTGTACCCACAGCCATTGCTGCAGTGGCATCAGCACACCGTGACACTGCCCACCCTGCCTCCCACCAGCCTCTAACACCTCAGAGGCTCTTACCTGCACCCTGGTGACTGGGTGCTTCAAGCTCAAACAGATCCCACTGAAGACATTTTGTCTAGAAAATTTTTGGAAAATTCTCTCTCTCTTCTGCTCAGTCACATGTCCCTGAGAACAAACTAGCACTTTGCAACACGTTTGTGTTATAGGAGGTGGCTCTCCTTACGCCACTAGAGAGCTGAGTCAGCCATGGGGACCCTGCAGTTCTGAATGACCTGTTTCTTACGGATGCCTGGGGCTCTCCCCACTGGCCAAATCTAGGGTCATTCGAAGGCACTGTAAAGCCAGAATGACACGTCTGGTCACTGTCTAGCACTGTGAGTTCTGCTACTCGAAATAGTGTCACCAAGGACAAGAGCTGTGGAAGATTGGCCGGGGGTGCTATACAAGGTGTTCCATGGGCACCCCAACAGCAGCGCTGATGTAAATAGTCAGAGGACACCATAGCCAGGGAGGCCAGGGGCAATCACCCAACATGAAGCTGCACTGCAGCCCCTTTACCACAACCGAAGGCTGCAAAGCAAATGGGGCTGGAGTCATGTGTGCTGATGAGGAAGTGAAAGCCGAAAGGACAGAGCCACAGGGTTCACGCTGTCCTAGAAGGCGCGACACATAGGTATGTTTCAAAGTTCACACTCAAACTGGGTCCCTAAGGAAAGCCTTAAAGTACAAAGTTCCCAGAGGAAAACGCAGGTAGGTGATATGTACAGCCCTGGATAATATAATGATTTTTCTAGGTACAACACCAATGTGATAATCTTTAAGTGGTCCATGAAAAGTCAGTCATCCGCCCTTTGCAAGACAGTGGCCTAAGCTCGACAGGAAACACTGTCAAGTCATCTAGGCCTGTGCAGCAGCCATTGAAGACTTTTCCAGGGATGCTGTCCTGGAGTCCTAGAGCTACCAGTGAGGGCAGGGGACACAAGGCGGGTGCCTTGCAGGAGAACTTGCAGAGTTTTGGGGAAGTCCTCAAGGGGACCAACAGACATCTGGAGCTGCCTGAAAGTGGCTCCTTCTGGGGGCCTTCTGGAGGACCTGCATAGTGGGGGTGGAAGACCTAGCCCCCCAACAGTTAGGCAACACAAGCTCAGGGCACGAGAAAGAAAAAAAAAAGGGTCCTGGTCGAGCCAACTTTGACTCTGATCAGAAGCCTCCAAAGAATGAGGTTTCTCATAAAGAGGAGAAAAGTCAGAGACAGACCTAAGAACACCACAAGTTCTATCTGTGGGAGCTCCAGGCTGCAGTGTCAGAGCTACCCTGTATATTGTCAAAATGTGCTTTCTGACATGGAGGGGCTGCAGATCCGCCCTCACTGCGGTGAACTGTACGCGGGCCACGCTCTCCTGCTCTCCCCCACAGCAGCCCTCCATCCTGTGGGACGAGAAATCCTTTGCACCACAGCAAGATCCAGAAACTTACCTCAGAGGGTGAGACTGGCTTTTATGAGGACAGGCACTACACTCAAGGGGATAAGGCCCAGGGACAACCAGGCAAGGCTGCAGAGGCCTCACAGACAGGCAGCCTCAGCACCCAACAGAGACAGTATACCTCTCCTCAGAAGGAGAAGAAGCCTTTCCCACTTAGGGGTCTTACAGCACCCTGGTTAGAACACCCTTGGGTGTCCCAGAATGCATTTATCCAGAAGATCTCTAGGAACATACACAAACGAACTTGACCACTTAAGTCAAGGATCTCCACTCCAGCAACACCCTATGGGACCTCATAAAGGGAGTGTGGGCTATTTGTATGTCAACTTTACACATCTGACGTCATCTGAGAGGAGGCAACTTCAATTAAGAAAATGCTTCCTTAAGAATAGCCTGTAGGCAAGCATCCAGGACATTTTCTTATTTGGTGATTGATGGGGGAGGACTCAGCCCAGCTGGGTGGCACCATCCCTGGGCTGGTGGCCCTGGGTTCTATAAGAAAGAAGACTGAGCAAGCCATGATGAGCAAGCCAGTAAGCAGCACCCCTCCCTGGCCTCTGCATCAGCTCCTGTTTCCAGGTTTCCACCTTGCTTGAGTCCCCGCCTTGACTTCTCTTTCGATGATGGACTATGCTGCGGAAGTGTAAGCCAAAGAAACCCTTTCTTTTTGGTCATGGTGTTTATCACACAATAGTAGCCCTAAGATAAAGGAATATGATCTAAAAATCCTTGCTGCTCATCCATCCCACCTTAATCTCCTTTCTGCCCCACTGCCTGAACACTGAACCTGCCCCCCTGGTGTTTGCCAATGACCTAACCCATGCCCACTGAGTTGGCTCACCCAGCCTGCACTATACTGCTCTGACCAGTGTCAGCTTTGGGCTACTACACAGCCAGCCCTGGCTGCCCAACCCCATGTCCCTGAGAACTCTTTCCCTGCTGCCTCCACTGATTGTGGCAGCCTCCACCCGTCAGTTCCTCAGCACCCATGTGTAGACTCAATTTTCTTAACCAAAATATTTTATTAACAACTTATTGACCGAGCCTACGTCAGTTATAACCAGATTAACCAAAACAGTAGGAAATGAAGATTAATTGACACAACAACAAAACCTTAAGGATATCAGTCCCGAGAAACAATTCTCCGACCGGAAGCCGCAGGATTTCTTCCACTGGAACTGGGAGTAATAAGACCTCAGAGTCTCAGCAGGAGCCGGAGCTCTGAAGCCTTCCCTCAAGCGGATTTCTCTAGGAGCGTCTTGAAGGGCAGCGATGAACAGCCAAATCTATCCCAAGTCGCCAATCCGCCCAGCTGCCAGTTCTGGGCTCATTTATATATCTCCTCCCAGAGTCCGTTCACAGGATCTTTTTCACCTGGTAGCAATTAAGCTCCTGCACGAGGTGGTTGCTCTTCTAGTGAATTAATATCACCTGTTCTCTTACTGGACCGTTCGATCCCACACTTGGGATCCTAAAGAACAGGTTTCTCACCTTCACCCATGTCTCAGCCTGGGCAGAGGCTGGGCAAAAGAACATGACGCCAACCCGTATACTCTTTCATCATCTTGAAGGGCGTCAGTGGTAGGGCGTAGGACCTCAAGAAGCAGTAGCACCCCAACACATTGTGTGCCCTGGTGCTCCCACCTACCTTCGGCTCCCTTCCTCCCACCTTTAGTGGTTCCCACTCTTTCTAGGGTACAGCTCGTATCCTGTGGAAGCTGGCCCCTGCCTACACAGGCTGGAAGCCAAAATCAGTGTAGATCTACAAGACGGATGCCCTACAGGGGACTTCTGCCTACACGATAAAGTTCCAGCAGCGCAAAGGTCTCTTAAGACTGTAAGCCAGACTCTCACATAGGGACAGGGAGCCTAAGGGCAGAGCACCACCCTTCAGCAAGGCTTGCCGGTCACGGTCACAAGCACCAAATGTTAAGAATTCTAGCAGGAGGCCCACTGTGCACTCCCAACATTCTTAGCATCCACAGAGACCCGGGGAAGGGTAAGCATCAGCAGGAGCTTCGCCATGGGCTAGAGGAAGGAGTAGCTGGCATTTTCCAGCTCAAAAGGGTGACAACGCTAGAGCAAGGCCAGCCCCAGCAAGGTCTGTGGTTGTCCTAGGTACACAGTGGCAGGCCAGCGAGGGCTGAATGCAACCTGTAGGACACGGTCTGTGTGGATGCCTCTTGGAAGGGGCCAGTGGAGCCTGTGACACGCAGGTGAAGGGCTCGGCCTAAGGTGAACTCGTTAGCCTGTGACGTTTCCATGCTGCCGATACAGAGATACAGAGGCCGGCTTGGCGGAGCACCACTCCAGAAGCGGCCTGGCTTACGAAAACAGAAGCAAACGCTGAGCTTACCGTGGCTAACTCGTCGAACTTGCCGAAGAGTTCATTGAGCAGTTTCACCAGCTCCTGGGCTGTGCACTGGGACGCCAGACCTGTGAAACCCACGATGTCTGCAAACAGGATGCTGCAAGAGGAAGGGCATCCAGGTCACCTTCTCTTGGTCACTTAGGAAAGCATGACCTAAGAGCTGCATAGCCTTTTCCATCTGTCCCCCACCCCACCCCACCCCCACTTACTCCTCAGAGCAGACTGGGCGACTTCCTCCTTCCCTTACAGGCAAGAGGTCCTAGGCTTAGAACAGCTGTAAGGCACAGCTCTTGGTCACAGAGGGATTAACTAGCTGCTGGGCCCTTTGAGCCTTCCAACCCTCATACTGGCCTATCATCCCCCACAGGGAGCTTCTGCTAGCTGCCCAGGAGACCTGCTCCCTTCCCAGGGAGCTCACACGACTGCATCTACACCAAAGCCAGGAGCCGGAAGTCAAGTGGCCAGCTTCTACGTAAGGAATGGTCCCTCCCTACCAACCATCTTCTTCTCTTCCTGCTACCAGGACGCATGTGGCCACCAGAGCACCAGAGCCAAATCCCGAAATCACCGTGTGGAGTCCCCATGACAGGACTTGCTGTCTATTTATTGCAGGGCTGGGGTCAGCCTGGAACATGGTGCCTGTTCAATATTCTACAGAAGATAAGATTCTAAAGAGGTCTTTCCTACTGTTTTCTCTTTCAAAACTAGCACGTATTCTGCAAATATCTGAAAGGTGAAAATCATACAGTGTTTGTCTTTAAACACTGTTTAGCTCTAAGGTCTGTCTTAAAATATGCCGCTCGAACATTCGGAGCTTTCCTGTGACTCCGGGACAGTACCCATCCAGCACCCCTTCTATGGGAGCTGAACACTCTTGTGAACAACAGAGGGTGTCACCAAAGATACGCCAAGTTAGGCAACACTGAAAGGAACCAGGGGTTAGTTAGCGCTGGACTCTAATAGGACTGTCCCACACATTAGCTATAGCAGGGAGCCTTCCTGGTGCCCAATTCTCATCTGTGTCATGAAAACGAGAGTTTACACGTTTATAACCATGTACAGTCACTTTTATTAATTTTGCTTCTAGATTTTTTTTCATACAGTATGTTTTAATCCTGTCTTTTCCCTCTCCAAAGCTCCTCCTCCAACCCACCCACCTAATTTCACGTTCCTTCTCTCTTTAAAAAAAATCTAAAACCAAACCATTTTTTTCCTTAGAGTGCAAGCACATGTGCACCCACACACATATAGACACACAAACATGGAGTCCATTTTGTGTTGGCCAACTACATCTGAGAACACGGCTGGACACTCCACTGGAGAAAACTGATTTCCCCTCTCCCAGCATCTATTAGACCTTGTGAGCACTTCCCTTCCTCCACGCTAGGATTTTGTCTGGCCTAAACTTGTGCAGACATTGCTGTGTTGTCACAGTGTTGAGTCCAAAAGTGCGTCGGTCCTGTTGTGCCTGGAAACACCATCTCCTTGCGGCCACCCACTCACAACCACCTAGGTGTTATTTATTTACCCGAAGGTTGCTCCTGAGGACTAGCTATGCTGGGCAAGGTGCTTGGGGTGTGGCATAATCAGGAGATTCCAATAAACATCTCTGCCCTCGGGGCTCATTCTGGCCGGCGGGAGGCAACATTTGAAATATGTCAAGGCAGTTAATTTAAGTGTGGCAAAAACAGACAAGGAGCTGGGTGAGGAAAGTGGACTGCCCACTATGGCCGGGCCAGCTTTGCCTGACAAGAAGAGGGCAGTGTGGTGAGGAGACTCTGGAAAAACAATGAAGTGGGGCATGCTGTTGCTCCTGTGGCCCTACAAGATCCAGAACCCTTATCTTTTTACCCCGGCATCTGAATGTGCCTTCTTGCTTATTTCCGGCTCTTTTTGCCTTACTCGAGGCATCATCCCACCCGAGGTCGCATCATCTCGCTCGGGGTCACTTCTGGTCAGAATCCTCTCTCTCACATTGCTTTCAGATTCTGCCCACAACCCTGGCCACTGTCACTTGGACTAGGATGTGCCTTGGTGTGGGACTATCAGTTTTATCCACTGTGAAACATACTGAGCTTCTTGGATATACAGATTAATATGCTGTAGTTGTTGTTGTTGTTGTTGTTGTTGTTGTTGTTGTTGTTTTAAGGAACATATTTGGCCATTGTTTCATCAAATACCCTGTCTCCTTCTTCCCTTGCCTAGGGAGCCTCATCACGTGTGTGTTGCTAAACTTGCTGGTACCTCACAGAGTTGGGAAGCTCTTCCCATCTCTCCATATTCCTCATCTTTCTGTAGCCTGGAGACGCTTATTCTTACGTTGCCTCTCGAGTCAGCCCCTGAACCCCTCCAGAAACGTCTTTCACTTCACTTGTAGATCTTAAATTTAGAAGGCCTATTTGATTTGGTTCTTTTTAAAAAGTCTGCTTCGCCGGTATTCTCTGTTTGGCGAGAAAACATCGCCATGGTTTCCTTTAATCACACAGACGCAGTTTGCTCTTTGAGCATTTAAAAACCGCTGACTTAAAATGTTTGTCTAAGAATCCCAATGTCTAGGCTTCCTTGGGACAGTTTCTGCTGACTGCCTGCTTTGCCCATGCATGAGCCGTACATACTTTTTGCAGTGCATTCAACACATTTCTGTTGAGGACACAGACAGCAACGCTTGAAAATCTCCGTCTCACCCATCCTCCGCCTGAGCCCCACCCCACCCCCCCAATTACCACTGTCTGGTTTTGATGCTATTTGGTGATGTGTGAGCTAACGCTGCATATGCCTGGGCTTCTGAAATCCCCACAGTTGCACCTCGACCTTTTCAAAGCACCCCGTGCTCACTCGGTGCCAACTTTTCCTTTCACCCTTCCCATCGCCTTGCGCCGAGTCAGGGGCTGCTGAAGAGGGCTTCCCAGGGAATTCCCAGGCCAGCAACCCCGCTGCTTCCAAGCAAAGCTTTGAAGAGGCACCTTCTCAGCCTCCAGGGGCTGTGGAGCTGAGGAGAATGAGCGTGGGTCAGGCACAAAGTCTTTATACCCACTTCTTTCTCTTCAGGAAACACTGCTGGATGATTCCAGGAGTTTGAATCACCAAGCTGGATCAAATTCCAGTTATTCCTGCTGGTAACGCTGTGTAATCATTGCGGAAAAAAAAAATGTTATAGAACCTAGCCTGTGTTTCTAGGATCTTCTACATTTCAGGTTAGAATCTATTTGAATTGATTTGGGGTATGGTATCAGAGGAGGGCCAAATTTCATTGTCTCATGTCTGGATGTTGAGTTTTTCTAGCACTATCTTTATTTTATTTTCGTCAGTCTGGAAGACAGCTTGGGTAGACGTATGTAAGGTTCCTTGTTCTATTTTATCGTGTCTACGTTTATGCTTTCATGCCATGCTGTTTCAATCATGACAGCATTGGAATATGATCTGAAGTCAGGACGTACGGTGCCAACGGGTCAGAAAACACGTATGATTTACTTCTCTCAAATTCATTAGGATTTCTCTGCAACTGGATGTGGCCTGTTGCTAGAGCAAGAGCAATGGACGCTTGGGAAGGATGTACTGTTGAGTGGGGTGGTACGGTCTGCTTTATCTACTAGCAGCCGCCGATGGTGCCATCAGAGTCCTCTCTCTCTCTCTCTCTCTCTCTCTCTCTCTCTCTCTCTCTCTCTCTCCCTCCCTCCCTCCCTCCCTCCCCCCCCCCCTCTCTCTCTGCTCTTCTGTCTGGATGCTCTGTCCAACATCCAAAGTGGATTACTGGTGATTTGATGGACATTTCCCCTTTCAGGTCTATGTATACTTGCGTGGCATATCAGTGCTTTTATGGGGTGTGTCTGTGTATATGTGTGTAGTGTGTGTGTGTGTGTGTCTTTTATGGCTGTTGTAAACTGGCTCTTTGACCGTAATAAAACGCCACCTCTTCCCACGGTTTTGACAGGAGTCGAGGGCGTGACCACCACTGCCCTTCCCTGCCTCTCTTTCCCACGGATGTTCTTTTCCATCTCTGTCTAACCCTCCAGCCAGAGGAGCATCTTCAAGTCTCAAGCAAGATTCTCACACCTAAGCTATGGTTGGCTGGCTGCTCACCGTGGCTTCACTGGTGTGTGTGTGTTTGACTGATGCTCCCATTCAGCCATTCGGCCTTTTGATTGATGAGGGATTTACCTGTAGAGTGTTGACCGGCAGGAAGAGCTCACGCCACCTTAGTGCTATGTGCTTCCTCTTAGGCTTGGGGCTTCTCATTTGTGTCCTCTTCTGCGCTCTGCTGCTGTTTGTTGGGTTTCTGGATTGAAACACTTTGCTTGTTTCTCTTTTTTTTTTCCCTTTGGTAAATTTCTTGAATTAGTTACTTGTCCTATTGCTGTTATGTCTTATAGAAAAAGGTGTATGTTTTCATACCTTTTCCATAATTTACTCACCACAATATACATGTACTCATGTCACATATTAAATTATTTTCTTGTTACTTTTATTTTAAAACCTTTGACTTTTAACTTTCTTACATTTATTTATTTGGCGCATGCATGTTTCTGTGGGCCTCTGTGTGTGTGTGTGTGTATGTGTGTGTATATGTATGTGCATGTGTGTATATGTGTGTATGTGTATTTGTGTGTGTGCATGTGTGTATGTGTGTATATGTGTGTATATGTGTGTATGTGTATTTGTGTGTGTGCATGTGTGTATGTGTATATATGTGTGTGTGTGTGTGTGTGTGTGTGTGTGTGTGTGTGTGTGTGTAGATACACGCATATGCCACAATGCATGTGCGGTAGTCAGAGGACAGCATGCAAGAAATGGTTCTCTCCTTCCACCATGTGGGTTTTGGGGATACAACCTAGGTAATGAAGCCTGGCACCAAGCACCTCTACCTGCTGTGCATCTCGCTAGCCAGGCTTTTAGATTTTGTGCAACCACATTTAGAAAACTATTTGCCTTTATGTACACACATATACCATGTCTGTATTAATATATGTTCCTCTTTATCGATGAGTTTCACAGTTTCTTATACCTCTGTGTTGCTGTGTAGGAGTCTTTCACTTCTCCCTGGTAATCCTTTTGTTTGTTTGTTTGTTTGTTTGTTTGTTTTTAAGCATGTTTTCATAATGCAGGTCTGGTGGCCACAAACTCACACAACTTTCAGCCATCTGACAGGCTCTCTGTCTTGCCTTTACTACTGAAGGAGAATTTTGCCAGGGCCAGCACCTTTGGTCTGTAGAGGTTTGTCTACTTGGTTTAAAGATTTGGACAATGTCACTTACTCCCTCTACCCTGCGTGGTTTCTGTCTTAAAGATCCGCTGAAAACCTAATGGGGGAATTCAATTGTTTACAGGAAAATACTTTCCTGCTGTTGCTTTCAAAATCCCCACTTTGTCTCCACCTTTACAGAATCTTAATATGTGAATTTCTTTAGGTTCATCTTATTTCATATCATATATGTCTCCTATTTTTGGACACCTATGTCTGTCTCCACATGTCTATCTGGAAAGCTTTTTTAAAACTTCATGGTCTCTTTTCCCACATGTTTCCTTCAGCAGCTCCTACAATGTGTGTTTTGGCCAATGCTGACTTTCCATGTCCCCTCACGCTTTCTTCTTTCCATCCTTTTTTCTCTTTTTGACCCTCTGACTGGGACCTTCCAGTTCACTGATTTTTTGAGTTTTCTTTGTTTGCCTGATTCTCTATTCTCCTCCAGGAAATTTTATACTTGGTAGCTACAGTCTTGAGTCTTCTGGTTTGTTACTCCTTTATGCTTTTATTTCCTTGTTGAAATTCTCACTTCTTTTCTTATGTGTAATTCTTTTCTATCTTCCTGGGAGTTATTTTTATTCTCTTGGGCAGTAATCCACTTAAGTGTGCGTCCTTAGATCAGTGTCTGCAGGTCTATTTTCCTTCTTTGTTTGGAGTGCCTCGGCCTGGCTCTTCTTGGCCCAGCCCTTAGAGACCAGCCTCGCCTAAGAGAGGAGCCCCATTAGCTATTTCAGCCATGACGCCCGGGCCCTTTACCAACTCTCTGTGTCCCCGGCACACAGTTGTGGGGTCTGCGTGTTCACTCTGTCCTTAGCAGGGGACACATGTGTGAAAGTTGTGGCATCTTCCAGTGCACACCCCCACCTCTGTTTTCCTAGCAAACCAGACTGAGTCAGGCTGCTCAGAAATTTAGGACCGGAAGGCAAATGTTATTTGTTTGGACAGACCCAGAGATGTCAGGTCACTGGCCACCCTTACCACTGCCCTCCATGCCAGCGTGTGCTGGATAGCTCTATGTCCATTTGACACAGCTCAAGTCATCTGAGAGGAAGGAATCTTGATTGGGAAAATGCCTCCATAAGACTGGACTGTTGGTAAGCCTGTAGGGCATTTTCTTAATTAGTGATTCATGGAGGAGGGCGCTGCCCATTGTGCATGGTGCTAGCCCCTGGGCTGTGTGGTCCTGGGTTCCACAAGAAAGCAGGCTGTGCAAATCACAAGGAGCAAGCCACTAAGCAGCATCCCCTCCATGGCCCTCTGCATCAGCTCCCTGGCCTGACTTCCTTTGATGATGGACCACAGTGTGGACAGGTAAGCCAAATAAGCCCTTTCCTCCTCAACTTGCTTTTGGTCCTGGTGTTTATCACAGCAATAGAAACCCAGACTAAGACAAAGCAGGAGGCTGCAGAGCAAGTTTGTGTACTTGTTTCTCCTTTTTGCTTTGTTGAGCAAGCACAAGGCCAGTGACGCTTACTCACTCAGGGTACCAAAAGGCCCTCAACTGTGACTCCATCCTCCAGCATGCCCTCCAAGCTCTCTCTGAAACACTCTGGTGCCCGGTGCTCCTCAGCAAACAGCTGGGGCACTGAATTATGTCCTTTCCAGCTAACAAGGAGCAGCAGGTGTGATGAGGGAGGTAAACTCGAGCATCAGCTAACCCCGTGTCCAGCCCTCTACCCACCGCCCAGGGCACCCCGCACATTTGTTTCGCATGGCCGAATCTCAATTTCCTGACTTATATGAGGCAGGCAGCAACGCCAGCTGCTCACAGGAGTGAGGGGATAGCAAACCACCAAGAACTCAGCAAGGAGCTCCTGAGCTCTAATTCTGGAGCCACCGAGGCTCAAATGCGGCCTCTGCAGCTACTTCCCAAACAGCTGGGCCCTAACCCCAAACCATTTCAGCATCCTCCTCTGAGGAGAGAGGACACAACTGGTCCCTATCAAACCACGTGATAGCAAGGGGTGAAAGAATTCCCAAATGTGCACAGAGCAGTATTTGTGTGCTGATTAGCCACCCTGGCTCCGCCTCCAGCGATGGCTTCTACCTGGATGGTTCATAATCCTGAACTCATTTGGGATGAGCCAACCTGGGCTACCTACCCAAGATAAAAGAGTTTTTGTTTGTTTGGTTGGTTTTTTTAACCACATGCTTTTGTGTCTTCAGGGGACAGAGGCTGAGAATCCTGACACCGAACACCCAGAAGAGCCAGCAAAGACCACCTGAGCAGAAAGGGCTCTGTGTCTACCCAACCATCTCCTGAGCGGCACTTTGGTGGTGGCCAATCCCCAACAGACGACACTCAACTATCCCAAGAGCATTAAACTATAACGAAAAGTATTTTTTATAAAGACTACGCAATACATTAGGACAAACAGTTTCAACAGACTCTCCCTCAGCAGGCGAGCCAGGTTCCAAGTATTCACAAGTGGGTTCGTATGGAAGACTCAGGTCCTGTGCCTGTAAAACAGGAGCACCAGCTCCAACCTCCGAGGACTGATGAGCCGAAGAGCATGACTCTGCCATTATCCAGAAATGGAGAAGCCCCACTCTAACCACCACTAAAAAAAAAAAAACCCAGTCATTGGGAGACAAAGTTCTGTTTCCCTATCAACAACAGGAAGTACAAGCACCAAGGGAAGAAATGTGAAAGAGAACTGACATGTGCCACCTCAGCAGCCTTCCTCCACATGGGACCAGCTTCCTTGCGGGGCCGCTGCCCACGTGAACATGACCATATCTCCTTTCCCCCCCCATACTATAGAGATCTTCTGGCTGCCCTCCCCTCCTCCTTCAGCTGTCCCTCCCCACTTCTTCCACCCACTTCCCAGTTCCTGTACCCACCCCCCCAACCCCCGACATCATCCTCACCTCTGTCCTGCTGTCCCCCCAGCACACCCCACTGTTGAGCTGGGCTCGTGCCATCCCTACCTCACGTTGTCATGTCTCTGGATGTAGATCTTGTGAAAAATCCTCTCAGGGGGCTTCAGAAAGTCTTCCTTCATCTCCATGGCGACATTCCGGGGCAAGAGGCTCATGAGCAACCGCTCCTGAATAGGAGAGACATCCTTTGTCAGACAGCAAGGACTCCCCTCCCCCCATTCCTGCCGGCCTAGGAGAGGAGCTGCCGTAAGTTGGGGCCTAGAGACCCAGCTCAGGCAAGCCAACACATGTCCATGCCTGCAGACACTGCCCAGTCCCCCCGGAGTCCTGTGGACGGATACTAAAACATGGAATACTATTGAGTGAGTGAATGACTCCAAAAGGCCAGCGCGTAGACACGCGTGCATCCCTTGCACGCTACTCTTCCGGCCTACTGTGCACTCAACTTCAGCCCAGCAAATTCCACTATCCCCAGCCGAGGCCCCCCTAGGTGCCTCTCCCTTCCCTTCTGCTGTTCTAAACTGGATCCAGAAATAGTCTTCAAGATTGGCTTATAGCAAGTCTGTCTTCCCGGGGCACACAAAGACTCCTCGTGACACAAAGAAAAGGCCTCGGGGACAAGCTTCGTCGTTGTCTTCTTGTGTCTCCGTGAGTGGTGTAGGGTTAGCATCTTTTCCTCTCTCCAAGAGAAGAGAATTAACTTATGTTTTCTGTTGTTGGTTTTTATTTTCAAGAAGGGATGAGGCACACTGGAGAACCCATCCCTTCACCCTCCCGGGGCCTTTGTTTCCTGCCTGGCTGCACAGTGTGACTTCGACTCTGTCTCTCATCTTCCAGATGTGACCTTCCCTGACCTGAGCGCTGGCTTGTTCTGCCCTGTCAGGCCTGTGTGGCTGTGTGCGAGAGCTGACATATAAAGGGCCCCATTTTCCCTCCGGCCTCGCATGTCCTATCCCGTGTTGCCTTGCAAAGGAAGACAAAAAATGGTCTTTACATCGCAAGAATTGAAAAGAACATCCTGCAGACGAGAGAGGATGAGGCTGAAGGAGGAGGCTCAATGCCTTCTCTGATATGCTGCAGGCTCTTCCTCTGGCCCCTGGACTTGTCCGCTGTCCTGGCCATCCTCCCTCTGGGGAACTGCAGCAGTCATGCTCATGGGATGCACTCCTTCCCTGCCACTCTCTCAGTCTCTCCTGGACCGTGGCCCACGGTGACTGTGAGAGGCCGCTTCTCTGACTGGAGGCAGTGGCAACCGTGGATGACTTTCCCAAGGACCTGAGCCTCTGGCCATAGAGCCCATCAGGGCAACAACTAAGGGGGCAGCCACAGTCCCTGAGAGCCTAGTGACTCCAGGAAGTTGTGTAAGGGCCTCGCTCTCCTTCTCTTCCACACCATGGGCCACAGTGAGTGTCCACAGAGCACACTGGGCACACTGGGGAAGCTGCTAACATACGCAAGCATAAGGAAGAAGAAAACCAGGCACAGCAGTGGAGGGCTAAACCTGTGCATCAGAGAGAAGCCACCAGGGTCCAGCCCCCAGAGTCATATGTATTAGCAAGGTCTGGTGCCATATTGAGGACCTACCCACACAATCTCCCACTACAGTCTACATGCATCTCCTTGCTAGATGGGCCCAGACATACAGGAAGGGAGGCTGTAGAAGGCAGGACTACCTGTTTGCAAGTTAGGCCACACAGAAAGAGGACACTGCCCCGGTCACACTCTCGGGGACAGAAAGGCATCGTGCGTGCAGAATGAAAGGCGTGGCGCATGACAAGGAGGCACCAGGTCCCTTCCTATACTATAGGCCTCTAGGGAGGCTGCAGGCAAAGATAAGGCCCTCAAAGGTAGGCACCTGTCAGCCCCGAGGTACACTGGGCTGAAAGGACACCCCCGGGGGGGGGGGCCGGATTCGTTGAGACGTCAGAAATCAACAATGCATCAACGAATGTTACAGCCCTGAGAGTCCAAAGCACAGGCCAAATGGGAACACAGAGACAGCTGCACACTCGGAAGGCCACAGGGAAAGGCCACCAGAAAGGAATGGGCAGATTCTGTGCCCTTCAGAGCAACCTCAAGGGCATGGAGAAAATGGAGGACTCCTTGTTGCTGATGAGGCAGAGGCAGGCTCTGGAGGCAGCACCTAGACAGCCTGGGAGATCCACACAGGAGTCCCCTCCCCAAGTCTTAAGCCCAAATCCTAGCACAGCCTCCCTCCTCAGTGTCATCGTGGAAATACATGGTGGAAAACACACAACTGCAACTGGGATCATGGGCCGTGGCTTGGGCCTTGCCCTTGCATGGCGTATCATTCAGTGAGGGGTCAGTGCTCCCACAAGGCACCCCCACATCACCCCAGCACTCAGCTTGCTGCCTCCCATATATGTCACTCATCAGCAACTCCTAAAAGTGTGAAAGTGATCCCAAAGTGAAATAGGGCCCGGAAAACTCTATCCTGCACCCAGAACCCACTAACATCTTCTTTCACAATGAATATCTTCCCCCACCCCTCCTGGCAGCCCCTCAGTACTCTCACCTTAAGCCTCGAGAAGGCCTTAGGCTGTTGCATCACTGCCTTTCCGTTGCCATCAGAACAAGGAAATGGAGTCACAGGCCAAAGGACTGAAGCAGTCAGACAGAGGGAGATTGCCCTCCAAGGAGCTGGGGTGCATCGGGGCCACAGGTGCCAATGCAGAGGGAAGACAAAAAGGTTGCTGAGCCGAGCACACAGCCCCTAGCCCTAGAGTAGGGCCCTGAAGCCATTCACATGAAAGGCTTCACCACGGCGCAGTCACTGTAAGATGTAGCTATGGCAGTCAGCGGTCAGCTGGCGGTCCCATTATCCTTGCTCTATCACTGGCATCATTTACATCAGTATTCCTGGTTACCGGGGTTTCCCAGACTCCCGAGCTGGTAGATGTGGGTAAGAAGAGATGATTCTGACGCAGAATAAATCTCCTATGATAAAGTAGCCCATCCACATTATGAAGACGCAATTGCTATCTTACGTTAATTTCCGATCTCAAAGCCAACCCTGAAGGCCCAACATCAGGCCAGGTTATGACAGAAAGAAAAAAAAATCTAACAAATGAGATAAGAGCAAAAGCAGAAACCAAATAGGCGAAAGCTACTGTCAATGTGAACCATACAAAGTGTCACAGTATCTCATGAAAACTATATTGAAACCTTAATGTGTGTACCTTGCTTGTGACCTACTATTTTATGTTACTCTCAATAAAAATTAGATACTTACTTTATTGTGTGTGTGCCTCCTGCATGTGTGTGCAGAGGCAAGAGGCCAGTAGTGTGCTTTCTTTGATTATTCTCCACTCATCTCACTGAGCCCAGCATTAACCAATGGCAAGACTAGATAGCGAATGAGCTCTAGAGATGCGCCTGTCTACTCCCCAGTCCCCGTTGCCAGGGTTACAGAGGCACTGGACCACACCCACCGTTCTTACATAGGTGCTATGAATCCAAACTCAGATCTCCACACTTGTGATGCAGGCACCTTATCCACTGCATCCTCAATCCATCCCCAAATCAGATTCTTACAGGGTTATAAGGGCTTTGTTTCTGGGGAAACGGAGAAGGATTTCTCCCTGTTTCACTAAGGGAACACCAATAAAAACTGTGGATACCCCACGTCTATCATCATGAGATCGAAAGCTGGAAGGAAGAAGGCACAGAGTGCTGGCCAAGATGTGCCATGGAATGAGTCCTCCGGCCTTTGTGCTCCTGTGTGTCCCACACATAGAGCTGGAAAAGAAGAAACTCGGGATGGCATTGGGCATAAACCAAAAAAAAAAGACCAACAAAAGCTGCCATCTCTAGACGAGCCCAGAGCATGGCAGCTCTCAAGAGAAAACCTTGTAAGTGTGCTGCTCCAGGCCAAGGACGTGGAAAACTCTATGCTCTGATCCACTCCTTATGGCAAAAGTTAAGCACCATGGCTAGACCTCCACCTTAATATGGGATGGTGTCAGAGAAAGCCAGTCACCTGACACTATCAATACATCTTCTCTTCCCTCACCAGTGTGATGTCACAGGAAAGCAGCCCAACACAAAACCCAAATAAAATAGAGCTTTATACAATATAATCTAGATGTCTGGATCCAGGGGGACGTTCTGATACCAAACCTAGGAAACATGCAGTCATTGTTCAGTGAACAAAGACACCCAATACATGCTGACATCAGGAGGACAGATGCTATAATAACGAGAAAACACTCTAAAGCAGCCCATGGCAAGGATTAGAGGGAGGCCAGACGGTGGCTCAGTAGGTAAAGGTCTCACTGCACAAGATTGAAGATCAGAGCTCAAATTCTAGTACCCATCAAAAAGATAGGCATGATGGCATGCATCTCTAAGCCCAGCAGTGTGAGGGGTAGGGAAAGGAGGGGCAGGAAACAGATTCCTCCACCCCCATAAGGGAGGGTGAGCTCCAGGTTGAATGAGAGAGCCTGTCTTAAAAAAATAAAGGGAATCAAAAAATAAATAAAAAATTTAAAAATTTAAAAATTAAAAAATAAATAAATAAATAAAAATAAAGGGAATCTGATTTTAGACAGAGTCCAGAAATACACATTAGAAGAAAGAGAGCATTTTCAACAAATGGTGCTGACCCAACAGAATACCCACATGGTCAAGAATGAAACTGGATCCTTATCTCTAACCCTGTATAACATTCAACTCCAAATGGATGAAGGACTGCAGCCTAAGACCAGGTAGTGTAAAATCCAGGGAGTGCACTGCAACTTACATGCACAGGAAAGGACTTTATGAACAGGCCTGGGCTGGTATGGGCATTAAGACCAACAACTGACAATTGAGCTCCTGAAACTAAAGGCTTCTGTAGAGCAAAGGACACCATGATTCAAGTGAAGAGCCGGCTACAGAATGGGAAAAATTTTTTTTTACCAGTTCTACATTTAACAGAAGTTAGTATTTGGAATATTTAAAGAAGTAAAACAAAAAAAAACTATATACCAAAACATAAAAAAAATAAAAAATAGAATGCAAGGAATAAAACAGAGTTGTCAAAATAAAAATACAAAAGGCTAAGAAATACATTTTTTAAGTGTTCAACATCCTTAGCCGTAAGATTAGTGCAAATTGGAAAATTACTCTCAGATATCATCTTACCAAAGCTGGAATGGCTTAGATTAAAAACCAAATTATAACAAATTCTGACATGGAAGAGGGAAAGAAGAGCACAGACTGGTGGGGCATAAACGAACACAGCCGCTATGGAAATCCATGCGGATGCTAAAAAATGGATCTACCATATGATCCAGCTATACCACTCCTGGGCATAGTCTCAAAGATGCTAATATCCTCCTACAGTGATGCTTGCCCACACCCATGTTCATTGCTGCTGTACTCACAATAGCCAGGAAATGGGAACAGCCCAGACTTCCACCAACTAGTGAATGGGTAATGAAAATGTGGCACGTATACAGAATGGAATGTTACTAAACTATTAAAAAAAAAAAAGTGAAATTACGAAGTTCCCAGGCCAATCGATGGAGCTGGAAATAATCTTTCTAAATGAGTTAACCGAGGTCTAGAAAGACAAATGCCATGTGTTCGCTCTCGTATATAGATGCTAGCTTTAGATCTTAAGAAATGTGTGTTGAAATTGGAATGCTTACAGAAGTACAGAAAGAAGTAGTAGGTTTCTAGGGAGAGGGGCAAAAAGGAGGATGGAGAACAGTGGTGCAGAAAGGGTTAAATGGTGGGGGAGGGGCACAGTAGAAAAGGAAGTAAGGGAAGGTATAACTAACACTAAAGCCCTTTGAAGAGACCATAGAGAAACCTGCTACTGTAGACAGTTCTGAAAATATACGCATATATTAATAGTTTAAAGGAAGTTGCCCTATATCAGAGAAAGGACACCTCTCCTAGACATTATAGGCAATCAAATAAAAGCCCAGTGCCAGCTATAGGATGATTCTTTTCAAGTTTGGGGGGTCAATGGGGTTCCATAGATACCCCCCCAAAACATTACAGGCTAACATTTTTTTATTCTTGGTTAACCTCTAGAACTTCACAGTAAAACCCTATTGTTGAAGGTTGCGAACACTTGCATTGTAGGACATGAAAAAACCAAGGTGGTCCTGACCTGAAATTTTCATCTCACCAGGGGAGAAAGGCAATCAACAGTCTTACCCAGCTCTGAGCCCTGAAAGATACAATAATGACTGAGTGGCCTGACAAGCTGTGCCCACTGGTACAACAGTGGCACGGCCGTTTCGGGAGTAACCAACTATTTTCTGTTTGTATTTAAAGCCTGTTTCATAAGGCAAAACTCATGTCTGGTATCATTAACTAGGCCAAGAACCTGTGATTAGTACATCATAGGCCTTAGGGGAGAAGTTACTCCTGTTTGGTAAATGAACATAGCATTAAACTGCCCCCCCCCCAAGTGCTTATCTTTATACTCATAGACGGGCGCATCTCTCAACCTTCATCAAAGAGGCCCTATCTCTGAAGCGCATGGTTATGATTACAGAGATCCATAACCGGTCAGCATGCAGACACTAAGACTGCAGAATTCTTAGCCCTAAATGAGGCATCTAGATCACACCCCTTCCCTTCAAGACTCGAGGAATCATCAAAAGGAGGCAGAAAGATCGTAGGGCCAGAGGGAGTAGATGACTACAGAGAAATAGTATTTTCTGGACATGAGAAAGTATTACACACATGAACGCACAGGTGCTATGCCTACATACACGTGACCCACACAGGGTCAAGCCAACTAAACTCCCAGCACTTATGAAGTCCCACCCTTACCTGAGGAAGTACTGGCAATTGATGGCTGCTGAGGGAGCAAGGGTGAATACTCTTCAGCGATGTGGACTGAAGACTACCCATGCTCCCGTAGACAGCCCTACATCCGTGCACAGGCCAGCTGCACTGAACTCAGTGTAAACAAAAGTGATACAAAGAAAGCACATCGAGCTGGGAGGAATAGGGGTGATGAGGCTAGGGAAGGGGTTGGAGATGAAGAAATGAGCTTGATAATTTACTTTTTTAAACATAAAATATTAAAAATAGAGAACAATAGAAGAAAGACACACTAATCTCTGGCCTCCACATGCACACACACAGATGTGTGCCACATACATATGCATATATGCATAAGCACACCAAAAAAAGGAAAACAGGTTCCAAGAATCCTTAGCAAGATGTTCCCAATTTCCAACACATAAATTATGTATCCTACCGAATGAGTTCTAACCCAAGAAGACATTGCTAGTTCAGTACTCAAATATCAATGCTACATTCCATAACAGCAGGATAAGGAATAAAATAACAGCAATTTGTTAACGCTATTTTTTTTACAAAACTGGGCTTGTTTCTCTGCTTCTCTCTTAACCCAACGATCACACAAATAATTGAGACTCTTTCATATTTGTTTGCTAATAAGCTTCACAGCACAAGAACTGAGCAGTTATTACTCTATTCTTAACCCTCTAAGCTAATTTGGCTTCCTCCTAGCGTGCATCTCAGTGATACTTGCACTTGGTAGCTTTTCCTGATCCAGCTCCAGAACAAATAAATGAGCTCAGAGAGTCACAACAGACAAGCCAACACTCAAGATCCTACTGCGTTTCCATAGAGTGGCAATGCCCACGTGTTCAAACACCAACCACTACGCTGCTCCCACGTGCTCAAAAGTGAAATGCCACGATGGACATCTAATCTTAAGAGTATAAAGTTTGTGTCCTGAAAATCATGGCACTGAGTAAAGAATCAAAGAAGAGATAAATCATCTTCATCCACGGACAGAAGTCTCAATTCTGTAAGGATGCAAATCCTCTCCAGACGATAGCCCAAACTTGATTAAAGTCCAAACCACGTTTTTAGTAGACAGAGGCAAGTGCATCCCAGCAATGATATGAATAGCAGAAAGAATAGTAAGAGCTAACATTTGAAAAGGGACCAAGAGATGGAAAGAGTTACCCTACCCAATCCCAAGACCTACCACAAAGCAACAGTACTCAAGATAATGTGGAGGAAAAGTGAATACCGAGGATGGTGTGATAATAAAAAACCCAGAAGTAGACCTACACAAATATACCCAGATTTGTTTTTTACAAAAATCCAATAAAGATGATGTTTTCAATAAACCACAAAGCAACTGGACAGCCATCCCATAACCAAGAAAGAAACCTTAACCACACCCTCACACTTTGTTTAAAGAGCACCTTAAAATACATGTCACAGATTTATCTATTAACTCTAAAACCGTAAATCTGTTAGAAACACAGAGGCAAGCTTCAGGAATTAGGGCTAGGCTCAGCATTCTTAGGCTTGACTTAGAGAAACAGAAAGAAACTTTGATCTAGCCAACAACCTGAATGGGCCCATAAAACAAAACAAAACAAAACAAACAAACAAACAAAAAAACAAATGATAAACCAAATCTCATCAAAATGTAAAATGTTTCCTCATTAGCAAAACAAAACAAAAATCTTCTAAGACAATGAGATGACAAGACACAGGATGAGAGGAAACGCTTGCAAGTCATATCGCAATAAGGACCAGCTGCTAGCACATTCAGAGCTTCCGGTGCTGTGTCGCAATCATTTGGAGAACAGTTTTTGCTATATCTCAATATTTTTGCAAATACCATATGCCCCGATGCTATTTCTAGGCATTCAGTCCAGAGAAATTAATATTTATGCTTATATGAAAACATATACATGGTGTTCAAAACAGCTTTATTCACAGTCATCCTAAATTGGGAGCTACCGGGCTGTCCTTCACAGACAGAATGGTTAAACACACTGAGACGGTAGCCACACTCTGGACTACCGTCAGCAATTAGAAGAAATGTACTGATATTCAGCAACCTGTATGAATTTCCAGGGAATTATGCTAAGTAGAAAAAAGCCCATAAAATAGATATTACAAATTTATAGATATTAAAAAATGTATGGCTCACAGCACCCGCTTAAGACTGGAGGTGGGTGTGGCTCTGGCGGGGGCCATGAGCGGGGTCCTTGTGCCTTGTAGCTGGATGTTCTCACTGTGATGCAGTACCAGGTCAGTAAGACGGTACCAGTGGGAAACAAGATTTCTGTCTTCTGTCTATACTGTACGTGGACCCTCAAGTCATTGAAAAATAAAAAATAAACCAAAACAGGGCTGGAGAGATGGCTCAGTGGCAAAGAGCGCTTGTTGCTCTTGTAGAAGAACCAAGTTCTGTCCCTAGCACCCACAAAGTGGCTCACAGCCATCTGTGCCTACAATTCCGGGGGATTCAGTGTGCCCTTCTGACTTCTGCAGGCACCAGGTACACAGGTGGTGCCCAAACACACATGCAAGCAAAACTCTCATAATAATAAAATAAGATAAACCAGATTCAGCCGGGCGTGGTGTGGCATGTCTTTAATCCCAGCACTCAGGAGGCAGAGGCAGGTGGATCACTGTGAGTTCGAGGCCAGTCTGGTCTACAGAGTGAGTCTAGGACAGCCAAGGCTACACAAAGAAACCTAGTCTCAGAAAAACCAAAAAGAAAAAAAAAAAAAGATAAACCAGATTCTAATATGGAGGAAATAGTGCCTTTTACATGTTCCTGGTGGGAACAGGAAATGCTCAGGCACTCTGAAGAACATTTTGGCAGCCCCTCAAAATGTTATAGTTACCCTGTGGCCAAAAATTCCACTCCTAAAATTCCCCTACCACTTTCCCAAGAGAAATAAAAAGGTTTAGACCTTTACGCACAGGTCTAAACAATTTTCATAACACTAACATTTACAATACAACAGAAGCATGGAAGCAGCCCAAGTATTTGTCAAATGTTGAGTGAATAAACTAAATGGCCAGGCATAGTGCCACACACCTGTAATCTGAGCTCTAGGAGGTTGAGGCAGGAGGATCGCGAGTTCAAGGTCAGCCTTGGCTACATCGTGAGTTCAAGGTCAGCCTGAGCTACCTGAGACCCTATCTCACTTTTTTAATTAAATGAAAATGTGGTTCATTCTCCCATTCTCTCCCACTAAAATGTGGATCATTCATACACTGGAATAGTCCTGGGCCCACGAGAAAGAATGAAGTACAGGTGAGACATAATCCACTGGAGAGACCTTGAAAGCCTCATACTTGGGGAAGTAGACATTCACTACGTATCACATGCTATATGACTGTATTACAGGATAACTAAAGCCATAAAGGCAGAAAGTGTATTTACGTCTAGGGGAGGAACAGGTGGGCTATAACAGGCATGGCTGCTAATGGAGAGAAAGTTGCTTTGAGAAACAAGAAAAATCCTAAACTAAGTTCTATTATAACTCTACACTAACACTATTGAGGTTAACTCAGTTCATAATAAATGCCCATGTCAAATAAAGTTAATATAAGGTTAAGATTATATATAAATATATTAAATAAAATTAACATGTAGCATTGAGACATAATTCTATACAATGAAAATAAGTGTGTAAATTTAAAAAAAAAAGCATTTAATTGCTCTAAACGAATGGCCATGGTTTGCCAAACAGCAGGTGTAGGGGTTTGAGAACTACACTGAGAACAGATCAGCCTATTTAAAATGCTGTCCAGGGCCTAGGGTTGTAGCTCAGTAGGAATAATGTTTGCTTAGTAGCCACCAAGAGCCCTGGGTTCTGTCCTCAGAATCACACAAAGCTGGGTGCAGGCCTGTAATGCCAGCTCTAAGGAAGTGGAGGCAGGAGGATGCCAAGTTCAAGGTTATCTTCAACTACATAGCAAGTTTAAAGGTCGGCCTGGTATACACAAGACCCTGTCTCAATAAAAAAATAAGTTAATTAAATTAAACTAAAATCCAAACTATATTATTTAAAAGAAGGTATCCTTTTTTTTTTTTTCTTGATAATTTTTCTCCCACACCAAGAACTCAATTGCTCCATTTACCTTGTTAGGATAACAAATTGAGTGTGCTTTAAATAGCTACACGTTTCTGGAGGGTTCTGATTTAGCAGTGGCACCTGAGGAACAATTAGAGTCCTTAGGGAGCACCCACTACATCTCAGAAGGGAAGCCGGGCTCAAGACTGACTTCCTAGGTGGGCTGTGGGGGCAGCTGTAATGAAGACCCAGGAGACGATGGTGACCTTCAGATGCCACTTGCCCTGTGATCTCCAGCTGTTACAGGTAGAAACTGCAGGAGCGTGCTCCAGGGGATGGCTGGAAGCCCAGAGCTCGCTTGAAGCTGGAGGGGAGGTGATGCTGGAGGCAGGAGGCAGACGCAGAGGAATAAGAAACGTGGACCCTGCCCTGCCCTGCTGAGACTCTAGGTAAGAGGAATACAGGAGATGGGGAAATAGAAGGATCCAGAGGGTCCTGGAAACCTACAAGAAGAACATCGTGATGGGTGGATCGGGGCCCAGGGGGGTTCTGCTCAAACTATTGCACTAACCAAGGACAATACAAGTAGTAAACACCAAACCCCTACTCTGATCTAGCCAATGGACAGGATATTCACAACAGTTATGTGGAGAGCGGGGACTGACTCTGCCATGAACTCTGGTGCTCCATACTTGACCACCTCCCCTTGGTGGGGAGGCCTGATGGCACTCAAAGAAAGAATAAGCAGGCTACCAAGATAAGACTTGATAGCCTATGACCATATAGTGGGGGAGGAGTTTCCCTTCTGGCATAGACCTAGGGGAGGGGAATAGGGTGAAAGTGGGAGGGAGGGAGGAACAGGAGGATACAAGTGATGGGATTAACAATTGAGTTGTAATCTGAGTAAATTAACTAAATAATAATAAAAAAGAGCATATAAAAAATAAAATAAAAATCTAAAAAAAACAAAAAAAGAAGTGTGGACTCTCCATCAGAGGACGCGGCTTCTCTGTCAGCACAGGTAGGCAGCACAAGGCCCATCTTCCCCTTCCGTGATCTCTCGTGCTGGGCACTTGGCCTTCGGTCCACTACACTTCAGGGAGTCTCTTGAGCTGGATGGTCATAAGCCAGGACATTGGCCACCCAGGTGCTCAAGGCCTGCCCACATTCCACACACATCCTACGACTGGGATTGGCTTTCCTCTCCTTGGTCTACTCAGATACTTGTTGAACTCTCCAGCTGGTCTTCACGGCTATAGCAGCCAGCTAGTGCCCTCCACAATGCCTCGGGCCTGGTAGGCATCTACAGCAGCTACGCTCTACCTGCCCCAGGAGTTGAGGCCAAGCCCATGCCTTCTCTTCACAGCAACTCCAGGTTAGACTTTCACATCTGCAAGTCATGGTCTGTCTCCCACCAACCTCACCCTGACCATCTCAGGTTCACTGCTAATGTTCAGCCTGGTCACGGGATCTGAAAGCAGAGGGGACATAGGAGACAAAGGAGACCAGAAGAAGAGACCCCACCCCATTGTCACGTCCCAGACCATTTCTTAGAGAGAACCATTCTGTGGGACAGTAAGAGAGGACCATTCTGTGGGACAGTAAAATCTGCCATACTAACTAAAACCAGGAGGAAACAGGAAACATCTAGACTCATCCTCTCTGAAGACATGGAGTGCTGAGAATGCCTGGTTCCCCTGGTATGGATGGCTCACCCCTAGAATGACCACTGAGCGCATGCAACATGGCTGGCTAAGATTATTTGCCCAATTATCCTGAAGGGAAACACATGCCAGAGCTGGTGCATCCCAAGCCAGACATAGCTAATGAGCTGCACACAGCCACTACAAGTCAGAGTGAGTGGAAAGCCTGCTTGGGATCGGCTCCTGAGGCTGCTGGGAAGCCCTGGTCAGAACCAGAGGAATGGGCCAGAACCAGCAGGGAGAGGCCAATCATCAGCCCAGGCCGCTTCTCTGCCAGCGTCATGGAAGCCTAAGCTTGTTTCCTCTCTCTGTGACTGACGTTATGGAGGAGAAAGACAGGTACCCTCCATCATTGGGTCCCACCTAGGCTCACAGCTAGGCACACATAGGTACCCTCCCAGGCTCACAGCTACCCTTTCCTCACTCTTGGGTCATACACATGGCTTGTTCCTGGTACACAGTGCGGATGGAACTATGTCCCTGACAAGGTAACCTCCCAACCCCTGGTGGCACGGTCGAAGATAAGCTTCTACAAAGCTGAGGGGCTCTGCCATCTATATAGGATAAGGAAACTACTACCTCTGAAACCTCAACATCATGGCAGCCTAAGCAAGACCTGAATAAAACACCAGTTAGCATGCCAACATGCATGACGAAACTCTCACAAGGTCCCACGCCTACGTGAAGAGCTACAGGCAAGTAATGACTGCCGAAAGGAAGAGACTTAGTCTTCCCCAGGGATGAGCTCCTTAGCTGATTACACAATAACATGTGAGCAGCACTAAAGGGACTCAGAAGGTTATAGTTACATACTTATACATATATGTAACAATAACGACTAAAGAAAAAGAAACAATGAAGGTGTTGCATGAAAGTAGAAGGTGGCTTGGAGATAGGAAAGGGAAACCTTGGGGCATTGTGGAGTGACACTGATAATAGGGATTGAAGATGATCAAAACATACTTCGAACCCCTACCAAGACCTAGCCGACGAACACGATATTCTCCACTGTTGAGTGGAGAGTGAGATCTGATTCTCACGTGAACTCTGGTGCCCCTTTTCTGACCATGTCCCCTGGATGGGGAGGCCTGGTGGCACTCAGAAGAAGGATAGCAAGTTACCAAGAAGAGACTCAATAATCTTAGAGCATACATAGGGGGAAGAAGTCTCCCTCAATCACAGACATAGGGGAGGGGAGAAGGGGGGAAGTGGGAGGGAGGGAGGAATGGGAGGAAACAGGGGAAGGGCTAACAATCAAGATGTAATATGAATAAATTAATTAAAAAAAAAAAACATACACGTGTATGAGACGCCATAATGAAATCCATCATTTTGTACAATTAGCAAATGCTAATAAAAATGAAAAGATAAAAAGGATCTAATTTTTTTAAAAGGATGTGATAAATGTATTTTTTGGACTTCCCCCCACCCACCCAAAAGTGGAGTAGAAATTAGGGTGTGCCTTATGGTCCAATTGCTGTTTTTATTCTTTTTCTTGATTTACTGCTCTAAAAACTGGGTGCATCTTATAGTCAGTTACATCTTATATTCCAAAAAATACGGAAGTCACTGGGGTGGGTCCAACTAGACTCTAACTGGCGTCCTTTGAAGAGATTTGGGCACATAAGACAGCAGAGTTATACACACAGACGGTCAGCCTCCACAGACGGATAGCCACAGCAGGACACAGCTGGGAGGCGGCTTTCCTCAAGCCTGGAGAGAGCCCCCAATGTCTCCATGTTGGATTTTTCTGGCCTCTAAAACTAAAAGAATAGAGTTCCTATCCGTGGCAGTCTACCATCAGGTCAGGGCGTGACTTCATCCTGTGCTGCTGCAGTCCACCTGCTGTTCCCTTTGCCTAAGCCTGGTCAGACAGCAGACATTCCCAGAATCTGTGTTGCCCAATCCTTACCCACCAGTGGTCTCTAGCTCCCATAACCTGCATGTAACTGTACTGAACACAGCCAGGACTGGCTGTCCAATCTCTGCAAGCCATACAGCAGACACTACCATAGCTGCAGACCTGACCTCCCTCTAGACCACCGGCTACCCACAGAACAGCAGACCCACTTTCTCACTCGCATGGCCAGAGCACCCCAGTGGAGTCCAGAGTCCCTTACTCATCAGACACACTAGGGTTCTACAGTATGGTGTCAGTGGCTCCCGCACATGGGTACCATCAATGGGAGAGCTAAGAGGAATAGCCTGTCCAGGGACAGCACATTGGTCAAAACCACCTAACTGTCGTGCCGATCTAAGGGGACCGAGGAACGAAACAGCTGAGTCAGTCACCTAAGGTCCATAGGAGCCTCCTGCCCAGAGAGAGGCTCTACCGGGCACTGAACCTCCCTGTCAATGCTGAGACCCACAAACAGTGGAGAAAAGCAAATGGATGACGATGAACCCTGTGGCTTCTGATGCCCAAATTCTGAAGCGCATGGGGACAAACAGTGAAAGGAACACACTCTTGCCAGTGCACGGTCCAGCTGGACAGACATATAGACATATAGATTCATCTGCTAACCTGTGTCTGGGATTAGGGTATAGCTCAGTAGGAGAGCACTTACCCGGCCTATGAAGTCCTGGGTTCAAGCCCCAGCCTTGCCTTATAGTCATAAAACACAATGTGACGGATAGAACAATAAATAAAAGAATTCCTGCTCAGTGCTTGTAATTGCTGCGGGGCTTTTGGCTTTCTTTCTAGGATCACCTTTGGTTACTGATGCCTTTCTAGGAATGTGCCTGTTTTATGTATTGAGGTTTTCAAGTTCTCACAGGCACCAAGTGATCCCTGCGTGGCCCCGGCTCTATATTTTGGTCGGCTGTTTTGTCTGTAACTACCCGTCCCAGGCCTCCCAGCCCGCGTGGGTGTCTTTCTTGCTTGCTCCATCTCCCACAGGCTTTTCTACTTCAAAGAGTGCACTTTGACACCTCTGCTGTAAAGCAGGACAAGCCTCAGAGCCTTTCAGCTCTGTTCTCTGCGAACAGGCTCCCTCTGAACACGCTAAAAGTGACACAAAGAAGGGAGTGGCCGCAGCTCCCTGGGGCAAGAGATGCTCTGTTTGGCCAGGGCTCCGCCCTCACTTCTGCACTACTCTTTCCATATCATCCCTGAGTTGTTTAAAATCTCTGAGGCCAGGATCTCAGGCTAGCCAAACAGAATCGTCTTCACAGGCTGATGTGACAGAGGCCATTTTACAGATGACTCTTAGTTTCAAAGGGGTTTAACTACTTCTTTTACCTATAGGATGAATAAATGTGTAGCTGACTTTCTAGTCCATGCAGATCATGCAGGACAGGACTTCCCTTTGTTTCGGTCCCTGTTTATTTAGTTGGGAATATGAATCATTTACTACATCCAAAATGCCAGCCAAAGAACAAGCCATGTTGACCATTCAGACACTCCTACACACACACACACACACACACATACACACACACACTTATACATGCACACCCCCATATACACATACTCTTACATACACGCATACACACGCATATGCTTACACACACATGCAGTCTCCCCGCCTCTCACGCACACTCGCACACACATTCCCCAAAGAGGATTCAGAGAAGACAGAAATAGGCCCTAGCACATTCTTCCACGTGAGGCTGGAGCTTTCCAAAGACGCTGCTTCTCTGTTAAAGACTAAAGAGCACTGTGACTGGGGAATTGGAATACTGCAGAATGCGAGCCAAGATTTCTCTGGGCCATCATCAGTCAGACTCTTTAGAAAAACAGCAGCTTATCTCTAACCTTGGTATCTGGC
Source organism: Acomys minous (assembly GCF_964271855.1). Taxonomy (NCBI): domain Eukaryota; kingdom Metazoa; phylum Chordata; class Mammalia; order Rodentia; family Muridae; genus Acomys; species Acomys minous. The sequence goes on from NC_140491.1 coordinate 46,380,409, forward strand.
CTAACGTTCTCATGACTGTTAAGACAGCTTAGCTTCCCCAACCCTAAAGTGCTCTACGAGCATCTCAAACCTACAGAAAGACTTCTCCATTTGGCTGTTGCCTACCTACCTGCCAGTCCACAGCTGTACTTGTTGTGTTCACTGGTTTCTGACTCTCTGCACGTGACGGGGCGTGCCATTCCACACTGAACCCCGTCTTTGCCTTGGTCATTCAAATTGGCCTCAAAATAAACTACCTTCTTACTTGATTTAAAGCAGAGTGAACTACATTCTGTTGACCGATGCAACGGAGGCCTCGCACCCTAAACCGTTGGATGGAGACAAGTTTGGTAGCACTAGCAGAAGCATGACCAGCCGAGCCTTGCCACCAAAGGCACAGGTTCCCGGGGGCTGCATTTAACAGTCCTATTTCACGAGGCTGGGACAGAAAGCCATCCCAGGTAAGTACCGAATACCTCAGTGGTCTCAAATGGCAAATTCTCACATGGCACCACCACCCGGGGACACTCAGAGGTTCACGCAAGGCACAGGGCCAGCACACACTGCCAGCACAATCGACATTACTGACGTTGGATAAGGACAGCTATGGCAACAGGATCGAGGCGGCCAATGTGAAAACAGTGGAAAAGGAATCTGGTCCTGTAGCCTGCACTGCAGCCCTGAGCAACTGTGCTGGGGCCACTAATGTCGCTGAAATTTCTGTCTGTTCCACACAAGTCCCTAGGACAAAATGGCGGGGGTGGGGCTCAGAGGGGAGGTTGGTGGTGGCTGATGGAAGGACAGTCACATAGAGGTTTGTGTCTTAGAACAGCAGCCCAACACTCTGCCCTTTATAGACCCAGGATGTCAGGATGAGCCACAGACAGGCCACATGGTCTCTTGAATACAGCACTGGCTTTGGAAACTGAGCCAAATCTTCTCCTGGCCAGAGTTACAGACTCCTCCCCAAGGAAGAAGAAGAAAACCGAGATCTCCAAATGCCTGGTAGTTCACCTTACTGCATCCAGAGTCTTGCCTGGGCACTGGCTCCTCACACACTCCATGTCTCCTACTTGTGCCAGGGACCTTGTTGTCCGGTCCTTGGGGCTCGCCGTGGGTGAAGACCCTCCCAGTGCAGTCACAGTCGTTCAAAACCAGTTCAGCTTCTTCTTCTATGCTGAGCTGAGGCCACAGGTGGTCTTAAAACACAGCACTGCCTCACTGCTGCCTTTGCCTATGCTCCTCCGCCAAGGCTCCATCAGCTCAGACCTTCTAAACAATCTTCTACCATTTCCTACAGATGATACAGAACATCCCCATCCCCCACCCCCAACCCACATCCCCAAACCCCAACCCCCTTCCCGACTCCCCCAGGCCCACCACCCCCAGAATTCCCTACTGGAGCCAAACTGCAAGCCTGGATCCCTCACAAAATCAAAGTGAATCCCAAATCACAAGGACCTGCAGGGCCTGCTAATTGCACTCCCCAGGGTGGCTGATGCTGTGGCCCTGGAACACCCAGGGTACTGTAATCAGGTGTCACTTAAGGAAACAAAGGTGCACTCTGCTGAGGAAACCGCTCCAGGCAATGTCAAGCTCACACCCCTAAAAATATGAGGAAATACTTTAACTCTAGATGCCTGCTTGAAGAAAAACCTTCTTAAAATGCGAACTCTACACACCAGGGGCAGAGACTGCTGGAGCAACGCACAAAGATCAATTTACTCAAGTGACAACTTGTGGGGTTCCACCAGAGCAAAATGTCCAGCCACAGTAGAGAAAATGAAGGTATACGGATGAAATTGCAACTGTGTAGTTAAAAAATACACACAGAACAAAACCCTTGGACGTGAACAGCGTTCGGCTGGGTTGATGAGGTTGATGACGTTGCCAGACGGAAATGCCCTCTGAAGATGCCAAATTCCACCAGGACTGGACCTGTCCTCGTTTGCCTCCCTCATCCATAAAGCCGGAAACAGCCTCGCTCCCCCGGGGCTGCTACAAAACCAAGAGAAGTGACACTCAAGCAGTGATGGCACAGGAGCTTACCACAGCACCAGCCACAAGGGCTAAGACAGGAACGCAACCAAGGTGACTGCCCGTGGCCGAAGGGAAGGAGGGTAGGAATATTATTCAGCCATGGAAAAGGGCACAGTCATGTCATCTGCAAAATGAATGGAGCCAGAGGACATCAAGTCAAGTTAAATAGACCAGTGCCAGGCGCCAGGAGGCTACAGACTGTATGCTCCTTCTCTCCCCTGCGTCGAAGCTGAAACAAGCCAGCATAACTGCAGACTAGTGATGGCCAGAGGGTGGAAGGCAGGTTACAGATGAAGGTCGGGTAGTAAATGCCGAAGCACAGTGAGGTGAAAGGAGTGTGTCCCAGCATAGTGGAGTCACTATTCCACAACCTACTGCTTATTTTATGAAAACCTAGCAGAAAGGAGTGCAAGGGCTATGAGATAAAGAAATGGCCAGGAAAGAAATCCTAACTGTCCTGTCCTGGTTGGTGCATCCGCGCCTGGACACACTGAAATATAGCATTGCACCTCTTAAATTAGCATATCCAATTGATACATATTAACCGAAATAAAATTAAATTATAGATAAATAAAAATAAAATCACCTCCATGAGACCATGAGGGGAAAAAAAACATATGAAAGGGAAAAATTCTATGTAGCAAAAGTGGTCAATAGAAAAGGCAGCAAAGATAAGAGAAATGAAATCAGACAAAAGCAGAGGGTGTAGGAAAACACTGAACAGAAGATAAAAACGGGAGGCAACCAGACAGAAGCCACGGGATGCTCACTCGGAAACAAACACACACAAGTGTGGCCCACAGAAAGCCTGCTGCTCCCGCCCTGCAGGATGCCTTGAGGGAGACAAGAAGATCTCCCAAAAGGCCACTCCTCGTTCCTGTGCGGTAACAAAGCCAAGGGCAAGCCAGGCACAGCGGTGCGTGGCTACGCTTCCAGCATTTGGGAGCTGAGGCAGGAGGATCAAGAGCTCCAGGCCAGCTTGATCGGGCTACACAGCAAGATCTTTTACTGAAAAGAAGAAAGAAGAAGAAGAAGAAGAAGAAGAGGAGGAGGAGGAGGAGGAGGAGGAGGAGGAGGAGGAGGAGGAGAAGAAGAAGAAGAAGAAGAAGGCGGCTACATTCAGGAATTTCTTAGAAAGTACCATGAAACTATCAACACCACCATGATGATTATAAATGCCAAAGAGGAAGCCTCTAAAGATGTCTGATTCACATATTCATACATGCAATATACAACACATATACATGTATGCACGGACATGCACACCTGCACACACAAATGCCAATACACGGATACGCACATAAACACATGTACACATACATACATTCTCATAGCTCCATGTGTGCCCGTGTGTGCAAATGTGTAAATATCCACATATGCATTCCCACAGGCATGAACACACCCACGTAGACAAACACTGCCCTCCACATGCTCATCCAATATGTCCACACACTCGTTAGCACACACACGATCTAAAAATACGTATGTGATTTATTCTTCAATTAGATCCAACCTTTGCTATAAATACTAGATTTCATTACAGTGTCTAGACATGAGAATAAATGTTTTGAAATTAACGTGGATATAATAATAACACTTTTTATTGATAAGGAAGGTACAAAAAAAATGGTTGAGAAACGGATCCTCCTGCCCCGTAGCCTGGAAAAACCACTAAGAGGTACACAGAGTGCCTGCAAGCCCCTGGCTGAAAGAAGATTCTGGATTCCTCTGGTAAAGGCACCCATGATGCAGCAGGCTTCACTCTTAGGCTTCCCTGATTCACCCTTTCACGGCTCACCCAGTGGGCCCAGTTTCCTCCCTACACCAGCCAAGGACACACAAGTGACAAGCCACAGGTAGACGATGGGGCTGATGTGGAGGTTCCCTTCTGGCCTATGTCACCTGCAGAAGAGGGTGACAGTTACACGGCCTCAGCAGGCCACAGTAAAGGACAGGATAGTTCTCAGGCCACGGAAGGTGAACGTCTGAGAGCAGAGGTCAGGCCAGCTGCCCATCTATGTTCAGCTGAGGTGTGCCAGGACCCACCTTGCCCTCCCAAGCCTGGGTAGACCCACTACAGATGCATCAGAAAGATGAGACACCCACATGCCACCCACAGTCATCCACAGCTTACAAGCAGCGGAGCTCCTTCAGAGAAGCAAGGCCAGGTTGTCTGCCCAGCAGATTCCTCTCTCTTCCCCGGATTCTGCCGCGGAACACTGAGCGCTGCAGCCTTGCCACTGAAGCATAGACTGAGCCCCAAGGGGAGGAGCAGGAGGCACAACGTAACCACCACTGCCCGTTGTTACATAATGCACATAGCTCAGAGAGGGGCAGAGCTGACCAAAAGGCCGCCTTGTACTGAACACACTGACCTGCTTCTCGTTCTCATCCTCCAGCCGCAGCCGGTCCTCGATGCAGCTCCGAGCCTGAAGGAAGGCTTTCCTCTGGGAGCGCTCCGTCAAGATCCGCACGAAGACGCCATACATGTTCACACCCACGAAGAGCAAGGCGTTGGCACCAAGCTGCAGGGAGAGAACAGGGGCAGAGTGTAGGGTTCATCCGGGCTAGTGAGGTGCAGGAGGGCCTGGGCCGCCGCGGAAGCACACAGAGATGCTCTCCCTCCGATAACCCCTCAGCTGGCTCCCAAACTCATAGCCACCCAGAGACATCCAAGCACAGGCCAGACCCACAGTGAAGTCGTGCAGGGGCCATATGGGGGCAGATGCACACCTCTGCCCACACAACAGACAGCAGTGTTACAGGCACGCCATGGGATTAGAAGGGCAGCTACATCTAGGTTGAAGTTTGCCCCCTCCCGATTTAACCAATGTTAAAACATTGATTCGAGAACACCCCAGAATGTCACTGTATTTAGAGGCAGGTCCCTAAAAGTGGTAATTAAGGTATCATTAGGGTAGGGTGAGCCTCAATCCAACAAGACTGCTGAGATCAGGGCACAGAGGACTGTGAAAGGCCCCCGAGGAGCCAGTCCTGCCCACACTGTGGCTGTGGATCCCAGCCTCCAGCACTGCAAGAAAATACATTTCTGATATATGAACCACAACCGCCACCACCACGCCCACTCTGTGCCACTCTGACAGTCCCGCCAGAACAACACACCTACAACATAATGTGAAACGGGTGCTTTCAACCCTACATGGAAGGTTCTAGAAAAATTCAGAGGAGCTAAGTTGACAAAAATGAAGCTCAAATAATTGATTTGGGCACAAATTAAACTATAGCACAAGAAGGCCACGTCCTGCTCTGTAACCCCTTCCTCAGTGACAGCTGAGACAAGGAGGGGCTGGCAGGGAGGCCAGACTCTTAGGCCTTCTTTGAAGGCCTGAGGGACACTGCCTGTTTGATTAGATGGAATCTGAGGAATATAGCTCTTGACCCTGACCCAGCTCTACTCAAGACTCCACAGGACTAGAAGACTTCACACAAAATGCCAATGGCCAAAGAACTCAGACAGACCATGACTACTTCCCCCTGAAGTTCGTTTCCCGTGGCCTGTCCCAGGGCCTAGCAGACCACAGGACCAAAGATGGACAGAGACATTTGTCATGAGTCACAGGGGAGCAGGGGATGTCACCCCAAGCCAAGGGAATGTGGGCCCGTCAGCTGCCAGGGTGAAAATTTTCTATGTAGTTAAACACAGCATTTCCACATCTGCATGAGGGAGGAAGAGGATGCAGACTTCAAATGGCACCCTTCCTCACAGATTATCCTCAAGGAGTCTAGACATAGCTGTGCCATACTCTATACTCAGAGAACAAGGGCAAAAGATAGAGTGAAGTCTCCGTCCGGGAGACTTTAGAAGCATCCTGACCAGGAGGGGTTACAATGGATAGGAGTAGGCCTGAGACAGCCTTGGGACAAGAACTGGCAGCCGCTGACACTCCTGAATGCTGGCCTGGGATAGGTGGAAGATCCCAGCCTGGGATACCACAGAGGACAGAACTGGGCAGCTGAGAAGGATCTAGGAACCTTCAAACTCGGGGCTGTGTGAGATGACCTCTTTTAGAGTAAATTAAAATGATGACCACACGTGAGGACTCTCTTAAAGCATCCAGGCCTCAGGAGTAGCCTTCACCTTGATGTGCAAGCACGGGCAAGCCTGACTGTGGGTTGCTTCTTGCAAATGCCTTTACCAATGGAAATTAGTAGCTCAAGCAATAGAAGCAGCTGTTAATTTGGAGCTGTGTTGCAGCGACCTTCCAGTGCGTTGCATCAAATAAGGTAACGGTGAGACTGTAACCAGACAAGTTCTTTAATTTGCTTTTGCAATCGTCTTCTAATTACTTACACCCCACACATTACCATCGAACAATAAATCTCTTCTGGTTTGGTACCTCTAACTTCATGAATCACATCTGTCATAAATAAAGTTTTGTATCTCAAAAATCATAAACCTTAAGTGGTGATGTGTACTCCAGAAACAGAGAGAGCATCTCACTGTGACTCTGACCTCACCACGTGAGACTGAGAACCCCACTGTGACCCTGACCCTCATGGAACTCACTAAGGATAATAACACGTGTGTTCTTCTGTGTCCTCAGTAGCCATACTGGAGCCCAATCCCACTGTGCATCATTTCCTCTTGGCCCTTACTCATCCCCTCAGAGGGTCACTGGACCACGTGCTGAGTGGTCCAGGGTATTCCAACAGCATCACTGAGACCCTTCCCTCTCCCAATCAGAGGAAAATGCATTAGCACACTGGGTGACTGTTCAAGCCAGTGGGACTCCAGGGGTTGTGGGACAGTACAGGCCAGAAAGGGAAGAATACACACAGAGTGTGCGAAGTCACATGACACAAACAGCAAAGATAACCAGCACTACCAAGTCCCTGAGGGTGATAGAGCTCTCTAGAAAGCACCTAATGTTAGAAGTCATGGTATAGGACTCACAATGACTTCAGCACAAGGACCAGGCCTACTGTTTCTAGGACTCACAAAACCCTGAGCAAAGTCTGCCACTGTCAACCAAGACTTCTTTTCTTTAATTTTTTTTTACATCCTAAACAGTTTGCCCTCCCTCCTCTCCTGACATCCCTTGTCCCTTCCTCTCACCCCACTGCCCCCATCCACTCTGCCTCCATTTCTCTTCAGAAAAGGGCAAGTCTTCCATGGGTATCAACCAGGCATGGCATATCAAGTTGCAGTAAGACTTGGCACCTCCTCCCCTCTGTCACAGACCTAGGGGAGGTGAATAGGGTGAAAGAGGGAGGGAAGGAGGGAGGGAAGGAGAGAGGGAGGGAGGGAGGGAGGGAGGGAGGGAGGAACAGGAGGATACAAGTGAGGGGATAACAACTGAGATGTAATCTGAATAAATTAATTAAAATTAAAAAAAAAAAAGACTTGGCACCTCCTCTCTATAAAGGCTGAACAAGGCAACCCAGTAAGAGGTAAGGTCCCAAAAGCAGGCAACAGAGTCAGAGACAGCCCCTGCTCCCACTGCTAGGAGTCCCACAAGAAGACAAAGCCACACAATTGTCTATCAAACCTTCTAAAGAACACTGATTCCTAAATGCAAAACGGGAACCCCGGGCTCAAGGTCACAGCAACACCTCTAGTTCTGGACACTGGGTAGGCAGAACATCAGGACCTCCAGCACACACTGGTTTGGATAGCATGGCCACTACAAAGATGACCAGGTATGAGATGCTCAAGGTCACATGGAAAGGATAGATGGCACAGCGTCACCCTCCCCTTGCTCTCAACACAGGACAAGAGCCAGGGGTGAGGGCTGAGAGACCAGGCCTGCAGGGTAACAGCATCTTTCAGGACAGTGTAACACACTAGGCACTAATGGGACATCTCACCCGTCCCTTGACAACATGGGGATCTGCAGTAGGCCAAAGGCCAGAGAAAAGAGCCATGCTATCTGCTGAGCTGGCGAGACCCAGGGAAGGGCCCGCCAAGAGACTGCCTCCGCCTTCTAAAGGAAGTGAAAAATCAGACAGACACCATTCCATAAAGTACAAACTACAATTAAAGTGATCTGCCCACACCGTACCTTCTTTTCTCCCAGGGCATCCACCAAGAACACGTGGGCTCAGGTTGAGGGTGTGTGAGTGAAAGTGGGTGAGAGAGGCAAAACCCAGTACACTCACTTGTCAGGGTGCTAGGCCTCCTTAAATGCATCAGAGCCCTTGAACATGGAGTGGGGAGGCTGTGGGACTGTGAGAACAGGCTGCCTACCTGTCTCCACACAGCACAGGGGCATTCCTGGGAACCCCCTGGTTTCTCAGCATCCCTGATCAAAAAAGGATAAGCCCCCCACCCTTCTCCGTGTCCACCAGCTAAAACTCCGCCCACTCTAGAAGGCTACCCAGCTACCCTGAGGACATTGGAAAGGGTGCAGCATCAGTGAAGCCAAAATTCTACAAGATGCTGTGCTCCTATGAGCTACCAAGGGAAAGAGATCAGTGCGTCAAACAGCCGGTCCCCCCACAGACAAAACGTGTAGAGAAGAGCTTGTAGTGGCGAACTGACCCCACAGGAAGACTAAGGCATGTCAGCTAAATGCCTCTCCCCTGCCCAGCCCTGGCCCACCTCGCTAGGCCCGGAACCCCCACCTCTTACTATACAGTGCTACAGTTGCATTCAACTGACTGGCACAAACTCGGCACCTATGGTGTCCATGGGGGTCCTGATCCTCAATTCTCTCCATGAAGCCTTCTCAACTTCTGGACGAAGGGGCATTTGGACCCAACAAACCCATTGCTCTGCACATGAAACTGATAAAAAAAAATGGCTGAGTTCCTGCTCGTAATGGTAAGAAGGAAGTGGCTTAGGGTCATTGTGAAGACTATCAGAGACAAAGGAGCCACAGGCTACTGGATCTTTGCAGGGGGTGAGGGAGGCTGGTTCCCACCCTACCTCCACCCTCCCTTGAGGCATCTTGGTCTACCACTGCCACTGCCCACACTGGCCTTGTGCAAGCCCAGCACACTGAGAAGCCAAGGCTTCTGGTCCTAGTGTGCTCCCTCTGGCTTTCCACCCGGTCCCATTCTTATCCTTTTAAATGATCCCTTCTCTCCTCTTCAGTTGTAGATTCTTCTCCCTTCTGATCCCTTCCAAGAGTCTGAGTCTTGAACTGCGGACTCCATACCTGTCTCAGGAGTGGATGTGGCAAGGACGGGGGCGGCACTCAAGGCCTCTCAACTAACCTCGTGTTTCCAATAGCCCCAGTCTCTCTATACACACGGGTACACTCCACACCAAATCCAATCATGCTAATGTCACGCAATGTCGTGAACAGTCCTCATGGACCCCCACCCAGTCAGGCAGAAGGCAGAAGTAGCAGGACCTGTGAGAACAGGACCAGCACCAGGAACCGCTCCACGTCGTCCCCGCATGCCCAACTCACTCTGTTCCACTGACCCCATTCCTCAGACAGACACAATTAGGACAAGGAAGAAGACAGGGTTTCCCACATATTGCAACGCACACACAATCCCCTGCAGTGGCCCCGGGCCTGAATGACGCCCTAGTGATGTCGGCAGACCCTGCATTTGGACCAATGTCCACCCCGCAGAAATTAGAAAGCGGGTTAACTGCAAGGAATCAGTCATCTCTCCCATTAAGAGGCAGGGCAGGCTGGCATCAGATCCCCAGAAGACCAGCTGCAAATAAGTTCAGAAGCACTCATGGCCCCCCAGCTGGCCAAGCAGAATCCAGAGAAGGGGGTGATCTCCCAGGGACCCAGAATCCCAGGCATCAGGGTCCAGGAAAGAAAGGACAAAGGGTGGCATCTCCATATGCTTGAAACACCACCAGAGCCAGCCCCTCGGGTACAGAGAGGGGTTAGACCTCTGCAAAGGAGGAGGTGGGGTTGCCCATGGAGTAGTACACTGGAGCCAGAGGCATCAGGATGAACTTGCGTTCAGCTTAGCTCAGAAACAGATGGGCTCAGATACAATATTTACAGGACTGTGCATACTTGTGAATCTGTTAGCGCTGCTGACAGAAGCAAAGGTGCCCCCCGAGGAACAGCCAGGGTACCCAGAGCTCAGACGGTGGTCTCTAATGAGAACTGCAGAGGAAAACCCAGGGCTCAGCCAGGTGTGGTGGTATACACCTCTAATCCCAGCATGCAGGAGACTGAGGCAGGAGGATGGCAATCCAAGGCCAGGCCAGGCTATCATGAGACCCTATCTCAAACAACAAGAACGGATCCCTGGATGGAAGGGGCTGCTTCTCAGACTGGGATAGAGCTATCATGTGAGTGAGTTTGAAGCATCCTGCTTGTCAGAGTAAGGAAGAGGCATGTGTTAAAGGCCACATAGGGAGAGAGGGGAGGGGTATGTCAGAGTGCACAAGAACACACGAAAGGCCTCCAAGCAGCCATACTAGGACCACAGGAGCAACAAAACCAAGGGATACTGAGCTACAAGCCAAGTATAAGGAGTCATACCGACAGAAATCAATGGCTGAGTAAAACAGGATGGGAGCCAGCAGACACTGGCAGCATTCCCAGCCATTCATGGCTACCCTGTGCTCTGCGAGGTAAATTTCCCACTCCCCAAATAAGGGGAGGTAGCAGCCTCCCCCCTCCAACCCCCCCCATCAAAGACCACAAGGACAAAGAAGACAAAAAGAGTAACTCAGTGAGAACGGTGCTCAGCAGCATCCCTTGGCCAGATGATGACAAGCCTGGCAGTGACAAGCCACACCCATGGAGGTGAAGTGTTTGCCATTGAACACCCAGTACCCCAAAGAGACGGGGAAAAAATCGTCAGACCTGGATGGGTACTAGACAGGTACTGGGAGGTCACGACAGTCACACCTGGGAAAGCCCTGGCCTTCATCTTACTATCCTAAAGAAATGGCCCATCCCAACCTACATTATCCTACATTTCTAGGAACCAGCCTTTTCCACTCTGTGCCACATACAGGGACAGGTGCTCCCAACCAAGGCCAGGAGCTGTGACCCTTCCCTTGCCCCTCTCCTCATCAATTCCTGTCCCTGAAGCCTCCTACCTCTATATCCACCCTCTCTCACCACCTGTACAACCTATGCTGACTAGAAGCTCTCTCCCTACCACAGGCGTCTCTCCACCCCATCCCAGCCGGGTATCTTATGCTCCAGAAAGAGCCTTAAAACTTGAGCATGCTGGAGGCTGCCGTGGCCCAGATCCCGTGCCCTGCCTCCTGTGTAGCGTGCACAAATGCACAATGCATGCCCTGCCGCGTGTGCAGCATACGGCTCTAGGCAGCTTACAGTCTCAGGATTGCTTCCCTAGCTGCAGCCTTGACCTGGAGGCCTTTCTGACCCCTAGATAGGGTCAAGGGGCCCTCTGTCACCCCATATTTATCATCATGCCTATTTACTATGCACACCTGTCCACTGAATTTGCACCAGCTGTCAACCTGTGGTGTTCTGGGCTGCCCCTGCAGCAAGCACCAAGCCTGGGCATCAGTCAAACTGTCTGTGAGGGCGGAATACTGTCCTCAGGCAGCCCCGGCTACAAGGACGCGTGAGGCATGAGCACAGGGCCTGCTCCGAGAAATCTTCTCTCGCATTAGTTTATGGCATTGTTGTCATTCCAGAGAAGGAAGTGAACCCACACACTGCTCCCCACACAGCCCGAGGCACATTTAGTGGCAAATCCACAGGCAGCTCTCACCTTGTACAGCCACGCACGAGGGGTGGGGGAACAAGTCAGTCTCTTGGGTCCGCCAGGGCCTGGGTGGGGAATGGATGTCACTTTCTTCCAACCATGGCTGGGTTTTTTTTTCCCCAACAGCACACACAAGTGTGTTTTTAAATTAATGTAATTGCTTGCTCGATCTCTGGTTCTGAATTAGTAAACGCTTTAGAATTAGCATTATTTGAAAGAGGACCAACAGAGTGCTGGTCTTTGCTGAAGGCAGTGATGGCAATCTAGGAGCCATGGTGCTGGGCATGTCTGAATTTCCCATGATTAAAATAAAAACAGTTCAAAGAACTAGAAGGTGGTGACTCCTCGCAAGCTCCTTCCACCTAGTTTCCAACTTATGAAGTTGTGGTCACCAGGCCATGAAAGGACTCCCACGGGGACCCCAGACACATGCCGCTTGGTGTTTCCTGTTTAACTCTTTGTACCTCAATACCAAATGGCTCCCAGGTCTTAGGGCCCCCACAGAGAAGCTGCACTGACCCACCCTCACAGGACCCCTCTCCCAGCAAATGGGGCTTCTCCTCCCAGATCACATATACCATGTCTTCAGATGGCAAGGGACACCAGCAGGGATGCTATGAACGAAATGTGGGATGGAAGGAGCCACGTGTGAGGCCTTAGGTGGCTTGGGACAGTTCTCACCGAAGATCACCAAAGACAGAAGCTTCCCCAACACAGTTGCGCGCACCCTGCCAAGAGAATTAATCAAGAGCAACACAGCGGCCATCTAAGCCTTCCAGACAGGAGGCTCAAGTTCACCCACAGGAGCCTCAGCCAGTACCACTTCTGCCTTGCCCAGCCCCTAGCCCTAGTACCTGTGATGTCACTGAACCTCCAGCCTCTCTGGACACCTGAACACCAGCAGAAGCCATTAAGAGGTAAGATCGATGCTAAGCTCTTGGCTCTCATCTTTGGATGAGACCATACTTGGTACTGACTTCTTAGTGTTCAGGAAACATTTTGAAGTGCACACAAATGAAGGGGGTTCTTTTGTTTATAATTTTTTTTTTGTTTTGGATGTTTGTTTGTTTGTTTTGGCTCAACCAATGATTCCTAATACATTATCACTCAATTGACCCCTCATACCACAGGGAATAAAGCACTAGAAAAATAACCGCCACAGAAAAGAAGTTCAAGGGGGTGAGTTTTCCAGCCCTTTTGAGGCTGATGTTGCTTGAGATAGCAGCAAGTCAGCCATCTTTCCGGGCAAACATACCTCCCTCCCACAGGGAGGGCGCAGGTTAAGACATGACGCAAAACATACTAAGCATCCCCAGAATGACACCTCACATGTGAACTCCGCGCAGCACCCTCACGATGGCAGGTGCCCAGCACATCTCCATTGGTATCAAGCAGAATGCTCATGACGTATCTCTCCCCGGCAGGAGGAGACTGTTCGGGGAGTGGGCTGCCCCTGCTCCTGGATCTCTCCCACCTGCCACTTTTCCAGAATCTCCTGGAACTTGCCTCTGCCCTCCCGAGAAGACTCACTCAGCTAACATGATAAACCTGCTTCTAGGTTTTGCATGCCCCTCCCTCACGGGGGGGGGGGGAGGGGGGGGAGAGGGCAAGCCCCTCTGCTGCACAGGCAGGTGGACAGGGAAGCACCCTACAGTAACAACTCTTGTGGAAAAAGCTTGGTGCCAGCCACAGACTAGGGGCTCTCAACTTAGCTCCAGATCGTGCAGGTGGGCAGGAAAGGGGAGATGCCCTCCAAAGAGTTACAAATTAGATCGGTTTATGAAGAGCACACACAGGTCTTGTTGCATGGGGGGGGAGGGGACACGAGGGGGCATGGGGGGAGGGGGGGTGGACACAGCACTAAAAGCACCGTGTGCAGGGTCAAGAGATCAAGTGGACCTTGGGGACTGATGGTCCAGTGCTGACCCAGGACCACGATTAGGTCCAGACAGTGGGAGGTGACCTGGTGTTCAACCCCAGTAGTGGCCCTGCCGGGAACTGGCCATGTTCTTTGTTCAAGACATACGTGCCACACCTCCTCACTTGGAGACTACTGTGTGAGGAGAAAAAAAAAATGACCCTTCTATCTATCAGAAACATCATCAATGCTCCAAGAAAGCAGAGAACAAACCAGCAGGTAAGCGGGCACCACACGCATGGCATGAGAGCAATCAGATGAGGCACAATGCTAAGAAAAGGGCACAAAAGAAATGGTGAGCTCTGGGGAACCAGGCCAGCCATACACTGTGTGGGAGCATTGCACCCAGGGCTGGAGCCACTTTGGAAAGCTGGATGTTTAAGGGCTGTTCTGTGTTCTTAGAGTGAAAGCAAAGGTTGCGTGCAGATCTACAACGTGTTGCTAGTGTGGAATTCCTCTATGGAGCTCAGAGGCTGAATCTCTGTGTCAGGAACGCCAAGGGGGGGCCCTCTCACACCACAGTTGTTACCTGACCCATCTTCTGGATGCCACCAACTCTTCTTCATATGCACATACGCACACATATGCAAATATATGCACATGTATGCACACCCAAGCATGGGTATATACAAATGTACACACAGACAGTGTGCATTCCTGTGGGCGTATTTACGTAAGTATGTACCTACGTGCACACATACATGAATACACCTGTGAGTGGGCACACACATGAAGGTGGCCAGATGGGGTTGACACTCACAGTGCTGCAGCCAGAGTCTCCTCAGTTCTGAACCCTGGGGTTCAGGCAGCATGACTTCAAGTTTTCTTCTTATTCCTAACTAAAGGCAGAGCAAACCCCCACCTTGGACATCAATGCAGGCCCTGCCTTTCTCCAGCCCAGGGACAGATCAGTCAGGGTCTATGCTGCCTTCAGTCAGGCCTGGCCTTCCACCCTCCTCCTGAGGCTGGTGTCTCAGCAGGGTACAGCGTCGGGGGGGGGGGGGGGGGGGAGGCGGGGGGATGGGGCTCCTTAGCATAAGAACACACAGTAGGTCCCTACACGACTGAGAAGAGGACAGAGAAGTAGGAGGCTAAAAAGGACAGAGAAAGAATCCCAGCAAGGAGGACAGGAGGGGCCACTGCCATAAGTGGGGGACACAGGACACAAACCCGTATTGTCATATTATCATGGGTTAAGGTGTTGGGAGGTCCCACTCCTCACTGAGGGCTCTCGGATCCCGGACTTAGTCATTGTTCCTGTGGCACACTGGCCTGACACAGACACGGACAATCTCACTGATCCAGATGAGGTCTGAGCTTGGACTCCATAATCCACAATTCAGACCCTGAAGTGACCCAAGGTCAAGGATGTAGGGGTGAAGGAGGTAGGCCTCAGTCAATGACTCTGCCCGGGCACTGCTGGGACTCTACCCTGGCTGCCTTCTTTGGGGCTCCATCTCCCTCCTGGCTGATTGCATCTACCCACCCACCCCCCAAAATGCATTTGAATAACCCTGTGGCATGAGTGGCTATGAGCATGCACAAATGTGCAGATGGGCATGTTTGAGTGTTCATGTGTGTGTGTACAAGAGTAATCACACTCCTGAGTGTGTGTATGAACATGCTTTGTGTGAGCACAAAAGGGCATGAGGCCCTGAGGGCAGGTGAGCATGCTGTACCAGTGTGTGAGCAGAGTGTAAGAAAAGGAGCTAAACGCATATATTGGTGAGTGTGTGTTGCATCAAGTTGTCTTGAGTGTGTGAGTATGCACTGATTTGTGTTTGTGCTCCCATGTGCATGCACACAGGTGTAAAGGGGACAGTGAGCTTGAGTGTGCATGTAGGTGTATCTGTGTGGGCTTGTATATAATAATACGGGTGTGTCTACATGTAAACATGTGTGTGTGTGTGTGTGTGTGTGTGTGTACATGGGAGAATGTGGCAGGGTGCACACGAAGCATTTGTGTAGGTACTTGCAATGAGAGTGCTTGGATGTGCCTCTGAATGGGCATGCGTGCTTGCATGTGAGGGGCAGGTAGGACTCATGACCCCAGACACAGTACACCAGTGTCCTACAGAGCGGGTAGGGGGGGGTGTCTTTTCTTGCCTCGCTCAGGCCCTGAGGAGAAGACAAGAGGCCACAGCCTGTGGGGGACCACCCTGCTCTTTCTGTCCATACTGGGGGTGGGGCGGGCTTAGCCCTGCTCCCTCAACCCCCAAAGCTGCAAGTTCTTGTTTCAGAGGTGCCTGTCAGGGAAGGTGAAAGCACAAAGCCCCAGACCGCAGGAGCCACCACGGCCACATGTCCCTTATGCCCATACTCTGTGCGTGCCATTGCAGTTCGTAGAGAACGGGCAAAGTGTCCTGTCACCCACACCCTAGCAGTACCCAACACATCGAAAGCACCTCACTCCAAGCAATTCTGTTTCACAAAGCTAGACACAAACTAAGAGATCACTGGCTTCAAGCAGCTGATTAAAGTGACAACATCCATGTCACTGACTTCTGGATAGCTGACCGGACAGGGTACGCCTGACAGACACAGTCCACATATGGTACCGAAAAAACACAGCTGTCCTAGGACACTGTAGACCGAACCACCTCTCCCTCTGGCACTGGGAAAAACTGAGGCACAGAGGTCCGCCTGCAGCCCTGCTTACGAGACTATGTCATACCCCCTGAAGTGCTAGGGGACCGTTCACTCACAAGCCCACCTGTACCCATCTAAGCCAGCACCTGAGCCACCCTGCTCAACACCAACAGCCACCTGTGCACCCAAGGGGCTCAGGCCTTACTCCTGAGACATCAGGGGCATTCCAGGAAAAAAAGAGTGCACCCGAAGTCATCGAGCGCCCCAGAGAGCGGCGCTGACAGCTTTGATGGGCAGAAACAGGAGCACATATATTCCCTGCCAATCCTAGTTTCCATCACCGGCCACCTATGGTTAAGAACCAACAGAAACTGAAACTCCACCCTGACAGGCAGCCTAATTGAAAACACACAGGTGGAGTGGGGGCTGGCGAGATGGCTCAGCGGTTAAGAGCATCGTCTGCTCTTCCAGAGGTCCTGAGTTCAATCCCCAGCAACCACATGGTGGCTCACAAGCATCTATCCCTTCTAAAGCCTTCTTCCAGTGGATAGGTGTACATGCAGATAGAGCACTCATATACATAAAATAAATAAAATCTTTTTTTAAAAAAAAGAAAAAGAAAACACACAGTATATACACATTCAATGGACCTGGGCTATTTCAAAGAGATAATAATAATAATAATAATAATAATAATAATAATAATAATAATAACAACAACAACAACAACAACAACAACAACACTAGCAGCAGTAATACAGACTCATGTGGGGGCAAAAAAAACATGTGCACGGGGACGATGAAGAACACTAGGTACAGAAGGAAGCTCAGAGCCAGTGGACACAGGCTTGCCTGCCTACTCTACTCCAGGCTCAGGAGGGGACCACTGTGGGTAGGGACCTTTTCCCAAGAATTCCCTCCCCCTCAATAGCACTCCAAGGAAGTGACCTTCTCTTTGCTGCCTCTATTTCCCCAAGGCTCTCAGAACATCTCTGAAGCCGGGCAGTGGCTCTGGAAGACACCTGCTCCCATGTACAGAGTAGGTTCTGGAACCCAAACCCCAGGACAGTGTGTAGGTTTGTTCTGAGCCTCTCGACAGGAAGCTGAGCCTGTAGGTCTGAGCCTGGGGTGTGCACCTGACTCTGGAGTTTTCGCTGGGACTCAGCCCCAACAGGCTCCTGTGGAGACCTGATACCCTAAAACGGCATCCCTTGTGTGTGCAGCAAGGGCAGGACTGTCCCCATTACTCAGTCTTTCCACTTCGTCTGCACATCTCCCTCATGCCCTCTTGAGTGCTGCCTGCCTAGAATTTGGAGGTGAGGAGACACTGCCATGAGCAGAGGTGACAGGGTCTGAAGGGAGGGGGCCGTGAGGCGCAGCAGAGACACCAGCGTCTCCTCATGTGAGTGGCACCTTCCTCGGGCATCTCAAATACGAGTGGCAGAGTTCACGGACAGCCTGCAAGGTGCCTGGGATTTTGTAATGGTAAGACATTTGAGATCCTTGGGGGCTACCAGCTCCTCTTCACCCCAGGTTTCCCTACCTCATCCCCATTTATGTGTCAAGATAGGAGTACAAATACTGAGGAGGATAAAATGCTTTAGAAATGACAGGTGTTCGGTATGTGCCTTTCTCATGGGCACCATCTCCCCCAGGGGGAGCAGGCCAGAGACTGAGTTTCACTGAGGGAGGGGTTCACACCAAACTGAAGGCTAGTCACAGGGAAGGCTGAGGACCAGCTTCCTTCCCCAGCAAAGTAGTGGGAGCTCCTCTATCCCAGAGGGAGGGGCATTGGCAGACTCCGCCCTCCTTTTAAATCTCTTCTCTAAAAGGAAATGCCTAGAGGCTGTGTAGGGGGAAAAGAATTACTAGTTAAAAATAAAATAAATAAATAACAATGCAGTCACCCAGGGAACCCACAATGGGCCTGAGCCTATGTCTGATTCTCCTGCCCTACAGTGCATGCTCAGCAATAGATCTGCCATCACCGCCCCTGGACCAAATACTGCCCCTGCCATCAGAGTCTGGGTGTGGGTGTTTGTCCTATAGTCAGCAGGTACCGACAGCCAGCCCTCTCTCTGTCTCTCTCTCTCTCTGTCTCTGTCTCTCTGTCTCTCTCTCTCTCTCTCTCTCTCCCTGTCTCTCTCTCTCTCTCTCTCTCTCTCTCTCTCTCTCTCTCACACACACACACACACACACACACACACACACACACACACAGTTATTCTCCTCCAGCAGTTTGGATTCTAGGCCCAGCCCAGCCCCCGCCCCCACAGCCTCCCATATGCTCCCTTGAGCTACCTTCTTTCCTTAGATGGGCTTCCCCACCTATCTGCCTCTCATCTGCCTCCTGCTGTTCTGTAGGTAGACCTAGAAACAAAACCCTCCCTCAGCTGCCAGGCCTGGGCAGGACCAGTTGCTGGGGAAGATGCCAAACTCCTGGGAACACTCTCCTGGTCCACCTCCCACCTGGTTGGCTGCAGTGGTCTGGGAGAACAGGAACCTCTAGAGTCCAGGAGGAGCCTCGAGGGGAGTTAAGTCCTAAGCCCTAGTCCCGACAGCCACCTCACCCGCCCCAATTGAAAGAGACAAAGTTGAGGCTCTAGGGAGCCAGGGTTGGGGCTTTCTGGGAATAGAAGCTGAGGAGATCAGACTGTGGGTGACCTTGGCAAGACTCGGGCTCACAGCAGGCTGGTTAGCAATACTAGAGGTGTTCAAAGTCCTTTCTTCCCACTAACTGCTCCCTCGGGCCCCGCAGAATTAAGAAGAGAGCCCCAGATGCACTCCAGGCGAGCTGGAGAGGAGCCCAGGGGCTGTGCGCTCCTCTGCCAGCATAGAAGCCTGGCCTGTAGACCGCGCACCCTCCCACTTTTCAGTCCCTCAACTGAGATGGGTGCAACCCAGAGCAGCGGATCAGGCTTGAACCCCTCCTTGGCCACACAATTACTGCCTGACCTTGGGCCTGTCACCAACACACACACACACACACACACACACACACACACACACACACCGTCGTCTCCCGCCTCCACCCTAAAGACGCTCTGGACTCTTTATCTCCGAAGAAACCCCGAGTGGAGGGTGCTAAACCCGACTGCATCCCCAGCTTGCTGACTGACCTTGAACACCTGTCCCCCTTCTTCAGAACCTCACTTTCCCCACCTTCCCCATAGGAGAAAGAATCTTAAACTCCTGGCACCATCAGTCCCGCTGGCAGATATGTCTCCATCCCAATGGGGGGCGCGAGGTGCCACTTACCGTCCTCCAGAGACGTGGGCGCTTGGCAGGGACCAAGGCGGCTGTGACCAGTAAGTGCGAGGCAGCCACCACCAGCCCGAAGCCGATGGCCAGTAGGCTGCGCACGGGCAGCAAGGCATAGGATACGAAGGTGACCAAAAGGAGTTGCCAAAGCCCCTGCTCGGCGACCGCGGACCCCATTGCGCCTCCCGCAGAGCTCCTTGCCGGGCCGCCCAGCGCGAAGGGGCAGCAGAGTAGCGCGAAGGTGAGGCTGAAGAACAGCGCCAGCTGACCGACCTGCTGCAGCTGGGATACCTGCAGGGATCGGACATTGGTGACCACGAACAGCGCCAGGAAGAGGATGCAGTGCACTGGGTGCGACCCCTTGGCGAGGCCGGGCGCTGGCCCCGGCTCTCCCAACAGCTCGGCCAGTGCCAGGGCTCCCGCCAGCAAGCTGAGCACCGCCAGCGCCTTTAGCGTGGCAGCCTGCTCCAGCCGCAACGTGTAGCCGCGGAACAGCGCCTCCAGCTCGGGGCACGCGAACTCCTCGCCACACGCCCGGAGCCCACGCCGGCCGCCCGGCCCGGCCGCCCGCTCTGCGCCCCCGGGCTCGCCCGCGCCTCCGCCGCCGCCTTGGCCGCGCGGCGCCCCCGCCATCTCAGCGCCATGCAGCGGCCGCGGCCACGGGCGCGCCCCTCGCCGGCCCGGGGCGCCGGGGCGCGGGCGGCGGCGCCGGGGCGGGCGGGCGGCGGGCGGCGAGGCGCCGGGGCGCGGGGCGGGCGGAGTTGGGGCGCCGGCTGCCCAGCGCGCGCGCCCCGAGCGCGTCCCCTCCCGCCCGCCGCGCCTGCGCACTGGCGCCCGCCCGCGCCCCGGCAGTGGTCCTCCGCCGCGACCGCGCTGCGACAGGAGAGCCCCAAGAGCCCAGGTCCTGGGCAGACAGAGTCGGTGCCCAACTCAGCGCCCCGGGTCCCTCTTGCCCAAGAGGGCCACGTGACCTTGGGCACCACTCTCGCTTCTCCAAGCTTTGATTTCTCCACCTATGTACAGTGAAGCCCACCCTCCTATGAGTCTTTGGAGGCATTAAAAAAAAGCTGAAATTTCCAGTAGAGGGAGAAACAGTCCTGCCAGATGTGTGTCCCCTCCCCAAACAGAACCAGGTCACCCGAGAGGACCCCGCACTCAGCCTTAAACCCAGTCAGTGCCCACCGAGAAGCCTCGAGGATCCTTGGTCACACATGCAGGACGCTCTAAGTGGCTGGTTTGCCCACCGCCTTGGGTGGGTGGTGGAGGCTCTGCCTGTTGACCTGAGTAAGAGTAGAGCCCTGCAATGTCCAAGGAAGCTGTGAGGTCTAGGTGCAGGGATGGATGAGGGCTGAAAGGAGAGATAAAACAGCTCAGCAATCTCCCTAAATAGGAGCTGGCCATGCAAATGATGGCAAGATGTTTTCTTCCAGCCGAACAAGTGGCAGGGACACCGCGGATGCCTGATGTTTGCACCTAGTGATGTCCTTTCACTAAGCAAAGAGCCCCTACAGAATTCGTTTGGTTCTCAGGATGGCGCCCTGAGGTCGCTGTCTCTTCTTTCCTTTAGAGAGTGTCCCAGAGGACCCTGACAGGAGAATAGATGTAAGGATGCCTTCCCATCTCGGAATCCCACCGGTGCACCAGCAACTATGTCTCACAAAATTTTGCAGCCCAGATGCTGTTCCTCCTACTGGAAGCCCCTTCTTCCAAATTATCAATTCATTCCATCCTGCCTAGACTCTGTTTTAGAAGACCCCTGGGAATCCTCGGGGGTCTTCTATTATGTAGGTTCAGGGATTATAATTTGATATAACTCCTATTTTCTCTGGAGTTAGTGTTAGTTTGAGCCACATGAACTTGTCATTTTTATAAAATGTCCCCACTCAACGTCTCTAATAGGTCACACTCAAGGTCTGCTGGAACCACTCGATAACCAGCTAATCCCTGTTCTTGGAGCAGCCTCCCCAGCAAGAGAGCCCCCCACCCCCTGCCCAGTGCAGAGCCTGCCTGGCCCCAGCCTGCACCCAGGCTAATTGTTTTCACCCCAGTCCCTGTTCCTTCCATGAAGGTTCACACCTACCACTCTGCAGCCTCATTTTCTGGTCATTTTTTTTTCCCTCTGTGTTCTTTTGGCTGAAACCCATGGAGAGCATCAGCTGATGCTGAGAAGATAGTCTGGCCCCATCTTTAGGGCACTGCCTTAAAGCACCGTTGTCATCACCTGATTCCCAATTGTCTCTAATTATTAAAACCTCTGCAAGATTTCTCAGGTGTCCACACCGAGCATAGAGTCTCTTGTTATTTAGTGGCACTTGGTTGTTTTTTGTTTTTGTTTTTGTTTTTTATCCTAATGCTTTTATTAAAGTGCACTTGAAAAATATCCAAAACTGTTCTGACTACATGAAAAAGAAAGACATGGTGAAGTCATTTAAAGGCAAAGTCCATAAGTAAACTATACCCCTCCATTCAAGGCCCTCCCCTCCCCTTTGGTGAGCCAGCAACAACCGCTTTCAAGAGACCCTGGAGGAACCTATATTTGGATTTAGGAAGAAGGTGGGTCATGTCTCGGTCCTTTTGCTTGCTGCCACAGCTGCCCAACTTCTTACGTCTGGCTGTTACGCTTTCCAACACACCACCTCAGAATACAGCCGTTGTCACCTTTGTTTTGTTGGTAAAGAACCAGACTCCTGAGCTGCTCAGTTGCTGGCTGAGTCTCATGGTCTAGAGAGGGCATAAGGCTCCTCACTTCAAGCCCTGCTACAAAACCTTAGAAGGCAAGGGAGTCCATAATTGCTCTTATTGGTACACTAATGTGTTAACACCCTCACACTGTGGGCCGGGTTGGAAGAAAGGCTTCAGGGGGCAGTTTGAAGCCACAAACAAGAATGTGCTATGTAATGCGGTGTGAGTGGGGGGGGGGGGTGGACCACCCACATGAAGGGCTGCTGTCCTTATAAGAGGGGGAAACCTGGACACAGACTCATACACAGAGAGCAGCACATCATGACTGACATAGTCACAAACCAACGACCTACTAGAGTGTCCCCGAGAAGGGCCTAGAACAAGTCTTCCCCCACAGGGAAGACTCCTGTCGGAGGTCTGACTGTAGATTGTGGATTTCAAACCTAGCAAAAATGTAGGAAGAGGGAGTCACAGACACACAGATTTGCCCTTCCTGTGCAGAAAACAAAGATGTTTTGCCTCTACCAATTTCACTGTCCCTACATGCGCACAAGTGGGTGAGGGTCACTCAAACTCTTGATTTAGTCATTTAGACAGCGGGCCTAGTAGCCAGAGAACTCACCTGGTCCTGATTTTTTTCCTAATTGCAGTCAGAGGTCAGCACTTAGAAGAACGGGTACCATAGTTTATTCCTCCTTCATATTTGGAGACCACAGTTCCCTGTGAACCTGTAGGGAAATAACTGTCTGCTTTAATTGCTTTTGAACCACTGCCAACCAGAGCTTGGCCAGGAATGAGGTTGCTAGCTCTAAGACCATAGGCTGCTCGGTAAAGTCAACGTCACCACGCTAATTTTGAAGTGATCAAATGCGCAGCGAAGGTCTCAGAATAGTGGAGCCATCAAAGTGTTTGAGGTGGTGGGCTCAACCCTTGCGCAAGCTGATCTCTGCTGCGGATCCAACATGGTTTGTCTCTGCCAAAACTCATGTTGTGGGGGGAGGGGTGCTCAGTGAGTCCGTGTAGTAGCATTCTGAGGCAGGCTCTAGTGGGAGGTGTATGGCTGATGGGTGTGAAGCCCTCGTAAATGGGCTACAGGGACAGTTAACTGTTGCCTCCAGCCCCCATGCACCCACACCCGTCCCCTCACCCACTTTTTGCCATGTGTGGATCAGCATGAGACCTTCTCCAGCAGCGGAACGGAGTCTCACATTGCGTTCTTAGAGTCGTGGCTTTCAGAACTGTGAGCCACACACCCCCTCCTCTTTTATGAAGTCTTCATCCTTGGATATTCTGTTACAACAACAGAAAATTGACTAGGACAGGTCCTCTTGCTGCCTCAATCCCATTTCTTCCAGCTTCATCTCACACACACACACACACACACACACACACACACACACACACACACACAGTGAGAGAGAGAGAGAGAGAGAGAGAGAGAGAGAGAGAGAGAGAGAGGCTCACTCTCGTGCGAGAATACACACATGCACACATGCACACATGCACATCTCTGCCCTTTTTTCAGTGTTTCCTATGTGCTGTTTTGGAGCATCAGGGCACAGGAAGGGGTTTTCTACTTCACATGACAACCATTGGAAACCACCTTGTGCATCTGTTTAGGACTCTTCCTTTCAAAAGGACAAAAAAAAAAAGCCTTAGTCTACCTTCATCCAAAACAGAGAAGGGCTCTCTCTTATGCCTTAAGGTCTGCGATGGTCACATCTGTATCCATTCCAGAGCCCCAGAGCCTAGAACATATTACAGATGGAGTCCCACGGCCACCTGCCAGGCCTGGACATGACCACATTAAGCAGATTAAAAAAAAATATGTGCTCTTGATTTTTTTTTTCTCCTAGAGCTGGGGACAGTGCCCAGATAGCTGGAACTGAGAGTCAAGTGTTCCCCCATGACAGGCAGGACTGCAGCTGCACAAGGGGGCATGCCCAGCAGTCAGCAGGCATCAGTTAGCACAGCAGGCAGGATCTGCCTCCTTCACTGGCCACTTCAAGCATCAGCGTCTCGTGATGTTCCCTGTGGCACAGAAAGAGGAAAAACCAGCTGTGGACGGCCGGGCTTATGTTGGATCATTAGTATATCCCTGGAACTTGTCATCGGTTTCATGAACTTTTCCACGGGAGACATGAACAACACCTACGCACTGTGGTCGGGCACCAATTTCAGACCAAAGAGACACCAGTCCCACACAAGCTCAAGGTTGGTAAGCTTGTGGATTGGTTGGGCTTTACCTGTAGGAACATGGCTGACCCCAGACTGCACCACTGGAATGCCTTACCCATAGCTATAATGGGTGGAGTCGCCACTTCAGTTAACCTCCCACCCTCCCTATATTCAAAGCCTGGACAACTACAGCTAGAACAGAACTTCGTAGAGATGGTAGGGAAGTGTAGGGGATGGTGAAAGCTCAGGTAAAGGTCTAATGACCCCCTCCACCACCTCCTTCTAGAAGGGGACACTAACAGGCTTTCTCTTAAGACCTTGCACATAATCAGAGGGCTGGTATGCTCTGAGTGCCTAGGATCCACTAGTCACGACATCCCCTCACAGGATTGACCATTCTCTACCTAAGAAGTTTAAAAGCATCATCTTAGGCACTTGCTTAGATTTCAGTCTTGTGATCGTCCCTGCGTACAATGTAAACTTCACCAATGTGCCTGGTTTTCATTGTTATTAACTACGACCAAGGAGCCCGGGTGAAAGGACCCTCCCTCTCCTCTGCCTTAAGACTTCTCTTGCCATGACTCCGTAGGCCCCACTGTGAAGTCTCCCACAAGCTCCTCTGTGACCCTTCCTCTCTCCAGGTCTCCTCTTCAGAGCAGCTGATGTCCGGGGCTCCTCAGCCGTGCAGCGGCAATTGCAACCTCCATTATTATTTGTACACAGCGCTGTGGCCTGTCTGTCCTGCCCATGCTCTCAGATAGAGACAGTGACTCATTCCAGACGCCTTCACACGCCAACTCAGATTTTCCTAAGGCAGGGCCATCTTTCTGGGTGTACACCACACACCCCACAAAGCCCAAGGCTAGTGCACCCAGATGCTGCATTCTTATTGTAATTTGTTTCCCTTGAATTCAAAAGCAATTGGAGTCATTCAAGTGTATTATGAACCTCAGATCTTCACTCCCCTCTTTTCTGATAACAAAGGTCAGATCCTGCGTGGTGAGCAAGGTGTGTGGTACACACCCCATCTTTCCTAAGCCCTCTGGAGCTCTTTGACATATCCTAGGGGTGGTGGGGACTCCCAGAGGATTTGCTGGCTACTGTTTTCCAGGTCTGTCCTGGTGTGTGCCCTGCAGTGCTCCCTGGGGGTGGGGTGGGGGTGGGGACACAGTCTTCTGTCCTTGATGCGGACTACTGTGGGGATGACAGCCAACTTCACAAAAGGTGCTTAGTTTTTGCAAGATGTCCTCATGGGTATGTTTTCATAGAGCAACGGTGCAGGGAGGGATTAGACTCTAGACTTGGAGAAAGGAAGCATCTGTCTCGAGGCTCTTCCCTTATTGAAAGCAGCCTGGAACATTTGCATCTGGTCTGCACCTGCCCCGCTTCGTTCCAGTACTGCCTGCCCTCTACATCGTCTTCCTAAGAAAGGCCAGGATGTGGCTGTGTTTGAAGTCTACTGGACAGAAGGACTGTATGAACCAGGACTTTTCAGTAAAACAGGATACGTGTATTGCTTATAGACACACATACACACACACTGACATACATATAGCATGCTCATAGAGAAAGGTATATTTTGTCCATACAATGATAGGGCGTGTTCAGTTGTTGAGTTCAGGATCTGCAGAGCTGGTGGGCACCTAGAGACCCAAAGAAGAGCTCGTGTTGGTACAAGTCCAGTGACCATCATCTAGAAAAGTTATTTATTTATTTATTTATTTATTTATTTATTTATTTATTTTGTATACAGTGTTCTGCATGCATGTATACCTGCAGGCCAGAAAAAGACATTAGACCACATTATAGATGATTGTGAGTCACCATGTGGTTGCTAGGAATTGAACTTGGGACCTCTGGAAGAGCAAACAGTGTTCTTAACCTCTGAGCCATCTCTCGGAGGTCTTTAATTCCTGGATGCAGGCCAGTTTTTGTTTGTTTGTTTGTTTTGTTTTGTACTTTTATTCAGGCTTAGCTAAGCTGAATGAAGCCATCCACATTATAGAGAATGTGCTGTTTGACTCAGAATCTGCGGGTGTGAATGTAAATTTCACCCCCAAATCACCCTTGTAGATTCAAAATAAGGTCATGTTACCTTTCTAGGGACCTGTGATCCAATCAAGACACATGACATCAACCTCACAGAGAGGTTGGCCGAAGTTACCGGCAGTGGAAGGATAGGGTGTGTTTACTTGTGGCAATCGGTGACGGGCCACATGCTCTGCCAGTGGACAAACTAGAAGCCAGGACGCAGAGCCTGGAAGGTATATTTGGTGCTGGGCCAGATGCCTTTCTTTTACATGTTCTGTGGGTGCAAGAAGAAAAACAGAATCTTCTAGAACAGAATTTCATTGTGCAGAAGGCACATAACTGTCTTATAAAGATGGAGGCTTTGGACAAAGAACCTGTACGGGAGGCATTAAACCTCAAGCGGCCCCACTGTCGTCTCCTCTGCCAATACCTTTGCTTTGAAGGAACTGGAACTGGTATCCGCTAGTCAGTCACACATCATAGCGCCATGTGGTGGCAAAGGGCAAGGAGACTCCAGAGGCTCTGCAGCTACACCACACCGGCCCTCCCTGTAGGCAGTGACTTCCTCGTCCCCTCCCCCAGGAGAAATGAGATATGTACTCTTCAAACAATGGTAGGATCAATTTCTTCTCAGTAGAAGCCCCTTGGGAAATGTTCTTGTACTCCCCTGAGGCATTCTGTGGGTTTTCTAGGGTTACAACGGTAGAGAGCTTCATCCTGACCCCAGGAAATCACAGTCCTGTACTTGACCTGAGGAAAGGAGAGCAGGTAGCCTCTGAGGTTACTAGGCCCTCCTGGGTCCAAAAATAAATGAAAGAAAGGAAGGAAGGAAGGAGGAAAGAAAGAAAGAAAGAAAGAAAGAAAGAAAGAAAGAAAGACCCACCAGAAGGCATCTGGAAGAGGGGAAGGCAGGACAGGAGCATCCTAAGACCAACAAGGTCCCCTGGCTAAATGACGATGGCAGGAATGGAGTCTCTAAATCCCCCTAGTGACTGTTGCAGTCAGCATGTGCCCCTGCCTGCCTGTCCACCTGTCCCCCAGCTGATTCATCTTCATCAGAGCCCAGGTGCGTCCCCAAAGCCGCCAGGACCCGATTATTTATAGCGACACTGGAGATCTAAGCTGATGAGCGCTAAATGGATTTGTGTAAAGCATCCTGGAGCTGCAGATGGGGAGGAGGCCAGAGGGCTGGGTGGGCAGGCTTGCCCTGAAGTGAATAGGGAAAATATCGAAAATCGAGTCTGGCTCTGGAGAGCACAGTGTGGTGAGAGTCGTCAGCGCTGACAGCTGCGCTTGAAAGGCCCAAGGAGCTTCAGCCTGAGGATTTGTGCTAAAAATAGCATCACTGGCTTGTGGGTAGAGAATTTGACCCAATTAGAGATTACCAGTTTCAGGAATTACTGGAAAAGAAATCTCATTAAATAGGTTAAATATAGGAGCCAGAAGCTTAAAAGGCCATTTGGGACTAAAAGGAAACCCAGAACTCCAGAAAGATTTAAAAATAAATTTTGCTTCTCCTTTAAGAGCAGGGGTCTCAGTGGGCTACCTAAACACAGCCTCTGTCTGGAAGGTCCTGAGATTCACGTTTCAGGGTTTGGATTTGCAGACAGAGGCAGAGGCTCCTGCAGAGCCACCCTGCAGCCCTGGAAATGAGCCCAGAGTCATTCCCGCTAGCCACTGTCGGAGTGCTAGCTGTGAAATGGCCAAGCACAAGAGGCAGAAATGGGGCAGGGGTTCTGATCACGCTTGAAGCTTATACGTGCTAACACTGTCAGCATTCAGCGGATACGTGCCAGGCCCCGCCCACTCTGGATTCTCCCTAGCTCCACGCACCACCTAACCCGGGGCCAGGAACACAGCTCCCCACCTCCCTCTCCTCCCCACGGCCAATCTGTCACCAAGTCCTATGGATCCTGTCCCCAAAATAGCTTCCTCCTCGTGTGCATCTCCACACCAGACCTGTCACTGCCTGAATTCAGGTCCTCACAGATTGTTGCCAGGACCCTTAGAGCTAACCGCCCTCTGTTCTCTTCCTGCAGCGCTGCGCACACGCACCTGCTCAGGATCCTGCAGTGTGTTTTCTCTGAAACATGAAGCTGGGCTTGTCATTTTCTGGCTCTGAGAAACTCAGCAGCTTCCTAGTGCCTCAAAGCATCCCCCCACAGTCTGTTTTGACTGTGTTTGTGTCCCAAGGAAGCCCCAGCCCAAAATAAATAAAAAATTTAAATTAAAAAGAAAAAAATTACTGTCTCTAAACGCACCCAAAGCTCATGAGGCAGAGCAGAGGCTCCTTCGCTGAAGGCAGAGCCTCCAGTTCCTCACCAGAGAGCACCCTAGGTGTCCCAAGGATGAGCCAGGCCACCATGCTAGCCCTAGGGCTCTTCCAGCTGTGGTTTCCCTCTTTTATTTATTTATTTATTTATTTATTTATTTTGGGTTTTCGAGGCAGGGTTTCTCTGTGTACCCTTGGCTGTCCTGGACTAACTTTGTAGACCAGGCTGTCCTCGAACTCACAGAGATCCACCTGCCTCTGCCTCCCGAGTGCTGGGATCATAGGCGTGCGCCACCACCGCCCGGCTCGGTTTCCCTCTTTTAAACACACCTTGCTGCCAGTTCCCTGTGCCACTCCTGGAGAGTCTGGACCTGTTCCTGTGTTCTGCTCCTGTAGCATGCCACCTTTTAGGCCATATCCCAATCTTGGTTCCTCCTTGTAGAGAACACAGGGAAAGCCAACTGTCTTTCCTTTCAGTTCACACTCCACACAGGACACTTCCAGTCACGCAAAAGTGAAGGATTTCCCAAGGTAACCAAAGCTGACCGCCAGCTGGATGCTCTACAGTGTCACTCGGGTCTGACACTGCTAACCTAGGTTAGTCAGACCTGACAGGTTAGTGCTCAGGACTCTCAACTGCCTCTTTTTTCAGGTGCCACCTGCAGGCAGGAAGTCCCCAGGTCATCCACAACTAGACACAGCCAGACACAGTTGCAAACCCAAAGTTCTTAAAAACCTTGTCTAAGATTCTACCATTCTTAAGTACACCTCAGAAACCTCCAGAAAGTTGGTTCGCTGGATTACCAGTTCATTACATAGGACATTAAAGGACACAGTTGAAGAGCCACAGAAAGAGATACACAGAGGTCTAGAAAGGCCCAAAGCATGCACATCTCCAAAGCACCAGGATCCATATAGGACTGGGCAACAGATTGGCCATGGGGAGGAGAGGGAGGTGGGGTGTTTGCTGCTGGGTTCCTTGCTGGGGTTAGCTGGTGGGTGGAGCTTGGGAGAATCCAGAGTGGGCGGAGTCTGGCATGTCTCCACTGAATGCTGATAGTGTTATGAGGTTTTGCACCATTATCCCAGAAACTAGATGTGCTTTGCTCACTAACCTATACGCTTAAGTTCCATCCTTCGGGGTATTTAAATCATTGATCATTGGTGACCAATTAAAACATCCCCTCATTTTTCCTCTCCCAATGTCCACAGGTAAGACTGAAAGTTTCAGCCCTATCTTCTCAAAAGCGGTTTCCCCAAGCCTGAAGCCGGGCGCACGTGATAGCGATTGCGCGAGATGACCGTCTCACCGACATACAGAGAGATGCTCGACTTTGGAGACTGAGGTTTTTAAGGGCTGTGTGCTATATAGAATGCGGGCAGAGATCAACTACTCGAATCATTCCAGCCTGTTCTGTCCACCAAGCAGGAAACACCCTGGGAAGTCCACAGCCTCATCTTCATTACTATGATTGAAAAGGATAAAGCCTCTTCCAGCATGTGGCTCCAATCTTCAGAGGTCTTCCTGGACCTACTCTAATCATGTGACCTTCCATGACAGTAGCACCATGGGGGGGGGGGGCCAATATCATCCCTCAGGTAAGAGGGTATTGAATGGATGTATAGGAGCTGGGAGTGGTGGCGCACACCTTTAATCCCAGCACTTGGGGGCAGGAGTTGGGGGGGGGGGGCAGGGGTTGGGGGGCGGGGCAGAGGCAGGCCGATTTCTGTGAATTCAAGGCCAGCCTGGTCTACAGAATGAGTTCCAAGACAGCCAGGGCATGTATACGGAGAAAATCTGTCTTGAAACAACCAAACAAAAAGAGACAAACAGGAAGTCCAGTCTATAACAGCATTTTTTGGTTGGGAAAGAGCAGGAAGCTGCTACAGTAAAATGTGGCCAGTACTTACCAACCACGAAGCAATCCAACTGCCCCTACATTGAAGGGCAGTCCCTCATTGCCCTCAGTTGCCTTTGCCCTCCTTTCAGCCTCACTGTTTGTCCTGGTTAGTTTTATTTAAACTTGAAAAGCTAGACTCATTTGGGAAGAGGGACTGTCCATTGAGAAAATGCCTCCAGCAGATTTGGCTGTAGGGCAAATCTGTAGGGCATTCTTGAGATTAATGATTGACATGAGAAAGCCCAGCTCACTGGGGCCAGGGGGTGAGGTTCAAGCCAAAAAAGCAGGCTGAGCAAGCCATGCTGAGTAAGCCAACGAGCAGTGTTCCTCCATGGCCTCTACTTCACTCCCTGCCCTGACTTCCCTCAGTGATGGACTGTTACCTGGAAGTATAAGTTGAAATAACCCTTTCTCCATAACTGACCCACAGTGTTTCATCACAGCAACAGAAAGCTGGGACAGAATTTGGTACCAGGTTCATGGGGCTCTATGATCTGAACCCCATGGGGGAGGGGGGGGCAGATCTGACCATGTTGTTAGGACAAGGATTATGGAAGCATTTGGAACTTTGGCCTAAGACTCCATTGATGCTCATAGCTTAAGGGGTTACCATGGGAACTTAAGAGATAAAGATGAGGAAATGCCTATGGTGAGGGCCTGGCTTGTGAAGTTTCAGGAGGAAGGTGAAGAGTCTCTCAAAGATTCTATCAGTGCCATTTGGGTGGTGTTTTGAATTAAGTAGCACTAATATGAAACATCTGCTTTGCTGGGACAGCCAGTACTGGTCAGTTAGGGCTGAGGAGTAAGCTGTGATCGAGAAGAGGACAGCATCAGTAGGACAAAAATCTTCTGTGAAGCATTTCCTGACGGTCAACACCGAGAGGCTGTGGTGAGTGGGGCAAGGATGCACCTTGTGCTGGAGGCCGAGCTTGGTCTTGGGTAGGAGTTTCTCGGTACTTGTTTTGAAAGCGTGATGGGGTCATGGAGAACAAATGAAGCTTGGAACTGTGAGAAGATAGGAGAAACCATTAGTGAAGGGGCACCTGCAGTTGCAATAGATTGAAGGGGCCATGGAGAGAAGTTGAGGGTTGGCACCATACAGCAGAGCTAGAGTCCTTGAACAGACATCGAGGGTAGAGGAAATATTGGTGAAGATACGACCAAGTTGCTGTGGAGACTCCAATATATTGGAGATGCCAGTACAATGGGACAACTGCCATAGCAGCAGCTGTGGGGCCAAGAAGACCTATACCTACAAGTCAAACTGCTTGTGCTGTGAATGACAAGGATGAAGAAATGGAGCCCTTTGGAGAGCCCCAGAAGATTGTGAGTGAATTACAGATGTCTGTCTCTGAGCTTTTAACACTGTTGGACTTTGGTTTTGCTTTAGTCGGGTT
Source organism: Acomys minous (assembly GCF_964271855.1). Lineage (NCBI taxonomy): Eukaryota > Metazoa > Chordata > Mammalia > Rodentia > Muridae > Acomys > Acomys minous. The sequence continues at coordinate 46,412,290 of NC_140491.1, forward strand.
GGGGGGAAAAAGGTGTTCTGGCTCTTCCTTTTTGAAATAAAAACTATGTAACTTTAAAAAAAATTTACGTGTCTACAGTTAAAAGACTTGGATTTTATAGAGGCTATGGATATTTTAGAGAAATTCTGAACTTTGAAAGAGGCTTTGGATGTTTTAAAGAAACTGGATTTTCAAAGTTTTTGGATTTTACAAGACTGAGACTTTCACATTTTTGAATGTTTTATATTGTGATATTAACATTAACATGCCATCTTGGGGACAAGCAAGAAAGGAAAGGTTATGGATTGGTAAGTAATGTGTCCGCATATCAAGTAAACAAGGGGTCATTTGTTTTGCTTAGTGTTATTTCAACTTGATATGAACAACAGTTATTTTAGAAAAGGTACTTTCAAGTGAGAAAACATCTCCATAACATTTACCTGTAGGCAAAATCTGTAGTGCAATTTTTATTAATGATTAATGAGGAAGGACCCAGCTCTCTGAAAGTAAACAAGTGATCATGGGTAGCATTAGAAAGTAAGCTGAACATGCCAGAGCAAACAAAGCGGTAAACAGTAAACCTCTGTTTCTACTTCAGGTCCGATCTCCATGTTCTTGCCTTGAGTTCCTGCCCTGACTTCCTTTAGTGATGGTGTATGACCTGAGGGTTGTAAACTCAAGTAAACCCTTTCATCCCCAAATTGGTTTTGGCCAAGGTATTTTATCACAGCAGCAGAAACCTAACTAAGACACTACTCTTCAGTGTTGTTATCATTACATGAATAGGACCCTCTAAAGCTCACATCTATCTGAAATATCAGAAAATGGCCTTAGAAAATTGTGTGTTCACAGATGTCATTTGTCATGAACAAATGATGCCATCAGCATAGACTAACACTTCTGTGTCTTTCTACAATTTCCGGAACTTATTGTATGTCAATGGATCATAGATGACACCTGCTCCATTGGCCTTTCATAACCAATCTTACAATTATTAATATCAATAGTAACTATAACAGCCAATCAGATATTGTACCACACACAATAATACATAGGTTCAAAGAAGCTGACTGGAGGTAAAGAAATTATTATAGTGCAAAAAGCAATGGAAAAGAGTCGGTATGGTCAGGTCTGGACACAATAAATAGACCACAGAGATACATGTATTACATCAAAGTGTGGTGTCAGGATGAGGTTTGATCACGTGGAGCTGTGTCTGAGGATAGCCAAGAGAGCATCATCTGACAATTTCTTGGATAGAGACTGGAATGAATATTACAAGGTGGTCTATTGTGGGTAGAGTCTTAAGTAATCACAGAAAAGCATTTATTGCTCTTTCAGAAGATTACATTCAGCTACCAGCTCACATATGGACTGTCCATCATTTCAGTTTCAGGGGATCTGACACCCTCTTATGACCTCCATCTCACCAAGCCTGGTGCACAGGCATAGATATGCTTGCTACATAGTCATAAAATAAGAATAAATGAATCTTTAAAACAAGAGATGTTGGTGATAAAGTACCTAGTTGATATGCTGTGCTATGCTGCAGGCTGGAGTGTCTCTCCTTATATATGTCTGTGACTCTGGGCTACTCTAATAAGCCTGATATGTTTGGTGCATCCAACATCAGGTGGTTGTTTTCCCATCGTTTGCTGCAGTGCTGTGAATCTCAAAGACCCCCCCCAAAGAGTTCACATGTGCTTGCTTCCTTCAAATAGCTGATGGCTGTTAAAGTACTAGATCATTCTACCTTAACTGTGGTTCCGCAAGTGAATAACTGACAGGCTTAACATTTGGTTAGCATCCTTGTGGGGCTATTAACTTAGATATAGTATGGACACAAGAAAGAAGTCAAGGAAAAAACCAAGGCAGAGTTTGGTGTGATGCTAGAACTAGCCTAAGAGCCTCGAGGCTTGGTGGTCACCATCTGCGATGGAAAAATCCCTGCCCCCCCCCACTACCTCAGAGCCTATGCAGGCACTTTGAGTAGCTCAAGGAACCAAATTACCATGAGGCAGATTAACAAGGGAAAAGGAGACATCTTTGATTAATTTTTCACGTACACAGGCATCTCCACAAGAGTATGAAGTCCAAAGAAATCATCGGAATGTCACCTCTGATAGTTCTTCAATGAAAGGTGACAATTTTTTGAAGAAGAACAGAGAAAATGGATCTCTAGACTAGGGTGATGAATTCTAGCTCACGAATGGGAGACATGTGCCTGAATGAAGATGGTGGAAGATGCTCACTCCAGTGAGTCTATTCATTCAAGTGTATTGCCACCCCCAACTTCCAGTTCTGCTGATTAAAGCTATTTTTTGCCTTTGTAGGAGGACCCCCCCTTTCCCAAAGAAAATCCTCATGGATTGAGGCACATGGAAAAAGATAGTCTAATTTACCCTTTCTGAAAATAAGAGCCAGTGACGTCAGTCTGAAATAATCAATATGCCAACGAGAGTCATGACATGTCCTTTGCACTTTGTGGTATAGTACTTAATTTTTCTAGATGTGGCAAATGTACCTGAAAAAAATGGGTACCCTCCAGTTATAGACAGCTTTAGCGCTCCTCACACAGCAAAGCAAGTTTGTTAAGGATGTTAAAACTTGATCTTTACTAGTGTCTTGTTGCTTCAGCCTAATAATACTTGAAAGAGATTGATTGAAGTTGATTAAAGTCATCCGATCTGATAAGAAGCTTTCAGTGTCTCCGTTATAATCCTTCCAGTTTTTAGCCCAGTCTTTGGAGACTAGTTTTGCATTGATTAGGTTGCAATGATCTCTTCCTGGAAAACGGGAGCTGTGCTCTTTATGGCAGGGTATTCTCTTTCCTAATGTTGCCTTTGGTGTTTAAATTTGTCTTGTCTGCTTTTAATATTACCAGTCACCTCCCTGGGCTGCTCTTGACTAGCCACCATTACATGTCTTTGTCTGCCATTACCTGAGTAGCTCTGGTGAGCGGTACCTTAATTAGTGTTGTTGGTAAGTGCTGTGTTTGTCATTGAATCAATCCCTCACTTCATATCATCTCATTGGGCCCATTTCTTTCCCTCCTAGAACTCTCGGGATGCTTCGATGAGTAGGGAGCTATCACACATCTTTGCTCTTTGGTTTTCTTGAACTGTCTTCATTTTGTCCTCTTTCACAACAGATTGCTTCAAATCGTACAATGCTAGCATAGAGACTAGTCGTGTCTCAGTCCTTTAACATTAGAATCCATGCTGGCTTTGCTCTTCTGTATGAAGTCTGTTCTCGGAGCCCCTGTTCTTTGCAGCAGACCTGTTCCTACCCATGCTCCAGCTGCTCTTACCGTCTTTCTTCACTATTGTCTGGTGCCCACTCACTTTTGAGCTGCCATGTTAGTTTCTTTAAGGTGTCACTCATCATTAGATTACACTGTATCTCTGAGCACTGCCATGTCTCCAAGTCTCATCTGCTGTTTTTCCTTATTGAGTGCTAGTCTCAGTCTCTTATGTCTTTGATCATCCATAAGTATGAATCTTGGGATTACTGTTTCCTAATCTATGAAGGGGGCTGGGGGCCTAAATTCCAAGTGTTTTCCCACAACAAGTACTTAGGCTCCTTATGACAGTCAAGAGTACTTCTGTTCAGACTCCCAGATTGGGAGGGGGTTCCTTTCTCTCTCTCCTTATTTTCATAACTTTTGATATTGAAACTTTCAAGTATAAAGAAAAATGGAAATTGTCTTTGGTTCAGTAGAAGGACAATTACAGACACTAGAACTTCATTCATTTCCTAAGAATGGAGGCTCTAGTTTTTTTTTTGTTGTTGTTGTTGTTGTTATAGCTCTTGAGAAAATTAAGCCGATTAGGCAATTAGTCATTTTCCTCACATGATGATAGCCCCAAGCACTTTTACATTTCCCTCGTTGCCTCCTCCACCCCCAAACACCCTTTCAAGTGTTTGTTTTCTAAAGTAAAATCTAACCAAGGCTCACCTGTTGTAACCAATCAGTAGTTTTCTTTTCTTCTATAACTGCCCCTCCCTTTTCTTTTTATACATATAATTACCCAAAGGGTGTGAGTGCACTAGAACCAGCTCCTACACCAGACTGTCCGTATTCCATCCCAGGGCCCTCTCTAGCTGCTGCTTCTCTGGGCCATCAGAGTGGACGACTCACCTCACCCCATCTCAACCCTAAGTACGTACCCTCTTCTCCTCCCCCTGTCCCCCTCTGTGTGGGGGTGGGGGTGGGGGTGGGGTTGGGTGAGGGCAACAACAGACCTTCTTCTCTTCAACACTCCTGCCTCAGCACAGAAATCTCTCAGAACCTCCTTAAGTGCGATCACCCCGTTTTTTTTTTTAGAATCACCTCTTCTTTACAGATAAAAATGTAGAGGCTTGGAGGCTGGTACCCCTGCAGGAGATTTTACCTACATAAGTGGAGCTGAGATAGTTCAGGGGGCAAACAACAACAACAATAGCAACAACAGCAACAACAACGCCCTGAAGAGTATGCCTAGCAAGGTACTGAGTTGGCAGAGTTTTGCAAAGTGAACACAGCCACCATATCATATGACTGATTCTGGGGACAAAAGAGCAAACGTCTGTTCACTCCAGATATGGAACCTGGACAAGCAGCTCTGATCCTCCCTTTCTCCCTCTCTCCCCCTCCCTCCCTCTCTCCCTCCCTCCTTCCTCTGCCCTCCCCCCTCTGTTATTGTTTTTCAAGATAAGGTTTCTCTGTGTAGCCTTGTTCATCCTGGACTCACTTTGTAGACCAGGCTGGCCTCGAACTCACAGAGATCTCCCTGCCTCTGCCTCCCCATGTCCTGGGATTACAGTAGCACATCACTGCACCTTTTTAAAAGTTGTTAGTGTTTATATTATCAGAGGAAGGGGCCTTGTGAATCTTGCTAGTTTCAGGAACTTCCAGAGACTTGTGAAATTTCTTTACTTCCAAAGGGTTAGCAAGCCTCTTTCCATTATAGGACACTCCAGTTTGTAGGAAATTGCTACATAAAATTCCATCCATTTCTCCAGCTCTTTCTGACACCTCTTCTGTAATGTTTCTGAGCCTTGGGAGTGGAAGTTGCTATGGATGTGTGAGCCACAGTAAGTCACTTAGTCTCTGGAGCTAAACCAGTTATGGGCCTCTGCAATATACCTCTCACTGAAAAGAAAAAGAAAAAAAAAAAAAAAGAGGAATTTCCTTCCACAACCAATTGAGGCTGATAGCAGTAGTAATCTATAGGCTTAAACAGAAAAGTGAGCCACATCACATCCATTTAACAAAACAATAGCATTAGCCTGCATATTGAAGAGTATGGGTTTTTTAATTGGCTTACAGTATCAAATATGAGGTCCTTCCTGTAGCACAGCCATGCCACTATTAAACCCATGGCACATCTTATCTGGTATGTGGGTACTCGGACATTCAGAGTCCACACCTGAACAGAACTGTTTTTGACAGTCACCCACCAGAAGCCCATATAATGCCTTACAGCATCATAAAACTCAGCCAGCATGGAAGGAACTTTCAGTTCAATCCCAGTCTGGTTTCTCCATGTCCTGTGGTCAACCCATGCCATGCCTTCAAAAATAGGGGCTTAGCATCTAGTTCTAACATTGAACCAATAGCACTGGCAACTCTTTTTATGCTTTGGGGGAGCCTTGAGGACCTTCCTGGCCAACAACTCGTAAGGATTTAACTGGCACTGGGCTTTTCATTCAACTACCGTACGGCTCCCGGTAGGGCCTTCTCCCACTCATGATGGGTGTCTTTACTCAAACAACCTACCTGTTACCTTTATTGTTCTTTCAGATGCTTTGATATATGTCTGTAAGACATGCAAGAGTTAGCATTATATAATAATACCTTTTAACAGATGGTAGGCAGAATCTCTGACCAGTCACTGCCAACCCAACGCAAGTGCCAGCTTGGTCTTGGACAATAAAATACAGAAAACAAAACCAAAAACAAACAAACAAAAAACTCAACCTGTTATAAAGGTCCACTACAGTGTGAAAAGATCTCATAATTGTTAGTAATCTTTCCACTAGAAGATCAATATTTGGAATAATATTGTATGATGTACACCAACCCCTCAGTTTGACATGATCACAGACATTTCCCATGAAACACCTAGCCTCCTCAAGCTGGCCTGGTGCTTCTGCTACAGGACAGACCACTGTCCTGACAGGCTCAATGGGCTGACCTATGCTGCTTAGCCCCTGTACAGGTGCAAGGGCTGCACTCTAGCCTTCAGTGCCTGCCGCTAGAGCCAACTCTCCATTTCCATCTGCCTCTGGGCCAGCACCAAAGGACTGCTGACAGGGCTCTGGGGTGAGTGAAAAATCCTCACCCCTAGAATACTTCATATCCTGTACTCTCAGGGGAAAACCGTCCACCTCTTGGACAAGCCCAGTCTTTTAAATCTATGTTGTTTTATTGCTTATGTCTTCTGTGAACCACTGCTCAGATCTGAAGGCCTTCCAGAAGCTCGTGAGCACAGCACTTGGCCTTTTGTCAGTTTGTCGCTGGGTACTCCAGCTAGAAACAAATCTTAATCACATTTGCCTTTGAGTAGCCCAAACAGCCTTTGTGTCTTCTTTGCTCATCTTCATCCATTTTTTTGTTGCTTTTGCACTTTATGGCTCTGGTTTGTGTACTAGGCTGCCATTCAGACTGACCAGAACCTCCCCTACCCCATAAAGATGGGGACCAGCTCCCAGACTCAGTCAAACCACAAAGCCCCTCCACCAGCCTGAGGTCCTAGCTGAATTCATTTGTCTTTCTAGCTCTCCTGTGAGAATTCATCCCTACCTGCCCCAGGGAACTGGCCATCAAACATTGCCTCTCTAATTGCAATTCCCTCAAGAACGCCCTTCCTTCATCTGCTTTCCTCCAGTCCCTGATAGTCACAGGCACCTCAGCAAGCCATAGCCCAGCAGCCCTAATGGCTTTTATAAGCCACCCCCACCAGGGACTGATTTTCCTTGTATTGCCTCAGGTTGTTCAGCCTTTGCCTCAAGAAGGAGCTGGTGCTTTTATTCATCACTGTCTCTGCTTTCACAGCAGTCAAACTGATCCATTCCCCCCCCCCCCATCTGCCGCATCTGCAACCTCATGAGCTAGGTTGTCAGAAGTTCTTGTAAAGCTTTTCTCAACTCAAGCAGTTTATAGGCAGAATACTCCCAGACCATCACAGTTACCTATGTCAGGCGCCCGCTAAGCCCTCTATCTGAATGCTGAATTTTTCCTTCTTCTTTCTCCTCTAAAGGATATAGAGGTAGTTTGTCTATGAATGCCCAAGAGGCTCAGCAACTTGAACACGTGCTCCCCAGTTGGTGACACTGTCTGGGGATGTGATGGAACCTTTGAGAGGTAGAGCCTTCCTGGAGGAAGAACATTGCTGGGGTGAAGTGTGAGGTTTGGGTGCTTACCATCTCTCTGTTTTCTGTTCTTTCTCGGCTTTGTGCTCGTGTTTCAAGACGTGAGCTCCCAGCTTCCTGTTCCTGCTGTCACGTCTGCTGCTTTCTGTCATGCCTTCCTGCCATGTTAGACTCTTACCACTCTGGAACCATGAGCAAATATAAAACCCTTTCTTCCAAAAGTTGCTTTGGGTCATGGTGTTTATCTCGGAAGCAGAGAGTAACTAGTAAAAAGGCTGGACCTGAGCATCTTCTGCCGTGTTCTCGTCCTCCTTGCTGTCCGATTCTTCCGGTGGGTTCCAAGTTTCTGGATCACAGGAAAGACTCTTCAGGCTTAACTGTTACTCTCCTTCTCTTATATTCTGACTGTTGTAAAAAAAAGAAAAAAAGAAAAAAAGAAAGAAAAATTACAAGCCAACGCCTCCATCCCATCATCCCCCTTTTCACTTTTCTTTCCAGTCTGAGGCTAACGTAGAGTATAGAGAGCATCCATATGTCCCTTTCCCCACAGGCACATTCTTTGAGGACAGAGAGCTGAGACACAGTCTCACGTTTTATTATCAACACCAAACGCCATGAAAAAAACACTGCCGCGACAATCCCAACCAGTGTGTTCTACTTTCAGGGACTTTATAGCACATTCTCTCATCCAACAGTGGGTTCTAGGCACTGCCACGCCTTGTGCTGGACCCCATTCATCAAGAGGGCGTGCTACACCATACCACATAGGAGAATACAGCCACCCCGGGATTCTTCCCAAGGATGCTCCATGCAGCCGCCACTGCAGCAAGGAGCCACAGCGTCCCCTGCCACATAGGGAAAGGTAGAAATGTTAGAATCCCCCTCTTCCAACATGGATGTTTCATCCGCTTACAGATCAGCTTGAGTTAACTCAACACCCATCGCGGTTGCCGTGCGACGGTTCCTCCCAGCTCATCTTGGTTCGTATTGGTCCTTGTTCAGGTGCCAACTAGGTTGTGTGATTCTTTTCCTGGGGAGACATGAACAAATGTCTACCCTCCCCAGTTAGAGCAACCAATCACAGACCAAAGAAACAATCCTATTCATTTAGTAAACTAGTGAGCTTGTTGGGGGTTACTTTGCGTTGGTATTATAGGTGAGGAGTTACTTACAGGGGTGTGGATCACTCAAAGGCAGCTGTGTCACCAAAAGGCCCAACCCAGCATGGGTGACGAGTCACACAAAAAACTGTTTTCCTGGGAATAAAAAAACTTAGCTGGCTGGAGAATCTTCTCTCCCCACAATTGTTACCGGCATGCAAACTTGGGGGCGTGGCTTTGTGATTCTTGTTAGTTTCCAAAATTTCCTGAGACTTGTAAATTCTGAGCCTGGTTCAGTTTTATTTACTCCCTGCATCTTAACAGCCCTTTCCCCCCTCAAGAATGGAATGTTTCAATGGAGAGAAAATCCTGTGTCAGTTTTCATCACTGCCATGCAATTCTTTCCAAAAATGTAGGTACAGTGTTCTAGAGCACTCCAAGGCCTACTAGAGCAGCTGTGGCATGGGGCTGAGGAGTTAGGGCAAAGTACAGCAAGGCCAGAGTTGATCCGAGGCATTCTCTCACACACACAGCAGCACCTCCTTGGAGTTTTAATCCTCTCTTCCGACTTCAGAAGCATTTTAACTCTGTTTCTCCCTGTGAATGACAATTAGTAAGTAATAACTAAGACTTTACTCCCCACCTGTGTAAAACACTGGGCATTAGCTGTTAGTGGGGAAAGATTAAAATGTTTTCTGGAAAAAAGAGCTTTCCTGAGACATTCCAGTTTTCTTTTCTTAAAGGAGCATCTAGCCAAAATAAAATGTGTGTGGCCAGACCCCCTGGCTGGGAGCTGGAGGCCTGGTTTGTGGAAATATCTGGCTTGCCCTACAGGGCTGAGCCCCCAGCTGATTAATAATTGCATCTTCCTCCAGCAGGGTAGCAGCAGGGATTTAGCGATTGTGAGCTGAGTAAATGACATGGTTTGCTCTTCTCCTGCCTTGTAATAGCATCAGAGTTCTAATGTAGATGCCTCGCCCTGTACAACTGCCACAGCCCCTGCTCACGGAGTCTCCCTTATTCGCTGATGTGCAGGGTAACCTGTCATGTGTCAGATCTCAAACCTTACCATATTAGGTTTCATTTTTTTTCCTGATTATAAAAATAGGTCCTAGAGAATTTGTAAGTCACAGAAGCATGTGCCGAAGAGGACAAGTGCAACTATTCTCACCCGCAAAGCCTCCGTGGGCAAATGGCTGGGCTCTTTACCATTGCCACTGCTGGTGTCCTTGAAGCCTTTGGATATAGATGACACTATGGTGCCTCATGACTCACAGACAAGAAGGCAAGCTTGAGGAAGTAGCAGCTCTCTTGTGCTCAGAGGCACTTCCGCTTAAAAACCCTGGACAACCCCTTGTTGGACGCATGCACGTTCTCTAATCCAGTTAGCCTCTCTGGATTGCCAACCTAGGCTGAGTGCTGGGGAAAGAGAGAGAGAGAGAGAGAGAGAGAGAGAGAGAGAGAGAGAGAGAGAGAGAGAGAGAGAAATAGTTTGTAAAAGTCAGACATAGATGAGCCATCTAGGAACCACACAGAGGAAGCCAAGTGATCACCATGCATGGCTATGTTTTCCCTTGTTTGTTTGTTTTTTCAAACTTGACACAAACTAGTGTCCTTTGAGACAGGGGAACCTCAATTCAGGGACTGCCTCCATTAGATTATCTGTAGGCAAGTCTGGGGGGCATTTTCTTCATTAATGATTAATATGAGAGGGGCCAGGCACAGTGGGTAGCGTCATCCATGGGCAGGTGGTCCTGAGTGGTATTTAAAACACAAATATAGCCAAACATGAGCCAGAGAAGCAAACCTCTGCTTGAGTTCCTGCCCTGCCTCAGTTCCTGCTTTGGCCACCCTCGATGACAGGCTGTAATTGGGACTACTAAAGCCAAGTAAACCCCTTTCTTCCCAGGTTGCTTTTGGCCATGGTCAGTAGCTCAATAATAGAAAGCAAACTAGGACACTATTCAAGACCGGAGATGTTTCCTAGAGCTTCTGGTAGCTATTCTACAACAGAAACACATCCTCTCATAATCTCGAAACCAGAGCTTCACAGTCAAGGTTTCAGTGAGACCATGTTCGCCCGGGAGCATGAGAAGGAGGTCCTCCTCGCTTCTCTGGAATCTGTGAGAAGGGGTCTTCTTTGCCTCTAGTGGCTCTGGGTACGAGGACTAAGGAGATGCCCATTCTAGGGCTGGGGAAACGGTTCCATTGGTAAAGTGTCTGCCTAGTAAGCATGCCAACCTGAGTTTGCATCCTCAACAACCATGTAAAATCCAGCTGCAGCAATATACATCTGTGACCCCAGCTCTGGGGGACATAAAAACTAGTGGATTCTTGGGAGTTCATTTGTCATCCAGTGTATAGCCCTGCTTAATCAAGCAGGCAAACCCACTGTGTGTTTATCGCTGAAGCAAAGGGGTCCTGTGCCTCGCTCAGTGGCCAGAGCACAGCCTCGCATTCTTAATGGCTGGCTAACTGAAAGCCTTGAAGTTGATAAGCCAACGCAACCAACCTTCAGCTTCTTCTAGGACCTTCGGAAAATCAGAAGGGATTGTTTATGAAATAGTAATTATACAGGTTTTTTTTTGTGTGTGTGTGTGTGTGATGGTGCTTTCTTGCCTAATTTAACCCTTTGATGGGAGAGGGTGCATTTCTTTCAAGCCCCACTCAGGAAGCATGGAAATCTCTGCTGTGGGCACCAGGTGCTGTCTGATGGTGCTCTTAGCTCTTGGCTTGGTGGAAGTTACTGTTCTACTAAGTTAACCCTTCAAAAGGTCTCATGTGAGAGTCACAAGGATGTGAGGTCAGATTTAGACGTAGTTGGTAAATGGCTGTTAAAGGAACTAATGGTAAGTCAAAAAAGTCTTGGCTGTCCATCTCCATCATCACAACCCCCCACAGTCGGAAGATCTAATTAGCCATCCATGGGTGTGGCTTTTCACCTTGAATCTCTTAGTGATGCCCCCACCCTGTTGTCTTCACTGCCTTACTCTAGAGAGCCATTTATTCTGCCATTTCCTCACAAATTAGTTGTTCTTTGTCCAAGCAGTATCGGTGCATCATATTTTGGTGCAGGTTTTAGTCTTTACTTTTTCAGCGCCCCCCCCCCTGTATGTGTAAAATTTAAAAAACATGTATAGCATTTGATATTTGGCCCTGTACTAATTTATTTCCTCCATCCAGCCAGGGAGCACCCCCTAACCACCAAGGAGGATCAGACAGATCAGACCCCCTTCTCCCTATAAGCAAGCTTCAAAGCCCTCAACAGAGTCAATTTCATACTGACCAGCTATTGGCGACACTAAAGTTAAGACAAATGTACTTTTGAAAATTTATTAAGATTTCCCCACATGTGTATCGTTTCAAAAGCATTTGAGAAGCCGACGGGGCAGCTCAGTTGTAGGACACTGAGATTATCTTGTACAGGCCTGGTGCACCCCAGTGCCACCGACAAATAAGGAACATGCACTTCTAGCTTTAGCTGGATGCCAGATAAAACCATAGCAAATACGTTTGAAGTCCTTAGAAGTAGACAGTGGAAATATAGCAGATGGATATTTACAAGTGGTCAGAAAGCAATTATCAGAGAGTTAGGGCCTCAAATTCTTAAACAAGAAAAAAAAAAAAAGAATGAAACGTTACAAGCTAAGAACCCAACTATAGAATAAATTTAAATATTACATGTGGATTAGGCTAACAAAGAAAAGTCTAGAACTAGTCAGGCATGCTGGCCTACACCTGTAACCTCAGGAGGAGCAGCTGGCTCACAAAGCCAGCCTGGGTCACACAGTAAAGCCTGTTTTATAAAAACAACAGAGGAGAAAGGAGATGCTAACTGTGAGGGCGACTGGTGGAGCGGTAAGTGGTTCAATAGTAGAGTGTGCACCGTTCTGGATTCCGTCCTCAACAAGAGCACGGTTTTCAAAGTCTAAAGTAGAAAGCAAATACACAACCTCCTTTGTATATATTGCATTTTTATTGAAACGTAAATGATTTCATTGAAAAGTAAATAACCAAAACCATATGACTTCAAGATGTGTGGGTATTGTTTTGAGATTCAAATGTGTCAGGAAACTATTGCCACCACCAAGCTTTGTGGCACGCCCACCATCTCAGACAGCTTCCATTGTGGGTGGCAGGAACCCCTGAGATCTGCTTGCTTAGCTAATTGCCAGGATAAGACACCATTATTGCCAGGTGTGACGGTACACACCTGTAATCCCAGCTATGAGTCCGAGGTCAGTCTGGGCTACATTGTGAGGCCCTGTCTCAAAAGAATGTCGTTGCTAACGGTAGCTACCCAGTGTGCAGTATGATTTTCATATTCACTGGCAGACTCACAAATCCTCCCCTTAGTCTGGAAGCACAAGCTTTTTTTGTGAGCTAGTTTGTGAGCTAGTTTGCTTTGTAAACATTAGAAAAAACCGGTAGATATCTTTCTGCAAATTAACAGATTAATGAAGGGGAAACCGCATACGCCTTTCAAATGATGCAGTGAAATTGTTTGATGACACATTCATGAAAAGTCTTCTAATTAAATGCAAATGGAAGGAAACTTGGTATGCTGATAACATTGATCTGTCAGACCTCTGCGAAGCCAGCAGTGGCTGCGCATGCCTCTAATCCCAGCACTGGAGGGGCTCCAGACAGGAGAATCATGAGTGAAAAGGCCAACCTGGGCTACAGTGGTGTTGAGGGATGCTCTGCTGGAGGCTTTAAATTCCAATGAAATATAAAATGTGCACCATGCAACAGATACGATATTGAGAGATTTATTATGTGAGCATGGGGAGAGAAGGAAGGGAGAAGGGGCCCCAGAGACAGAGAGAGAGACAGAGGGAAAGAGGAAGAGAGAAACAAGAGGAAGAGAGAGAGGGAGAGTGTGGAGGAGGGAAAGCAAGGGGGAAGAGAAGAAGAGATAGGTGGGTTTGTCCTTTTATATACTCCTGGGCAGGGGCACACCCAGTGGCAGGTAGGCAATGACATCACAAGTTGCTAGGCAGACTGGGGCAGAATTCTAACAGGAGGGAAGGGACAAAAGAGGGCACTTGGAGCTGGCTGCTTCCAGGGCGTGTATATACATATCACTGGTCATCATCTTTTCCCTTACTGGGGTCCCTTTTAGAACATGCAAATAGCATACTGATATTCCCAGACACAAACAGCATGGCCAATGGTCAGCAGACCCCTTTACAAGCAGTTTGGTCAGGAGCTGGTAACAGCCTATTGATATCAACAGCAGGTGCTCCCCTGGCTGTGCAAGGCCTGAGGTCTCCTGCTGGAAGGAACTAAAGAAGAGCCTGAAGCCAGAAAGGTGACAAGAAATGTGATACCCTGAAGAAGATGTGGTAAGAAAACAGGAAGAGGGACTTGCAGACTCCCTGCTGAGTTCTAGACCTGTGTCTTTTCTCCTTCTTCCTATCCCTCTCTGGACACCAACCAAACTCCCAAGCTGCTTGTCCTTACAGTCTCTCTCTCTCTCTCTCTCTCTCTCTCTCTCTCTCTCTCTCTCTCTCTCTCTCTCTCTCTCTCTCCAGACACCCCACCTCCCGGCTGGCAGACTCCCACTGCTCAGTGGTTCTTGCTTCAGGCACAGACAGCAGACACTGTAACTGTCACTTTCTCCTCTTCCAGCTCTTCCTGTGCAGCTGCTGAGATCTCCTGCTTGTCTACGCTGTTATTTTCCTTCAAATTCCAGTAAAGTTGTCCCAGAATTTCTCTCTGTTTTCAAAGTTTTTATCAATGAGATGAAGGGCATGAGAAAGTGGACTTTGTGATAATGTCTAAAACTACAGATTACTGGCTGGCTGGATAGATATATAGATTAATGATAGATAAGACAGATGATAGATAGATAGATAGATAGATAGATAGATAGATAGATAGAGTTCATAGTCAAGCTTAGAAAACATTTTCTTAAAACTTGCAGGAATACGGCAAGAAGTCTACTTTCTCATTCAGAATCACTGGAGGTCTTCATATACTATAAAACACGATTTACAATATAGAAGTGTGAATGCTATATTGCTTTCTATAAAGAAAATACAAAAAACTCTCCAAAATAAAACCAATGAAAATCAGAAAGGAAAAAATCTCCAGGCTTCAGAATGCTGCACTTTTAACAATATAACTAAATAAGATCAACCACAAAACTTTATAGTCCTGAAAAATTCTACTTACAATAAAGTAAATATTACAAAATATCTAAAAATAAACTAACCAAAAATTAGAGGTTTGTGCCCTATAAGGATAAAACAATTATAAAGTTTTCCAGGTTTAACTGAAGAAAATTCAATAAATGAAAAGATATCTATGAGTAAAAGAAAATCATATATACATATAAAAGCATATATATATGTATATATATGTATATATGTATGTATATGTATATATATTCCTTCTTTCCAATGTGACTTATAATTCCATTGAAATTGCATCAGGTATCTTAAGGAACTTTCTAAAAAGAAGTGTATAAACTGATTCTAAAAACTTCTATGTGAAAGCAGAGCCCTGAGAAGGGATAAGATGTCCCAGGAAGTCCAGACAGACAGACAGACAGACAGATCAATGCATTGTTCAGCCTAGAGTAGCTTCCTCCTGCAGCACATGGGAGCAAATACAGAGACCCACAGCAAACAGAACACTCAGCCTTAAATAGGGTGTCTTTATCAACTCCCTCCCCACAGGGCACAGGGAAGGCAAACAAAAGGGTGTAAGAGGCAGAAGGGGTAGAGGACACCAAGGGGAAAAATGGCCTTTTAAATGAGCATGATCAAAGCCCATGTGAACTTGGAGAAACTGAGGCAGCGTGCACAGGTCTGCTGTGCCCGCTGGGGTCCTAGAGGTGGATACAGGCCCCATCCCTAAGCCAGAAGCAATCTCCAAGTCATAGTCGCTTGCAAATGGAAATTTACTTTCCTCCAAGGGAGTCTCCCTGGGAAAACAATCTACTCTTAAGGGAGGGCTGCATGCCCAGCAGTAGATGATGCCAATAGATAAGGGAGGGCTGCATGCCCAGCAGTGGACGGCCAGTAGATAATTAACTCAGTGCCATCCTTCGAGCGTCCTCATCTCATAAAGGAAGGTAAGGGCTCTTCCTTTTTAAAAATTATCTTATTTTAATTTTAATTTTTTGTTTACATTTTTCCTTCTTTTTTCCCCTACAGTCCTTTGGGTACGAATATAGTTTGACATCTGGTTTGGTGTTTTTGTGTGATTCCTGAGTGTGTGAACAAGTGCATCTGTTTCTTGTGCCCTCCTCGTGGGGTCTTTTCTTCTGTTTGTTTGTTTTGTCCAATTTTGACGTGTCAGTTTTTGTTTTATCATGTTTTGTTTTATTTTATTCTATTATTATCTCATAGAAGCTTGGTTTTGTTTCTAAAATTTATTTGCTTATTCACTTTACATCCTGATTGCAGCCCCCTGCTCCTTTCTTCCCAATCCTGTGTCCCCTGTGATCCCGTGCCACTTACACACACAAACACACACACAAACACACACACACACACACAATACACACACACACAACACACACACACACACACACACACACACACACACCACAATACACCACACCACATGCAACCTGTCCCTTCCCTTCTTCCACAAAATTCCCCAAGCTCTGTCTAACGTTTGGCTGTGGGTCTCTGCATCTGTTTCCATCAGCTGCTGGATGAAGCCCCTCAGAAGAGTTATGCTAGGCTCCTGTCTATAATCACAGCAGAGTGTCATTAATAGAGTCAGGGATTGGTTCTCTCCCATGGGGTGGGTCTCAAGTCTTTGTTTGGTTGACCATTCCTCAGTTTTTGCTCTATCTTTGTCCCTGCACATCTTGTAGGCAGGACAAATTATAGGTGGATGATTTTGTGGGTGGGTTAGTGTCCTTATCGCTCCACTGGAAGCCCTGCCTGGGTACAGGACGTGGCCAGTTCAGTCTCCATATACCCCACTGCTAGAAGATTTAGCTGGGGTGAGCCTCATGGACTTCCTGGGGCCTTCCCTATCCCAGGTCTCTGGCAAGTTCCAGAGATGCCCCACCCCCACCTCCAATTTCCATTCCCTCACTCAGCCCTCTCTCTTTGGCTCTTTCTACTCCTAATCCCCAGTCCTGGTCCCCTCCGGCCCCTCTCTCACCCAGTTCCCTCCCTCCATCTCCCTTCAATCCCTATTTTATATCCCCTCTGAGTGAGACTCAAGCATCTTCCCTTGGGCCTACCTTGTAACTTAGCTTCTTTGGCTTTGTGGATTGTAACATGGTCAGCCTGTACTTTATGGCTAATATCCACTTGTAAGTGAGTACATACCATATGTGTCTTTCTAGGTCTGAGTTACCTCGGTCAATGAACTTTTCCAGTTCCATCTATTTTCCTGCAAATTTCAAGATTTCCTTGTTTTTAATAGCTAAGTAGTATTCTATCATGTAAAGTGCCATGTTTGTTTTTTTTTTTTAATCCATTCTTTGGTTGAGGGACATCTAGGTTGTTTCCAGATTCCTAGGATTACAAATAAAGCTGCTATGAACACAGTCGAGAATCTTTAAGGTATATGCCCAAGACTGGTATAGCTGCGTCTTGAGGTAGAATTAGTCCCAATTTTCTGAGAAAACACCAGATTGATTTCTAAAGTGGTTGTACAAGTTTTAACACTCACCAGAAATGGAGGAGTGTCCCCTTCCCCCTTGCTCCACATCCTCACCAGAACAAGCTATCACTTGAGATTTTGATCTTGGCCTTGGGCTGGAGGATCTGTCAGCCCTCCTTGGTAAGGTGGGTAGAACTATGGGCCAGAAGCTAGAAGTGGGTGTCTCTGGGGCCCTGGAAGGCCTCCTTGAGAAGGAAAACAGAACTGTAGGCCAGAGGCTGGAACTCAGGGGATAACCCACAGCTCTCCTCTGCTGTGTCCCAGTTGGACCCTCCCCAACCCTGACCCAGCAGGGGATTGGAGTGGTGTCCTCTAATCTGAATAATCCTGGGGTCCAGTCCAGCAAGTCTCCTCAAAAAGGTGAGTAGGGCCTTGGGCAGAAGGCCAGATGATCCTGGGGCCCAGGCGCCCTCCGCAGGAAGGTGGGTGGGGCCAAGGGTCAGAGGCTGGAACCCCGTGTCCCTGCCCCCCAGCCCCACAGGCTCCCTTGGGAAGGTGAGTAAAGCCATAGGCTAGAGGCTGGGGCCCAGTGCCACACAGTTCAGACAGCTGTGGCTCCAGGTTTAGAAGCAAGATGCTGAGGATGAGTTCTTGAGTTGGACCACTGGTCAGGACAATATTTTTACCATTAATGATTTGTCTTACGGTTACTTTTTATTAGTCAGATGTTATATAATTTGAAACATTAAAAAAGGAGCTGCAGTATGCTTCATTGACCAAAGTGTCCACAGGGCAGCAAGTATGCTATGAGGGGCCACACATGCACATACCTTCTAACAAAAGGACCCGTGTCTCACAAGATCCTCACTCTGTTTTATTTTTTTTTAAAGGATAGTTTTTTAAAAAGATTTATTTTTTATGTATACAGTATGCATCAGATCACATTATAGATGCTTGTGAGCCACCATGTCGTTGCTGGGAATTGAACTCAGGACCTCTGGAAGAACAGTCAGTGCTCTTAACCGCTGAGCCATCACTCCAGCCCTCTCACTCTGTTTTAAAAATAAAAGTATTATGGGACTGGGACTATGGCTCGGTGGTTAAGAGCACTGTCTACTTTTTCAGAGAACCTACATTCAATTCCCAGCACCCAAATGGCAGCTCACAAGTGTCTGTAACCCCCGTTCCAGAGAATCCAATGCCCTCGTCTGGCCTCTGAGGACACCGTATGCATATGGTGCACAGACACAGATGCAAGCAAAATATCCATGCACATAGCACAACAAAATATTTTTTAATTAACAAAAAAGAAAAAAAGAAAGAAAGAAAAGGTGCTAAAGTCTAATTGGAAAGTTAGGGAAAGACATTTAAGTCATTAAACTTTGCATTTCCTGCTGTGTCAACAGGAAGAGATCAATAATACTGCTGATAATAATCTGTTCTCTATAAGCTACAAAATTAGGGAGGCAGAGGCGGGCAGATTGCTGTGAGTTCGAGGCCAGCCTGGTCTACAAAGCAAGTCCAGGACAGCCAAGGCTACACAGAGAGACCCTGTCTCGAAAAAACAAAACAAAAAAACCAAACCAAAAAAAAAAAATTAACAACAACAACAACAACAAAACAAACTTAGAGAAGCAGACATCTCCAGGTAACCTGTGAGCATTCTCCTCCTGAGAACCAGCTGCAACTATGAGGTCGAACTGTGAGGTCACCGCCATTTTGGTCCTAGCCTTACACAGTCATCAATGAACAGACAACTCATCATTTCGGATTTAAAAAAACCAACTTGAAAGCTAGAGTGAGGGTTTTCCAGTTTATCTAAGTGCTCAGGAACTTTAAAGAGGCACCCGGTCAGTGGTTCAAGCGTTTCCTCCAAAGAGCTATGATTGGGCACAATGTCCAGAGCAAAGAACCAGTCACAGCAGTATTAACCTCAGCGTTTAGTGTCAAGATCCTTAAAACCAGCGATGGCACTGACAGGCTTTTATGAAGTAATGTTAAATTAAAAAAAAAAAAAAATCAAACATCGAAGCTGCACGGTCAACTGGACTTTGAAGCATTTAAAAGATACAGGACAGAGAGGGTACGGTTTCCTCCACTTGGGGCCATGGTTTCCACGGTGCACACATCGACAGTGTTCCCTGGTGTTGGCCTGAACACCCATACCCACCTCAGGGCAGTGTGTGTAATTCTGTCCATGAGGTTGGGGGGGGGAGGTTGGGGGGGGGAGGTTGGGGGGAGGGGCAGGACACCAAGCCAGCACTACAAGAGACTTGCCAAGCCTGAATCACAGCGGTGGCCTCCTGCTAACTTAGGAGACTGTAAGAAAGCAAGCAAAGTGAAAGAACCCCTCCAAAGCTTGGGACATGAAAGGTCATCTTGTTCTGCTACGTTTATGGCTCTCACCTGAAAAGACCTGCTTGGCTTTTGTTTGTTTGTTTGTTTGTTTTTTGTTTTGTTTTGTCTTTTTTTTTTTTTGAGACGGGGTTTCTCTGTGTAGCCTTGGCTGTCCCTGACTCGATTTGTAGACGAGACTGGCCTCAAACTCACAGTGATCTGCCTGCCTCAGCCGCCCAGCGTGCTGGGATCAAAAGTGTGCGACAGCACTTCCAGCAAAAACGACCTGTCTTTGAGGCAGATCTCAGAGACAGGAAAGACCCCTCAGCTCTTAGGTTCAATGGCAGGGGATCTTTCACAGAGAGAGATCCACTGAAAGCCTGCACTCACACAGCGGCTCCAAATGGTATACCAGCCCACCTCATCAGTACCCACAGGAACACATGAACACACACGCAGTAACACACAGAGTGGGGGCAGGGCAGAGACAGACAGACAGACAAAATCATAAAACTTTCCTCAGGCATCATCTCTCTAGATTAGCTTCCGTTCCTTCCCACCCTCCTTGTACCTCGGCCACTTCCCATGCATCACAGCTAAAGCGTTTACTGTTACCATGTTTTTCTGCTCCTCACTGGAACTGGGGGCTCTGTCCTCCCAGCTGGGCCTCTTGTTCCTGCCGGAGGCTCTCCCACACCCCTACAAGGCACGTGTGAGGTGTTGTGTGAGATCTGGACAGAATCAACTATACTTTCCACCACAGCGGCTGCCTGGGTCTTCATCCTCCCTAAGGTCAGGTCTGGAATTCACTAGACCCTTCAGCTAACAGTTCCTGTACTTCCTGGCCTTGCCTCTACAATGACTAGACTCAGGGCACGGCCGCTGACAATAGGAATTCTGTCCTAATGCTTCCTGAGGCAGGAGTTTGGGGCCCTGGTTGAACCTGCTTTCATGTCATTTCCCAGGTACTGGCCATGTGGCTCTTGGTGAGCTACATCCAGAACTGGACCTCCTTTTCCTCTGTTGTACAATTACAGGGAGCTGCCTCACAAGTGCCTGCCAGTGTGTGTGTAGTCAGGGACATCAGAAATTCTACACTCCCCACCTACTGGGCACAAGCTTGCAGAATATTTATCCTCCAAGACCCTAGTTATTATTATATGCATAGACAATGTATCATGTATTACCATTGTTTGTTTATAATTTGATTTTTGAGATTGCATACACATATGTAAAGTATTTTCATCACTTTGACTCCTTCATGGGTCCTCCATGTTCCTCCCATATCCCTGCTTGTAGTTTTAAGCACTCTTTGAAACCCGCCGAATCTACTTTGTGCTAGCAGAGTCTACGCGCGTGTGTGGCCATCCACAGGAGAGTGGGAAGCCCATCAGGGGCAGCATATTTTTTTTTAATAATTTTTTTTGTTTTAAAAGTAGAAAGTGGGGCGTGATGGCACACTCCTTTATTCCCAGCACTCAGAGGAGGCAGAGGCAGGTAAATCGCTGTGAGTTTGAGGCCAGCCTGGTCTACAAAGTGAGTCCAGGGCAACCAAGGCTACACAGAGAAACCCTGTCTTGGAAAAAAAAAGTAGAAAGTGACTACAGCTCATCAAAGTATTAAAAACATGGGGAGCTGTAAGTCTATAACGACTGACGCCCTTTGAGTTGGAGCTCATTTAATAGTTAGATAAATGAAAGTCTGTTTCTTACCCTGTATGCTTCCTTGCACCTTGCATAGCTTGTTCTTCTGTCCTGCGGCCACATCACTCACTGATATTTCCACGGGTGTTTTTAAGATGCATTTCAGCAGTTCTCAGCACGTTTAACAATACTAGCTTTTCATTCTTTGTTAGTGTTGCAAATATCTTCCTGTTTATTTGCCTGTTAATTTTACTTTTCCCTTACTGTTTTAGAAGGCACAATTGACATATGAGTTTTGTCATTTTAAGGGGCACAATTCGGGGTGTTAGTCATTCATAATGTTGTACACTCTCATACCTGTGTCCCCCAACCCAGTGCCCAGCCAGCCTTCTCTATTCTCTCTAAGAGACACTGATGTGCTTTTTGTCTCTTTGGATATTTCCTAGGAATTAAATAATTATTTTGAGGACTTTAGTGTCAGGCTTCTTTCATTAAGATTTTCATCCAGACTGTCTCATGTCCCATTGTATCGTTTGTTTGAATGTTAGAATAATGGTCTACCATAGGGATACGTGTTATTTACTCATCCATCAATTCACGAGTGTTTGAGTTGTATACACATTTTGGCTATTATAAAGAATCCTGCTACGAACATTTGCGTGTGGCTTTTTTTGTGTGAACTTATTCTGAGGCATGCATCACGGGCTTGCCGGATCGTCTTGTGATTCTGTGTTTCATATGCTTGTGTACTCCCAAGGGTGATTTTGAAACTACCTTCACCATTTCTCATTCCATCAGCAATCCACATCCTCACCCACACTTGCCATCATCTGTTTTGTTTGTGGCAGGCATCCTAGAGGCTGTGAGATTGCAGCACCACGTGATGGAGATGCTCTTTCTTTGTAGTTCTCCTAATGGTTAATAGCAATGAGACTGACTTCATGCACTTTGGGGCCATTTCTGTAAGTTATGTGGAGAAATGTCTACAGATATATGATTGAAAAATATGTCCTCCTGTTCTGTGAATTTTCTTTTCAGTCTCTTTTTAATGCGAATTTTTATTTCACGTGTATGGGCGTTTTGCCCATCTACATCTGTGTACCACATGTGTGCCTGGTCCTCCGGAGCCCAGACGTTCAGACGCTCCGGAGCTAGCAGAATGAATGGTTGGTTATGAGATGCCATTTGGTTGCTAAGACTGGGACTCAGATTCCCTGGAAGAGCAGCCAGTGCTCTTGGCTGTTAAACCGTCTCTTCCATCCTCTCCTTTCAGTCTCATAATAATGGACCTTGATTTCACAAAAAGTTTTTTATTTGAATTTCGCTCAAATGACATATTTTTTTCTTCGATTGCATGCACTTCAAGATGTTATAAATGGAAAACATTTCCCTAATTCAAGGCCACAAGATATCCACCTGTGTTTTTTCCCCAAAAGTTTCGTTTTAAGCTATTATACCTAGATATTTGATTCGTTTGCACTTAATTGTTGTATATGGTGTGGGGTATAGGTCTGGGTTACCTATAGGTCCCCGATTATACCAAGGAGCATTCTCTGAAAAGACTGTTACCCTAAATGAACTTCAGCAGACCTGGCTTTAGACTTTGCATTCCATCCGCATTGATCTATGTGTCTTTGTGGCGGTGTCAGGATGTACTGAGAACCATGGACTTCAGGGAGCTTTTGAAGTGTGAAAAATGTGTGTCAACCTTGTTCTTTTCACGGACTTTTTTGAGCTATTTTGAGTCCCTGCATTTCCATATGAAATCTCAGATGGGACGACACCAAGTGTGTAGAGCATTTGGAAAGAATTGTCATCTTTACACCAGTAAGACTTCTAATCCCTTAGAATGAGAAAGAGAGTTTCCCACTTACTTTAACTGACTTTTGTATATGGTATCCTACAGACTTTAACGGGTTTTTTTTTTCTTTTTCTTTCTTTTTTGAATTGTTGTGTGCATATTTCTTCCTTTAAATTTTCTACATGCAAGACTGTACTGTCTATAACTAGAGATTGTTTAAATGATTTTTTTCCCCAACCAGAATACTTTTTGCTTACTTTCTTTTTGTCCAGTTATCCTGACTAGAACCGGTAGTAGATACGATGTCGAACAGAAATAAGAGCACACATTCTGGTTTTGTTCCTGTGCTTAGAGGAAAACATTTGGTTTTCAACATCATGTACACTGTTAGCTCCGAGCTTCCCACGGGCAGCCTTCCTTCTGTGGAGAAAGCCCCCTTCTAGTCCTGACCTATTTAGAGTCTTTGTTTGAAAGAGTGCTGGATTCTGTCAAGTGCTTTCTCGGTGTCTTTGATAAGATTTTTCTGTATCCCTCCTTTCTCCTGTTAATGTATACTGCATCCCTTGTGGCTTGGGTTCTGGGCTAGGACAACAGGGAATGAGGAAAGAACAGACACATGTATGGAAAAGCTGGGGTCAAGTGGGCTGTGCATATTCTGATGGAGTAACCCAGAAGAATCTCAGTGTGTTCATTAGGTTCATCATGGGAGTATGGTGCTTGTGGGGAGGCGATGTAGCTAGTCCCTGCAGCAGGCGTTTGTAGCTTAGCAGTCTCAGATGGGAAATGCCCAGGAGGAGAACTCTGCAGTTGCTGAGTTTTGCACACTGTGATCAATCATTTGTAAACATCTGTACTTGTGTGTTCAAACTGGGAGCCCACGAAGGCCTTCCTAATTCTGAGCCTGCTCCATATGAGGAAAGCTGTATACTCCCATAGACTCGAGGCTTTGGGTCCTCAACATAGCTGTGCCCATCCACAGTACACACTCACTCAGGACTTCATGTGCTCTTTACACATTCACTTGGGGCTCCCTCAGCTCCCCAAAATATGTTACATTGTATTGTTTTGCTTTCTTCATGTGCTGAGCCACCTATGCATTCCTAAACTAAAGCCCACCTCGTCATTGTTTGATGCCTGGTGTGTCTTCTTTATTATGTGCTATTGGGTTCAGTTTCCAATTAGACTAAGGGTTTAGAATCTTATTCACAAGAGTTGTTGGTTTCACTTCTTTGTGTGGTTCTGGCATCAGGTGAACACTGGCCTCATAGAATAAGCTGGAAATTATTCCCTCTTCTTGTGTCTTTGGAAGTTTTTTGTTTTTTATCACACTTGTGTTAATTTTTCTTTAAGCATTCAATAGAATGCACCAATAAAGCCATCTGGCTTTGGGATTTTCTTTGTTGGAAGTTTAAAAGAAATGACTAACCCAATAGCTTTACTTACTGTGGCTTCATGACGATTTCCCTTTTTTTCTTGACTCCATTTGTGAATTTCTGGGAATTGCTTCATTACAATTATCTAATATATTGTCCTAGAACTAACCACAATATCTTATTAAAAATTATTTTTATTTATATTTGTGTAAGATCAGATGTGTATACACATGTGTACATGTGTCTGTGCATGTATGTAGAGGCCAAAGGTCAGCCTCACACGTTGTTCCTCGCGGGGGTGTGGAAGGGCATTCGCTCCATTCTCTGAGACATTCTGGGATCTGTAGCGTTTTAATCAGGCTAGGCTGGCTGGCCATCGAGGTCCTGAGGCCATCTGTCTTTCCATTCTCTTTCTCTATGGTTACAAGCATAGAAGACTACGTCTGGCTTTCCACAGAGCGCTGAGGGTCAAACTCAAATTCCCATGCTGGTGCAGCAAGCATTTTACACACTGCGCTATCTCCAGCATCTTATTCAGGCCCTAGAATTTATTTCTGTAAATTTGATAGGCAGTGACATCCTATTTTGTGTGTGGGGGGGGGGGGCGTGTTTTGAAGATTGGGGAGTGTTGTCTTCTTTTTTGAGACAGAGTCTCGCTATGCGGTATTGGACTCCTGAAACCCCTTACATAAGCCATGCTGATCTTGCACAATCCTCCTGCCTCGGCCTCCCCAGTATCTGGACTATAGGCATGTGCCACCATGAACAGACCCACTTTTATTCTTGATCCCTGGAAATGGAGGGGTTCTTTTCCTTAGTCTAGTTAAAAGTTTGCCCCCTCCCCTTTTTTTGTTGAGCTCTTCGAAAGGCCGAGCTATGAGTTGAATGGTTCCCTCTCTTGTTTCTCTAATCTCTGCTCTACTCCAGTGTTCACCATTGCCTGCCTGCCTTCTCGCTGTGGGTTTAACACGCTCTGCTCACTCTTAAGGTGGAAGGATGGAGAGATGGTGAATTTTACATGTCAGATCAGCAAGGCACGGTGCCCAGATATGTGGTCAAGCATGTGAAACTGAGGAGATACTTAAGTGAAATGAGCGTCCGACTTTACCATGCTGCCTTCCATGGTGGGTGTAGGATCCATCCATCAATTCCAGGTCTTAAGAGCAGGCATCTGCCATAGCCTGCCTCTGGCCTCAAGCCTCAAGCTATAGGGAAATCCTTCCTTTTAGCCTGCTCGCTCACCCTGACACTCAGAACTGTTCACTATGACACAGACTGATACCCTTCCCTCACCATGTCTGGTGGCACAGGCCTGTACTCTGAAGACTGAGGTAAATGGATGCCAAGTTCCAGCTCAGCCCGAACTACTCAGTGAGTTAAAGGCCGATGTGGGCAGCTTGGTGAAAACTTGTCTCAGAATGAAAATAATAACAGATGTAGAGCCCTAGGTTTATTTCCTGGTGGCAGAAAGTCAACCGACCAGGAGCTCTCTCTCTCTCTCTCTCTCTCTCTCTCTCTCTCTCTCTCTCTCTCTCTCTCTTCACTTCCCCCCACCCACCCAGAGGTACTCTCAGTAGAGAGTGATAGGGATGAATTGCCCTGCAACCGTTGTTTTCATTACAACTCATTAGTTTGGTTTTCGTTTTCATTTATCTCAATGTACTTTCTAATTTCGCTTATGTTTTTTTCCCACTCTTTGACCCGTTAGACTACGAGAGTTTGTCTATTTTTAGGTCCTTCAAGAGGGTGTAAACATTTATGAGTTTCCCCAAATGTCCTTCCCTGGTTGGCTTCTGGGTTTTATTCGATGGTCAGGGAATATCCGATTCTTTGACATTTCTTGAATATTGTTAGATGACCTCATAGATGGCCCAGCCTGGAGAACAGTGCCTGTGCATTTAAGAAGAATGCATGTATTCTTTTGGGAAAATTACTTCTCTTTGCATTTTAAGGGCAAATATGCACTTTGCTTTCTGATTTTTGTATGATTAGAAATACCCATGCTGAGGTTACATATTTACCTTGATCAACTTCAGCTTTTTAACAATGACTGATCAGAAATGCAGCTTTTTTTTTCATCCACAAAGGCACAAATTCCTCCAAAGAAAAGACGTTCACTCTGAACATCTACCAAGTACAAGCCAGGGCCTGCCCACTGAGGCCCTGTCCCCTCTGGTTGGATTATTAACTTCTTACTAAACTGTGCTAAACTGAGAGTGCTAATTTAGCTTCCAAACAGACATTATTAACAGGCCAGGCATATCCTGGGACTTTTTTTTTTTTGCTAGAGATGTATTTGTTTGCTCTGACAGAACAGCACAGCTCAATCTGGGTGGTTTAAACAACAGACATCCATCATTCCTCAGCGCTGGAGGCCAGAAGGCCAAGGTCAAGGTATCAGACTGTGAGGGAGTCTGTTCCAACGTCCCCCAGCCTGTGGTGGCTCCTTAGCCTGTGGCAATGTCACTTCAACCCTCACATGGAATTCTCATTATGTATGCTCATGTCCAAATTTCCTTCTTAATGTGGGCTCCCATTATACTGAATTAGAAGTCCATTTGATTAAGCAGAGCTAGTGAAGTCTAACTCCACTAATTACAACAGCAACAACATTGCTTCCAAATAAAAGAGCACATGATAAGTTGCTGGGAATTAGAACTTTAACATGTAAATTTATGGGAGGGCAGAATCCAACCAATAACCATTTCAATATGGTGAGATGTGCAGCTCTTAGGAGTGTGGATTTGCTTGTAAGCTCTATAAACACCAAATCAGGTGACTCTTGAGTTAATTCTTTCCCACAAAGGAACACCACTCTACATGCCTGCTTTTTAAGATCAAGGACCACAGTTGTTTGTCCAACATCTGTTGATAGCTGCCCATCTTGATAGGGACTGCTATCTCACAGTCTGCTCTTTTCTAAGCATGAGGCTCACTCCCAGATCTACTTGTTCTGTGAGGAGACATCTGAGAGCCACTCCAAGGCTGTCCCAAGGGTCACCGTGGTGCTTGCTGAGATCTTGTCAAGGATCTATCTGGCTTGATCTGGTAGCCATTCACGCTAATAGCAAGGGAAATGCCTGTGCAATCCGAAAAGAAGCAGGTGTTGGCTGGAATGCTTTCTCTCCTCTGTGAGCTATGTTCATTCTATCTCCAGTGGACACAGGGTTTGGACAGTCAGATGTCTAATAAATTATTTTGGCGCTCAGAATTTCAGATGTTTGTACCCTAACATAGATGATCTTATTCCTTGTTGTTAAAAACTGAACAGCCTTGTGATTTTAAGATTTTTCTCTCACATTTTAAGTGAATGGCTTAATTCATGGGTACTTTTAGAGCCTATTAGATAATCTCATCGCCTTTATTTTTTTTTAATTAAAACATTCCTAAATAATTTGAAAACATAAAGTACTCCTGAGTAGTTGTGCCTTACATTGGTTTTACTTGAAGGTATAATGGACCCTTTCATCATAACTGAATGTGGATTAGGCAGGTGTTCATCTCTATCGGAATCAAATTGAGAAGAAAAACAGTGAAAAGGTAATTAAAGGATGAGTTGGGGCTTCTTTTGACCAGTGAAGTATTCAGAAGTGTAACAACTAACGCTGTGTTTTGTTTTTATGTTTATAAGACTCTACAGCCCAGACAAGCCTCAGACTCACAGCCGCCCTCCTGCCTCAGCCTCCATCCAAGGACTGGGGTTTGAAGCACAGACCTCCAAACTTGCCAAGATAAATTTGAATCTCACAGACCTTTTCACCCACACCATTCACAGTCTTTTTTGAATGTTTCTCAGTCCTAATTAGTATCTTGATAAATGCTGTTTTGTTCAAAAAAAAATATAGTAAGGGAAATGAAGTCACACAGCACCCCTGACACAGGCTGCCTGTTGCGGCCCGCCCACCGGTGCACTCCAAGGGCCTCCCGTGCAGCTCCTGTCACATGGCTATTGCCAGCCACTTGGAGGATACTTCCAGTGACCAGGTAATGTGGCCATTTTTTAAAAAGTGACGTTAAATGTGTTGCTACTCCTTGTGCCAATAGGACTTGTATAAAGGGCCCAAGCCATCACTTACCCTGCTTTTCCAGACTGTTCGCTCCTGTATTCCCTTTATAGGTCATCATGGCTGGATGTACATAAAGAAAGAATCACAGCATCTGTGGTGACAGTTTGCAGCACCAGTGTCCCCCCTCTCCTCTTGGTTCACTATGTTGTTCCTCTAGCCACATGGTCACCTAACTGCTCTGCTTTTCCAAAACTCATGCCACCCCTAGTTAAACACCCACCTATGGGACCTCCTGGTCCATCCCTGCCTTAGCCGGGGTCTGTTTTTCATCCTGCTACAGACTGCCCTTTCTTGTGTGCCACACTGTGACCAACCGGAATTTTCTAAAGTGGAAAAACAATCGCTCTCTCATTCTTGTGTGGCACGCTGCCCGGGGCTTTCTCACATCCTTGGGATGAAGACTATAAAGGGGATTCTGTCACTAGGCAAATACACTCTTGAACTTGAGAGAAAAATAATACTCACTATCTGGCTTTCTGTTTCAGACAAGATGTTCAGCTAGCCGGCCAAGGGAACATCAGGTCCCCTGTCGGCTCTATCCTGAACGATGGAACTCTGCAAAACCATTTTGCAGCCACAAAGGAGGCCGTGTGCGGCAACTCTCCATTCCCAGACTCACTTTTACTATCTGCACTATGTTACTCCAGTTACATATCCTTTTCCAGCGCCATCTTGGTCCAGCCGGCTTCCGACTCAGGCTGAAACCAGCCTATGTGTAGACTGAGGGAAGGTGGCTCTCCTCAAATCCCCCTGACTCCTCTCCACTAACTACTGGGAAATTCATGAAGAATTCCATTCATTATCTAAAATTCTCCTTCTCCCCTTACCCTGAATGGGACGGTCAGTCTTGGCTTGGGTTGAAACACTGGTCTTCAAGGCTTTCTCCAAGCTTCTCCTACTTGGCCCAAAATAAGCCCTTCTTTCTTTCTTTCTTTTTTCTTTTTCTTTCTTTCTTTTTTCTTTCTACTGCTTGTCAGGTGCTGTGTCTCATCTACTCGTTCTGAGGCTGCCAGATGGAAAGGGACTGATTTGGTTTTACAAAGTAAAAGTAATAACCCGTATTGCTGAATCTACCTGACTTTTTCATTTAAACTCCCTGTGTCCCACTGCTTGATTGTATCTCAGCTCTCTCACTTCCACCTTGAGCATCTTTTCCTGGATGACCCTCCCCTGGGAAAGTGGACACCCAGGTCTCCTCACGGACGAGCTGGGACTCAGTGGTCAAGCTGTGTGGACCGTGGGTTACCACTGATCAATAATCCCCTCTAACGCTCCCATCATGGCTTGAGCAAGTTAACGGACCTCTCTGGGCCTTGCCTGTTCATCTGTAGAGTGGGCAAAAATCTCAGACTGTAATGGAAATCTGTACATGAAAGAGGACAGGCATTGTTCCAAACACTTGGAAACCAAGCAGTGTACTTCTAACGTAACCGCGGCTTAAAGAAAAAAAAAATCTCAAGAGAAAGGAAAATATACGTGGAGCTGAATGCAAACTACAGGCAACAAGCCCCGCCCCCAGCATCCAGCTCAAGTGTGGCTGGGATGCCAGCTGCACATCTTAGCAGAAGGGCATAGACACATTGGTAGCCTAAGTCCCACAGTAGGGAAAAGAAGAGCCCAGCAAGAGCAGAGGAATGGGACTAATTAAGACAGCAGGAGAGATAAATCAAAGAAATTGAAAACAGAAACTATTGCCAGCAAGATCTGGTAAAGGTCCTTGCCACCAAACCTCACAACCTGAGTTTGATCCCTGAGCTCCACATGGTGGAAAGAGGGAACTGACTCTGGCAAGTCATTCTGGGGCCTTCACATGCATGTTATGGCAGGGGTACACACACACACACACACACACACACACATACACACACACACACACGCATGCACACACACATACACACACGCACACATGCGCGTGTATGAAAATACCTCTATATGAGTACGTTTGCAAATGAGATGAAATGAACCAGTTCCTGAAAAAACCACACGAACTACGAGAATTCATCCAATTACAAACAGGTCATTTACTATCCTGTGACTGTTGAGGGAGTTGTCAAGCGCATCTTCAGACCTCCCTGCCCCCCCCCCGCCATGGATTTGTGGGAGAAAAAAACTATGGACACTTCATGAAAATAGCTGTGACCTTTCCACAGTTCATAGTATGAGGCCACTCTCGGCACTTTCCAGCATACAACCAAACCCCAGACCACATCGTGACATCCCTCTTTCATATAAATACAAAAGTCCTTAGCAAAGCAATATCAAGCAGAACTTACAAATCTATTTTTTTAAAATATATTCTCTGTAACCATCTGGTATTTAATTCAAGTTTTCAAGAATGGCTCAATATTTAAAAGTCAATCAACCTCATTGTCACAGTAATGAGATGATGAAGAACTACAGTGTGGTGTCAATTAATGCAGGCCAGGATTTGACACCACCACGTATGAGCTGTAGTAAAGTTGAACACGCACATGATGTGTATATGAATGGAGGGAAAGTTCCTCAACTTGGTAAAAGGGGTTTATAAAACCCTGCGTCTACCGTTATACCGCCTGGTGAGATGCTGAGTGTTTCCCATTACATCAGAAGATGGGAAAGCTGTTCTCTCTCACCCCTCACATCCAACAAAGTGCTGGCATTTCCATCAAGGCAACTAGATGCAAAAGGGGGGCAAAGGGTATGTGACCTGAAAGGACCAGGTAAGAGTATGCCCACTCTAGGTGACAGCATTGTCTCCATAGAACTCCAAAGAATATTCACATTTCAAAAGGAAACTAGGGCTGGCAAGATGGCGCGGCTGATGAAGGGCCAACCGCAAAAGCATAAGAACGTGAATTTAATCTTTAGAATCCACGTCATAAAAAAAGGAAAAAGGGAAGGATGGTGGTGTGCACTTGTAATCCCAGAGACATGGGGCTCCTTGGAAACAGAGGTAGTGAGACATACGTTATTTTGTACTAGAAAACTGAATATAGTGAGGAAATGTTCCCCTAGCTCAGGAGGTTTAGTGTAATTCTACTAAAACTCTAGAAATGCTATTTGTAAACATGGGCAAGATTATCCTAAAATTTAGGATAAGACTGAGAAAACAGAACAGGATTTTTAAAAAAAACAGTTGTAATAAAAATAAAGCATTAGGTGTCACTCTGCCTGAGTGGTTTCAGACCCAAGTAGCTAATGAAAACGTGGTCTTGGCAAAAGGACACCTAGGTCGATGAGCAGAACAGGTCACTCACAGGTACAGCCAGCTGAAAACAGCTCAGAGGAGGAAGGACAGTATTGTCCTGAGATACTGCAGGGGTGGGGGGTAGCACCACACCCACACAGTAGGATGAGTAAACCCAGGTCTCGTGTCCTGCCCCTGCAACCAGCTCAGGCCACAGTTACAATAACAAACATAACACATGTGGAGCTAAGGTGTACGCCACGGGATGGCGCCTCCCTAGTGTACATGCAGCCTGGGGTAATAGTCACCATCACACACACACACACACACACACACACACACACACACACACAGACACAGTCATTATCTAGGGTTTATCGCAGACTTCTTAGACTTGACACCAAAATTACAATCCATAACAGAAAATGAATTTCATAATCCTTATAATAAAATTGAAAACTTTAGCTTCGCAGAAGACTGTCAAATGTATCAAAAGATAGGCTCCAAGCCTGGGAGAGGGGAGGACCTTAAAATGCTATGTCCAACAAAACCTATTGTCTAGATCACATAAAGAACCCTCTCGCTCAGCTCTGCCATAGAAAACAGGCAGAGGAAATGAACTGCTGTGAAAACACAGGGCAAACGAGCATATGGCATCTCTACAAGGACACTCAAGCAGTGGTGGAGATGCACACAGGTAACAAGATGCCACTCTACACCTTGACAAACAGCCAAACGGGCAAACAGAAAGGTGACACCAACGTAGGCGGGGCTCAAGTTGAGTCTCTCGGGCTACGCGCGAGAATTTTTAAAATAGGAAAATGGGAGGGACAGACTGAAAAATAGCTTGGTATTTTCTTAACAAGCACACATTTGTAATGCACAACCTCTTAAGCACATGTGTGCTTCTGAGCATGCGCACACACCCCCCCCCACACACACACCTTAACCTCACTGGTAGTATTAAAGAACAAAAAATGAACAAACTGTACTTCCACAGGTGAATTATAACACAAAGTGTGATTCACCCATACTGTGGAATTCTATACAGTAAGGAAGAATGGCCAACTGACACACATGGGAGGATCTCGGGGATATCCCACTGAGTGAAGAAAAGGTCACATTCTGTTCTGTAGCATTTTCATAATATATAATGGTGGTACATAATATAAACAGGCCACTTGTTTGTATCTATAGATGGACACCCACACACTTCTTGGTATGACCCAACTAGTGGTTATCAAGGCTTAGGGTAGGTGGTGAAGAGCACAGGTACCGTATTTTTCGGACTATGAGACGCACATGACCATAAGACGCACCCAGTTTTTAGAGCAATAAAACAAGAAAAACAGTAAAACCAGCAATCAGGCCATAAGGGGAACCCTAATTACACACACACACACACACACACACACACACACACACACACACACACACACTTTTGTGGCGCAAGGTGAGGGGGAAGTATGTCCTATGGTCCGAAAAATACGGTAAGTGCTGGTGGAATGGGGCTGCAGGGGAAATGTTGGTTTCTATAATTTGACTGCAGTGGTGGTTACATAAGTCCATATACTTCATAGAAAGACACAGAACTACACACCCCACGCACTCTACAGTGTCAGCCTCCTGGCTTTGATGCCCTTCTACAGACAAGTAGAAGGAGCAGGGCAGGAAAATCGTCACGAGAGTACAGGGGAAATCGCTGCGCTATCCACCCTTAAACAATTCACGGTAAACAGTATAATACACCTCAAAGCACAGTCACCGGCTATGCATAGAAGACTCCTGGCAGATTCTGTGGGATAGCAGGTAGAGATAAGGAACCCCTGGTGCATGCCTCAAGAGCAGTCACCGCTGTGTGGTAGGAACACAGAGCATCCTGTGGCTTCCTTGGTTTGGGAGAGATGAAACAAGAAGGAAGAAGGGCCATTCGTAAAAAAAAAAATTCAAGGGGTTTCAGCTTTCCCTGTGGACTTCATCACAGAGGTGTATGTAGACAGAAATAAGCAGGAAGCTGACCACTTTAGGAAAAAACATTTGTTCACTCACTTACCAGAAAAACGTTGTCTTGCTCTGTGGGTTTCAGATCTCCTGAGGGCAAGCCACTCTTGTGTCCTGAGCTCTGGCATCCATACAGTTTTCTCCAGGACCATTTCTGAAGCCCCTGCCCCCCCCCCCAACCAGGCCTGAGTAGACCAGAACAGCTCTTGCCATCCCCTGCTGGAACGTTTCCTTGCTCCTAGACTCTTCTGTGTCAATCATTTTTCTTGCTATTTTTAACTCGGAAGCTGTGTTATATGGCCTGTAGATCCCGTAGGGTCTCCACCATGGTCTCAAACAGACAGGAGCAGCCAGTGGCCACCAGCACAGCTAAGGACTTGCTACACCCGGAGAGGGCAGGGTGTGCTGCAGGCCTGCTGAGTCAGCAGCTCTAAAACACGGCGCTCTGGATTTAACCAGAGCTGAGCACTTCCTGTGGTACAGTGTGAGTGTTAAAGGCCCCTGACCTTTGGTCACTGCTACGGGTGGGAGTCCCAGGAAACCAACTCCGACAGGAGTTAATAACAAGGAGGGCTCTGTACTGACCTAGGAGCGGAAGTTCTTGCGCTTTACCATTGCAACTGCCTGGTGTAGGCGCTTTTCAGCAGCTTGGAAAGGGTGCACGGTGAGTCGGGATACTGTGGTTTGTTGGGCATATATTTTTCTTGGGACATGAGGAGTCCCTGCTGTTCACTCACATCCTTCCATCTGGCAGTCGTGTCCTCCGTTTTATTTTCCCAAAGACGGCGGCTGGAGGAGCCAATATATTTTGAAGGAAAGCGGCTTGGGTGCTCCAACACCTGAGGAGACACACTGCTGGTCATCTCCCCACCTCTTCTGGGGTGCTTGACTGCGGCCCTGAGGCTCAGAGATGTCTGACTTCATTAATAGTATCTTTGGAAAGTTCTAGAGCCCAATACAAACAAATTTAGGAGCAATTATTTAGAGAAATAAGGTGTTTGTTTTCCAAAGAACCCAAGAAGTGGCAACATGAACCAAGAGAATGGCCCTCTGAGCTTCTTGCCTCCCTTCCGTGTGTGTTTGTGATGGTTTCTTTTTTTCTCTGAATCCTGTATTTTAATGTGTGTCTCAGGACACAGGGAGGGCTGAAGAGGACCACTCAGCCCACAGCTTACCTTCTGCTCAGCAAGACTAGTGTCTGCCTCCTTGCTCAGTATCCCAGGAAAACAACAGAGGGCACGTAGGAACAGGTGACCAACCTCCCAGCTGCACAAACTGTAGTTAGAATCCTGGTCACTGAGGTCAATTCATGAGGCTGATGAGGCGGGGACTCTCAGAGAAGAGGGTTGGGCAGATAGCAATGCCCCATATGGACTAAGCCATCATGCTGTGAGAATGCTGTGTCTCGAGTCTGGTAGGGCATCCTCATTAGAAATGATGGAATCTATTCTCTTCACTGAATCCCTGGGATGCCAAGTTTAGTTTGAAAGGGAAAAGAAAATTAGTTAATTTTCAGAGGTTTCACTGTGAAGGGTAAAGAAAACAATGGCACAGGGCACAGCATGACATACAATGCCTTTTCTTTCACACACTCGCACACACATGCGCACACCCTGTGAGTAACCGTTATTTTCCTTTTCAGTCATTAGAGAGCATTTCAAATTATTTTGAGAAGAAAAATGCCCGTCTCACAACTATAAACGGCTTCTATGGCGGCCCTCAACCTTTTAAAAGATGCTATATTTTGCAAAACTGAAATCGCATCCGACAATTGCAGAATCTCTGGGCTCTGAGAAAGGCAGCCTCCTCCAATTAAGCGTCCTTCCAGCATCTGCCGCAATATTTTGCCAATAAGCCATTCCAATCCAAATATAGTTCTGATTCTCTAGCACTTTCTGCGGCAATTAAGTGTGTATTTTTTTTTAACATCCCCGTGTTGCATTTGGCCTCCGCTGTGTGGCCACCTGCAGTCTAATTCTGGCCTCCCCTGCACCCTGCATGCTCTCCCACTGCTGCCTGCCTGCCCTGCCTCACCTCTACTGAGAACAAAGGCAGCTACTGGATCCTTCTTCTTCTTCTCTGCTACCTGAGCTATGAAGCCATGGGCCCTCAGCATCCCCTTGGCTCTGTATGTCTGCCTAGACATCCCTCCATGATATACATACCCCCTCCAGGCATTCACCTGCCCACTCTGAGGCATCCACCCATGGGCAGTTCTGTACCCTACAACCCCTCCTGAAGTCATCCTCACAAGGTTCTGGGGGAAGAGCTGTCCTACCAGACTCTGGGTACTGGCGGAGTGGCTCCTGATGCAGTCTATGCCTCTGTAGTTGGGACCTGAAGGCAGGAAGCTTGTTGGGGGAAATCACCAGAGAAAGTGGAAGTAGGTAGGAAGAAGCCAAGGACCAAAGCATCCATGGGGGCGATGCCAACCCACAGTGGAGACCTGAGTATCAACCAAAACCTCAAATTTGCCCCTTAGAGGGTTCCTCTGTGGTGAGGGGCAGGTTCTCACGTTCATGTTGTCACAGAAGGTTTGGAGTTGCCAGAAATAGTGGAGGAGAAAGGATAGCATTCAAAGACCTCAATGAGTGAGTGGAAAAGCTGGTCAACTTCACTGGGATTCTATGCCACAACTGCCCCCTGGTCCCTGCCCAGACTTTCTGCTGACTGCTAGCCTCTACCAAGCCTATTCCTTCATGTCCCTTACTACAGATCCCTACCAATACGCTCATGTCACACTTTCTGATACATATTATCACATTATTGGCTCTGCTCATCCCTTTAAACTCTCATTTGTGCAAACCAAATCATTCAAAACAACTAGCCTTGAGTGGCAGCTCTCCCTTGCTTTCTAGCTGCTGTTGCTCCAGACATTACAACGGGGCTCCAAGATGCACTGGGGCCTTTCCCTGGAAAATGCAGGGCCATCCCCTGTCTAGACCCAAGAGCAAAACTCCCTTTGGGTCTACTGTTTCAACCCTCACAGATTCCTCCCTGTATTGAAGTTATTTTTTATAAAGCTGTGTTTGTGTCTCTTAGCTTATTTCTTAACCCAGATATCACACAAATAATTGAGACTCTTTTAGAGTATGAGGCTTCACAACACAATCTGAGCAGCTTAACCCTCTATGTTACTTTGTCTTATTCCCAGCAAACATCCCAGTGATACTTGTACTTTTGTAGCTTTACTCAGCTCCATCTCCTTCCTTCTGATCTTTCTTGGACCTCTACCCATGGCTGAGTCCCCTACTTCTTCTTCTAACTCTTCTTCCTCTGGATGTCAGGAAGTCCAGCCCTAGTCTCTCCCCTGATCACTGATTGGCTGTAAGCTGCTTTATTGACACATCAGGGAGACAATTTGAGAGCAGAGTTTATACAGCATTTAGACAAGAGATCAGGATTTAAACTACACAATAACCCTATGCCTACATGTGTGAGCCTTCACACTGACCACCAGGTTGCCCCTGCCTCTGGATAAACCCTTCATTATCAGAATGGCTTACTGCCCACAGGCAGAGGCTATGAAGCCATAATAGGATAGCCATTGCAGAATCACAGGAGCTAAATGAGGTAAAAGAATCTCCTTATCCAGGAGCAGATAAGATATCATGAATCTGTGAAGGAATGAACTATTCCTGTGTAGCCCCAAGTTTGTAGTGAGTTTGCACAGCAGCCCTAGCTAATGCACAAATTTGCATATCAATAATTGTCATGAAACAAATGTCTTGAGTCTGTGTTTCATGAGTGTTGAACCCTCTACTTTCCATCTCTCAAAGAAATACAGGAAAATACATTCAAATAAATAGAGGCCATTAAAGGCATACAGGAAAAAAAAGTCAGGCGAAGGAGATGAATAAAATGGTTCAAGGTCTGAAAATAGACATTGAATCAATAAAGAAAACAGAAACCAAGAAAATTATGGAGATGGAAAACTTATAGAAGAAAACAGGAACCATGCAGGTAAGCATAACCAACAGAATATAAAAGCTAGAAGAGAGAATATCAGGTACAGAAGATACAATTGAAGAAATTGATACATCAAAGAAAATATTGTTGAAAAAATTCCTGACACAAGATCTCCAATAAATCAAGGACACCATGAAAAGATGAAACATAAGAACAATAAGAATAAAAGAAAAATAAGATTCCAGGCTCCAAGGATCAGAAAATATTTTCAAGAAAATCAAAGAGGAAAATGTCCTCCACCTAAAGAAAAAGATGCCTTTAAATATACAAGATGCTTACAGAACACCAAGTAGTCTAGACCAGAAAAATAATCCTCCCACCACATAATAATTAAAACACTAAATCTACAGAACAAAGAAAAAATATTAAAAATAGCAAGGAAAAAAGTCCAAATAACATATAAAGGCAGACCTATCAGATTCACACCTAACTTCCCAATAGAGACTATTTAAGCCAGATGGGCCTGGGCAAATGTCATGCAGACACTAAGAGATCACATATGTCAGGCCAGACTACTATACCCAGCAAAACTTTCAATAACTATAGAGGGAAAAAACAAGATTTTCCATGACAAAACCAAATTTAAACAATATCTATGCACCAGCCCAGCCCTACAGAAGATACTAAAAGGAAAACTTCATCCCAATGAGGTCAACTACACTCAAGAAAACAGGATATAGATAACTTTACAGCAGAAAGACCAAAAGAAGGTACACACAAACATTCTATCACCAATGACACCACAATAAAAGGAACTAGCAAGAATTCATCACTAATATATATCAACATTAAAGTACTCAGTCTCCAATAAAAAGACACAGACTAATAGAATGGATGTGTAAACATGCCCTGCATACAAGAAACATACCTCAGAAAAAAAAAAGAGTAAAGGGCTGAAAAAAGGTTTTCCAAGCAAACAGACCCAAGAAGCAAGCTGGAATAGCCAACCTAGCATCTAATAAAATAGACTTTCAAGCAAAATTAATCAAAAGAGATCGGGAAGGATTCTTCAGTTTCATCAAAGGAAAAAAAATCTACCATGAAGACATCTCAATCCTGAACATCTGTGCTCCAAATACAAGGGCATCTACATTTATAAAAGAAACATTATTAAAACTTAAATCACACATCAATTACCACATGTTAATATTGGGAGATTTCAGTGCCCCATTCTCACCAATGAAAAGATCATCAAAACAGAAACGAAATCAAATGGACCTAATAGATGTCTACAGAACTTTTCACCCAAACACAAAAGAATATACTTTCTTCTCAGCACTGCACAGAACCTTCTTCAAAATCTACCATATCACAAAGCAAA
Organism: Acomys minous; assembly: GCF_964271855.1. Lineage (NCBI taxonomy): Eukaryota > Metazoa > Chordata > Mammalia > Rodentia > Muridae > Acomys > Acomys minous. The sequence continues at coordinate 46,450,983 of NC_140491.1, forward strand.
CCTCAACTGAAAGAAGAAAATTGAATTAATCCATTGTTCTTTATCAGATCACCATAGATGAAAGCTAGACCTCAACAGCAACAGAAATAACAAAAAGCCTACACACTCATGGAAACTGAACAACTCCCTGCTCAATAACCACTGGGTCAGGGAAGGAATTAAAGACTTGCTAAAATTCAATGGAAATGAAGGAACAACATACCCAAACTTATAGGGCAACATGAAAGCAGTGATAAGAGAAAAGTTCATAGCACTAAGTGCCTTCATAAAGAAGTTGGAGAGATACTACAAAAATCACTTAGCAGCTCACCTGAAAACTTTAGGAAAACAAGCAAACACACTCAAGTAGAGTAGATAACAGGAAATAATAATCAAATTGGGACTGAAATCAATAAATTAGAAACAAAGACAATAATACAAAGAATCAATGAAACCAAGTGCTGTTTTTTTGAGAAAAATCAACAAAATTGACAAACCCCTAGCCAAACTAACTAAAAGGCAGAGAAACAGTACCCACATTAACAAAATTAGGAATGAAAAAAGGGGCATAACTACAGACACTGAGAAAATTCAAAGAATCATTAGGTCTTACTTCAAACTCATGGATTCTACAAAACTGGATCTAAATGAAATGAATGATTTTCTTAATAGATTTCACCTACCAAGGTTAAATCAAGACCAGGTAAACAGTTTAAACAGTCCAATAACCCCTAAGGAAATTGAAGCTGTCATCAAAAGTCTCTCAACCAATAAAAACCAGGGCCAGATGGTTTCAAAGAAGAGTTACTACCAATACTCTTCAAACTATGCCAGAAAATAGAAAGAGAAGTAACATTGCCAAACTCATTCTATGAGACCATAGTCACCCTGACACTTAAACCACACAAAGACTCAGGAGAGAGAGGGAGAGAGAGAGAGAGAGAGAGAGAGAGAGAGAGAGAGAGAGAGAGAGAGAGAGAGAGAGTTTCAGACCAATTTCAATCATGAACATTGATGCAAAAATACTCACAAACAGAATCCAAGAACACATCAAATAAACCATCTACCTTGATCAAATATGCTTCATCCCAGGCATGCAGGGGTGGTTCAACATACAAAAATTCATCAATGTAATTCACCATATAAACAAACTGAAAGAAAAAAAATCACATGGCCATCTCATTAGATGATGAAAAAGCCTTTGGCAAAAATCCAACTCCTTTTCACGTCAAAAGTCTTGGAGAAATCAGGGATATAAGGCCCATATCTAAACATAATAAAATCTATATATAGCAAACCAATAGTCAACATCAAATTAAATGGAGGAAAAACTCAAGGAATTCTCACTAAAATCAGAGAGAAGACAAGACTGCCCATTCTCTCTGTAACTCTTCAATATAATACTAGAAGTTCTAGCTAGAGCAATAAGACAACTAAAGGAGACCAAGGGGATAGAAATCTATTGCTATTCACAGATGATATGGTAATATACATAAGACCTCAAAAATTCCACCAAAGATCTCCTACCACTGAAAAACACCTTCAGCAAAGTGTCTGGATACAATTAATTCAAAAAAATTAGTACCCCAACACACATTATATACAAAAGACAAATGGGATGAGAAAGAAATTAGGAAAACCACACCTTTCACAATAGCCATAAATAATATAAAGTATTTTGGTATAACTCTAACCAAGCAAGTCAAAGACCCATGTGACAAGAATTTCAAGTCTCTGAAAAAGAAACTGAAGAAGATATCAGAAGATGGAAAGATCTTCTATGCTCATGGATTGGTAGGATTAACATAGTAAAAATGACCATCCTACCAAATGCAATCTACAGATTCAATGCAATCTCCCTCAAAATGCCCACACAATTCTTTACAGACCCTGAAAGAATGATCCTAAACTCTATATACATATGTATGTATATATATATATATATATATATATATATATATATATATATATAACAATACAGTACAATAACAGAACTTCTTCTAGAAGTATCTCCATCCCTAATTTCACACTGAACTGCAGAGAAATAGTAATAAAACTGCATAGTAGTGGCATAGAAGTAGACTGGTTGATCAATAGAATAGAAACAAAAACTCAGAAATAAACACACACCTACAGACACTTGATTTTTGACAAAGGATTCAAAACCATACAGTGGAAAAAGATAGCATCTTCAACAAATGGTGCTGGTCTAAGTGGCTGTCTGCATGTAGAAAATGCAAATAGATCCATATCTATCACCCTGCACAAAACTCAAATCCAAGTGGATCAAAGACCTCAACATAAATCCAGACACACTAGATCTATTAGAAGAGAAAGTTTGGAAGAGCTTTGAACTCACTGGCATAAGAGACAACTTCCTGAGCAGAACACCAACAGTTCAGGCTCTAAGATCAACAATTAATAAATGGGACCTCATGAAACTGAAAAGCTTCTGTAAGGCAAAAGATAATAGAAGAAAAAGGAAGTCTACAGATTGGGAAAAGATCACTAATCCTACATTTGACAAAGGGTTAATATCCAAAATAAATAAAGAACTCAAAAAACTAAACAACAAACAAAATAACCTAATTAAAAAGTGGGGCACAAAGCTAAACAGAGAATCTTCAAGAGAGGAATCTCGAATTGCAGAGAGACACTTGAAGAAATGCTCAACGTCCCTAATCATCAGGCAAATGCAAATTCAAATGACTCTGAGATTCCAATTTACACCTGTCTGAATGACTAAGATTAAAAAAAAAAAAAAAACTCAAGAAACAGCACATGTTGGCAAGGATGTGGAGAATGGGGGCACTCTTCCATTTCTGGTGGGAATGCAAAATTGTACAACCACTTTAAAAATCAATCTGGCACTTTCTCAGAAAACTAGGAATAGCTCTACATTAAGACCCAGCTATACCACTCCTGAGCATACACCCAAATGGTGCTCCACCATACGACAAGGACATTTGCTCACCTATGTTCATAGCAGCTTTATTTGTAATATCCAGAATCCGGAAACAACCTAGATTTCCCTCGATTGAAGACTGGATTTAAAAGAAAAAAAAACTGGTATATTTACACAATGGAATACTACTCAGCTATTAAAAACAAAGAACTCTTGAAATTTGCAGGCAAATGGATGGAACTAGAAATGACCATCCTGAGTGAGGTAACCCAGACACGCATGGTATGTACTCACAAGCAGATTTTAGCCATGTTACAGGATAAACATACTATAACTCACAGACCCAAAGAAGATAAGTAACAAGGAGGACCCAAGGGAGGATGCTTAATTCTTATTCAGAAGGGAAATAGAAGAGACAGTGGTTGTGGCTGAAGAGGGAGAACCAGGTAGGAGAGGGAGCACAGAGAGAAGTAAGGGTGGAAATCAGGCCTGGAGAGAATGGGGAAAGGAGGACAGAAGGCCTTCAGAGCAGAGAAACTGAGGGTGGGGTATCATTGTGACAAGTTGGAGACCCAAGTCAGTGTAGGCCTCTGGGAGGATATGAGGGGAATTATAGCCGAGACTCCTAGTAGCAGGGGCCATGGAGACTGAAGAGGACGCCCTCTAACTAGATAAGACTCCTAGTGAAGGGAGTAGAACACCAATCCACCCACAGAAACTTTGACCCAAAACTTACCCTGACTACAAGATGTGCAGGGATAAAGATAGAACAGATACAGCAGAGATGGAGGGAATGTCCAACCAATGCCTGGCCCAACCCAAGACCCACCCCATGGAGGAGAGCCAACCTCTGACACTATTAAGGGTACTCTGATATGCTTGCAGACGTGAGTCCTCTGAGAGGCTCCACTCAGCAGCAGTTAGAAACAGATACTGAGACTCACAGCTAAACATTTGGTGAGGCATAGGGTGTCGAATGGGAAAGTGGGAGGAAGGATAAAAGGACCTAGAGGTGACAAGAGCTCCACAAGAAGACCAACAGAGCCAACTAACCAGGGCCCAGAGGGGACTGTGAAGTCTGAAGCACAAACCAAGGACCAGGCATGGACTAGAACTAGGTCCTCTACATAGATGTAGATGATGAGCAGCTCAGGCTGGGTCCACTAGTAAGGGGAACAGAGTCTGTCTCCAACATGGACCCTGTTGCCTGCTTTTTGCTCATCACTTCCGCCTGACAGGACTGCCTTGCTAGGCCACAGTGGATGAGGAGGAACTCAGTCTATATGCAACTTGATGAGCTCCCCTTTTCTGAGACATAGGGGACAGGAAGGGGAAAGGGAGGGGGCTATGACCAGATTGTAAAGTCAATAAATAATTAATTTTTTTAAACCTGCTCCATATTCTCTCTCTCTCTCTCTCTCTCTCTCTCTCTCTCTCTCTCTCTCTCTCTCTCTCTCTCACACACACACACACACACACACACACACACACACACACACACACACATTTGTTTTGTTTGTTTCTTTGTTTTTTCCAAGACAGGGTTTCTCTGTGTAGCCTTGGCTGTCCTGGACTCACTTATAGACCAGGCTGGCCTTGAACTCACAGTAATCCCCCAGTGCTGGGACTAAAGGTGCACGCCACCATGCCCAGATCATTTTCTCTTTTTAATACAAGAATTTATGGAACACGTTTTCCTCCAATATCTAGGGTAGCTGCACCCTGCGTATTTCTATGTAATTTTATTTTTATTCAGCTTAGGCTGTTTTCATGTCCCCTGAGACTTTCCCCAGGGGCTTACAGATGACTTAAGAAGATGTAGTTTAATTTCCAGGTGTTTGGAGACTTTCTCCCTTTCTCTCTGTTTCTGATTTCTGTTTCAATTACATTAAATCTAGAATGCACTGTACAATTTCAATTTTCCCAAATGTGTTAACATCTAATTTTGGTTCAGTGTATCTATTAGAGTGCACAGTCCATGTTTATTAGGAAAGACTGTTCTTGCTTTGCGGTATAATATTTTCTATGTCAATTAGATGCAATTGGCTATAGAGTTTAATTTTTCTGTGTTCTTGTTCTTTGTCTTGTTTATGAGTCACTGAGAGGGGAGTGCTGAAGTATCCCACTATGATTATAGGGCTATTGTTATTTTATTTTTTTCTCACATGGTTTTAATTTCTATAATTTTCAGTGAGTTCACACCCAGAGTCATATTCTCTTGACTCTTTAATTAGGTAGTATGGCTTGTTGTCCCAATAATATTCTTTATTATTTGAAGACTATTATTTATTATATGAAGTCTATTTTGTCTGATAACAAGGCACTCCATATTTCCCATACAAAGTTTTCACACTACAGCATTTTCTAGCTTTTTACTTTCAGCCTAGCTATATCATGGCATTTGAAGTAAAATCCTTTCAAATAACAGAGATTTGAGCCAGTTCTTTAAAAAAAAACTATCAAAACATTCTCTGTCATTTACTTGGTGTGCTTACCAAGCAATGATTTCTGGATAGGACTCCAATCGCTCAGGAAATAAAAGCAAGAATTGACACACAGAACTGGATCAAATTTAAAAGCTTCTGCACCACAAAGGAAACAATCAATACAGTCAAGTGAGAGCCTACAGAATGAAGAGACAATTTTTTCATCTATTCATCACTAATTCCAAACTATATAAAGAACCCACAAAAGGCCATCAACAAAAGGACAAATAAGCCAATCAATCAATCAATGGAAATTATGGGAACAGACAGTTCTCAAAAGAAGTCATACAAATGGCTAGGAAGTATCTGGGGAAAAAAAGACTCAATACTCACATCTATCAGAGAAACACAAATTAAAACTACACTTCTTCTGGGTGTAGTGGTGCACACCTGTAGATCGAACTCGCAAAGAGGAGGCAAAAGGATCATGGCTCCAGAGCTATCTCAACTACACAGAAAGACAAAGGCGCGACACCCTCCTCCCCTCCCTTGTCCCTCAACATCTATAGCAGCCCAGATGGGCCCCTGGGTTATGATAATGGGAGAACTGGCCATGCCCCTCCCCTCACCAGCTGCAGCACTCAGGAAAGTGGGCCCTGCACCTGACCTGCACAGCAGGATAGAGTCTGCCCTGGTTGCAGGAGGTTGCAGGTGAACCTGCACTGAGGGCAGGAGACCTGGTGGGATGACTATCTCTGATACCCAGAGCCAGGGCTTTGATTTTGCCCACCTTAGCATCTATCCTATCAATGAGCTGCTAGAGTACATGAAGCAGCCAGTCCTGCAGATCCAAAACTACAGGTTCTCCATAACACAAGGCAATGACAAGATATCCCAGAGAAATCCCAGTGAGGTTCCAATATGGATAAAGTAACAGAAGCCAGAAGCCTTGTACCAGACCAGCGCATAATTGCAATGAACATTTGTAAGCAAAGAAGTGTGAACAAAAGGGTACACTGTGTGAGATACACTGTGACACACTATAGCTTCTGTAATGAGATTTTATTTTCTCTGTTGAGGGGGGAAGTTTGCAAGGGTGACAAGTGGGTACAAGGGGAGGGGGAGATGTGTAGGACTGAGGTAATGTGGAATTCACCAAGAACCAATAAAAAGGAGAGGCGGGGGGAGGGGGGAGGAGAGGAGAAAAGAGACAGAGCTCCTTCACCCAAGTCAGAATGGACGTTTAATATTAACCCTGCTGTGATGGCTAACCTTGGTTGTCAGCTTGACTCCATACTTATCCTGTGAGAGATATTCTTGACTGGGTCATTTAAGTTAGAAAAGCCCCCTTAAATCTGGGCCACGCCTACCGGTGTTGGCAGCCCACATAAAAGGACATGGAAGGAGGAAGATGTTGCTTTCTGACTGCTTGTCCTCACTCTTGCTGCCAATGTGTCTACCCTATCACAGAGGCCTTCTTACATCTGTGTTAGAACTCACTTCTTCAGGGTTCTGAAGGGACTGATGACACAAGCGCGCATACACACAGCAGTTCTGTTCCTTTGGAGAATCCTGATAAGCACACCTGTGTGTGACTGGTGGGAATATAAACTTCTACAAACATTGTAGAAAACGTATTGGCAATTACTGAAAATAGAATTCCAGCTACACCACACTCCTGAAGAAATCAAAGTCAGCGATACAGTAGAGACACCTGCACACCAAGTGTGGAATCAGCAGAGATGTCCATCAATGGATAAACAGACAATGCATGGCGTGCGCACACAGCGGAGTTTGACTCCATTGGAGGGTGAGATCCTTTCCTTGCAGGAAAAGGATGGGAGTGGAGGTCAGCACACTGTGTGAAATGAGGCGGACTGAGAAAGACAAATACCACGTTTTCTATCATATGTGTGTGTCAGGGGTGGGGGAGGGGAGCATGAGGAAGACAAGAAAGAAGAGACCATCAGACTATTGGAACAAAGGAAGAGGGGGAGCATAAGAGGAGCTCTTCCAGGAGTAGTAGGGAGGTGCTTACAGCCAGACCACAGCACACAAACACATAGGAAAGGTCACAGCAAAACCTTTAATTTATATAATCAGTATGAGGCGAAGAGCTTAGGCCACTTAAACTTGCAATAATCATTACTAAGTTTGGATTTAAATCTGTCATTTTATCCTTCCTGTTGTTTTCCTTCCTTCCTGTGTGTTAATATCATTTGATCATTCGCTTTGTGAGTTCAGGTTTTGTTTTCTTTGTGTTTTTACAGCAATTGCTTCCTGGTTATAAATTACATTCTTCGTGTTTCCTTCACTTAGAATTCATGTTTCACCACGTCAACAGGACTACGGAACGCTGGTGCACACAGACACTCCTTCCCTCCCTGCCTGTATCACCATTTTGTAATGGGTCTAGGAAGATAGTTCAGTTGCTAAAGGCTCTCATTGCAAACATGAAGACCTGAAATTCAAAGAAAGAAAAAAAAAAAGCCAGGCACTATGCCCCTATGCTTGTAATTCCAGTATTCCGGGAGGCAAAGATGGCATATCCCCAGGACTCTGTGGGCAAGCTAACTTAGCCAGCTTGGCAAGAAACAGACTACTGAGAGATCCTGTCCCAAAACAAAAATAAAATAACAACAACAAAATCCTAAGACAAAACAGAAACACTGATGGATGGGCAGATGGATGGCACCTGAGAAACAAACACTTCATGCTTCCCTCTGGCTTCCGCACACACACTCACACATCATGTGCACCTGTACACATACGTGTGCACACACAAATGAGCCAGGAAATTACATCTGTGTATGCTGGCAACCCTAGCGGGCAATGCTATAATTGCCAACAGGTTTAATGGGTTAAAGAGAAAAACTTTTCTATTTCCATAGATGTTGATGGTTTTGGTGGCTCCTCCTTGAACTCCTGACAGCCCACTTTCCTCTAGTGATGTTTCCCTCCTGTCTGTGTAACTGTCCTTAGCATCAGAGTGGAGCAGACCGTCACGTTCAGTTGTCTCCTCATCCCACCACCTGAGACATCTTTACATTGCTTTCCTTCCTGAAGGATATCTTCTGCCAGGATTTAAAGTCCAAGGTCAAGACTTATTGAAAAGAGGCCGCTGCAGAGTCTGTCTAAAGTATAGCTAAGGAAAGCCTGTTGCAGCAAAGCTTTCTTGGGTGAATATGGTATTAGAAGCATAGAATGATGTGGAATCTCTCCTCTCTCTCTCTCTCTCTCTCTCTCTCTCTCTCTCTCTCTCTCTCTCTCTGTGTGTGTGTGTGTGTGTGTGTGTGTGTGTGTAAAACTCTATAACTCAACACTCCACCGCACACATGTTGAAACATGTAAAATGTGTGGGCCGGTATGAATGGGTTTCTCCTGAAGACCTTCACTGCTGAGCCCTATGACAGAGTTCATTTAAAGGGAGCCAAAGGCATGAGGTGGAGGAGATAACAGTGTACACGGCGGCCCTGTGGGCCAGGCACCTGCGTATTCCATAACCAAAAAAAGGCTGGGTGGAGAAAGAGTGGGAGCTGATTCCAAATAGAGGAGGTTGGCTTCTGGGATTAGCATAAACACTCCCAAGTGAGTCTTGATTAGATGGGCCCCCAGCTGGCTTCACAACAGCAGTGCGCCTTTGAAAACAAAACACTCCCTAAAAATAGTTGCCTCCTAGGATTTGAGAGGCAATGAGTTTTTGGAGACAAGTTTTCTGGGGTTTCAATAGAATCCCTGCCAGGCCTAACCCAATTTGATGAAAATTCACCAGGTCCCTCTCGGGTAGGCTGTGTTAGTTCGCTTCTCTGTCGCTGTGATAAAACATTAACCAAAACCACTGTGTGGAGGAAGGGTTGTATTTCATCTTACAACGCCCAGCTCACACTCCATTCCTGAAGGAAGACAGGGCAGGAAGCAGGAGCAGAAACAGGAACCGTGGAAGAACAGGGCATATTGGCTAGCTTCTCCAGGCTTCCTCAACTACTTTTCATATATAGCCCAGCCCCACACTGTCCCAATGGGATGAATGGGATGGATCCTCCATATCACTCACCAATCAGAAATCACACACACACACACACACACACACACACACACACACACACGTGCCCACAGACCAATCCTCAGTGGGGACTCTCTCTTCCCCAAGGACTCCAGCTCATGTCAAATGGAAAAAACTCACCACCACATAGTAGGGAGCAGAGCATGGCTGGATCAAGCAGGCTTCGAAGCCTTTCTCTGTCTAGAACAATGGCCAGAGCTCTGCGGACATTTCTCCTTGCTATCATTTGGAAGAAAACAGACTCAGCTCAGAGCAAAACAGACTCAGGTGAGCTGGCCAACCCAGGGAGATGTCAGCTCCATAGGCAGGGGACATGTCTTCTCCCCCTCTGAAGAAAGGGCTTCCACAGCCTTCCCTTCTTTCCATGTGCGATGGACCCTGACTGACTCTTGAGGCCTATGTCCCAAGAAACTCGTCCTAATTTGCAAATGCTGTTATGTGAAAATGCACTAACCACACCTTACTTTCCAACACCACACTGTCCAGTGTCACCTGTGTCCCCCTCATGGCCTCAAGGCTGACTGGGAGTGGCCGCCATCATCTGAGAATCATGAGAGAGGATCAGGAGGAGGAGAGGCCAAGTTGGGCCCTAAAGTACAGTTTCCAAGGAATGCATATTACTTTGAAGAGTCATAAAGTGGGATAGTCCAAGTCAAACCATTGTTAGATGGGGGTGGACAGTTTGTCTTTCTTTCGCTTTATTTTATTGGGTGGCAACAGCCATCAAGCTCTGAAAACAGATAATAAGGTCCTCATTTTAATGCAGTTACTAGGCAGCACATGGTAGCTAGCCAGCCTTTAAAACAAAGTGAAATCCTAACATTCTTGTTAAGGACTCTTCCAAGAGCCTTGTGCCCACTGCACAACGTGAGGCATCCTGGGCCTGCCCCTTTGCCTCCACCCTCAGCCCATTCCTCCATCTGACTGGCTTTCTTACTGGTACCCTGTCTACTTTTCTCCCATGGTACCACCTGTCAGGCCATCTCTGTACCCCTTACTTTGGGTACCTTCTCTCCGGGCAGTGGTGATAGAAGTTGAGACTAGGGGAAGCTCAGTAATGATGTCAGAGACTCAGGGGGCCTCTCCAGGTGGGTCCAAGTGCGCTCAGCCTTGAGGTCCCACTCTGCTAAGGCCAGTTTGGTCTAAAGGACCCTGGAGCCTACATCCGTCAGAAACTGAACATGTAAGGTGTTGCTTTCCCTGCAGACAGCCAAGTGGCCCCAGATGGGGCAAGGCCCGCATCTGTGATTGCTAGGAGCCCAGTTGGCCCTCTGTTCATACTGTTCACAAAAGCTTGGCCTGCCTCCTCACCACCCAATAACAGATGACATTCTCCCATCTCTCAGGAGTGACCCATCCGGTCCTGGGGCAGCATTTTGTCTCTCCACTGTTTCCTTAGCCAGGACATGTATGTATTGCTTAGAACATGAAAGGCTGTGTGACGTCAACACCTCTCTCTTAAACGTCTCAACATCTTTCCTCTAGGCCTCTCACTGTCGTTGTCTCCACTTTCTGGTTATAAAATGGAGGTATTAGGCCGGTAGTCCCCCCCTCCAAGAGCCTTGAGGCTCCTGAAATGACACAGTTTTGAGAGCAGCAAGTCTGAGTTCCTTTCCACTGGGTGAGGAATTGCACCTGTAGAAGAGAAAAATCCAGGCTCAGAAGCCAAGGGCCTAAGCCACCCAGGCACTGTTCTATCAGATAAGGGCTGCTGATGAAGCACCCCCACACAGTCCCCTCTCAGCCTCCTGAGAGGAGCATAGCAAGGAGCAGGACTGCGAACATCACGGCACGCCTGCAGCTCCAGTTCTGGTCCCTGTGACCAAGCTGCCCACCTGGCTTCACTGAGGCAGGAGCTGAGGAGGGTGTCCAGGGAGGGCATTCAGATCTGGCATTCAGATCAAAAATGGAGATAGACGCTGAGAACCGGACCTGGTCAAGAGGTGGCGACTAACAGGTCTTCTGAGGCAATCTGAAACTGATTTCTTTTTTAAACATGAAAGCCCAGATTCCAGATCCTCCTGAAAAGCTTGATGGATTCTTACGGCAGCGGGCTCTCTGCCTACCTGGGGCTAGCATGCTACAAACAGAGGAACCACCTGGCTGGCTCCTCTCACTGTGGTCTGGGCCTGATCCTGGGGCATCAAGAGTGGAAAAAGATGAACAACAAGATGACCTCCGAGGCCCATGAACATATTTTCCACTGTCATTAGGAGGAAGCCCATGTCACTTAACAGCGCTGTAGCTTAAACGGTCCATTAAACATTTAGGCCTTCCGGCTGCTCCTTGCTTGGGCTACAGAGGCTGAGTGAGGCTATGGCTGAAAGCGCAGTGGTCATGACCTCTGAGACAGAGGGAGGAGTCAAGATTCTGGAGATCCGTCCCTGAAATGTCTGCCCCAGCAAACATTCACGTGACCTCTGTGTCCATGTGGGCACAAGGTGGGGACAATAAACATGCTCACCATCCGGCGCAGTGTCTCTTCCCTCCTTAAACCAGCTACAGACGTGGTGTTTACAGAGCTCAGCTGCCTAGAGAAGGACTGCTTGATACTTGCCCCAAGTTAGCACAGCTGCTGTCCCTGGAGGGGTGATGGATGGATTGGCATTATGGGCTGCCCCTGTGAGAATAGGAACCTAGAGGAAATGGACCACTCGTTTATTCATTTCTCTAATTATCTCTTCCTTTCCTAACATACTGCCTTTGCTACACACCTATTAGAACTGCTGGGTTTGGAAGGCAGACAACACGTGATGCTGGTGAGGACACTGGCCCACTACCCGTGGGACAGCAGAATTGAGCTTCAGAAGACAGGCCAGCCATTTCTTACAAAACTCAGCATACTTTCACCATAAACCCAGCAATCTACTCTTGGGCGTTCACCCAAAAGGACTGAAAAATCATATCCGCACAAAAACATGTACATGGCTGTCTATGCCAGCTTCACACACAACTGGCAAATTTGGTCAGCTGCATTGGCATGCTGGGGAGGCAGAGGCGGCGGGGGTGGGGTCGTCTATTTGAAGCAAGCCTAGCCTAGGCAACACAGGGAGACTCTATGACACTGACGCAGCTAAAGCGGCCTTCGGTGGGTGAATGGATAAACATGTTATCACATATTTACTTACATGTGCACAGGTGCAATATCAAAGACGAACCCGAATGTAAACTATGGGTTCAGGACGATGATATATTTGTGGGCTACGGTTAAGGGAGAATGGTGCTTAGGGATGAGGTGACCATAGGAAAAACTTCAGTGTTTTTTTTGTTGTTGTTGTTGTTGTTGTTGTTTGTTGGGGTTTTTTTTTCTTTCTTTTTTTTTTTTTTTTTTGAGACAGGGTTTCACTGTGTAGCCTTGGCTGTCCTAGACTCACTTTGTAGACCAGGCTGGCCTCGAACTCACAGTGATACAGCGATCCGCCTGCCTCTGCCTCCCAATGTATTTTCTTTTCAATCTTTCTGGGCATTGCGAAGGATCTGAGTTGTGCCCCCCGGAGGCAAAAAGCAAAACAACTTCATGGGTGTGCCGATCTAAGGAATTTCAGAGAGTGCAGAAATCAAAGACATCAACACTGTGACCCAAACCAAATCAGCTCCTTCAAGCTGTAGCCTATTCTGGTGGCTCAGAAGGCAGCTTGTGTCATCCTGCCTGGCATAGACAGGCACTCTAGAAGATCTCATAGCACAGAGGTGTGTGCTTGGGGCAGAGTCTGGACCAGAAAGGGAGCTGGATGGAAGTGGGGTGAGGTGGGAAGGGAAGTGGACAGAAAGGCGCTAGACAGAAGAGGAAGGAGCTAGGTGAGAAAAAAAAAAGCTAGACACGAAGGGGGCTAGGCAACAGTGAGCAGGACAAAGGGATGTGATTTTTCACAGAACTGGCTTCTCCATGTTACTGGGCAGCACCTGGCAGAGGTGTGTGCAGGCAGAAAATGACAAGAAACTTCCTGCTTGGCAGCACCCCAGGCGTGGCACTGCCCTGTCCATGGTTTCCGTCATTCATTCCTCCTGACTCTGTTATCTTGACTGGACATCCTAGCTTCCTCAACCTGCCATCTGTCCCCACACGTGGAAGGGAGCCAAGCCCCAGGCTTGCAGGCCAAGGCCACCTGTGGCCGCACCTGTCCTTCCCCGACAGTGCAAGGGCGTGTCTCTTGCATTCTGAATTGCAGAAATGTTTTCCTTTAAATATTGTTGAGTGCTTAGGTTTTGTTCTTTGTGTTGTCCCCAGCTTTCTGTGTCCATCCCTTTAGCCTTTCTCTTAGTTCAGCATATGGAAAGGCTCCCCAGACTTTATTTATGCGGCTGTTTTGCTTCTCCATAGTGTATGTCTGCACTTCACCCCATCAATGGGCTTTTAGGCCTGCTATTTATAATCTATTTCCTCATGGTCCTTTTTTGCACCCTTTGTCCTCTTCATCATCTCTAGGCGTTTGCTTTGACCCCCTTTTATCTCTCTTGTAGCTAATTGTCCTTATAGATGCAGCACACAGGGCTCAGTCCTTGCAACTAGGATGGATGCTACACTTCTGACTTTTCTAAGTCAAACCCACCACCATCCTTTACTCGAAAATCCCCATTTTGTGCATTCCAAGTTTCCCCCTCATCCTGCCAGGGAGAAACTCCATCTCGCAGAACATTGTTCACTCACATCACTGTAGTTGTTAAAGCCTAACACCCTCCAAAGGAGCTGATGACCCAAAGTTCCAAAGTCCTTTTTTTTTTCTTTTTTTTTTTTATTAATTTATTCTTGTTACATCTCAATGGTTATCCCATCCCTTGTATCCTCCCATTCTTCCCTCCCTCCCATTTTCCCCTTATTCCCCTCCCCTATGACTGTTCCTGAGGGGGATTACCTCCCCCTCTATATGTTCATAGGGTATCAAGGCTCTTCTTGGTAACCTGCTGTCCTTCCTCTGAGTGCCACCAGGTCTCCCCCTCCAGGGGACATGGTCAAAGGTGAGGCACCAGAGTATGTAAGAAAGTCATATCCCACTCTCCACTCTACTGTGGAGAATGTTCTGACCATTGGATAGGTCTGGGTAGGGGTTTAAAGTTTTACGGCCTGTATTGTCCTTGGCTGGTGCCTTAGTTTGAGCAGGACCCCTGGGCCCAAATCTGCCTATCATAATGTTCTACTTGTAGGTTTCTAGGACCCTCTGGATCCTTCTACTTTGCCATTCTCCCATGCTTCTCTCATGTAGAGTTCCAATAGAATGTCCTCCCCTCTGTCTCAGTTTCCTGGTAAGTGAAGGCTTTCGTGGGACATGCCCCTTGGGCTAATATGCAGATATAAGTGAGTATATACCATTTGAGTCTTTCTGCTTCTGGGTTAACTCACTCATTATGATCATTTCTAGCTCAATCCATTTATCCACAAATTTCGGGAATTCCTTGTTTTTAATAGCTGAATAGTATTCCATAGTGTATATGTACCACAGTTTCTTTATCCATTCTTCTACTGATGGACACTTAGGCTGTTTCCATGTTCTGGCTATTATGAATAAGGCTGCTATGAACATGGTTGAGCAAATTTTCTTGTTGTATGCTGGAGCATCTTCTGGGTATATTCCCAGAAGTGGAATAGTTGGGTCTTGAGGAAGCCCTAGTCTCATTTTTCTGAGATAGCACCAGATAGATTTCCAAAGTGGCTGTACTAGTTTGCATTCCTCGCCAGCATGTGGTGTCGCTTGAATTTTTGATCTTAGCCATTCTGATGGGTATAAGATGGAATCTCAGAGTTGTTTTGATTTGCATTTCCCTGATGACTAAGGAGGTTGAGCATTTCTTTAAGTGTTTCTCAGCCATTTGATATTCCTCTGTTGAGAATTCTCTGTTTAGTTCCAAGCCCCATTTCTCAATTGGGTTATTTGGTTTGGTGGTGTTTAATTTCTTGAGTTCTTTATATATTTTGGATATTAGACCTTTGTCAGATGTAGGGTTGGTGAAGATCTTTTCCCAGTCTGTAGGCTGTCGCTTTGTTCTCTTGACAGTGTCTCCTGCCTTACAGAAGCTTCTCAGCCTCATGAGGTCCCATTTATTAATTGTTGACATTAATGTCTGGGCTGTTGGTGTTCTGTTCAGGAAGTTGTCTCCTATGCCAATATGTTCCAGGCTCTTCCCCACTTTTTCTTCTAAGTGACTTAGTGTCTCTGGTTTTATGTTGAGGTCTTTAATCCACTTGGATTTGAGTTTTGTACAAGGTGACAAATATGGGTCCAGTTGCATTTTTTTACACATAGACATCCAGTTAGACCAGCACCATTTGTTGAAGATGCTATCCTTTTTCCATCGAATGGATTTGGCTTCTTTGTCGAAAATCAAGTGACCATATGTGTGTGGATTCATATCTGGGTCTTCAATTCGATTCCACTGATCAACCAGCCTGTTGCTGTGCCAGTACCATGCTGTTTTAATTACTATTGCTTTATTGTACAGTTTGAGATCAGGTATGGAGACTCCTCCGGAGCACCTTTTATTGTACAAGATTGTTTTAGCTATTCTGGGTTTTTTGTTTTTCCATATGAAGTTCAGAATTGAACTTTCAATATCTTTTAAAAAATTGTGTAGGTATTTTGATAGGGATTGCATTGAATCTGTAGATTGCTTTTTTTTTTTTTTTTTTTTTTTTTTTTTTTTGATTTTCAAGACAGGGTTTCTCTGTGTAGCCTTGGCTGTCCTGGACTCGCTTTTTTGACCAGGCTGGCCTCGAACTCACAGTGACTTGCCTACCTCTGCCTCCCAAGTGCTGGGATTAAAGCCGTGTGCCACCACTGCCCGCCTCCCAAAGTCCTTCTTTATTCATAGTCCACGACATACAGCTTCTGGAAAGCGACAGAGTCAGCTTTTGGTTTAGTTCCATTTACTGCACATTCAGCAAAAAGGTTGAGCAGCACATGCTCCTTCTGAGGGCGTGTGTGCATGCGTGCGTGCCTGCCTGCCTGCCTGCCTGCCTGTGTGTGTGCGTACATGCCTGTGTGAAGGGTTCTGGCTCCGAATGTTTGGTTAGTGAATGAATGGTTTGTTGATTGGTTGGATCATGGGTTTGCTTGGTTGGTTTGGTTACTCACTATATTCCAGGCCTGGGGGTTCCAGACATAGCTCTCGAGAGTCCCTACCCTCTCACCTCAGAGATCCTCTTGTTCCTTTAAGTCCTTGGTCCCTTGTTTGTGGTGAATGCAACACCTCTCCAGCAGCCTCCTAGGCATTGGGGATCCACCCTGCATGAGGCTGTGCTGGGAGATCACGAGGCCTGGCTGGCTGGGATTCAGTTCTGTCCCAGAACTTTGAACGTGCGTTGAAATTTTGCCTAGCCAGCTAAGATTTCCAAATTTGCAAAATTAGCATTAAAATCTTCAAAGAGCAAAGTTTCCTCGTAAGATCAGCAATTCTTCCCCCTTCTTTAGCAAAGAACCCCAAAAATATCTCCTCTGCTCACATTTTGCTAAATTTCCTCCTTTAGCTCAGCTGAACAAAGGGGGGGGGCCTAACGCAGGCCAAAGCAGAAGGCATGCCATGCCGTCCAATCCGCCCAGGCGAGCCTTTGTTGGTGGACAAGGGACGGTCTGAGTCATCACATCCATCTGCAGCCAGTGTGGCTGGAAAGGCACCTGCCATTGTTCCAGTGACGTGCCCAGGCTCTCATTCCCCTGCCTCATCTCGCTTTCTTTATTTCTGTGGAGGGCTGTGAGCTTCCGGGCTGAACTTGCAACCTTTAGCACAGTTCTTACAATGACATTGACGAGAGCGTTGATCTTGTTTAACCACCAAACAGCCTAGGAACCCGAATACTGTCACTTACGCTGCTCCGGTGCTGTCCTTACCACACTCAGAGACCATCAGCTAGCTACACAGCAACCCTACACCTGATCCCCCCACATTTGCATGTGACCAGCAGCCATGTAACACCAGCTCACACTGTGGCTACTTCCCACACACCCTCCTACCAATAACACAACTCAGTTATTCCAAGAACACACACAGCATAATTCCTCCCTCCCTCCCTCCCTTCATCCTTTCCTCCCTCTCCCTCTTCACCTCTCCTACCAGGCCTGGTCCAGGTGCCTGGTTCACTCCTTTCCTTCCTATTCCTTTGTGTTTTCAAACTTCTCTTTCTACGCCCTTTTGTTCATTGTTAAGTGAAAGCGGGCTGCCTAGAGTGCACAAAAGCCAACACCATGGCATGGTTTTGTGTTTAAGAAGAGAAAAGAAAAGAAAAGAAAGAAAGAAAGACAGACAGACAGACAGAAAGAAAGAAAGAAAGAAAAGAAAGAAAGAACTAGGTTTCTTGTGAAGCCAGCCAGAAGACAGGAGAAAAAGCAAGGCCTGTGGGAAGAGAAAGAAGTGTTCAGCTGCTTGCTGGGTGTACAGCCACAAGAGGAGTTGAAAGGTTTACACAAGTACAGGCAGTCATCAGGCCTCCTGATGCATGGTTTTCTCAGGGACGCGGGCCTACTGTGTTCTGCCTGGGGTGGCTTTAGGCGCAGGCATCAACTGATTATCAAGAGGCCAAGCTGGCTTCCTCCTTCCACATCCATTCTTTTAAAACGTTTTATTTATTTATTTATTTATTTATTTATTTTATGTGTATTAGTATTTTGCCTGCATGTATGTACGTGTACCATGTGGGTCTGTGGTACCTGCAGAGGTCAGAAGAGGGTGTCAGGTGCCCCAGAACTGGAGTTAATGGATGCCGGTGAGCGGTACGTGGATGCTGGGAACCGAACCTGAGACTTCTGTTCTACCTGGGTCCTCTGCAAGAGCTATGAGTACCCTTAACCGCGGAGCCGGCTCTTCTGTCTCTCCTCTTCGTTCTTGAAAAGCTGATCTCAAAACATCCTGGGTGGAGTCTGGCAGCTTTCCCTGAAGAGAAGCTGAAGTGCTAATGTCATTTAAAAACTTGGTGAGACAGTGTGCCCTGTGAGACAGTGTGCCCAAGCCTTAGCCAGTTTGCACCCACACAGCTCTAATCCAGGGGGCTTGGCTCCTCCATCATCTTCCGTTTCAGGGTCCCCCAGTAATCTTGCCACATGTCTTCTCGTGATCTTTCCTTTTCCTCAAAGTCACACCTTTAAGGTATTGCTACAGCATTGCACCCACAGATTGACTTGGGGATATTGGAGTGGGATGGTATTCACAGTCTTCGTCCTGTCCCCCGTGTCCCTCCGCTACCTACAGATGCCTCGCTGGTCTCCTGGCTCTCATTAACCCCATTTCCAGGAGCATTGTTTGTTCCCAAGTGAATACCTTAGGGCAGTTCTCTCTGACAGGTGCACCCAGGAAAATGGACATCACTCGGTGGTTCACATTATCTGCCAGGGAGATAATCTCCATCCTCCACAGTCTGTTTCTGCAGAAACTCTGAGACCCACATGCGCATTCCTAAAGAATCCTCTGACAGGACGCTGCAACCACCTGAGGCTCTGAAAACAAACCGTGCTCAGGAGACAACAGAGACGACCCCCCCCCACCCCCACCCCCACCCCCACCCCCACCCCCACCCCCACCCCCACCCCCACCCCCACCCCCACACCCGGTGTCCAGGAAAGGGAGGAGGTCACAGCTGCCTTGTTGGATGTGAGAGACCCACAGTCAGCTCTGCAGCATGACTTCCCTTCTGCTCCTGTAGCCCGTTCAGGAAGGTCCATTGTGCCGCCTGCTCTCCTGAGCCACATTGCACATCTGGCACAGAGCTCAGGGGCCTATAGCTAACCTCACATTTATCTTCAAATGATGACAAGAAGAAGGAGGAAAAAAGCTGTGACCCACTTCGGTCCACAGATCCTGAATCAGGGTGGCAGCATCCTGGAGATAGAGCGTGGCCCTTATTCAGTAGCTGTGCCAGCCTGCATCCTGCAGACACAGAGGATGGCCGTGTTCAGCATCCTCACCAGGCATTTGTCCTGCTTTGCTAGGATGCCCTGAATGTCCTGGATTCCGCTCTTTTTTTTTCTTCAATAAATTACAACAATTTGACAGTTCGAGCTAATTTGCTGCTTGAAAGTTGGCCCTGGACTTATAAATGGTGCCCCGGGCAGCCCCTGACCTCTGCAGATCAGGTCTGAGAGCCATGGTGCCCCAGCCTGCAGGTGCAGGGTCAGCACTGAAGAAGAAGAAGAAGAAGGCTGAGAATTAATGGTATTTCTTCTGCAAATCCCAGGAAGGGTGAGCCTGATTGATGTTTGGCCAAAATCCTATGTCATGACTGAGTTACTAATGGCACTTATAGCTAATGTGTGCTGACGGCAGGCCACAGCAGGTGACGGCAGCCCTCGCAGGGAGCAGAGCACCAGTGCCCCAGGCTTCTGGGAAAGCAGACAGCTGCCACCTCTCAAAGTCACCCATGTTAAGCCCCGGGCTTCCCCAAACCATAAGGTTGGTCGGCACAGCTTTGATAGGTGACGGGGCCATAGAAACACAGCTGTGCCTGGTAGGCAAACAAGAAAGCACCCATGACTTTGCAGTTTCACTTCTGTCTTGCTGGACAGTTCACTATCACCTCATCTCTTCAAGTGCCTGTATGGGATCACTTCGCAGTTTGGGCTTCTGAGGGACAGATGTGCTCAGGTAGCTATGAGGTGAAGAGCAATCTGTTTTCAATTTCTTATTACCTATATTTTATTTTTATCGGATCGCCAAGTTCCAAAATGCAACTGTAAATCTTGTGATGAATATTTTGACGAGCGGGTGCTCACTAAGCAACAACAAGATGCAATAAAGCTTTGCTGGCCAGGTTGCAATTGCTTGTTCTATGTCTAAATGCTGAGGAGCCAGTGCTACCCCAGCCACCACGGCTACCGGCTAACCCCAGGGCTGTATGCATTCCTTAACTGAAACTGAAGGAGGCAACCATGGCCTTTGTTTTACAAGAATCCATATAAGGAGGCTGAAAGAATCCCAGAGGGGGTGAGTCCCTCCAGACTGTGTATGACCCTCAACCTTTCAGCTTAAATGACCGTCTTGGCCGGGTGCTGCCAAGAGCGTTTTCCAGTTCAGCCATTGCAGGCAGCACATTGTCAGGTGTAAGTCTCCAGCCATTAAATAAAGTGGCCCTCTCTCCACTGTCTCAGGATGGCAGAGCTCTCCCTGCCCTACCAAGTGCAAAACGCACGTGACCGCAGTGCAGACAGAAAAACAAAACAAAACAAAAAGCAAAAACAAAAACAAGCCTCCGTGTTTGTATAGCACTTTTTCTCCTGAAAGAAGCTGGCTTTCAGGCGGCCCCCAAGTACTATCACTTCCCAAGCAGACATCAATTAAAAAGAGAGAGGTTGTCTGGCAGAGTCTCTCCTGTAGGCTTAGCAATTAATGAAAACAATGCAAGGCTTTTCCTAGGGATGATGCAAATGCCCGGGGCCAGTGGACTGTCTGAGTCAGGTGGGAGGATGCTGTTTATTCAAAGTGGAATAAATGGACAGAGCGGCTGCCCTGCCCTTAGTCTGCATAAAGCGCTCTGACAGCATCTGGTGTTCTATTGACATCAAAGAAATTGACATGAAATTGTTCTCCAGCGCCAACATTTATTCTGCTCAAAGGAGTTGGGTGCCTTTCTGGGCTGTGTCTAACTTCGCTCAGTTCACTCGCATACGTTCAAAAATCCCTCTCTTTGACAAACTCGGTTGAGAGAAACCTCAGTTTATTTGGAGCACTGAAATTGTATTTTAGCTCTGAATAAAAAGCCCCCAAATTTCCTGTTCGCTTCATAAATAATTTACAGACCAAAGCCTGTTTATTTGGTTTTTTTTTTTTCATATCCCCTTAGCAATAGGAATATGCAGACTGGCAAAGGAGCAAATGGCTCTACTGAAGCACTCCAGTGCTTAAAGAGACTTGACTCCAGGAAAGAAATCCTTGAAGAAATGCTTATCCCTTTAGGTGTCAAGGCTGCTCTTCAGAAGAACAGCATTAATTATGAGCAGAAAAGGGAACTCTGGCCCAAGTGGGTAATTATTATGGCTCTCCTCATGCCTGTCTTGGAAATGCATTTCACCCCTTCAGGAATTCTGTTCTTCCACAAGACTGTCTAAATATTTTCCTATCCGTGAACAGGTAGTGCAACTGCATAGTAAAGACGAAGAGAGTAAAAATCAACCGCAATCTTTTTTATTGGCTGTGGCCAACCTCTGAAAATGGCCATGAACGAGAGATGTAACGGAAGCCCGGGGTAGAAAGCCGGCACCTCCCATAGAAGGTTGTTATCACACTTTTCCACCAATCACGTCCAATCAACTCTCAGACTTGATACCAGCTCAGCACCCTAATGGTGAGAGTGCATTTTCTCCTCAGTACATGGTCAGCTGACAAAAACAAAAACAAAAATGTAAGAAGGTGTTGGGACTGTCAAGATTCCTTACCAGGGAAAGGGGAAGTGAGGTTTAACTGTAGAGGAGTTGCTAAATGAATTTTGCAGCAGAGGCTGATGGGATGCAGGCTCTTGCCATTGCTCTTGGTTGCCCACAACAACTAGATGGTTAGACATGATGGCTGAGGAAGAGACACTTGGTTTACAGGACACAGACTGGAACTGACCTGAAAACTTCTTCCCTGCTGGCTTACTTTCATGGTGCAGGAAACTTCTAGGTAGACCTACCAAAAAAAAAATCATCAATGGCATTACCCAGCAAACTACATGCTAAAATTCCAAACTACCAGGCAAGATGTGGCCAATGGTGCAATAGTAACATGAGGGCTATGGAAGAAACCAAATACTTTTTGGACTTGAGTCCTGCATCGCAAGCGGGAATTCAGTGCCTGGTAATGTAAATCTGGCCAAAAGTCCATAGAAGCGCAGGTCACAGCCCCTAGGGAGGAACCCATGACTGCTGTCTTGCTAAGTATACATGCTGTCAAACTGCCTTCTAAATACAACATATACATATGTACATAGGTTAGCACTTTCCTCCATCATAGCCAGACAAGCTTCTGTCTGCAGTGAGCAGCAGGTAACGGGTCAAAGTAATGAGAACACGTGATTATTGAGATCTCTGGCCCTAAACCAAGCAGCTATAGCAAAGCTGCCCTATTCTTGCTGAGACTCAGGAATGTCATGGAAGCAGAGCCAAGAGGTGGAGGGTGGGGAGAAGAGCTATGAGATGCTGACTTCTGGACGCAGCATAGGCAGCACACTCGTGTACTCACTGCAACTATGATTTCCCGCACAGGTTCAAGCCAGAGAGATCCATCGGCCCTCCAATAGGCAGGAGTAATTTGACTCAGTGGGTTACCAGGGGAAAGAGATGGCATGAAGGAGGACGGGGAAGGGAAAGGGATGTGCTGGGGGTGCCAGGGTGGGAGTGGGAGCCTGGCGTATTTACATGTGTGGAACTGTCAAATAAGGAATATATATATATATATATATATATATATATATATATATATATATATATATATATATATATATACACTGTTCTTTGAAAGCTGATCAGGAAATACAGTCAGGATCTGTAACTAACTTACTCAACTTACTCACATGGCAGATTTCAGGCCAACCATGAGGAAGCTCTATTGTATGTTCTTACAAGTTAATGAACATACGCACAGGTAACATGAACTAAGCCAGATCCACTTGAGCATCTTGGGCCTAAGTCCAACATCCCTGCTGGCAAAGCTCATCACCTTCCCCTTCCCCTTACCCCTTATCCTCCAGAGACAAGTCCAACTTAGTTTTTTGAGGAGGTAACAAAAAAAGCAGTACCCCGAAATCTATTCTCAAGAATAACTGATACCGATATTAATTTTATTTATTCTTGAAAGTCCCCAGTTTGGTAAAAATTATTAAAATGTTTGACAGACTATTCTCCCCACCTCCACTAGACCACTGTGTCCATGGTGCCTTCATCATTTGAAGCTGATATACAAAAATGCCACAGACTTCAGTGGCTTAAACAATGTAAATACGTTACTCATGGTTTTGAGGCAGGATGGTCAATGGCAAGGCACCATGTGTGGCTCCTGATGTTCCTCTGTGTATATTTTTAGGGCTGACCACTTGGTTGAATAACCATTTAGGGGACTTGTCCGAAGGGAAGACTAATCCTCCATCTCATTTGTTGCCTGTAGTTCTTTGTCTAGTGGGTGCGGCTCTGTGAGATTTCCTCTTCTACGCTAATATGTCTGTTGGCGGTGTACTTGTTCCGGTCTTGGTTAGGCAGCCATGTTGCTGCAGTGTCACCAGTCTGGCCCCCTGCATTCATAAAAGATACAACCTAACAAAAGATTTCCTGGCCCTCTGGCTCTTCTTACATTTTTCCTGCTCCCAACTTTTTTTTTAAAGATTTATTTATTTATTATTATGTATACAGTGCTCTGCCTGCGTGTATACCCGCAGGCCAGAAAAGGGCATCAGATCACTACAGATGGTTAGGAACTACCATGTGGTTGCTGGGTATTGAACTCAGGACCTCTGGAAGAGCAGGCAGCACTCTTAACCACTGAGCCATCTCTCTAGCCCCCTTCTCCCAACTTTTTGATGTTCTTTGAGCTGCAGGTACAGAAGTTGTATTGTTGATGTATTCCTTGGGACTGGGTATGCCAGAGTCATTTGGTTTGTTGTTTTGGTTTGGTTTGGTTGGTTGTAACTTTCTATAATGGTTTTTCTTCTGTTGAGAAGAGAAGTTTCTTTGATGGGGAGAGAGTTAGCTAGATTTATCTGTGAGTCAGAATTATTTATTTTATGTGTGTGTAAGCATGTGTGTATGTACGTGCACATGAGTAAAGGTGCCTGCAGAGGCTAAAAGAGAGTGTTGGATCCCCTGGAACTGAAGTTACAAATAGTTATGAGCTGCCTGATGTGGGCACTAGGAACCTAGGCCAGGTCCTCTGCCAGAGCAGCAAGTGTTCTTCACCACTGAGCCATGTCTCCCGCCCCACAACCTTTTGCATTTTAAAAAGCATATTTAGTCTTCAATGAAATTGGCAGTGATGCGTTAAAATATTCTTTAAAAAGCATATTGGGTTCAGTTTACAACCCTTCAGCTGCCGTGACGCTGAATTTTAAAAAATAAATAAAAGCTGCACGAGCGCTGTGTAGCTGGGTCTGGAGAGGCAAGCGTGCAGCGCTTCAGACTCTGCTCTGGCATACAGACACTGTGGTATTTATCATCACTGCTTAGGTCAGTGTGGGTGTTTCGTCTATCAATCTGCTAGATTTAATGGGCATATTTTGGTACATCGAGCAAAATAACAAACTTCCCAGTTCTTTTTGTGAGACCCATTCAGGCTATAAGAAGGAAAATGTTTGTTTTACAATCTATAATTAGGGGCGCTCTCCCGGCTTGCACCAGGAGAAGGGGACTAATAACCATTGTAATAAGAAACATGAAAACAGAGCTCTCTGAATATGCTGCAGGCAGGCCCTGCGCATCGGCAGAGGAAAAGCCCTTGTGTCCCGTGTTACCGTGACAAGCATTTGGGAACTTGTGTGGCTTCCTCGCAAAACATCTGAGTCAATAAGATTGCAGGCCGTGGCTAGCTGTGTGGGCTCTGCCTGTGCAGGGGCCATTCAGGCGAGCCAAGCGTCTGGCTCCAATTCTCTTCCAACAATGAGATGTGATGTGTTGTAAAATAGTGTCAACTGTAGGTGACGTGAGGGAGGACCAGGTAACTGCCTAGCCTCAGGAAGCTGATTCTCACACGTAAGGGGAGACCCGCCCCCTCGGCCCCGCCCTCCTGCTTACTCCAGCCTCTTGGATCATTGCTCTCTCACAGAAGCAAACACACCCCAACATGGCTCCTTATTAGGTAGCTTCTCAGCATTCAGAGGGGTGCTGCTGCAGCTCTCCCACAGACTGCAGTTCCAGGGCATCGCCTGGCCTCCTAAGACTGAAACAGTGCTCGCAGGTGTCACTGGATGTGGTAGTCTGGGAGTGGGGGAGGGGCTGGTAATGTAGCATATGGATAATAGCCAGAATCTCAGATAACCCATGAACGGTCTTAACAAGAAACCTCCTCTGTAATAAATGCAGCACTTTGAGATTTGCTTCTGAGAAGTCCCCAACAGCACACAGATACTAGGTGGCCGGCAAGGACAGAAGATAATCCCACAGCCTCATCTTACTTACAGGTATGAAATGGGCTAAGACCTAGACACTGGGTCATTAACTCCTTAAATAACAAAGCTCCTAATTTGTCTTTCAGCAAAAACTTCCAGCTGGGTGTGGTGGCACACACCTATAAATAATCCCAGTACTTGGGGAGGCAGAGGCAGGTGAATCTCCGAGTTCGAGGCCAGCCTGGTCTACACAGCAAGTCCAGGACAGCCAAGGCTATACAGAGAAACCTTGACTCACAAAAAACAAAGCAAAACAAAAACCCAAACAAACTAAACAAACAAACAAACAAACCTTTCATATATGGACAAACCAGATTGGAGCTGACTTTCCAAGCACGGAGGGCACACCTGACCTGAGATGTCAAAGTGAGTGTCATCCACTTATACGATGCACATACTAATATTTACATTGTTTAAAAAGAATGGGCAAAGGCAGAGGAAGATCATCCTGGCAAGGACCTTTTAGTGTCACGTGTTCAATTGTCCCTCCAACCACCTCACCCTCATGAACTCAATTAACTCTACACAACAATACCTTGAGACCTGTGGTGAGATGTGATGGCCATTTTGTTCTGCGCAGCGGACCTTAAGCTCCACCCTCTCAGCATCCAGCCAGCAAGCAGCTTTTTCCTCTCTTCCTTCTTGTAAATTTCCCCAGAGTATGTATCGCTGACCGTCTCTGTCTGCACTCACATTGCCCTCCCAGTCTCAGTGATCTCTATAGAAAGGACTCAGAGTTTATTGTAAAACAGAGTCAACTCTCGGAGGGGGAGAGGGCGGGAAGAGAGAAAGAGGGACCAATGTGCCGATTCACATTTCGTACCACTTGTCTATTATTTCTAAAGTTTCTAGAGCGAGCAGCTTTTCCTCAAGGACCCTGTCCTGAGCAGGTGACTGGCAGGCCCACTTGGATCAATTTTATCAGAAAACCTCCTGTTGAGTACTAATCTTACATGGCTTAGGGCTTCTGGAGGGAGACTGAGATAGTTATCTATTATGGTCTGTGCAGGCGGGATGTCGCGTCTCATCCCACTATCTGAGCTAGGACGCAAGGCCAATTCTCCTAGGAGTCCTGCGGTTCCCGCGTCTGGTTTTAAAGTCTACTGGTGATGAGACCTATGTCCTGTCCTGCATGGCTGCTAATATCTCACTAGCTGCTTTACCACCGCTGACCAGTGAGACAAATTGGAGCTTGCTCTCAACTCCTGACCACCCTGACACTTTCCCACACAATAAAGTTTTTTTTTTTTTCTCAAAAACCCAGTGCTATAGCATAGGTTTTTCTGGGTGCCAGGCGAAAGGTTTTGCTCAGTAATATGGAGAAAAATGAGGGCATTGAAAAGGATAACAACTGTAGTTACTGAGAACATTGAATTTCTAAAACCCCATGGTCCCATAGTCATTCTCAAAGATGAGATGGGAAAAACAACAAGCCCCCGCTGGAGCCAAATGGCACACCTACATTTTCCTCTGCAGATAGATACACAGTGTGTTGGGAAACAAGAAGGCGTGTGTGAAGTCTCGCCAGAGGAATCCACATCCCAGGTCCAGGCCAGGCCGAGGCAGCCAGATAAAGTCAACCAATTCACAGCAGTGAGAGGATAAGAAAATTCCTTTTCTGTAGAAGAGAGTCCTCCTACACTCTCAAACCACACTTCAGACAGAAAGGGTTTCCCCGCCCGCCAAGCAGTCAGTGCCGCAGCTGGCTCCCACTGGTGTCTTCTAACTCAATGCAGTTCTCATGTGCTCGGCCAGGAAGTAGCACCAGATCACAGGAAGTAGCACCAGATCCCAGGAAGTAGCCCCAGATCTCAGGAAGTAGCCCCAGATCTCAGGAAGTAGCCCCAGATTACAGGAAGTAGCCCCAGATCACAGGAAGTAGCCCCAGATCACAGGAAGTAGCACCAGACCACATACGTCAAGGGAGGGTTCAGTTCCAAGGCCATTCCTCCTCCCAGATGCCAACCACAGGTTCCCTGACCAGTTGTCCTAGCCATGCTTGTGAAGAACTGGATACCAGTCATTCTAGGTTCCCACAAAGCCCCTGCTTGGATTCAGCGAAATTCCTTCCTTGGAGCTACTCACACAAGCCACTCACACACCCGGAGGAAACCCATCTACCTACCTACTTGTTATACAGAACATTGCAGAGGATACAGAGGAAGAGCTGTGTGGAAGGACACGGACATACGAATCACCCTCTCTTGAGAGACAGAGAAGCTCCCTCAGAATGTTGTTGTTGTTGTTGTTGTTGTTGTTGTTGTTGTGTTGTTGTGTTGTTGTTGTTCTATTCAGAATAGGGAAGACAAATTCAAAACCAAGGCTGAGTGCCAATAACACGAGTTTATTTGGTGGCCAAAAAGAAGCAGGAGCCTAGATCATAAATCAGATTCTCATCCCATTCAGGGTGTGGCCTCACGGTGACCAGGCAGAAGAAATTAGAAAGAGAAATATTCATCCGGTTCTCAGGAGAAGGGTAGCAGTTTCCTAGGAACCCGGGCACTGCCATTTTCTTTCTCTATACCGTCCTTCCCAGTTGCTGCCATGGAGACGTGAGCTGTAAGGATGATGGTGGAGTGTCAATTAGCATAGAAATTAGGTGATAATGAAACCTGAAGTCTCTTAGAGGTCACTTGGACAGCCATCTTGTACCCAGGTGGCATTAGCCTATCACTGTGAAGGATTCTCGGACCTTCAACTAGCAGCTTCCTTACGGCATTTTCAAACATATGTATCTCTGGTTGACCCTCCTGAGCTGGTTTGAATAGGAATGGCGCTCCCCCCCCCCCCCAATAGGCCCATATATTTAAATGTGGTCATTGGGGAATGGTACTACTCGAAAGGGCTTAGGGGGTGTGGCCTTATTGAAATAGGCGTGGCCTTGTAGGAGAAAGTGAGACACTGTGGGGAGGGCTTTGGGGTTTCAAAAGCTCCAGCCTGGCCCTACAGCTTTCTCTTCCTGCTGCCTGTGGATCCAGATGTAGAACTCTCAGCTACTTTTCCAGCCCCGCATCTGCCCGCATGCCACCATGCTTCCCGCCGTGAGGACAGTGGAGCAAACCTCTGAGATGGTAAGCAAATCCCAACTAAATGCTCTTTCTCTTATAGGAGCTGCCTTAGATATGGTGTCTCTTCACAGCAATAGAACACTGACTGAGACACCCCCACCCTCTCTGTCCCTCCTCTCTGTCCTCCTTCCTGCTCCCACTTACACCCTCCTATACCCAGTATCCTCCCTCTCCTGTCATATCAAATGTGTCCTGTTGCCATCCCCATGTCACTGTTCTTCATAAGTATTACTTGGGTTCGTAAGTAGCCTTTGAGGCCATTGAGGATGGACCCCCTCCCTCATGCTGGACTTTGGACCCCGCTTCCCTTTCCCTGGTGGAAGTAGAAAAGGAAACGCCACCACTAACATGATGGCACAAACCTTTCATCCCAAGCACTCAGGAGCTGGAGGTAAGCAGCTCTAGGCGTATTCCAGGCCAGCCTCGTCAATCTAATGAGTTGGGCCAGCCAGGGCTACCCACTGGCATCCTGTCTTCAGAAGAATAAATTCCAAAGTCCTTCTTTAATTCCTATGCAATTAAAAACAATTTCTATCCTTCCCGCACGTAAGGACGCAGAGTGACACCCCTGTTCTAGTGGGAAAGAAAGGAGAATTTAAAAAGAACACCCAGAACAGAGACAAACCAGAATCCATCAGGGAAAATAAATCCTGGAGCTTGAAGTGCGGAGTCTGGGCCTGGTCTGAGCTTCAAGGGGCTTGGAAGCCCTGTCCCTCTGGATTTGCTCACTCAGCTTTTTCCTCTGTGATGGGCACCCGAGGTCCTGTACTCTCCTGGGGTCTCCACTATACCTGAGGCTTAATCTTTGCAGTTTCATGCATTGGTCCCTCAGGGCCTCTTCACAGGAACTCCAACCTGGCCACATGGTGCCTGGCCTCAGCTGCTTTCCATAACCTCCTCAATCTTACATCTTTCGTGCCTTCAAAATTGGTACTACATGGATGGATGCCTACAGTGCACGTTTTGCTATGGCTGCATATGTAACCTGGACCCTACAGAAGCTATATTGGCTTCTGTATGCTGACCCCCAAGAAGACGCTTTCCTATTGTCTCAGGGAAGCACAAGAGCATCAGTGATGCTCGTAGTGGACATTTTGGTTTCTTTAAACATCCCAGGCAAAATAGCACAAACTTAAGGCCTTCTGGGATTACAGAGTGAGTTTGAAGCCCATATGGGCCACAGAGTAAGAACAGAACATAAATAAAAGAAAGTACATGAAAACTACGGGGAATCGCCTCATGGACTTCCATACAGACAAATATAAATTTAGGTGGTTTGGGGGACAACAAAGAAGCTGTGAGTGGAGGTGTGTGGTACAGCAGATTGGAGACAGGGCCTGAGCATCTGCCATCACCAAAATCTGGCAACAACCCCATAGCTGCCAAGGGCCTAATGTGAATCTGTCCTCTTGTCAACATATTAGACTCTGATGTTAAAATAACATAAATAGTTAAAATACAAAATGTATGTTGTTTAAGATGAAAGTAAAAGAAAGCCTGCTAAATCATTGGGTAACTTGGGAGGGAAATCATTTTAAATAAACAAATCACATCGTTGCATGGGGGGAAAACCCAGTTATGTTCTGGTTTTGTTTTAATCCCAAGTGTGGTATATCGGGCTGCTTTTAGTTTACCCACAGCTGATAATTGTTTCATGCAGCTCAGAAAAGGGTGTGGTCTTTGCCAGCTGCAGTTACTAGGATCTGAGGACTCTGAGAGGGTATAAATACCAGAGCACAGAGAGGAGAAAAAGACCTGTTGAGGAATGCTGAAGAGAGAGAGAGACAGACAGACAGACAGACAGACAGAAAAAGAGAGAGACAGAGAGAGAGGCTTCAAGATTCAAGGAGACAATTGGAGGAAGATATTGCTTCTGCATTTGCTGTTGCTGGTTTGCTGGACTGCTAGATATCCTGATGACTGAAGTTGCTCCCAGAGAGCCCAACAATCCTAATGAGCCCCCACTAACCTCCTTTATCTCCTACCCAGTGTTGGAGGGTTGGCGGAAGGAAGGTGGAAGCATAAGGAACATGCAAGTAAAATGATTTAACAGAGTTCATCAGATGCTGATCCCTTTGACAATCACAGATGCTTCTTCAGCTCCAGGCTGGCCAACGAACAGATTCTTAGCCAAACTATCACATGAAACTCCCTATCTTGTTCCTAATAGAGCCTTCACTTCCTCCTAAAACCCCATATTCCAGGCCTCCACTGTCTGTATTTCTCACCAGTCTCATCTTGCAAGCTTCCACTGAAATGGTCCATTAATCTCCGATTCCAGCCTTCACTCGCTTTTCTAGATCAATTTATCCAACACTTGCCCATTCTTCCTATAAAAGTACTTCAAAGGCTTAAAAGCCACATGGTTGGTTTTATCACAACAATGACAATTTCTTAGTTTAATTTCTTTTGTTGTTATAAAATACCCTGACCAAAAAAAAAGCAACTTTAGGGAAGAAAAGGTTTATTTTTGTTCACAATTGCAGGTCACAGCCCATCACTGAGAGGCAGGGACTACAAACAGTCACATCACCTCCTCAGGAGCAGAGGTAAATGAAGGCATAAGTACTCACTTGGTCGATGGCTTAGCTACATTTCCCCACTCTTGGACAGCTCATGACCCTCTGGCTAGGGAATGAGGCTGCCCACGGTGGGCTGAGCCTTCCTACATCGTTTCACTTAATCAAGACAGTCACACTCACAGGCTATCCCAATGTAGGAAATCTCTCAATGAAACTCTTCTCAGGTGATTGTCAAGTTGTGCCAACTTGACAATTAAAGATAACCATCACAGATGTCTTGGGGCATGACTTCTTCTAGAGATGAAAATATTTGTTTATAAGGTTTTCAACTGATTAGATGGGGCCTGACCACAATACAGAAAATGATCTGATTTACTTAAAGTCTAGTAATTGAAATTCTACCAATTAGCAAAAAATACCTTCATAACAATATCTAATACAACCAGGCAATTAGGCACTATAGCCTAAGCAAGTTTATAAATAAAAATTGATACTAATAGACATCAGTTATCTAGCCCATACATAAGCTCCAAATAAAAATAATTTTTAAAAAAATCATACCACATTAATTGAAGATCTTGGGTCATTTATAGTCTTTAATTGGGTGCTAATAAAATTGTTACTATTATTAATCACAGGACATGGTAGTACTTCGAGACATCCTAAATGATTTCTTTATTCCAAACACAGTATTTCTCGAATCCGTTGCAGAGTAGTCATCCAATTTCCCCTTGATAGTCTGGATCAATCACCTCCACCAACTCAGGAACACCTTTTCTTTTTCCTTTTTCCTTTTTCCTTTTCTTTCTTTATTTCTTTTTAAACCAGAGCATTTATTTTATGACTGATTGAAATCCTCAAAATGAACTGGATGCTACAACAGCTGCCCTCTTGGCCTCAGGTGTTGTTCCTTCATGGAATCCATGTCTGAATCTGCAAGTGACAATTTTGGGGTGCCTCATCCACCCAGTCCCAGTAGTGTTTCATCTCTTATCCTTGGTGCTCCAAGTATTTTCTCTTGAGCTTGCCAGGGTAGCCACATCTGCCACAGGTCAACTTCTGAAGGTGGTAGGCCTTAGAGGTGCAGCAGCAGCACAACGTTTGCTTTTATTTGCAATGCTTATCCAAAGTATAACAATTTTTCATCATCCTGCTTCTGCTGCCGAGGTCAAGGAGACTGGAAGAGCAGAACATCTTTTCTTACTAATTCAGAGGTGTGAAGAGCTCAAAGCAGGTGGGTAGCCAACTTAACCTCTGATTAAATGGAATCCTTTTTTGTACCTCTTGGTAGAACCATTCTTTCCTCCCAAACTAAGGTCCCTCCCTCGGCCAAAAGAGAACATTTTGGGAGATGGAAGCAGAAATTTGTTAGTGAATTACTAGGTATAATAATGGGTGACACTAATGATATACTCACCTCTTAATTCCTGGACCCACATATCCTGGCTTTGAGAAGAAAGGCTTCATATGTTGGATGCTGACTGAGACCATAGGCAGCTTCTTGGAGAACTTTGTCCCAACCCTGCAAGGTATAGCCATCTAATTGTCATTGCAACTGTATCTTCCAAAGGCCAACTGCCATTCTACCAAGACAGCTATTTCAGGATCATAGGGAACAGAGTGAGATGGGTGAATTTCAGGAGCATGAGCCCCATGATTCACTTCCTTGCTCTGGGGTGAACTTCTTGATCAGATCATTGCTGTACAGAACACCATCCTCACACATAAGGCATTCTGCAAGTCCACAGATGGCTGTTTTGGCAGAAGCGATTGCATACAGGAAAGGCAAACTCATACCCAGAGTGTTTATTTCAGTAGGAACAAAATGCTACCCTTTCCCATGATGGAAGTAGCTGGATATGATCACTCTGCCAACAGGTAGATGACTGGTCACCCCAGGTCACCATCTGTGGGACTTGGAGTTGGCTTCTGCTGTTCGAAGAACCAGTAACCACTACAGCCCAGTCAAATTGAGTGGGTGCGAAGAAGCCCCACTGCCAAGCCCGTGTATAATCCCCCTCTTTGCAACCATGGTAACTTCAGTTATGAGCCCAATAGGTAATGATCAGGCAGGCTGGGGAAGGGCTGACCGGATTCCATGGAAAGGGTATCCTAGCCACTTTACTAAAGCTTTCCTCTGCCGAGGCTACGCTTGGTGAGAACCGTATGGTTCGCAGACATCTTCACAGTTTTTTCCTGATCAAAGAGCTCTCTCTACCCACACACCTGTCTCCCAGACCTCCTTATCAGGAAACTTCAAATCAGCTTCTTCCCAAGAATCTAATCCTTCGGCAGAACCGTTGGCCATGGCGCTCTGGCTCACACACCAGTGCATCCCCTTGAAGCTTAGCATTTCAACAGTGCAGACATCACTCTTCTAAGAGAAATGTGGATTTCTCATGCATGAGCTTAATAGGGTCTCCTCTAAAACCAAACTCCAGCTTCATAAGTATTCCCTTGCCACTAAATAAAATCAGAAAACTACAGCACTTACGCAAACGGAATTTCTCCAGTAAGTTCACATTTTCCTTTCCCCACAAGGAACTACCCTTTCCTAATAGGAAGAGGATGCACGTTCTTGGGTCCCCTACCCATCCTGAGACTATGGCTGTCCTGCTTGTGCTTTCTGGGATCAAACGGCAGAGGCAGGAGAGTGACAGTATTGGTCAGACCATCTGAAAGGTCTTTCAAGGAGGAAGGATAGTAGGCTACCAAGAAGAGACTTGATACCCTATGAGCATATAAAGGGGGAGGAAGTGCCCCTCAGTCATAGTCATAGGGGAGGGGAATAAGGGGAAAATGGGAGGGGGGAGGAATGGGAGGACACAAGGGATGGGATAACCATTGAGATGTAATAAGAATAAATTAATAAAATAAAATTAAAAAGAGGACGATTCCCCAAAGCTGTCACTCAAGCCACACTTCATGTTGGCATGTGAATGCCCATGCGATGACATACATCACACATTTTTTAATTGGTTGCTTTTCTCATTCTGGGACCAGATAACCAGATTTAAAAAAAAAAAAGGCATCTTAGGGGAGGAAAGGCTTGGTCTCCCCTTCAGAACACCGAGACCCAGCATGGTGGAGAAGACTTGGGAAGAGGAGCACATTGGTCCATGGCACAAACCAGGACACAGGGAAAGGGGAACACCAGTGCCCAGCTGGCTTTCTCACCACCACCACCCTTCCATATTCAGTCTGACCCCCAAGCCCATGAAACGGTACCTCCACTGTAGGATGTAGCTTTTTTCCTCCACTAACTCTCTCTGGAAACTCCTTCCCAGACACACCTACACATGAATCTCTTAGGTGATTCTAAGTGCAGTCAAGTTGAGTGACGTTTACCCATCATGCATTTCTCATAACAAAGACAGACCAAATGCGCATGACTGGCAAGAGCAGAGGAGCCGAAGTAGTGAGTCAAGCAAGATTCCACTCTCCCTGTTTGTTTGTTGGAGAATCACCTTCGGCATTGGGTGGTGTGGAAGAGATAAGGGATTGTGACCAGGTAGGACCTTTGGAGTAGAAGTCTCAGTGACCTCGTCATTTGCGTAGGCCCCACCTCCCAACGTTTTCATTGCCTCTGAACAGCACTGCCAGCTGCTGGTCTAGGAGGGTTCAACACAAACCTAGAGGGGATATTCATACACCCGCAGAGAGAACCACATGAGGACATGGGCACGAATGCTATCCGTAAGCCAAAGGAAGAACAGTTCCTGCCCACACCTTGACTTAGGCCCTCAAGCTCGCACAACTGAGGGAATGTTCCCAAGGGTTAAGCCCCCAGTCTGTGGTATTTATTGTGATCTTACATGTGGCACTCACCAAGGAGTTGGGGTAGGAAGTAGACACCCTCCACCTTAAAAGAGGGACATTGTCCAGGCTCAGGTGTGGGCTCTTGTGGCAGAAAGCCAGGCTTTATCAACATGGTGGACCCTTGATTATTTCAGGCAGTTTGTATTCTCTGGGTCTAATTCTATTTGCTTATGGGGAACAATTGGAGGAGTTAGCACAGCTTTCAAAGGTCAATTTGGAACACAAATAGCTGATTTATGTAATTAGCCATGTGCAATTACATGGAACGCCATCAAGTGGCTTTTTGACGAACCAGATTGGCACCACCTGATTCTTATAAACATAAATAGATCAAGTTGTTAAGTAACAAAGTAATTAAAAGGAGCACATGATATTCTCTCTGGGCAACTCAGACTACCCACGTTTAATCTGGTTTCTGTACTGCTCAGCCAAATCCGAGAGAGGTAGAGTGAGGCTTTCAGAATGATGTGCTAGAGCGCTCTGTGTTAAATTCAAGGGGCCTGTGGGCAGCCTTGAGATCCCAGCTGCCTTGGTCCATCCAGCTGCTGTAACAAAAATGCCCTGAACTGTATAGCATATTTAGTGGAAGTTTCTTTTTGGTTCTGGAGCCCAGGAAGCCCAGTAGAGACACAAATGGATGCAGCAGCTGGTGAGGGCTGACCCTCCTCCCCCATAGAGGGTACCTGTTATATCCACCCAAATAAGGGAGGGGACTCACAGGGCTCCTCAGCCTCACAAGCATTCAGACCATAGCACCAGTCAAAATGAACAGGAAGCTGTGAATGTACCACTTTTATTTCCAGATTTGCTCTACTAGTTGTAGGAAGAGTGAGGACTGCCTCTGACATGAACTCTGGTGCCCACAATTTGATCACTTCCTCTTGCTGGGGAGGCCCGGCAGGCACACAGAAGAAGGGAAGCAGACTATCCAGTTGAGACCTGATAGGCTTTGGCCATGTGGTGGGGGAGGAGGTCCCCTTCTGTCAGAGGTCTAGGGAAGGGGAATAGGACAGAAGAGGGAGGGACAGTCGGAGTGGGAAGACACAAGCGAGGGGATTACAATTGGCATGTAATCTGAATAAATTATAATACATTAAAATTTAAACAAATAAAAATAGAAGTCCAATTTTTTTTTATTTTTTTTAATGTTTAAGTGTCTGTGTGTGTACATGATGGCATGAGTGCTCACAGGCCATAGGCATTGGATCCCCTAAAACTGGAGTTATAGATGGCTGTGAGCAACCCATCTTCCCACTTAGTTTCTCCTTTGCCCTATGGGAAGAGAATGGCTACCATCTACCCAGCAAGAGCTGTGAATAAAAAAACACTACAGTCCTTGTGTTAGACCCAAGGAACAGAGGTGTTCCGACTTGTTCATCCAACCTCTGTGCTACTTTGTATCCTTTGTCCAATATCTACCCTTCTCATGCCCAACACCCAGCAGTCCTGGTAACCAGCATTGGAAGGAACCTGCCTGTACATTTATTTGACATTGTCTGGTCTCTCTACTCATGTTAGCCTTTGGATCTTCAAAGTTTTTTTTTTAATCTTTGTCTCTCTGTCTCTCTGTCTCTCCGTCTCTCCCTGTCTCTCTGTTGCTTTGTTTCTCCCTCTCTGCCCTAGTTAGACTCTTACAGCTCTGACTTCCAAGCTAGTATGTCTACTCAGGCCCATGGATCTGGTGACAGCTTGGTTCCCCAGGTGGCACTGTCATGGATGAAGCCCTGCCCATAAGCCCTGAGAGCCTGGCTCAGTCCCCTAAAACAGTTCAGAGCTGTGCCTGCCTGGCCTGGAGCCCTAGAACCCAGGAGTCCAGTAGCTGCTACGAAACCTAGTATCTTATTGAACACAGAGAGGCACATACCCTATGTCAGGCTTCCTGGGCCTTATTTTCTGTTTCCTTTTGGTTTTTCCTTTTGTTTAAACCGAAAGTTAAAGTTTTGCTGAGAGGATTGATGAGGACTTGTTTTGTTTTTTAGTTTCATAGTCAATCAGAAATTATTCACAGAGCTCTCAACTGCAGTTACAGAAAAGCTGATGATGTTACTAAGCAGGACTTGTTTAAATTGAACAGATGCACTGGCCTTGCCCATCACTGACTGTGGCACTCAGGAGAGTACCATCCCTCACCAGCCACAGCACACAAGAGATCAGGCCCAGCACCATGCTGGGTAGCAGAGTACAGTTGGCCCCAGTGGCAATAGTGGTGGGATTGGGGGTGAGATGCCAGAAGGGCATGAGCATGAGAGAGCTGGCCCCACCCATGTGCTCCCCCACTCCCACCTCACCCCTGGAGCACATGCCAGCAGTCAAGAGAGCTGGCCCAGAGGTGATAAGAATGGGAGAGCTGGCCCTTGCCTTGCCTTCAGCAGCTGCTGCACTCAGGAGAACAGGCCCTGCACCTCATCTTGGCAACACAGTAGAGTTGGCCCTGGTGGTGTGGGTACAGGTCAGCTGGCCCCAAGGGCAGGAGAGCTGGAGAGCTGGCCCTGCCCCTTGTCAGCTGCAGCATTGGATAAGCTAGACAGGGGAGTGCTGGAGCACTCACTCTGACTGATGGTGTGGGTGTAGGAGAGCTGGCAGACAGACAAACTCAGCTAATAACCAGGCCCAGGTCCAGGGCTTTGAGTAGGCCCACCCCAACATACACCCCATTTATGAACTGCTGGATTCTGACACAATCAAACAAGCTACACCTCCTAATCCTTCCCAATGGCCACCTACTGGGAACCAGTACTTACATGCCATGTGCAGACTTACTGGGGCCAGACTCACTCAAACTAGCACAGGCAGAAAGGCAGGAGCTGTGGCCCCGAGTCTTCTAGGGAAATGAGACACAAGCCCAGTAGCCGAGGTCAGTGGTTTACAAACACAGTCCTAAGGCAACCCAACGGAAGAGCAAGCAAGAACAGCTGAGCAGTGGGCTGAGTTTTGAGTGGCTCAGACCTAATCTATTATATCAATGTCATTAATATCTGTAGCTATTGCCTTGGTTTGATAACAGTGGAGGGAAAATAGGACAGGCTCATTTTAGAGATGTGGGCATTATAAAGGTAATAATGATACATTCAGCAATCTCTGTGGAACTTGAGGCCATCTCCCTTCCCTTCCTTACCAAAACTAAACACTCAGGCATATTCAATGATCCTGGTGTTGGATCCCTTAACACCTGTGTGGAGACACCGTCTGGGACCCCTCCTTTGAAAGCAGTTTGACAGCATACACGGAAAGTTTTAACACGAGTATAGACTTCAGTCAGTGACCCTCTTTCAGGGAATCCATCTGAGAAAAAAAATACTAAAAAGCATAGGAAAACATTTTCACAAGCAGACACTCCTTGTATGAGATACAATGATTTAAAAAAAAAAATCAGAGTAATTTAAGTGACCAGTGACAGGATAGTGACTGAGAGCCACAGTGGCACATGGCACATAGAGAAACTGTGTTATAGATGAAGTTTTATGTGGTCATTCTTACACAGTTACAGTAAATCTTTTTTATGATGTGTGTGTGTGTGTGTGTGTGTGTGTGTATGTGTGTGTGTGTGTCTGTTTCTGTGTCTGTATCTGTGTGTACATGCATGTGTTAGTTCAGGGGGCCTCAAAGTTCAGAAGAGGCCATCAGATACCCTAAAGCTGCAGGCATTTTTAAATTGCCGGGCATCGGTTTTAGGAACCAAATTCAGGTGCTGTTTAAGAACAGCAAACCCTGCCAGGTGTGGTGGAGCACGCCTTTAATCCCAGACCAGCCTGGTCTACAAAGGGAGTCCAGGACAGCCAAGGCTACACAGAGAAACCCTATCTTGAAAAAAAAAAAGAGCAGCAAGCCCCCTCAACTGTCAAGCCATCTCCCCAACCCCATTTCACTCATTAAAAGAAAACCCTCTGGAAGTGACTATGATAGTCTCTGGGTAATGACACTACTGAGAATTTACATTCTAACCCTCAGATCCGTTCCCTTTCTTTTCTGTGTTTATTTGAAGACTGTTCGAGTTTCATTTAAATAAAACTGTATACTCTCCTGAGGCATGGAAGTAAGAGCTGTGATGCAGATGCGTACAGCCTGGGGTCCCCACGATTCACTGATCTCTGTGTTGTGTTCACTTGGTTTTCCTGTGATAGTCTCCATTTGCTGTCAAGAGAAGCCGCTTTGATGGCGAGAGGCAGCCTCACTTACCTGTGGGCGTAAGGATGAGGTTCAGGATGTAATTAGGAATTACAATAGTCCGGCAGCGTGGTGAGAGTGGATTCTCTTCTCAGACTCACGGCATCCCTTGCTCCTGGAAGTGGTCTAGGTTTCTATTATCAGCCATGGTTTCCCTCCTGTTGACTGGGTACCACCAACATATGAGTGCCACTTACTGCATCTTTAGAATACTTTGCCTTGCTGGGCACTGCTGTGGTT
Organism: Acomys minous; assembly: GCF_964271855.1. Classification (NCBI taxonomy): domain Eukaryota; kingdom Metazoa; phylum Chordata; class Mammalia; order Rodentia; family Muridae; genus Acomys; species Acomys minous. Next base: position 46,490,214 of record NC_140491.1, read on the forward strand.
CATGAGTGTTACAGCTGGGTAAAACTATCCATTGCATCCCTCTCTTGGAAGCTTGTATATTATTTTCTGGCACCTTGGGAAGAAGACTTGGGAAGAAGAAGAAGTCAGGTTATATACTGTTTGAATAATCCAAGTCCTTTGTCCTAAGTATGTATATGGATGGCATTTTCAGCAATAGGGGCTTACCTTCAGCCTCTGAGAGGCCACCAAGGGCAACAGCCACAGTCTATATTATATTGGGAGACACTGGTGCTCCCCTGAATAAACCATTACTTGTGCTTGGAACTAAGGTAACACCATAGCCTCCCCCTAACTGGTTGTCCAATACAAAGTGGTCAATCTGAAAAAACACATATGCAAACAACAACAACAACAACAAACACAACAGGCTGTACTTGTATATTTGTACATACATGGATGTGTGCTGCAATAAAAGCCAAGAAAGAAGAGGCTATTGATTTGAGAGTGAGGGGAGGCTTGGGAGAACTGCAGGGAGGAAATGACATAATTATACTTTAATTAAACACAGTTTTTTAATTTTTAGATGGGAAACAAAGAGAAAAAAGAGACCCAAAACAAAAACTTGAAGCAATGATAACTCAGATTTTTATAGTTTTTCCTGCTTGTGAAGTGCATGCTACCTTAGGATTCAAGCATGATTTGTAGAACCTTACCACTAGGTGTTTCAGAGCGGAAGTACAACACTCCTTAAAAGAAAGATGGGTGATTAAAAACATGTCTCTTCCTCCTTACTAATGTGAAATAGATACAATAAGTAGGTGGCCAACCTTGTGCAAATTTTGAATTTAGTGAATTCATTAGTTTTCCCAGCACTTTTTCTTGAGTAACTATCATATACTGTGTACTAGTTCATGTGCTACATCTGTGAATTAAGTTATAATAATGCTTGTAGGCAGTCAAATGTAAAATCATTACAGTCTTGAGAGCACTGGGTGCTATTACATAAGCCCAGAAAGATATGGTGGGGTCCTACAGTCAGACACATATGGCAGGATGCCCATGTCCACTACAGCCATTGAATTAGGAATACAGTCAACACTTTCAAAAGCAGTAAATAGTCACTCAAATAAGTTCTATTCCAATTTTTTTTTATCAAGAAATAAGTCAATATTAAGTGGTAGTGGCTGGAGAGTGAGCTAGAAGCTATTGGAGACGCAAACTTCTTTGTGGGGGTCACTCTTTGACCCAAGATCTAAAGGTTGAGAAAGCAAAATCACGAGATTTGCAGAAAGAACATGTCAAATAAGTAGGGGAAAGCTAGTGAAAGTGGCCTAGGGCAGAACAGAGCTTGAGAAGCAAGAAGAAAAATGATGGCACCTAGGTTGAAATAAGCTCGGAGATCTTGTATTATTCAAGGTCACAGACACAGAGAGTTTTAAATATGGATTTGACTGTGTGAGCAATATTAGATCCTTTCCTAATTACCATGGAGCCTTTTGTAAATGATTCGCCTTTCCAGCACTGTACCTGGAAGAAATTTAACCGGCTGCAAAGTAGATGTTTAATCAACATCTGCTGAATGAATAAACAATTGTTATGACAGTGAATGAAAATTATTATTGAATAATATGGAAAACTCACGCAAATCCCGTTGCTGTCCCAAGGTCATGTTGGTATTCCTGTACAAAGAAAAATAAATAAATTTCATTTTAAAAGCAAGCAAACAAATATAAAACTGTATACTCCACCATATGGTTTGACAGAACCTGTCTGTCAGGCATGGTGATGTAATCCCAGCACTTGGGAGGCAGAAAAAGGAGAGCCATGGTTCTAGTCCAGCCTGGGCTACATAGTGAAGCCCTGCCTGTGTCCACAGGAAAACAGAGACAACCAAGGTGCGGGAGCATTTGCCTCGAGGTCTGAGGACCCAAGTTCTATCTCTGGAACACAGATGAAGGTAGAAAGAGAGGCAACTCCACAAAGTTGTCCTCTGCCTCCCATATGCACACATGGTGCATACACACACACACACACACACACACACACACACACAAGCATAGCACAGAAATATACAATAATGATAACATTTCAAAATTTAAGAATTAAAGAAACTAGACAAGTACCTCCTTTGTTTTCAGAGGTATTGGCACGAGGTGGAACCAAGGCTCTATAGCAGCTCACAGCTGCAATCTTGACAGCTGCCAAAAGTTCAAGGACAGCTGAACAACGTAATGAGTTCCAAGCCAGCCTAGGGGGGAAATGCCCTTCAAAGTGGAGTCAGGAAGGTCACACTGGAACTTTGCACAGTATAATGTTTCACCACGGAGCACAAGCTGTCCTGCTGATGGCATATCTCTCTTAAAAACTACCTCATACTGCTCGAGGGAAGTGAGAGACAGAGTGCAAAACTGGGGGAATCCTGATCCATGGACACACACACACACACACACACACACACACACACACGACACATTGAGCTTGGTTCCATGCCATACATGGAGACAGAGCTGCCACCAGGACGCTGGATTAGCTAGCATGCCAAGCTAGCTGCTGCTATAACAAAGATGCCTTCCTGGTGAGCAAACTAGATCTTATTGCATAACTTTCAGTGAGCACCATGTCCTGGGGGAGCTTACAGCTTCCTTGCACTCTAAGGGAAGAGCTGGGCCTTTGGGGACACAGGCCATGTGGCCGCAAGGGTTCCTGACTATGGGAGGAGAAAAAGAGGTCAGTGGTAGAGGTTTCTCTAAACCAGATGCTGGAGGCCAAAGTCAGGAAGGAAATGACTTGGATCCTCAATACTTCCAAGCTGATGGGATGCGAAGTCAGATGTCAAAATAAAGACAACACCCTCCCTCTATCGCCACCATCTCTCCCTGCCAACTTCTCATCTCTTTGTAGGTAGATATGAAAAATTAGGAGTGATGGAATTGGGGAGACAAGGCAGGAGACTGGACTGGGCTGGGAATGGTTTTAGATGCGGTGGTAATTAGTTAAACATGGATTGTGTATTGGATGCATGGGAGGAAAATGGCCTCAACAGGATCAGAGCTGAGGGGAAGCTGGCAAAGTGGTCTCCTGGCATCACTTGGCAGAGAGCATGCCCTAGCAATGGGTGCCTTGGCAACCTCAAAGGAACAGCTTGGCACTTGGCATTCAGGACCAGCAAAGATGTAGGTCCCTCTCCCTGTCTGTCTGCCAGAGAGCTGGTCTAGCCAAGGTCCAGGAGTATATGACGTATGTGGCCACATGTCAGAAACCTGTGCCTCACTGAGCCCCAAGGGCTGTTGCTACTTCTGATCTAAACCCAAATCTAGCCGACAACCTGTTGGTTAAGTGTATCTGTGAATTAAATAAAGTGAAAAAGCACTCTGCAATCCATAGCTGAGCTGTTAGGTATGGCATACAGACTTCTGAATCTTGCTTCTGTTGCCCTCATACTGAGACCAGGACTGACCAAAAGTGACAAGACCCACCACCCTCCATTAAGAAAGATCTTCTTGTATCACTGGTAATTAAGGAAATCTCCAGTGAGTCCAGCCCTGTGGATGGATGTCATAGCACAGTGCAGGCTCTGAGGTTGTGGGGGGTCGGGGTGGGAGAGGAATCACATGACCTGAAATGACCCTCAGGATAAGCTTTATCACAGATGGGTGAGGGAGCAGATTATTAGAATGATTGGGAAAGATAAAAATACAGTTCCAGAGACAGTATGATGAGACTCTGAAGATGGGGGTAGGAGGGTGGGAAGAGAGAGAGAGACAGACAGACAGACAGATAGACAGACAGACAGACAGACAGACAGAGACAGAAAGAGACAAGGAGAGAGAGAGACAGAGAGAGGGAGACAGAGAGAGAGAGAGAGAGAGAGAGAGAGAGAGAGAGAGAGAGAGAACACCTTCCCTTCAAAGCCCAAAGAAAAGCTGCTTTAGAGAGAGCACTGCCATGTGACAGGTGTTAGACAAAAACAGAACTCAGAACAGAATTCTTCTTGTAAAAGTCTGCTCCAAAACCCAAACCAAGATAGCAAGCGCACCAGGTCCAAGATGGCCCCATCTTTTATCTCTGATATACACGTGGCTAAGTCCCTTCTCGTTGGTGAAACATTGATTTCACGATCTGATGTAACTGGCCAATCAATATGATGCAAACAGTAAGGTTTGGGAAATATGCATCCTTGCCAGGCTAACAACCTGTGATTTTAAAAGAGAAAAAGATAATAAAAAAAAAAGCATGATTACTTTTGAAAGAAAAAAAAATATTCTCACACAGGGAGACTGAAGGAAAGTTTTCAAAAGGAGACTTCTACTTTTATAACATCCTGGCCTAGCCTGCATGTCTTCTGGCTTAGAGGCAGGCCCTGCCTGGGTAGGACCATAAAGTTAACTCACAGCCAGAGCCAGGGGGAGGGGCAGCAAGGTCACAGCACAAGATGCTTTCTTGTGTTGTCCCAGAGAGCTGCAGGGGACTTGGCCTGGTTTCTGTGATCTAATAGATGTGCTACAGCCTTAGAGCTGGGGCCAGGAGGAGACCTGGGGCCCTGTGTCAGGCTTGCCAGAGTCTATCCTCACACTCGCTTCCAGATGGTTCTCTCAGTGCTGTGCAAGTGGGACAATCAATTGAATCATTAAACAGCTTCGTGTGGACTGCTGACCTTGCACAGACCTTTAGAAGCTCTCAGCCTCTCAGAACTGCAGCTTCCGTCTTAAACACAAAGGCCGGCATGTCACACAGATGCACACAACCTATTTAGAAATTAGACCTTGTGGCTGTTTGAATAAGAATTGCCTACAAGAAGAGCATTATGAGGGGCGGACCTGGGCCCATGGGTTCTGCTCAAACTATGGCAGTAAACATCAAACCCCTACCCAGATCCAGCCAATGCACAGGACATTCTCCACAGTTGAGTGGAGACTGGGGACTGACTTTCACACGAACTCTGGTGCCCCATATTTGACCATGTCCTCTTGACTTGGAGGCCTGGTGACACTCAGAGGAAGGATAGCAGACTACCAAGAAGAGACTTGATACCCTATGATCATATACAGGGGGAGGCGGTCCCCCTCAGTCACAGTCATAGGGGAGGGGAGTAGGGGGAAAGCAGAAGGGAGGGAGGAATGGGAGGATACAAGGGATGGGATAACTATTGAGATATAATATGAGTGAATTACTAAAAAAAAAATAAAAGTAAAAAGAGAGAGAGAATAGCTCCCATAGGCTCATATGTCTGAATACTTGGTCTCCAGTTGGTGGAACTATTTGGGAAGGATTGGGGGTGTGGCCTTGTTGAGGGAGGCGTGGCCTTGTCGGGGTAGTTTTGCACTGGGGGTGGGCTTTGAGGTTTTCCAAAGCCCAAACCACTCCCAGTTAGCTTGCTCTCTCCTAACCTCCTGTTTATAGATCAAATGTAAGTAAACGCTCAGCTCCTGCTCCAGCACCATGCCTGCCTTCTTGCTGCCATGCTCCCCCCCATGATGGTTTGAACTTTAACCCTCTGGAACCACAATGCCCCCAAGTAAATGCTTTCTTTTCTACACCATCTTGTTAGTAGTGTAACAAAGGAAAGCCATCAGACTTAGTGTCTGGCCTAAGTTGGACCTTCTCAGATGCAGGTCACAGTGGAAGCTGAACAGAGGTGTGGAGCTGCTCGCCCTTCTAAGTCCATTCTCTGCTCCTGGCCATGAAGAGGTTTCCTAACTCGTTCCCATGGAGACCGCAATAACCAGCCACATGGACCACTACAGATTCCCACTGTCTGGATCTCCCCCCCTGGCAAGACAGGCTGTCAGAGCAGGAACATTAGCAGGCAGGATGCATCGCTTGTGCCGTGTGAGTTTCTGCGCGGCTCAACAGAGCAGACTCTCACATTTCCTGTGGACCGTGGCACTGCACACATGTACCTCTGTTCAATCCTGCCAGCCCCCAATATAGAGGGTCAGTCCTCTGCTCTGTCTCCCAGTTATGGGTCAGGGACTCTCTCTCTCCTCCTGCTCCCACAGCCGCAGCCATCACACTGAACAGCATCACACACTCCCAGCCTTTGTGGAGGGCACGGGCAACCTGGCCTCCCCAGCTGAAGGCAGGATGGGCAGCCATATGTCCTCGTTTCCAAAATCTGACCACAGGAAAAACTCTCAGTTCTTTTTCCACATCACTATCAAGAGTCCCAGCTTCTATTTGTTTTCAAGTCTCCTCATCTCTACTCAAGTCCAGGGAGGTCCTGGGATCTCCCCCACTACCCCCTCACCCTCCCCACCTCACCCCCCACCCCACCCCCACGCCGCCTCTTCCAACAGGGAGCATCTTCCTTCCTGTTCAGGTCAAGGCAGCCTTTCCCACTCAGAGGTGGTATCTGTCTGGTGATGCAGCCTCCCCACAGCTGCTTAGAAACCGGGTGGAGAGAGGTCCACTAAACCAGCATAAACAAGAGTAGTCCCGAGTTGGGTCTATAGGAGGCCAGGGTCAGAGCCTCCCTCCCCGCGCTGTTGTGGAAGTTTTGGTTTATGCATAAACATGTTTTTGTTTCAATCCCAGGTGTGGGATAAGGGGGCTGCTCCGGTTTGTCCACAGCTGACAACTGCCTCATGAGAGGGTGCGTGATCTCTGTCAGCTGGGAACTATTTCACGCCGGGGAGTAGTCTTTGACAGGGGGAATAAATGCCAGAGCCAGAAAGAGAGAGATAGAAACTGGGGGCTCCAAGAAAGAAGTAGGCTGGCTGCTGCTGCCCCCCCTCCACCCCCATTTCTCCTGGTTGTTATTGATGCAGTTTGAGGAGAAGTTAAAGATATCCCCAAACAAGGATTGGACTCGCCCCCAAGGAACCTGAAGACCCTCAACAACAGGAAGTAGCTAAGAAAAAAAACGATGCCCCTTTCTCCCCACTAACCTTTCTCCCCTGCCTGGTGTTGGAGTGTTGGAAGGTATTGGGGTGGGGAAGGGAGAAAGAGATAAAAGAAACCAAAGTAAAAATAGATTTAAAAAATACGCCTACACCCCACCACCTCTGGAAGCCCTAGGTGTTCAGTGAACTGATACCTGAACACCTCCCAGGGGGTTTATAATAGTCAAGTGTCTGTTGAAGCTTTAGTTGAAGCTAAATAAAACGCCCTATCTACAGCATCCGGCAGCTCCATCCAGCTTCTCCTCGCAGCAATGAAGAGTAATTAATGAGTCCAAGTCTTCAGCTCTGAGTTTTGTGTTCTTTGTGTTCTTCTATGTTTCCGGCAAGCAGCAACACTGTGGAATACTGTAGCAAACCCCCAGCAGGGGCCTGATATTGATAGGCTGTCTAATTCTGACGCCTCCCACGAGGTTGAGGGTGCATATTCCAACACAAGAATGAGGTCATTTTCCGCCCATCTTGTCAAGGAGAGTTTTATTATCCAGAGTTACAGCCTGGACACTGGGGTGTTTATCTTCAATGAGATGCAAACTCTTTTTCCTGAACTCATTTAGAATGTTTCATAATGTGTCTTAAGTTCTAATTTGAAAAGCAATTTCTATGCCAACAACGACACTGCAGAGACACCCAAATTGGCTATGGGCATAAAAAGAAAAAACAGATATATCTTTGTAAGCTGGAAAAATGGGAATGACAAACTTGTCCTTCTTTTTTTGGTCAGGAAGCAGTGCCTGTAATTTTTTTTTTTTTTTTTTTTTTTAGTAGAAGTCATCATCCTTCTGTGAGGAGCCTTGAAATAATCAGGAAAACAATGAAACTACAGGTAACATACCTGGTGTATTGACAGTTTGCATCCCGTCTTTCCTCGGTGGTAAACATGTATGACCAACCATGTAATATCGCCACATAGAAACATGTCAGCAACTTTCCCCCTCCCAGAGATGAAATTTTAGATTGCCTTAAATATCTTATTAAAAGGTGACATGTGGCACATGCCTTTAATCTTAACACTTGAGAGGCATAGACAGGCCAATGTCTGAGTTTAAGGCCAGCCTGATCTATAAGTGAGTTCCGAAGACAAAAAGGTATCATCTTGTAATTTTATGTCACATTTACCATATGTTTAATGAAATAAATATAATTCTGGTTCAATCTGATGTCCTCTTATGAAAGGTCCACTCAACTCTTTAGCTATTTTTTTTCTGTTGTACTATTTCCCATTTTTCTAGGTAACAAGAGTTCTTTTTTTGCATTTTTTATTAATTCATTTATATTATATCTCAATTGTTATCCCATGCCTTGTATCCTCCCATTCCTCCCTCCCTCTCGCTTTCTCCCTACTCCCCTCCCCTATGACTGTGACTGAGGAGGACCTCCTCCCCCTGTATATGCTCATAGGGTATCAAGTCTCTTCTTGGTAGCCTGCTATCCTTCCTCTGAGTGCCACCAGGCCTCCCCATCCAGGGGACGTGGTCAAATATGGGGCACCCGAGTTCGTGTGAAAGTCAGTTCCCACTCTGCACTCAACTGTGGAGAATGTCCTATCCATTGGTTAGATCTGGGTAGAGGTTCGAAGTTTACTGCACGTATTGTCGTTGGCTGGTGCTATAGTTTGAGCAGGACCCAAGAGTTCTTTACACATTAGAGAGACAAGTCCAAGTTACCACTCACGTTGCTTATGTTCCACTAAGTGTCCATAAACAGAGTGAATCCCCTCTAAGCTTTGAGTGACATCAGGCTCATCAACCAAGATGATACTTCTATCCTGCAGCTTCATTTGCCAATGTTTTTTTTTTTTATTATAGACCAGGCTGGCCTCAAACTTACAGAGATCACCGGCCTCTGCCTCTGGAGTGCTGGACCTAAAGGTGTATGCCACCACACCCCACCAACGTCTCCCTAAACCAGGCCTGACTTGTGGCTTTAAAGCCTTGCTTTTCTGTATAACCTTTTCTCCTCTCCCCGCCTCTCTCTCTCTCTCTCTCTCTCTCTCTCTCTCTCTCTCTCTCTCTCTTTCTCTCTCTCTCTCTCTCTCTCTGCTTTTTTAAAAAAATTATTTTATTTTTGTACATATGCATTTATATTATTACACATATATACAATAGATTACCTATGGCAAGAAGAACCATGACACAATCAGGAATTACATAAGTGTTACATTCTTAGTGTTTTGGCTATTTGCATTTGACAGCCTTGAAGAAGACATCTTTCCTATCTTGGTGCATCTAAATTTCTGAATGTAAATCAATCTCCGTCACATATGGTCTTTATCAACTTAGAACACCTATCTAGACCTAAAAACATCTTGACCCCTAAACAATTAAGCTTCATTGTAAAACTGAGCTACCTGGTCTTCAACTCCGTCAGAGACTTGAGAAGGAGTAAACATGATTATCTGAGTATGTCAGGAGTGCAGGTTAGTAGCTTTTCAAATGAGAAGATGACAGAGACAGTTTTCTACCTGAGTAGTCACCCAAAACTCTCTACAACATTGGAGCATCTTCTTCAGCCTTCTGGCCCAGTCTATCTGACAGACATATGTGTGAGGCAACTTTTTCTTACATAACATGTAATAGGTGTTTTTAAAATGATTCTACAGCCCCATGACCTGTAGTTCCAGGATTTACCTGCAGTTCTGTTTTTGTTTTGGTGGTGATGGTGGTGGTTTGTGACAGGGGGTTGGTTTGTTGGCTTTTTGGTTTTGTTGTCTCCTATATTGGCCTTGAAATCTGCACACAACAGGCGCTAGCCAGGTTGGGCTTGACACTTCTTGACCCTAGAGCAATAGTTATAAACTTGCCTGGCTTTCAGCCTCACAATCATGCTGTTGGATGCACTTTTTAAAAAAGTACGTTAAGTGTACAATGTATGAGGTATGGTGCAATGTTTCAATATGCAATTGCATGTGGAATATCTACTGTCAATCAAGATGAGTCATGCTTCCGTCTCCTTATTATTGCTCAGTGTTTGCAGCCTCCAAGCTCCTCTCTTCTAGCTCTCAGTGGCTTGATCATGGCGGGTGGCAGTCACCCCCTGCGCTGCAAAGCAGCAGAGCTCTCTCTCATTAACTTTGTTCGGGTGGCCCGTATCCAGCCTCCCACTCTGTTTCCAATCTTTACCCTTCCTAGCCTCTAGCAAGCCCATTAAACACCCCTGTCACTTACAGCTGAATAAATGGAACTGGGAGACGTTTGTTAAATGAAAAAAAAAGTCAAATGCAGAATATTGTTGACTGTTCTGTCTTGTGTGGATGACTTTTTAAAAATCAATCAGCATGTATAACAGTAATTGTACATTTAGAAACTTGTCCCTGGGGCCGTAGAAGTGGCTCCGTGCTTAAGAGTACTTGCTACTCTTCCAGAAGATCTGGGTTCAATTCCCAGCACCCACATGGCAGCTCACAACCATCTCTAACTCTAGTTCTGGGAGAGCCAGCAGCTTCTTCTATCCTCCGAGGGCACCAGGCACATACATGGTGCACAGACATGCATGCAGCCAAAACACCCACCCACACATTTTTTAAAAATAATCACAAATGCAGAGCATGGCAACACACACTTCACACCTTTATTCCAGCCCTCAGGAGGCAGAGGCAGGTGGATCTCTGTGAGTTCAAGGCCAGCCTGGCCTACAGAGTGAGTTCCAGCCCTGCCTGAGCTACATAGTGAGAGTTTATCTCAAAAAATTAGTAAGTGACTGGGTAAGTAAGTAATTGTCCTGTCATGAGTCCACCTCCGATGGCATCTTCATCTTGTCCAGCTTCATACTCATCCTCCACCTTGCTGAGCATGGCATCACAGCCCCTCACACGTTGGCAAGCTTGTTCTTTCTTTGACGGAGGTTGGCTGTCACCTGTGACTTGTTAACAGCAAGCCCTCTGCCACCAGCACTATAATTTGTACCTGAGTGAAGCTTCTCTGACACATGTATTTGCTCCATCAGGGGCATGACAGCTTTCTTGCTCCTGGGGACAACATGGAACTTTCAGTTTTTTTACTATCAAACATGGTGCTGGCTGTGGGTTTTTCCCCCTATAGTTTTTATTCTAGTGAAGAGATTTTCTCTTAATCCTAGTTTGTTCCGTTTTGTTTTTAGTAATGGAAAGGTGTTGAATATTGTTAAATGATGTGTTGTGTTGGTCATGTTGTTGGTTTCCTCATTCTGTTAGTGTGGCATGTCACACATGTCACACTGATCTTTCATCCGTGTTGGAAAACAGCCTTGTGTCTTAGGAATGAGTTTCTCTTAGCCATGGAGTATGACTGTTTTAATACGTTATTAAATTCAGATGGTTGCTTTGTTGAAGTTCTGCATTAATGTTTTTTTTTTCATCAAGAATACTGGCCATCAGAATTCACCCCCAAATATCTCCTTGATATGGCCCTGGACATAGCTCTCAAGAAAGGATCTTTAAAGAGGACTTTAGCAACTTCCTTGTTGGTCTCTAGCTCTGGTGGGAAATTGTACTCATGTTTAGCTGCCAGAGAAGAAATCCACTGAGAGTGAGCAACTGAACTGCAAGCCACATAAAGCAATTTCACTGTTCACAAATAGCAGCAAGAACTAACAGAAGCCATGACCGGTCAGTCTCCATATTCAGGAAAGCTGGCCAGCACAGACGAGGGGCTCAGCTCCATATCGTAGCTGCGAGACCCCAAAGGAGTCATTTATGGGCTTTTCGACCCAGGGCGGGGATTGGCATCTCTACGCTTAGCTTTGCAGAACTCGCCTGTTCTCAGGGATGCAGACAGGTCTTGGGTTGCTCTGAGCCCCCCTCCCCACCTCCCATCCTCAGCATGTGCTGCTATCCTCCTGAAAGAACAGCTGCCTCCGTTGGCCAAGAGACTCTGAGAGACCTAGTCCTACACTTAGTTGTCTTTTCTTGTAAAGTATTTGTCTAATTTTGGTATGAGAATGTTACTGGAATTATAAAATAGGTCAGGAGGTACCCCCTTCTCTTTGATAACGTGGGACAGCTCGAGGCGGGTTGGTGCTAATCTATGAAGTGTTTGGCAGAATTCTCCTGTGAGCCCTTTCTGGTTGACCCTGGGCTTCTGTTTGCTCAGAGATTTTGGTTACTGACTCGATATCCTTATTTGCAATAGATTGGTTGAAAACAATTGTTTCTTCTTAACTTAGTCATGGAAGGGTGTATATTTCTAGAAGTTTATTCATTTCTTCTAGGTTATCCACAGTGTTCATGTCAAATTACTTGTAGCAGGCTTGTGTGATTCTTCTTATTCATTCAATTTGTAATGTGTCCTTTCATTTCTAATTTTAGCTGAGATTGTTTTTAAAAACAATTTGGTTAAGATATATCTAGTGTATACTTTTTCAGAAACCAGTCAGTTAGTTTGTTGATATTTCTGGGGTTTTTTTCCTTTGCATTTTATTTGTGACTGTTTGATGTTTATTCTTCCCTCTTTCTGCCAATTTGGGGTTTAGAGTCTTCTCTTTAGAGACTTCAGGATAGAGAGTAAGTTGTGGTCCATCCTGCTTCGCTCCTTCCGTCAGTGTTCACCACTCTTGGCTGCACAGGAAGTAGTAATTTCACTAAATCCCCTAGGAGCTGTGAAGTCATTTGCATCGAGGCACTTTCTCTTTTCTCTTGTGACTTCTCTGATCACTTGCTGTCTAATGTTGCCAGGAGGTATTGTTTAATTTCTGTACGTTTTTAAATCCTTCCCTGTCCCTGGAGCTAGTGTTTCCTCACTTCATCTCATTGTGATGCAACAATTCTTGATATGATTTAAGTCTCCTTCGATCTGTTACGGTTTGTTTTATGCCCTACCATATGACCTTCCAGTCCTGGAGAAAGTTCCATATGCATTAAAAAAAAAATGAGCTCTCTTCTCTGTGGTCAGAGTGGTCTGTGGGTGGGAAGCAGGGGGGAGGTGTGACGACACAGGGGGAGTCAAAATTGCTGCCAAGATTGTTCCATATCTCGATAGACCCACACATGTATACACTCAAATACACAAACAATGGATGAAATCTGAAGTTTTTGGGCTAGACCAATGGTGGTGGTCTACACTTTGGTAAGCTGTTAGCATTGACAGAACTGGCTGAAGGGTTTGTAAGGCCTTACTGTACCATGTTTATAACTCTTTTGCAAATTTGCAATTATCTTAAAACTTAAAAGTTAAAAGAAAGAAAAATCATCATCATCATCATCGTCATCATACATCTATATTAGATATTGTTATCTGATCATGTTAAGTGAGAGATAATGATTAAATGTTTACAATAGGGAAATGAAGAGATGGCTCAAAAGTCCAGAGCACTGGCTGCTTCTGCAGAGGACCAGAGCTCAGCTCCCAGCCCTCACTCATATCCAACAGCTAGCAGTTATCTGTAATTCCAGCTCCAAAGTATCTAGTGGATACTGGTCTACATGGACACTACACTTACATGCATAACACACACACACACACACACACACACACACACACACACACACACACTTTAAAGTTTATAAGCCCTAGTCTACCTAGTTCCTAAGGCAGACACATAAGAGCCCCCCAGGTCCCAAACACTCAGCGCCCCCACTTCCTAGTGAGCCCTTCAGAGAAGGAGCCCTGGATTGGGAAAGGGTCCCTGACCCTGACACCCTTGGACACACTCCTACTCAGCTATGCAAATCTCAGCACAGAAACAGCATGAAACACAAGACAAAAAGCCAAAGATCGCTAATCCCATAAACATGGACTCCAACAAGAATGACCTTGCAGAACTTCCAGACAAAAATTCAAAAGACTATCTGAAAAAAAAGAAAACTGAAGATAAGGCCACTTTGGAATGTGATGAGAGACAGAAAATGAGCCAGGCTACCACTGTCCCTGGAAGTCAAGTTCTTGCCAAGGAAAACCCTTCTGAGTGAGATTTAATCATCTTCCCTTGGGTCCTCCTTACTACTTGTCCTTTTTGGACAAGTGTGAATTGTAGTATGTTTATCCTGTTCAATATAGCTAAAAATCTGCTTATAAGTGAGTATGAGAAACACTTAAAGACATGCTCAATGTCCTTAGTCATCAGGGAAAAGCAGATCAAAATGACCCTGGTGAGGATGTGGAGAAAGGGGAACACTCCTCCATTGCTGCTGGGAGGGCAAACTTGTACAATCACTTTGGAAAGCAATATGGCACTTTCTCAGAAAATTGGGTACAGCTCCACATCATGATCCAGCTATACAATTCCTGGGTATATACCCAAAAGATGCTCCACCATACAACGAGGACACTTGCTCAACTATGTTCATAGCAGCTTTATTTGTAATAGCCAGAACCTGGAAACAACAAAAGACTTATCCATTCCTCAACCAAAGAATGGATAAAGAAACTGTTGTATTTTAACACAATGGAATACTACTCAGCTATTAAAAACAAGGAAATCATGAAATCTGCAGACAAATGAATGAAACTAGAAAAGATCATCCTGACTTTAGCCAGATAGTACAGGATCAACATACTACACTTCACAGACTCTTCTTTTCTTAAAATGCAGCATTTTAAGACCCCAAGCCTCAGGTCAAATGAGGATTGAGACTAGTTGCCTTCCGACATCAACTGAAAATGACACACAGCACGCGAAATGGCCAAACCTGGGGAAAGAATCATTCTTGGGTTTCTCTCTCTTCTCCACAGCAGTGTTAGAATTTCTAAAAAGGAAAAATAAAAGCAAGAAATGCCCACATGGAGACTTAGCTGTGGCCTCAATTGCCAGAGTTGAGAGATAAGCCTTCTCACTGAGCTCGGCACGTACCACAGCAGCTGGAACTAAAGGACGATTTTTTTTTAATCCTAATTTCAAAGAAGCCCTGTTCCGAGTTGGCAATCTAATTATCCTGCTGCATCATAATAGTGTTTCACAGACATCTTTCTCTTCTCTCCTTCTGGCATCCTCAAACTATCATCTTAATATCAGCTTCCATCTTGATCTCTTCTCTCTCTCTCTCTCTCTCTCTCTCTCTCTCTCTCTCTCTCTCTGTGTGTGTGTGTGTGTGTGTGTGTGTGTGTGTGTGTGTGTCTGTCTGTCTGTCTGTCTCTCTGTCTCTGTCTCTGTCTCTGTCTCTCTAGCTCTGTTTGTCTCCTCTCATGTCTTATACTTCATCTGTCAGCTGCAAAATAAATTTTCAAGTAGCCACTGCTGAGGACTGTCCCTGAAGTAGACTCCAGACAAGATCAGCACAGACTCACCATGCTGTTTCAGGCCATTGAGCTTAGCCAAACAATGAATTAGGTTAGTTGTCCATAAGATCAAAAGATTAAGAGCAAACAATCAAAAGGCACCAAGCTTACCTGAGCCAACATGATCAAGAAAGTCCTGTTTTCACCCTGCAAGGAGAGTGGTTTTGAAAAGACAGTTTCCTCTTCTTCATTTATGCTAGTACCTTTTTCTTTCAGCCATTTTCTGACCAAAAAGCCATGTATGTCCTCTACCCAGTTCAGTGGAAAGCCTGCCCTGCTCTAAAGAATAGGGTTGTTGCAGATACTGGCACTGCAGATTAAAAAGCCAGCTTCTTCTTAAGATTAGCCACGTATTTATGAAGCCATGTGTAAAATAAAAACGTAATAAAATGGAAATATTTTTCAAGTATTCAGAGCAGCACATTTTAGACTACTGCCATCATGTCAGTTTTCATAAGGTTCTGCCACTGCACTGCCATGGAGGCACCCATAACCCTTTGTTCAAATGATCTTGTGTCAGTCATTTCCTTGTTACTATGGCAAAAATCTGGTTGAACCCAAGGAAGGAAAATAGCCTGTGTGGCTCACAGTTTGGAAGGACACAGTCATTATGGTGAGGAAGGAGTGGTGGCTGGGGGTGTGGCCCCTGTCACGTGATGTCTGCACTAGGAAGCAAGAGAGATGAGCATTGTCAGTGTGTCCTCTCCTTGTATTCAGTGCAGGACCCAAGTCTGTGTGCCTCCCACATTCATCGTGGTCTTCTTTCCTCAGCCACGCCTCCCATTCATCGTGGTCTTCTTTCCTCAGCCACGCCTCCCTCAAAGACACCCCAGAGGTGTGTTTCTTGGGAGATTCAAAAACCCAGCCAAGTTGACAATGAACACGTAACATCTCAGGTCCCCGTGGAGGTGGGGGGGGGGTTACTTCTTTTCATGGCAAGACGGCTGCTGTGTCCTAGACAGGGTCCTGTGTAGCTTATCTTTATGTCAGTAGCCAGAGTGAGGGTTAACTCAAAGAGTATGGAACAGACCCAGATGTGTCACAAATGCATTCAAAAAACACAGCATCCAGCATTGAGGGGGGGTGGTGTCTCTGCAACCTCCACAGCCAGCAGAATGAGGGTCTGCAGGAAGGAAGATAGTTCAGTTCAACATGACGAAGTAGCCAGTATTGCTTCAAACTTTGGGAGTCTGCCCCTGTGGTGTTTATTTTATGCACATTTAATCACGGCACAATTTGGTGGGGGAAAAAAACTTCATTAGTAATAACTCACTATCGTGTACACAATGAAGCATAAATCTCCTTGGGGACAAAGTAAGCTGAATACTGATCAGACATGACTACATCAAAACTCTTTGTAAAGTACATGAGACACCTTCCATAAAGGTAAGTTCTATAGACTGATTAAATGTGACAACTTCTGTAAAGATGGGTTCTGTAGAGTGACTGAGAAAAGCAAGCTAATGACGATAAAGATCTGGGAGCAGATCCAATGTGACCTCAGCCACACAGATCACCAGGCTATTAACCACATCTGCCTCAAGCCTTCTGGGTGGATAACAGTTTATGGATCCATTCCCTACAAGGAACAACCCTTAGTGATTAACATTGCAGGGTCCCCTAGTGCTATGTCATCGCAAGAACTTCCAAATGCCCAACCTCTAGCAATTTTTCTGTTTAAGTCTCCTGAGTAGCTGGGATATAGCATGTGCAGCGCACCATGCTTACACACCTTCTAGAAGGCACAGGACAAGACCTAAGAAGATGACTATATGTATTCAACTGTCACCCCACTTACCTGTGCCAGAAAATACGTTACTGTGGTCCCAGGGACCAGAGATTCTGAAGATGAGCCTGCTCTGCTTTCTAGCACTGGGGTTTGTTTGCTATGGGGGGGGGGGTTGTTTTGTTTATAGGAGGCAGAATTTTTCATACTAATTTTAGAAACTGGAGATGGCTTAGTGGGTTCTAGGAGCTGGGGGAGGCTCTGTGCATAAGAGCGCCCTCTCTGCAAACACGAGGACCCGGGTTCCAATCTCCAGAACCTGTGTAAAATGTTGAGCATGGCCGTGTGCCTGTAACCCCAGCATTAGGTACCAGGGGTAGAGAGGAGAAGATCCTGAGAACCTGAGAACCTGATGGCTGCCCAGCCTAACAGAACAGTGTGCGTCCAGTACAGCAAGAGACCCTGTCTCAAGCCAAAAGTGGAGAGCCATACGTGAAGACACCGGATGTCTTGTTCTGGCCACTGTCTGTCCACACATTAACATGCTTACCTCCACATGCAAGTACCACAGGATACACACACAATTTGAGGGTTCAGGAGCTTCAGCCTTTTTGTCCCAGCATTATGATAAGATTGTAGTAATGTTGCCTCTTCTCCCATCCCTGCCTCCTCAAACATCTTCATTATTAAACAGTTTGTAATGTACATCTTGATTTCCCTCATGTCTCACATCTTATGTGTCAGTTCTGTAAGATAAATTTCTAGAAGGCTGTTTATTATCTTTTTCCAACACACAAAAGCAGAGTCACCTACCTGTTTTTTTTTCCTTCTGCTGCTAGCTCCTTGATGCCCATAATAGAACTTTGAGCTCAACAAATATTTATGAAAGGAATTATTTCACAGCTACAATGTTGGGGTGCCATCCAGAGCCATATTTTTTATAGAAAAAAAATCTATTAAGTCCAGATTCTGTCTTTGTCCTTAAACTAAGCGACATCATTAATCTAGACAGAAGCTAGGAACTCTAGGGCAAAAAAGAAGTTTCTCTAAACCAAGGCGGAGAGCAGGCCTAATCTCTGAGTATACACATTAATATTTTGAAAGCAGTCTGAGCACCTGTTCACTTAGCAAGGTAAGAGTAGTAAGTTCTCCCCTAGGGCCCATAAACTCTCTAGCCTTATGAAATCCCTCCTGTGGAGTGGGCCTCAAATCCAGGCAGAAAGCAGTTGGTTACCTCCGTAACACACATAGCATTATTGCTCCAATAGGACCATGTTGCCTGGAAGGTCAGTGTTTGCCGCTGGGAAGTCCATTAATGGTTTTTCTTCCCCAGTTCCTTCCAGTACTACAAATGCTGGCCATCAGGGAAGAAATTTCCATGTCAGTTTCAGCTTGACTTCTCTTTTGTCTATAGCCAAAGTGCATGGTACCTACAATAATGGGATCTTACCATCTAATCCTGTGGGAAACCAAGAACACCAACAGATTTCCATGCTGCTTGGGGGGGGGGGGACTGTGGACCTCCTTAACCAACAATTCGGGGGAAAGTATCCAACATTTATGTCTGGGGGTTTCATTTAATGACACATAACTTCTAGGGTACACATTGTCTACCCACGCGTGCTATCATCATTCAAATTCCTTTTTAAATTACTATGCTTTTTTAATTAGCTTATAAAGTAAAGGGCTTCCCCAAGGCTTTTTTCATTCATCCTTAGTCTTTAGTTAACACTTCCCCAACCTCTTTCTTTCCCCAACCCCCCATGCCCTCATCCCAATAAACCTTTATGCCTTTATTATTTTCCCATCTCCTATCCTCTCCCTCCCTTTTTCTATTACACCCGCTCGTGGCCTTTTCTAGCCTCCTGGACTCTATAGACACTCCAAAATAAATACATGAATCTAAACAAGTGAAGCTAAGATTCACATGTGAGGGGGAAGATGTGGTGTTTATCTTTCTGAGCCTAAGTTACCAGAGTCAGTATTTTTCCAGTTCTGCGCATTTCCCTGCAATGTTTATAATTTCATTTTTCCTTAGAGCTGAATAAAACTCTACTGTGTATATGTGCTACATTTTCATTATCCATTAATCAGTTAATGGGCATCTAAGCCTATTCTGTTTCCTTACTATTGTGAATATAACAGCAATAAGCATGAATGTGCAACTATCTCTGTAGGAGGACATGATGTCCTTGGGCATGTGCCCAGGAGAGCTATAGTTGGATCGTATGGAAGTTCTATTTTTATTTTTATTTTTAAAAAAATCCAAATTGATTTCTATAATAGCAATAGTACATTACATGCTCACCAGCAGTGGATATGCTCCCCTTTCCCCAAATCATCTGTCTTATTGATGGTAGCCATTCCAACTAGATAGGATCTAAACGCAGTCTTACTTTGCATTTCCTTGGTGGCTAAGGATGTTGAATGGTTTTTTAAAATGCTTATCAGATATGGTGGTCATTCTTGGTTGTCAACTTGACTACATCTGGAACTAACTAAAACCCAAGCGTCTGCGTAGACCTGCGAGAGATTTATTTTCTTAATTCGATCATCTGAAGTGGGAAGACCCACTTTTAATCTGGTCTTCTAAGGTAAGCCACACCATCTGGGAGCAGCCTATATAAAGGGCAGGGAAGAAGGGAGCTTGTTCTTTTTTACTCGCTTGCTCTCAGTCTCACTGGAAAATCCACTTCTTTACAGGTATCAGAGCCTATTTCTTTGGGATTCCAGCCTATTGCGATGATCATCTGACACATCCACCCTCATGAACTGAACAACTTTTGGATTCTTGGACCGCCTGTTTGTAGATAGCAATTGTTGTATTAACTGCACTGCATATATATTCTATAAGTGTTGTCCCCCTAAAGAATCATGAATAATGCATCAGCCACTTGTTTTTTAGAACAATCTCCCCACTTCCATGGCCCACTTTTGATTGGGTTGTTTGTTTTATTGATGTTTAGATGCTTGTGTTCTTTGCGTAATCTAGATACTAATCCTCCAACAAATGTATAGCTAGCCAACTTTTTCTCCCTTCCTGTGGGTGGTGTCATCACTCAATTTGCAGTTTATCTGCTCTATAGAAGCATTTTAGTCTCATGAGGTCCCATGTGCCTGTTATTGACTTTATTTCTCAAACAACCGGAGCACTGTGCAGAATGTCCTTACACATATATCTGTCTTGAGGTGTATGGCCTGCTCCTTCCTTTAGCAGTTTCTGAGTTTGGGATCTTATACTGGGGTCTTTGATCCATTTGGAGTTGGGCTTTATATGTGGTGAGTGTCAGCATACCTGCCCCAAGTCTGCCTAGCAACCTATGACATCATCATCTGCCCACTACTAAGTGTGTCAGCTGCCCAGGATGTAAAAAGGGCAAACTCTCTTGCTCCTCTCTTCCTCTTCCACTCTCTTCCTTTCTTTTCCTCTCTTTCTCTTCCCCTATCTTGTTCTCTCTGTGTGTTTCTCTCACTCTGTCTCTCTCTCCCCTTAGGGTGCCCCTCCCCCTTTCCTGCTCACCCATGCTTTTCCTGCTCTTCATATCATATCTGTTGCCCAGAATCTCATTTTTAATCATTACAGTGAGATCTAGTTTCATCCTTCTACATGTTGATATCTAATTTTCCTGGCACAATTGATTTTTTTTAAAAACCTCTATTTACTCCAATGTGTAAATCTTTGTCAAAAACTAGGTGGTGAGTAGCTGGGGAAATGACTCAGCAATTAAGAGCACATATTGCTCTTGCAAAGGACCCGAGTTCAATTCCAAGCACACATGTCTGGCAGCTTACAACCGGATCCAGGGGATATGATGCCTTCTCCTGGACCTGAAGAGTACAATACACATGTGCACCCACACATATGCACACTCACATACACATATGCACACACATATGTACATATACATACATATTGCACATGTACATACACACATATACACACACATACATACACATGCATGATTAAAAATTAAAATCATAGTCAGGTGCAGTGGCACACAACTTTAATCCCAGCACTTAGGGAGGCAGAGACAGACAAATCTCTATGAGTTTAAGGACAGCCTGGTCTACAAAGTGAGTCCAGGACAGCCAAGATTACATGGAGAAACCCTGTCTCAATGAAAAAATTAAAATTGTTTTAAATCATATGGTTGTAGTTGTGTAGCCTTGTAACGGGGTCCTTTATTCTATCCCATTTATCTGTGTGTGAGTCTGGTTTTCTACCAATATCATACTGTTTTCATTACTATTGGTGGACTTTTAAGTATAAATGGAAATTAGGAGTGGTGATACTTCCCTCAGCATTCCTTTTGCTCAGAATTGTTTTGGCTACCCAGGGTCTTTTGTGCATTCATATGAATTTTAAGATTGTTTTTTTCTATTTCTGTGAAAAATGTCACCAGAATCTTAAGTGGGATTGCATTGAAACTGTAAAATGCTTTTGGCAGACTGGACATTTTTACAACTTTAATTCTTCCAATCAATGGTCTGGGGAGGGGGAGCGGTCCCTCTCCTACTGTCTCCCTTAGTTTCCTTCTTCAACACACAAAGTTTTTCATTTATTTTTTGTTATTTTTAAACAAAATATAATTATAGCGTTTCCCAACCTTTTCTTTCCTCTCTTTAGTACCTCACATGTAACCCTGCCTTGCTCCCTCTCAAAATCATGTTCTCTCTCTCTCTCTCTCTCTCTCTCTCTCTCTCTCTCTCTCTCTCTCTCTCTCTCTCTCTCTCTCTCTCTCTCTCTCCCCTCTGTGTGTGTGTGTATGTGTGTGTGTTATAATATGTAAATAAACCTGCTCAGTCCATTCAGTATTACTTGCGTATATATGATTTCAAGGATGATTACTTTGCATTGTATAACCAATAAAGAGGCTGATCATGGAAGAAGCCGCACTTTGTCTAAGGTGTGAGTCCCCCTTTCCTGTTAGGATGCCTGTTGGGATTCTGTTTAATCCATTTGGGTCTTGTTTAGGAAGCCATATTGTTAAGATATAATGGTGACACTTGCCTGTCTTGTCTAGAGAAACAATCTCACCGACGCTTTCCCCTGGCTATTACAGTCCTTCTGTCCCTTGTTCTATTCCCCACAATGCTCTCTGAGTGATAGGTACAGGAGGACTTCCGTTGTGTATCAATTGGGTCTGGGCATCCCACGACACTTACTTGCTCTTTACAATTTTACCAGCTGTAGTTCTCTGTAATAGAACTGTCTCCTACAGAGAGAGGTTTCTTTGAGTTGTAAGAGCTACACTTCTCTGTGGGTATAAGAATAAATATTTTAAATACACTTTGAAGTTGTTCTTGTTCAGTAAAGTGTCGGTGGTAGGTTCTCCTCTAAGATGCATGCTCTCACCAGGCACACCAGGACCAGGTATGGCTTCCCGCCTGTTGAGCGGGTCATAATTTCAATTAAGAGAGCTGTTGGTTACCACCAAGATGTGAGTGTCATCATTGCTCTGGCAGGGACATCTTATCAAGCTGACTGTTGTGGTGATCACAGGAGCAGCACTGGGTAGGCATGTTGGTGTTTTACTCCTTTGGAAGCTTGCATAGCACCCTCTGCTTCTGTGAAAGCTAGGCCTCAAGGAGGAGGTTCTCAAGTCACACCCAGCTCTGCATACTTTTTCATGTT
Source organism: Acomys minous (assembly GCF_964271855.1). NCBI lineage: Eukaryota > Metazoa > Chordata > Mammalia > Rodentia > Muridae > Acomys > Acomys minous. The sequence continues at coordinate 46,512,624 of NC_140491.1, forward strand.
TTATTCTTCAGTAGTGTTGTAGGTGGGGCTTGACTGAACTGTCAGGCCACGATGGTTTGCCCTAATAAATAGACTCAAGTATGCCCCTGGGAAGCTTTGTCATAAAAGGAAGCTCATTTGGACAGTATTGTTTGCCTTTCTCTTTCTATGAAGGGATGCTTGTTTATGAAAAGGCCCTCACCAGACAGACTCTATCACCTTCTCCTTGGATTTCCCAGCCTCCAGAACCACAAACAAAATCAATTTTATTTATTTATTTATTTATTTATGTTATTTATTTCTTCTTACATATACATTTATATTATTACACAGATATACAATAAACTACCTATAGCAAGAAGATCCATGACATAATCAGGAATTATATAAATGCTATATTCTTAGTGTTTTGGCTATTTGTATTTGACAGCCTTGAAGAAAACATCTTTCCTATCTTGGTGCATCTAAAATTCTGAATGTAAATCAATCTCCATCACATCTCATCATTATCAACTTAAGACATCTCTCTAGACCTAAAAACATCTTAGCCTAGAAACAACTAAGTTTAATTGTAAAACTAAACTATCTGGTCTTCAACCCCATCAGAGACTTGAGATCAATTTTATTTCTAAATTACTCATTCTGTGATATTCCATAATTTAAAAAAATAAACTGAGGCATCTTACATCACACTCTCCTCAACCCAATATTTCCCTAAGCCCTAGCCCAAGAAATGCAAACAAACTCTTAGGTGCCTGCACACTCACAAGTGATTTTCATTTATATGAATCATGCAGCCATACAATTTATACTCCAATTATGGAAACATTTTAGAGAGAAGGAAAAACATAAAACTAATTTCAATTACATGATTTTTGAAGTATTTCTTTTTTCACCAACAAATTAAATTTAACATAGTGCACTTTTTTTGGTAAAACACCAAATCTATATTTATATCCACATATAATAACATAACTTTAGGCTAAAATATATCATAAGTAAAGCATTGTCTACTGTCTGACAACTTAAGTATCAACAATTAGAATAAGTCAAAATGGAATGAAATAAATACATTAACAAAAATCCAGTTAATTTTACCTCTTCTCACATGTACTGTTGCCTCAAAGGAAAAGACACACAAAGCAGTAGTATCCCAAGAGTTAAAACTGATGAAAAAAACACACTGTGAAGTACAAAGGGCTGTTGAAAAACAAACCAAAAAACCCAGAATTTTATTCAGTCAGAAATTATAGCTAGAGAAATCTGAAAGCCTCTAAACTTTCAGCATTATCCACATTGCCTTGTTTTCTAATAGATTTGGTGACTTAAAAAAAAATACAGGTTTAATTTTTGCCCCCTGTTGATTTTTTCTTTTTTTATTTAATTAATTTATTCAGATTACAACTCAATTGTTATCCCATCACTTGTATCCCCCTGTTCCTCCCTTCCTCCCTCTTTTGCCCTATTCCCCTCCCCTATGTCTATGACTGAGGGGGACCTCCTCCCCCACTATATGGTCATAGGCTATCAAGTCTCATCCCCATGAAGGGAAGGTGGTCAAATATGGGGCACCAGAGTTCATGTCAGAGTCAGTCCCTGCTCTCCACATAACTGTGGAGAATGTCCTGTCCATTGGCTAGATCAGAGTAGGGGTTCGATGTTTACTACTTGTATTGTCTTTGGTTAGTGTCCACGAGCTTCCTGTACACTCACTGGATTTAGGCAAAGATCCAGTCACTCATCTTGCAAACGTGTTAATCTTTTTTTTTTTTTAAATAGGCTATAAAAGTGCAGAACCCAAGAACACAGTCTAAACTATGTGCATATGGCTCGGCTTGTGGACGGGGACAGGGCCTAGTGCGCATGTTCCTGATACAAAAGCACTTTCCGAAACAGCAGACATCTCCACCCGGGTCTCCAGCACAGGTAAGGCATCTCCCCATGCACTCCTCATGTTGCACAACAGAAGTGAGGAAAGTCGGGGTTCTCTGAGCTCTTCACCCTTTGTCCTGTCAAGAGGGGTGGGGGCAAGAAAAACGAGCAGTGCACATTTATTTTTGAAACAGTTTATCAATAAAGTATTTTGGGTTTCTTAAACCCGTGAACTGTTGAATAAACTCGGATATCAAAGGAACTCAAGCTTAAAACGACAAGCGAGGCAGCTGTCCCCCCTCAATCCCAAATGGGGGCAACAGAGGTGTCTATGGCATATTTTTCTCTCCCTGCCTCCCAGAAGGCTCAGCCATCAGTTTCTCATCCAGACTCAAGGTGTCTGCACTCCAAAAAACAGAAACGCCAAGACTCCAAATACAAACTACAAAATTTTCCCAAACCTTTCACTCCCTTTAAAACTGCTTCCCGGCATGCAATTCACACAAGGAAATGTGTAGCATACTGCCTAGACCTAACTCAGACAACTCTCTGAGAAACAGAATCTTCCAGCAGAAATGAAGAACTCGGATCGCTTCCTACGGAGCCTGGCTTGTCCTTCGGCCACTCTACAGAGGCAGCTTCTCCGTAGGAACCCTCTCTCAAAAGAGCAGGATGCCCGAGGTTCCCTGCCAACCTGTAGCACTAGCTGCTAACAGCCTTACTAGCTGCTAACAGCTGTACTTAAAGGGGCCAGGTTCAGCCCTGCCGACCTCAAGATGCACAGCCCATCTTCAGAGACAAACAATAGACTGTGGAGGACTCAACATATTACAGGTTAGTGAGAATTTGCCCTAAGACACTTTTCAACTGGAAAAAGCATCAAAAAGCAGAAACAGCTCAAATTACGAGCCCCATGAAGGAAAGAACTGCACAGTACTTAAGCAAGTTTACAACGTTCGTCTTTATAGTTAACTGGGGTGCAAGCATTACAACACTCCCCACCCCACCCCACCCCCCAAGGATTTCCTTTCAGCAGCACTCAAGTATGCAAAAACTTATTTGGTCAATTTTTTTTTTTAACTATTTAGGGACAAAAGAGATTTGCAGTCCCCCTTTGTGTACGGCCCAACTGTTCCCATTATTTTTTATTACTATCTGGTACAAAAGTTAATGGAACTTTAGAAGGCAATGTTCCTTCTCTGTTCCTGTACGGTCTGCATACAATCCAGTCACAGCTTGTTCAGTCGCTCTCACCACGTGCTTGGAAGATAGCCAAAGTGTGATTCCATGCAAAGTGTGTACTTGCATCGAGACCTTCCCCCACCCCCCAAAAAAATCAGAAATCGAGTCTTTTTGTCAATTGGTCGGTCTCTTCTGCAGCATACTGATAGGTGCTGGCATGACACAGGCCTCCTTCCTTCAAGGACTGGCCTGGCTCCTGTGTGTCCCACAGGTCCACAGGTGTACAGTGGTCCAGGAACACTGTAGGCTTTCTGCACAGTCAACACACTGGGTGACTCCACCTCCCTGAGGCTCAGGAAACGGGCTTTACGGGGCAGCACAGGCAGTGGGCACACATGCTCTGGTAACAAAGACCTGATGCTCCTGACTACGTGGTACCTGAGAGGCTAGAAACCCCTTCTGCTGTTGGGTCCAAGATGCTCTGAGTCTGGAGACAGCATGCTGGACTTGAGTCTTTGAGGGAAGTGGCTTTATGAACTCTGAACTCTGCTGTGGCACCGCCAGCATTGTGATGGCAGTAGCAGTCTCTCCCTGGGCCATCAACCTTCAGAGACTACTCCCTGGAACCGTTGCCATTACTGCTGCTGAGGGGACACGGAGAAGAGACAGTTGATGTGGCCTTCAGTTTTGGCTCGGGTCTTTTTGCCTTACCCGTAGCAGCACAGATGGCACCTTTGGGAAACAGCTCTGACTGCTACTGCCTGGTGGCACTAGAACGCCCCGCCCCCCACGCCGCCACCCCTAGGCTGTGCGACCTATGTGACTTCGGGTTACTTGGGGCTAAAGTGTTGCTGTCCCGTCCTGAAGTCTGAGGAACTTTTCTTGGACCCAAGGTCCTCTGCCAAACGTTCTCTGTGTGCAGGGATTTGGCCAGTGATAAGAAGGCATTGGCCTTGGAGTTGTGCAGACCGGCCAAGGGAGGTACGTCCTTGCCCCAACAAGGCAGGAGGGCATCCCATCCTCCTGTTTCTTGGCACAGACTTGCTGCTGCAGCTCTTGGGTATGTCCTGGTTGTACCTGTGCTCCAGTCTCTGGTGCATCACCAGGACTTCCGGATAAAAGGTCTTGAAAGTACAGAAGGGACCGGCGATGCTGCGGATGAGAGACCTGTTCAGAGAGATCGCAGGACAGGCATGGAGCACCCGAGGGACAAATTCAAAGGTCTGTCCTGGCAGTCAGCCTCCCGATCCATCTTGTCCCTATGGCCAGTTTCCCAGGCTAGGGGCCCAATCCCCTCTAGTTTGCAGGCAGGCTGCTGGCCTGAGGCTTGCCTGCTGCTCTCTTTTTCAGCATGTCTGGATAAGCAGGGCCAGGACTCTTTCGCACTTTCTCACCACTATTAGCTGCATTTTTATGGAAACCCTGAGTATCGTTGCTGTGTGCTGGTGAAAGAACACAGTCTTACAGAAGATTTCCTGTTATAAAACATTGTGAGGTTTTTTAAGTAAAGCGTTTGTTTATACTACACCTAAATAAAAACTTCACTATAGTTTTTTATTTAAAAGACTCTTTCATTTGAAAGATTAAGATAATAATAATAATAATAATATGAAAGTTCTTGGTGGCCACACAGGGTAGTGTGTTCCTGTAATCTAACCAGCTTGGGAGGCTGAGACATGACACCAGTGAGTTCAGGGCTAGCCTGGTGGATTTTAGACTACTCTGTGTAATTGTAATACTACCTCTTTTAAGGAGAAAGAAAGGAAAACACACAGAGAGACAGAGAGACAGAGACAGACAGAGACAGAGACAGAGACAGAGACAGAGACAGAGAGAGAATATATACTTGGCTTGGCTTGTGTCCACATCTAAAAATTGTTCCTTAGCCAAATTCACCCTTTTGAGAGATAATGAATAGTTTTTGGTGTGCTAATCTATTAAGTTCTAAGCAGTTTTTATCCAAAATGAGAGCTAATTCCACCACTGTGCTGAGCATTTTCTACTGTGCATCTTTTCCCTAGCTCCTGCCTTTCTTAGAGAGTGAGTCTCTCCTTGTACACATCTTTCTTTTATGTTTTAGCTCTTCCTCTACAGAACCTGCCATATGTCTGGTAATATCCATTTTACATATATTTCAATATGATCTGTCATGCAGCTAATATATATTGTCTCTATGTAATTGGATAGTATAAATCTATCTGTCATCAGTGACTGTCCTCTGAGCAGAACAACTGCCACCTTTGCAGCATTTAGCTGTGTCCCTTACAAAAGATCGCCCCCACCTACTCTTGTTAGCAAGTGAGGGCTCCACCTATGTAGCTATATGGAATCCTCATCCCTGCTGGTAAGGCTTTCCATGAGAGCTGGTTTAGAGAGGAGCACCCACACTCCTGTAGGTAACTCTCCCGTCTATGCCCTGTCATCGCCTTCTGTAGCACCTTCAGCGTATACTTTGACCTAACTACACATATCATCTCATAGAAAAATGTTCCTTTCAGCAGCAGAATTCTATATACAAGTCCTTTATCCTTTCCTCTGCTGTCAGCATGTGCCTTTATTTTGAAATGTTATAATCCCCCAAATACATTTTATTACTTTCTTTTTGACATAATAAGTTGGCTAGTTTTAAAAGGAAGCACACGGTCTGATATTCTGACCTGAGGGTGTGACTGGCACACCTTCCTGTCAGCCTGAGACTCTCTTGTCCTCCCAGGCAGCGAGGTCGGCTGAGGAAGGGGTTTTCTACTTTATTATTCGGAGAGCAACTCCACTGTGTTTTTATTTTTGGAAATCTCTGTATACAGAATTCCAGACTTCCCCTTTCCCAAGTGGGTTAGACGTGTGTCATTTTCTCCCATTGTTGGTGAGGAATGAGAGGTCGCTCCCTCCATTGTCCCCAGTATATACTGTGTCTTCTTCCACCAGCTCGAAAGATGCCTTTGGTTTCAGCAGTTGGTATGTGGACAGCCTTGGGGTTTGGCGTGGGAGAGGGTACCACGGATGTATTTAGACCGCTTGGAGATGGTGATGATTCTTAAATTACTGAGTTGATGAGCTTCATTGAATTTGCAAATTTTTTGTCAAATATATGCATATTTCATTACATATGTTCCATCTTCTCCCTTTTAGCCTGCCTTTGGGCGCCATCACTCATGTCTGGCCACGTGGTCTCTGGGGCGCTGCTATTCTTTCAGTCTTGTGTTCTTGAAGGCCGTGCTGTGGTCTGGGTGGTCTCTTCCCATCTTTAAGCTCCCTGGTGCTCCCCTCTATTGCAGACTGTCTCCCTGGTGCTCCCCTCTGTTGCAGACTGTCTCCCTGGTGCTCCCCTCTGTTGCAGACTGTCTCCCTGGTGCTCCCCTCTGTTGCAGACTGTCTCCCTGGTGCTCTCCTCTGTTGCAGACTGTCTCCCTGGTGCTCCCCTCTGTTGCAGACTGTCTCCCTGGTGACATCCAGCAACATTTTACTGCAAACACGGTGCTTTCAACTCTAGCTTTTCACATGGTTTTTTTTCCTAGCTTTCAATCGCTTCTAGCAATTGCCCACCCCATCTTATATTGTATTCCATTATCCCTGTAGAATTTATAAGAGCATGAATATTATAGGCATTTCAAAATCCTTCATGCTGCCCCTGGCATCTGGGTTCTCTGTGCATCTGTTTGTCAGGACTTGCTTTGCTTTGGTTTGTTTTTCCTTCGTTATTATTTTAGAATTCCACATGGGCGTAAAATGTGTTTTCATCAAATCCACTCTTCATGCCCCGCCCCCAATTTCTACCCTTTCTCCCACCACTTTCCCTCCCAGCTTCATATTTTCTTTTTCTTTGTTATAATCCGCCGAGTCAGAACCCACTTCTCTTGGCTGAGTTATAGTTGCCTGTGTTCTGGTTAGTTTTGACTGTCAATATGGCGTGTCCTAGAAGGGTGCTTCAGTTTAGGAATTGCAAAGATCAGACTGAGCGTATCTGTGGGGCGGGGTTGTCTCGGCTGCTGATTGACCACTGTTAGTTAACTAGGCTGGTGTGGAAAGTCCAGGCCCACTGTGGGTGACACTATTCCTTAGACAGGTGGTCCTGAACTGTATAAGAAAGCTAGCTTAGTGGAAGCCTACCAGTCAACAAGCAAGCAGCATTGTCCGTGGCTGCTGCCACGTTCCTTCAGCCATGAAGGGAGTTACTTGGTTGGAAGTGATGTTGTGTGGAGCAGAAGGAGACCCGTCTTCAAGCTTCTGTCTTGACTTCCCTCAAGTAATAGACTGGGGCCTGGAATTTTAAGCCAAATAAGCCAACTCCTGCCCTGAGTTGCTATTGGAAAGGATATTTGTCGCAGCAACCAAGAAGGAATTAAAGCACCCTGTTAGTAGCCCTGGCTGTCCTGGCCTCACTTTGTAGACCAGGCTGGCCTCCAACTCACAGAGATCCCCTTGCCTCCACCTCCAGAGTGCTGGGATTAAAGGCGTGCACCACTGCCACCAGCCTATTTAAAGCTCCTTTCTGTTGTTACTGTTTGTTTCGGTTGAGACAGGATTTCCCTGGGTAGCCCCGGCTGTTCTGGAAGTGCTCTGTAGCCAAGGAGGGTCTCAATCTCAGGGATCTTTCCTCTGCCTCCCAAGCACCAGACTGAAAGCTCTCAGTGGTCCCAACAAAAACCATCCATTTGAGCTTCGTTTTTTTAACTCCCTTTTCTGCAGCTGGATATCAGGAAACAGCAGACACAACTTTGCCTGCAGTTGGGAATCTGGGGAAGTCCATGAAAATTGATGGGGATCCGGAGGCGCTCAATGTAACAGTCAAGCCTCTCACACTGACATCCCCAGGAGCTTCTCTGGCTGCGTTCTGGAAGCTTCTCTTTCACATGCTGTGTTCTGAAAATGACTGCTGACTTTGAAAGCCAACACTTCACTTTCCTTTCAGAAAGTGGAAGCCGGAAGCCTGCTCTCAGGGGACACTGCGTGGCCCTTTGTTTCGCTACCGTGTTTAAGTAGGAGCTCTTCACTCAACACTTGGTTAGCCAAGCCTAGGACAGTCTCAGGAAACACATGGTGCCAATCTACCTATCTCGGGCCAGCACGTTTTCACGTATCATTTTTAATAACACATTGTCCCTGAAAGCCTGGCATCAAGACAACACGGGATTGCTGAGGGAAATGTGGACCCTGTGGTCACTGCCATGTGTGTGTCTTTAAAGATGTGGTCTATGAACGCTTACCCACGGCACACAATTCTATCCTAAGCCTTTTGGGGCTCTGCCTCATCATCCACCCCTAAGGATGTCCCTTGAGCTCCTGCTGTAACAAATCTGCAAAGCTGTGGATCTGTTTATTCTTTCCTGAGTAATGGAGGTAACAACAAACCAAAACACAACCAAATGACTCGGGGGAGGGGGGGCCATAGACGCCTCCAGGTCTGCAAGGGATCAAAGGGGCCTTTCCAGGACTAACAAGGTGCACTGCCACTTGATTGCATCTCCCTGTTATGTCAAGACAGATTGCACCCGCGGAGTTCGAGTGGCTCCATAATTTATGATGCTCACTGCTGTGTATAATAGACCTCTGCAGCTCGTCATTTGGCATTAGTGCTCCGAGGGTGGGGTGGCCCCTGTATGTAAATTGTCTTCCCCACATGTATGTGCACTATGAAAAGAATTTGATCCCTGGGGTGGCAGATGTCACCTTGCTCAGTGGGAACCTCTGTCTCTGAGAGGTTTTCTAAGTAGGCATACATCTTTGATGGGGGCATTAATACTGCATGAGCTTGGGAATATTGCTTAAGGGCAGAGTTAGTTTCCAGTCCCCATTAAAATTCATATGTGAATTATTTGGGGGAAGTTTTAGGCTCCTAGTCCATTAGTAACTACAGAAACAGCCTTATCACGTGCCCTTTGGGGAAAGGCACCTTGCATGCCAGCTCTATAGGATGGAAACTAGACCATCCAACCTTATGTTTCAGTGGATGGTTGTTTACTACTATGAAGTTGGTAAAGTCTGGAAGAAAGATGCTTTTAAAAGTACAAATCTAAGCTAGGCACAGTGGTGCACACCTGTAATCCCAGCACTCGAGGAGACAGAGGTAGATGAATCTGTGAGTTCGAAGCCAGCCTGGTATACAAAGCAAGTCTAGGACAGCCAAGGCTACATAGAGAATCCCTGTCTCAAAAAAAAAAGGTACAAATTTAAGGAATGCATGAATTCCTAACTCTGTACATTTAAGGCTGATGCTGAACGATGTACTAAGTCGGCTTTGATGGCTGGGTGCTGTCATAGAGACCAACCGACGCCAGCTTAGAGTTCATATCATTGTAGTAAGTCTCACAAACCCAGCCCTGTCTGAGCAGAAGTCTCAGGGTTTGGGATTTTTCTGTTTTGTTTTAGTTTGGAGTTTGTTTGTTTTTTTTTTTTTTCCTATGCCTGCTACAGGGCCAATAATTCAAATCCAACTAAACCAAGTGATTATTTATTAAGTCTTTGTTTCATGCCGGATACAACTTTACCACTGGAGATTTGCATGGATAAGATATGGCCCCCAACCTTGGCCACTGTAGAATCCAGTGACTAAGAAGCAGGAAGGCGCAATAGTGTGGGGACAAAAGAACGCAGAAGAGGTAGAGAATGACACCCTGGGGACACAGCTGGAAAGCAGCACCTCAGGTGGTTCGGAGGAGGGGTCCTGGGGAACACAGAGCAGGGCAGACATTGTGAGGAAGGGGGGACAGTATATGCCAACTCCATTCTCTTGGCCCTGGTGTAGATCACCCACGTGGTGCCAGCTGAAGATGGAAAAGGGTGCGTGAGGGTGTACGAGTTGCTTTCCTGCTGCTGTGATAAAGCTCCATCAGCAGTTGCTTATGGAAGAAAGAGCTTTTGTTTTGTTTTTTAATTTTTTTATTAATTTATTCTTGTTACATCTCAATGTTTATCCCATCCCTTGTATCCTCCCATTCTTCCCTCCCTCCCATTTTCCCCTTATTCCCCTCCCCTATGACTGTTCCTGAGGGGGATTACCTCTGCCTGTATATGCTCATAGGGTATCGAGACTTCCGGTTCTAGAGGGATAAGAATCCATCATGGTGAGGCATCAGGCAACTGAGCAGGAAGCTGAGAACTCACATCATCAAACTGAGCAACCAGGAAGCAGGGTAAGGCTTTCAGCTTTCAGAACCTGCCCCCCTAGTGACATACTTTCTCCAGCAAGCCAGCACCTCCTAGACCCCCTCACCACTAGGGATCAAGTACTCAAATGCCAGAGATGATAGGGGGCGATCCTAAAGGGTACCCACATGCCTTCTGTTCCAGCAGCCATGTAAATGCAAGGCATGAGAAGGAATACTCCTCAGGCCATTCCGGGGTGTGGGGGAGGGGAGGACTTGATTTTATCCTGAGAAGGGGAAACAAAGAGTTAGGAGACATTGGGATCACCGGCCCTTTGTGTACATAAAGATGTCCCCGAATGAGCCACAGGGGACATCTCTTCTCTCCGTCCCTCTGTCATGTTCTCAGCTGCATTGCTGGGTGAGAGACAGAGCTACCCTGTCCATTCTCCTTTCCAAAGGCGGACACAAAGGCTGCCTGGCGAGGGTGTGTGGTCAGTCAGGTGTGTGGTCAGTCAGGTGTGTGGTCAGTCAGGTGTGTAGTCAGTCAGGTGTGTGGTCAGTCAGGTGTGTGGTCAGTCAGGTGTGTGGTCAGTCAGGTGTGTGGTCAGTCAGGTGTTGTGAGGTGCACAAGCCTCTCTTCTTAGGCGTCTCTACCTCTCTGGTTCCTTCTTTCATCTGACTTTCCCTTGGATTGCCAGGTTGCTGTCTACCACTCTGTCAAGACTGTGGCTTAGCGTAGAGTGGCTGGGAATGCAGACGATTCTTTTCTAGCAGCTGTGGGAAGCATCTGGAAAAGGGAACTCCAAAAGGCTCAGCTCACCCCCTCACAGGATGTCTTTACCTCTGAGGAAATTCACTTCGGTAACTGTTTGACTACAACACTCTATTGAACGTCTTTCTCAAACCAATATTGACGACATCTCACTGATTTTTCTCAGCATTTAGTAACTGGAAGCTTTGAACCTAAACTCACTTTGCGTCATACGGGAGCCAGGTGTGTTGTTTTGACTTACCTTCTTGAAGTCAAAGAGGAGACCTACCCAGCCTGGCATTCATCAGCACCACCTCTGCCCCATGCTGTTCCTGCTCCCCTCCCCACATCACCCCCAGCGGAGGCCTCAGCTGTGTCTCAGTGGGGCTCTAGTTTCTCCCACAGAGGCAAGTCCTGTGATCTATCATTGTGGCAACTGGGACATTCTGTCCCCACTGAGTTCAGTGCAAATCCATCTTCTTTAGGAACTCTGTCACTTTTCCTTTCTAACACAACCTAGACCAAAGCAGGTGTCACTCCCTCTCTGCCTGCCTCCCCCTTTTCTTTCTTTCTTTCTTTCTTTCTTTCTTTCCTTCCCTTCATTATAATATAAACTCAGCTGGGGTGGAGGGAGTCCCACTTGTCTGCTGGTGTTTCTTGAAGAAATTAGAACTTTCAGGCCTATGTGTGGGTATAACCGACGTGCTTTATTTTGCCAGCTTCTGGTACCCTCCTTGCATTAGTTAAGCCAGGCATCCATGACAAAGACAAACAAGAGACACTTCCAGCCCAGAGATTGGAAGTCAGGGATCAAGGACGGGCAGGATTGGACTCCCAGTCCATGGCTGCAGGTGGCTTCTTCTTCCTGCCTCCCTATGTCCTCTCTGTGTGCCTGGGTCCTAGTCTGCACTTGTTACAAGGATAGCAGCCAGACTAGATTATCCCCCAGTTTTAACTGAGATTCCTCTTTAAGGCTATATCTTCCCAAAACAGACCCATCCAGGAGCCCTGAGGTGAGAACTCTAGTCTGTGATGTTGGGAGATAACACTTTCCCCCCAAGTCCTATTTGTCCACCTCCTTCCCAATACACGATACTGTCAGACTTTCATTTTAGACATAAAAGATATAAAACATAGATCTTTCTGTTTTTCATTACCGAGTTCTGAAACGACAGCACAGAAACTAGATTTCTACTAGACCACCACACACTCTGCAAAATGCTAACACCTCCGTGATCTGAGGCTTTAGATTCTCAACACCGCCCCTCCTGCCCCTCCCAAGCCCCCGTGACGTATTTCCTCCAACGTTTCTGTCTCTGCTCTGTTATTGAGAGGAGACCCCAAGGCCACAGCAACTCTTAGAAAAGAAAACTGGCTTCAGAGGTTTAGCTCATTCTCATCATGAGGATCACGGCAACACACAGGCAGGAACGGTGCTGCAGAAGCAGCTGGAAGGTCTACATCTGGTTTCCTAGCCAAAGGAAGAGAAAGCCCCTGGGCCTGTCTTGGGCATTTGAAAGCTCAAAGCCCATCCACAGTGACACACTTCCTCCAACAAGATCATACCTACTCCAACAAGGCCACGCCTCCTAATCTTTTCAAGCAGTGCCACTCCCTGGTGACTAAGCATTTAAATATATGAGGCTATGGGGCCATTCCCTTACCACCCCCCCCCATTAATTTGTTTATTTATTAACTTTACATCCTTGTCACAGCTCCCCTCTTCTCCTCCCAGTTACACACACACACACACACACACACACACACACACACACACACACACACCACTCCCCTCATCCTTCCCTCTCCTTCTCCTCACAGAAGGGGGAGGTCTCCCATGGGTACCAACCTGCCCTGGCACATTAAGTGGCTGCAGGACTAGGCTCATCCTCTCCCACTGAGGCCACACAAGGTGGGATGAGATCCAAAGGCAGGCAGCAGAGTCAGAAAGGGCCCTGCTCCAGTTGTTGGGGGACCCACATGAAGACAAAGCTGTGCATCTGCCACATCTGGGCAGGGAGTCTAAGTCCAGTCCCGCCCATGCATCCTCTGTGTGCTTAGCGGTTCAGTCTCTGTGAGCTGCAGTGGGCCCAGGTTAGTTAGTCTTCCTGTGGAGTCCTTGACCCCTCCGTGGGAGCCATTCTTATTCGAACCTCTACATCCAGCAGGTCACATCTTCCCAGTAACCCTTTCAAACAGTCCCACCAGCAGTGCTGAGCTTATAGAAAATGTATGTGGAGTTCTTTTCCCACCAGAAACCAGTCTGTTCAGCTAACACCAGCCATCCTACCTAACTACTGATGCTATTAGTCTGCTATTAGTCTAGAAGTAAACCAAGGACTCAGGCCCATCAAACTGTCAAAAGTTGAAGCCATAGAACTTCTGACCAACCAAATATAAATTAAGGCTCCCACTACAAGTCCCAATACGTATCTCACAATAGCATGCATGTCGTTTGTATGTTGTAAAATGTCTTATCTTTTCTACCGTTTAGTAGGTATTAGTTCTCCGCTCTATGAATTGTCTGTTTGTATCTTTTGTCCATTATTTTATGAAGTGGTTTATATTCGTGTGATTGGCTTGTGTAGATTACATATGCAAATACTATGAACAAAAGTTCCTGGAAGGAACTGTACCTTGTGCTGGGACGGGTTGGTAAGCCTTGGGGGATCTGCTTCTCCCAGAAGGAGAAGGAAGAAAAGGGGGAGGGGTGGGAGGACAGGAGAGGGGGCTGGGATCAGGCTATAAAGTAATTAAAGAAACAAACAAAGAGGGGAAACAAAAGAAAACCACACACAGAAAAAATAATTGTACCTTGCACTAAACTGATTGAGTTTCTATGATTAATGGAGAAGGTGGAATGTTCTAAGTCGAGAGCCTCATTAAAATCTGTTATTAATAAATAAATAGTTATTGATTATATTTATTATCCATCTCTGTATGTGTCCTGACATCTCTGTGACCATTGGGTAAGTCTTTCAGAATGTACAGCCACCACATCCAGGAGGTTACACCTCCCACAAGGTGTCTATCTGGAAGGTATCTATCTTCCCCCAACCAAAAGGCTACGAATGCCATCAGATAATGTCTGAAACTTAGAACCAAGGTTTCCCTGCTTTGCTCCCACCAATGTCTTTGGAAAGCGTTTTGATGTGTAACTTCCTGTCCCTATAAAAACTTCATGAAACTCTGAGCCCATTGGAACCTGGAATTTGGAGCCACCTGAATCTGTGTTCCTGGTCCACAGTCATTTATAGCTGACTCCTGAATAAATTCTTGTCCCCTTGAGGTGAGAGTTGTAGTTTTGCACTAACGACACCAACCGTGTGTCTGAGGAGTGTTTCTTTGTCTTCCCTCAATCCATACCAGGCCTTTCGCTTTTCCTTTGCATATTTCACATGATTTGTGACGCACGGAGATGTCCCTTTCATCTTGTGAGGAGGTCGTGTGCAGTGCGGTGCGTGCGTGTGGAGGTCAGAGGGCAACTCACAGAAGACGGCGCTCTTCTGCTACTTGAGAGAGCCGATGATGGAATGTGGGTAGTCTGGCCTGCACGCGCAGCCCGCCCCCAAGCCATCTTACCTGTCCGCTTTCACTTCTTAAGTGGTATCCTTTTCTAACCTAAGTTTAAAATATTAATGTAGGGGCGGGAGAGATGGCTCAGCAGCTCAGAGCACTTGATGCTCTTGCAGAGGTCTCAAGCTCCATTCCCAGACCTGTGCCGCAAGCTCCAGAGGATTCCACACCCTCTTCTGAGCCGCGGGCACCAGGCACAAGTGTGGTATGCATACATATATGCACGCAGGACACTCATGCACATAATTTTTTAGAAAATGTATTAATGCAGTTCAGTTTATCTTAGTGGTTAGGCCAGGAAAATGTAAGTAAACGCCCCCTACTCACAAGTAGTGAATGTAATTTTTTTTTCCTTCTGTGTGTTTCAAAGTACACTTTTTCACAATTGGATTAAGCATAGCTGATCATTATGAATGGCAGGAAGTGAAGATGACACTTTGTGATTCCCATAGAAGTAGCTAAATATTCCCACTGTAAGTGAACCAGCAGCTGCAGAAGGCTAAGCTCCACCCAGTATGCTAATTAAAGACACAAGGTGAAAAGCGGAGAAAAAAAGACTTCACAAGGTGCATTGAGGAGTGGATGAAAGGGTCTATGGAGTTCCTCTTCCTGGTACTGACATGAGTTTCCGGTTTACCCAGAGAGAGAACTGGGACACTGGGGCGGGGCAGGAGGTATGCATATGCAAAATTAAGCAGTCCTGGTCAGGTGTGCTCCAGACTGGGCGCTGCTCCAACTCTGTCGGGCCAGGTGCTCTGATATGATGCTGCTTGTGTTCCTGGCTGTGGTCATCTGTGGGAACCATCCGAATTCTGACAATAGGATCTGCTGTGGGTGTGGCCTCTCTGGCGGGATCTTCTTCGGTGCGGATTGCCCAGCCTAAAAAGCCTTTCTTCCCTAGACTATTGCATAGATATCCACTCTTCTGCTGGCTGGCAGCAACTCTTTAAGCGCAAAGTTTTCTGCTCCCGGTCTGTTTATCATGTCTTTTCCACTTGTGCGCCAGCGTCAAGTTTGTTAGCTCAGGTTTTACAATCAGTCTTCACAGGTGGAAGCGTTTTCTCTTGCTCTAAATAATCAACTCGCCTAGTTCCACAGAGGTCCCCGGTGGAACTTCAGGGGCCTTCCCCTGCATGTGTGAGCAGCTCGGGGAAGAGTCGCTGCACCTACACCGTTGGTTCTCCTCTTCCCTTCACACAGAGCTCCCCCTATTCAAGTTCTAGAGGCTTCCCCACACCGTGTCTCTCCTTTCTGTTCTGTTATTAAATTGGCTCTGTTTGCTTGCTTGCTTGCTTTATTAAGCCAGCCCTGCCTTCTACATCCTTTTGTAAAATTACTTCCAGTGCCAATAACTTAGACATTGTTATAAATCTGGCCTTTCAAATGAAACTTGGATTTCCTAAATAAGTATTGATGTAGTCCATAAATGTCATGTTTTTTTAAACTTTAGTTTACAGGCGATCCTCTTGCTAGATTTTTATTTCTAATAATATGTCTGTAGATCTTTGCAGCTTGTGAGTGCTGTGTTTCCTCTGGCAGTCTCTGTTCTTCATCTTAGCTTTCCTTCCGGAACTAGCCTGCACCCACCGTGCAAGATTGTAGACAGAACAGCAAGTGTGCATGTCCCTTTCTGCAAGCCTGAATGTTCATACCCTTCCCACCTAGAAAGCTGTTGTCATTTACACAGTTAAGGAAGCTTCTTTTATTCCTACTTTTTACAAGAATTTTTAAAAATCATTTTTGTTGTTTCATTTTATATCAAACAAGTTTATTGTATTATTGTTTGATTTGTTACTATGTAAATTATACTTATTTGTTTTTCCAATGTTGCACCATATTGTATTTCTTCATTAAAAGCCATAGCTCTCTATATCTGTGGTTCTCAAACTGTGGGTCATGACCCCCAACAAAGGTCACATATGATATCCTGCATATCAGATAGTTGCAATTCATAACAGTAACAAAATTACAGTTATGAGGTATCAACAGAAATAACTATATGGGTGGGGTCACCACAACGTGAGGGACTGTATTAAAGGGTCACAGAGTTAGGAAGGTTGAAACCACTGATCTACGTGGTGTTCGTATAAGACTGTATGATAGACACTGCTCATATTTTGTTTAGCATTTTTGCACGTAAGTTTAAGAACAAGGTTTGCTAATGAATTTTTCTATCTCATGACTAATCAGGATGCAGATTTTATATGCAAAACTCCAGACACATTTTCTATGCTTATACTCACTGGAATGCTTTTACTAAGATTAGAGTGATCTGTTCTTTGAAACTTTAGAACTTGTTCCTAAAACCCTCCGGGTTTGATATTTTCTAGTGGGCAAAATTTAAATTACTAATTTGATTACATACAACACTGCTGAGATTTCAGTTATTTTCCTTGGTAATTTATTCATTTCAAACAAGTTTTCTGATATACTGTCCTTTGTAATAGTTACTTATTTATTTCAGATAAATTGTATAGAAAAGGAGAGAAAGAGAGGGGGGGGAATGGAAGAATGAGAAAAATAAATAAATATTCAACTTGAGAAAATGTGCACAAAGCAAAAGGTATCTATTCTGGTTAGTTTAGGTGTTTGTTTGTTTGTCAACTTGACACAAGCTAGAGTCATCGGGGAAGAGGAAACTTCAACTGAAAATATAAAAGGCTTCATCAGAGAGAATTGTAGCAAGAGTGGGGGGAATTTTCTTGATTAATGATTGATGTTGGAGGACCCAGCCCGCTGTGAGGAGTGCTACCCATAGCCAGGTGATCCTGGGGAGCAAGGCAATAAGCAACCTTCTTCAGTGGCCTCTGTTTTACACCCTGCCTCAAGGTTCCTGCCCTCACTTCCCTCAGTGAAATAAGCCTTTTCCTCCCCAGGTTGCTTCTGGTCATGGTGTTTGCTACAGCAACGAGAGCAAAATCAAGAAACTGTTATTCTTCACCGCATCACCCACACCTTCCCTACTAACCCTTCTCCTAAGTCCTAGCACAACAGACCAGCTGTGTCTCTGTTTGAACCTTATATAAATTCACCATGAAATTATTATTCCTTTTGTATTGGTTTTCCTCCCTTCTTTTTATTATCTTAGTGAGACTCATTTTTGTTGGGTGCTACAGCTTTTATCATCACTAGTTAGTACTGCTCTGTAACCACACACCACAATCTACTTATCCTTTCTACTTGTGATGAGGACTTGAGAACCTCTCATTTAAATATCAAGATGATTAATTTCCATGGTCATCATGATTAAATTCAGAATCACCTAGAAAACTAATACCTCTGGGTTTGCCTGGGAGGGTGTTTCCAGGACTATCTGAAGAGACAAGAGTCACCCTGGGTGTGGGTGGCAACATTCTGTAGGCTGGGAAAACTGGAGGATTAAAGGGGGAAGGGAGAGAGCCAACAGACTGCATGTGCCCTATCTCTGCTCCTTGGCCCATCCTGATGTGAAGGGCCCTGTTGCTCACCCCCCTCCACGCCCACCCCCACCCATGAGGAACCGACACCCCTGAAAGTGGGATCCAAATGCACTCTTCCTCTCTTGAGTTGCTGTGTCAGATATTTTGCAGCAGTGATGCAAAAGGAACTAAAACAGAATATGGTGTTCAGAGTGTTTCTAGAACTTTCTCCTGGGTGTCGTCTCTGTCTGCCACTTGCTGAACCAGAGGCAGGACACATCATGCTTGGTTTTATCAATCTTTTGAATTGCAAATTTATGTAGGTATCTGCTTGATTCGTCTGCTCAGCCAGTGAGATTGGCATATCACCACATGCTCACTGGCCGTGTGAATTTTCTGTTTTGAGGACAGCCTCTCTATTGAATTATCTGTTTTTCTTTTATTGGTGTTCATGGAGTTTGTCAGTTACACTTTGCAAAAATTGTTTTCCCTCCGTTAATTTGTTATTTTACTCTCTCTGATATTCTTTAATGGAGAAAAGGTTGTGGTTTAATGGTCTAATTTTTCATGGGTACATTGTTTTCCTTAACTAAGTAATTTCTCAGTAGAACCAAGTAATGAAAACTCCATTGACAAATTCTAGGAGTTTTAATAGCTTTAAGTATATTTAGATCTATCCTCAGCCTTAAAATGTATACATAGTCTATGAGTTAAGAGATGATCAATGGTTTGGTTAGCCTATAAAAATGCATGTTAAAATCCAACCCATAAAGTAACAGCATTGCCAAGGGCTGACATCTTTAAGGGAGATGAATGTTTTCTTACAGAAGATAGTTATTCTTCTGGTGAGATGGGACTGGTTACTATGCAAATAGGTCTTGTGTGGCTGGATGTATTGCCCCTGGATGTCTGGTTTTTTTTTTTTTTTTTTTTTCATTGCTGTGATAAAGCACCACGGCCAAGGCAACTTATAGAAAGAATGTCTTGCTTTGGGCTCACAGTTTTGGGGGAAAGCATGGCAGCAAGCAGGCATGGCAAGTGGAGCTGGAAGCTGAGACCCGAAGGCTCACACCTCATACCACAAACATGAACCAAAGAGAGCAAGCTCGAAATGGCTCAAGTTTGTAAGTGCATCAAAACCTGCCCCAAGTGGCAAACCTCTTCCAACAAGGCCATAGCTTTAAAACCTCCTCAAACTGTCCAAATACCCAAGAATATGGGTGGGAGGGATTTCACTCTTATAGACATGTGGCCATATTATAAAACAGAATGCATTTAGTCCAACTTCCAAAGTCCCCATGGACTCTCACAGTCCATTTCACTCTGAAATTCCAGAGTTTCTTCTGAGACTCAAACCTATCTCTTAACTGTACCTCCTGTAAAGTCAAAGGCAGATTACATACAATGGCACAAAATATAGACTACTGTTACTGTGATTTCTTCTATGCAAGCCAAACAGAGTCCTTTGAAAGTAAGGATCAAAGGATTTGAGTTTTGGCTATTATGGTAGGATGAATTAGGTTTCCCAGATAGACTTTTTTGTGTCTGGACAAAGTTTAAAAATTAAAATTAAAACATTTTAAATTAAACAATTAAAATTAAAATTAAGAAAATTAAAATTAAAACAAGAACATATGAGCTGGTGAAATTGATAAGTCAATGAGCCATTTTGAGTTCTTGGCATTGCTAGGGGGAAGGTCTTACAGCGTGACACCACAGACTAAATAGACACAGAAACACACCTAATGTGTCCAACACAAACACTATTTTTAAAAGCAGAACTTATTATTTTCAAATACATGATGTGGGGGAAGTAGAACCAGAAAAGAACAGAAATCAGGAGGAAATGAAAGGGAGAACAGAAAATACTGATAGGATGATGGGATGACACACAAGCATGTCCACTGACAAAAGAAAGGAGCAGCTGAACAGTAGCGGCAAGGCGAAGATGCCGGGTAGGAACTTTTTAAACTCAGCCTAAAAACTTCTGACTCTATGAAGAGACAACATGCAAAGGGGACACAACAAAACATGAGGACACAGAGACGACTGACATCTACAACTACACAACAAACAGTCCCTACGCAGTAGACAGTTGATGCTGCCTCTACACACCAAGTTAACCAGCTTTGAGATAAAGCTCTGCCTTTTCAACTTTTAAGTACCTCAAACTGCCCAAAGCAGAGACAGCCAAGAGACCAGACACACCACACAAAAGACGTTACCACCACGAAGGGTTTAAACCACATTTTCATTAATACATAGACCAAACAAGGCAAAAGTCAGTGGGGATGTGGCAGATTTGAACAAGAAAATTAGCATGCTAGAGCTAATGAACATTTATAGAGCATTGTGCACACTTAGAGTGCACACTTAGATGGGGCATATTCTCCTTGAGCGTTGCTGACTTCAGCAAATTTCAAAAGGTGAGTAGTGACCACAATTCAATTAAGTAAGAAATTGATGACTAAAAGAAAATGATAAAAAGCAGTATGTGTTTGGAAATAGCCTCACTCTGCATCTGAAGAAGGAGAGATCATAATGGAGAGGCTCAGAACTGAAGGGTGATAAGGCCACTACTGATCAGGCTTAGTGGGCTGCAACTATAATGCTATAGAGGTGAAAGCACAGCTGCAAGTGTTGACTCAGTAAAGCTGAAAATGCTTGTACCTCCAAACATGGTCATTGCCCCTCCAGGTCAGAAATAGTCTGTAAGATCTCAGGGGCAGTGGCAAGAAGAACGTCTCATTAGTTAAAAGTATGTACCACTCTTGCAGAGGACCTGAGTCAGATTCCCAGAATCCGTGCGGGGCAGCTCACAAACACCTGTAACTCCAGCTCCAGGAGCTTGCCCTCTGCTGGCCTCCTCAGGCATTGGACTCATGTGTTTATACCTATACACAGATGCACACAAATGCACATCATCAAAAATAATATAAATCTATTTTTTCAAACATCTCAGAGACAAGGTCTCATCATACAATGTGGGGGAAGTAAATGATGATAGACAAAATATTTAACAATGTGCATAGAATGACATATTAATATGTAAATCAAAATCAAATTTTCTTCTCGTTGTTTAGTTAAAAACATATTAAACTGCACTGGTGCTTGCCAAGCAATGTGAACAACAGACCAAACTTCTCATTAACTCACTCCTATAATTACTAATTTTAAAATATTGATTGTAATGATATTCATATAACATGCAAATTCCTGTCTGTTGCAGTTTGATTTTGAATGTTCCTCCAAAAGGCTATGTATTGAAAACTTGGTCTCCAGAGTAGAACTTTCTTGGGGCACTGAAGGCCTTAAAATGTGGGGTCTGTTCACTGGGCAACAGAGTAGAGCTGGCCCTGAATGTGGGGGTTGTGGGTGAGCCAGCCCTAAGGGTGTGAGCATGGAAGAGCTGGCCTTGCTTCTTGTCTACTATGCAGTGGAGTCAGTGAGGAAAATATATCCTCTCCTCCCTTTTATCCTCACCACTAGCAGTAGGCAGTAGAGCTGGCCCCAAGGGGTCATGAAAGCAGGAGAGCTTTCCTGCCCCTCACCTGTTGCAGCTTGGGAGAACAGGTCCTGTTCCTCACCTCGGCAGCTCAGTAGAAATGGCTCTGGATGCGGGTGTGGCTAATAAGAGAAAAATCCCAGCAACTTGTCTGTCTTTTGGAAGCATGGAAAATAAAAAAGATACCTCCTCATACACACACCCTCGCACCTTGCTATGGCAGGTGGGAGAGCTGGCTCTGCATCTTTTCTGGGCAGCAGGATAGAACTGGCCATGGTTGTAAGAGGTTACTGATGAGCCAGCCCTGAGGGTATTAGAGTGGGGAGAGACAGCAGGCTGGCCCGCTGAGATACTCTGAGTCCCAGATCCAGGGATTTAAATTGGCCCTCCCCAACATCTACCCTTATCAATGAACTGCTGGAGTACATAAAAGGGCTGGTCCTACAGATAGAAAACTGCAGAATCTCCACGATATAGGGCAACAACAAGATATCCAAGATGAGTCCCAGTGAGGTTCCAGTACTGATAGAGCAGCAGAAGCCAGAGGCCTCGTACCACAGACTCACTGTAATGAGCATTGGCAAGCAAAGAAGTGTGGAGTAAAGGGTGTATTGTGGGACGCACTGTGATGCACTACAGCTTCTGCAATTAAATATTTTTTTCTCTGCTGGGGGTGAGGATTAAGGATGGGTATGAGGGGAAGGGAAAATGAGTGGGATTAGGATACATGATATGAAATTCACAAATAATCAACAAAAAAATTTTTTAAAGATGATGGTCTGGGGGAGGTCCTTGGTTATTAAAGGTGATCCTTTGAAGGAGGCTGTGAAATCCAGCTCTCCCCCCGCCCCCGCCTCTCTCTCTCTTGCTCTCTAATGTTGCTCTCACTCTCTGTCCATATATACATATGTACATACATATGTATGTGTATAGACATATGAATATCCTCCTTTCCTGCCCTCCATCATCTTTATCTTCCCCACCTCCTCCTCTCTCTCTTTCTGGCCATGAAAGGAGCAGTTTTCTTCTCAGGCACCCACCGAGAACTGCTGTTTTCACACAGGCACAAAGCAGTGAGGCCTGTTACATGTGGAATACAAACCCCCCCCCCAACAGTTTGCAACATGCCCTCTTCTCAGAATAAGTATCTAAGCATTTCAGCACGGTGACTGAAACTATCTCAGCCACATGTGAGCTTATGATAGTGCAGTGGTACGAGTGTGTTTGTACTACATGTGACAGCCACCACTGTTCAGCTCCAGTGTTCTCCATTGCCAAACTGACCCTCTGAAGCTATTAAATATTATTTATTCTCATCTCTATCTAGCTTGGGGAAACTGCCCTTCTGCCTCCTGTTTCCTTTAACATGACTATACTCATTTTATCATATGAATGAAATAATGTTACATATTTCCTTTAGTGATTGGCTTATTTCACTTAGCTTAATGCTCTCAGAGTTTGTCCATGTGTCACAGACCTGAGGATAGGTCATAAAGGCTTTGCGTGACAAAGTTCCAGAGACGTCCAGCTATCCAGCATGATCTCTAGACATCCAGGACAGCTGTTGAGGCTTTGCTTGACAAAGTTCTGAAGCTTTCCAGTAGATCACCACTGCCCTTAAATATTATATATGGTCCAGGTGTAATTTTGTCTAAAAATCTGCCTTTTTTCTTAAAACTGCCTTTTTCTCTTTATTTCTCAGCCCTAAGGAAATTCATACAAGGAAAACTTTTTCCCACAGAGAATGTTGAAAGAAGGCATCTGGTCAAAGGCTTGAGACAATAATAGAGTTTTTTGCTCTGACCATGAGCACCTAAGCAGAAACTGCATGAAAGAAAGTTAAGACCTTGACATAACAGTACCTGGCTAGAATCTGTTTCCTGTAGATAATTTCTTTAAAATATGCTTTGAGAGCAATAGACTTAGAACATCATGCTTTACACATATTTTACAATAAAGGACGCCTTAGCAATTAGCCTAGGCTTAAACACCATGCCTGTTGGTTTGGGACTGAGAGTAAGTCAAGTTTTTCCTTTATTAACGAACATTTAGCTCAAGATATATTGCTACAACAATCTTGTAAACACAATGGCTTTATCTCAAAGAAATTTATGATTAAGTTTTTCCCAAGTATTGTTTAAGAAATGATAATCAGGTTACGCTGACCAATGCTTGGAAATTTATTGATTTTTGCTATATCCTTTATTGTAGGTTATATAGAACTGTTTGTATTTCCTTGTTAGACTGTTCTCTTTGTTAACTTTTGAATGCTCTATTGATTGTAAAAGATAGGAAAAATCATGATGTAATCCGTAATGAAAAATTGAACTTCGTTTTAATAAATACCGAGTTGGCCCAAGGAGAACAGCAAGCAAGTAACAGACATGTGAGAGTAAGCTAGAGTGAGACAAACAGCAAGAGAGATAGATGGGTGACGGCAAACAAGAATAAAGTTAGAAAGATGGGTGACAGCAAGGATAAAGTTAGAAAGATGGGTGACAGCAAGGAGTTCTCCTGGACCTTAAGACCTTCAGTTTCTACTGCATATGCCTAAATCTCCAAGTACTTGTTTTCCCTCCATTCTTCAACTTCTCCTCAACAACTAGTTCTTCTAACTAGTTGTTCAACCAATAGTTGGTTTCCCTTAACCAGCTGTTCATCGCCTGCTTAATTCTCCCTACTGTGGATCCACCTCTTCTCTCCTCTTCACGGTTTCTGGAGCTGGTCTGAAGAAGCAGCATCCATGTATTAAAATTTCTTCATTTAAGAGTAAATAATATTCCATTGCATAAGCATACCATGCTCTGCTTACCCACTCACCTGCTGATGGCACTTGGGCTGCTGCCACCTTTGACTATCGCAAATAATACTACCATAAACAGAGGTATAAAAATGTCTCTTTTTTTGTAACTTGTTTAAAATTCTTTGGGGATCCCTTCCCTTTAATTCCAATGCCCCAGTCTCATCCCTGACTGTGTGGCAGACCAGCTGCTGTGGCCTCCCCTTCCTCTCTGCCCCCATACCCAGAAGGTCATACAAATATTCTCCTACAGCCTCCCTTTACCACACCATCTCTTTGACCTAGATGCCAACTTCTGAAATTCTCAATGACACAGAATAATCAAAATGCTAAATGTACAAAGCAAGAAAAGAATACTAAAATCCACAAGAAGGAAAGACTAAATAACATATAAAGGCCGACCTATTAGAATAGCACTGGACTTTTCAATGGAGACTTTAAGTGCTAGAAGGGCCTGGACAGATGCTCTAGAAACTTTAAGAGAACCGAGAATGACAGCTCAGCCTACTATACCCAACAAAACTATCACAATAGATGAAAAAAGAAAGAGATTCCCAAGTAAAAAGAAAAGAAAAAGAACGAGATTCCATGCTTTAAAAAACCCACAAATTTAAACAATATCTATCTACAAATTCTGCCCTACAGAAGACACTAGAAGGAAACTTTCAACCTGAAGAGGTTAACCACACCTAAGAAAACACAAGGATTAAATAACCTTGGACCATTAAATCAAAAGGGTGTAGAAACCCACACCATCACAACAAAATAACAGGAATTAACATCACTGCCCATTTGTACCTCCCAATATCAATGGTCTCAACTCCTCAATAAAAGGACACAGATGAACATCTTGGATTTGTAAACAGGATCCACCCCTCTGCTGCATCTAAGAAACACATCTTAACATCAAGGATAGACATCATCACCTCAGTGTAAAAGGATATAAAAAAAATTCCTGAAAATGGATGTATGAAACAAGTCAGTGAAATCATTTTAATATATGACAAAATAGACTTCAAACCAAAACTAATCTGAAGAACTAGGGAAGGGCACTACATACTCATCAAAGAAAAATTCCAACAGTTATTGCAATCATAAACATGTATGCATCAAATCCAAGGGCATCCAAATTCATTAAAAAAAAACACTACTTCAGCTTAAATCACATATTGACCCTCACATAATGATAGTAAATGGCTTCAATACCCAACTTTTGACAATTGACAGGTCATCCAGATAAAAAACTAAACAGAGACTGCTAGAGCTAACTGACATCACAAACCAAAAAGCCTGATAGACATTTACAGAATATTTCACCCCAAAACAAGATAATATACCTTCTTAGCACCTCATGGGACTTTCTACAAAATTGACCACATATTGGGACACAGATCAAGTTTCAACAGATATAATACACATATAAAGAAAATTGAACTAACAACCTGCATCCTATCTGACCACCAAAGATTAAAGCTGGATATCAACAACAACAGAAAATTTATAAAACTCATCGAAACTGAACAACTCACTACCAAATGAAAAATGGGTCAAGAATGAAATTTAAACTTTTTTAGAATGGAATGAAAATACAATATACCCAAACTTACAGGACACAATGAAGGCATTTCCAAGACACAAATTCATAGCACTAGGTGCTGTCCTGAAAAAGAAGAAGAAGAAAGGGAAGAGGAGGAGGAGGAAGAAGAAGAAGAAGAAATCCCATGTTAATAACTTAACACCATACATGAAAGTTCTAGAAGAAAAATTATAATACCCAAAAGAAATAAAGCAAAATAAATAATCAAACTTGGAGATGAAATCAATATAATAAAAACAATACAAAGAATCAATGAAACAAAAAGTTGGTTTTTCAAGAAAATCAATAAGATAAACAAACTTCTAGCAAAATTAACTAAAAGGCAGAGAGTGAATATCTGAATTAACAAAGTCAGAGAAGAAAAGGAGTACATAACAACAGGCACCAAGGAAATTCAGAGAATCATAAGGACATACTTTTAAAAGTTGTACTCCACCAAATTGAAAAAACTGAAAGAAACGGATACTTTTCTTGACATATACCACTTACCAAAGTTAAATAAAAAATAGATAATCAATGTAAACAGATCTATAACCCTAAAGGAAATAGAAGTAGTAATTATAAATCTACCAATCAAGAAAGCTAGGTTTTAATGCAGAATTCTACCAGACTTTCAAAGAAGAATTAGCACCGACACTCCTCAAATTATTCCGCAAAATAGAAACAGAAGGAACATTTCTCAATTCTTTTTATAATATTGCAGTTACCATGATACCCAAACCACACAAGGACCAACAAAGGGAATCACAGACCAATTCCTTTATAGACATAGATGGAAAAAAACCTCAATAAAATACTTGCAAACCAAATCAAAGATCACATCAAAAAGACAATCCACCATGAACAAGTAGGCTTCAGCCTAGAGATGCAGGTACATGCATACATAAAATGATAAATAGAATCCACCATATAAACCAACTGAAAGACAAAAACAACATGGTTGTCTCATTAGCTGAAGAAAAGGCCCTTGGCAAAATCTAACACCGTTCAATGATTTAAAAGTCTTAGAAAAACTAGGGATATGAAGGACATATCTCAAAATCATACATACAATTTACATCAAGCCCAAAGTCAACATCAGTCTAAATGGGAGGGAAACTCAAAGCAACTCTACTAAAAACAGCAAGAAGACAAAGGTGCCCACTCTCTCCATACCTATTCAATGTAGTACTAATGGTCTTAGCTAGAGCAATTAGACAACTAAAAGTGATCAAGGGATGCTAAGGGAAAGGGAAGAGGTCAATGTACCCTTATCTGCAGATTATATGATAGTCTACTTAAGTGATCCTAAAAATTTCACCAGGAAACTTCTACAGCTGATAAATACTTTCAGCAAAGTAGCATGATACAAAATTAATACCCCAAAATAAGTATTCTTCCTACACACAAGTGACAGACTGAGAAAGAAATCAGGGAAACAACTTTCACAACAGCCTCAAAAAATAAAATAAAAGATCTTGAGGTAACTCTAACCAAGCAAGCAAAAGAATGTATGATAAACACTTTAAAACGCTGAAGAAAGAAATTGAAAAAGATATCAGAAGGTGGAATGTTCTCTCATGCTCATGGATCAGAGGACTAATATAGTAAAAATGGTCCTATTACCAACAGCAATCTAATGATTCAATGCAATCCCCATCAAATTTCAGCACAATTCTTCACAGAACTTGAAAGGACAATTTCAATTTTCATACAGGAACAAAGCAATGCAAGCAAGCAGAAGAATAGCTAAAACAATCCTAAACAAAACAATAAGCGAACCCCTAGAGGTAGCACTATCGCTGACCTCAAATTTTACTAGAACTATAGTAATAAGAACATCATCGTATTGGCACAAAAACAGGCATGTTGGTCAATGGAATCAAACTGAAGACCCAGATATAAGTCTACACATCTCTGGACACCTGATTTTTTATAAAGAATCCAGACATACACACTCAGGGAGGGAGGCAGCATCTTCAACATATGGTACTGGTCAAACTGGATGGCTGCATGTAGAAGGATCCAAATAGATCCATCCATACAAAACTCCAGATGGATCACAGACCTCAACAGAAAACCAGATACCCTGAATCTGACAGAAGAGAAAGTTGGAGAAAGCCTTCAACTCACTGGCATAGGAAAAGCCTTCCTGAACAGATCACCACTAGCACAAGCACTAAGACCAACAATTAATAAATGGGACCCTGACCAGTCCAGCTGGTCAGTTATTGGGGGGCTGAGGAGGGTCGCAACCTGTGAATAAAGAACGGGCGAGAGAACAGGTAGAGCTCAAGGAAACCGTAGCTTGTCAAGAGCCGCTATATTGAAGGTGAGGGCAGGTTTTTTAAAACCTGCTTTAGGGAGGGCGGGGGTAGGTGAGGAGGGTAATGGAAAAGTACAGAATCTTCTGGGGTTGGGCCCCGGGAACATCTGCAGGGGGAGGGGTTTTCCTAGTTCGGGGCAAAGCAGGATGTCTCTGTGGTTATCTCAGGGTCGGATCGCTCTCTTCTCAGGGCTAAGCCGGATGCCTTGCGTGCCTAGTGAGCGGCCAAGCAAGATGTTTGCTGCAGGTGCTGAATGGGTGGGGGTCGGCCACGGGCAGTTTGGTTCCTGGCAGGACCCTATTAAACTGAAAGCTTCTATATGACAATAGACACCATCACTCAGACAAAGCAGCAGGCTATATAATGGAAGATCTTACCAACTACACATCTGATAGAGGACTAGTATCCAAAATATATAAAGAATTCAAAATACTGAACATCAAAAGAGCAACCCAGTTTTTTAAATGGGGTACAGATCTAAACAAATAATTCTCAAAAGAGAGAACACAAATAGCTGAAAAACACTTAAATGTTCAACATCCTTAGCCATCAGGAAAATGCAAATCAAAACTACTTTGAGATTTTATCTGACACCTGTTAGAATGGCTGAGACCAATACAACAAATGACAGCTCATGCTGCCGAGGATGTGAAGGGGAGCACTTGTCCATTGCTGGTGCAAATGTAAACGTGCACATCCACCGTGGAAATCCGTTTGTACTGGCTGGTTTTATGTGTCAACTTGACACAAGCTGGAGTCATCACAGAGAAAGGAGCCTCAGTTGAGGAAATCCATGAGATCCAGCTGTAAGACGTTTTCTCAATCAGTGATCAATGGGGGAGGGCCCAGCTCACTGTAGGTGCTGCCACCCCTGGGCTGGTGTTTATGGGTTCTATAAGAAAGCAAGGCTGAGCAAGGCAGGGGAAGCAAGCCAGTAAGCAGCACTCCTTCATAGCCTCTGCATCAGCTCCTGCCTCCAAGTTCCTGCCCTGTTTGAGTTCCTGTCTTGACTTCCTCCATGATGGGCTATGATCTGGAAGTATAAGCCGAATAAACCCTTTCCTTCCCAACTTGCTTTTTGGTCTTGGTGTTTTCTCGAAGCAATAGAAACCCTAACTAAGGCGCCATGTGAATTTTCCTCAGAAACCTTGGAAGAGCTACCCTTAAGATCCAGCTGTACCACTCTTCACCATATACCCAAAGGACACTTTATCAAACTACAAAGGCACTTTTTCAACCATGTTCATTGCTGCCCTGTTCATAATAGGCAGAAATTATAAACAGCCTAGATGTTCATCAATAGATGAACAGATTTTTTAAATGAGGTACATTTATACAATGGACTATTACTCAGCCATTAAAAAGAAATTATGAAATATTCATGTACATGAATGAAATTTTTAAAAAATCATCCTTCCCAGCACTTATGAGGCAGAGGTAGGCAGATCACTGTGAGTTCAAGGCCAACCTGGTCTACAAAGCAAGTCCAGGACAGCCAAGGCTACACAGAGAAACCCTGTCTCAAAAATCTAAAAAAAAAAAAAAAAAAAAAGTTATCCTGATAGTCTTAGTTAAAGTCACTATTGCTATGATGAAACACCATGACCAAACGCAAGATGGGTAGGAAAGAATTGTTTGGCTTACACTTCCATATCATAGTTCATCACTGAAGAAAGTCAGGACAGAAACTCAAACAAGTCCAGACTCCGGAAGCAGGCGCTGATGCAGAGACCATGGAGGGGTGCTGATTACTGGCTTGCTCCCCATTACTCAGCCTTGCTTTCTAATAGAACCCAGAACCACCAGCCCAGGGATGACACAACCCAAAGTGGGCTCAGGCCTTCCCCATCAATCACTAATTAAGAAAATGCTCTACAGACTTGCCTGCAGTGTGATCTCATGGAGACGGTTTCTTAACTGAGGCTCCCTCCTCTCAGATGACTTTAGCTAGTGTCAAGTTGACATAAAGCTATCCAGCAGAGTGAGGTGTCCCTGACCCAAAAAAGACAAATATGGTATGTAGTCACTTATATGTGGATATTTGAAGACAAGTCTTTGAAAGGCAAGCTAAAAATCCATATAACCACAGAGGTTAGGTAAAGAATAAGGGAATAGAAGGGAAGCTGGACCTCCCTAGGAAGAATAAATAGAATAAATAGTATAGGGGGGACAGGAATGGGAAGATCAAACTGGAAGGGGGGAGGGAGAAATTATGGTGAGGGATAACTAACACTAAGGGCCATTTGAATAATAGTATGGAAAGTTAATACAGTACACACTACCTAAAATGTATGCATTATGAAGGCAATCTAAACAAACTCACCAAATAACAGGGTAGACGGAGCTCAACTGGACATCTCTCACCACCAAATGAAGTTTCCAATGTTGGGAATGGGTTACATCTAGTAGAGTTGTTGGCCATGAACACTTCCACAAAACCCAGGCTAAAGGTTGCTCTTCACAAACGGGACAGAAAGGTCCTGTTTCTGAAGACACCACCACTGAACATGAAGGAGCCAAGCTGGTGCCCACCTAGATCCTTCATCCCTATGAGCTAGTGTTCACAGTGTTCTGTATGCTACCAAAGGAGAAAGGCAAGCACCAACACAGCCACAAAGTCTTCACTGCACAATGATGACCCAGCTGTACAATGTGCTACGGCCATAGTGCCACAAAGCTTGTGGGAGCAACCAACCACTATCTGATTAGAAGTAAGGGAACCCATACCCGACATTGACCTGCTCTGGTGGCCAAGAACCAGAGACCAGATAGGCCAGGGATCGAGCGGAAAAATCAAATACTACTGTTCTACTAAAGGAATACAGCAATATAATGACTCCTAAATAGCGTTCTACTATACTCACGGATTGGTTTTTGCTCTGCCATTACCAGAGAAGCCTCGTCCTGTAGCAGATGAGAGCAAATACAGGGACCCACAGCTGAACAGTAGAGAGTAAGAGACCTTGGAATGCTCAGTCCTGAATTGAATGTCTCCATCAAGTCCCTCTCCTTAGGGAACTCTCTTCAGAAGAGGAGGAGGCAGAGAGGTTGTAAGAGCTGGTAGGCTTAGGGGAAACAAAGGAAACAAGCCTTCTAAACACGGCAGAACCAACACACATACCAGCTCACAGAGATGAGAGCATCGCTCGCAGGCCTGCATGGGTCTGCATCAGATAAGTCTCAGTTCTGAGAGCAGAATTGGACAGATGCCCCCATCCCTAGCCCAGAAATGCTGTCCAAATGATAAGCACTCTCAAGTGAAAAGTCAGGTCTTTCCAACAGGTTCTCACTGGGCATACAAACCATTGTTAGGTGAGGTCCCATGCCCAGAAGTAGATGGCCAACACAAAATGAACTCACTGTCATCTTTGGAGGTGCTTTGTCTCATAAGGTTTTGACAGGGCTTTTTTTTTTTAACCTTACAGGTCCTTTGGGTATTTATTACGGCGTCCAGGTTTGTGTTTTTAAGGGATTCCTGTGTATGCAAACACGTGTGTCTCTTTGTCTACATGTGCACCCAAACACGTGTGTCTCTTTGTTTATGTGTGCACCTTGAGCTTTCTCTTTGGCTCTTTTTCTTCCATTTGTTTGTTTTGTTTGTTTGTTTTTGTCCCGTTCTGGTTTGTTTGGTTTGGTTTTTATTTTATTCTATTTAGAATTTTAACTTAATTTGTTGTTATTCTTTAGAAGCCTATTTGCTCTCTAACAAGCGGCAGAAAGGGTGTGGATTCGGAAGAGAGGGAAGATGGGAGGGATCTTAGAGGAGCTGGGGGAGGGGACCAGATCAGAATATATTGTACGGAAAAATCTATTTTCAATAAAAGAAAGAAAGAGAAGTTTTGGGGGGTGTATACAAAGAGGTAAAACTGCTGAATCTATGGAAATTCTACTTTTAATTTTTCAGTAATAACTACATTGTTTTCAAATGACCACAGTATTTTACCTCCCCATCGACGATGCACCCGGGTCCTGCTTTCTCCATAGCTCCACTCACACTTATAGTCTTTTAAATGTTTGTGTTTGTGTGTGTGTGTGTGTGTGTGTGTGTGTGTGTGTGTGTGTGTGTGGTCTGTCTGTCTGTCTGCCTGTCTGCCTGTCTGTCTGTCTGTGTACACATGCCACCGTGTCATAGCACACATGTGGAGGTCAGAAGACAACTTTTGGGAATCGGTTCTCTCCTTCCACAGTGCAGGTCCCTAACACTGATCTCAGATTGGCAGATTTGGTGACAATCACCTTCATCCACTGAGCCATCTTGCCAGCCCAGTTGTTGTTTGTGTTGTTTAATAGTAGATGTATTCATAGATAATAGGTGGCACTACCTTGTGTTTTCTAATTTAACAATGAAACAATGCTTGAATAAAGAATTTGATATTTTGTTTGAAGTCTCTTATAAGCAAAAGGATGCCATAATTTGATGAGGGAAGTTTCCCCAACTGTCACCAGTTCCTTCCAATTCAGCCTCGAGGTGACGTGTGGTTGCGGGTGGTGGGAAACTGAACAGTGACAACTTCGTTTCTGACACCAAATCATATCTCTGCTTCTCTTGCCTCATGATTACATTGAAAAATGGTGTGCTGGGTGAGACGGCCAGGTCCCAGAAGACAGAGTCTACAGCATCTCACGTCTCTGCGAGTCTCAGGAAACTGAAGTCAGAAGCAGAGAGAGCATGGCCAGAGGCTGGCTGGTGGGTGCCAGGAAGATGGTGGCCACACAAGTTTCGACTGCAACAGGAATGAACTGAGTGCTATCCAGTAGGGTGGCCACAGCTAACAGTATCCCGCATGCCTGAAAAGGCTGAGCAGACTGAAGTGTTCTTATCACAAATTATGATGAATGTAAGAGTAGTCAGACTTGAGCTGGAAATTTAGCAAACTAACAAAAGGAAGCTAATTAAATATATTTTAATAATGCCAATGTAGAATTAATTGATCAAATATATATTGCTATACAAAAAACATAGGGTGACTTATTTTGTCTTGGGTTTTTAAGATAGGCTCTCATGTAGCCCAGGCTGGTCTTAAGCATGGTTTAATTAAGGAAGACATGAGTTCCTAAATCTCTTGCCTCCAGCCTCCCAGTGCTGGGATCACAGTTGAGTGCCACCAGACCCATTTCTCACAGGCTATTTATGAGGCTAGGCATTTTATTTTATTTGCAATCTATCTTTATTCTAATTAACAAATTATATATGTATATATGGTATCCAATGAAGTGAGCCAACAGGACAAAGGATGCCCCAGGCCAGGCCAATGTGGTAAAATCAAAGAGAGGCGTAAGAGCATAGAACCTTCCAGAACCTTTCCTTTTTGTGCAGTTAGACCATGTACTAGAACAAGGGTGATTGTTCTGGCCTTCGTCTGTGGACTGCCCATGCAGAGATATCTGAAGAGCCTCCTGGGCTGAGGAGAGAAAGATGTGGGTCACGTGATCTGCTTTCCTCTCTAATTGAATATTCTCAAGCGGCAATTTGGACCTTTTTTTTTTCCCTCCTGAGGCTGATGCTGTTCCTTTGGGGAGTGACAGAATCATCACTTCCCAGGGCTACTGTGAAGACTAGACAAGCCTGTGAATGTTCAGGTGTTGAGCGAGTGTGTTCCCTCAGGGAAAAATGGAAACATTTAGCTGAACCTTGTTAAACCCAAAGACATTTACACTGCACACACATACGTATAGTCTGCGGCAGATTAGATCTGGGATGTCCCCAAAGGCCCATATATTGTAGGCCTAGCTACCAGCCCATGTGCTAGAGGAAACTAAGACCCTGAAAAGGCGGGGCTTCATGGAAGCAAGATTTGCTACCAGGGAATGCCCTTGCGGGAGGTTCTGGGGCACAGATCCCTTTCTGTCTCTTTTTTTTTTTTTTTTTTTTTTTTTTTTTTTTTTTTGCTTTCAGCTCACGCAAGGTAAGCTCACTTCCTCCGCTATGGCCCACTATACTTACAGCCCAACCACTGACACAAAACAACAGGGTCAAATAGTCTGAACTGAAACCCACTCTGTTTATAAAACGGTTACTTCTGGCCTTTTGTCACAGTATGGAAAGCTGACCAATACAATACACTCATTTACACACACAAGCACTGTAAACCCTACATGCACATATCAGCAGACATATGCACACCACGTACACAAATGACTATGTGTGTGAACATGCCTGTGTGCTCACATACCCATGTGCAAGGGCACCAACACACACACACAGACACACACATACACACACTTCAGAATATGACTAGGCATTCAAAGTATGCCACAAGTAGCAATTTTTAAAGTATGAAAATATGGCAAGTACAGACTCTCAAATGATTGTAACAAAATTAGTATCAGGACCATGCCAAAATAGATGTTGGGTACAAATTGTACCCCTTAAATATCTGTCTAGTCTCTGCACCTATGGATAGGGAAGTAGGCTCCTGGCAAATAGAGTCAAGTTAAGATGAGGCCTAGTCTGGTGAGTGGTCTTTGTTGTGAGAAGAGAGACCTGGAGCTACACAGGGCGGAAGCCGCATGGTCTTAGAGACAGAGGGTAGAGAGGCACTTCCACCCTGCAAGGAAACCAAGAAGGCCTGGAACTGCCCGAAGTTCAAAGGACTGAAGCAGGCACCCTCCCCTGGAGCCTATGGAGGGAGCACAGCCTTGCCCATGAATTGACCTGGGCTCTCAGGCTCCACTAGAGGAAATTGGATCCTGTTGTTTTTAGACAGCCCATTTGGGGTAGTTGCTAAGAGAACCCTAGGAGACTTATATAGCATGCAAAGGCACCCCAGCAAAGGATTTTCCAATAAAGAGTAAGTCCAGGCTAGGAGGCTAAGCTGTGTCTGATGTTCACCCACCTCTGCACTTAAGCCATTGTACTTGCCTGAAAGTCCAACGCTCAGCTCACTCCAATACTTATGATTTTGAAGTCCAGCCAAATGCCCTGGGAAGGCCTTTGGTGACTCCATCTGCCCACAATGGTTTTGTGAGACCCAGGCAGACAAAACATACACCCCTGCTCTTTCAGGGGTCCTGAGTTCAATTCCCAGCAACCACATGGTGGCTCACAACCGTCTGTAATGTGATCTGACACGCTCTTCTGGCCTACAGGTGTACATGCAGGCAGAGCGCTGTATACATAATAATAAATAAGTACTTTTTTAAAAAAAACATACACAATCTGGATTGTAAAGATCTTGCCAAAGGTGGTTAGAAGGCACAGCTGTGTTTAACCAGTCCCCTTGGGGACCACGAGGGACAGCTGAGTGTAATGAAGAACGGACTGGCTCAGAGTCCTAACACCTCCCTGATGCTCCTTACTGTCCCTTTACCTGCAGAATGCGTCCCCAGGTCCTCCAGAACTGGGGCTGTTCTGCCCAGAGGTTTGTGCACATCCCAGGTGTCTAGCCGCTCCTCTCCCGTTTTCTGGCTCTCTTGACAATTTCACCACAGGAAATTTGTGCCAAGGGAAATGAGAATTAAAAAGCCAGGACGGCTGATTGCACATGCAAACCGCGGTAGGAAATCAAAGGCAAGGCAGCAGAAACGTCTTTGTATTTACTGAGACTTGAAATGTTTGTGATGCTTAATGGGATCCTGGCGAGCTGAAGGCATCGCCTTTGATGCTTAAGCCTTATGAAAATCCATTTGTGCGCTCAGCTGACTCCGGGGAAATACCCTGATCTTTTTATGAGGTGAGCTTTATAGATCCTTGGCTGCTGAGATGGTTTCCTTGTTCCCACAGACTTGAAACCAACGATGCATACGGATGATTCTTTTTAAATGTCTTCCTTAAGAGCAAGATGTCTTTCTCTTCTCGTGTTGTCTCTGCCCTGTACTCATCTGCTTTTCATTACTCTAATGATGTGCTCGTGGCAGGCCGTTTTATTAAGAAAGAAGTCTGTTTACCTCAGCTGCAGAGGCTGAAACTAAATGTGGCCCAAGCTGTACCAATCACATCACGCCAAGCACACTTGTGCATGTCTCTGTGTGGCCTCCGGCCTCTTTATAAACTCACTCTAATGACCTGGTTTTACCTTAGTCAGCTTTCAAAGGCTCTGCCTCTTCCACACCATGGGCTAAACATTGACCTTCTTGGAGCTGAGGATGTAGTTTGGTGGTAGATCTCTTGCCTCCCAAGTGGGATACCCTGGGTTCCATTCCCAGCATTGCAAATCCAGAAGTTTCCATTCTCGACACCGCCAACCTTGGGGGTTAAACTCCTGCATGCTCTATATTCACACCCTAGCCGTGCCCTTTCCTTCCAGGGACCTATTCTGTTCAGAGAGGAGCACTGTGCACAGAACAGAGAGGTGCAAGTTCTAGCGTGGTGAAAACACCAGGCTCCACTTGCCAGGCGCATGCCTAGATGCTCTGAGCTTCCATTCGGTCCCTCGTGAAGACGATCAAGGGATTCCTGTAAAGTCAGAAGAAGAAATGCCTGGCAACGTGTGACTCTTTCCGCCCCAGGTTCTGTCTTATTATTTTTAAACAGGAGATGACTAACTTTATCTGCTTTCTCCTCCCACAATAAAAAAAAAAAAGGAGGGAGGGGTCGATGAAGGGGCCAGCGGGGAGCAAACGATGCTTAGAATCCTAGCTTTGCTGGGAAGGGTTTGGGGGCAGCACTCATGTTCTCTCCCTGGCTCCTCACAGGCAGCTACATCTCAGTGCTTCTCAGGAGCTGCAAGGATTGGCGAAGGGTGGGGGAAGGCTGGGCCAAGTGCACCAGCCATCTGGAGCTGAAAGCTATTCTGGTCCTGATCTGAAGAGATGGGGAACTGGCACCCTAGGCCCTTGGAAAGGAAGGTGCTGTGAGGGGTAGGGTGGAGCCAAAGGGCAACAGGATGGCAGAAGGTGGTGGCTTCGTGGGCTGAAAGCAGTTGGGCACTCTAGGTATGTAACCAGTGTTCGCTGATTTCTGCAGATATTCCTGAGAAGACTGTTGTGTCATACACCGCCAGCCCACCACCCAAGACAGACACAAACATTTGTCCTCGTGACAAGTGTGGTCCTTCTGTCATTAATCTGGAAGGGGTGATGGAACTTTGCTCATCACAGGCAGGGCTGTGCCTCCTTCTGTCAGTCTTCCCCTTGCTCCTGATACTTTGTGTCATGTGTTTGATGCTTTTGCTGATGGGAGGCATCTAGCACTCTGTAATCGTCACTGAAGCCCTGCCCCCATCCCCGTTCCCTACGGGCCTGGTGCTGATGCTGCACCATGAGGACCTGTGTGCTATGTGTCTGGAGGAGCAGCTCCAGGACAGCCATGTACTCTTTCTGAATTAGTGTCTGAAGGTGATGGCCTTTCGTCCCAGTGGGTCTGGCATGAACGACAGCCATTGGTTTGAAAATTCACCCAACAGAGTTAATAAGGAGGTGGCTAATTCTCAAAGCAAAGGCAATGAAGGAATTCTCCTTTCAGCTAACTGTGAATGAGTAACGACTACAGCAGCAAACGATTTTCTTTTGGATAGGATTTAAAGAGGCTCCATTATCTGGGGGTGCTGCTCCTTGTTGACCTGTGGCACAGTGGCATTGATCCATCCCTTTCCCGTGCCTCATTGTCCAGCTGTAGGCAATGTCCTCTGCCCCCAGCTGGCCAAGGATGTTTATCTAGAGCCACGGATGCTGGCATGTCCAGATGTGTCTGTGATCAATATGCAACTGCCATTCCCTCTGATTGTGATGCAAACTCGCCACATGTTCACATCACTCCTGAACTTAAGGAGAGTTATTCTTACATGTAGAGTGGAGAAGTGTCACGTGAGTCCCCTGTGCCAGAACATTCATTCGTGTCTAACTATTCATTGTAAAACCTCTCTCCCTACCCGGCTCCAGAGCAGTAGTCTCTCCATGACCCAAAAGAGCTTGAGAGGGCCTCACTGAGACGTGAGGAAGGAAGGAGATGCTAACATCTGTTATGTCCCCTGACCCGGCATCACCACAGCCTCTTTGTCCTTGTGATACTCACTACACGCATGTGCACGCATGTGCACATACGTGTTGAATGGTGTGGGACATTTGGGTTCCATTTCTTGCAAGAGTGTGCCACAGGGCAGCATGCAGCCAGGGTTTAGAGTGCTGGAGAGCAGTCCAGGCTTTTACCTGAGGCCCTTTCATGTCCCAGGACCCCATTAAAGATTCTCCATTACATCAGTCATCTTGTGTCCTCAGGCTCCTCTTGGCTCTACCAGGTGCTCAGGTTTTCTGTGCCTTTGATGGCCTTGACAGATGTGACAAGCCACTCAGGTATTTGTAGAACGTCTCTCAGTTGAGATGTGCCTAGTGCTTTCTTTGCAGTTAGCCAGGGGTTATGACTTATTAGAAGGAAGACCACAAAGGTAATATACCTGTCCCCTCCCTGTATGACACCAGGGGGCCCACCGTCACCATGGCATTGTAAATGGTGTCAGCCTTGATCTTCAGGTGGGATGTGTTTGTCAGTGTCCGTTGTTGTGCAGTTGTGCCCTGAATCTCTTCCTAGACACTAGGTACAGCGTGTCCTTGAGAAACGGAAAGGTGCGCTTCACTGCCTTGCGGTGGAGCATCTACGTGTTAATTGGGTACAGACTGTCCACTCTAACTTTACTTTCTCTATCTTTCCTATGGACTTGGAGAGCTTCACCTATACGCTGAGGATCATTCATTTTCTTGCTCCGGTGGTGCCAGCTCTGACTTGTGAGCCTCCAGTTGACCCTTGTGTCTCTTTGCCTTGTTCCCACTTTTATTGTGGGTCTGTCTGTTGCTCCCACTTCCTCCTGCGTGCTCTCTAGTGAGCCTGCTCTCCCAAGAGTTCTAGTCCTTCTCGTTGGAGAGTCACATTAGAAGCAAGGGGTTGGGCACTGGCCTTGCTTGGTGCTCTTGGGGTACCTTTATTCTAGGCCCTCTTAGAGGCAGAGCTAGGAATTATGTGTATACTGACACGTACACACACTGCTCTATTAAATATTTGTCTGTTTGTACCTAATATTCACTCATCTGAACATATGCCTGTGTGTTAGGCTGAAGATGATTTCAGGCCTAGTGTGGTGGCTCATGCCTTTAATCCCAGCACTTGGGAGGCAGAGGCAGGCGGATCTCTTGTCAGTTTGAGGCCAGCCTGGTCTACAAAGCAAGTCCACAACAGCCAAGGCTACACAGAGAAACCTTGTCTTGAAAAACCAAAAAAAGAAAAGAAAATGACTTCACGTTGTGCCTTCACCCTGGGCCACACACATCAGTCCAGCCTTTCCCCGACTTAATCCCTAAAATAAAGCTTGAAAAGGGAGCTTGTCAGTCATTTCCTGCCAGCTAGCATGTTGTTGAAAGACTACAAGTCGGATTTCTTTTCTCTCCATTAAAATGGATGGCTTAGAGCATGTAGTCTGACCTTCGGGCATAGAAGCTTTTTTACTTCCTAAAAAAAAAAATCCTCCCAGGCGACAGAGACTCCTCAAGAATGTCCCAAGTACATGTCTGTACTCCGAATGACACGTATATCCTTCACTGCAAACAGGAGCACGGAGTGAATCCCTCGCTTCTGAGACTTAAATTCCTTCGGTCAGTCGTATCATTGTCCTCCATGTTTATTTAAAACTATAAACGCTACCCTGTTCAGTGGGTATCCAAACTGTTTTTTTTTTTAACTCTGTGGTTTAATTTTTACTAAGTGACAAAATATCTTTGGCTTTTGTCTCCACAGAATCAAACCCTAGCTTCAGAGATTTTTAAAAATTAAGATGTTTTGGATAATTCTTAAAGACTTACTTTAGTTTTGACTACATGTATGTAGGTGGGTATAGGCACATGAATGTGGGTGCCTACAGAGGCCAGAGGCATTTGATGCTCTGGAGCTGGACAGTGCCGGAAGAGGAATAAATGTTCTTAACCACTGAGCCATCTCCCCAGAGCCACATGTGGTTTTGTTTTGTTTTGGTGTGTGTGTGTGTGTGTGTGTGTGTGTGTGTGTGTGTGTGTGTGTGTGTGTGTGTTAATCTTAGAGCCTTCCTTACAAGTTCCTAGACCCATACAAGAAAGTCACAGACTCCAGGTGTCCCTAACTGCAGAGGCAGTTCTGTATTGCGTTCCCTCGTCTTCAGGCCCCTGCTCACTGTGTCTACAGAAGCTGTGCCTGCTTCCTCACCCTCACCCTCCAGGACTGAAGGATGTGCTCTCACTCAGCAGAGGTCTTCCACAAACAAGGAGGCAAGTGTCAGAACTGCACAGAAAGTTGACTGCTCTGCCTCCGAGCTCCAAACGCACGCTCTGGAGGTGGGTCTGGCCTCTCTCAGATGTCAGAACTGCACAGAAAATTAACTGCTCTGTCTCCAAGCTCCGGGAACACACTCTGGAGGTGGTTCTGGCCTCTCTCAGACTACTTTCACATTGTCTCCCTCAAGCAGCATCAAGATTTCCAGGACTCTCCCTGCCAGGAGCAGATGAATTCATGAGAGCTGATGCTGAGCCAAGATCCCATGGAGCCCTATGGAGCCTTCTGGGGCTCCGCTGGCAGAGAGAAACAGAGCCGGGGGTCATCTGTTCGGAATGCCACTGGACCTGTTCTCTGAAGGGAAAGGGGAACGCCTTCCACTTTTATGGAGCCATGTTCTTCAATTATTTAATGATACATGCTTCTCTGAAAGCTTGCACTGTGTGTTTAGTGCCCATCACCCTGTGAGGGAAAGGACTGTACAACACAGCCCTGGGCATATAGCCCTATGTGCTGAGGACTTTCCACACTCTGTTGGCAATGACTTGGAATATATAGACAGATAATTGCACCAGAGTAAAAGTCTGCATAGTTTTCCTGTGGGTCTAAGGTTGGTCAGTATGATCACGTGCTATTGATTGAAGAAGTCAGGCTCAGAGTAGTCACAACACAGTCGGTGGTCTCTCTGCTTGATAATTAACTCAAAAGATTTAATTTGGGACATGGGACATGGGACATGGGACACGGGCTGGTGACAAGGTTAAGTGCAGGTTATTCTGACTCAGCACCTGTGAGGGAGTGTCCTGTAGCTGAAGGAGACGGACACAGTGAGGAGGTCTGAGGGCAGAGGGCAGTCCACACATTTCCCAATGTGATTGTCTTTCAAATTACTTAATTAAGTAGAGGATGCCAGGCTCCTGTAAAGACCAAATGAAACGCAAATATGTCACAGCAAACAGATAGCTCTGAGGAGACCTCTGTGATGCATCCCCGAGGAGGGCTTGTGATCTGTCTGCCTCCACATCCTCCCCATCCCCATCCCTGGCTTCCCCATTGGGACCAGAATTGTGAGCGAAGACCCCAGCCCCTTTCTCAAGGAGTGGCACGAGAGAACTAGGCAAGAGGAGTTTATTGTATGCACCATATAGGGGAGAGGGGCAGGAAAGTCTGTCGTCTACCCAAGCTTGGGACAGACCAGACTGCGAGACAGGCAGCACATCTAACACTTCATGCCACTAGGAAGGAGTCTCTGTGTTCAAAAAGTAGGCCTTAAGTGCATAAACTCATCTTTCTGTTCCAGGTTCAAGGCCAGGGTGGACCAGGTCTGCCTTTCACTCCTTGAGGGAGTCTGGAGTAGGTACAGAATGCGACCCAAGTAGGTAACCCTATGGTAACCCCTACAGTAACCCCTATGGTAACCCCTACAGTAACCCCTACAGCAACCCCTCAGGCTCTCAAACAGGATCCTTCTAGGAGCCAGAGAGGTGGACCCAGGTGTGTGTTCACATACAAGGCATCTGTGATGGTGAGTGTGTTTGTGCATACTACTGTGTGAATGTGAGTGTGTAAGTCTGAAAATAAGAGTGCAAATGTGTACATGTGCATAGGTGCTTGAGAAGGTGCATGGGTGTGCATGCTCACCCTGACCAGGTTGGAACCACCATGCACGCGGTTAAGGACTTAAAGATCTTAATTCATTTTTCTTCTTCTTCTTCTTCTTCTTCTTCTTCTTCTTCTTCTTCTTCTTCTTCTTCTTCTTCTTCTGGAAATTAAGAATGGGTCTTCCAATGCCCTACACAGAAAACTTGGTTTTACAGGAAGAAATGGGCAGTGAGGAAAGGGACAAATATAGAAACAAAGAATGGAAGTGGGTTGGTCAATTCGCTGTTAGATTCTTTGTAAGGTGAGACAGGGAAATAGCAGTAGAACCGTGGTTGGTAACGGGGCTGCCCACGTCCTCTTTCTGTAAGGAGTGAAGCACAGATGGCCTCGCCAGCGTGCAGGCGAACCTGGCCTGTTAAGGAAACTCATCTCTCTTTTCTCCCAGCTTCCCGAAGAATCAGACAAAAGCTCGGTCATCCTCCAACGCTGAGGAACTTCAGCATGGGTAACTCCATTTCAATATCCTCAGTTCATCTGAGGGATCCAGTGCAGGAGCCTCATCCAAAAAAAAAATCGGCCTCCTGAAAGTCCTATTTGACACTAAGAAATGTGTAAGCTCGGACACTGAGAGGACATCACTTCTAAAAAGGAGAGGCTGGCTGCAGTGGTGGGCAGAGAAGAGATGCTGGATAAGACCTTACTGCTAAAAGGAGGAGGAGGAGGAGGAGCTGACCGGCGCTGGCCACAGTCAGGACCTCATGCTGGGAGGAGCTTACCTATTCTTGGACATTCAGAAGTATCTGAATGTTGTAGAATATTTATTCATTCTAAAGGTCCTTTTACCCTGCCTAGTTCCCCAACAATCGAGACAGAGACCTATGGATTTGTTGATCAAGCTTTAGCACAGTAACTGGGCAGGTCCGATTTAAACTGTTTTCCCCGCCCACTTTTCCCAAGTTCTTTTGCTAACATTCATCTTGTCTGGGCTGGATCTGCTCCATCCGGCCACGTCTTCTCTCCCTCCATCTTCTTCCTTTCTCTTCTTCTGCTCCTTTAGCCTCATGGTCCCTACCTGAGACCCCAAGCCCAAGAACCAGAGCCCCATCTACCACTTTTCTGTCCAGTTACAGGCTGCTCAGCCTTTATTAACCAGATAATTGGGGAGCAAAGTTTACGCAACACTGTTTGACATACATGACAATGTCCACAGCCAGACTACAACCAGATCTCAGGCCCCAGAATTTAGCAAGTGTACACATATAACACCAGACCAATCCCCAACGTCTGGACATTAAATATTCTACCACATCTTTAAGAATCCTTGGCAATACCCTCAGGAAAGCTTTGTTTTGGGCACCCTGTGTGAATTCATCCATCCACTGTTTATTCAGTCAGCCACCGCTTATTATCTGCCTGCGGCTGAGCCTTAAAATTCCAGATGCAAATCAGATGAATCCTTGCCCTCAAGGGCCACCTCCTCCAATGAGCAACTGTGAGATTTGCCAGAGTTTGTGTCTTAGAAGTCACCCAAAGGCCCATGTTTGAAGCTCAGTCCCCAGCCTGTGTTGCTTTGAGGAGGAGGAGGTGGAGCCTTTAGGAGAGGTGAGCCCTAAGGAAGTAGTCAGACTTTTGGAATCCATTTTCTTTCTGCTTCCTGTAAAACGTGTGCCGAGCCTCTCGCTTTGCCACATGGCCCTCACTAGGGTGTGCAGCCTAACCACAGGCCCAAAGCAATGACACCAAAGACACTGCTATGGTCACTGTCTATTGTCACTTTGAGATCTACAGTCATCTGGGGTATGGTCCCCTGAAACTGCCTGAGTAGAATTATCTTGGTTAGGTTAACTGAGGCAGAAAGACCCCACACACACTGTAGGTGGCCCTGGTGGCGATCTGGGTTGGGATCTGGACTGTGTAAGGGAGGAAGGGCCAGCTGAGCACAGGC
Organism: Acomys minous; assembly: GCF_964271855.1. Lineage (NCBI taxonomy): Eukaryota > Metazoa > Chordata > Mammalia > Rodentia > Muridae > Acomys > Acomys minous. Next base: position 46,556,391 of record NC_140491.1, read on the forward strand.
AGTCAGTCATCACCCTCGGCTTTATGATTGTGGCTACGATATGACACCAGCTGCCTCAGCCCCTGCTGCTTTGACTTTCCCGCCTCCGTGAACTGTACCCTTCAACTCTGAGCTGAAGTCAACCATTTCCCTTGAGTTGCTCTTCTCAGGTATCTTGAGCACAGCAAGCAGAAAAGGAAGACAGAGACCATGGGCCTGAATCAACTCTTCTTCCTTATAAGTTGAATTATCTCAATACGTGTTGTTACAGGAATGGAAAGCTAACAGGAGACTCAAGTGGTCCAATAGTCATCCTCTGTAGTTGCAGGATGCGGCAGAGAAGTGGAACCAGCAGGATGCATCCCTGTGTAGAGGGAAAGATGTGTTAAGGAACTGGCACATGCAATAGTGGGGCTGGCACGTCTGAACTGTGCAGAGCATGCTAAAAGATAAGACCAGGAGGAGCCCGAGTGTAGCTTGAATCCAAAGACATTCTGGAGACCAAATTCCTTCTCCTTTGGGGGGATGTCTTTGTTTTTTATTGCTGTGATAAACTTGGGGAGGAAAAAATGCAACTTGGGGAGGAAAGGGTTACTTATATTTCCACGTCGTAGTCTGCTATCAAAGGAAATCAAGGCAGAAACTTAAGGCAGGAATGTGGAGGCAGGAAGTGACGCAGAGGCCACTGAGGACTATGTGCTCTGTGGCTTGCTCGCCTGCGTCCTTATACACCCACGACCACCTGCCCAGAGATGGTGCTACCCATAGTGCACTGGGCCCTTCCACATCAATTATCACTTGAGAAAATGCCCCCGCAACTTTTTCCTGCATGCCTCTACCATAGCATCATTTCCTCAAGATTTCTTCTTCTCAGATATGTCTAAGTTTCTATCAAGTTGACCAAAACAAACAAACAAACAAACAAACAAACAAGCAGCACAGGGACCCAAGTCTTTTCTCATCAGTCAGTTTGATAAAGGCTACGACTTTATGGAAGACATTCTGTTTTACCCAAAGGCAACTGATTCAAATGTTGATCTCATCTCAAACACCTTTGCAGAAGCCTCCATGATGGTGACTGACCGGACTTGTGGGAGAGTGGGACACACTGTCACCGCCAAGTCAACACATGAACTAAACCTTCTTACCCTATAACTCTGTGATAGAAATCACTAGGAAGCCTGATGTGGAACCCTCAGCAGAAAAGATCCTGTGATTTGAGCCCCTGAGTTCACAGTGTGGACATCCTTGGGTCATGTCTGAAAAAAGGCTAAGGCCGGCTGAGGCTGACAGGAGACAGGAACAGAGAAACAGCACTGGAGAAATGGAGCTTCACAGGGAAGCCCAGGTCAATGCAGGCTGGAGGTCTCACGCAGGGCATGATGGGAGAACCACCCAGATCAAAGTCTCCAGCATCTAGAAAGGCTGGCCACCTCTGTGGCTGTAAGCACCCAAAGCTTACTTATTGGCCAAGCTTACCTGGTATGGCCATGAGGAATTAAATCAGGCTGTGGGAGGGGCCACAGCATAACTGAGGCTGGGACAACTTTATTGAGAGCAACTGAACTTTTTATACCTCTATCAGAAACAGAATATAACGGTAGTTGCCAGGATACAATGATGTTTGCAATACAAGGTCCACAAGATTAATGTCTGAGACCAATTGTCCTGTCAAGTTCCGTGCTTCCTTGACTACCAAGAGAACATACAGGAAAACACAAAGAGGCCTGGATGCTTGAGGGAGTGCATTGTTCTCTCCGGAAGGCATATTGTGCCCCGGGAGCCATGGACTCTAACCTGCAAAACCTATGACCCGTGCCTTTCAAGGCAGCGAGGCCACGCCAACTCCATGGTTCCCTGCACTTGGGCACACATATAAACCTGCAGGTGAATTATATAGCATGTGACTTCACATGACGTGTTTCAAGTTAGCAAACAGAAGTCATTGAGATCACTGAACACTTAGTCCAGGAGAGACGTGTGAGCAGGCGGGCTCACTCAGATGCCCACCTCTGACCTGCTCACCTGTGAGTGTGAGTCTCATTATTGATCTTCTTTGAGTCTTAGCCACCACGTCATCTGCCTTGATATCATCTCACAGGGCATCTGTGGTGGCCCGTGGTCCTCCGCACGTGGCCTGAGTACATCCTGACGATAGTAACAGCTCCCGCGGTAGCACAGCCCATGTGTTCATATAACTGCAAAACTCACTCTTACCCAAGATTCCACATAGGAGGCACTGGGGGAAGCCTAATTCTGCCACATAATATCCACGTCACAAAGATTCCAGAGTGGGTGTGAAAAGCTAAGACGCCATACTGCCTGAAGGTGAGGACGGTGGCCACTTCACACATTTCTGAGATCGCTGAACCTGGGACGGCACCTGGCACCTGGTGCTTGCAGCATAGAGATTTGTCAAACCAGCAGGGAGTTTACTATAATAAGAATGCTGGAAATGTAGAGCCGGGCTAGGGAACACACATTGGTAGAAGGGACTTGAGAGCCAGGCCTGTATGAACCAGTCCTGGGCTCCTTCCTTAGACCCAGCACTGGGCTTAGCAGATGGAATATGTTTGGAAAAACTGCCTGGTGGCAGAGAAATCTAAAAATATGCGTGGACAGTCACATTACTTGAGTGTCAACAGACACCAAAATTGCCATCCTTTAGAAGCGAGGCTCAGAAGCTCCAGCAGGAGCATGTTTTTAATAACACTGCCTGATTTCCCCACACCATATGGTCTTGGTAATTAGCTCAGCCACACACGGCTCCCCTCACCATACGCTTGTGGCGTGACGCAAGAGAGATCAGCAGGGAACCGCCGTCTATTTTGACTTCGTGTGCATGCAGCCACATATGGTTTTAATAAGCTTTGAATTAACAGTCCCTTTAGCCCTAAAATGTTCTCAGAGTATACTTCTGTGGTCTTTCCTAAGAGACAGAGCGACTCCCCCCCCCAAAAAAAATGGGGGACGGAGATAGCTTTGCTCTTGTCCGATTCATCCAAAGCTCTAGAATGCCTCCCACCCCCACGCCAGGCAGCTCCATCAGGCGGACACTAACTAGCAGCCTGTGTTAGCCTGATGGAAAAAAACTGCAGTAGAACACCGCTGGGTGCTACCCCAGGTCGCGTCAGCACTAGTGCATTTATTCCAACAAGCGCATCCATCAAGTCGGTAAAGACAGTCTGAGATGGGGTGGGGGCGGGGGAACTAAAATAAGCTTTGCTAGGCTAGACAAATGTCTCAAGATAGACTCTACGAGAGGAAACTACAAGGACTTTGGCAAGGCCAGTTGGCTTCAGGAAGCATGGAAAGAACTCATATCTGAGGCGAGCACTGATGTAGTGTGGTGCATAGTCAAGAGGCGCTCCGGTCCGCCGTCCCGCATCCTCGCATGGACAGTCTGCAAGTGGGCTGCCATGTTCCATGATGGGCGCTGCAGCCTCCGTGAGATGTAAATCAAGAGGCGGGGCTAAGGGAGGAGAGGAGGAGGGTGGGGATACCAGAAACACAACCTCCCATAATAACAACAAAAGAGCCCAGGGCTCAGTCAGCCTCTCTTCTCCCCTTGTTCTCACCATGGCTGCCAGGAAGAGACGTCTCTGGAGGGCACATGAGCTTCAGGTGGGCCTATCAGCCAGTCTGCTGATGATGCGGCACATAAATATGGGGGAAGCTTCCAGGTTGGGGCTACCTAATTTCAAAGTCTCCCCCAGGGGTGTATTTCCTCCAAAAAGGCTGCACCAGTAGATATGAACAAATGTCTACTACCCCAGACTGGGTACCAAACACAGGCCAAAGAAGTCATCTTACTCAAGTCTGGATTGGTGAAAACAGTGAGTTTAATTAGGGTTGTTTACAGAAACATGGGTTTTAAAACATGGGGATTTAGGGGTAGCTACACTACCAACAAAGACTCCCCCAGCCAGCAATCGTTAGCTATTTGTGTATGCAGAGCCTCGTGACCCACCTCATCTATCAGAAGAAATGTCACCTCTTCAACTACAAGCAGAAAACAGAAAATGACCTGGAAGTAAGGCAAAGCAATACAACTCAAAGCCTTCCACAGTGATGACCTTCCTCCAGGAAGGCAGAATCTAGTAAACATCCCCAAAGATCCCACCAACTGGGGACCAAACAGCACTCAAACAGCCAAGCCTGTGGGAGACATCTTTTATACAAACCAATACACTGCCCACTGATGCATAGTGGAGTGACCTCTTCCCTAGTACTAGGATCTTTATTCAATGCATATATGACTTATAGACAAGCTTTTTCCCATCTACTTGGGGGCACCTCCTGCATTTAAACTCCTTACTGATGTTTTGCCCTTGAAAGCACAGGATGTTTAAGGTTGTTGGTTTTTTTCTCCGTTGCTTTGTTGGGTATCATCGGTGTCTTTACCCAATAAAATTCTCAAGATCTTTCTGGCTGTACTGCACCTCATCCTCTGTGCAGATGAGTTTTCCATCCTCACTTCTTTGGGTGTATTTTCATGGGGAGGCTCCCTAAAGAGCCTCAGGCAACCATTTACGCAAGTAAGTACGAGTTGGTCGTGGGATCCAGGAGCTAAACAGATAATTCTAGAAGTCAGCAAGCTCAATTCAGTACAAGCGGGTCTTCCCACTTGTATCAACTCTCTTCTTAAAAGAACATGTTGGGCACAGCACTGCGGACAGGACGCATGACTTCATTACCTCTCAGTTACAGACAATCACTCTCTGTGGTGTGTCGTGCCGTGCTTTCCTTATGCTGGGGCATTGCCGTGGGCGCTGTGCTCTCGAAGTGGGTAGGTGGAGCTGACTCACGATGCTCTGCCCATCCCAGGACCAAGTCGGAGGAGACTCACGCTTTTATAGGACACATTCTCACTTGCCGTGCTCACATAGACTCTCTAGGTCTAACAGGTCCAGGCTGGCATGGCAGCCATGCCTGACCACTGAGAGAATCCCTGGCTGAGTGAGCAGTCTCCACCTTTCTGTCCTTTCTTGTAGGAGAAGGGTGCACAGGATATACTCCTGGGCAAAGGTGTCCATACCAGGATCAAGTTTACTCTCTCTTCCTGTGTCGCCTTATGGGTCACACTCAAGCTTTAGGCCCGCAGAACCTCGGTCACACCAAGGCTTCCTCACAATCTTTCTCTGGGAACTCTAGCTAGATACAAATCTTGCCACCTTTGTTTTCAAGTGATCTTCTGATCACTTTGTCCACTTTTCCCCTTATCATTTTTTAACTCCTCCTAATTGCTCTAAGGTTTTATCTGTCTGCCAATCTAAGCATTCATCCCGCCGCCGCCACCACAGCCTGTCCTGCCCATGATGACCAGATCCCACCGCAGGCTCAGCCAAAGCCACTAAAACGCCATAGCGTTCCCTGGTGTGGGGTGAGGTTTGGTCTGTAAGCTGACACCCGGCTCTTCTGACACCATTAGGGAAGATGCTATCCTTCTGCCATTTTGTGTTCTTGGCACCAGCTAACTATAAATATGTGGCCTTATTTCTGGGTTTGACCTGTTTATCTTATATCTACAGTTTTGCCAGCTCCGTGCTGTTTTAACTACTATAGCTTTGAAACATGTTTTTAATTTAAGAAGTATGATGCCTCCCTGTGTTTTTCCTCTCGCTCAGCATTGCTTTTGCTGTTTAGGGTTGTTTTGTTTTGTTTTTCTTTTTATGATGCATGTGAATTTTAGGATTGTCTTCTTCTATACTTGTAAGGAATGTCTTTAGCATTTTGATAGAGATTAAACTGAATCTGTAGATCACTTTGGTAGTATGAAAATCTCAAGCATTAATTCTTCTTGTCTATGACCATCACCGGTGCCTTCTTAGTCTTTAATGTACAATGTTTAAGTTTACCTCGGAGTCTATAGTTCTGTAATCTTTATTGATCAGTTTTCCCTTTAATGGGATGTTCAGATGCTCCGTGCATACACAATGCACCCGATTTGTTCTTTAGCTTTATAACCTGCACTTCTACTGACTTTGGAATAAGGTTCTAAGAGATTTTTATGAGTCTTTAGGGTTTCTTACATAAAAGATTACAGCTTTTGTGAACTTCTTCAGACATATTTCTTCGAGTTTATTTTGCCTGCTCGGGACTTTTACTATGCATTCAAGACTGTTTTGTCCACTCGGCATCCATTTCAAATCTGAGGCTAGTTTTTTCATGTCTTCAGTAAAGGACACTGGGATTTAGACAGGTCTCCCATGGGCTCTTTTGCTATCATGGAAATGTATTCGTAAGTTCTACGGTTTGGACTCTGAACATCCCCTAACTAATCCTCGTGCTAAAGGCTCCAGAGTGGTGCTATTGGAAGGTGATGGAGCCCTATCAGGCACATCTTGCTGAGGTCTTTAGGTCTCCAGTTCATTCTCTGGGTGGGGGCTGAGGGTTGCTAGATCTTTCTAGCTCATTCAATCACAGAGAGGTAGGTTCTGCCTTTTTGCTTTGTGTACACTGTTGCTCAGATGTCCTGCACTGCCTCAGGTCCAAAACAGGAAGACCAACACATCATGGCCTAGAGACTCCAAAACTGAATCAAGACAAACCTTTTCTCAAGATACTGTTAAGGCTATGGTAAATTAATACTGTATCCATGAGCACGGATGGTCCCTTGATATGTTCAGTCTCTCTCTCTCTCTCTCTCTCTCTCTCTCTCTCTCTCTCTCTCTCTCTCTCTCTCTCTCTTTGGCAGTGCTTTACAGTTTTCACTATGCATGTCTTACCCCTTTGTAAAATATATTTCTAAACATTTGGTCCTTTTATCATATTATATATGAAATTTATTGTTAAGTTCATATGTATATTGTCTATTGCTGATGCATAGAAATAAACTGATTTTTTTTTTAGAAGGTTGAGCTTGGATCCTGAAACCCTGATGAATCAGTTTGGTAATTCTGGTAGGGGTTTTTATTTCCTAATGGCTTCTTGAACTCTAGTCTCAACTTACCAAATGAGAACATGCGTAATGTATCACCCGTAATCTGTCTGCACATTAAAGTTTGATTTAATGTATGATAAGCAAACAAGGCTGCTTCAGTATGTTTCTTTGAGCTTCACTGGTCCATGATGTAATTTCACCTTCACCCCAGAGAAATCCCAAACTTGGAAAGAACTACAAAGAAAGTGTTTCCGGGGTTGGGGATTTAGCTCAGTGGTAGCGCAAGGCCCTGGGTTTGGTCCTCAGCTCTGGAAAAAAAAAAAGACAAGAAAGTGTTTCCACGGATGCAGCCAATAGTTGCCCTTTATAGTTGCATTTATTTCAGGATTTGTAAAATCAAAGGTAGCATGATCCAGACACAAAGGTTTTTAAAGCGTTCTTTCTTCACTAGTTGGAAAGCAAAAATAAATAAATAAAATAAAATAAGGTAAATTGGACAAAATACAACCTGTCACTCTTAATTTCACCTCCAAAGATTGCTAGCACTGACGTACAGACTCTGCCAGTCCTAACCTGAGGACTGATGGACAAGGAAGCCCTTGGAGCCATGGTTCTCAACCTGCGGGTCATGACCCCTTTTGGGGTCAAATGATATTAGTACAGGGGTCACTTAAGGCCATCATAAAACATAGATCCTTACATTATGATTCAGAAAAGTAAGAACAATAGTTATGAAGTAGCCACAAGAATAATTTTATGTTTAGGGGGTCACCACATGACGAACTGTATTATAGGGTCGCAGCATTAATAAGAGTGAGAACCACTGCCTTAGAGGTTTGTTGCTCAAATTCTCCTGGGCACCAAAAAGAACTAAAGGGCAGGAAGAGCACACAGAAAGATTAGGTATGTAGGTAGGTAGGTAGGTAGGTAGGTAGGTAGGTAGACAGATAGACAGACAGGCAGACAGACAGATAATGTGTAAATAGATAATAGATAGATGATAATGAGGAGGAGGAAGATAGATGATTGATAGATAGATAGATAGATAGATAGATAGATAGATAGATAAGGTAGGTAGATAGCTAGATGATAGGTGGAGAGAGAGAGAGAGAGAGAGAGAGAGAGAGAGAGAGAGAGAGGGAGAGAGGGAGAGAGCCTGGCCATGCTGCCACTTGATCACTGTGCTAACAGGGAGGGGAGTTCGGGCTCCTGTTATGTGGGGCAGAAGTCAAGCTGCTTTAAAGGGATCTCCCTGCAAGACTAAAACATGAGTGGCTCAAAGAAATATTTAGGGGCTTCTGTTGAGCATGTAAATCAGGTTGAGTTGAAACTGTATTTTGAACACACGAATCTGTTTTGCTTCTAAGAAAAGATAAAAGTGTAACATCATCCTTGATACGTTCTGAATAATCGTAAAGATTCCAATATCAATTTTAAGAATTTGGAACAAGTTTAACATTTTGAACACTTAGAAGTGTTTCACCGTTTCTTTTTATTCTGAGATGATTTATGGGTTCCCAAGGAGTCCCACGCATAGGAAAGAAGACCTGGGAAGCCATCACACAGTTTCCCCAGTGGTCACATTCTGCCCTGAAAGAAGGCATTGTCTGTTACCTGCCAGTGTGTCGGTGTGTCTGTCACTGCCACCCATATCTAGAACCTCCACCAACTGCTCTCATGCTGCCTCTCAGGGCCGCACCCACCATCTCTCCTCTGCTATGCTTAGTCCCTGGAATACACCAATCTCCATTTGCAAAATTTTGTCAAGGGAAAACTACAGCCTCCGGTCTTGTAAAGTCGGATGCTTCTATTTGTCATAAAGCCCTTGAAACCAACCATAATGTCACGTGTGTCAGTAGCATATTTCTTTTCATTGTTGAGTGGAAATCCAGCTTGTAGATGTATCATCATTACTTTGAAAATCCCCTTGTTGGCCTTTTGACATTCGTCATGTAAGGCTATTTCTGCTGTTTCCAGTTTGGCACTACGACAAATAAGAGCGCTACACGCGTTCACATACGGGTAACATGCATGTAGCTTTTCATTCTTCTCGAATAAAAGCCCATGTGTATCATTTGTGGGTTTTCTGGAGATTGCCTACCTTCAGCTTTTAAAGGGATTGTCAAACTCTCTTCTGAAGTGGCTGGACCATTTTCCTTTCTCACTAGAGATATGCGAGAGATGCTGTTTCTCAATGCACTGTGGTGATGGTCTCGTAAGAGAACTGGGAAGCACTTCTGCTTCTATTATAAGAAAGCTATTTCAAGAAAATTCAGCTACTGAAATTTGTGAGACACAACTAAAGCAATTGGTAGAGGGAATTCTACCGATTAAAATTCATGTGCTAGAAACAAATGTTATGGGGGGGCGGGGGTCTCAGGTGAGGAGTTGCGTGGGCGTAGCACCGAGTGCACTGCGTGGGTTGGATGAAGAATTGCACGTCCTAGAATAAAGGTCTACTCAGACAAGAAACCGAACCGACAGCTGAAGGAAAGGGGGGATGTTGACAGAGAGTGGCAGCTAGAAATGTGAGGTGACGAGAAAGTGAGCCTCCCTGAGTGTGAAAGTAGCAGAGATCAGGAGGGTCCCTGACACAAAGTGACAGTTACATATCTGAGGGCGTCTGACAGAGTGAAAGCAACAGTTACAGACTGACAGGGAACTGAGAAGCACCAGACACACACACACACACACACACACACACACACACACACACACACACGCACACACAGGCACACGCGCACACACGCACACGCACACACTATAATCTTTGCTAGAACAGACAAACATTTCCCATCAAAAGAATGAGTGGACCCCCAGAGGTGAGAGTCTGCCCAAAAGCTCTTGGGTCGGAGTTTTTATATCCACAGGAGTGTTCCTCCAGTCCAGACTCCTGCTCCTCCCTAATTGGTGCCTTTTTTCCAGATTGGCCTTCTTTCACAAAATTCTAAAAATCAATACTCTAAACTTGGGCTTTAGAAAACTAGAGTGAGAAAATCAACTTAAACTTAAAGGAAGCAAGATAAAGAAAATCATAAAAATTAGACCAGAAATGAGCAAAATTGAAAACAGGAAAGTAAGATAAAACGCTTACAACAAAAGCTGTTTCTTTCAAAAGATCAATAAAATTGACAAATCTCTATTCAAGAAACAGAAAAAGAAGACACATGTTGTCAAATTCAGAATTGAAATGGATACCATTAATGATCCCATGGGCTTGAAAGTATCACAGGGCAGTCAATGAATGAATCTGTGCTCAAGTATATAATAATAACTGGGTGGTCGGGTCAATTCTTTGCAGACACAAGCTACCAAAATTTATTCAATACTAACGCATTGCCTTTCAATCCAGTTTCAAGTTCAACCTAATCCCATTTTAAAATCCCTATCTCAAGGCAGGCATGGTGGCTCACACCTTTAATCCCAGCACTCGGGAGGCAGAGTTCAAAGCCAGCCTGGTCTACAGAGAGTTCCAAGACAGCCAAGGCTCCATAAAGAAACCTTATCTCAAATAAATAAATAAATAAATAAATAAATAAATAAATAAATAAATAACAATCCCTACCTCAAATAAGTGATTGCTATGTGACTTCTCCTCAACAGAGTTGAACAAATGTCTATTCCCAGATAGGGAACCAACAAGAGTCTGGAAGAACAATTCTATGCAAGTCCATCTTAGTGAGCCACGAGTATGCTGGGGTAACTTCCAACAGCATGACCTAAGGTACCACCCCATAGGTGATGACTCATGAAAGCTGAATGCCCAGGGAAGAGCTGCTGCTGCTTCTCCTCTTCCTCCTCCTCCTCCTCCTCCTCTTCTTCTTTTTCTTTCTTTCTTTCTTTTTTTGTTTGTTTTTCGAAACAGTTTCTCTGTGTATCCTTGGCTGTCCTGGACTAAGTTTGTAGACAGGCTGGCTTCGAACTCACAGCAATCCGCCTGCCTCTGCCTACCGGGGAAGAGCTTCTATGCCAGCAATTGGTCACTGTGTACATAGCACTTACAGTGATGATTCTCAACCTGAGGGTTGTGACCCCTTGCTGCCAAATAACTTCTTCATAGGGCGCATATCACATGTCCTGCATATCAGATGTTTACATTGTGATGTGTAACTGTCACAAAATTACAGTTATGAAGTAGCAATGAAATACTTTTATGGTTGGGGGTCCCCACAGTATGAGAAACTGCATTAAGATCACAGCATTAGGAAGATTGAGAACCACTAATTTATAGGGTAGGCTTTCGTGAATCTTGTAAATTTATGAACTCCTTGAGCCTTGTAAGTTTCCTGAGTTTCTTGACTCTTAAAAGCCTACTTCCTCCTTTTAAGAAAAAAATATTTCAAAATGTATATGGAAAGCAAAAGAACTTTTTTTTCTTTTCTTTCTTTTTTTTTTTTTTAGACAAGCTCTCACTGCACAACCTTGGCTGGCCTATCACTCACAGAGATCCGCCCGTCTCTACCTCCTAAGAGCTGGGATTAATGATGTGTGCCCCCACACCTGGCCAGGGCTTAGAACTGGACCACAGGAGAATAAAGTTTGAGAACCCACTTCACTCAACTTTAAGACAAAATATAGAATAAGTGAAGCCAAGACCATGCGGTGTTGGCGGGAGAACAGACATCAGTCAAGGGAAGAGAGAGAAAATCAGAAATGCTATGATACAGAGACAGCCATGTTTGCAGTTGCTCTTCCACAATAGCCAGGAAACGGGCCCAGCCTGGATGTCCATCAACAGACACACAGTGAAACTTTAGGTACCCATAAAGGAAGATGAAACCATGGCACGCCATTGGAAATTCTTATGCTACACAAACTTACCGTTGCAAAGGGGGTAGAGCTCATGATGGCAAGAGAACACTGGGAAGCAGAGAGTGAGCTGTGGGAGCCTGGGGGCCGCAGAAGAGGGGGCACAGAGGCAAAAGCTACACAGAGGGAATGATAAGGGGAGTGGCCATTTTCCTTAGAACAGGCAAACAGCTCCCTCCCTGAAGGGAGGGAATCCAGAGCTGAGAGTTGACTGAGGACTCTGGGTTCAATGCTTTATAGACTCCCAGAGCCCTCCCCCTCTCTCTCTTTGGTCCTGCCTGGGTCATGGTGCCCAGGACAGGCTCTATTCCTCCCACCAATCCTTTTGCAATCTGTAAAAGTTGTCATCTCCTGGAGCACTGGGGAAAAAAACCTTAAGGAGCTGGCTGGTCCCTGCTCTGCTGATGGGCCTAAGTTTCCCTGACCCTCCTCCAGGGTGTGAGAACTCTCATGCCCTCCTCACATTTAGTAAATCTAAAGATGTTCTAAACTGAAATTCTGAAATTCTTAATTTAAAAAAAAAAAGTCCCTTTATCTTAGAAATTAAGTGTCTCCAAAAATAAAAACGTCAAAGATTCTTTCAATTAACCCAAACGTATTGGGGCTATTCAACCTTAATATTCCCTGTCTCTCCCAACAGAGGTAAAGAAAGGCACATTAGTTTACAAAAACAAAATCCCATTATAGGTTTGCTCTCTTTTTTTTAATTATTAATTTATTCTTGTTACATCTCAATGGTTATCCCATCCCTTGTATCCTCCCATTCCTCCCTCCCTCCCATTTTCCCTTTACTCCCCTCCCCTATGACTATGACTGAGGGGGACTTCCTCCCCCTTTATATGCTCATAGGTTTGCTCTCTTAACTTACTATTTTTACCCAACAAATAGGATCAAATTGCTTTTTGCTAACTCCAAAAGACAATGACTTCCTGATTATGGAATTTTTATACTCTTGTTTTATAAATAAAAATGATGTGTCTCTCAGGATTATTTTTATTAGTGGGAATTAAGGTGATAGCAGTATAAAAAGGTTTTAAAAAGGACCCCAATAACAAAAGCTCTGTCCTTGTGAATATTTATACTGTCCTATTTGTGGTTTTGTGTGTTTAAAGAAATATCCTCTCATTTAGAACAGGGCATTTTGGAACAATGTAACATCTGGATTTCTTTTCGGGGGGGGCGGGGGGGTAGCATTTTACTACCTAATGACTTTGGTACTGGCTCTTTAAAGTATTGTGTTCAGGATTAGGGGAAGAAAAACACTAAGTGGGATGGCTTCCATTCCTTTTCTACCCTTCCTATAAACATTATTTTAATTATCCATTGTAATTTATCATTTGTAATCTATTAACATGTTGGTTTATTACTTTTAGCGATTGTTTTAATATCTGATTTAATTCCTTTAACTGGAAAGCATAAATCATGCTATACGGTTCCTTTTAGCCTCCCTTTTTAATGGCATATTTATAAGGTGAGACTTGGAGGTCTTTGAGACCCTCAGAGGCTTTCTTGCCTCAGGTTACTTGATGCTTAAAAGGTACAACTTAGAGATTATATATGTAAGCTAACAAAAGGATATTAAATTTTCTAAAGTCCAAGTTAATTAAGTACATTGATACCAAACATCTGTCTAAATCAATAGGGTCCTCTTAGGTTATTGATCTGCTCTTGGTAGCATTTACTAAAACTGATTTCTATATACCAAAGAATCTGTGTCTAATCAAAATGTATTTAAACTGTTTAGTTTTCTGTCTGAGCTTTATCTAGATGTTACCCAAAAGTTAAAACTACAAGACAAATCCAACTTTCCTGTCTGGGTGCATAACCCCCAAGACCTTTGGTAATATGAACAGAGGAATAAAATGACTGCTAGTCAAGCCAATGAAAGAACAGTATTTGCCCTCCAAATCTGTCCCCAGGGAACTGTGAGGCGTCTCTCAAAGGGTCTTGCTGCCCTGATGATTCATCTGTTCTCTCTCTCTTTTTTTAATATTTTATTAATTTATTCATATTACATCTCAACTGTTAGCCCATCCCTTGTATTCTCCCTTCCTCCCTCCCTCCTGCTTTCCCCCTACTCCCCTCCCCTATGACTGTGACTGAGGGGGACCTCCTCCCCCTGTATATGCTCATAGGGTATCAAGTCTCTTCTTGGTAGCCTGCTATTAACCAGAGATGCAGAGGTTGGACTCGGCCAACCGACATTCATCGAGGAAAAGGACCAGCACAGAGCTGGGAATACCCTCAGCGTTTCCAATGGAAGCCACATGGGCAACAAGTCTACGACTCATCCCGGCAGATGGTGCAGCCATATTCTCTTTTACAGTAATTCAGCTCGATCTTTGGAAGACAGAAGCAGCCGCTGGCAGTATGTAAATCATTGAGAATTGCCGAGATCCAACACAACTTCATGAACACGGGAACATAAACTTAATATAGTTGTCATCTGTCATGAAAGTCATTATACTTCAAACCTCTTCGAGTATTTGAAAACATAAACCCATTTACACATCATGGATGAACACAAATTGATGAAGAACTACATTGGGACTAGAGGTCACAATTCATATCTGAGCCGGGTATCTTTACGTCAGCCATGGCTGAGCTTGAATCTATGTCAAGGTCCCTCTGAGAGGATCTGATGCCCAGTATGATGGCTAGGATTGGATGATCTGATAGTTGTGGCCGTGTGAGGTAGATTCTGTTAAGTGCCACCTGGTCACTCCTGGCATCGCCACCATGCCCTGCAAAGCTGCAGCCTACTACCCAGCAAAAGACAAGAGGATCTTTAGGTTTCCTTTCCTTCTGAGACTCTGTCCCTCAGTCTCTGTCTGCTCCAGCCTCTCTCTCTCTCTCTCTCTCCCCCTCACCGCAGCAAGGCTGCCAAAGTCCTTTAATTTCCCTCCCCAGTATTTTGGTCCATCATCAGGACACTATAGAATTTCAGAGTGACCTTTTGAATCCCGTATTAGTTAGGGTTTCTATTGCTGCGAATAGACACCATGACCACGACAACTCTTAAAATGAAAAACATTTCCTTGGGGCTGGCTTACCATTTCAGAGCCTTAGACCATCATCATCATGGCGGGAAGCACGGCGCATGCAGGCAGACATGGCGCAGGAGGGGTCAAGAGTTCCACACCTTGGTCTGAAGGCTGCAGAAGGAGACTGTGTCACTAGCTTGAGTATAGGAGACCTCAAAAGCCACCTCCACAGCAACACACTTCCTTCAACAAGGCTACACCTGCGCCAACAAGGCTACACCCCCAATAGCACCAAGCACTCTCACACATGAGTCTATGGTACCACAAATCCCTAATGTAGACGATTGTAATTCACACCACACTAGTTGGTTCATCATTCCCCTGCATCTTTATAACGGGAACATTAGTCCACGCTCTAGTGATGTGCTCTGTACATTGCTACATTTGACAATATATTACAATAACTTTCTTCTTTATTAATTTTATTTATTTAAACACTTTACAGCCTGATCCCAGCCCCCTCCCTCCCCTCCTCCCAGGCCTACACTCACACTCACACCAAGCTTTCCCATCCCCCCACCTCCTTCTTCTTACAATAGCTTTCTTCTTATGAGTTTTTGGGGTCTTTTCCCCTTCTGTTCATTACACTTATTCAGTGCTACTTTTCTTTATGTGTGTCTTTTTTTTAATTTGCAAAGTACTACATTTTATTTGTTTAATTTATAACAAAAGAATCTAGTACATTCATAATTACTTATATCCATGAACTTCGTTTTCCGCATTGCCTATTTCTTGTAGTCTACTTATTATGCACTGGCCTCACTCTTTATTCCTCCCTCCGTTTAGTTCATTTCTCTCCTTCATAGGCTGGGGGTCTCCTTCCCAACTCTGGCATTCTCACAGTCCCGTTCAGTTTTGTTTTGCAGGGTTGTTTGTTCGCTTGTTTGTTTTGCGCTTATAATATAATTATAACATTTCTCCCTCCCCTTTCTTGCCTCTAAACCCTCCCATATATCTCTCTCCCCACTCTCCTTCACATTCATGGCCTCCAAGGTCAATAAAACAAATGACAGCTCGTGCTGGCAAGGATGAGGAGTCAAGGAAACACTCAGCCATTGCTGGTGAGAGGGCAAACTTATATAAGCTATTATAGAAATCAGTGTGGCTGGGAAGAGATCTACCTCAAGATGCAGTTATCCCACTCTTGGGCATATACGCAGAGGAGTCTACATCTTACCACAAGGCCACTTGCTCAACCATGGTCATTGCAGCTCTATAGTCACCAGGGCCAGAACTGGAAACAGCCCAGAAGTCTGTCAATGATGAATGAACAAAGAAAATGTGGTACCTTTACACATTTACTCAATTGATAAAAAGATGAAATCATGAAATGTTCAGGCAAATGGATGGATCTAGGATCAATAGTTCTGAGTGAGGTGGCCCAGACCCAAAAAGACAAATATGGTACGTGTTCCCTTATATGTGAAAGTTAGCTGTTAAGGCTTTAATAACACCAGGCTACAATCTATATAATCACAGAGGTTAGGTGTAGAGTAAGGGACTTGGGGGCACAGATGGATCTTCTAGGAAGGGGAAATAGATTATATAGTTATGGGTGGATGGATGGAGGGGATAGAACAAAAGGATTAAACACGGAGAGGGGGAAAGGAGGAGAGAGATGGAGGTACAGCTAAAACTAAGGACCATTTGAGAGTTCATATGGAGACCCACTACAGTATAAGCTTCTTAAAATGCATACATACATGAAAGAAATCTACATGGAATCACCAAATAATGGGGAGAGATAGCCCCAACTAGACATCTCTCGCCACCAAATAGAACCTCAAGTTCTGGGAATGGGTTACATCTAATCAAGCTGTTGGCCAAAGGGACCCATGGACACCTCCAAACAACCCAGGCTTCTGCACACAGAGAAAGGTAAACACCAACTGAGTTGCAAACTTGATCTACAGCCATGATCTTCCTGAAAGACATACCGATGCAATAAGTACTACAAATGTTATTGGAGTAGTAATGAACCAACATCTGATTGGATTTATGGTTAGTTCCAGGAGATGGAACCCATACGAGCTTGTTCCTAGATGATCCATGGAGCTAGAGGAAAACCAAATACTGCTGTTAAAGGAATGTAGCAATAAAATTATTCCTAGAGCATTCTGTTATGCTGAGACTGGTGCCTTGCTCAGCCATCATCAAAGAAGCTTCCTTCTGCAGCAGAGGGAAACAAAAAACAGAGACCAGCAATGCAACAAAGCACAAAGAGTAAGAGGCTTTGGAACACTCAGTCTCCATCAAACCCCCTCAGAGGTCCAGAAACTCTGTGGAATGGGAAGTGAAAAGATTTTAAGAGCCGAAGGGGATGGAAGACACCAAGGAAACGAGGCCTTCCAAACACAGAAGGACAGCCGAAGGACTGCCACTCATAGAAACTCTCAGAGACTGTGGCAGCATGCACATTCCCTTTTCTAAGGCAGATAAGGTCCCAGAACTGAGAGGAGAAGTAGACACAAGCTCCCTCACATCCCTAAGCCAGAAGCTAACTCCAATTGATGACCACTGACAAAGGAAAAACCACTTCCGCAGATTCTCACTGGAGGTACCACCCACCCAGCAGTTGATAGCCAACACAAAACAAACTCAGTGCCATTTTTTAAAGTTGCTTGTCTCACAATACTTTGTCTGGACATTATTTTTATTATTCCTTTCTTTCTTCCCTTTTTTTAAATTTTTTTTTTCTCCCCTTACAGGTCTTTTGTGCATATATTATGTTTTCTGGTGCTGTATTTTTTAATGGGATTTATGCATGTACAAATGTGTCTGTCTCCGTGTCAACATGTGTTTCCTATGCTTTTTCTTTGGCTCTTTTTCCCCTAGTAGCTTACTTGCTTCATCCTATTCTGGTTTGTTTGTTTGTTTGTCTTACTGTTTTTTATATGCCTGTTTGTATTCTAGTGAGAGTAAGAAAGAAAGGGTGTGGATTTGGCTGGGTGGGAGTTAGAGAGGATCTTGGATGAGTCAGGGGAGGGGAACCATAATCAGAATATATTGTAGAAAAATATCTATTTTAATAAAAATGTAAAAAGTTATGCCATGTTTTCTACTAATTGTTATTGCAGGCATATAAATATGTATATATACACATATATTCTTAAATACAACCTACTTGATCCATATAATGTTACTTGTATGTATATTTTCAGGGCTGACCATTCAGCACTGGACAGCCAATCAGTGTGCTCTTCCCTGGGGAAGACCATTTCTCCCACTCTCAGCTTTCCTCAGTCACTTACAGTTCTGTATAAAGTTGAGGCTTCATGTGCTTTTCCCCCTACTCCTGGTATACAGTGCAGGCCTCGTGGACTTTGCCCTATCCATTTTGGCACGCCCACTGGTTATCATAGCTAAGTAAGACTATTTATTGGTTGCTTCCTTCTTTTTGAATCGTGCATTGGGACTTCTGGTACCATGAAAACTGGTCCTTAAGGAGGGGTCATATTCAGGTCAATTCCAGCTTAGAGGCCTCTGGGCCCTGTGTCTGAGGTGCACGGTGTCTTTAGCAATAGAAACTAACCATACACCTCTGGGAGTAACTAAGAGCAACATGCTGTATATTTGGGGAGTCTCTTGTACAGCCCTGGCCAACAACTCAAAAGAGGGCACCTCGTGTCTGGTGTTCAAGTTTCTGTTAGGTGGACTTTGATTCTTGAAGGGAGTGCCTCAACCCAAATAAGAAAAGTGTATTAAAACTATATATGTATATTTGTACATGGAATTATAGAGGGTTTAGGTAAATAATTAATAGTATGATTCTTTATGGCTTTTTTCAGACATCCTTATTGTTTTTACTCATCTATCTCCTTCTCTGGTTTTACCTCCCTTCTCCCCCCCTTTTCCCATTTCCCAGATCACTGGTACCCTATTATCCCCTTCTATATTGCTCCCCCATTCCCTTACCCCAGCAACGGTTCAATTTTACTTTCCTGGTTTCTGTAGTTACCTTAGGACATGTCTTCACATCTAAAGATTTGGAGCTAGGAGCCTCCAAAGAGACAGAACATGAGACATTTGTCCTTCTGGGTCTAGGTTGCCTCACTCAATATGATATTTTCTAGTTCCGCCCATTTATTCACCTGCAGAGTTGGTGACTCCATTTTTCTTTGCAGCTGAATAGTACTACCTGGTGTAAATGTACCACACTTTCATTACCCTTCCACTGACTGAAGAGCATTCAGGTTGCTTCTATTTATTAGCTATTGTGAACAGAGCAGCAATGAACTCAGCTAAGCAAGTGTCTGTTGAGTAGGATGTCAAGTCCTTTGGGCATAGGCCAAGGAGTTGTATCACGGGGTCATATAGAAGAGTTAGCTTTTTAAGATGTCTCTACAGTGATTTCCACCGTGGCTGCACCAGTTTGCAATTCCACCAACAGTGAATGAGTGTTCCCTTCTTCCCCACATCCCCGTCCAGTATTTGCTGTTGGCTGCTTTGTTGATCTTTGCCGTTCTGACTGATCACATTGGGTAGGCGGTGGAACACTCGGTTCCTCAGCTACTGGCCTCATGTGATCCTCACAGTAGTGAGCTGGGCATCACAGAGAGTGAGCTGTGGCCTCCAAAGTGGACGAGCAATGAGACTCACTGTGCATCAACTGTGAACCTCACAGAAGGTAAGTCTGCACCTCAGGTGAATGAGTGAAGCTGTGGGTCTCACATTGATCAACTCAGAGCTTCACAAGAGGCTGACAGCAGTGAGCTATGACGTCTCACTCTGGGTGAACTGTGGACCTCAGAATGGGTGAGTTTGGGCCTCGTGGTGGTGTGCTATCAGATTCACAGGGGAGGAGCTGAGGGCCCCATAGTAGCGAGCTGTTGGCCCCCAATCGTAAGCTACATGCCTCACAGTGGGTGATTACAGAGCCTCACACTGGGTAACCACCTGATTCACAGGGCTGGTCTATTGGATTCTCAGTAAGCTGTGGGCCTCACGATAGCGAGCTATAGACCCCTCAGTGTGTGAACTGTGGACCTCCCAGTAGGTGATCTGTGAACTCTAGTGACGAACTTTAGACCACCCCCAGTTGGGGTGAGCTATAGGCCCCACAGTTGTTCTCAGGACTGGACAGAGGTGAGCTGTGGTCCTCACTGTGGTGACATGTGAGTTTCACCTCAGTGAACTAGGGGCTTCCTAGTGATAAACCGTGGACCTCACATGGAATGAAGTGTGGACCTCATTGGTGAGCTTATGGGATTCACAGTGGTGAAGTAAGGTCCTGAGAGCGGATGACCCCTGGGCCCCATCACGGTAAACTACGGGCCTCATTTGGTATGGGTGACCTGTAAGCTTCATGGTATGCGTCCTGTGGCACTCACAGTGGATAACTGTGGACCACATAGTGAGTGAGCTATGGGCCTCACGGTGATGCCAGCACCTCACAGCAAGTGAGCTGTGCATAGCATGGTGATGCACTGTGGACCAAACCGCAGGGTTCCGTGTGCCTCAGGTGGTTGGTTAGTTGTGGAACTCACAGCCGATGATGAACTGGGGACTTTACAGTGAGTGGCCTGTGGACCCTACAGGACAGAACTGTGGGTCTCACAGAGTGTGAGCTCTGCATCTCACTGTGGGTGAGCTATGGACCTCAGAGAGGTAAACTGAGGACTTCACAGTGGACCACGCAACGTGAGCTGTGAGCGGCACGAGGGTGACGTGTGGATCTCACAGTGGTGAGCTCAGGTCTCATAGTGGTGAATGGTAGAACACACAATTTTATTTTATGAACCTCATTTGGTGATCTGTGAAACGCACAATGGATGACCTATGAACTTTACAGTGGGTGACCTATGGGCCTCATCGTGGGTAGGGCTGTGACCCTTATGGTTGGTGAGCTATGGCACTCAGAGTTAGGAAACCTAGGGCCTCACAAGTGGTGAGCTATAGTAGGCCTAAAACTGATGAGCTGTGAACCTCACTGTGGGTGAACTCTGGACCTCACCGTGAGTGAGCTGTAGGGCCTCCTAGTGGGTAAGCTGTGCATCACCTCACACTGAGTGAACCGTGGGCCTCACTGTCAGTGGGTTGTGTAGGTGAGAGTGCTGAGCTCCAGGCCTCTTATAGGAGAGCTGCGGGCCTCACAGTGGGTGAGCTACAGGCTTCACCATGGTGACTTGCCAGCCTCCCTGTGAAAGAACTGCAGACCTCGCTATGGGTGAGCTATGAAGCTCCCAGTCATCCAGCTGTGTGGGCTGCCCTGTGGTGAGCTGAGGGCCTCTCTGCAGATTATAGGTAGGCCTCAATGTGGGTTGAGCTGTGAGCTTCGTTCTGGTGGAGATGTGAGCCTTGCTGTGGGTGGGCTACAGGCCTCACAGTGGGCCAAAGGGGACATTAATGGTAACAGAAGGATCAGCACCAAAGGGCTGGTAAGAACCCTGCCCAAGTCCCTATGGAAAGCAGTGTCACATCTTTTCCACACTAAAATGCAATGGGGCCTGTGCGTCAGCACCACGCCCTGGCTAAGACCATGGTCAAGATTGCAGCCTAACAGATCTGAATCACAACGCGTGCTCGCCAAAATAAACAGCTTACTAAATGCATGGTAGATGGTGGAACCAAGTCCTCATTCTCTGAAGTGACAGAAACAAGGACGAGGAGGTATTCAACTGACTGGGTGACACCCACTGTGCCATAGAGGGCAACCTGTTTTATTCAGTATAGTGAGTAAATGTTAACTTCAGCCAGGCATGGTGGCACACTCCTTTAATCCCAGCACTTGGGAGTCAGAGGCAGGCGGATCTCTGTAAGTTCGAGGCCAGCCTGGTCTACAGAGTGAGTGCCAGGACAGCCAGGGCTACACAGAGAAACCCTGTCTCAGTAAAACAAAAGTTAATTTCATCTAATAACATCTTCAAAGCAACGCCCACACTGCTGTGTGACCCAACAACTGGACATCTCGGCCCGGCTGTGTTGACACTAGGAGGGCACCGCCTTTTAGGAGAGAATAGGATTTAGATAGACCAGGCTAGTGCAGACATAGGAGTACACCTGTAAACAAAAGCAGGTCAGAGGCAGCAGGTGCAGAGTGAGGGACAGGTGGCCCGGGGGTTGCTCAGCAGGGTTATTGGCAGGACACAGTGTTTAGGACCATAATGTTGATAACCAGCTGCCACTCAAAACTGCCTTCTGGCCAAAGAGCTATTATTTGTTTTCTTGGACTAATTAAAAGCCCCTCCAACCAGACGTTTGAGAACACGTGGATTTTCCCCAGGAAGGACTTCATGGAATTTTCCAGTCGCCCTTGGTACAGCTGCTCCTCATCCAGACTACCCAGTCTCACCACCCCTGAGAGAAAGAGGGTTGGAAGAGAGGGGTCTCCCTGTCTCTGCCTTGCTGCAGGACCTGAGAGAAAGAAAACACACTGGGCTTCTGTTTTGTCTAGGAAGCCATTTCATTTTCAGTCTGCAGCCTGGATGCTACAGTTTTGGAGATCTGTTTGATGCTTGTCCCTACGCTCAGGATCACTCAGGATCATCCACACAACTACGAATCTTTCCCAGCCCAGTTTTTTATGCAGTAAGCATGCACTTCTCCAGTTCATGGAAATGCCTCCTTTCAGAAGCCATAGGCAGACAGTCAGGCACTCGTCCTGCATGCTCAATTTGCTAAGAAGTCCCCAGGAATCAAAGAAAGCCTCTGGGGAGGCTCTGTAGCCTCCCAGGAGTGACACACTCTGGGTGAAGTATTGCTAACCCCTCTCTGACCTCAGGTCCTAGGAGGCACAGGAAAGGCCATGAAAAGAGATCATGGTGACATGGTTTCTGCAGGGATCACTGACAGCCCCAAACGGAGCATCCCTGTCTCCCAGGCACTGTGGACCAGCAGTGTGGACCAGCCAAACTTCAGCAGCTGCCAGTAGTCACTATAGGAATCTATGAGCTGCTTCTTCGAGGCCAGACAGCTGACAAGTGGCATCACAGACCTCCTCTGTAAGAAAGGCTAGTATCCCTCACTCACAACCATCCAGGCCACCTCCTCAGAAGGGAGCAGCCACTCATCAAGTACGCCTTGCTTGCCTGTCTCTTCAGCAGGCAAGAACATCAAGGCCCAGTGAAGGGACTCATCAAATCTTCTGGGGAAAGAGCAGGCATGATGGCTCACACTTTTAATCCCAACACTCAGCAAGCAAGGGCAGGTGGATCTCTTTGAGTTTGTGGCTAGTCTGGTCTACAAAGTGACTGCCAGGCCAGCCCAGGCTGCATAGCAAGACCTTGTCTTTAAAAACAGTGCTTCTTGGAAAAGAAGAGAATTATCCAAGTTAGCTTCTTCATGCAACTCTGAATGCCCATTAAATATTGGCCTTTTATCAGCAGCTTTAAACCCAAATTTGTTCTAGACCAATGAGGGTGTAGATGAGATCATTATAAAACCGTCAGGTCTATGCAAAATCAGACAGAAAGAGCAGAAACAAAACAAAACAAAACAAGGATCAGTGGCAAAGATGAGTGCCCAGGAGACACAGGAGTGAGGCTGACCCTCAGGTTCCTGGTAGCCAAGAAGAAAAGAGACGCCATCCCCGACTATACAACTTTCATGTTATCTGTATAACTGGACACCAGAATATGAACCTCTTTCCAGCTCATCATATTGTCTATTTATCTTCATCCCATCAATGGTTATCTCATCGAATGAAAGAACAGCCACACAACTGACTTAATCTGTACCATATGACCTGTCAGAATCAGAGGCAATTCATAACTGGGAATATTCCATTCTTGTAGCTAGCCCCATGATTAAAAATCCCCATGCATATACTTTGAATCGATTCCACAGTTGTGCCTGAGGGAAACACTCCCAGAAATGCAATATCTGGAGAGGCAGGTAGCAATCCCAGGCTACTGATGTGTATTTGACACAATGTCACTACCTGTGGGGAGTTTGAATAAGAATGGCACCCATGGACTCATAGATTTGAATGCTTAGTCATCAGAGTGTGGAACTATTTGAGAAGGACTGGGAGGTGTGTCTTTGTTGGAGTAGGTGTGTCAACGAGGGAGGGCTGTAAGGTGTCAAACCCAGTATCTCTCCCTGTGGAGCCGGTTGTAGAAGTCTCAGTTGTTTCTCCAGCCACCACCATGCTCTCCACCATGAAAATAATGGGCTAAGCCTCTGAAACTGTAAGCCAGCCCACAACTAAATACTTTTGCTTATAAGAGTTGCCTTGGTTATAGTGCCTCTCCACACCAGTAGAAGAGTGGCCAAGGCACTGGCAGCTTGCCCCCATAAGCAGTCAGTTCCCACTAGTCTAGAAGAGTGCCTGGGAGTTCTCATCAGGAGGATCCATCCATCTTTTCATCCTTACCAACCAATATATGTAAAAAACGGTGTCTCATCATAACGGAGGATGGTTCTAGGCCCCTCACAGGGATTCAGCATTCAGTTGTGACATCAACCATCTCAATATTCCTATTGTAGGGTTCCCATGTTATCATTTGTAACTGCACGGCAAAGTGGAAAATGAAGTACCAGAAAATACAGAAATAATATAGCTATCAAACTAGAAAGAGATTCTCTCAATCCCTGCTGGTCTTTTCCCTAGTTATTAGAATAAAGTGTTCCAATTATACATCCTGTCCAAAGCAATGCTGATAAGACAGGGTGATCCAAAAGCTCTGAGTGAGCAAGGAATTCCTTAGTAAGATGGTCACGTGCTTCTCTGTTCAACTTAGGCTTCACCATCACAGCTTCATGGCACCCTCAGAGCCTCCTCAACCTCTCACAAATTGCTTGGCCTCAGATGCTCTCAGGAATCAGGATGCAAAACTCCAGGATCTACCCCACCCCACAAACACAATCTCAGATGGTCCATTCCAGGATCCACTCCCCACCCCCATCTCAGATGGTCCACTCTGGCATTACCAGTACCATGCACGCTGCCCTGCTCTTTCGCAAGCTCAGTGAGGAGCTGCTCGCTGCGTGTTAGTCTGGAAGCAAGCGTGGGGAGCAGAGTTCTCCATGGCTGCTGCTTCAGGTTCTCCTCCATACTCTTGCCTTGAGGTCCTGCCTGACTCTTCTCAAAAATAGATTGTGGTTCTTTTTTATGGCTTTTGACTGTGTCAAGATGAAGATCTCCCTCCCAGATACCAGCTGTCAGAAACGCATTGAAGTGGACGATGGACACACACTTCACACTTGTCTATGAATAGCCACGGCCACAGGAGCAGCTGCTGATGCTCTGGGTGAAAGGTGAAAGGGTTAAGTGGTCCCAGTGGGCAGTGGGAACCTTTTTCCCATGAAGTAAGGTGCCATGACCCTTGGCAGTGTGCCCCTGCTGTTGAGTGAGGAGCATTCTTATTATAGACCAAGGAGAACTACAGAGCGCAAGCGTGAGTCTGTTGGCCAATGCACTGCAGATGCCAGTCTGAGTGTTCTCAACTTGGTTATCCTTTATATATATGTAAAGGCGAGAAAGACATTCCTGGGCTGACAGATCATGTTGTGCCCTGCCGGTTGGGGTCTAAAAGAGCTAGCCGACTTCCAAAAATTTCCAGTCCCTCTAGAGAAGAAGATGACATCCACCAATACACTGTGAGAAAGCCCTTCAACAAAAAGAGGGAAGAAACCCAGAACCAAAACACTCAAATAAGCAAGTTTGGATGCCCACAGACTCTGCCAAGACAGAGTAAGCAAGTCCTCAATAGTTCCTGCCTCACGAATATATTGTCAGATATACTGGGCCAGAAGGCTGAAGATGATGCTCCAACATTATAAAGAGTTTTAGGTGACTGTTCAGGCAGCAAACTATCTCTGTCATTTTTTTTTTCCTCTTTGGGAGCTGCTAACCAGCCCTTCCTGTTTACTCAGGTAATTCATTTTATTCCTTCTCAAGTCCCTGATGGGGTTGAAGACCAAGTGGTTTAGTTTCACAATTAAGCTTAGTTGTTTAGGGGTAAAGATGTTTATAGGTCTAGATAGATGTTTTAAATTGATAATGATGAGATATGATAGATATTGATTTACATTCAGAATTTTAGACACACCAAGATAGGAAAGATGTTTTCTTCAAGGCTGTCAAATACAAATAGCCAAAACACTAAGAAAATGTAACATTTATATAATTCCTAATTGTTTCATGGTTCTTCTTGCTGTATGTAGTTTATTTTATATACGTGTAATAATATAAATGTATATGTAAAAAATAAAAATATTGCCGGGTGTTGATGGTGCACGCCTTTAATCTAAGCACTTGGGAGGCAGAGGCAGGTGAATCGCTGTGAGTTGGAAGCCTACCTGGTCTACAAAGTGAGTCCAGAACATTCAGGGCTACACAGAGAAACCCTGTCTCATAAAACAATATATATAATTTAAAAATTTAAGAAAAAGAGTCAGCATCTTCTTATCCCATGTGTCCTACAGCACAGAAGCCAATATTAGGCTCTGAAGGAAGAATACACTATGAAAAACAAGGAGCATACTGCAGAATGTGCTAAAACTTTGGCCAAGAGAATAAAGGCGGCCAAAGAAAAGCACGAGGAACAGACTGCCAGGAGACAGACGCTGTCCTCACTGAGAGCTTCTGCTTCTGAATCTGAGTCTTCGGGGTGGAGGGGTGCACAAAATTAAGTCTCTAAGAATAACTAACAAATGATCAGACCTTGAACAAAAAGGTAGAGTGTAACATGGAAGTGCTGGTTGAAAGAGAAACCCTTTCCTCCCCACGCTGCCTTTGTCCATGGCGTTTATCACGGCAGCAGAGACCCACACTGTACCACAAGTGGTTATTATAATCAATCCATGCCAGAAGCATACAGACAGCCACACTAATGAAGCCAATGAAAAGCATAAGAGTCATTTAATTATTGTCAGCAGCCAAGAGCAGGCTCCTGCCTCTAAGTCTCTTGGTGTCAAAGCTCAGAGTAACGGGCAAAAACCACAATGGCATCCGTGTTGCCTTAGGGTCAGGGTAACCTTGCAGCATTTCTTTAGGCAGAGCATGGTAGTTGCTTCAGGCACAACGTGACAATTGTGACTTGATTCTTTTCGTTTAACTTTGCAGACACATTAATTGCTTTGGTTAATACATCTGACCCATGCTCAGGGCCATGGAAATCTCAAGTGTGTTGTTGCCGAGGCAGACGTGACTGCTATGTGTGTAGAGAGCTGAGAACCGTCCACGCAAACACACATGGAGGCAGGACAAGATGCTGTTGCTTCGGTCACTTCAGCTATAACTTACCCAGTGCAGGAACTAGGAACTGAACTTGGGTCCTCTGGAAGAGCAGCAAGCACTCTTAACCACTGAACCATCTCGCTAGCCCATCTCCCTGACAAATGTGCATGCTCTGGCCTCGGCACTCACCTTGTCACACCTTCTGGGCCCTCTTCTGCACCACTTGCTGCTGTTTTTCACTGTGGACCTGGACATGAATGGTGAACAACAAACATCCCACAGAGTGAACACTACCTCACCTCAAAATCCCCTCTGCCAAGCACATTAATCATTACTTTATTTTTTTCACATTTACACACACACACACACACACACACACACACACACACACACTGCTCCTCCACTGTACTCATTTCCACACTCTCACACACACCCCCAAAAAAATGCCTATTAAGCTCTTCTAACAAAATTGGGGGTTTCTTTAGCCGGTGGCTGCAAACTTTTCTACACTCCTCCCACAAACCAGTCCCAAAAGCCCACAAGCCTCAAGGTTTATCGCAGCAATGGCTCCATTTCTTACTGTCAAGCTTCTATAAAGCTACTTTTCTCAATGATGTGGCGGCAAAACATCTGACGAGAAGCAACTTAAAAAAGGAAGGGGTAAAGAAAAAAAAAAGAAAGGAAGGAAGGAAGGAAGGGGTTTTTCCTGACAAAGCTAAAGGGTATATACATCCCATCATAGGGTAGAAAGCCGGAGGTGGGCTGTTTACCCGGAAGCCACTATCAGGAAGTAGATAACGTCAACAGGAAGTAGGGCCAGGTTACACAATATCAAGGCCTGCCCCGAGCGGCCCACTTCCTCCAACAGGCCTCCACCTCCCAAAGGTTTCATAACCTTCCCAAACAGCACCACCACCTGGCGGACAAGTGTTCAAGTACATGCACCTGTGGTAGCTGGTGCGCATTCAAGCCCCAGGGGATCGATCAGCCCAAGAAACTCCGTGCTTTGTAGCATGGACGAGCTCCTAAGTTTATTTAGCCTATTGTTCTAACTTTGTTACAGGGTGAGTCATTTTTACAGATCACTACTTGCAACGCCACACCAATGCCGCACCGCCTAAGCCCGCTGAAGTTGCTACATTCTTCCAATTAATTAACCAACCAATTTAATTTCACACTACAGAGCTTTGGAATCGCTACTGTTTACTGCCATCGCCACAACAAATAATGAAACGGAATGTTTAAAGCACCAACGTTTAGTATTGTCAATTAAGCCCGGGCTGAATGTTAATAAACATAACACAGTGTGGGCAAACCATCTGCTGGCTCTGAGCGGGTGGGGGATCTCAGTGCAAACAGCCGGGTCCACACAGCTCAATTGTGTGGCAAGAGACCTCTAGGAGCCAGGAGAGGGAGCAAAGCAGCCACTTCTGTAAGGACCCTATCGCCAAGCTACTGGGAGGGGTCAGCTGGCTTGCTTCACATTCTAAAAAGGTCAGTCCGTTGAATAACCAGCAATGTACCAAACACCTGGCGATTTTAAACCTTGCAGATGACCTTGTATGTATGTATGTTTCTCAGGCATCCCTTCGGCCTTCGTCTCATGATGGACACGTGGTGTATACACAGAGAGAAAGCACATATGGAATTTTCTGTGACTACATCACATAGGTATTGGTAACGTGCCCCTGCGTTTTGAAACTGCCATTTTGATTACCGAAGGCTGGCTTCCTCGTCCCTCTGCCCTTGCCGTTTTAATTCACTGCTAATGCAGATAGTTATCTGCCAGTAAGCAAGCAGAGTTCTCGTGGCCCCGTGCCATTTTCCTAAAACAAATTCCCAGTCATTAAAAGAGCAAGTCACGGAGAAATCGGGTTTCTCAGCCCCGCTCGCTGCTCAGACTCCCTTCACCTGTCTCAGTGCGAGGACATCTGGAAGAACCATGGTCTCCCTTTGTTCTCTTCCGGTTCTGCGCTAACTCCTACACGCTCTGTCTTTCCGAGGCTTTTGATGTCCCAGACAGCCTCTCCCATGGAGGCTGTGAGCCCAGATCCCGGTGGAACTCTAAATCTGGTGGGCATGCTAGGGGATGTGGCGGTCGCATTCAGGGCCTGGCCACCACAGGGCTTCACCCTGTCATCTCCCAGAACCCTAGTTTCTGACTCTGTCACTTGTTTGAAATACTGTATTTTTTAAGAGTGGCTCTTTCACCTCAGTGGTGTTCAAACAGCAGACAGTGCGTGTGACTGTAGTAGGATTGAAATATAGGTACTTCACAAGGCCATGCATGTGTGGAAGGGCATGTATAGAACTGTGAAATGGGTACTGAATAAGGCTGTACATGTGCAGATGTGCTTGCATGTGCACGTATGTGCGCTCACGGGCATCATTTGCACAAGTGTGCGTATGTATTGGTGAGCTCTCCACAAGGCCCTGCATGTGTGGATAAGCATGTATAGAACTGTGAGGCTGTACATGTGCCGATGTGCTTGCGTGTGTGCATGCATGTGTGTTCATGGGCATCATCTGCACACGTGTGCATATGTGTGTGTGTATGTGTCAGACACAAGATTGTGAGTCTGTATGAACACACACATGAAGCTGTGCCTGGCCACACGTGTCCTTATGCTTCCCAGCACAAATAATCCAGCATCTCTGACCAAACGATGTTGACAGTGTACCTCTTAATAGCAGGGGGTACATCAAGCCTCAGGCTCAGACTTCCCTGACTTCTCAATGATCCTGCCAACCTGTGCTGCCCCACCACCACCACCACCAAACAAGATCATGTGCTAAGTTTATGGATTACGGGGCCTAGGTAAGTTTGTTTGGTTTCACTGGAGCCAGCATCCCACTATGCAGCCCAGGCACACCTAGAACCCGTGATCCTCCTGCCGAGACTCCCAAGCGCTGGGATTCTGGGAGAATACCACCATGCTCAGCTTCCAGTGAGTTTTCTGTTTTATCTTGGCTGCGGCAAAATCTTCAGAGCCATAAAGATAAAGAGTGCGTGCGATTTCTCCATGTCCCCTTCATGGACAACTATCTCATTTTACAAGGTTTCACTCCTCAAGTCGTACAGAAGGAACCTCTGTCTGTGCTGTGGGTGGAGACTCGTGTGCCACCCCCGCCCCCACCCTGAGCCGGCATGTGTGGCCTGAGCGAAGTGGCTAGCTCATGCATTCTCACCACCAGCACCACCAGGTTGCTCTCCCCAGCGCTCTGCGTGCCTATCCTCCATGATGTCCTTATAGTTCTGCCAGTTTCTGGCACTGTCAGACTCCCCACACCATCTGTGAATTTCAGTCTCATACTGCTCGCCATTCTGGGCTCAGGGGTCCTGCTCAAACTATGGCACCAGCCAAGGACAATACATGCAGTAAACTTCGAACCCCTACCCAGATCTAGCCAATGGACAGGACATTCTCCACAGTAGAGTGGAGAGTGGGGTCTGACTTCCACACGAACTCTGGTGCCCCATATTTGACCACGTCCCCTGGATGGGGAGGCCTGGTGGCACTCAGAGGAAGGATAGCAGGCTACCAAGAAGAGACTTAATACCTTATGAGCATATACAGGGGGAGGAAGACCCCCTCAGTCACAGTCATAGGAGAGGGGAGTAAGGGGAGAATGAGAGGGAGGGAGGAATGGGAGGATACAAGGGATGGGATAACAATTGAGATGTAATATGAATATATTAATAAAATATATTTTTTAAAAGACTGATTTCCTGAGCATCACATGCTCTCTTAGGGGTGGTTTCGATGAGAATGCCCCCTATGGGCGCATATATTTGAATGTATACGGTCTTAGTTGGCGAAACTGTTTGGCAAGGATTGGGGTGTGGCCTTGTCGAAGAAGGTCCCAGCGTGCTCTCTACCTCATGCTTGCAGATCAAGACATGAGCTTTTAGCTGTCCCTGCTGCCACGCCTTTGCCCCACCATCATAAATAACCCTCTGAATCTGTAAGCCCAATTAGATATTTCCTTTTATAAGTTGCCTTGATTGTGGTGTTTCGTTACAGCAATAAAAAAAAAATACTGAGATAACTTGTTTGGGCCATTGTCTTTCTCTTAAATGGCTGGCGTTTTCCTTATTGAATTGTGACTCTTTAGACACGCTGTCAACAGTTTATGTTGCAATTATTTGTATCCCTTTCAGCATTATTGCAGTGCATTTTTGTATGTTGGCAAAAGTGTCTACATTTATGGGTTAAAATGATGTGACGTGTGTATAATATGGACTTACTGACTCAAGCTAAGGGACATGTTCAAGCTCACCATTTATTCCTCCTACTTAAATGAAACTTTGTCCCCTTTGACCAAAATTCCCCCTTTCTTCATCTGCTGCCCTAACAGCCTTGGGCCCTTCCCTTCTCTGTTCCTATGATTTTAATTGTTTTTGATTTGGTAAATGAAAGTACATGGTGTTTTGCTATGACTCACTAATTTCACTTAGCATAATGACCTCCAGGCTGCAAATAACAGAAGTCTCATGTCTCATTAATCCTATGGTGCAATCGTATTCCTGCATCCACTGATTGACACCTAGATGATTCCGTGACTTGGCTGTTGTAAAGAATGCTACAAAGAGCCTGGCCATGCAGGTATCTCTTTGATATCTTGGTGTCTTCAACTCATTCAAAGAGTTTATTACTTAAGTCAGATTTCTACAGTTTTCAGTCAATTAATGTTTTAAAATTAAAGGAACAATGCTAAGAACCAAATATCAAAACAGGCAAAAAGATACATGGAAAGACAAAATTATGCTATTCTTAAATTTTGCCCCTGTTTAACTCAGGTGACTCCCACTAGGACCCTATGAGAACAGAGTCTTGTAGCTTCGCTCCTCCATGACATACTGACTTTTAAGTTCTTTGTGTGTATACTCAGTCAGTGTTGTCACTATAGGTAAGTACCCAGTCAGTGATGTCACTATGAGTGTGTATGCAGTGAAGTCACTATGGGTGTGTGTCCAGCAGTGATATCACTATGGGTGGGTGAGTGCCCAGTCCATGATGTCACTCTAGGTGTATGTCCAGTCAGTGAGGTCACTATATGTGTATGTCCGATCTGTGAAGTCACTATGGGTGTGTATCTAGTCAGTAATCTCACTAAATCACGTTGTAATTCCACTTTTAATTTCTGAGGAACCTCTGTTAATACTGAATCTTTGTTATTGACTTAACTATATATAGAAACAACTGAAAGATAAACTACTGGAATCCCTGTAAGAAAAATTTTAACATATTCTTGGAAGCAGGGACCCACCTTAAATGTGCACAGTACCAGGAGGCAGTCAGAAAATAGGCAATCTGAAGGAAAAAGCTGCTCTTTGCCTGTTCGCCTTCCCATCACACTGGCAAGTTCATCTACTCCATGGCTGCTGCTGCCACTGCTCCTATAATTCCTCACTGGTTTCAGAACTCAGCTTCTTTAGCTTTCCAATGTGGACTGAACACCAGTGGCCTTCTAGGAATCCACCAGGCTGAAGCTGCCAAGGCACCCTGTGTCATGGACCAAGGAGCTACAGGGTTCTTAGTCTCTGTAGTGTGAGGACAAGCATATTGTGTAAGACATCCCAATAAATATGCTCTTACTATATATTCAGTCCTTCAGCTCTGTTTCTCTAGCGAACCATGACTGGCGAAGGATATACATTAATGGTCAGAGGGTCGGCCTAGCACACCAAAGACTACAGGTTCAGTCTCCAGCAACACCTAAAATCAGGTGATATGGGCACAGAGGCATGCAATCCCAGACACTCCAGTGGAAGCTGGAAGATCAGGGCTTAGAACTCTTGCTAGGTTTCTTAGTGACTGTTCTATGCTCTGGGAAGATGTCATGACCAAGGCAGCAACTCTCTCTCTCTCTTTCTCTCTCTCTCTCTCTCTCTCTCTCTCTCTCTCTCTCTCTCTCTCTCTCTCTCTCTCTCTCTCTCTCTCTCTCCCTCTCTCCCTTTTCTTCCGAGACAGGGTTTCTCTGTATAGCCTTGACTGTCCTGGACTC
This sequence comes from Acomys minous, assembly GCF_964271855.1. Taxonomy (NCBI): domain Eukaryota; kingdom Metazoa; phylum Chordata; class Mammalia; order Rodentia; family Muridae; genus Acomys; species Acomys minous. Next base: position 46,589,236 of record NC_140491.1, read on the forward strand.
ACTCTGTAGACCAGACTGGCCTCGAACTCAACAGCAATCCGCCTGCCTCTGCCTTCCAAGTGCTGGGATTAAAGGCATGCGCCACCAAAAGCATTTAATTGGGGCCTTCGTTATAGCTTTGAGAGGACTAAACATTGCTAAAAGGCCCATGGCTAGAGTCACATAGGCGGCCTGGCTCCACAGGCACCAGCCAACCCCAGTTAGAATCACATAGCCACAATTGGTACTCCCCCTAGAAGCCTTTAGAAGAGGCCGCGAGCTCCCCATCGGGGTCGCCGCCATTTTGGATGAATGGTTGACCCCTACACGCAGGCTGTTTCTGCAGAACAAAATGCTCTTTGTTTTTACATACCGTCTGAGTCTAGAGGTCTTCCTTCAGCGGTTTTTGGACCCTTCCAGCTTTAGGCGGTTAGTCCATGGTCATTGTGATGGGAAGCAGACAGATGTGATGTTGGAGCAGTGGCTGAGAGCTTTATTTACATCCTTACCTTCAGCAAGGAGGGAGACACTGACTGGTCTTCGCATGGGCTTTTCAAAACTCAAAGCCTGCCTCAGCTGACACCTCTCCTCCAGCAAGGCCACCTCTCCCAATCTTTCCCAAACATCTCCATTAATTGGGGACCGAGCATTCAAACACATGAGCTTTAGAGGCCACCCTCATTCAAACCATCGTCACACTGGGCTTTCCGGCCAGATGGAAGCCTCCTGGGGATGTATTAGACTCTGGCTCAAGACAGCAAGAGTTAAATGGAGACCCAACTGTTTGTCAGCTCCGGCTCTGTTAATTTGCATTCCCATCAGCCAGGTCCAGAGTGACCTTTGCCCTACATCTTACCCAATACAGTTATACACAGCCGTTGTCGTTATGGTCACTCGGACAGGCACGAGGTAACATCTCACTGTGGGTTTCATTTTCATAATTGGTCAATGTTTATTCAAGTAATTTCCCCTTCTATTGAGTCATTTGTTTTATTTTATTTTGACCTGACTGTAATATCACTCCTGGATAGAACACATGATTTTCAAGTGACTTCTCTCAGCCCATGCCCTCTCTGTACTGCTTGATAAATTCAGATACTTTCATTTATTGTTCATTTGCTTGATGGTGTCATTTCAAATGAAGAAGTTCTTAACTGTAATGAAGTCTATTTGATCCTTTTTTTTTTCCTCTTCAAATGTGACTTCTGAGACATATCTAAGTTGTCTGTGTCTAGCCCAAGATCATAAAGACTTTTCTTGAGTTTCATTCCATTGAGTTTATGGGCTCAGCACTGATTTTTTTTTAGGCCAATGGTCAGGTTTTAATTGATTTTATGCGAATTAAATATTTAAATGTATCTTTTTTGCACGTGTATGTTTCTCTAATTGTCCTCCATCCCAGTCACTGTGAATTTCTCTCTTGAAGAGCCTTGACACCACTGTGGAAAATCAAATGAGCATAAACGTGAGGTTTCGCCTTTTGTTCTGTTCCTCCATTTATCTGCATAACTGGTTCAGAGACTGGTGTCACTCCTTATGAAAATTGTGCTTTCCTTTTTAGTTAAAAATGAATTCAGTGTGTGTAATAAGGCATGGTAGTACCAAAAGCCATGGGACAAACAGCAACTGATACCCATAAACCAGAAAGAAGTCCCTTTACAAAATGCTCCTCCGCCAAGTATTCCCTAGGGCTGTGAAAAAAAAAAAGAGCCTAGAAAGGCCCAGGAGTCTGGGGTGGTCAGGGGATGGCCAGGGAAAGTGTTGGGGGAGGAGGAAGATGGTGGAGAAGAGTTGGAGGATAAAAGCCAGTCTCCCTAAGAGCTCACTGAAGGGCTAGCCAGTGGTTTAAGTACAAACAGAAAGCAAAATAAGCAACAACAAACATCCCCAGATAGAGGCTGGTCACACTGCCAAGCAGGAAGAGGGCACAGGATCCCTCCCACAGGCATGCACACTTGCACACTTGCTTCTCGCTCATTTTTGCTCTGAAGCATAAAGATCCTCTTTTGTTTGGAGCTAACAAGAAGTCCTGCATAGACTAGTCACTGAAGGAGGAGCGTCCCCCTCTGGTCTTGCGCACAGCTACTACTGTCCCCACTTCAGCATCCCTTTGGGGCTTACTTTCTCTAGAGTGGTGTTTCTCAACCTGAGGGTCTCGATCCCTTTGGCAAACGTCTATCTGCAAAAAAAATATTTGCTTTATGATTCACAACAGTAGCAAAATTACTGTAATGAAGTAGCAATGGAAATAATCTTACGGCTGGGGGGAGGGGAGGAACGGGTCACCACAACATAATAAAGGGTCACAGCATTAGGAAGGTTGAGAACCACTGTTTTCTAGGACCAGCACATTGTCTATCTTGGGGAATATTTCTGTGTGTGTATTCACTGTGCTTAACTGATGTGCTTCTTTTCTTTCTTTCTTTTTTAACAATTCGAAGCATTTATTTTACAACTTCATTCTTTTATAAATTTCAGAATAAAAAAAAATACTGACATGTTTCACAGGTGTTATTTAGCTCACGTTCATGGACAATACTACGTCAGCTTTCTGTGATCATCTTGGCGTTCTGCCCATTTGTTCTGTTCATTTCTGAGAGTGAGGCTTAGAAAACTTCAAATATTTATTGTTGGATTGCTGCTCATTGTTCATCCGGCTGGGGTTTGCTTTCCAGATTTAGTGGTTCTCTCGCTAAGTGCATAGATGTTTATAAATATTATTTCCTCCTAATATATTTGTTCTTTCATCAGTGTAAATTACTTTTGGTCTCTAGTGAAATTTCTCATCTTGGGACCTATTTTGTCTGAGGTTACTCAGCTCATGCCAACTGTCTTATTTTCACTGCCTGTGTGGTAAGTTCCTATAATTTTCTGTTGCTTCAGCTCCATTTTGAATAGATGGTAGATTTGTTCTCAGCGACAAAAATCATGAAGCCCGTGTCTCCTTGCTCTAAACCCAACTAGAACTTGCTTCACTATCAGAGAAAAGCTGATCAAGTGATGTCCTGGAACCCAACTAAGAATCATAGCATGTATGTCTCAGATACCCAAAGATACACTGTTACAATTATTTTATGTGGGTTATACATGTTTAAAGCTTTGTATGTGTATGGATGTGTTCATATGGATGTGTGTGTGTGTGTGTGTGTGTGCACATGCGCACATGTGTGCATGTGCACGTGCAGGTGAGCACACGTGTATGTGCCCACTCCGTGGGGACCAAACTCAACATCACATGTCTTTGTCTATTGCTCTCCATCTTATTTTCAAGACAAGGTCACTCACTAAACCCAGAGCTCAGAGAATTAGCTGGATGGGCTGGCCAATCTGCCCTAGAGATCCCCTGTCTCTGTCCCTACCCCCAGCACTGGCCTGAACTCAGGTCCTCCTGCTTGCGCATCAGGCACCTGAACAACTGAGCCATCCTTCTAGCCCCTTTTTAAAGATTTTAAGTCAGGGACAAACTCAGCTACCGCTGCTAGCTCTATCAGTCTCTTCCCATGGATTCACATCGCTCTGGAGCTTTCCTGTCCTTTTACCAGTCTGACTCTGCTGCTCAGCTTCTCTCCTGTGTGGTGAGCGCCCTGCCCCCTCACATATGTGCATAAGCGCTTGAAACACAGCTCTACCATTGTTGTATGAAATTAACGTTAAGTCAGTTTATAAGAGCAGAGGTATGTACACATGGCTTTTGTAGTTGCCCACGTGATGATCTTTAGGGGTATACTATGTCTCTTATCACGGATGGAAATTTCTCTCTGGTGCTGCTTCCTTTCTATCTAAACCAACTTCTTCTAGAAACTTCTGAAGGCTCAGGTGCTAGTGAGGTGTTCGCTTTGACTGAGAGTGTCTTTGGCCTTCAGTGTGAAGGAAGTTTTGCAGGCTATTCCTAGTCAATAGGTTTAAGGGTCTGGGGATTTGGTTTTTGAATGGGTTGGGGGAGATAGTATTTTTAACATATCATCCCACCATAGCATTCTCCGCTGCTTGTAATGAGTCGGTTGGTTTTTCTTATCGTGGTTGCCTTTAGAGAAGTGTTTTTATTAATTTCCGTATTTTCTTTGTCTTTTGACTCTTTCACTGTGTTTGCAGTTGCTCTGTCTTGCCATGGCCCTGTTTAATGTTCATTTCTCATTTTTTATGTGTAGATTTGTCACTTTCATTACTTGGGATGACTTTATGCCTTACTTCACTATCTTTAGATCCTCCTCCCCCTCCTCCCCCTCCTCCCCCTCCTCCCCTTCCTCCTCCTCCTCCTCCTTCTCCTCTCCCCTTCTCCTCCTCCTCCCCTTGTCCTCCTGAACTGCCACTGCACATCTGTTTCCCATGTTGTCCCATGGATCATGATGCAGTCAGTACAGAACTCTTACCTCAAAAGGAATAAGGGATAGTTTTTTTCTGAGCCAACAAAGTGTGACTGTGGCCTGAAAACATGCCCTGATGGAAAAGTGGCCATGGACCTTTTATAGTCACAGAGCAAAGATGGTCCTCAACCCATGGATTCACCAAGCACACTGGTGGGGAGGCCAGGTACGCAGATTACAGCAAAGTTGAGGGAATTCTGGGACTGGCTTCAGATGTCATTTGATGATGTTTCTGACACTGTTTCATGTCCCACGGAGCTAAGAAGGCTTATTGCTAGGATCTAATAAAAATGATTCAGTCTATATAGACTGCCAAGAAGTCTTCAGGAGATTAAAATAGCTGGTAAAGCCATAATGAAAGCAGTCCCTGCATCGTGTTGACATTAGCCACCATGCGTAAAATTATTAATATTGCTTGTCAATTGGCAGGATCTAGATTCCCTAGGAGACAAGCCTCTGGGATCTAATCCCTGTGAGGGATCATCAGGAGGGTTGCCTGCGATGGGATGGCTCACCATGGAAACAGGAACTGAGCACTGGCATTCACTCCGCTTCCGGAGGCTTCGGCTACGTGACTGCCCCTCAACTGCAAGCCAAATACACCTTCCTTCTGTTCTTAAGTCACTTTATCAGGGATTTTGTCATAGCAATAAAAAAGCAACATGGAACTGGTTTGCTTTTTCCGTTTCTTTTTTGTGTATCTATGTTTGGGTTTTGATAGCTAACATAATATTCACATAGACAAGCCAGGCATGGCGGTGCACGCCTGTATTCCTAGCACTCGGGGAGGCCGAGGCAGGCGGATCTCTGTGAGTTTGAGGTCTACAAAGTGAGTCCAGGACAGCCAAGGCTACACAGAGAAACCCTGTCTCAATTAATAAATAAACAAACAAATAAATAAATAAAATTACTATATCTAAAAATGAAAGAATATGTGAAGTTGGTTGAGGCAGGAGGCAGGATGAGATCTGGGCGGAGCTAGGGATAGAAGAATGAATATGATCAAAATCCATCATATGAAATTCTCAAAGAATTAATAAAAGCATTATTTTAAAAAAATAGTGTTATAGCCACAGTTAAAATAATCAAAAATAAAGAAAGAGAAATAACAGATGAGGCAAGGAGAGGCATTTTAATTCACACACACACACATACAAATTCTCTGCATGTTCATTGGTACTCTTTAAACTGATTTGTTTTCTCCTTGTTACTATAGTTACTATATTAACTATATTAAATATTTCAGTTGATGTTCTGAGGGTTTGAAGTAAATTGGTTTGGTTTTTTTTTTTTTTTTTATTCTAGCTTTCCCTTTTGGCCAGCTTGATTTCATACCCAAAACCTTATGTGGAATAACAAGGTTCTAATTTTAGAAATGATTGGTCTCTCATGTCTAAATTACCCTAGCTCTTCTTTGTGGCTAATAATTTCCTTTGCTTACTATTTCATACTATGCCAGATTTTAGCTTGGGTAAGTAAACAGTCACGATTCAGGCTCAATCAGATAATAACAGTATCATTTTGAATTTTTTTTCCTCAACAAAATTTTCTTTTCTCCACATAACAAACATTAATAACAGTGGGATAGACACAAAGCCAGACTTGTAAAAGATCATATCCCACAGATTCTGTGGAGATGACCCAATCCTAGTCCTCATCTTACGAGAAAAGAGAATGGTTCCGTTGGAGGCCCTTTGTAATGCAGCCTTTCTGCTTTCCATGGGCAAAAATAAGACTGTTATTTAGCCTTTCTACAGTCTCTACTCAATAGGCTACATTAAAGACTAATTTCAAAAGGAAACATGAGCTCACGTGGCACCATCTCTTAGATTACACATCCTCTCTTCTCTAAAAGCAATGTTGTCTCTCCATGTTCTGTGTTTTGAGCATGAATCCTTTCCTAAGGCATGCCTTTGTTATTTTTAGTAAATCCAGTCTGCCTTAACATGTCCTAGTTTCTATACCTATACCCTCAGTGAAGTAGTTTTGGGCTCTAACAGTTGTCCAATTTTGATTTTAAAAATAAATAAATAGCTCTCTCTCTCTCTGCCAGATCGCCACCATCATGGGCACGAGCCGCGTGCAGCCCATAAAGCTGGCGAGGGTAACCAAAGTGCTGGGCAAGACCGATTCACAGGGACAGTGCATGCAGGTGCGTGTGGGATTTATGGATGACACCAGCCGCTCTATCATCCGAAACGTCAAAGGCCCCGTTCAAGAGGGTGATATGCTCACCCTACTGGAGTCAGAAAGAGAGGTTTGGAGGTTGTGCTGACCCTGCTGCTGGGTCCTGGATATCCACCACTTAACCCATGGGATGACTTGCAACTGTTAAATAAAGCATTTGTATTTAAAAATAAATAAATAAACTAATTAAAACACCATAGTGCGGTTGTGATTGACCATTCTTGACACTTTGAACAGAAAGAGTCAGCCCCAGCCTTTGAATATGCCTAAATGAGTGAATAGAGTTGAAGACGCCAAAGCAGGCTTGAGTCTGAGTGTGCCTTAAGATTCCCAGAGGCTTCCAGCCCTGGCGATGGTCCCTACATCCTCTGCAACTTGAACCCTGTGATCTGGAGTTAGTGTGGTCCACAGGTATGGCTGGGCAGCGTATCAAAGGCTATACCATTATGTGTACAATACAGACGGTCGTCAGAAGAGGTCATACTAATATATTAACTGTTGTGTTAGGGAAGTCATCGAATCTTAGCCATCCCACTCTCAAGAGTACCAGTCACCCAGTCGGATCCAGGTGACATTCTTCTGTTGCTTCTAACAGAAATCCTGTCTTTTTTTTTTTTTTTTTTTTTTTTTTTTTTTGCTTTAGGCGTTTTGTATCTAAAAGAAGTGGCTCCTAAAAATGAGGCTCCTTTTGGAAGATGTAAAATGAGTCCCTGCCAGGCTATAAGCTAGATTTTTCTTCCAATTACACTGGATAATGGAAGAATTATTTTATGACAACAACAAAAGATTGGAATCTTTTTCCAACGGGAAGACTCAGATCAAATAAGGTGTGGGGACGTGGGTAAACAACAGTCAGAATAAAATCACTGCCAGTGAGAGGCCATATTATCCTCATCGTTGTCTGTGGTTTCCCCAAGGCCAACATCATCCGTATCCTTATCCTTTGGGAAAGCGTACCGGGACCAAGTCCAAATATCTCAGGCAAGTTCCGAAGGCTCTAAAGATAAAAAAGATTTAAGGAATATGTTGTGAAGGGTGAGAATTAGCAGAAATGTCACCAGCGGTGTTTTACACTCAGCTACTGGGGGGTTCCAATCATTGAGGTGGCCCGAGATGACTGTCCTCAGACTTTCTGAAGCCCGCATGGCTGGGTTCTGAGAAGGAATTGGCACACATTAAAAGTGAGAAACACAAACCCAGGAGTCGGTTCTGCCTAGCTTTGCAGCACAGCAGGTGGTTGGAATCTTACTTTTACCACACAAAAATCCTGTCCCATCTCAAAGCATTTCCTTTTCACTTAGCATTTTTGTCAAAAAATATATTTTAAAGTATGCTTTAAGTCTTACGTGACTCACTTTCATACTTGAAAGCCTTTCTTTTTCTTTATAAAATTTCTGAATCTGGAAAACTCATTTTTCTTAACAAAATAAAGTAAGTTGTAATCTACTTAAAACCTTGAAAGCTACATTGATCTCCCCTCCAGTGTGTGTGTGTGTGTGTGTGTGTGTGTGTGTGTGTGTGTGTCTATGTATGTATGTATGTTATTCATATGTACATGTATGCATATGTATGCAAGCCAGAAGTCAACTTTGGGTACCTTTCTCAGTTGAGTCAGGGTCTTTCACTGAGCCCAGAGCTCATTGAATCACCAAGGCTGGCTGGCCAGTAGCCTGCAGCATCTGCCTACTTCTGCCTCCCCAGCGCCGGGGTTACAGGCACACACATCCACACGCAGCTGCTTCTTCTTCTTCTTCTTCTTCTTCTTCTTCTTCTTCTTCTTCTTCTTCTTCTTCTTCTTCTTCTCCTCCTCCTCCTCCTCCTCCTCCTCCTCCTCCTCCTCTTCCTCCTCCTCCTTCTCCTCCTCCTCCTCCTCCTCCTTCTTCTAACTCTCTCATATATTATATTCGACCCCAGTTCCCCGCCCCTCTCTCTGCTAGTCCCTCCCTCCCCACCCACCCACCCCTCCTCTGTTTCTCTTCAGAAAAATACCCAGTTTTTTATGTGGCATCTGGGGATCCGAGCTCAGGTGCCCATGCAGCAGGCGCTGCACTGACTGAGCCGTTCCCCCACAGCCCCAGGAATGTGTGTTTGAAACACAGAAGATGTGGACACTATGTGTTAAATATCTAACAATAATAACACAGGCCAAAAAAATGTGTTTTGAGTCAGTTCTGCGCTGCTTCTGGGCGTGGCTCCCTCCATTCTCATCCCCAGGATGCTCCCTCCCATGGAGTCTGGGGCCAATGGTTCCTACTTATCCCTTATTCATTCACCTCAAGAATATGTCCTGAGGACCAGCCCTCTGCCGGAATCAGAGAGGTCCCACCACATGGTTCAGCCTCCGAGCGAGACTGTCTCGCAAGCAAACTGGTGGGTGTGGTAGGAGTTCCGAGATAGTAAGCTGGGGACATGGAGCTCTGCAGAAAAGCAGTCTCTCTCTCTCTCACACACACACACACAGCAAATGGGTGGAAGAAAGAGCAAAATCCCTCGCAGCCAAACAGCAGAAGCTGAAGTAGAGAGGTCAGCACATGGATCCACCCTGCAGCGAGGGTGCGGGGACATAGCCAGCCAGACTGCCGGCCACTGCACGTAGCCCCTCACCTGGTGCGGCAGCTCACAGGAAGCAAACTGAGGCAGTTTGCTGTCAACCACAACCACCGCAGTCCATAAATGGGTGGTCGGTACGGCCAGAGCGCCAGGTGGAGTGACACAGGGCTGACCCCTGACTCTCTGGGCTGTCTCATGTCTCTCGGGAGCGTGGAGAACCTGCAGAACAGCCCACCCAGACTCTGGATGTTCAGGCTCCTCCTGTTTCCCCAAACCATGCGCTGAGCACCAGGTGCCTGAAGGCCCCACTCACATGCAAGGGAGGTTTACTCAGAAAACGTCGCTGACTATAGTAGCCCTCCTAACACGTGGTTCCATTTCTGCAGTTTTACTTTCGTGAAGCCAACTAACTTGGAAAATTCAGAAACACGTAACTGATGGGGTTGAAATAGTACTCCATCCTGAACAATGTGGGGAAACGCTCACAGCGTTTTCCTCTGCCCCACCTGGAACGTGAATACGCAATTTGCCCAGTGTATCCATGCTGCATATACCACCTGCCTGGAGCTACTCAGTAATCACTCCTCACTCACTCAGAGACAATCAAAGAAAATAAACTGACTGCTTTTACTACCGTAAGTCTCGACTGCTCTTATTATGAATTGAGAGCGCTCTTACTATGGAGTGAGGGTCTTGGGTCCTCACACTGATTCTGCCTAGTCTGTTAGGCCACACCAGAAGGAGTGTGTTCCCTATAAGGCTGAGATGGGGCCGAAACAGCCCTGCACCCCAAGAAAGCAAACCACTTCATGGGGTAGCTATTTTTTTAAAGTGTTTTTTCTTTTTTTTAATTTTTATTAATTTATTCATATTACACCTCAATTGTTAGCCCATCCCTTGTATCCTCCCATTCCTCCCTCCCTTCTGCTTCCCCCCCTACTCCCTTCCCCTATGACTGTGTCTGAGCGGGACCTCCTCCCCCTGTATATGCTCATAGGGTATCGAGTCTCTTCTTGGTGACCTATTATCCTTCCTCTGAGTGCCACCAGGCGTCTCCATCCAAGGGACATGGTCCAATATGGGGCACCAGAGTTTGTGTGAAAGCCAGATCTCCTTCTCCACTCGACGGTGGAGAATGTCCCGTCCATCGGCTAGTCTGGATAGGGGTTCGAAGTTTACTCCCTATATTTTCCTTGGCTGGAAAATAGTTTGAGGAGGACCCCAGGGCCCAGGCCCGCCTGTAGTTTTCCAGGACCCTCTGGATCCTTCTATTTCCTCATTCTCCCAGGCTTCTCACACCGAAAGTCTCAGTATTCTAACCAATTGTGACAGATGCCATTTCAGCTTAGCAGGTACAATTCAAAGAATTAACAGGATGCTATAGGAAGGAAGAGACTGTTTGGAGACAAAATTCAAGCTAGGGCCCCACCCCACGAGTCCACAGCAACTCAAAAAAACAAGCAAACAAACAACAACAACAAAACAGAATCCTTCTCCCTCTTGTCTGGTAACCAGCCATTGTGCTTTATTGCACGCATTTTAAAATGCACTTAAGGACGGAGTAAGTTACAGTTGGGGAGCTGTGGGAAAGATTCGGATGTTACTCATCTGGAGATCACTTTGCCTGCTGTGGGACATAAGGAGAAAAACAATACCATGACCACTGGATTATAAGTCAGTTTATCCTAATCCCAAACTAAGGATAGTGGCCTTCAGAAGACCTGGGCGTACCACAGTCCCATCAGACCAAGGCCACGTGTCCCTTGGCTTACAACCATAGCACCTGTCCATTTTCTCTCAGTACCCACAGCACTAGAACCCCAGCACCCCCAATTACACCACCACTGTCCTCTGTTCCATCGTCACCCACAAACGTTTATGTAATTCCTCCTAACTTACTACCCCTAAAACTCAGGGGGTCCTAGGACTTGGGCCTCAGACGTCCTCTCTTTTTGTTTTGGGCCTCAGACGTCCTCTCTTTTTGTTTTGTTTTGTTTTGTTTTGTTTGAGACAGGGTCTCTCTTGTAGTCCTGGCTGTCCTAGACTCACTTTGTAGACCAGGCTGGCCTCGAACTCACTGCGATCTGCCTGCCTCTGCCTCCCGAGTGCTGGGATTAAAGGCGTGCGCCACCACTGCCCAGCCAGACTTCCTCTCTTTGCATGTTTGCCCTCCAAGTTCATAAGAAAGTAGTTCTGAGGTGTCCTAAATAAAGTTAGAGCCCAAAGGACAGGGGAAGGAAAGAGGTAACAGTATGTTTTTAATTCACAGCTTCAAGTGGAATCAGTGAGGAAAAATATAAGGCTGATTGACAGTCCTGCTTTTAGGGCCAAGCCAATCCAGACATGACAAAAGCTTCTCACGGTATAGTTGCAGAAGCCTTGACAGACAAGAAGGTCCTCTAAACAGAGACACCATACCCCTCCCTTCAGCTCTCAGACTATTGAAACAGGCACCCCAAAAACAATGAGCCCTAAGGAATCCCATCCTGGGACAAGGGAAAATACCTAAAAGCCCCTGCATAGCAGAGAGCCAACCAGAGGAGAAGCCTGCCACTTGAGAAGGCGGTTCACACAACTCTCACAGCTTATTTCACAGGTAAATTAACACACGCATATATTTTCTGCCTTTTGTCAGCTATAGCGAAGGCAGACAGAAACCAGGAGTCTCTCTATCCCTAGTTTGGCCAAACTAGATGAAGCCATTTTCTTTCACCAGCTTCTAGTTGCTACTAGAGACTGAAATCCTAAGGAAGAGACACCATACCTCTGCTGATGATCCACCAGGTGGCCTGGCTGCTGAGGACCTCTGCTCACGATCCACCAGGTGGCCTGGCTGCTGAGGACCTCTGCTCACGATCCACCAGGTGGCCTGGCTGCTGAGGACCTCTGCTGATGATCCACCAGGTGGCCTGGCTGCTGAGGATCTCTGCTCATGATCCACCAGGTGGCCTGGCTGCTGAGAACCTCTGCTCATGATCCACCAGGTGGCCTGGCTGCTGAGGACCTCTGCTCATGATCCACCAGGTGGCCTGGCTGCTGAGGACCTCTGCTGATGATCCACCAGGTGGACTGGCTGCTGAGGACCTCTGCTCACGATCCACCAGGTGGCCTGGCTGCTGAGGACCTCTGCTCATGATCAACTACGTGGACTGGCTGCTGAGGACCTCTGCTCACGATCCACCAGGTGGCCTGGCTGCTGAGGATCTCTGCTCACGATCCACCAGGTGGACTGGCTGCTGAGGACCTCTGCTCACGATCCATCAGGTGGCCTGGCTGCTGAGGACCTCTGTTCACGATCCACCAGGTGGACTGGCTGCTGAGGACCTCTGCTGATGATCCACCAGGTGGACTGGCTGCTGAGGACCTCTGCTCACGATCCACCAGGTGGCCTGGCTGCTGAGGACCTCTGTTCACGATCCACCAGGTGGACTGGCTGCTGAGGACCTCTGTTCACGATCCACCAGGTGGCCTGGCTGCTGAGGACCTCTGCTCATGATCCACCAGGTGGCCTGGCTGCTGAGGACCTCTGCTCACGATCCACCAGGTGGCCTGGCTGCTGAGGACCTCTGCTCACGATCCACCAGGTGGACTGGCTGCTGAGGACCTCTGCTCATGATCCACCAGGTGGCCTGGCTGCTGAGGACCTCTGCTCATGATCCACCAGGTGGCCTGGCGGCTGAGGACCTCTGCTCATGATCCACCAGGTGGCCTGGCTGCTGAGGACCTCTGCTCATGATCCACCAGGTGGCCTGGCTGCTGAGGACCTCTGCTCATGATCCACCAGGTGGCCTGGCTGCTGAGGACCTCTGCTCATGATCCACCAGGTGGCCTGGCTGCTGAGGACCTCTGCTCACGATCCACCAGGTGGACTGGCTGCTGAGGACCTCTGCTCATGATCCACCAGGTGGACTGGCTGCTGAGGACCTCTGCTCATGATCCACCAGGTGGCCTGGCTGCTGAGGACCTCTGCTCATGATCCACCAGGTGGACTGGCTGCTGAGGACCTCTGCTCATGATCCACCAGGTGGCCTGGCTGCTGAGGACCTCTGCTCATGATCCACCAGGTGGCCTGGCTGCTGAGGACCTCTGCTCATGATCCACCAGGTGGCCTGGCTGCTGAGGACCTCTGCTCATGATCAACTACGTGGACTGGCTGCTGAGGACCTCTGCTCACGATCCACCAGGTGGCCTGGCTGCTGAGGATCTCTGCTCACGATCCACCAGGTGGACTGGCTGCTGAGGACCTCTGCTCACGATCCATCAGGTGGCCTGGCTGCTGAGGACCTCTGTTCACGATCCACCAGGTGGACTGGCTGCTGAGGACCTCTGCTGATGATCCACCAGGTGGACTGGCTGCTGAGGACCTCTGCTCACGATCCACCAGGTGGCCTGGCTGCTGAGGACCTCTGTTCACGATCCACCAGGTGGACTGGCTGCTGAGGACCTCTGTTCACGATCCACCAGGTGGCCTGGCTGCTGAGGACCTCTGCTCACGATCCACCAGGTGGCCTGGCTGCTGAGGACCTCTGCTCACGATCCACCAGGTGGCCTGGCTGCTGAGGACCTCTGCTCACGATCCACCAGGTGGACTGGCTGCTGAGGACCTCTGCTCACGATCCATCAGGTGGCCTGGCTGCTGAGGACCTCTGCTCAGGATCCACCAGGTGGACTGGCTGCCGAGGACCTCTGTTCACGATCCACCAGGTGGACTGGCTGCCAAGGACCTCTGCTCACGATCCACCAGGTGGCCTGGCTGCTGAGGACCTCTGCTCATGATCCACCAGGTGGCCTGGCTGCTGAGGACCTCTGCTCATGCTCCACCAGGTGGACTGGCTGCTGAGGACCTCTGCTCATGCTCCACCAGGTGGACTGGCTGCTGAGGACCTCTGCTCATGGTCCACCAGGTGGACTGGCTGCTGAGGACTTCCTGGATGTAGAGCGTTGGAAAGGTGCAAATTAAGAGTCAAGATGATCTTGGATCCCTTCTGCCAGCTGTCTATGCTGCCTCCTAAGGGAGGTATTGGGAAGTGCGTTCGATCTGTTTGGTCAATGGTCCATTCCTTCCTTCTGAACTGATAGTGTGGATGTTCCTTTATTTGTCTCATAGCATTCACCTGGGAGCAATCGGATGGAAGCCTTTGTCTGCTGACTCTCACCCTGTACATGCTTGCTGCCACCCCTCCAATGTCTACTTATTGTAATCTTGTCTCTTTTGGTTTAGAAGGTTTGTGAGTGCCTCATCATAAAAATATCAAATTTAAAGGGTGCTTTTTTCCCCCAGTTCAAGAGGGTAGTAGGTACTCCCTAGGACATGCAATGGCCTCACTGGAAAGCCCAAGACAGCATTTCTACCTCACTGGCTAAGCCAGGGAGATAATCGCCCAGTTTATTGAGCTCAGTCGTATTCCCTTAAACACTTGAGACTAGCCCTAGACCATATGGAACAATGTGGGAGGGCACACCCTCTGGGTGGAAAATCCACGCTACTCCCTCGAGCAACACAGAACTCTGACTCAAAGCACAGACCCCATCACCTGGCACAGAGAGTTGCAATGTTCATAAAATGCTTTTTAAATGACACTAAAGCAAGAAACAAGTCCACGGAAGGAGGAAGTGTTTTGAGAAAACAACTTCCACTCTGTACGCCAGTGCATGGTAACAGTGGTAATTCAGCTTGAAATGATTCTCAGAAATGGGAACAGTTGATGGCCCTAAATTAGTGTTTGTACATTATACTAAACGTTCCAGGCAATAGAAGAAACGATGATAAATATGCAGCCTGCTCTAATTAGAATTTTAAAGCATTTAAGAGAACAAGTGAGAAATTGTTACTTTATAAGAAATTAATAAGTGTTTTCGAAGCCATCCAAAAAAAAAAAATGAGCCTAGAAGTCAGCCATTTTGGAAGAAAGCAGAAGTAGCTAAAGCTCATCTGACTTTGGTCCTGAGGCCTCCTTCCCTAGCTGCCTCATTTATAACTAACTAGCTTCTAGACTCCAGAAGCGCAGTGCAGTCAGAGGGAGAGTCAGGATGTCCCCAGGGCGGTGTTAGGAGAGGAGGAAATGGATGGAACACAAAGTAACTGCCCAGAGAAAGCTGAAGAAACAAAATTACAAGCAAGGGATCCCTGCCTGGGACAAAAGCCTGGCGGTTCAGACTCCAAGCGAATGATTGCAGAAACGGGAAAACATTTTCACA
The DNA here is from genome assembly GCF_964271855.1 of Acomys minous. NCBI lineage: Eukaryota > Metazoa > Chordata > Mammalia > Rodentia > Muridae > Acomys > Acomys minous. Next base: position 46,604,514 of record NC_140491.1, read on the forward strand.
TTCCGGTGATGGCAGGATGGCAAAAGCAAAGATGAAGGGAAAAGCAGCTTCCTCCAGCAGCCTGGAAGAAGACAGAGGCCACTAGTGCCACATCCTGCTCCCCCGAAGCCTTCCTCAGCGGAAACCAGGCTGGGTGCGGGCAAACTCGCTGGCTGATGAAAAGATCTGATTGCGTGCTTTCTAATACCTGTGACATCTCCTCACAAGGAGGCTTTCCCACTCTTTATTTCCTTTCACTCACTAGCCATTTGATACTGACAGCTTCGAGTGTGGCCGTATTGTGTGCTGCAGTCAGAAAGGAACATACCTGTGTCTAACAGCACACTGACACAAACACTGTTACAGTAATGTAAGTCATCAACCTGAAAATAATTGTACTCGATGTAGACCTGGTTCGTGCAAGCAGCTAACAAGCTTTATGATATTAATGTTCTCATTTCCCTTCATCATAATTATAGCTTTGTATGCTACTCTTAGTTAGTAGGACCTCTTTGGCATCGATTTCTTCTGTATTTTCCTTTGCAAAACAGAACTGGGATGGGGGGGTGGGGGTCGGAACTCCTCTTAGACGGAACAGATGGAGAGGCGTAACTTGCCTTGTTTTTACGTGTGCACTCTAACTTAGTGCCGTCGTAGTGTGCATTCCTTCAGTGTGTACCGGTGGCAACTGGTCTCAGATATTTGTTTATGTGTCATTTTGTCTGCTGGTCTCACCTTTGCAGTGCTTTAAGATGCCATGGTTTAATATGCTTGCTTTATGTAAATATATGCGTGAGAGACTACAACGCAGAGAATTTTTTTGTCTCTCAGGGTGTCTGTATTTTTTTTCCTTACTGCTTCCTTTAAGACAAATGGTAAGCTTTCTACTTCAAATGCTTCCTACCTAAAGTCTAGACATACAAAGTTAATCCTCAAACTGCTTAGAACTAAGGCAAACTGCTGGAAAGAGATTCTTTTTTTTTTTTTAAGAGATTTTAAAATCCAAGCTGCCATGAGGTTTACATAAGACAAAACCAAAAAGTCTTATTGTTTGATAATAGGTGACTTTAATTTATTACATTCTTTTATAAAATTAGATTCAATGCACCTCTGTATATGGGAGGTGCTTCATGTGTGTGTAGCTGTGTGTGTGTGTGTTTGTACACATGTGTACATGTGGAAGGCAGAGGTCAACCTCAGATGTCATACCTCAGGAGTCATCCGACTTTTTTGAAACAAGATCTCCCACTTGGCTGACTGACAAGGCTCATATCTGGGTTACTTTTTCCATTGCTCTGATCAAACACCGTAACCAAAGAAACTTATAAAAGAAAGTTTATTTGGGGCTTGCAGTTCCAGAGGGTCAGAGTCACTGACAGCAAGTGGAAGCAGCAGGCCCCTAGGTCAGCAGCTGAGAGCTCACATCTTGAACCACACACAGATAGGGAGCAGAAAGAGTTGTGTTGAAAGGGCAAGGGTCTTTTGGAAAAAACCAAGGCCTGCTCCTAGCCAGGACACACTCCTCAGCTTTCCCTAAACACCCACCAATTGGGGATCAAAACTACTGAAATGCCCAGGGCTCACAGGCAAAACCCCTCAGGTGAGTATGCCAACCAAGCCAGTGAGGCCCAGCACTCGCTCTGCCTCTGCCTCCACATTGCTGGGATTACAAGGCCACACACCACCATCCCAGGCTTTTCACGCGGGTGCTAGACTTCACTTACAGGGCTTTGTGCTTCCATAGAAAGCACTTCGTTGATTGAGCTATACCCCAGGCCACATTTTCTAAATCAGTGAGTGTTTCCCTGTATTACTTTCAAGAGACTATGATGCCCTCTCCTGACCTCCTCAAATACCAGGCATGCAAGTGGTACACAGACATGCAAGCAGACAAAACATCCATATTCGGTTTTATATATGCATACATATATACACAACATATGTATATATTTATATTTAGTCTGGTTACAAAATATAGTACATACAAACTATTTGCCTACTTACCATTATCTGATACTTTTACTCCCTTGGAACTGCTATAGTATTGATTATTTTAACTTTGGGGTGTAATACGTTTATTGTATGTCACATGTTAATGATATGTCAGATCCAGATGGCAACCAAGGAAAAGAACTCAGACCTGGGTCACAAAGGCTGGTCACGAACATGATACAAATCCCTCTTCCTTAATACTTTTGGCAAGTATTTCCCTCCCTTCCACACTGCTTTTCTGCCACTTTGACCATCATCTTCATCAGATCCCAGGAAGGAGCCCAATATGGATATAATGATTTGGCTTCCGCATGCTCCAAATGTAGTGCTTGTTCAAGAGCAGGTGGTGTGTCTGAAGCTTCCAGACCAAAAGGCCACACTTTAGTTAAAGTTTCTACAAGGCTGACTGAGTGATCCAAGCATCTTGATTGTGGAGAACTGGAATGTTGTAGATCCACTGCCTAAGCTACCTTGGGCTATCTTTTATCCATTAATAGCCATTTATCACCCACCTTTTGTTCCTGACCTTACATCCTTTTGACTATAAGGTTGAGTCTTTGGGGTGAATTAGCTTAGGAGAACACCAGATCCACTGTTCTAAAGGCTGATATCATCAGATATCATCTGAACCCCCAAGGAGAGGATTCCTCTGCTTTGCTGTGACCTGCTACATCTTGTCCCCATGAATGTATTTAGTAACTATATTTATTTAAGGGTTTTTTCTATGTCTATAATCAACTAACCTAGGCTCATAGGGGATCACAGAGACTGAACCAACAATCAGGAAGGCTGCACAGGTCTGACCTAGGCCCTCTGCATACGTGTTATGGTTGTGTAGCTTGGTCTTCTTGTGGGGCTCCTAACAGTAGGATTGGGGACTACCTCTGACTCTTTTGCCCATTTGGGGGACCCTTTTCCTCCTACTGGGTTGCCTCATCCAGCCTTAATATGAGGGGAGGTGCTTAGTCTTATTACAATGTGATATGCCATGTTTGGTTGATGTCCCTAGGAAGCCTGTTTTTTTTTTTTCTGAAGTGAATAGGAGGGGGGAAGGGAAATGGGGAAGGGACTGGGAGGAGAGAAAGAAAGAGAAACAGCAGTCAGGATGTAATAATGAGAGAAAAAATAATTAATTTTGAAAATTTAAAAGAAGGAAGGAAAGGAAGAACCAGTCTGAGCTACAGAGGGAGCTCAAGTCTAGCCCAAGTAACTGGGACCCTGTCTCAAATAAAAGGTAAAAGGGGGGTAGATGTATCCTAGTGGTAAGACACTTGCCTAGCATATCCAGGACCCTAGATGCAATCCATGGTTCCACCATAGATAGCTAGGTAAATAGATAGATAGGTAGATACGTACATACGTACATACGTACGTACATAGACAGATACTTATAGATACATACATACATATATATGTACATAGATAGATAGAGATAGATAGATAGATAAGAATTCTGTGTCACCCTGGGAAACCTGATTCTGTGTTCCCAGACCGTCATCATTCATATTTGGCTCAGAGTAAATGATCTTTCACTTCCCTTGAGGTGAGAGCTATGTTTTGTACAGGTAAAAAGTTCTTGAAATACAGAGATGTTGAAATGATGAGTTTATGGACCTAGGTGACCTGAATACCAAGCCTACTTTGCATTGTTTGTCTGTCACACTGGCTATAAATACATACATTTAGTACAAATGGTTTTTCCCCCCTTCTTCCAAAATGTCATTATAAAACACCCTGGTTCCTAAGCCAGGTGCAGTGAAGCCAGCACTCGGGGAGGCAGAGGCAGGTGAATGTCTGTGAGTTTGAGGCCAGCCTGGTCTACAAAGCGAGATCCAGGGCAGCCAGGGCTATACAGAGAAATCCTGTCTCAAAAAAAAAATTATTTTAAAGAAAAAACAAACAAACAAAAACAAAACCACTCTGGTTCCCTAGGTCCAGGAGACATTTTTGAACTGCTGTTCAACCCTTCTGCTGGTAGCTTCAGGAATTTGTCCCTGGAAGAGTCTTTTACCTTTGCCTGACATCTCTAACCGCTCAATAAGCCCCTTATCCCCCTCTCAGTGGCATGATTTAATGAAGTGACTTCAGAAGGACCATGACTTTGAATACTGTCACTACAATGACAGCCTTCAAACTCATTCTACCCACCCGAGGTCAAACTCACACTCAGATTCATTGCCTCCTAGAAGCCTAAGACACAAGCAAATGCAAACATTTCATACTTAGTCTCTGGGGTTTAGGCCCCCTCACACCTGCTGCTCCTTACATAGCAACATGGCCTAACAATTCTGAAGCCACTTTTCATGAATTCACGAAAACTCATAACTGTACAGATGGATGAATGTATGTGTGTGCAGACATGGCGGGGGGAAGGGAGCAACGTTCTAGAGAAGAAATTGTCAGACCTCACTGTTTTGGCCAGTTTTTGTCAACTTGACACAAGCTGGTGTCACCTGGGAAGGACTCTTAACTGAGACAATGGCCCCATCACATTGGCTTGTAGGCAAGCCTGTGGGGCATTTTCTTATTAATGATTGATGTAAGAGGACACAGGCCATGGTTGATGGTGCCACTTCTGGGAAGGTGTCCTGGATGGTACTAGAAAGCGGACTGAGAAGAAAAGCCACATAATCATCTCATTAGATGCTGAAAACGCCTTTGACAAAACCCAACATCCCTTCATGTTAAGTCTTGGAGAGTCTTGGAGAGATCAGGGATACAAGGTGGATACCTAAGTACAATAAAGGCAATATACAGCAAACTGATAGCCAACATCAAATTAAATGGGGAGAAATTTAAAGCAATTCCACTAAAATCAGTGACAAGACAAGGTTGTCTTGACTATTCAACATGGTACTTGAAGTCCTAGCTAGAGCAATAAGACAACTAAAGCAGATCAAAGGGACACAACTTGGAAAAGGAGGAAGTCAAAACATCACTATTCTAAGATGATACGCTAGTATACACAAGCGAACCCCAAAATTCCACTAGAGAACTCCTATGGCTGATGAACACCTTCAGCAAAGTGGCTGGATACAAAATTAACTCAAAGAAATCAGTAGCCTTCCTATATACAAATGATAAACGGGCTGAGAAAGAAATTAGGGGAAAGCAAGCAAGTGGAAGACTTGTGCAACAATAACTTCAAATCTTCAAAAAAAAGAAACTAAAGACGATATCAGAAGGTGGGAAGATCACTCATGCCCATGGATCAGTAGGATTAACATAGTAATTTATATTTATTTGAAGCCAAGTTTAACTCCCATGCATGCGCTCGTGTTTTGCCTTTCATCATACTTTTTCTATTTTAAAATAACTTGGCCTACAGCACATTTGTGTACACCTCAAAGCTCAGATAAAGAAGACAGAATTATGGCCTGAGACTAGGGACGCATTCCCCAATTGGCACTTAGTTCTGTTGCCGCACCATCTACATGTCAGAACCTGGTTTATGCATATAACGTGTTAATATCCATTTAGCACCTCACATCAATGCTATAGTCAGCCAGTATCACCCTTTACAGCTGAGGACATTGAGGTAGCATCTCTAAAAGGGGGAAAATATCAGAAAGACAAAAGTGATAAAGATGAAATGAGGCCATGCATGGGCAAGCCAGAACAGCATCCTGCAGTGTCCTGTGTGCCAAAGAAATGCCAACTCTAATTTTATTTTTATTTTGGAAACCCTGTTTTCATCTGAAGCACAATTGAGTTCCTCCAGTGTCTTCATGGATTTGAGTCCACCACATATGCTTTCTCACTTACTTTCTAGGATGAAATTTTTATTGAGATATTATTATTATTATTATTATTATTATTATTATTATTACTAATACTAATATTACTGGAATAACAGAGAGCTCCCAGGAACCTTTCGTCCAGTTTCCCCCCCATAACATGAAAAACAGGTACAACCTTGTCTTAGTCAATATTCTATTGCTGTGAATAGATGGCTGACCATGGCAACTCTTATAAAGGAAAACACTTATTTCAGCTGGCTTATAGTTCAGAGGGTTGGTCCATTATCCTCACAGCAAGAAGAAGAGTGGATTGCAGGCAGACATGATGCTAGAGAGTAGCCAAGAGTTCTACATCTGGATCCAAAGGCAGCAGGGAGAAGAAAGACACTGGGCCTGGCTTATGCATCTGAAACCCCAAATCCCACTCCCCATGACACACTTACTCCAACAAGGCCACGTGTCCTAATCTTTTTAAATTGTGCCACTCCCTGTGAGCCTGTGGGGGACCATTTTCATTCAAACAACCACAACACTCATACCAAAGACACTGATATTGAGAGAGCCAGCAAATCTTATTCTGCATCCCTCAGTGTTGTACTCATTTGTTTGGGGTTTCTTTGGGTTGTTGTTGTTGTTGTTGTTGTTGTTGTTGTTGTTGTTGTTGTTGTTTTCAAGACAAGGTTTCTCTGTGTAAACTTGGCTGCCCTGGACTCACTTTGTAGACCAGGCTGGCTTTGAACTCACAGAGATCTGCTTGCCTCTGCTTCCCGAGTACTGGGATTACAGGTGTGAGCCACCACGCCTGGCTGCTGCTGCTTTCTTTGCATATTCAAGTATACTTTTTGATGAGCTTAATTTTCACGTATCTGAGATAAATAGGCATGATTGGGGGTTTAAGCTGGTTGTGAGGTTACCTGATGAAGACTCATTTCTGGAATGGTGTACCATTTCGTATGCCAACCAGCAATGAGTAAGGGGGCCAGTTTCTCCACATCACCCTAGTGCTCAGAGCTGTCCCTGTTTTTCATTTGGGCCATCTTGATATGTGTATCGTACTAAGGTCTGAATATGGCTGAGTGTGTATTGAAGTGTGAACTGTTAAGAGGGTAGAAACATGATCTGACTTTGGTATTTAGAGGCAGGGTCTTTGGGGGAAAGATTAGGATTTAAGTCTCCAGGGTGAAGCCCCCATAACCGTGTTATGGACAGAGAGGAAAGACAAACACATACTCACGAATGGTCCCTGACACTTGCCACATGATGCAACATCTCAGGACTCTTGTCAGCAGAAGGCCAGCAGCAGGACATGCAACCCCCCCCCCACACACACACACACACACAACCCCTTCCCCTTATCTCTCTAGAATCAGGAACTAGAAGGAGCCACTTTTCTTTATAAAGCTACTGTTTGGTCACATCATCATTGTGCAGGTAGCAACTGAAAAGCAATTTAGAATTGTGACTTGAGCCGGGTGTGGTGGCGCACGCCTTTAATCCCAGCACTAGGGAGGCAGAGGCAGGCGGGTCACTGTGAGTTTGAGGCCAGCCTGGTCTACAAAGTGAGTCTAGGACAGTCAAGGCTACACAGAGAAACCCTGTCTCAAAAAAAAAAAAAAAAAAAAGAATTGTGACTTGAGTGCAAATCGACCAGAGATGAAGCCTGCACTCACCCTGTGTCTGTAGAACATCTGTATCTCATCATCTCGAGACGTTTTCATCTCCTCCCACGTTTATAATTGGATCATTGATTTCTTCAGTGCAGTGGAAGGACGTGAACACAGGACTTTGGGGTGCTGATAGCAGTCTGCCCACTGAGATACCGTCCCTGCTCTGTTACCATTGTTTCCGGAGCTTGCTATTCCAAGTACCAATCCTTTGTCAGATGAAAATTCTTCAACAGCCTCTCCCAGGCAAAAGCTCACCTTTTTCCAGGAATAGTGGTGCACGCCTTTAATCCCAGCACTCAGGAGGCAGAGGCAAGCAGAGCTTTGTGGGTTCGAGGCCAGCCTGGTCTACATAGTGAATTGTAGGACAGCCAGAGCTCCAAAGTAAGACCCTGTCTTTTAAAAAAAGGAAAAAAAAAGCTCACTTTCTCAGCCTTCTCATGTGACATCTTTCAGGGCCGAAATTTTTAATTTAGTGAAACTCATCCATTTCCCCTTTTTAATACATATTTGTTTTATGTCTATGCATGCTTTGCCTGAATGTATGGTGTGCATGCAGTGCCCAAAGAGGCCAGAAGAGGACATCGGGACTCCTGAAAACTGGAGTTACAGGTGCTTGTGAGCCATCACATAGGTGCTGGGAACCAAACCTGGGTCCTCTTAAAAAGCAGCCAGTGCCCTTAATTGCGGAGCCATCTCCCCAGCCCCTGACTCCTGTAATCCTATTGTTTGTTTATTTGTTTGCTTGTTTGTTTGTTTTTGGTTGGTTGAATTTTTGTCCTTTTGCTCCTCTTGAGTTTCAGGGAATCCAATCCATCTCCTTACTCCACTGGTCTCCTTGAGAACTTAGCCTTCAGTAGACTTCTGTGCATGTGATGATGATGATGGTGGTGGTGGTGATGATTGCTGTTGTTGCTGTTGTTGTTGTTTGCTTTCAGGGGCGAGCAGGAGCACAGTCCCCAGATACCACAAATTATACAGTCTGAGGAGTCCGGGGAAACCACAAGGGTCTACACAGCCCAAGAGCAATGGGAGCCGCACCTTCCTGCTAAGCACATCTCCCCCGTGAGTATGTGCATGTACAGCATCCCTTCACGCATCTTCTGCAGAGCCAGCTTGGTGGTCTTGGACCGCCTGAGTTGTGCTTACCTTGGTCTTATTTCCCCCACCAAGTTTAAAGCACAGCTTTGATGGATAAAGCCTTCTCAGCTGGCAGTTATTTGCTTTCAAGGCTTGAGACTGCCCTCTTGGCTTGTTGAGCTGCAGGCGAGAGACCTAAAGCTGTGCTGCTATATTTACCTTGGTAGATAAATTGGAATCTTCTTTTCCCTTTTCTTTTTTTCCTTGTTTTGTTTTGCATTTGTGTTTCTGTTTTTCGAGACAAGGTTTCTCTGTATAGCCTTGGCTGTCCTGGACTCACTTTGTAGACCAGGCTGGCCTTGAACTCACAGTGATCTGCCTGCCTCTGCCTCCCGAGTGCTAGGGTTACAGGTGTGCGCCACCATGCCCTGCCTTATTTGGGTGTTTTAAATTTTCAATTAATAGTGTCTCATAATCTTTGGTTTTGTTGTCTAGAATGTCTAGTTTTCTACTCAAAGCCCTCAACGTGGGAATATAGAGTGCTCTCCATTAAATTATTCAACCTGAAAATTGAATTAACGTAATCATCAGTCCTAAAACCATTTGGAGTAAAAATGGTAGTTTTTTTTTCCTCTAAACATTTTCTCCTTTTTGAATTTCTGTTTCCCCTTTATTGTCTTTCCCCCTCCTTTTCCAAAAATTGCAGCCTTTGAGATCAGTGGGATGTGCTGCTCATGAGAGTGTCTCCCTCAGGCATCACGAGTTCCCCTCATACATCCTGGGGTACCCTGTCTCCATGCAGGGAGACGAGAGCCTCAAGACATCGGGTGATTCCCCGCTGTGTGTGTCTTCCTGGTTGTAGGAATGTGGTGTGCTGTCCATGGCTTCTGTTTGGTCAGGAGGAAATAAATGTTCCTTACCTTTGTCATTTTCATGACCAGGCACTCAGAGAATCTCTAAACTAAAAGGGGCAGGTAAAAAACATGATAAAACACAGGACAAATGTAATGTTAGATTCTAGAGTCACTACATACCAGGGGGTGGGGGGTGAGAGGAGAAGCCAAATGCTAGCTAGCAAGCAAATGTTCTGAAAACAAATGCTATGAAAACAAGCAAATGTTCCTTCTGAATGCTCTGAAACAAATGTGGGGATAGCCAACAGCCAGCTTTGGATAAACCAATGGGCCATGGACCAAAATTAAAAAGGCTTGTCCAGGCCAGAGAAAGCAGTAACAGCATTGGCTCAGGGAGGAGTGAAGGATGCTTAAGTACAGGGTCCTATGCTGGTGTCTGCTGCCTACCTTGGAACTGCTACATTGGGACCCCAACTGTGGGTGAAACACTAGCTCTAACCTCAAAGGAAGTAAGAGATACTTTGTATTGAGCTACACGGTGGACACATATTAGAAGTAAAAGGCAAGACTTATAAAACACTACCAACACCAATGGGGGCGCAGGGGGGTGCCTGCAATATCCAAGAACTCTAGCGCATGATCAAGAGCCCAAGCCTAAGAACTATGAGATAGAAAAAGGAGCTGAGAGAAATACTAAACATGCAGAGACTCTAATCAATAAAATCACAGTTGAAAATTCCCCAAATCTATAAAGAAAGATGTGGACATCCAAACACAAGAGGCATTAGAACCCCAAATGGACATTACTACAGGAGATTGTCTCTGTGATATGTAGTAAGACATCAACACGATGGAGAGAAGAAACCATATCGGCTACCGTTAGAACACTTGGCATGGTGGGCCGCTTGGGAGGCAGAAGCAGGAGGATATCTGTGAGTTCGAGGCCAGCTTGGTTTACACAGAGAGTTTCTGGCAAACCAGGGCTATACAGTGAGACTCTGTTTCAAAAAACCAAACCAAGCCAACTAGCCAACCAACCACACAAACAAGCGAGCAGTTGTAGAGGGGCGGAAGAGACGTCTCAGTGGTCGGGACCACCGCCTGCTACTCCAGAGGCCAGGCCATCTTGAAGACAATCGTCTGGCACGTACTAGGGATTATATCTGGGAAAGCAAGAAAGCAAGGCAGATGGCCATATACAGATTCAAGCCACACTGACCAGATTGGGTTCTATGGCTATGATCCGAAATACAAGAAGAACAGGCATGTTTTATAAACTGAATGTAAAGGTTTAACACAGGAGGCACGAAATCCGTTCCAAGAGCAATCCAGGGAATAAAAAGCGCTGGCAGTAAAAGGCCTCCACCCTTCTCCCCGGAGCCTCTCTCACAGTTAGTTCCCCCAAGGAAGTGTTCCAACAACGTGGGTGCCAGAAATAAAAACCTAAGCCCTCTGGAAGAGTGGCCTGTGCTCTTAACTGCTGAGTCATCTCTCCAGCCCCTAGAACAAAATCTTTTATCAATGAAAACTTTTTTTTTTTTGGTATGTCTCTTTTAAGATACAAGCCTAGAGGAAACAGAGACCATGGCACCGTCCACATTCTATGGACAAAAGCCAGGCTGAAAGCTTTGATGGCATTCCCAGAGTGACACCAGGACTCTCTGGGACTTGTGTAAAGGATTTTGCATCATCCTCTTGACCTACAAACCAGAATCTTCTCACTTTTATTAATTAAGCCAAAGTTTCCATTTCAAGAGCATGTCCCTCTCTGCTCATTAGCGCTTAACAAGCAGAAAATAGTAACATAGGTCCACATAACAAGCTCCTGCAGCTACCTTTTTGCATTTTACTAGCTCTCTGCTCTCTCTATCTCACACACATACACACACATACACACACATACACACACACACACACACACACACACACACACATGAGATGTAAATTTTTCCAAAATTTTTTTAACTACAAGTGTATTCTGACTTAAGGTAATTCTGCTTACATGTTCTTTTAGTTTGTGGGGCATTTTCTTTGATGAGGAAGGGCCCAGCCCACTGTGAATGACACCACCCCAGGACAAGTGGTCCTGGGATTTACAAGAAAATAAGCTGAGCAAAGCAGAAAGCAGGGTCCCTTCGTGGTCTCTGCCTCAGGTCCCGCCTCCGGGTCCCTTCGTGGTCTCTGCCTCAGGTCCCGCCTCCGGGTTCCTTTGTGAGTTCCTGCCTTGGTTCCCTTCAGTGATGGAGTGTAATGTGGATTTCTAAGATGAAATAAAACCTTCCTTTCCAACTTGCTAATCGTGTTTGTCACAGAAATCAAGAGAAAACTAGGACAACACCCAAGGTTGACCTCTGGCCTCCATATACATGCATACACACAAATACATGGGTACACATATATACACATGTAAAAACACACACAGAGGAAACATAATATTTTAAAAATCCCACTAGGATGAATCTTCGAGTATCTCGTTGTATAACTAATGTTGAAAGTATAGCAAGCAATGCTCATGTTTTCTGACTTTCTGAATAAAAAGCAGATAGACAATACTACATAATGGCTCCTCTTGAGGTCTCATTTCCCTTTCTTGTTGTAAAATAAAAAATAAAATTTTATCATGCACACAAAAGCTATGGAATTCTGATTTCCCACAAGTCAGCCTTGTGTTTCTACGCATCACTAGTATTTGACACATGGGAAAGAAGGAATATAAAATGATGCTGTCTTGGGCTAGGTGGATGGCTCAGGTGCTAAAGTGTTTGCTACAGTACACAGCATGAAGACCTGCCTCCAGATCCCCAGCACTCACATAAGAAAAAATGTTACAGCAGGCATCACGGCAGAGGTCTGTAATTCCAGCTTGAGGAAGCAGTCGGATCCCTGGGGTCCACTGGCCAGCCACACAGCCAAGCCGATGCGCTCCAGATTCAGTAAGAAAGTGTTTTAGAACATAAGGTAGACAGGCTGGCGAATGGCTCAGTGGTCAAGAGCACTGACCGCTCTTGCCAAGAGCCTGGGTTCCATTCCCAGCAGCCGTGTGGGAGCCCACAACTGTCTGTAATTCCAGTTCCAAAGGACTCAAATGCCCTCTTCTGGCCTCTGTAGGTACTGCATGCTTGTGTTGCACAGACATATATACAAGCAAAATGTTCATACACATAAAATAAAAATTAGCAAACCTTTCTCTAAAAATTAAAGTAGAGAATAACTGAGAAAGGTACCCAGTGTCTACCTCTGTACATATGCACACACATGCATATGGGTATACATATCACAGAGAGAGAGTGCGCGCGAGAGAGAGCGAGAGAGCGAGAGAGAGAGAGAGAGAGAGAGAGAGAGAGAGAGAGAGAGAGAGAGGATACTCTATTTTGTTATCTGATCTTGATTTCTTCTGTAATATGGATACCCATCTATTTTCCTGAACCAGATGGATAGGACAAAATTAAATTATTAGTAAAAAATAATAGTTGGAATAATTCAGTCATTAAAGGGCAAACTTCCTTAAGTTAAATTGAAGTTATGATTACAAAATCAAACTAGCTAAACTAAAATAAAAAATAAGAAATTGTTCCAATTATTCTAAACATCAAAGAAAGTATTTTACACACACACACACACACACAGAGAGAGAGAGAGAGAGAGAGAGAGAGAGAGAGAGAGAGAGAGAGAGAGAGAGCCAATCTGTTTTCAGAGTGTTACTTTGGGAGTTATCTGTTTGCTTCTTTAGAACCTATAGATTTTGATTATTATATCAAACACAGAAAAAATTGTGACCCAGTTCAGGATGGATAATCTTAATATGATTAAGATTATGATATGATCCCAAGCCTTCTTCCCTGTTTGTTTTAACAACTATGATGGTTAGTTTTCTGTCACAAGCTATAGTCATCTGGGAAGAAAAAACCACAACTGAGGAAATGCCCCCATCACATTGGCCTGTAGGCAAGTCTTTGGGGCATTTCCTGATTAATGATTGGCGTAGGGGGCCCTGGCCCACTCTGGGTGGTGCCAGCCCTGGGCAGGTAGTCCTGTGTTGTATAAGAAAGCAAGCTGTTTAGGGTACTCTAAATGGTTATCCAATACCAAGAGCTGGGCCCTATAAACATATACATACAAACAACACCAAATGAATCCAGCAAGTTGGATTTGTATATGTAATTGCATATATATGTGTGTGTGTGTGTGTGTATGTATATATATATATATATATATATATATATATATATATATATATATACGTGTGTGTGTGTATATATATATATATATATATATATATATATAATTTAAAAATAAGGTCATGAATTTGAGAGGAAGCATGAGGTGGGACATGGAAAGGGTTGAAATGAGGAGAGTGATGGAAGAAAGGATGCAACTATAAACTAAATATAATTTAAATTCAAAAAACAACAGAAAGTTGTTGAGCAAGCCTTAGGCATCAATCCAGCACTGTTCGTTCCTCTGTGATCTCTGCTCCGGTTCCTGCCTTGAGTTCCTACCCTGGCTTCTGTCAATAACGCACTGGAGCAAGGGAGCTGAAATAAACCTTTACTCAGCCTCATCCTTATCAGATCCTGGGAATGAGCTTTCCTAGCACCTGAGGACACAAAACAACACTTGGCCTCCACATGTACAAAATGTGACGTTTAGCCAACCAGCGGTCCTGTGAAATGACGTTCCCAGGGTGGGGAGGCCCTTCATATGTGAAAGGATTCTACAAGACCAACTGATCAGACATCTGTAGCTGTCTGGAGTAGAATCTGGTGAATTCAGGAGTCAGAATTATCTTGGGCTATCTTTGGTCCCTTTAATAAGTATTTACTGCCCCACCTCTGTATCTTAACATGTTTTCAACTATGAATGTTATCAGATGGCATCTGAGACCTGTGAGAGGGAGCCCACCTGCGACCTCCTATAACCTACCTGCCCGGTGTCCCCACCCACACATTTGAAAAGATGACTTGATTTGTAGCTTTCTTTTGTTCTTCTACTACCAAAATTCACATAGCTATTTCACAGTGGAGACTATTGTTCTGGACAGCCTGAACCAATGTTCCCAAGCCGTGGTGAGAGTTCTGTGACCGCACTGTTTCATAATCCCGGCGTCCCAGAGGAGCCCAGCTTAACCCTCCTGCCTATCAAAGTCTTCCTCTGCTGGCTTCCTCTCCCTTTTTTTCTGAGTTAGTTCAGTGGGGAACGATAAATAGAAACATGTTTTACAATGGCCTTGTCCAGACCAGACGCCTTACTCTTATTATTTTTATTAGCTAAATCTTAGCTTGAACCCAGCTTTTTTTAAAAAAAAAAAAATCTATTCTCTCTGCACCAGTTGCACTAAAGTGAATTTTAAAAACAGACTGATCTATGTTGATGCACAGCAGGACAGCTCAGATCGTTTAGCCCTGGCGGTATTTCAGAGCTTACAAACAATGGGGCTCAGATGAGCTCAGTTGCATGAAAACATACCAATTGCTCACATGGTTCAGCCTCATTGCCATGAAGCTCAAATATTTCAAAAAAAATCTGTCCTCTCCCACCAAAGCCAGAAGCCCATAAATGCTGTGACTTTTAAACCCTCCACAAATGACCTCCGCGCAAATCTATTGTCACAGCAAGTACAAAAATTAAAGAGCTAAAGCAAATGCCACTGGACCAGAATTGTGACCAGGACTTCTGTGCTCTGGGACGTGCAGAGAAACCATAATTAGTTCTGTCTCTTCCTACTCCCTCTGCAGCCAAATGTTCAGTTTTCAGTGTTGTGAGCCTAATTTTCACCCAGTACTTCATGGTGAGGCTCAGTGCTCACAGAGGCGAGGCACGACACCTGATGCTCTCTCAGAGCTGAGCCACAGGCAGCTACACAAGGCACCAAGCAGTAGGTGTGTGGAGCAATCCCATAACCAGGTTCTCCTCACGGCCCAGTTCAGGCCTCTCCTCTGCCGTCTCCTCAGAATGATTCCTTGTGATACTTGACTCTCCCTTCCTGTGCTGGCTAGTTTTATGTCAATTTGACACGAGACCAGTCTGGCGAGGGCCATTTTCTCAATTGAAGGTCCCTCTTTCCAGATGTCTTGAGTGTAAGAGACCCAGGAGGCCACCCCCAAGACTGACACACTCCCTCCACCAAGGTCACGCCTACTCCAACAAGACACAGAGCTGAGGTGTGGAAAGAGTGAAGAAAAGTAGTGTTCACCTCTCAGAGGGTCACTCACTGGACGCACCTGCAGTGCTGCTCTGAGCCGCCAGGTGCTGGGGACTCAAGCTGGAAGACCCACAGTGACCATGTATTTAGAGTTAGTGACCTGTGGGGAACATGAGAGAGAACTGTCCGCTGCAACAGAAGTGCATGAGGAAGGATGAGAGGAAGCCCTTGGGCTGCTGAAAGCTGGACCAGGGACAGAATATGAGGGAGGGGCTGTTACCAAGGGACTTATGACTGTGGTCAGGAGTCAGTGAAACAGCCCTACAGCTCCACAGAGTCCCGTTCCCCCCAAATGCTCCTGTTAGCACCAGTCTAGCTAAACATGTCCTCTGGTGTCACACAGTGTATCAAGGCTGGCCTTCGACATTGCTGATATTTGAAAAATATGTGTGCAACAGTAATCTGCAATGATGCATGGAATTGGGCTGTGGATATAATTCAATGATAGAGTATTCACCCAGCATTCCCAAGGCCCTGGGTTCAGTCCCCAGCACGATCCCTCCCAAGAGAACACTGGGCCTCTAGGCACATCTGTAGAGCATTTTCTTGATTAATGGTTGATGTGAGAGAGCCCAGGCCACTGTGGGTGGTGCCACCCCGAGGCAGCAAGTCCTGAGGTGTGTAAGAGATCTGGCTGAGAAAGCCATGGGGAGCAAGCCAGGAAGCAGCACTCCTCCATGGCCTCTGTTTCAGTTCCTGCCTTGACTTAGAAGTATAAGATAAAAATAAACCCTTTCCTTCCCAAATAGCTTTTGGTCAGTGTTTTGCCAGAACAAGAAGCAAACTGGGATGATTACGGTGACATTGTCATATGCTAACTACAGAATCTTTGTTTACTTGCTTGTTTGCTTATTTATTGTTTGCAGTGTCAAGAGTCAAACCCATGGCCTCACACATCTGAGTCCAGCACTCGACCACCAATGGTGTTCTTAAAGAGTAGTTATGAAAAGTCATTTTCCAGAGATGTTGAAATAGCCATAAAAAAGAACTGTCAGTAATTTCATTCATGGATATTTTGCTTAACGAGTCAATAGACCTCCCAAAGGGAAAGGCTGTCCTCGTAAAGACAAGAATTCGCTTATTGCGGCCTTATCTATAATGACAACCCTGGATGGTTGAGTTTTCAGTAGGGACATGATTATAGATTGGCATGTCAATAGCAAACGTCCTGGGCACATCCCCATGAGGGCTCATTACAAGGATTGTTGAACAAAGTACTTTTAAAGCATATGGATAATAAGCAAGAAAATGATTGTTAAATCACAGCCCTGGTGTCTTTCCATGGACAAGGATGCTTGATATATAAGGGGAGTTGGATTTGGGATTTCTTTGAACAAATTTGTCCAGACACTACTGATTTCCTTTGGGTGGTATGTAAAATGCCCTTTTTTAAAAAGCATACATCCCTCTTCAGGCCTCTATAGGCACCAGGTACACATATATGCAAGCAAAATATTCATACACACAAATCTTTTTTCACAAATTTTAATAGCATGCTACATATTAAATATCTACAACTAAATATTAGATCACCTCTAGAAACGAGGACTCTCTCAACTGGCAGAGTGGGAGTTCTGTGTCATGCACCGGGGCCTACCTGGCTACTCCACTCAAGAACAGAACCCAGCATTCCCAGGTCTGTCTCTTAGAGCTGTCTTGATCTATATGGAAGGGAAAGACTGGAACCCGAGTGAGGAAAACATGCTGGTGTCAGCCTGAGGTTCAGGGACAGGACATTAGTATTGTCGTCCTTGGTCATTCCACTTAGGGGGATTCAGATTCCAGCTGCTGTCACCATAGCAATATTAGAAAGAGCATTGCCTCTGATGCTGAGCCTGGCTCTTAAGGAAGGTGACTACTCTACCAGGTTCGTTGGTGTTCGGGAAGCTCTCATTTTGTTGTAGAATTAATATGACTTCCCAGGGGGAAGTCACCCAGCACTTAGAGATTAATAAAGGCAGCTTTAATCATCACGCATGACCGAATCTGCCTAACGCACAAAGGAACCAGCCCTGAACAGAGACTCCCATCAGCGGACAGAGTGTCACAGCCTCAAGTTATACTTTGATCTACATATAGACAGGCATTCTGAGGTTAGATCATTTGAACAAATGAGGATGCTTACCATGCAAAATATTGTCATTGTCACCCTGGCACAGATCAGGGATGCTTTTCCTGGGCGGCTGTTAACCAACACATTCCAGTTGGGCAGAATTGCGCTCTTCCTGCACCCGGACTTAATGACAGCTCTGACCCAGTGCTGCCCACTCTGAACTGTCCGACCAAAGCTTGCACTGTGACAGGGCAGTAGTCATGATGAGCAGCTGCGAGCCTGTGTGTCTCCTTTTGTTATGGGGAAGAGGGCCTAATTGGCAGCAATCTTAGTGAACAAATGTGAAGAGGCATATTTTCAGCGACCCTAAAGTTAAGTATGTTATAGGTACACACTTTCTTTCCATGCAGCTTCTCCAAGTCTGGCTAGTGGATATCGCTCATGCTGGGGAGCTCTGCAGGGTCTCTGTGACCTCAGTGACTCTGGAGGCAAGAAGCCTCCAGTGTTAGTTCAAATTTCAAGAATCTGACCCCCAGTAGTTTATTTTAGGCATACCTAAGCACAGCACAATTTGGTGAAAACTTTCCTGGCGATAATTAATTCAATCCAGTGTGCACAATAAAGGATAAATCTCCTTGAGAAACAAAGTAAACACAGATCGGATGTGAGTACATCTGTTAAATTATCTTTTATTCACCTGATGTAATTGTCGTCTCCAAGGCTTACTACCTCCATCTGCTAACCTAGGCCTTGTCCTGGAAGCTTCTAGCCTCTGTACAATCTAACCCAGGCCTAGAATGTTTTCAGCCCCTGAAACTTACTGCTGAATAAGCTCACCCTTTCTAGTTCTTTCTGAACTCTGGCTGGCTAGTTCAACTCAGCCGTTCTGGCTCAAATCCCTCTCCAAGCTGACTGATTCAATCTGGCTTCTCTCCGTTTCTCACTGACCTGCTCTGTTTGGGCTCAAACATACTCCGACAATCTCTTCTAATCTTCTGACTCCTTCTCATCCTCTGGCTCGTTCTGTCTTTATCTGTGTCCAGCTTGTTCTCTCTTCAAGCTATCTCTGTAAAACCCTCCAGGTAAAACTGACACACACACACACACACACACACACACACACACACACACACCCTTTTCTGGCTTCAACTGCATCTGCTGACCCACACTAAACTCAGAAACAAACTCCAACCTGCCCCTGCCTCTCAACTCACTGACTCAGCTGAACTGACTGAACAGAAAGAACTAACTCTGTCTCCTGAGATTCAAGGTGTGTGCTGCAGCCACCACCCAGCATGTCTGTATTCGAGCTGGATCACACAGACCCAGAAGGCCTTTGAATGTGATTTCTTGCCAGAGCAGGCATGTTTTTAATTACAAGTCTTCTTCATACATCAAAATTCCTTGGAAAGTGCATGTGACAGCTTCCATAGTGATAGATTCTATAAGTGATCGCCTTTAACCTCAGCACTCAGGAGGCAGAGGCAGGCAGATCTCTGTGAGTTCAAGGCCAGCCTGGTCTACAGAGGAAATTCCAGGACAGCCAAGACCACACAGAGAAACCCTGTCTCCAAAAAAAAAAAAAAAAAAACCAGACTAGGTGAGGAAAAACAAATTTACAATAAGGGTCTATGGAAGATCTAGCCACACAGATAGAGCAAAGCTTACCAGGCTTGAAACCTCGTCCACCCCCAACCTTCTGGTAGGATAGGGTCTATGCATCCCTTCCCTTGAGGGGCAACCCTGAGTGTTTAACATTCCAGATTCCCCTAGAGCACAGAGGCCTCTGTGCCTCCTACAGAGCACCTTCCGCTAGTCCACTCTTTGTAACAATGTTTCTTAAGCAGGATTACAATGGTCCTTTCAACATCAACTGTTACCCCGGTTCCTCCAGCATGCCTTTCTGTCTCTTGGCTCTCCTGGTCCTGGTTCCCATCCCTGGTGCCTCCACCTCATCACAAACCCTACAAACACCCAGGAAACATTTTTCAAGCAGCTTATGTTGCATGAGTGGGTTAATGAGTGGGTAGAGGAAACAAGTCAAATACATAACCGAATTATGCAGTGATAAATTTTGTGCCCTTAAAATACCTGTCACAATCTCAGCTCCTAAGATCTTGGAATGTGCCTTTTTTTTTAGAGAGAGGGTTGTTCTAGAGTTACTCAAGTTAAAATGGGGAGGGGCCTCTAATACGATATGCTTGCTGTCCTTGTCAAAGGAGAAATTTACTATTCCTCTTAGAACTACACGCAAACACAGACAGACAGACAGACACACACACACACACACACACACACACACACAAACACACGCACACGCACGCACGCGCGCTCGCGCGCGCGCACACACACACACACACACTATGGCTTAAACACCATTAAGCCTCTCAGTCAGGTCTAATAAGCAGTATAAGTACTGCATCCATTTTCTGGCTGTGACTTCAGACCTCAGTTCCTATCAACGAAACTCGAACGACTGTATCACCAATGTAGCAAATGGATGGATGGTATTAGGGGTCTTTTATTTAATTTCATAATTTCCTATTGTATTAGTCAAGGTTCTCTAGAGTAACAGAACTTATAAAATGAATCCATATATGCATATGTATATGAGATTTATTAGAATTGACTTCCAGGCTGTGGTCCCACCAGCCCAACAATGGCTGACTATGAGCGGAAAGTTCAAGAATCCAGCAGTTGGTCGGTCCACAAGCCGGGATGTTGCATCTGGTCCTCAGTATATGCTGGAATTTTGAAGAAGTAGGTCGTAATGAAGGAATAGAGTTGCCAGTGAGAGCAAGCAAGCAAAGAGCAATAGCTGCCTTCTTCCTTGTCTAATATAGGCTTTCCAGCAGAAGGTGGGGCCCAGATTAGAGGTAAGGTTTCCCAGCTCAAACACTCTGACATAAAGGGGTGTCCTGCTCAAAGATCTGGGTTAGAAGCAAATCTTCCCACTTCAATCTAAGCCAAAAAAAATCCTCACAGGTGTGCCCTTCATTTTTAAGTTTTAGTTAATTCCAGATGTAGTCAAGTTGACAACCAAGAACAGCTATCACATCTATATACCCTGGCTCATATTTTACAGCTTTGCGCAAGCCAGAGTCATCTGGGAAGAAGAGGGGACCTTAATTGAGGATTGCCTCCAGCCCATTGTCTATAGGAAAGTCTCTGGGGAATTTCCCTGGTCAATGATTGATGGGGAGTGCCCAGCCCACTGTGGATGATGCCACCCCTGGGCAGATGGTCCTGAGAGGATAAGAAAGAGAGCAGAACAAGGCACAAGGAGAAAACCAGGAAGCGGTGTTCTTCCGTGGCCTGTGTTTTAGTTCGTGCCTCAGCTTCATCAGTGATGGAATGTGGTCCGAACGCAGAAGCCAAGTAAACCTTTCCTCTCCCGGTTGTTTTTACTCATTACAATAATCGCAAACAAGGACAATGTGGGCCAATGATCACTAATCCCCAAATAAAATGTTAACAGCATAGTAATGCATTTTCACATGGCTAAAGACACGTTAGCAAATGATACATCTGAAACAAGTTTTTGTCGGGGTGTGGTAGAGTTAATGCTGAGATATTAAAACCTCTATCAAATTGCAATGGAAAAAGCAAAAATGAAGAAAGGGGGAGGGAAGAGAGAAGCGTACAGAAGAGCAATTCTGAACAGCTGACGACTCTGTGACAGGCGCTCGATGACAACAAAGGAAGGAAAGAAGGGAGGAAATAAATAAATTAAGAAAGAAAGCAAACAGGTAAGTGCTTCTTAAGACTAAGACTAAAAAAAATCGTGACCCTCGCCTGACTGACAAGCCAAGGAAAGTGGCGATGTCATTTGCTGCTGGTGGCACACGAGCAACAGAGACCCCTTTCAGAAAGCATGACAGCTACGCATTTTACATTTTAATGCAGGCATGTCTTAACATACATCCTGGGAACTGTCACAAAGATGTCACAGTAACAGCAGATAAAGGCACATTGTTCCCAGTGAGCACCCTGCAGCAGGAAGCTACCTGATCAACCACTGCCATATAGCCTCTAAAGAGAGTGATGACGTCCCCTGGATGGGGAGCCCTGGTGGCACTCAGAGGAAGGATAGCAGGCTACCAAGAAGAGACTTGATACCCTATGAGCAAATTCAGGGGGAGGAGGTCCCCCTCAGTCACAGTCATAGGGGAGGGGAGTAGGGGAAAAGTGGGAGGGAGGGAGGAATAAGAGGATATAAGGGATGGGATAACAATTGAGATGTAATATGAATAAATTAATAAAATTTTTTTAAAAAGAGAGAGAGAGTGATGAATTGAGAGAGAAGCCAGGGTGGACAAAGATTTCTTCCAGGTACAGCTGGGTACAGGCGCTATAAAACAGTGAGCAGAAAAGAAATTGAAAAGGGGTATCCAAGATGTCTGTGATGTGAGTTATCCTGGGACCAAACGAGGAAAGAGAGAGGAGGAAAGACTACATGAACATCTGTGTCTTTGATTGACATGTCTACGTAGGTGTGTGTGCAAATTAAAATGAAAGTAACTCAGGCAGCCACGGTCAAGGTCTGTGTCTCTCATCTTCAACTCTTGGCCCTGCCGGGCACAGAAGCCCCACACTGCATAGCTCCGTCTGGCCATTTCTTACCTCTCTCCTCCCAGCTCCTGGACCCTGGAGCTGTTCTTTGAACCTCTCTGTTACTTCCCTAACGGCAGCCGTTCCTTCCCGAAGAGAGATCTTTCCACCGGATGCGAAACACGATTTGACGTTTCCTTGTCTCCTCCTCCCTCTGTGTGCCTTGGCTGTCCTCTTTGCTTTGGAGAGGGTGTGGTTTATCACAGCTGCACCCCACCGCCATATGCATGGAGGGCAAGGGTCCCTGGCAACGCCAGGCGCTCATCAGTGGTGTCTTCCTCCTCGCTTCCGGAACTAGGACCACGGCCAGGTGCTCATCCTGACAGCCCTGAGGCACTGACCCCCCACCCCCACCCCTAATGAAAACCCTCCTTCTCACCTCACCCCTACCAGCCAGAATGCCTGCGTCGGGCCTGCATTGGACCCTTTCACCTGCTTTCTCTCCTCACCGGCAGTGTTCACCTCCCATGGTGCACCAGGGCAAAAGGCCGTGTTTTGCCTGGCCCCAGATCATAGCTCCGTCCTGACGGCCTGCACCAGGAGTCCGGTTCTGGAGTGGTCCACCCTTCCACTCTGCCTGGGATGTGGAGGCCAGGCTCCCCAGGTGGAGGAAGCGCTCGCCAGCCATTTCTTCCCTGTTTCTCCTGATCTAAGGAACGCATCTTTAAACTCTTAGACACACACACACACACACACACACACACACACACACACACACACACCGTCTTGCCTTCTAGAGCCTTTGAATTTGGGCCAGAGTTAATGCACTTAGGGCCAGCCTGGTCACTTCCAGGGTAGTAAGGAGGGGTCCAGAAGAAAACCCTCTAAGACTGATGAAGGGTCCAGGCCTCTGAGAACCTTGGGAAGACCCAGAACCCAAACCAAAACACAGCATTAGGAGAGAAGGTGCCGGAGTCACCAGACCCCACTCCTCACCAAGCCTATTCACCCCAGCTCTAGGTCGGCTTGTGGCGCTGTAAAAAGTGGAATAACAAGTCTAATAAGCGGGCCATAGCTGAGCTTGTGGGGACAGAAAAGGCTGTGATCCCTGTCTGGAGTTTCCAGGGGAAGCACCAGGCTGTCCCAGGGACTCCTTGGGGACTCGGGGTAAAGGGGAGGGCTATGGGTTAGGAATCAAGAGAGGCAGGTTCCGCCCCTGGCTTTGCTCCTGGTTTTCCCTGATTGTGCCAAGCTCCTTCTAGCTGCCGTGTGTCTCCTGTATGAGGGTGTGCGCTGGGGAAAGTGGGTCCCCCATGCTTGGAGAACCTTCCAGCTCTGGCGTCTACTCCTCAAGCAAGCATCAAGAAGAGCCACGGATGACAAACGAGAAATCTGTGAGACAGTCTGGTTCGCTCCACAGAGGCGCAGCTCTCCTGACTGAAGAGAAGCTGCCTGCGTGCGGTTGTTGTTAACTTGGTACAATCTAGAGTCACTTGGAAAGAGGGAACCTCAAATGAAGAATTACGGGCTGATGTGGGAAGGCCCACACCACTGTGGGTGGCATCAATCCCTAAGCTAGCAAGCCTGGGCAGTATGAGAAAGCCGGCTGAGCATGGGCCACAGAGCAAGTCAGTAAACAGGATTCCTCTTTGGTTTCTGCTTCAGGTCCTGCCCTGACTTCACTTAGTGTTGGACTGTGACCAAACGTAATTTGGAAACGTAAGCCAAATAAAACTTTTCCTCCCCAAGTTGCTTCTAGAGAATGAGTCTGTTAACACTGCCCTTTGAGTTTGAGAGCGCTACACCCTTAGCCCTCTTGAAGGGAGAAGAGAGCCTGCAGTATGTGGAATCACCAGCAGGGGGCGGCAGAGGCCAGGCCAGGAGGCCAGAGCTCACTGAGGTTCTGTTGGTCCACACAAAGAGTGTGGTGCTCAGTTGGGGTTTCTAGATCTGGAGTGCTCTGTTTATCCACTTAGGGATGCTCGATTGGAGATGCTGAACTTGGATGCACAGTCCAGACCTAGGACACCGCGCACAGGTACATGGATGCTACCGCAAGATGCTTGTGGTGAAGACATATAGTAGGCAACGTTGCACTACGCGTTCACACGGGTGTTCCTACACCCCCTGTAGGGACACCTGTGTGAACCCACTGGAGCCCAAATACTGACCCGTTTGTTGAATGGATAAATGAACTAAACGAGCTCAGTAATCAGTACAGTTTGGTGTGATCGCGTTCAGGCCCAGGATATCTGCAGATGCCTCTCTTACCTTGGTGGACAAACCCTCGCTGTCCAGTGCCAGGACCTCGTCCCTAAACTGAGGCCTTTCCTGGCGCTAGTGCCCCTGCCTCTTAGATACCTGCTGATCCTCCTGTTTCTGGGGAAGGAATAGGAGTGAGCCAAGACTCCATGGGAGCAGAACCGTAGGTGTGGCTCACAGAAGCCGAGAAACTGCCTGCTTCCCCACACCCTTCAGATGGAGCTCATTTCTCAAGTGGGCTCTCAGGAGGATAGCACTTTGCTCCAAGGGGTCCGTCATCTAATGGTCTCCACTGGTTTTGTTGTTGTTGTTGTTGTTGTTGTTGTTGTTGTTTTGTTTGTTTGTCTGTTTGGTTTTTGTACTGGAATTTTTCTAGGAAATGCCAGAACATGTGTCCACCAGACACACCCATGGGCAGGCATCTGGACAGTCCTTGCAGTCTTTCCTTTGTCCCTTTGTATGGGGGGAAGCAGGGCCACAATGGTGACCCAAAGCAGGATGTCGGCGGTAGGGAGGAGCTGGCAGCTCAGTCCTGTCAGAGGAGGGGAGGATGGGGAAAGGAAGTAGCTCCTGGGTATCCCGGCGCCTTCCCTAGCCCTTCCTTTCTTTCTGTCGGGAGCTTCTGGGAGGCGAGTGAGTCACAGGCCACACATGTGATACTTTATCCCGAGGGAGAGCGGAAATAGTTCATAGCAAGATTCAGGGACAGGTGGTGCTCCAGCTCCTCCTCACGGGAGAATGTTGCGCTTGCTTCCTGGAAGCCGGAGTCCCGTGCACAGCCATACCTAGGAAGGAACAGAGCGTCCAAGCTGAGCAGAGCTCTGACCGGGTACATCTACAGCTGGCCAGTGCAGGGAGTCAGGGCACATGCTGGTGCAGCTGCCTCCAGCACCTTCCCAGCATCCCCCCCCCAGCAGCTCCTCAACCCTCCCAGAAACTCCTTAGCACCCCGCACCCCCACCCCCAGGAGCTCCCCAGCACCCTCCATCAGCTCCCAGCACCCTCAGCAGCTCTCCCGCCCTGGCTTTGGATCTCTTCCCTTCCCTCTCTTTGCGACTTCCTTCTCAGTGCTACCTCACGCTTCCTGCCTGTGATGCCCCCACCTGGATGGTTCTTACGCATCGCTCAGCTATTGTCCCAAGATGGTACCCATCTTTCTCATTCTCTCTGTGGATCTAGTCTCCCCCCAGGAACTCTTAGAGTGCCCTCAAGATTTTCAGAAGACAGAGGACGGCAGAGACATTCTCATCACAGTGATAAAAATTCAAAGTTATATTTGCCACAGCATGCATTATATGTGATTCAACTCTGGTTTAAAATATTCTGGATGTGGTGATGAAAATGTAAGGTTATGACGATCCATTCAGATTAACAAAAGCTAATTTAAGCTAAGTCTGTCCAGCTGCTTATGTCTGTGCTAATTGCTCAACACCAAGCTGCTAGAAAATTTAGATAAGTAACAACATATGTTTGATGAATAAAGTATACTTAATAATCAAGGTCTATAAACTCCTAAGATCCGATGAGGTTCACACAGTAATATTTATCTATCTTCTTTGTCTGTCTTTTAAGCCTTAGCTGTTTGGAAAAACTAAACCACATCAGCCCCTCCCCCCCCCGGCCCCCCCCCCCAGCACGAAAACCCTGTAATATTCTATAATAGCGAGTCTGGTCCCCAAGAAAGTTCTTTTCCCAGGGTTGGGCATTTAGACAACAGCCCCTATTCCCTCTGGGGCTTAAAGAAAGTTCCTGCTTGCTAAAATGGGAGTCATTCTCCTTACATCTGGAGGGAGGAACTTGTGGGCCTTCCAGTAACATGACTGTGGTGCCTGTTAACCTGTCAGGGTCAGTGCCTCTGGCCACCGGGCTCCCTCGGGCCCTGTTCACAAGGCCCCTTTCTCTTGGACAGCATTGGCAGTTTAGAACAACCTTTTTCCCTTTTCACTCACAGAATGGCTATTTTGGTTTCTTCACTGTGCCCATTTTCAGGATCAGTAAAATTTTCAGTGTCCCTGTGGCCTGTATCTATCATTAAAGTTTTGTTTTGATACTGAAAAAGCTTCAATTTGAAGATTGTTATTTTTAAGGCTCAAACTAAACAGGGAATAAACTGCAAAATCCTAACCTTATATAAGCTACTAACTAACTTGCCTCTGCCTCCTGAGTGCTGGGATTAAAGGCCTGCACCCCCACGCCCAGATGTATGTGTGTCTTACAGTTTACCTTGTTACCAGACTCAGAAAAGAGCTACAAAACAGGTTTCAAAGTAACTTTTACTATGCCTTCACTACCTGTGTCTGGTGGTAAATAATTGGATAGGAAAAAAAAAAGATGTAAAGTTTAGAAGTTTATGTAAGGTCTGAAGATGCGGGAGCTTACGCTGTGAGGAGCTAAGAAAGTGTTCTAGGCTCTAAGAAGGTGTCTTAAGGTTTTTAAATGCAAGTTAGGAAGGTTGGAAGATGTGAAAGATTAAATGGTGATAAGAATGTGACTTAAGATATATAAAAGGTTGCCGGGCAGTGGTGGCGCACACCTTTAATCCCAGCACTTGAGAGGCAGAGACAGGTGGATCACTGTGAGTTCGAGGCCAGCCTGGTCTACAAAGTGAGTCCAGGACAGCCAAGGCTACACAGAGAAACTCTGGAGAGCCACAGATAGCAGCGCCCCCTGCTGCTTCCCCGGCGCAATGCGCCCCCTTTTGCGCATGCGCAGTGAGTAATCCTTATGCGCATGCGCAGTGAGCAAGCCCCTTATGCACATGCCTGAAGGCGTGGCATGATTCAAACAAGTCATAGCGTCAGGTGGTGTGATCTGACAAGGCATGGCATGAGGTGGTGTGATCCGAATGCACCAACCAGGAGTGATGACGTGGCAGTTTCTGATAGGACAGGCACACTATAAAGATTCTGTGGGAGCTTTTCCCGGGGTCACTCCAGGATCCTGAATAAAAACTGCTGCAAGAAGAGTTCCCAGTGTTGGTGTCTTTCCTGCTGGACGGGAGCGGCATCGGCAAAACCCTGTCTCAAAAAGCCAAAAAATAAAATAAAATAAAATAAAAGACATATAAAAGGCATTAAAAATGCTTCCGTGTTCTCTCCTCACTATGCCACTGTTGTATCAAGACTTCCAAGGCCAGAGATTTAACATTAATCAGTGGAGTTCAGATAAGCTATTAGCCTAACTCTGCTAAAGCATTCCACCATAGGACCCTCTGTTATCACAGTCACAAGCTCAAGAGTTTGTTCTGCTTTTGTTTGGGGGCGGGGGTTCTTTTGTTTTGTTTTGTTCTGGTTTTGTTTGTTTGTTTGTTTCTCTGTGTAGCCCTGGCTGTCCCAGACTCATTCTGTAAACCAGCCTGGCCTCGAACTCACAGAGATCGACCTGCCTCTGCCTCTGCCTCCCGAGTCCTGGGATTAATGGTGTGTGCCACCACACCCGGCACTTGGTTTGTCTTTTAAGTATAGACTGAAGAGCACTTTCTCATTGTGCTAATTTGCATACATCCAGTGTTCTGATAGAGGGGAGAAGCTTCTCTTCCATGGTTTTCAGTTAAGGGACCTTTTGCCCCTTCTGCTCCATGGAAGGCTTTTGTCTTCCCCGAGCTCACCTTTAAGGAGTGTTCATGCTTTTAACCCAAAACCACCTCCCAAGCGTCTACTATGACGCAAAGGTGTGAGTCTATTGTCTTCCCTGCTGTGTGAGTTCCAGTACAGATTACAATGGCGATGCTAACATGTCTGAAACATATCTTTTTATGAATGTAAAATATCAATTGTAAGCTTCAGAAAGTTGACCTGACTCCACCTCCCATGGGTCAAATGCATCCAGATAAGTACCCTGTCAATCAACAGCCTAAGGATACCCCCGTAATACCTCTTCCAGAGGATGGAATCCCTCCCCCTTTCCCTGGTTTCAGGACTCCCCTTCCCCAACTACCAGGACCATAGGCCTAAAAGTTTTCAAATGTACACCTAAGGAAAAAAAATATTTCTCCCTAAACTTCCCAACTTTATCTTCTGCCCCTAATGTATATGTATCTATTCCAATATCCTGCAAGGTCCAGGTGCTTCTTCAAAATCTGCATCCAGGACAGCTCCAAATCAGCTAGCCACAGATGGTCTAGCCTCACAAACTGCTCCAACTGCTGCCTTCACGTCCCTGGCCCCAGATGGTTGGTCCTGCAGAACCTGGAAAGCAAGTAACACAGCCTGCTTTTCCCAAACTTGGCCTCAATTCCAGCTTTTTGCCGTCCCCCCTCCCCCCCCTCCCGCCAATAACAATGTCCCAATGTCAGCAGGAAGTAGTCATAGACAATTATTTCACCTCTTATTCATTTAGTATCAACAAAAGTCTGGGATGTTGGGTTTTAAACTAAGGACCCTAACCCTAACCCTGTTAATATACAGGCAGCTCCACCGGCCTGCTCCCAAGAACCTAGCAACTGCTTATGACATCACCTGCTGCCGCCAGGTACCTAAGGTGTGTGCTGATGATAAGAGGACCCACCTGCCACGCCAGCTTCCTTCTCTCTGCACGCTCCCCACCCCCACGCCAATCTCCACACTCTCTGTCTCCCTGTCTGCATGGCCATTTCCCTGGCCTCATTCTCTGAAACCAGTGAATCCACCAAGAGCTGCCCCCAGCAAGCCTGCTTCTATATACTTTTAATTCAGCTTGAATTGGTTCATTTCGTCAGCAGAAAAAACCCATTACACAGTCCCAACGAGTCACTTGCCTCTGTTTTCACTTTCTCTCTGGCGGAGCTTGATAGCGTCTCCATTTGAGAAATGGTATGGCTGTTCTCTTTCCTGTTCTTAAAATTCCTCTAGTTTAAACTGGAACATGCCTATAATCCCAGGAAAAACTGAAGCAGGAGCATTGCTGTGAGTCGGGGGCCAGCCTGGGATACATCCCAATATGTTGTCTTCAAAAAGAAAAAAAAAATCTAAGTTCATGTTTCACTTCTTATCCTAAATATAAGTAAGTATATAAATAAAATCTCCCTGAGTCCTCAACGTTTTTCAGAATGCTGAGTCCCAAAACAACTATTTATAATCATTTTTGCTTTCTTACTCGCCAGCACAGTCCTTGTCGCTCAGAGGCTAGCCAAGCATGCTGCTGGAGCCAGCTGCCCCACAGCTGTGTCCTCTGCCCGCCTTGTCTTGTCTCAGTTGAATGAGCACTAAGGATTTTCCCCCTGGTGCTCTGTGAATTTAGTGCCACCGTATCTATCATTGGCTGTGTTGGAACCCTGATCATGGGGTGTGCAAGGAAGCGACTAAGAAAATAAAGTTCCTTTGTGCTAAAATAAAGTCCTTATGATTTCAAAGGGAGATGTGGCGGCCTCTGTGCTTCAGCTTTAATACATCAAGTGAAAGAAAGTCTAGTGTGGTGCCTGGCAAGGCAGGATTCTAAAGTCCTGACGCCACTGCTGTGAAGGCACACAGAACTGTTGCAATTCCTGCTGACAACACAGCTGTGTGTGCTACCGATGGCCCTGTGGCTGCCCCAAGGGAATAAGGGCACCTTCATTCACACTCCTTGGGCTAGAACCAAGTAGAAACACAAGACAAGTGGACAAACTATGTGCATGTGCATGTGCGTGTACATGTGCATGTGCGTGTACATGTACGTGTGCGTGTGTGATCTATGTCTGTCTTGTGTGCATATATAGTGTGTGTGTATGAGAGAGAAAGAGAGAGAGAGAGAGAGAGAGAGAGAGAGAGAGAGAGAGAGAGAGGTGCTTGAGTCTACACAGTCTATACATGTATAGTGTGCGTAGTAAATCTGTGTATGTTATGTGTCTGTGTTTGGTCCTACAACTACAACTGGTCTTCATACCCTGACAGCCCTTCCACAGGCAGCTTCAAC
This sequence comes from Acomys minous, assembly GCF_964271855.1. Lineage (NCBI taxonomy): Eukaryota > Metazoa > Chordata > Mammalia > Rodentia > Muridae > Acomys > Acomys minous. The sequence continues at coordinate 46,634,762 of NC_140491.1, forward strand.
CAAGCAGAAAATACATATTCATGAGACATAAAGGACAGAGGGGAACATGAGGATAGCCTGACCTAAGAAGAAGGGCTAGAGGCCTGACCTGACAGAGAATCAGGAGCCACACCCATCCTGAACAGGGCCAGAGCCCCTTGTCCCTTTGCTTACAGGGGAAGCTGAGCCTGGCTATAACCCCAAAACAACCAGCTCTGGGCTCTCAGGTCCAGGTATGAGGAAAGTAAGAGAACAGACCTTGTGCTGGGCAATTAGCTTCTTATCTCCACAGCTGACAATTTCAGCCTGAAGCTCTGGGTCCCGGGGCTTCTCCAGGAAGACCACCAGAGTCTGAGGCCTCCTGCACCTCCTCAAAAGCCAGCTGCTGCTTCACGGTTCTATTGGGATCGGTAGCTTCGCTCCTCATTGGTTTCTAGGTGAGTACACACACAAGGGCACTAAGACTACGGCTACCTGGCCCCTAACAAAGACTCCCATGGTTCTCAGTGTCCTAAGCCATGCCTGTGATTGTCAATTGCGTGTACTTTGGCCAGCTGTGACATCCAGGTGTTCAGTCAGACACTGGCCCAGATGTTGTTGAGCCGGCATGTTTTAGGTAAAATGAACACTTTGATCAGCGAGCAGATGACCCTCTGCTATGTGGGTGGCCCCCGTCCGCCCAGATGGAGGCCTTGAGAGAGCTCCAGAAGAACTGCTTGAGTCTTCTCTTTTGCACAGACTGCAATCTGGGGAGCATAAGAGGGAACAGGCTGAACCTCCTGATGAGCTGGCCCAGCGGAGCGTCTGCACTTCCCAGTGTAGCTCAGGGAGTGAGCAAGGGCTCCAAGGTTGGCCGGTGGCCATGGACCAGAAAGACAGTGAAGGAAGGGAATTTGAAATTGCAGCTCTGCCCTAGTCTAGAATAAGGGACAAGGGGGCCCAGGGCGAGTGGAAGGCACCATGCCCTGACCTCTGGCCGCTTGCTCGCCTACCCTGGCAGCACAGCATAGCCCTCTGACCACCCCTCCCCCAGATGCTCACAGCATGAGATACCATCATCCCTGATCCATGAGAATCTCAGAAAAAGAAACAAACCTTCCATCTGGCATCACCTGAGTAAGGACTGTGACAATGGCTGTTCAGGTCAGTACTGAGATGTGGCTGTGACTTCAGCCACCTTGAACCTGGAAGGACAGATGAATGTCTATGGGGACACAGAGAGAGCGGCCATGTAGGAAAGGTGGGAGACAGGAGGAAAGACAGGGACAGACACAGAAAGAGAAAAAGAGAGGGGGAGGGGAGGGAAGGAAGGAGGGAGGGGGAAGGGAGGGGATGAAGAAGAAGGAGAAGGAGTGAGGCAGAGAGCAAGACAGAGATAGAGACAGGAGGGAAATAGACAGAGACAGAGATAAAGAAAGAGACAAGCATGTCAAGACCAAGGAACGTAAGGTAACAGAGGCTAAGTGTGACCAGGAAGAAGTGGCAGCAACAGAGCGTGACAGGAGTGCAGACAGGGTGCTCCTGTATGTAGGTGAGGACAGCAGCACTGAGAGCGCAGGAGACCTGCTGGCCAGCCCCAGCCCCAAGGCCAAGCACCAATGTGTCTCATGTACGAGAGATAAACATGTCTTTGTGTTGATCCAAGGTGTGGGATGGGGAACAGATTAGTGAGAGAGCAGGATGTTTATCCCCTTAGAAGTCAAGCCACTTCGTGGGGAAGCTTGGATGTTGCCAGCTAAAAACATCCTAGTAGAGACTCTGAGAGGAGATATATATATATATGAGCCCAAAACAAGAGACGAGAGAGACAGACAGACAGACAGACAGACAGACAGACAGAGACACACAGAGACAGAAACACACAGAGAGACACAGAGAGACAGAGAGACAGAGAAACAGAGAGAGATTGAGAGACACAGAGAGAGAGACAGAGACACACAGACAGAAACAGAGAGAGAGAGAGAGAGAGAGAGAGAGAGAGAGAGAAACAGAGAGAGACAGAGAGACAGAGACAGAGACAGAGAGGAGACTTGGGATTGTTTTGGCTTTTCACCAAGACTTCAAGAGAGACACTCCTAGAGAGAACTGCTCCAGGGAAAGCTTCAAGGCTTTGGACTCCAGCTGAGGCTTTAGGTTCCAGTTGCTCCAGGTTCCAGCAGCAACCTTGGTTGAAGCTGGTTTGCTGAGGTCCTGCCGACTACGCCAGGAGAATCGTTCCTCGGAACTAATATCCTTAAGGTTTCATTATTGTGTTCTTTAATCCCTTTTCCTATTGTTTGCGTTAGTCGGGTTGAAAGGGAGGTAGACTCATTTTAATAAGTTCATAATAAAATATAGCTGTTAAGAAAAATGAGCCTACAGTCTCATAAGGCCGAGGATAAAGTGGAAGAAAGAGCAGTCTCAGGGCCTGTGAGATAGCCTGAGCTCCTTGGCCATCACACCCACGGAGGTGGGGCACATGGTCCCATCCAGTGTCAACAAGCTACTGCTCCCCCCTAGCCCCCCATGACAAGGAAGTGCCTAGCATGCTGTTTCCCTGCTAGAAGGATTAGCAGTGAGTTGAAGGATCTCTCCCTCCCTCCCTCCCTCCTTCCCTCCTCCCCTCTCTCTTCTTCTGCCTCTACATTCATCATAGTCTTTCTATGGATCTCTGTCTCTATCACACGAAAGTCAGCTGTTATAAATCCAACATTGAATGCCGCCCAAAACTCTCACCCAAGGCAATGGGCGGTAGGAGTGAGCCTCTCGGAGAAGATACTTGACCATGACTAGTGTCCTTACCAAAAAAGGACACAAAGAACTTCGAGTTCCTTTCCCTCATCTGAGGACCCAGCAAGAAGGTGCCACAGGTCCTGCCTGCACTGGCTGCTGACCCCAGGCTCTCAGAATCCACAGGCTCGAGGAGTAAAGGTACCCAGATTGTGACATTCTGTCCCAGCTGCCTAGGCAAGCTAAGACAGAGCCCACAGAGCGGAATGTAACTGCTCTTCCAGTGTCCTGCACAGAGCGGCCCCACCCTGGGAACTGGACAGGGATGAGGCCACTCCTGGCTGAGCGAACTCCTATTTTACCTGAGGATCCCTGACCCTAGATGGTCCCCCACAACTGCCCTGTGACCATGGCCCAACATCTATCTGGTCACAGGTTTTCCCATGTACTCCCCAGGGCACTTGAAAGAACATGAAGCACTCACCAGTTTGTCCGAGCCTCAAGGCTTGGCAATCCCCTCATTTCTTGGGAACAGTTTATCCGCTGCCGCCAGCAAACTCGGCAAGTCCTAACAGAACTACCTCAGACCTCCCGGAGACTGGAGATTTAGCAAGGTCTTTGACATAATGGAAATAAATTCATTCACGGAAACAAAGGAGATGGAAAGAATTCAAACTGTTCTCCACCAGGAGTGTGCAAATCAAAACTCCATCAAGAATGTGTCTAACCCCAGTTAGGAAATAATGCTGGCAGGGACAGAGATGGAAAGGAACCCTTATGTGCCGTTTGTGGGAACCTATGGAAATTAGTGTAGTGGTTCCAAATAACAATTTAAAACACAACGCCTAACTAACCCAGCTGTTCCACTCCTGGATACACACCGAGGTTACCCCTGTTTATCATGGCACTCTTGACAATAGCCTAGAAATGGATCCAGCCCAGGTATCCATCAAAGTATAGATGGATTTAAAAATGTGTGTGTGTGTGTGTGTGTGTGTGTGTGTGTGTGTGTGTGTGTGTTAGATACACACATTGAGTTATAGTCGACCTTAAAGCGAAAGGGAACTGTGTCCTATGCAGGAAAATGGGTGGACCCAGAGCTCCCCATGTCAAGGGATCTAAGCCAGTTCAGAAAGACAAATATCAGGCTTTCCCTTTTGTGTAGCACGTGGAGCAGGGAGGGGTGGGGGGCGCTGGACATGGAAGCAGAATGCTTGTTGGGGAAGAGGGAACCAAAAACAGCAATGAGAGGTAAATGTGGCTAAAGAGCATCACATGCAGGTATGAAAGTGTCACACTTAGTCTCATGATTCTGCCTAACTAATACTAAATAATGAAAACTACTGGATGGAAGATTGAGCACATGAATAAAACATGCTGTGGCTGTGTTGGTCACCTCCATGCCCTCCCTCCCCGCCCTCCCAGCAAGGTGCACGTTTGGACTAAAATAAAACACAGCAGTGAAATCAAATTCTGACCCCAGGGGAGTTCTACTTTCCCCACCGCGCTACCTTAGAAATTGTTTTTCTTCATATAATGCTCCAAGAGTTAAAGTGGGACATGCTCATACCTTAACTTTGTGTTTTTGCTTCTTAGTAAGAGATTAGTGCCTAGTAATAAATAACTTCTTGAATATTTAATATGTATGAGAAGCCATTTGGCACTTCCCGTGCCCCATTATTGAATGAGCTCACAAGGTGTGTCATTACAGGAGTAATAATTTTCATTTGTGGGGTTTAATTCTAGCCACAGTCTGCCGGCAGCATCTCAATCCTGCGGCCACAATGAGTCCCCAAGCTCAGAAAATTGTTCCCTGAAGCACACTGGTAAAAAACAGCTAAGCTGACCTTCCTCATTTGCAACCATTGGCCTCTCCACAACCCACGACCAGGTGACTCTGCCTGTCTCCTGAAAACCCTTTGCCTTTCTATTTCTTTTGAACAGTCTAGGGTTCTTTTTTTTTTTTTTTTTTTTAGTTTTTACCCAAATCTGTTGCCTGTCTTTTCCTCTCCTTAATGATCTCTTCTGAAACAGAGGTTTTTAATTTTTGATGAGTCCAAAATCACAGGCAGTGATTCTGCGTCACAGGCAGTGCACGGTCCGGTATCATCTGAGAAGCCTTTGTCAACTCAGAGTCTCCCACGTGGTCTCCCATGCTTTCTTCTGAAAGTTTCATTCTCTTGGGACTTGCTCTTCCATGACATGTTCACAGCTGGTCTCGTGTACAGTGGCAGACATGTGTAAAGTCCCCTTCGTTGGCCTCTTCCATTTCAGCAAGGTTCTCTGGTCTTCAGTCGGCAGTTCTTGACTGACTTCTTCTGATGAGTGTCTTTTCTGGTGCTCTATTCTTTTTTGATGCCATTAGGAGAGGGTCTGTGTTTTTCGGATCATTCACAGATTGTTCCTGATAAGGGGGAATATAACTGGTTTTATGACTTGATGCTTAAGCTTTGCAGTAGTCAGCCTTGACCACCGATTTCGCTGGAGACCAGGTGACAGATTGGTAGTGGATGCTTCCCAAGAGAATTAGCAGGAGGGAGACCAGCCCAGGATGTAGATGGCACCACCTCATGGCCTGGGGGTCCCAGTGGGATAAAAGAGGCATGGAGGAGCCCAGCCAAGCGCCAGCACCCCCTTTTGTCTGCTTCCTGTTCACCATGTTATGAAGTCGACCCCACCATTATGAGACTATGCACGGAAAAAAAAAAAAAAAGAGCCTTCCCCTTTAAGTTGGTTCTATCAAGTATTTTGTCACAATAAGAGAAGTAACTAACTAACACACTCTGGCATCCTGCAACCCTGTCATGCCAGCTCATCAGTTCTGTGTGTGTGTACATGTGTGCATAGGTGTATATCTGTGTGTGCCCATGCATGTGTGTATCCATGTGTCTGTATGTGTGTGTGTTTGAATGTTTGCATGTTTCTATCTGTATGGATATGTCTCTATATCTATATATTTGTGTTTGTGTGTCCTTGTATATGTATGTGTGTGTGTGTGTGTGTGTGTGTGTTTATATGTCTATGTGGCTATGGCTATATGTTTGTTTCTGTGTGTGTGTGTGTGTGTGTGTGTATGACTCTGTATGTGTGTTTGTGTTTATGTGTGTGTATACGACTCCATGTGTATGTGTATGTGTATGTATGTATGTGTCTGTGTGTGCCTGTGTGTTCTTTAGCATTTCCTACATCACTGGTAAGGAACATCAGTTTTTCTCTTGTTTTGCAACGTGGGTTCCTTTTATTGTGTTTCTTGGAACCTCCAGAACATTTTTTAAAAGAAGCGGCCAGAGCCAGCACGCCTGCTTGATTCTTGGATCTTAAGGGAAATGTCTTCAGATTTTTACCAGTTAGTGGCAAACAAGCCTTTAGTGTGTGGCTTCTGGAGGACACTTAGATTCAAATCATAATAGTGTGCCTATTAACTCCACCTTACAATTATTGTTCCATACCTCTGTCGTTTCAAATTGGCTGAAAAGGGCTGGAGTTGTAGCCCAGTCGTAGAGCACTTGCCTAGCACGTGCCAGGTTGTGGGTTCAAAGTACATCCAGACCAGCCAAAAAATAAAAAAAAATAAAATCATCTAGGAGACGAGAGGAATGTGTGCGCACACATGCGTGTATTTGTACGCACGCGTGCATGTGTGTGCGCACGCGTGCATGTGTGTGTGCGTGCATGCTTGCGTGTGTGTGTGTGTGTGTGTGTGTGTGTGTGTGTGTGTGTGTGTTTATGCTGTTTGTCACTGCCATTATGAGGTCAGAATGGCCTTAAACTCGTGCTTTCCTTGCGGATGCAGACATTGCACACCGGGTTGGCCCGCTAACTTCTAGAACCACCCATGTGATGACCATTGTTTATTTCTCCGTGTGGATCCTAGGGACCATCTCATGTTCTTTTCTTAATGACATTTCTTCTGGGAATGAATTGTCTCAATCTTTACCTGGAAATGTCTCCATGTTCTCAGCAGAAGAGTGTGGTGGTTAATATTGTCGAGTTCGGTCATAGATTCTAGAATTACCCAGAAGATTGATGCACCCCCACCCCCCGCACATATTTGTGTAGGATTATCTTGATTTTGTTCATTTACGTGAGAGGCCTCGCCCTCTGTGGGTGGCCCCACCCCCAGCATGGCATCTTCTGCTGTGTAAGTGGTGAGCGGAAGCTGAGACGCACCAAGATGTCGTCACTCTCTACTTCCGGTTGCGGATGTGACGTGACTAGGGGGCTTCAAGTTCCTTGACATGCACACCACCACGGTAGGCTGAACCCTTGAACTATGAAGGAGAGTAAATTATTTATCTCTTGTTGATTTTGGCAGCAACAGAAACGGAAACTAAAGCAGATAGTTTGGCTAGTGGTAAAATTCCACGTTCACAGCCTGTCAGCACTTCGCATGAATACGACATCCCGTCGTCTTCTCGCCTCCACGGTAAGAAGTCAGTGTCACTCTTATTTATCATGTGTCTCTTGCTGCTTCCAATATTTTCTCTCTGACTTTGACTTTCTTCAGTTTGGTTCAGCTGTGTCTACATGTGAACCCACACAAACTGTTTAACTTCCTTTTTATGTGGATTTATGTGTGTGCATGTATGTGCTTGTGTTCCACAGCTCATATGTGGAAGTGAGAACAGCCTTTGGGAGTCTGCTGTCGCCCTCAGTCATATGAGTCCCGGGGATCAAACTTAGGTGGCCACTATCAATGACAAGTGTCTTTATCCACTCACCAGCCCTGATGAACTTTTTCAAATAAATGGCTTTTTTATCAAAATAATAAAGTTTTCAGCTATTATTTTTTCAGACACTTTTCTTCTCTATTTTTCTCCCCTGCTTCTAGAATCCTTGTTATTCACAAGTAGTTCTTGACAGCATCACATAGGTCTCTGAAGTTGTTCTTTGTCCTTCATTCTTTCTTCTTTGCTTTTCAGGCTGAACAGTCTACCACTGTGTCTCCAAATGCAACAACTCTCTCTTCTTCCAACTTCAATTTGTTTTCAAGAATCTTTTTTTTTTAATTCCCATGCCAGCTACTGTACTTCACAATTCTCTGCTTTTTACTTGGTGTTGGTTTTCATTCTTGTCTCTATTCATTGTGACACATAATTGTCATATTTTCCATAACTTTTTTATTTTAATGTTTAGCAACATACTAATTATACATAATAATGGGTTTCATTGTGACATTTCCATTCATACACATAATGTGTTAGGATCTTACTTGCCTCCGGTCACCCTCTTTTATCCTTCCTCAGGTCTCATTAATCCTTTTTCACTTCCAGAATTGACCTTACCTTTTCATGTGCGTGCTTGCTTGCGTGTGTGTGTGTGTGTGTGTGTGTGTGTGTGTGTGTGTGTGCGTGCCTGAGTGTGTATGTGTATGTGTGCATGTGTGTGTGAGAGAGAATGTGTGTGTGCCTGTGTGTATGAGAGAGGGAGTGTGTGTGTGTGTGTGTATGTGTGTGTGTGTGTGTGTCCAATAAGTGTCCAATAAGGAAGTACAGAATGTAGGCAAAAGGACATGAGTCATAAAAAAGGATATATAACTTTTTTTTCTAATTTCAACCTGTCCTAGTTTTTTTTTTCTTTTTCTTTTTCTTTTTTCCTGGTGGATATGAGAATTGAACTTTCTGGGTATTGGAGTAACAAGAACAATTTTGCATTCCAAAAGAATCCATCCTGTGTTATTCCTTTGAGACACTGAATGTGAAAACCAAGCCTGCTTTTTAATTCCGCTGGCTTTAAGTACAAGAGGAATTAGACATGACTAGTCAGTGAATATACTGACACACTTAAAACAAAGTGGTTCTTTTTTTTCTAATTTGTTTGGGAGAGAGAGGTTTCGTAACACTTATTCTTCTGTTTAAAACTATATCAGATCATTTTATTATACTGCTCCTTAATGTGTAAACATTATTACTAAACATAAAGGATGAATTTTAAAATCTTTAAGGTTTTTTTTTATAGAAGCATGGGTGCACATTTGTTTATAGGAGTGTTGTACCCTGCCAGTGGTTGTACCATTGAAGGAGCTGTCTCTCCATCAGCCTTCATCAATATATGAATCTTAGGGAAGGATGGGGCCACCGGAGTTGCTCTCCTACCTGTAACAGGCTTTATGCAGATCTTGTGCTGGTCATCATGGCTGCTGTGAAATCAACGGTGGAACAGCCATGTCATTCCAGTGAGTCAGCATTCCACACCACATGCCCTCCCCTGGCTCTTACATTCTCTCCGCCCCCTTTTCCTGATGTTCTGTGAGCCTTGAGTGGGTGTTATAGATGCCCTGTTTATGTCTGAACATTTAACAGTCATTTTAATCTATATTTTGCCTAGTTAATGCCTCTGTAGTTACCACTGGCCACTGCAAAATCCCTCAGCTCTGTAGATATAGCTCTTTGAAAATATTTGTAAGTCTTCGGTTTGAACGTAAAATGTCCCATACAGGTCCATGTGTTTAGGCCCTTGGTCCCTAGCTGGTAGTGAATATTTGAGGAAGTTTCCAAGGCATTAAAGGTAAAGCTTTCAAAGTTGTAACTTTGAGGGCTAAAAAAAAATGGCTCAGCAGTTAAGAGCATTTGTTGCTCTATCAGAGGACCTAGGTTCAGTTCCTAACACCCATATGGCAGCTCAAAACTGCTAGTCACTCCAATTCCTAAGGACCTGGTGCCCCCTATCTGCATGCCTCTGGTGTACATGTACAGACATACCTGCCTGTAAAACATCCATACACATAAAATAATAAGTGACTAAATAGGCCAAGTATGGTGGTATGTGCCTTTAATCTCAGCATTCTGGAGGCAGAGGCAGTAGAATTTATGAATTCAGGGCCAGCCTGGACTACATGGTGAGACCCTGTCTCAAAAATCAATCTATGAATCAATAAGCCTTTAAAAATTAAAAGGTTATGGTTTTTTTTTAAGCTGGACTATGGAAGCACATGACTTTAATCTCTGCACTCAGGAGGCAGAGGCAAGTGGATCTCTATGAGTTCAGGACCAGCCTGGTTTACAGAGTGAGTTCCAAAGAGCCAGGGCTACACACATAAACCCTGTCTAGAAACAGCCCACTCCCCACCAAAAAAAAAAATTAAGTATTTGAACCACACTATTCTGTTAAGTGGTTCTAGATTTCCTTGTAGCAGTCGAGTCAAACAGAGACTTTTCATCCGTGAGCCTGACTCACAGATAGCCCTGGGAACACCATCAAGATGCAGACATCTTAACTTTTCAATGACACAGAGGCAGGTGCTTGTAAACAAGGAACTTACCAAACCATGTTCCTACCAAAAATCATGTCTGATGAGCAAGGCTAGATAGGAAGTCTTAACAGCTTGAGGTCAGAAGCACTCTGATCAAGGTGCTCAGTGATCCCCTGGTGGGACACACCGAAGCTCCTTAACATACACCAGAGTATGGCTGGCAAACAAGGGCTCACCCACCGCTCATACAGGTCCGTTATCATGACCAGCAGCTTTAAAAAATCTCCGTGATGATGAATTCCTGGGGGCGCTCACAAAGCTTGCTGTGTGCATTGGGAAAATACATAAAGCCCATGTCAAGGGACTCATACATTTCTGGGATGAGCATCTATCAGCCATTGGCCCTTCGTTGTCATTTAGACTCATGATGTAAACAGTTATTAGTTTTATGATATTGTTTAGAGAGAAGACAGATGTCAGCAAAGATAAAGGAGAAAACAGAACTGAAAACTGCGTCAAGCCAGAGCACAAATGTCAGATCCCCACCGCCCAACACTCATCAGGCACACTCTCTGTGTTGCCATATTAACTCCAAGGCCTACGGCAGTCTGGAGCAACCCGCCAGGTCATGGCCATCTGAGCCATTTCCCTCTGCATCTGCTGAGACTGCGATTTGGTGACTCTCTTCTGTCCCCACCCCCTGCCCCGCCTGCTCCCCCCCCCCCCCATGAAGAATGGGATCCATCCCAGAAACCCTTGCTCCTCACTCAGGGAGCCAGTTTGCTGGCTGCTTCATTTGCATACTACCCTGTGGAACTTTAGCTCTGATCTTTGTTCCTAAGCCCTATTCATTGTCCGTCTTTTATAAACACTTGCCAAGTACCCTGCATACCACACCCTGAGGCCACAAGGATGAGGATGTAGGCTGGGCAAGGGCAGGCCAGCAGATACTACAAAAAAGAGTATTTGAAGTTAATTAAAACCATATTTATTTTTATATTGTGTAAACTTTTGTCTTGTGGAAACAACAGTCAACCAACACTTCTTGGGCCTCAGAGTCCTCACCCCATCAAGACAGAAAGCAGAATATAAAATAAAGACACTGTAGACCAGGGCATCAGCAAGCTCTTTATAAAAACTGACTAAATACGCCATGGCCTATCAGGAGCCTTGGAAGCTCAGGGAATTCACCCACAAACCCAAAACTCTAGACCAATAGTTTTCACCCTTCCTAAGGCTAGAACCCTTGAATACAGTTCCTCTTGTTGTGGTGACCCCTAGCCTTAAAACTATTTCATTGTTACCTCATAACTGTAATTTTGCTACTGTTATTAGTTATAATGTAAATACTTGATATGCAGACTATCTTCTATGACCCCAAAGGGTCACAACCCACAGGCTGAGAGCTGCTGCTCTAAACTCTCATGCAAACATGTGAGGGGGGATGCGATGGGGGGACGTGATACTGTCTGCTCAGTTTTGCTATGGAATTCATACTTCAATAAAAACATTTCTCCAAAACCTGCTTGGGTGTGTTAATGGAAGCTGTTTCTAGCTTTTTCTTCTTCTTCATTGGTCTCTGTGTGTGTCCCTCTGCTGCCAGCACCATACTGTGACTCACTATAGCTGTCTAGGTCATGCGTGTGTGATCCCTCTCATATCATACATGGTTCTTAAAAATTATTTTCACTATCGTTCTCACTTTTCAGTATAAATTTTATAATAACATTTTCTATGCCTACAAAAACTTTGAAGTGATTTTTAAAATTATGTGTGTGGTATGTCTGTGCAGTGTATGCATATGTGGGGGGGGGGCAGGTAAATGTAAATGCCAATTTGCATATGGTCAGAAGACAACCTTTGTTGTCCATGCTCACCTTCTTTCTTCTCTTCTCTTATTATTATTATTATTATTATTATTATTATTATTATTATTATTATTATTATTATTATTATTTTGATTTTTTGAGACAAGGTTTCTCTATGTAGCCTTCACTGTCCTGGAACTTACCCTGTAGACGAAGCTGACCTCAACCACAGAGATCCCCCTGCCTCTGCCTCCCGAGTGCTGGAAGTAAAGGTGTGCGCCACCACAACCTCCCACCTTGAAGCAGAATTTCTGGTTCCCTGCTGTATCCATGAGGCTAGCTGACCCACAAGCTTCTAGGAAGTCTCCCGTCTCTGTATTTCACCTGAAGGTGGACGTATGGGATTACAGATGCACACACGGGCTTGCGATGGGTGTTGGAAGTACCAACTCCAGCCCACATACTGGCACAGCAAGTGTGTTACCCACTGAGCCATCACCTCATACCTCCTTGCAGTGATCTTGATAGGAATTTTGTTAAACTTTTTAAATCAGTTTAAGGATCTTGGCAGGAAGCTAGATGCCTGTAACCCCAGAAATTGAGATGTTGAGGCAGGAGGGTCAAGTTCTAGAAACTAACCTTGACTACACGAGACCTTGCCTTTAGAAGAAAGAGTCGGGGGGGTGGAAGGAACTGGGGTGACCGCTCAGCTGGCGAAGCATAAGGACTTGACTTCAATCTCCAGGGCCCATATAAAAGCCAAAGTGGGTAATCCAATTGCCGAGGAGGCAGAGGAACAGGAATCCCTGGCCAGCCAGTCTGGGTGATCAGTGAGCTTCACGTCAGGGAGAAACAGAGAAGATCTCTGGATGGCATCTAACATCCACCTGTGACCCCCACATGTATGTATGCACATATATGTACACACACACTGGCATGCGCATGTATACACACTTATAGACAAAAACAGCCATCTTAGGGCCAGCTGACGCCTTAATTGTCTAATCCTCCCACTCGTGAGCGTGGTGGATTGTTTCCCTTATCTTCTAGTATGTAGTTCATCAGGGATTTACGGTTTTCAAAATGAGAGACCTTCGTGTTGTGAGAGGGACACCTAAGACCGTTGCTCTTCCTGAGACCTTAGATGACACTGGACTTTCATTTTGGCCTCACACCTTCGCTGACAGTATGCAAAAATACAGTTGCTTTCTGGTGCTGACCTTGCGTCCTATGATCTTTCTGAACACATTAACGTGTTCGAAGAGATACTTGCCAATTCTCTAAAGTCCTCAGCAGAGACAAGCTTATCATCAGCAAAGGGGCAGTTGGTACCCTCTTTCATCATCAGTGTGCCTTCGGCTTCCTTCTCTTCCCTTAAAAGCGTAACTAGAGTTTCTAGAATGAAACTGTCCAGAACACTGGAAACACACTCAAGTCTTTGACCGTCCAACATTCACCATGTGTGGCTTTATTCTGCTTCATGTAACTAGATGTTGCTTAGAAACCCGAGGAAACTGACCTCTATTCCTGACTTCAGCGGGCTTTTGTCATTGAATCTTTGCGAAACTTTCTCAAACACGTTGTCTTGGTTACTTTTCTGTTGCTGTGACAAAACACCGTGCCCAGGAGAACTTATATATAAAAGAAAGCATTTAACTGGACTTACGGTTTCAGAGGGCTAGAGTCCATGATGGTGGAACAAAGGCATTGGCAGCAGGAACAGCTGAGACATCATGTCTCGATCTGCAAGTAGGAAAGGGAGAAATTGGAAATGGCGTGAGTCTTTTGAACCCTCAAAGGCCACACCCTGTGACAGACCTCTCCCAACAAGGCCACACCTCCGAATCTTTCCCAAACAGTTCCACCAACTGGGGACCAAGTATTAAAACACGAGCCTCCGGGGACCGCCACCATTCAAGGCACCACTCACAGTTTATACACCGGTTGGTATTCATAGCTGGTGTTTTCTTCTTTAGCCTGCTAATATAGTGGATTATGTGGATTAATTTTCAAATACCAGATTAGCCTTGAATCCCTGCAATAATCCTCACTGGCTGTTGATGTATAATTCTTCCTGTACACCACAGATTTCCATTTGCCAATATGTCATTAAGGAACTTAATGTCTACAACAACAAAGGAGACGTGTCTTTAGTTTCCTTTTATCATATTATATATGTTAAGTTGGGGTACAGGGTGCTACCCCTCGAATGTCTAGAAGAGACTAAAAGTAGCGTTAACTCTTTAAATCTAAACGTGGTGTTAATTCTTTAAATACTTGATATCATTCTCCCCTGAAACCATCTGGGTCTGAAGATTTCCAAGGGAGAGCTTTTATGTTTAATTACAAGTTCAATTTTCTGAATATTAATGGGCTATTCAAATTAGCTGCTTCCTATGGGCAGGGACAGCGTAGTTTCTGCCGACTGAGGGATTAGCTCTGCAGAAGTTGCCAGAGCTATGTGCACAGGCACCTGCAGTTTTCCTTCATTTACCCTTCTGGTGGCTACAGACACAGCTTCATTCTTGGTACTGGAAAATAGTGTCTTGTCTTTTTTTAAAGGTCACTTTAAATGTCAACTACTCTTTTTATTTTTTTAAAGCCTTCTCAGAAAGTTTCTGCAAAAAAAATGTATCATTTTCCCGCCATGAGCACATCAGAAGACTACACACACACACATCCTTAGTTATTAAGGAAATCCAAATCAGAACCATAGCAATACACCTCTTCATGCCCATTAAGACGGCTACTGCCCAAAGAAATTTTAATCCTGTACCCCTGTACACTCTGCTATTCCACAAAATGCATAGACATATAGAGAGATAGATATAAATATAAGTGGTATAGGTTTAGATTAAATATAGATATATAGATATATGTTTATCATGTGATCTAGTAATTCCACTTGCAGGTACTCTCACAAAAGTGTGGACACGGGGCCTTGCATATACTATGTCTATAGCAGCACTCTACACACATTCTCCCTCTGCTGAGGCCACTCGAGTTATTCATCACGGCTGGTCTTTCCACTCACCTCAGCATAAGCATCCTCCGAAACACCCTACCTACCTTTCCTGCTTACACAGTCTTCTTGGCCAATGTTTCACAGTCCTGGCGTATCCAATATTTGGGATCTACACTTCAAAGCAGGCCGTACGTGCCAATCGCGCCCACATATTCTATGCTCCCCACACCATGCCAGCGTGACCTGATCTCTCCTACTAAACTAGACACTCTCTCCTTGCTCCCCAAGTTATCCTCTGTCCTTCGTCTAAGACACACTTACATGGGATCCGGTCCCTCCATCTCTCTCAGCTCCAGCCAGCACTCAGCAGGCCCTCCATCCTGCACCCTCCCCAGCCCACGTGGTCTGTTCTCTCTGTTCGTCTTTGGCTTTGAGGGTCCTCAGCTGTGCCCACCGTCTCTACCCGCTGACTCTGTGAGCCCAACCTGTTACCCTTGCTCCATCCATCTCTGGAAATTCCCTTTGGTCCACAGTTCAACCTTGTGGGCAGGGCGTGGTTCCTCCTAGGACTCTGCTGAATCACGCCTGCCCCTGCCCACACAGCCTGGTCCATCCTCACATCTCTGCCTAAGCTTCCTCTTGGGCCCTCCTTTCCTTGCCTCACCCTCCCCTTTCTCCCTGGGCCTGGCCTATACTCAGCTTTCCACCTGCGTCTCTTTAACATTCTCCATTCCTGCTCTATACTCCGCAACCCCATCAGCATCTTCTCTGGGGCCCTATCTTCCTGCCGGGCCCCTGTCTGCTCTTCTCTACCCTTCAGCTCAAGCCCCTCTGGGACACCCCGTTCCCTGGGCTTCCCCCCTCTACACGCGGGGAAACTGCACAGGGGCTAAGGTGAGGCTGCCCCTCCTCCCAGCCTCACCAGCCACACCGCATTTCAACATCAGTCTGACTCATTGCAATTTGGGGATTCCATTCTGCAGCCTAAATTTGTCACCCAAGAAAGAAAGATAAGAGGCTAGAAAGCAGGAGCCAACAAGCCTAGAGTCTCGGACATTAATTTTCAATGAAACAAGACTTGCATGGATTTGCCCAGTACTGTTCTTCCTCTACTGCAGGAACGCATGCTGAGCCCGTTCATGGATGCAGCCTGCTTCCCCGCCCGCCCCCATGTTGTTTCCCTTAATTGCTTAGAGGACATTCTCATTTAATATTTGCATAGTTCTGGGGAAAAAAATCACATCTGAAATAATGAGATAAAGAAAATTAGCTCCCGTGAAGTGGTACCAGGGAAGAGTTCTCTAATTCCTTGAGTCAAGAAGATGTCATTTCAAACTCGGAAAAAGCACTCCGGGGCAACGGCCTACATGTTTTAAAGACATTTTTTTAAAAAGCAAGCTTTTAGGAAACCGAGGAGCTTTTCTTGTAATAAAAAGAGATGTAACAAGAGAGCACATAGTGCTCAGTTGGCTGAGAAACTACCAAGGACTGCGCGGCTCCTGAGGACCCAGAACCAGCTCAACTGTGGGCTCCAGAAATCACTGCCCAGAGGAGCAGCCCCACCTACCCAGAGCCAAAGCTGCTAGGCCTTACACGCTAGAAGAATTTTTATATTTTTGATTTATTTTAATTTTACTTTTATGTATATGGATGTTCCACATCCATAGATATGTATATCTATGCACCGCACGCATGCCTGGTGTCCACAGAGGCCATACTGAGGGTTGTGAGTCGTCACATAGGTGCGGGAACTCAAATCTCGACCCTCTGGAAGAAAAATCAATACTCTGAACTTCCGAGCTATAGAAGAATTATGACTTAATTTCATTTTTTTAATTTGCTTATTTAGTGCTAAAAATAGAATCGCCTCGTGCATTCTAGGCCAGGGCTCTTCCATTGATCTATGTCCCAGATTCTAATTTTGTATTAATTTGAGATAATATTGCCTAACAAGGGGCTGAACAGGTACCTCTGTGGCCAAAAGTGCCTTCCGCACAGGTGTGCGTGAGGACCTGAGTTCAGATCCCAGCACCCCTGTAAAAAGCCACACGTGGCCAGGAACACACCTGTAACCCAGCCTGTGGAGGGAAAGAGAAGATTGCCAGGATTTGCTGGCCACTAGGCAGCCTATACCCAGGTTGAGAAGGGAGACCTTGTCTCAAAGGGTGAAGACAGAACGTAATATAATGTGCCCCCGTCCTCTACACACATGCACGTGGCTAGGTATGCACCTGCATACACGTGCATAGACATCACACAGATACGCCAACACACACACACACACACACACACACACACACACAGGAACAACTGGATGATACTAACCTACACTTATCTTCTATCTAGGATTATTATTTAAGTAGCTCATGAGCAGACATGAAATTTCACATTACTTTTTAGCATTTTAAAATGCACTCCATTTTAAACATAAATAAAATGTAAAAAAAAAAAACTGGCTTCACACCCTGTGTTTGTGGAAGGAAATTTTCCTCCAGTAAACATTTGCTGAGCAGTGGACAAAGGGCATATAGATTACAAGGGGGCCTGAGGAGGTGGCTTGGTTAATAAAGTGCTTCCCTCACAAACAGGAGGACCTGAGTTAACATCCTGAACCCACAAAAAGCCAGGCCCAGTGGCTCTCACTTCTAACTCCAACACTGGAGAAGTGGAGGCAGGAGTCCCCAGGGCACGGGCCAGCCGGCTAGCCTAGATCATGAGTTCTAGGTAAATGAAAGACCTTACCTCAAAGAAGATGTTTGCATTCCTGGAGATGACAGCATAGGTTGCCCTCTGACCTACGCGCGCGCGCGCGCGCGTGTGTGTGTGTGTGTGTGTGTGTGTGTGTGTGTGTGTGTGTGTGTCAAGCATGAATTTGGAGAAGATGGAATTGCATGAACAAATTGTCCAGTTTATGTTCACAGGAAGCAGGGCAGAACCAGCATTAGGGCATATCCCTTCCACATAGCACATAGCAGTCCCTGTGTGCTCGCTGCTTGTATATCAACTTGACACAATCGAGAGTCATTTTGGAAGAGGGAACCTCAGTTGAGGAAATGCGGCTCCCAGGTGGCCCTGCCCTGCCTTCCCTGGATGATGGGCTACACCTATAAGATGAAATAAACCTTTTACCTCTCTAAGTTGCTTTTGGTCATGGTGTTTATCACAGCAATAAAACCCTAAGGTGCCCTATGGCTGGAGGGCTGACCCTAGAAGGGGGATAAAGTGTACAGCAACCAGGAGAGAAACCTAAAGGATGGCTGTACATCACAAACCCAGAGGGTCCACTACAAATACAGATTCTGGTTTTGTACTTGTCTTTTTGCAATAAGGGCATTAAATGCAGTAAATACATACATACATACATACATACATACATACATACATACATACATATACACACACTGTATGTGTGTGTGTGTGTGTGTGTGTGTGTGTGTGTGTGTGTGTCACTCTTTAGAGAAGCCGTTTAAATAACATAAGAACATAGCAAGAACCTGCCATGGGAGAGTAACCAGAGTTTTGGGGCAAAACCCTCAGGCAGCCTCAACAGGCCAGACTCAGCCACCTGTCCCTATCACACCGATTAAAGAGATGAATAAAGGTGAAAATCAGAGAAAAGAGACATGTTCAATGTATCTGCACTGGAAAAATGGGACAGATAAAGAGGTCCAGTGACTCCAAGCCCATCTTCAAAGCACTGACTTTAGCTTTAGGTTCATATAAAGAAATAATTGGGGCAGGGGGTGAAAGCTACAGAAATGAAGCAGTCCTGATGACGGTGCAGCCTTGCACATCACAGATGCGTCACCGTCTCAGCACTGGTCCTAAAAGGTGGTCTGAAGGCCCAGTTGCGGGGATGAGCTGACTCTCTGCAGTGATTATTCCAAGTAAAATGTACCTCCTGGGCACCGGTTGATAATTGAACTTTTCTAAGGAGGGGAACCCTTCCTCTGAGACTGCTATTCCATGAAGCCAAGGTTACTCAAGAGGGCATGTTAGGGACAATTAATTCCCTCTGTGCCTTAAGCAGAACAAAAGGAAAACAGGCACAAAATGAAGACAGAGATGCCACTTGTCTTGTAGATCCAAGTGAGAAATCAATGCTTTTTAGCAAAAGTGGTGCCCTAGTTCTTTGTTTTTGCTGCGATAAACAACTACGTCGATCTTGGTGAGGGCTTCTAATGCTATGATAAACATCACGACCGGAACTCAAGCCAGGAATCTTGAGGCAGGAACTGCAGCGAAGGCCACAGAGAAATGCTGTTCACTCACCTGCTCTCCGTGGCTTATCAGCTTGCTTTCTTATACCATCTAGGACCACCAGTCACGGGGCGGCATGACCTCAGTGAGCTGCCCTCCACACCAATCATTAATTAAGAAAATTCCCTACAAGCCTGCCTTTTTTTTTTTAATTGATTATGTATGCAATGTTCTGCCTGCATGTACACCTTCAGGCCAGGAGAGGGCACCAGATCACACTATAGATGCTTGTGAGCCACCAAGTGGTTGCTGGGAATTGAACTCAGGACCTCTGGAAGAGCAGTCCATGCTTTTAACCTCTTTCCAGCCCCTAGGGGCCAATGTTATGGGGACATTTTGTTAGGATTCCTTCTTCCCAGACACGTCTTTACGTGTGTATTGAGTTAACAGAAACCAAGCAGCCCAGTTGATCTCTTGTCAACCTGACAACCACAACCTTGATCCCTTGTCAACCTATTAAACCACAACTTTTTCTTTCTTGCTCATCCCCGGGATCTCTAGGAACATCGCAAAGTAAACACGGTATGGCTTTAAAAGCCCCACGGTCTTTAAGCCGTTCATCCCTTAAACATTCATTCTCTTTTAAACAACCAAAGCCTCTTTCAACATCCAAAGCTTCTCTAAAACACCTAAAGTCCCTCCCAAATATGGCTTCAAAAATAAAAAAAACGTGTAACATACATTCTCATTCCAAGAGGGAAGGACCAGGAGACAGTCACATTCAAATGAATGCAAAACCAAGGTCCAGCAGTGTAAAGCTCAACGCCAGACATCTGGGACTCATGATCTTCAGGACTTCACGGGGCCTGTGAAACTCTGCTTCTCCAGCTCAGGGGTCCACGGCACACGCAGCTTGTCTCCTAAGCGCAGGCTCCACACCTGCTGCCATTCTTGGTGGCTGTCCCATAGGACTGACACTCCGAAATATTAGATTCTCTGTTGCGACTGGGCTGCACCTTCAGCAGCCGCCCCTCCCTCCTGAACTCTCTTCGGCGACTCTAACCCTGTCACGCTGTGCTAAGCCTCAACTTCTCTTCATGACCCCAGAGATCCTGGGGCTTCTGTCGTAAATAAGGTTGTTCCTTCGCCAATATCCTCTCACAAATCCAGCACCAAAAAAAACAAAACAAAACAAAACCAGCACCACCTTGGAGACTTTTATATATTACCAAGATCAGCAGGCAGCAAAAGCCTAGCCTCGGCCCTGCATGGACCTCAGCTTCTGTGTGCTGACCCTGAGGAAACACTTGCCAGACGATTTTGCCTCGGTGATTCTGGTCTCTTGTTGATGTCAGCTAATTCTTCAGCCCCAGCTGAGCCAGACGCACATATTTCTTGGTTCAAAATATTGAATGGCTCCAGTAGAGTCTTTAAGAGACCCTGAAACTTCATAAGCCAGACCTCCATCATCTATCCTGCTCTCGGCGTTATCTTCCAGCTTCCCCCACAACAGCCCACTAAGCTCTGAACATTCAATGGCTTTTCCAGGCCAAAGTTCCAAAGCCTTTCTACAATCCTCCCAGAACCATGGCCGTGTCTGTCACAGCAATATTCCACGAATATGGTACTGATTTCTAGCTTAGTTTGGGGTTCCCGTTGCTGTGACAAAGCACTGTGACCAAAAAATAACTTGAAGAGGAAAGGGGTTGCGTCTGCTTACAGCTCTAGAAGATTCTGTGACTGAAGGAAGCAAAGGTGGGAGGTCGAGGCAGGAACTGAAGCTGAGTAGGAGGAACGCTGTAGCTGGCTTGTTCCCAGGCTCGTGTTCAGCTACTTTTCTAATAGCATCCAAGACCCCCTGCCCAGGGTGGCATTGCTCAAAGGGGGCTTGGTCTTCCTCCACAGCCATGCCCACAGGCCAATGTGATGAGGGCATTTCCTCAACTGAGGTTTTATCTTGCCAGCTGTCTCTAGCTTGTGTCAAGTTGACAAAAGCTAACCAAGCACAAGCAACTTCTAAGTTCCTGTCTCAGAAGGATGCTGGGAAGGCACCTTGGGGCCTCAAGTCAACACCATCTGACACAGTGATCCCGCGGGATGAAGGGAGAATATCACAAAACCACAGGGTAGAAAGAGTGCTTGTCACTTGTCCTCAAGGAATGAACCCACCAGCTTCAAGTTCCCTTGCCCTATACTCTGTCCCATCCAGAAGAGGAGCTTTCTAGGACAGTGTGAGGACTGCACACCAAAAGCTGAGTTCAGGACAATAGACATGAGAGGACAAGAGGAGAGAAGTGTCGATCAGTTTGTCTCAGGCAGTCACTCTGTCTGATGAAGAACTGGGCTACCCAGAGATAGTGTATGTTGTTTAAAGGAAGTCGCCCCGTGTTAAACTAAAAGAGATCTGGACAGGCGTTGGATCTAGCCAGAGCCAACTCTATAGTTATCTGAAGGAGCTAAAAATCAGCCCCCTGGAGATGTGCTGATGTCATCCACATGCCCTTTTGGTCACTGGGCACAAATAGCATATGTGCCAGCCTCAAGAGGGAACATGGGCAGAAATGGCTAACAGCTCTTGAGGCCAGCCTGGCCTCCAGAAGGTCAGGGACTGGGTTCCCAAGCACAGAGACATTTTGAGTCACATCAGGCCAGACTTCAGAACTGACTTTGGAAGATCTCTCCATGTCTGGGTCACTGTGACCCAAGGCAGAACAGACCCTACTGTAACAATTTTTCTTAAAAGCACAGGCTGTCTTTTTCCTTCTAAAACATAGAAACAAGTTGATTTTTTCCTAGAGGGATCCAGCCTTAATCAGACTTACTTCAGGGGTGACAAGCCAGGCAACTTTCAATTTTGATTTTGGGCTGAGGGTATCTGGTTCCTCTCGAGTCAGGCAGTGATGGATCAGAGAGAGTTCCAGGGCCCTGGAGTGTAGGAGACCCTTGACCACCATACTCACGCCTGCTCTGAGGGGCTCTGAGATCCCTTGTATCTCAAGGTCTCATCTCTGGGAATCTTGCTGTGGCCTCTAGAAATGTTGTGAGGTACCCAGCAGAGAAGATCACTCAGACACAAGCTCAAGCCACTAGAAGCCTTTATTAGCCAGCTGGTGACTACACTGGATGTTCAGCGACCAAGCGCAGTGCCGAGCCTTTTTCAGGGTGGGCTTTTAAGCCCAAAGACCACATCCTGGGTTGGAAATACCTCACTTAGCAAGAACAGAACTACAGAAGGCAAAAAGCAAGGTAAGTGCATTTAGAGACCTTCCCAGAACTATGGACTTTGAAGGACTGGGTCTTTTATTCTAATTTCGGCAGGTGATGCTGTCTACATCCAGGATTCAAGCCCTAAATGGTACTTCCATCATGGCATCGGTTGTGCTAAGTTCTAGGGGCCAACTAAGGTCTGGGGTCCTATTACAAAATATATACCCTTTATCATGAGTTGGAACCCATACCCAGCACTGCTTGGGTGATCAAGAACCTGAGACTAGAAAGCACAGGGTAAAACCAAATACTGCTATTCTACTAAAGGAACCTAGCAATAAGGTGACACCTAATGACACTATTCTGCTCTACTCATAGATCAGTGCCTTGCTTGGCCATCCTCAGAGAAGCTTCCTCCTTCAGCAGATAAGGACAAATACAGAGGCCCACAGGCTGACAATATACAGAGAGGGGGAGACCTTGGAACACTTCGTCCTAAATGAGATGCCTCTGTCAAATCCATCCCCTCAGGGATCAGGAAACCCTGTAGAAGAGGAGGCTGATAGAGTGTAAGAGCCAGGAGCGATGGAAGACTCCAAGAAAACAAGGCCCCATAAATTAACAGGCTCCACACCCATACAAACTCACAGTGACCATGGCAACATGTACAGGGCCTCCACGGGTCTGCACCAAATGGTCCCAGAGCAAAAAGGAGAAGTAGCTCATGCCTCAGTCAATCCCCAATTGATAACTGCTTTGCAAATGAAACTTTAGTTTCTTCCAGGGGCAGATCTCACTGGGTACACAAACTCCTCTGAAAGGTGGGCTGCATGCCCAGCAGTAGACGTCAGCAGAAAGTGGACTCAGTGACATCTTTAGAGGGGTCTTGTCTCATAACGTCCTAGCAGGGTATTTTTAAACTTTTTCAACTTATTTTTGCTTTATTTTATTTATACATTTTTCTCTCTGCTTACCCTACAAGTCCACTGGATATGTATTATGGCTTCCAGTTCAGTGTTTTTACGGGGTTCTTGAGTGTGCCACAGAGTAGGTCTCTGCATCTCTTTCTTGTGTCTTTTCTTGGGCTCTTCTCCTTCTGTTTGTTTGTTTTGTCATCATCTGATATGTTAATTTTTGTTTTATCATATTACATTATATTATATTATATTATATTATATTATATTATATTATATTATATATTCCCTTGGAATCCTGCTTGTCTTCTAAGGAGAGACAGAAAGAGATTGGTCTGGGTAGGAGTAGAGATGGGAATAAACCGGGAGGTGTGGAGGGATGGGAAGCCACAATCAGGATATATTACATGTTAACAAAAAAATCTATTTTCAATAAAAGGAAAAGAAAAGAAAATTCTGAAAAGGTGTCTTTGGCTGTCTGTCTGTCTGTCTGTCTGTCTGTCTGTCTGTCTGGCATAGGTTTCATGTAGCCCAGCTGGCCTGGAATTTGCCATGGAGCTAGGGATGACCTTGAACTTCTGATTCTCCTGTTTTTAACTGAATACAGGAATTACAGATATGCATCACCACACCAAGTTTATGTGGTGCCGGAGACTCAACCCAGGGTTCCGTGTGTTATAGGCAGGTGTGCTGCCAATGAGCCGCATCCCCCAGCCCCTTAGAAGACTGTTGTTTTTAGTGCATGAAATCAAGCTGAGAATACAGCCCAGTGTATAGCACTTGCATAGCGGGCACAAGGCCTTGGGTTTGGTCCCCCTTACTGAAGCATATTAAATACACAAAATGAAGCTGAGAGGCGTGAGACACACCTGGAGTCCCTGCAGTTGGGAGGCCGAGGCAGAAAGAGCACACGTTTGAGACTGGCCTGGTCTATGTATCAAGTTTCAGGCCAATGTGGGTCACACAGTGAGATCCTGTCTCATACCCCAAAATAAAATTAAATGCCTGGGGATAGAGCATAGTGGCAGGACCCTTGCTTAGAATCCTGGGGTCTATCCCTAGTACTGCACAGATAGATAGATGGATAGATAGATAGATAGATAGATAGATAGATAGATAGATAGATATTATCAAATCTGTCCCTTTTCCTAATTGCTGTAATACCTATCCTCACAACAATTGGTTCAAGCCTTTTTTTTCCAGAAGTAGCAATGAGATTCCAGATGAGTGAGGTCAGTTTCTTGCCTGGTCTTGAGTTATATAAAAAGCTAATGCTGGTCTCACTCGATGCTGCAGACCCTAGAGCTCCTCCTCTGGCTAGTTCTGCTTAGCATTACTGGACCATCTGGTTCTGTCTTCTCTGCAAGGGTACCAAATATCACTCCCCGGCTCAAGGGCTGAGCAGCTGCATCGCAGGCACCTGCTCAGGCATTTCCCTTACCTCAGCAAGGAGTCCCAGAGAAAGTTATTCTAGTAACTGGCTCACCTCTACTGAGGTCCAGGGACTCCTTAGCGGTAGACAAGAGCTTCCTCACATTTGAAATGTCTTGAAAGTCCCCTCCAGACTGTGTGTCCACCTCTCCCAAGACTGGAGAAAATACACAAGAAATGTTTAGATTTTGTTAACTAACACACACACACACACACACACACACACACACACACACACACTATGGTCCCCAGGGAGTCCCCAGGGAGTGGTTAGGCACTGTCTAAGTACCCTCTCCCAGCAGCCACAGCATGAATCACGCCTCTTTCTTTTCTTGATTGTAGGATTTTTGCTCATGTTTTCCAGCTGTTAGAGGAGTTAGAGGAGAAAGACTCTAAAATACGAGTTCATCACAACTCTTAGTTGATGAGGGAGGGGTATTTGCTGCTTAAACAAGTCATAGGTTTAGTCAGAGGAAATCTTCAGAAGGCCGGAGCAGCAGGTGTCAGCCCAGTAAATCCTGTGTTTGGCTGGATGGTCCATGGTTACCCAGTGAATTCTAATGCTCACAGAGACCTGTGAGTGAGAGGTGAATGGCAGAGATCTTGTAAGCCACTTGGCCAGTGCCATCCCAGCTGACATTGAACTCCTGAGAAAGAAGAGTCTGACCTCACTCACTCACCCTTAAACCAAGCCTGCTTCCCTTTAAGAAAGGAAACAATGGGCCAGACATAGCCACAGCAGGCAGAGCTTCTGGGGTCCAGGACTACCCCTCACTTGAACACAGACTATCTCAGCTATGGGAAGCTCTGACCTCAGGACCAGCAGCCTCTGTCTGCCTGGCTACACAGCCCCTTAGAAACAGCCCTGAGTACGTCCAATTTTCAGGTCCAGCTACACTTCACAGATCCCTGCCAATCACATGAGGTGCAGTTTGGTCTGGGAATATTACAATGATCAATACAAGAACAATGTCAAGGGTCTGAGTTTTCTTGGAAGCCAATGTATTTGACTAAATTAAAATCAAGGTTTTTGTTTTTTAAAAAAAAAATAGTTTCTTCCCACGTTGGTCTTTAGAATCAGGACCCCTACCTCCACTTGGCATCTGCTCCTGGCATAGTTGAGCACAGTTAGAGGCTCCTTGTCATGGTATTCTGTGCCCTCCAGCTCTCAACCTACTCCTAGCAGCACAATGGGAAAGTCATCCATAGCAGAGGCTTCACTGAGCCCTCTGTCCTACAGTAAGCCCCTAGGACCAAAAGCATATCTTGTCTCCAGGTCTCTCAGGAACTAGAATCTCCTCCTCAGCCTGTTCTCCAATCTTTGACCATCCTTAGTGTTACACTGTTTCTATTGATGGCAACAGACTGTGGGCTAGAGACACAGTACCGGGATGCTGCCAATAGCCGACTAAGGAATCTTTTCAGAAACCTCCACTCAGGTGTGTAAATGAGGGCACAGTGAAACCACTGAACTGGACCATGGGTAGAAAGATAGGCTATTGGGGATCAAACTGCCAAGGTTATCTCTGGTGGTGGTGGGGAAAGCAAAATGATGGAAAAGTGGGTTTTAGGACAGTCAGCAGGGTGAAGACTTTTAGTTGGTACAGGCTGTTTGGCTTGACCAAGAACTAGCAGCCCTTGCCTGAGGTAGTTGACCTTTAAGGCCAGACTGAGTGAGGTCCTGGTAAACCAAACCCCACCTTACAAGATTCCTGAGGAATGCCAATTTTAGGCTTCTGTTGACTCAATAACAATCTTTCTGTTTACCTGGTGTTTTGAGCATTGTCATCAAAACTGCCATTTGGGGGACCCCTTCAGCTCTAACAAGATGAAGCCAGGATTCTTTTCTTTTTTAATTAAAAAATAATTTTATATAATATACTTTGATAATGCTTTTCCCTACCCCAATCCCTCCAGATACACTCTACCCATGCAACTTTATGTTCTTCCTCACCCCCCACTTTTACACAAAGAAGACAAGAAACTAAAATGAAAGAAAGAAAATAAAGACCCATAAAGGTCAAAATAAAGCAAAAGAACCTAAAGCAAAGCAAAAATGAAACAAAGAAGCCTACAAAATACCACTGAGCTCATTTTGTGATGGTCAACTACACCTCAACATGAGACCTGGCCTGAAGTATGATTGATATAACCTGCAAGATTCTGTAAATCCCAAAGATACAAGGAAAAAGACCATCGGTCCAAATCACCATGGCCAAATTAGCTAAAGAAAACACCTAACTAATGCAATCTTTTTATCCAGGACAGCCAAGGCTACACAGAGAAACTCTGTCTGGAAAAACACAACAAACAAGCAAAAGCAATCTTTTTTATTGGTGTACATGGGCTGCCTCCCCCTAAGATGAGGTTCAAGAGGTCAGCACTGGACATGAGAGAAACAAGGTTTCTATAGCTCAAGGGTAAGGAGTTTCCAAAAAGGAAGGGTGGGTGGGCAAAATAGATGGCATTACAAGAGCTGAACATAAGCTGGGCAAGTTAGTCATAACAACCTCCTGAAACAAAGACATGATTGCAAGGTAGTCATAACAGGTGGTCATAACAACAGATAGTCATAATAACAGGTAGTCATAACAAAAGGTCGTCACAACAACATACAGTCATAATAACAGGAAGTCATAACAAAAGGTAGTCACAACAACATACAGTCATAATAACAGGAAGTCATAACAAAAGGTAGTCACAACAACATACAGTCATAATAACAGGAAGTCATAACAACAGGTAACCATAACAAGGTAATCATAGGTAGTCAAATAACTTTTTGAAACAAAAATTGGGTTGCAAGATGGTCATTACAACTTTTTAAATAAAAACTGATTGCTGTTTCCTGTAACAGGCAGTATAGAGCCATTTGTAGTTGAGATTGCAGGTGGGCCATAGCCCAGTCCTTGAGAAACAGATATTTAATCACAAACATGAATGAGCCTAGTTTGTCTTTACCACAAGATGAATTTTAAGTCTAAGATAGAGACAGGTTGGTTCATCAACTCCATTGGAGAAAAATGACTTTTCCTTTGCCAGTCGGTGTCAGACACAGACAGAAACCAGGATTATTGGTTCACTGAAGGGCTCCTTGAGGAAGAGTCACATTTGACTGTCTATGTCATGTCCATGTATATGGTCTGGGTAGGTTCTAAAGTTGCTAATGAATCTTAATGGAGTCATATGGTGGTTGCTGTGGTACACTGGATAGAATTACAGCTCTAAGGTCACACCACAGATCTCAGGGATTGTGTAGGACATTAGGATGTTTCGTTGGTAATGAAAAAAATAGTCTTATTTATGGGGTTCCCAGAGAATATACAGGAAAGGCAGAGAGTCATATGCAACATCATATATATTAAGTCTTATCCAGTATTTATTGTTATTTTTTTCTATCTCTATGTCAGCAACCTTTATAGCAAACTGTGCTGCAATCCTTTCCCCTCTCCTCTCCCTTGAGACAGGATCTCAGCATGTAACTTGGCTGGCCTGGAAATCACTACGTAGACCAGGATGGCATCAAACTCATAGAAGACTCGCCTTCCTCTGCCTCTTGAGTGCTGGGACTAAAGATGTGTATCCTCATGCCTGGCCTGTGCTGAAATTCTTGATTCTTCACTTGCAAGACGCTTCAATTACACCTCAGATTGCAAGGTTGCTCTCTCTTTCCCGAGTCTCCTCAATTTTTCCTGTCTTCATCTCCATCAGTCGCCACCAGCTGCCACCAATCGAATACCAAGTCTCAGTGATGACCTTTTCAGGTCATTTCCAGTATGGCTGCAGCACAGATATGAAGGTCCCTGTTTCCTCCTGTCTTCTCTGGAGCAGGGCACATAGTAACCTCAACAGGCAAAAGGTCACATATGCATACACTAGACAGTTTAAACAACCAGGACCCAACCCACATCTTTGGGCTAGCCCCAAGACACTCATCTATCCATGGTCAGCTCAGAAAGCCTGACTCACAGGAAGAAGCAGGGGTTATCTATCCCTACGGGCAGCCCTGGAAGATGAGCAACTTCCAAAACAGTTCATCCTAAATGGCCAGAACTTGATGAGTAACTATCGGTTTCCTGCTGTTCATCTTCAATTCCATCCCAGGACCAACTAGAGAAAGCCAAACACTTTCCCTTAGGCAATCACATGAAAGGCACACCCTACCCCAGGTCACAGCCTCCATCAGGGCCCCTTAGCCTCTTTTACTCACTATGGGCCTGTCAGCCTTGCTCCCTGCCTGATCAGGCAGAGGCTTCCAGATGGGCAGACCAAAAGTCTGTCTGTTCTCATCTGGGCAGTCTTTGTCTATCCCCACAAGACACACATACCATACAAGGACCACCTATAATTTCATCATTCTTGTTTTCCTCCTTGTCCTGACAAGGTCAGAATAGTAATAAGCCCAATACCATCAGAGTGCAAAGTAACCGTTTCAGGACTCAAGTTAAGGGCATGGATATCTCCGTTTCTAGCAGCATTGTTCACACTGACTTTGCATTGCCAACTGATACGAAGCAGAGTGGAAATATGGCAGCGTAGTCCTTCTGACCTGATTCTGTGGCCATCATCTCTCTAGCTGCTAATGTGTCCCCGTGAAAAGCCAGCTCAAACCCTGTCTTTCCAGATGAGTCATAGACACTCTTCCCTCCGTTAACTTACTGAAATGAGAGGGAGCCTAATTATCTAATAAGTGGAGTAACCACAAAAAAGCACTCCAATATATAAAAGTTTCATCATCTTCATTTTTAAAAAGCCACTTAGCGACATTAACTAGGTGAACAAATTTCTTTTTCCTGAATATTGATTGTCCTTCAGTTAATGCCGAGAGAAGGGAAATGTTTTGTGCTAGCTGTCCACTGTGGGGAATGTGCAGTGTTCATGAATCTTAACAGCGGCAATAAAAATTACAGAGGAATCTGATTTCATCCATATGGGATTCAGCCAGTCCATTTGAAGGACTCTGTGGCTTGCTTCCTCGCTCTGTCTAAAAGGGTGTAAAGACTCCAAAGTCATTTCAAAGATTCAAGTGTCATCGGCATATTATGACAATGTCGGTTTCTCATATCTAGCTGCCTCACACTTAGAAACACATCTACTTTCTCTCTCCCACAGGATGTGGGAGAACGTGGTGTGGTGGGAAAATAAAGCTCTGTGGTCAACCTGAACTCCCCAGAATGTTGGTCAGTTACCACAGCCATACAAAGGACACAAGGACACTGGCCTTGAGGGATTAGTGGGTGCAGAGACTGTCCTAGAAATTTTTAAACATCCTTTAATAGGTGAATGAGCATGCTTAGTAAATCAACATGATAGAATAATTCAGCAATAGAGAGGACAGAAGTTCTAAAAAAAAAAAATGACTGGGATGTATGGCACTCAATTTAGTGAAAGAAGCTATATATAAAAGTCAATGGGTTGATAAATTAACTGGGAATATTATGCAGATGTTAGATTTTGTTGTTGTTGTTGTTGTTGTTGTTGTTGTTGTTGTTGTTTTCGTGGTGGTGGTTTATTTTCACACATGCGCATGTGTGTATGTGCCATGTGTGTGAAGGTACCGACAAAGGCAAAAAAAAAAAAAAAAAAAAACCTGTCTCAGATGCCCTGGAGCTGTGAGCTGTACAATAACCAGTCTGGTAACCAAACTGAAGTCTTTGGAAAGGCAGAAACAGCTCTTAACTTCTGGGCCATCTCCTCGCCCCAGCCCCCACTAATGTTAGTTTTGATAATATACCATGGTTATGTGTAAGATGTCCTCTGTGAGGAAAGAGTGAACGGGATGCCCTATACTGTACTAATTGTAGAACCTCGTATAAATATTACATTATACTTCTTATTTATAACACTGATTGCTAACTGTAGCCATATTCCGTCCACTAGATTCCCATGACTGTGTCACTAAAACCCTACAAGCCTCTGGTGAGCCTTTCTCTATTGACCTCACCCTTCCAACACTTGGTGCTGCCCTTTCTGTTCTGCTGCCAAGAGCTCAATTTGTTTAGCTTCCAAACACGACTGCTATGGTGCAGTGTCTCTCTTCCTGGGTATAGCCTATTTAACTTAGCGTGATATTCCCTGGGGCTCAAATTGTCTCATATGTAAAGATCTCCTTCCTTTCAAGTCTAAGGCAGATGTGGTGGCGCAACACCTCTAATCCCGGCACACAGACAGCTGAGCAAGGACGCACTTACTTTATCTGTTTACATGTAGTTGGACACCTAGGCTGAGTCAGTAACTTGGCAATTGAAAGCAGAGAGACCTTCTTGAAGTGAGTTCAAATCTGGTGCACACCTGCAAGCACAATGCAATATGCGTCTTTGCTGCGTGAACTGCTGTGGTTGGTTCTGATTAAGCATTCCATGCCTTGCACCACTACCACCAACCCAGAGAGACCCTGAGGCTTCCCACCCTTGTGGGCCCAGGAACCTGTGGAGCTGAGGCAACTCTACCTTCGCTTTTTCTACTTCTGAGAAACAAGCCTTTGAGCGACGAGACCTAGAAACAGAAAGCAAAGGTTTGGCTTCAGCATCTTTCCTCTTCCTGGAGCCAGGAAGAGCCCTCAATGTGAAAGTCAGACTGTGCAGTTTCAATGAGAACAAGATCTTCCTCAGACATAGGCGGGGAGGAGGGTACTATGTCAGGACCCAAGGGAAGTTTCCCAGTTCCTTAATGCAAAATGCAGGTCTGTGTTCCCTTCCAAGAGGGATCCCCATAAAATGAACTAGACTGTCTTCTAGGGGAGTTGGGGGGAGCACACCAAAAGAAAAGATCCACCTGCAATTCTAGGATGATTTTAATAATGTGGGTTTTTTTTTTAAGTTAAAGGTTTGCAACACTCAGCCTTTCCAGTGAGTACCTGAGACAGAAGGGAAATAGGAGATGACCCACAGGACCATGGGGCTGACAGCAGCAGCTGAGTGGGCCTAGGGGATGCCCAGCTTTCCACCACAAGAGTAGGGTGATATCTGAGGACACAGTGTGAGCAGGCAGGGCTGAGTTAGGCCCTGGTGAGGGAGGACGCAGCCCAGAGATAAGGAAGCTCCAGAGGAGTTGCTACTCTGAGAAGGAAACAAGCCTTGGGAAGACAAGACACACGCACGCACGCACGCACGCACGCACGCACGCACACACGCTCACTCCCTGCTCTTGCATGCAAAGGACCTCTGGGCAGAAAAAAGGAGATACCTGCATGGACTGGCATCAAGACCGACTCAGAAGACACAGACATAAAGGTCAGCTCATTCCTACACCAAATACAGATACACTGTGGTAGATATAGTGTGATGCCTAGTCCGAGGGACAGTGTCCAGAGCCACTCCTGTCCCTACCCTACTGACCAGGCAATGCTGATCAGGCACAACCTCCAAGGTTTCCACCTCCGGCTGGCCAGTTCCAACTCAATTTCCCTTTTACCTTTTATCCAGAGATTCCTGCCTCCTCCGTTGCCTTTCCTACCCCATCCATCCACCTGCTACCGTCCCGCATGGACTTTCCATTCCTCTGCCTCACTACCCCTGGGAAGGAAGAACATATCCCTCACACTCTGGACCACTCATCCATGGACCCACCCACCCTTCTCTGCTGCATCTGCTGCTGGCAAGCCTTGAAGATCACCACAAGAGGACAGAGACAGGCATGGTGTATGAATGCCAAGTGGGCAGGGCCCAGCCTGACTGTCGATGATGTTCTTACAGACACAGGAGGCTGGAGAGCCCCAAGCTTAGCAGGCAAAGGGATAAGCAAGGAAGCAGCTGTCACACCACCTTAGGACACAAAGTATTCCAGAGGCCCATATATAGGGCTCAGTGTGCCCTTGAAAAGTCATCTGGGTTTCTCCTGGCCCTATCGTGATCAGATCCAGAGAAACACACTGTTGTAGAAGGATGGAATCCTTTCGTGAATACCAGACAACCCTGGGAGCTACAGGGAGCTGCTGGAAAGACAGGCAGAGCCCTTCAGTCAGGCCAGAGGGAGCTAGGTTCAGCTAGACAGCTTTGGGGAGGCAGAAGTTCTCCAAACGCCTATGAGAAAGGCTTCAGCACACTTGGCAGGTGCAGAAGTGGGTCTCAGAAGATGCACAGCAGAGAGGCCGGAGGCCCCCTTGCCTCAGGGTAGTTTGAACACCTTATCATCCTTGCTTCTCCCTCAGCACTGTCTGACGTATGTGCTAGCCCCCTAGGTAGAAAGTCTGAACATGAGGTGAGATACCATTAGAGAAAAAAACAGGCCAGCCTGTTGCAGAGCCCTCCACAGCCCATGCAGTCAGGGAGCTACTGGGACCTCCTCTCTCAGGCAGTAGGTGAAGACCAGCAGGTCTGAACCATCCAGGTCTCCCAGAGGGCCTGGGTGGTGCTGATCTTCGAGTATTACCTTAATGGGAATTGGAATCATCTAAAGGACATGTATCTCATTGTGTCTATCGGGGGCTTTCCAGAGATGTTTAACTGAAGAAGAAGACCAATCCTGAGTGTGGGCAGCAACGTTCCCTAGGCTTGGATCCTAGACTTGGTAAAAAAGAAAAATAAGACTATGTGTTCCTGCCATCACCACTTCCCCACCTTCAAGCTCTAAACAAAATAAGCCTATAAGCCTATCCTTCTTGAAGCAAAAAGAAAAGTAACTAATTAGCCCGGGCCCCGGCTACTTCTGCATGGCTCCCAGAGACACTGAGCCATAATGAAGTGGGGCAAACTGGACGCTAGTGCCCTTTCCAGCCCCGCTGCTGCAAAGTGCAGAACTCACAGCTGGTGGCCTAATTTGCACTGTGGGAGGACGGTCTTTGCAGCAAGGCTCAGGACCCCTCCTGGGCAGCCCACGGGCTGACTCTGAGCCACTTTCCTCAAGCCCTTCAAGTAAGTCAACAGCAGATCGTCCGAAGGAAATTGGCTTACTGGTGCAAGCTGAGCAGAGTCCGCTCCTAACAAGAACTCTGCTGTCTGGGTTTTGTTGTTGTTGTTGTTGTTGTTGTTGTTGTTGTTGTTGTTGTTGTTGTTTTTTAATCTTCTAAGTAAATCAAGCAATACTCCAATATTCAGGGCCAGCGGGACACCTGCTCCCAACCAGGATAGGAGGCTGCGCTACAGAACTAGTGGGTATCCACTGTGATACAAACTAATGAGCACCTGCCAGGAAGGGAGGCCCTGTGTTGGATGTTGGAGTTATATTTTAAAAAAGAGTTCTCTGCACTCCTAGGAAGTATTTTCCAATGTACATTAAGATGCCAATGTTGGCCCTGGAGAGATGGCTCTGAGGTAAAGGGCATTGCCTGCTCTTCCATAGGTTCTGAGTTCAATCCCCTGAAACCACAGCGTGGCTCACAACCATCTATAATGAGATCTGGTGCCTTCTTCTGCCCTGCAGGTGTACATGTAGGCAAAGCATTGTATACTTAATAAATAAATAAATCTTTTTTTTTTAAGTTGCCACTGCTGTTAAATGGTCTAACGAGAAAACGGACAGAGTCTCAGAGTGGGATGTACAGCGGAAGGCCTCGCCCACACGTGCCATCTGAACAGTAACCCGAGTCTGTTCTACAGCAAGAAGTTTCAATGGCCTGGGAGCAGAGTGACCCAACTCGTTCAGAGTGAGCTGGGCAGCCAGTGGAAGGAAACCCGGCTAAGCATGAAGGCTCGGAAGTGGAAAAAAGCAGCCTGGGTGAGGGAGGTGTCCGTAGAGGCGATTGGATTCATAGGTGCGATTGGATTCTGGGAATGTTTTGAAGATAAAACCAAATTGCCTTCGGTGAAAGGGGTGGTGCTGAGAGAAAGGAAGACAGCAAAGACTCCAAGAATTCTGACTGGCGACTTGAAAGCCTACGCACTGCGCTGGCGGAGCCTGAGGGAAGGATGTCAGGAGAGCAGGGCCAGGGTAGGGGGCGTGGGTTTAGGACCGAGCTTTCCAGAAGGCAGAGTGACTCTGGCTTGAAGGGCTGGGATTCTGTGCGTAGGAATGCCAGCTTATGGTGTCCCGACCAGAGTTTAGGGAACGCGTGGGAAAGACAACATGATGATTTTGGTAGCAAGCGGGAGTATTTTGCTGCTGCCAACCTGAGTCACGTCGCCTTCCTTAGGAAATGTTAATTGTTGTCAGAGGGACAAAAAGAGGTGTCACAATGCCCTGTACCCTGGGAGTTTGACCAAGGGGCTGTCTTTTTGTCAGAAACGCACCCCCCCCCCCAACTGACTGTCTTGTCATCTTTCCTGCCCTGTTCAGGGCACGTGGCCTGCTCACTCATGAGTTATGAGTTAAAAAGAATGTCAACACCTGTTCACCACAGATGCCAAGGAACTTATGGAGACTCAAAGATTCCATGAGCAGGTGTCCATGATCCTGGCCTAGAAGGAGCTGCCTTCTGGGTTTGCAGAAGAATTGCCATGTCCTGGAGAGATGTCCCTAGTGATCAGTTACCGCCCCCATAAGTTCCTAGTCACCCACTGCCCTCCCAGGAGACAGCTTACTCAGCATTGGGACTGAGGGCCCCTATGGATTCCATAGGTGACAGCTTGCTCAGCATATGGACTGAGGGCCCCTATGGATTCCATAGGTGACAGCTTACTCAGCATAGAGACTGGGGTCCCCTATGGATTTGATGCAAGAGGTGTTTGTGGAAATACATGCACCCTGGTGTCTCTGTAGGTCCGTGTGCCACAACTCAGAAATTGCTTCCTTTTGCAAGTGACAATGGTGGGTGGAAATTATCACCTTTGAGTCTGGCCCTTAGCTGCCAGATAGTCAGGGGACAAGTCTACTAAGAAGTGAAATCTACCTTCCTCAGGAGTCAGTAGGGCTCTTCATTTAAAAGATTTTCCTGGTTTTATTGATTAGCAGATCCTAGAGGGTACTTACAATACAAATGCTACGGAAGGCGGGTGGGGTAAGGCTTGCTAAAGCATCAGGCTCAAATATGCCACTCTTTCAAAGCAATTGTCTAGGCTGCTGCCGCCGGCAGGATCAACTCCATCTCAGATGAGAACAAACAGAACTGGTCCCACCTCCAGCCAACCATGAATTTAGAGGCTGTTGCTAAGCTACGGAATAAGAAGTCAGAAGATGTAATTTCATGCAGTCAGGGACTTAAAAGAGAAAAGCTTGAAGATAACCCCCTCCCCCTAAACTAAGATCTTTACATGTGATTCCAAGGATGTTATTAGCACCCTGAAATATATAAGGAAATTATACAAAGATTACAAAAAGTAATCATTCAGGATTCTACATCATAGTTCACCCATTAACTTATTTGATTATTTTTATATTTAAAAAGTGCCATCCTTTTCATGTAACATGGTGTGGGGTATAATACACAAGGCAAACCTATGCTTACCTTCTATTAATCTCACTTACTTTGAATGTCTTAAACTTCCTAATCTGGTCTGTGAACCATTATCATTTTAAGAACTGTTTAATGTTTAGGATTATGAACCCATGTTGAACTGGGGTGAATTAATCCTAATGTCTTTGTTTGGCTTTAATCAGCTCCTATAGATACTGTGCTGCTGCCAGCATGGGAGACCACAGCCACTTCTCCGACAGCTATGGTGTTAGGCGCAAGGATGTGGCTCCCAAGGTCAACTTAAATGCACTTTCCAAGAGCCCTAATTGGATTTAAGTCCCTGGTCTACTGCGAATCCACAGAAATAGGACAGAAGAAATTCCAGAAGCCCAGATTCTTCTTAGACATGTCTGCCCACACAAAAACAGATACTGTCGTTTGTAGTTCCCATTAGGAGGTAAATTATGTACAGGAATTTGATAAGGCTAAAATATTTCAAAGCTGGACCAGGAATTAGCAGCACTTACACACACACACACACACACACACACACCATGGCCTCCGCATCAGCTCCTGCCTCCAGGTTCCAGCCCTGCTTGACATCCTGTCCTGACTTCCACCAATGATGGTCTATGATCTGGAAGCATAAGCAGATTAACCCCTTCCCTGCCCAAATTGCTTTTGGGTCATGGTGTTTCATCACAGCAATAAAAACCCCATGACACCCATAATGGCAGGAAAGGCATGGCAACAGAAGCAGGAAGCTGAAAAATCACATCTTAATGCCACACCGGAAGCAGAGAAAGCAAACCGGAAGTGGGGCAAGGCTATAAACACTCAAACCCCCACGGCTAGTGGTGTACTTCCTCCAACAAGGCTCCAGGTCCTACGAACTCCATAGCCTTCCCAAGAAGCACCAGCATCTGGGTGCCCACATCTGATCCTAAGAGGAGATTCTCCCTTTAAAGCACCACGTGACATTGACAAGAAACTGGAATCCAAAATACCTGGACCATACTAGGAGTTCCTGTGATGAATGGGTACGAGGAGTAGATAATGTCCTGAGTGGGATATGTGTTGTTGACGTGAGCACAGCCACGTTGAGGATCTATGGCAACAGCAAGGGCTTCCCTAGGTCAGACTCAGGGACTTCCTCCTCCAGGATGACTGTAGCCTGAGGCCTTACCCCTACAGAGACCCCTTCTGATATTAGCTCACCCACCTCCTCACTATGATGCATATAATAAATGCACTGAGGTTTTGAGCTGCTTGCTGGTGGGTCGTGTCTCCATCGGAGTGCACGGCCCACCAGATCCCAGCCTTTCTGTGGGTATATCTGTTGTTTCTTAGTTTCCTCCATTGCCCCAGTCAGGCAGTCCCAAAGCTCTGCGAGTCACACGAAATGAGAATCAGAAATGACAACAGACGAAGATTTATAAACTGACTACCACAGAAAAAGAAGTCACATGGCAACAGCTACGAAGCCACACTCACAGTTACTACTGGTAAAGACTAGAATTTATAGTGAAATATCACTTATACCCAATAGTATCAACACACACACACAAAAGAAAGATTATGTAATACCAAGGAATGACTAAGCTTGAAAGAGCCTCCTGCTCACTCTCTGAAAGCAGCAGGCTAGCATCCATCAAATTGAGGATAGATACGCCCAGCAAACAATCCAGCAGTCCTACTCCTAGGATTGAATCCAAGAGAAGCCGTCTCAGAGTTCCATGGAAGGTCTCTGGAGGATGCTTATTAAAAGATTATTAATATTTAATATTGATCTATAATTTTAGTAAAATCAGCGGTTACTCCTTAACCAGTTTTATACCTAAATAACCACACAGAGAGACTAAGATATATTTCATTAACCTATAGCACAATGCTGGGCAAGAATTACTTCATCCTAAACCTCCTAGCTGCCTGGCAGTGGTGATCTCAGCACTCAGGAGACAGAGGCAGACAGATCTTGTGAGTTCGAGGCCAGTCTGGTCTACAGAGCAAGTTCCAGGACAGCCAGAGCTGTTATGCATAGAAACCCTGTCTTGAAAAACAAAACAAAAACAAAAAAACCTCCAAGCTAGTATAGCTTCCTCCCATTCAGATTTGCCACATTATACTTGCTTTTCACTCATCTCCTAGGTCTGGTTTATTTCTCCTGGTGTTCCCCAACCCCCATCCTCTCCACATACACCTCCCTTCACTGGACCAGGATGTCCCACCCTATTCTCTGTTATTGCTCAGCATTGGCAAGTTGGCTTTTATTGGCAATACAGGGAACAAATGGTGACATGTTTACACAAAGTTGAGATAGGAGATACTTAGAATAAACATCACAAT
The DNA here is from genome assembly GCF_964271855.1 of Acomys minous. NCBI lineage: Eukaryota > Metazoa > Chordata > Mammalia > Rodentia > Muridae > Acomys > Acomys minous. The sequence goes on from NC_140491.1 coordinate 46,672,782, forward strand.
GCAATGTCTGGATTGAAACCAGATAGTGGGGTAGACAAATCAGCATTTGAACGAACAAGGGTAAACTGTACATGGTCCACAAGAACACTGTGCCAACAGATGCTCATCACAGGATTAGCTGTAGCACAGGCAACCATGGGCAACTCAGGTAGCCTCATTCAAGAGGAGAACCGTCAAGCCCGCCACAGGACTTATGTGTAACAAACCACTCACTCCCTACTACCTGTCTCACAATCATTAGATTTTAAGTATCTCCCAAAGACCCATATGTTAAATGCTGCTGGCCAGTTAATTTTACTGGGGTTGGGTGGAAACTTTAAGAGGTGGCAGGGTGGTCTGAGGCCAGCCTAAAGGAAGGAGGTGGGGCCACCAGGGTATGCCTTGATGGGGGCCCTAATCCCTTCTAGATCTTTCCTTCTTCCACCTCCCTTCTCCTATCGTGATCTGCGTCCTCCAACGTTCCATGAAGCCTAGACATCCTCACACCATGAATCCTGGCCTGCTGGAATCTGGCCTCACTAGAATCTCACATTTGCCTTGAAACTCAAAGACAAACAATGGTTTTCTCCTCTTACCTATTATCTGGCTATAATTAAAGCAGAAGATCTACAGGAGTACATGATCTCTGCAGGTAACAGAAAACCTCTGGACATACTAGGCTTTGTCGGGGGAGGTAAGCTCAGGACTGAAGGGCCAGGGATGTTAATTAGGGCAGGGGGGAAAAAAAGGCTGGGGAAAAGGGTGTAAAAGAGGCTCAGAACGGGCCACTGCCAAGCACCACTGCTGCACCAGACTCCTCAGTGTTGATCAAGCATCAGGTTTGTACTCGTTCAGAAGGCAAAAATCAGCCAGCCACAACAGACTTGTAGGCATCAGGGCCACCATTAGCAAAAGAGTCCGGGGAGACCGCCATTGGACTGTTCCCTCCAAACTGGCACCTCTAACAAACGTCCAGAGACAGTGTGTCATCAATGGACATGCTCCTCTAATGGGAACTCTGAGAAATATCCCAGGAGGCAATGAAAGGGAACATTTAACCTCTGACTCCCACTCGAGGTATCATTTCAATTAACGTTTGCCTAAGGATTTTTCTCTTTTCCCAGCTATAAACCTACAGTTTTCTAGGACACAACAGAGAGTCCTTTCTGTAAATAATCATACCCTAGGGTTGGAGAGATGGCTCAGAGGTTAAGAGCACTGTCTGCTCTTCTAGAGGTCCTGAGTTCAATTCCCAGCAACCACATGGTGCCTCACAGTCATTGGTAATGAGATCTGATGCCTTCTTCTGGCAGGTGTACATACAGATAAGGCATTCATATACATAATAAATAAATAAATATTTCTTTTTTAAATGTCCCTAGACCAGCAGTTCTCAACTTGTGAGAACTCCTAAAGGACTCACCTAAGACCATCGGAAACATAGATAGATGTTTACAATATGCTTCATAACAGTAAAAAAAAAAAAACTACAGTTACGAAGTAGCAATGAAAATAATTTTATTGCCCGGGGTTTTCACAACATGAGGAACTGAATTAAAGGATCACAGCCTTAGGAAGGCTGAGGACCACCTGCCTAGACCCTTTGCACACCTCACTGGCTCCTGATTGTTACCAGATTATAATCCCACCCAAGGCACCTCTAGGGCTACTTTATCATCTCATATTGAGAGAGAGAGAGAGAGAGAGAGAGAGAGAGAGAGAGAGAGAGACAGAGACAGAGACAGAGACAGAGACAGAGACAGAGACAGAGACAGAGACAGAGACAGAGAGGATGGAGCTCTTCAAAGGGACCTCCTTGAGTATTCAGTTACATGATCAGTGCATGCATGAAGACACATGCTGGGGTCAGGATGAGAGCCATCTAGGAATCAGAGAAAACAGCATCATGCAGCACTCTTATCGCCACCACTGGCAATTAACCTGTGACCATCAACCAACCTGGAGAACCTTGAAACTCACAGTTCATTGAGAAGCATGCTCTCTTTTGGAAGATCACCCTTATTACTTTCAATAGTGTGCATTGTGTGTCCACGTGTATCCATGTGCATGCGAGTGATGGTGTTCTCAAGGGTCCGAGTCTTCAGATTTCCAAGGAGCTGGAATAGCTGGTGTTTTGTAAGCCACCTGATATGTTTTTTGGAAAACAAACTCAGGTCCTCTACAAAAGCAGCACATGCTTTTAACCACTGAGCCACCTCTCCAGCCCCATAAAGTGCCCTGGAGAGTCTAACTTCCGTAGATAAGAATAATCATCCATGGGCTAAGTACTGTTCACCTCAGTATGCCATGCCTTAAAAACAGGGATCTGGAAGACTCCGTTCCTACAAACGTAAATTCACTCAACAACACTCAAAGATACTGCGGCAGTTTGAATAAGAACAGATCCCCATAGACTCCTGTGTCTGAACGCTTGGCCATAGGGAGTGGCACTACTAGGAGGTGTGGCCTTGTTGGAGGAAGTGTGTCACTGTGAGGGCGGGCTTTGAGGTCTCCTACGCTCAGTGTGGCACACAGTCCTGCTGCTGCCTGAAGATTAAGATGTAGACCTCTCAGTTCCATCTCCAGCACCGTGTCTGCCTACAAGCAGCCATGCTTCCCACCACGATGATAACGGACTAAACCTCTGAAACTGTAAACCACCCCCAGTTAAATGTTTTCCTTTATAAGGGGTGCTGTGGTCACGGTGTCTCTTCACAGCAATGGAACCCTAACTAAGGCAGATACTACCCAGCACCAACCAGATGAGAGTCACAGTGCCTGGTGTTTAGTCAAAAAAAAAAGAAAAAAATGTCAGTCAAGCCAAGAAGGGAGAGGAGAGTCGATAGACCAAAACTGACCAGACACAGAAAATTAATAAACAAGTACAAGAAGTGCACAAACAGTTATCACTATGTTCAAAAAGCTGAAGGAGGGGATGGAGAGATGGGGCCCCGGAGAGTTCAGTTCACAGCACCAGCTCACAACCATCTATTACTCCAGCTCCAGAGAGCCTCTGACGTCCTCTTCTGGCCTCCATAGGTACTGCACTCATGTGCATTACAAACACACACACACACACACACACACACAGAGTTAAAAATAAAAATGAAACTGAAGGATGGCAACTATGCAGCAACTAGGCTACGGTGGTTGATAGCCTAGAGCCGGCATTCCTGACAGCTGTCTCTGATAAGGATTATATTCAATATTGAATATGAAATCAAAACTAGGTATGCTGACTCAGAAGGAGGAAAAAATCCAGGCATAATTTTAAAGGCATTATCAGTAATAAAGCCTCTATATCAAACTTTACATTAACTCTTCGAACCAGTTATGATGAGCAAAACCAACAAGAGCCACATAGGTACCACTTTGAGCAAGACAACAGCCATGATGTAAGAGCAAACGGACCTGGAGCTGATGCCGCCGACATATTGAAGAAGAGAAAGCTGTGACAATGCAATCAAAATCTCACAGACTTATAAAGAGATGGAATGTTAATGGGATTTCTAATGAAGAAAAGATCAGTCCCAACGAGATTCATCAAGATGCCTTGTTACTGCTTGATGTCTGGAGGTGAGGGACTGATGAGGGAGATGGAGGTTTTCCTTGAGTGACAGAACCATGATGCTTTTTGTATAAAAGGAAGCTATTAGAAGGGCAGATATCACATCACTAGAAGTCAGCCAAAAGGATGGAATGGGAACAAAGAGGCTTAGACATTATATCCACCATTGATTTTGTAATTTTAGGTAACGAAATCTCTTAAAACCATTTTTTTTCATCTGTTTTCTTTTGGTGGAGTTGGAATAATTTTAGATGCTTTGGGGTTCCATGAAAGAATGGTATGTACATTTCAGTCAGTGTGTCCAGGTTTTGTGGGGTTGCTGGAGGCAGGGGTTTAGAGATAAGGTCTCACCATGTAGCCCGGTCCACCTACGACCCAGTATGTAAAACAGGCTACCCTCATCTCCTAGAGATCTGAGAGTGTCAGCCTCGCAAGTGCTGGAATTAAAGGCATGTGGCGTGACACTTGGCGTTCGTTGGGTTTTTGGTCTTGTTTTTCTGAGGCAGAGTCTCATGTATCCCAGGCTAGTTTCGGAATTTCTCTTGTAAAGGATAAACCTCCTACCTTGCTCCCCCTCCGAGTGCTGGGATTGCCACTAGGAGCCACCACATCGGGTTTATACAGTGCTAGGGCCCTGATCAGAGCTTTGGGCGTGCTGGGCCAGCATGGCACCATCCAAGCCACATGCCCCGCCCTACAGTTTATCTTTTGAAAATGCTCATTACAGACAATATCACATTTTTACTCATGAGTATATGCTTTGCCGTGTCTCACAACACTTAACTAAGATAAGTAACAGGCTGTTCTGTGAAAACCTCCCTTGTATTTTTTTTTCTTTTTTCCTTCTTGCCATTGCTTGCTGATAGTGTACATTGCAAGCTTGTTTTCAAATGCTGTTTTAGACTGTCCATCTGGTGTTACAATAATACCTTCATTATCTGTGAGCCATAAATAAATAAATAGTCTTTAAATTTTAATTTTTCTAAGGCTAGAAGATTTAACACATTAAAGCAAAAAGATCCATGGCAAGCTTCTAGGAATTTAAAAAAACAAAACAAAAAAACACGCAGGCTGGGCAGTGATGGTGCACGCCTTTAATCCTAGCACTTGGAAGTCAGAGGCAAGCAGATCTCTGCGAGTTCTAGGCCAAGTTCCAGGACAGCCAGGGCTACAACACAGAGAAACCCTGCCTCAATCCCCACCCCACCCCCAAAAAAAGATGATGCAATGCCTAGGGGTTGGAGAGATAGCTCCACAGTTAACAGTACTTGCTACTTTTGCAGAGGACCTGGGTTTGGTCCTACATGGTGATGTACAACTGTCTATAACTCCAGTTCCAAAAGATCTGGAATGCCCAGAGGCCAAGGCCCTCCTCTGGCCTCCTCAGGCACTGCACACACAGGGTGCACAAGCATACATGCAGGCAAAATGCCCACACACACATAAAGTTAAAAGATACCAACTGTAACTCCAATTCCAAGGGGTCTGAAGCCCTCTCCCAGCCTCTGAAGGAACCAAGCACACTCAAGGTATACAGTCACACATGCAGGCATACACATCAAACAAGTTGTTTGTTTGTTTTTCTGGAAACTGTCCCATGGGCATAAAACAAATAGAAAAGTGTTTGGGATTCTCCTTCAGTGCAGGAGAACAGGGAGATCTGTATCCCTGAGTAGCAGCATCCTCTCTCTCTCTCTCTCTCTCTCTCTCTCTCTCTCTCTCTCTCTCTCTCTCTCTCCTCCCTCCCTCCTTCCCTCCCTCCCTCCCTCCCTCCCTCCCTCTCTGCAGGTCTGAAGGCCGGAACCTGTATTGGGGCAGTTCCCCTGACAAGGCCCCAAGATAGGGTCAGCTATTCCCTGAGACTGAGGGCAGGCTCCCAACATTACGGAGCCTGCCTGCCCAACCTCTGCATTGCAAAGCTCTAATTAAGGCAAGTACGGGTGAGGTCTCACTAAGAATCCCTTATCTCACCCTTTGGTGGAGCAAAATCACTGCTCAAGTGCAGGCAGCTGAGAATGATGAGTCAGCTGCCCACAAGGTTCAGTGATGGGGAAGAGGGAAGGACGCTTAGCTTTTGACTTCATGAGGTAAAGAATTCGGTCAAGAGACAGATTAAGTGCAAGTGTACCGGTATTTGGGAAGGAAACCAAGCATTCCTAAGAGATATTGCAGTAGGCTTCCTCGAAGGTGGTGGCGGCCCAGTGTGCTCCATGTTTGTATGAATATTTATGAAGCGAGTGGCGTATTTGTGGAGTAAGGTCAAAACCACAATGCAGGCTGAGGATGGAGCTCAGCGGATAGAGCGCTTGCCTCGCCGCTCACGCAAAGTCCTGGGTTCAAGTATCACCCCATAAATCAGACACTGTGTCACATGCCCATAATCTCAGCACTCAGAAGTGGAGGCAGAGGGATCAGAAGTTCAAGATCATGCTTGGTTATATAGAAAGTTTCAGGCAAGCCCAGGATACAAGGTTGTTCAGTAAAGAAAGCACAGAACTACAAGCAGGCAGGAAGGCAGGAAGGCAGGAAAAAACAAATGAAGGAAGGAAGGAACAAAGGAAAAAAGGAAGAATGACCATGATTTAAGTGATATTATAAAGTCAGGGTCAATTGTGGTCCCTTCAATAGTGCACATGCATTGAATGGGAAACCTCTATGATGCCCTAATTTTTGGCATAACAGGACCAACCTCAGTGCAGCTTCGAGGATGTTTAACCACATGGGGCACTCCAAGCATTCAGAGACACCACGACCAAGAGACAAGTGCAGTTTTCCTTGGTGCCATCATATCACCAGCACTTGGAAGACCAACAGTCATGCCAAAAAGGTCTGTGGCCATCTGCAGTCAATTTGTTACACAAATTAAGCCCAGTGCACGCCCAAGGACGAGGCCATTAAGAAGTTTGTCATTAGGGGTGGGTTGCAGAGACGGCAAGAATCTTCAACACATATGTGCCTCCCACACTCTGTGTCAAGCTACGTTACTGCGTGAGCTGAGCCATACATAGCAAGGTTGTCAGGAATCCATCTTATGAAGCTGGGAAGGACCAAACACCCCCATCATGATTTAGACCTGCTGGCACTGCAACACGATCTCCACCAAAGCCATGAAAAAGAGGGGGCTTCATAAGGACAGAAGAAAACCACCTTGGAAAAATAAAATGGGAGTTATACTTTTTAAAAAATAAAATAAAATAAATAAATAGAATAGAATAGAATAGATTGAGGGTGTCATTCCAAGAGCAGCGGGCCACCATCCTGACACCCAGCCTCAGAACAATGACAAAAGCTTGAGAAAAGCTGGCTCCACTGAAATGGCAGATGAGACAGTCCAAGCCTAAGGACATCCCAATGTCAAATGAGACCTGAGATCCTTGAGACTCACAATTAAGAGGAGCCTAGCAACTCCACAATTTCAACATGCTACGTGAGACCTGTTGGAAAATTTATAGAGAAAAGCAGGAAAAGAAACAGCTAAGGCAAGATTCTAGGGTTAGAATGAGTCCTAGTCAAGCAGCAGTATGTGAATTTGGTCAGACGAGAGTGATTTATTCGGGAGCTTTTCAATAAACACAGAGAAACCAATTAACAATTCATAGAGGGTAGTGCCTGGGTGCGATGCCAGGAGCCCAGGACGACTTACCATGTGTGATGGTTTGGATGAAAATGGCCCCATAGTCCACATATTGGAATGTTTGGTCCCCACTTGGTGGAACTGTTTGGGAAGGTTTGGGAGGTGTGGGCTTGTCGGAGTAGGCGTGGCCTCGGCCTTGTTAGAAGAGATGTGTCACTGGGAGAAGGCTCTAGGGATTCAAAAAGCCCATGCCATTCCCAATTAGTTCTCTCTGTTTCATGCTTGTGGGTCAAGGTGCAAGCTCTCAGCTCCTGCTCCAGCACCATGCCTGCCTGCCTGCCTGTCATGCTCCCTGCCGTTAATGGTCAAGGACTCTCCCCTCCAAAACTGTGGGCTCTAAGTAAACTCTTTCCTCTATAAATTGCCTTGGCCATGGTGTCTTATCACAGTAAACTCTTTCTTCTGTAAGTTGCCTTGGCCATGGTGTCTTATCACAGCAATAGAAAAGTAACTAAGGCATCAGGGAAATGATTATAGAGATTCCAGCTACAACCATCATCTGTCCGGAGGAGAGAGGTCTGGAATGCCCAAGGCTGAGCCTGATGAGCAATAAATCCAAAGACCTCACATTTCACAGGAAACAGAGGCCACTCAAGTCATACAGCTAAGTCACTGAACACGCACGCAGGGATTGTCAAACAGCACGGATAATTCTCTAGAGTCGCTACCTTATCTAAAATGTTCAGTTGGGTTTTTTTTTTCCACAAAATAAACATGAAACATGTAAGGAAACAGAAACACATGCACAGGGGTAGGGGAGAGACAAGCAAACCTGTTCGGCTTTTGGGAGGTCCCAAATGTTGGGCTTAGCGAACACATTAACTGGCTAGTATAAATATGATCAGAGGGCTGAGGAGGTGACTCAGCTGGCAAAGACCTAGCCAGCTGTGCAAACATGAGCACCTCCTTACCGTTCCTGTGAAAAACCCAGACACAGCCGTGCATGTCTGTAACATCCACACCCAGGAGGTAGAGACAGGAGGGTCCCTGGGGCCTGCTGCCCATCCAATCTAACTGGAACAGTGAGCTCCAGACTTCATCAGAGGCCCTGTCTCAAAAACTAAGGTGAGGAGGTGGCTGAGGAACTTCTGGCCACCACCTTTGTGCACACACGAACACATACACAATGCATGCTTGCACGCACACCCAAATAATTTTTAAAAAGATCCGCTTTTCAAGGACTAAGAGAGAGTTTAACCATTAATAGAATGAACATAGACTATCAGTGAAGAGACAGAGGTTATGCATACGTCTTAGAGAGAAAAACAAAATGGAGCAATCAAAAATCAATTAGCGAGGGCCCAGCACTGTGAGGGGGCGCTGTGAGCTGGAGACAAACATCGGTGAAGTTAAAATAGGTCAATACCGTGTACACGCCACCTGAAGAAGAGAAGGAAAACAAAGACCGACTGCCTCAGGAAGCGTGGCACACAGTACACACACCTAGAAACATGTCCACGGAGGGTCAGAAGGGGAAGAGAGAGGTCAACTTGCAGAAAAATTAGTCAAGATGGAAGGTGAGGGGCCATGAGTGCACATTTCTACCGCCATCTGACCTCTGGCCGCTTGTGAGCCACTAAAACCACAACAATGACTCCGTGTGTGTGTGTGTGTGTGTGTGTGTGTGTGTGTGTGTGTGTGTGTGTGAATTTGAGAAGGAGTAGAGGAGTGGAAAGGGGACACAGGAGGGGTTGAAAAGAAGAAAGGGAAAGGGGGAAAGTGGTGTGATTATGTTTTAATTTTAGAACATAATTCAAATTAAAATAAAGCACAGCAATCATGAGATTAGAATATTGCTGAAACTCATTGCAATGAAGCAGCTGGGTTCTGCTGCAACTTTGGGCATGCATGGAAGAATCCGCTTCTGCTAAGGTCTCTGGACAGACAAAGTGTGTGCACAGCTGCCCACTAGACACTGACTTGCTCCTCAAAGTCACTCTCCTCCCAAACTCGGTGACCTTGATTCCCTCCATCTGATGATAGAGATCTGAATTTCAACATAAAGGTACCTCATGTTTTTTAATAACTTGCAGACCAAAAATATCATCTCATTTTTCTCTGGGAACAAGTAATTCATTCACCAAGGAGGGACATGAACAGAGCCATCCCCTTCCTGGGCTTCCTAGTCTCTACAGCATGCTGGGGTTGACCCCAGGGTGGTGTGCATGCCCGGAAGCTCCCTGCCACTTTGCACACCTGCAGCCCGATGTGGAACAACCGGGTTGCCAGTTGGCTGGAAGAGAAAACTCTTAGAGGCATGGGCATTAAGCAAGAAGTATATTGCACAGGCCTGACATAAAACAAGTTTAGTATCTGCCCAGAGCCCACCGTAAGCCTGGATGAAAGACAGATGAGGCAGGAGACTGAAGGGGGAAAAATATGTTGGAAAGCTCTACAATTCAGCAACTGCGTTCTGGTCATGTAATCAACAAAAGTGACTTCATGGGAGGCAGGTGCTATTTATAAAATCCCACATGGAGAACAACCAAAGCCCATCAGTGAGGGATGCAATGCAGACGCATGAAGTTTACATATCAGACAATATAAGCCTGGTCTGACTCAGGCACAGTGGGTGACTTCAGGAAACAAGCTGGATGTGGGTGCGGCCAGTGTGTTCCTCCCGTCCACTTTAGCACTGGATATCTTCCCGTTCTTCATTGCTTTCTACTGTTGTGATTAAACATCATAGCAAAAAGCAACTCCTCGGGGGAAGGGGTTTATTGCCCACATCATGGCAAAATGAGGCAGAAACTCAAAGCGGGAACCTGGGAGCAGGAGTTGACGCAGAAGTCATGGAGGGGTGCTGCTTGCTGGCTTGCCCATCATGGCTTGCTCAGCCTGCCTCCTTATAGAACCCAGGACTGTCAGCCCAGGGATAGCACCACCCACAATGAGCTGGGCCCTCCCTCATATTTCAAGACTCCCAAAACCTACCAACTCCTTTGGTCATCTTATGAAGGACCCACAAAACTCACGGGGCACGAATGCTGCTTGCCGGCTCCTGCCTGCCTCCATTAACTTCCTCCACATCAGTCACGATAAAGCAGATAACACTGTTTACACAAAGTCGATTCCTGCAGCATTAGCGAAATCTGAATTCTTAATGCCTCTGTACAGTTAAAGCTTATTTCTTACATAAGCAAAATCTGATAATACGAGATACCTGCTGGCTCCTCTCCACCCCCACACCCCTGCAACAGCAGGCTCTATGTGCTCCAAAGAGAAAAGTCAGCAATGCCTTTCTTTATCTTGCTCTGAACCATGCTTGGATTTCTTGTCTGGGACAAGGGGGATAGAAAGCTCCCGCATGTATAATATTTTCCAACATAATTGTTATTGATTATTTGGGAATGTCACATCATGCACCCCAATCACACTCACTTATCAGTCCTTCCGGTCCACTCCAACGCTTTGACCTCCCCCCCAAAAAAGGAGGAGGAGGAGGAGGCGGAAGAGGAGGAGGAAGAAGAAGAAGAAGAAGGAGAAGGAGAAGGAGAAGGAGAAGGAGGAGAAGGAGAAGAAGAAGAAGAAGAAGAAGAAGAAGAAGAAGAAGAAGAAGAAGAAGAAGAAGAAGAAGAAGAAATGTATATATTTATATGTATATGTATAAATTGTGTTTGTGTTGCCCATATATTCACTGGAGCATGGTCAAACTCTCAGCCCCATGTATAATACGAAGACCACAAGAATATAGAAATCTGAAATCCTTCTGTACCCCAGTTTCTCACATGAATGTTTTTTATATCATTTACTTGATATTTCAATAAGAAAATTAATTAATTTTGTGTCTTTATAATCAGGCAATAACATAATAAATAAATAGAAAGTTTATAAAAACAAAAAACTTACTTGAAAAGATAATAGCTAAAAGTTTACAAGTTTAGTGAAGGTATTAATCTATACACATTTAAAAAAAACAAAACAAAACTAAGATTCCAGTCATGGATGCTGGCACACCTCTTTCTTTTTTTTTTTTTTCTTTTTTTTCTTTTACTTTATTAATTTATTCTTGTTACATCTCAATGGTTATCCCATCCCTTGTATCCTCCCATTCTTCCCTCCCTCCCATTTCCCCCTTATTCCCCTTCCCTATGACCATTCCTGAGGGGGATTACCTCCCCCTGTATATGCTCATAGGGTATCAAGTCTCTTCTTGGTAACCTGCTGTCCTTCCTCTGAGTGCCACCAGATCTCCCCCTCCAGGGGACATGGTCAAAGTTGAGGCACCAGAGTATGTGAGAAAGTAATATCCCACTCTCCACTCTACTGTGGAGATTGTTCTGTCCATTGTCTAGATCTGGGTAGGGGTTTAAGGTTTACTGCCTGTATTGTCCTTGGCTGGTGCCTTAGTTTGAGAGGGACCCCTGGGCCCAAATCTGCCTATCATAATGTTCTACTTGTAGGTTTCTAGGACCCTCTGGATCCTTCTACTTTGCCATTCTCCCATGCTTCTCTCATCTAGAGTCCCACTAGAATGTCCTCCCCTCTGTCTCAGTTTCCTGGTAAGTGAAGGCTTTCGTGGGACATGCCCCTTGGGCTAATATGCAGATATAAGTGAGTATATACCATTTGAGTCTTTCTGCTTCTGGCTTAACTCACTCATTATGATCATTTCTAGCTCAATCCATTTGTCCACAAATTTCGGGAAATCCTTGTTTTTAATAGCTGAGTAGTATTCCATAGTGTATATGTACCACAGTTTCTTTATCCATTCTTCTACTGATGGACACTTAGGCTGTTTCCATGTTCTGGCTATTATGAATAAGGCTGCTATGAACATGGTTGAGCAAATTTTCTTGTTGTGTGCTGGAACATCTTCTGGGTATATTCCAAGGAGTGGAATAGCTGGGTCTTGAGGAAGCCCTATTCCCATTTTTCTGAGATAGCACCAGATAGATTTCCAAAGTGGTTGTACTAGTTTGCATTCCCACCAGCAATGAAGGAGTGTTCCTCTCTCCCCACATCCTCGCCAGCATGTGGTGTCGCTTGAATTTTTGATCTTAGCCATTCTGATGGGTGTAAGATGGAATCTCAGAGTTGTTTTGATTTGCATTTCCCTGATGATTAAGGAGGTTGAGCATTTCTTTAAGTGTTTCTCAGCCATTTGATATTCCTCTGTTGAGAATTCTCTGTTTAGTTCCAAGCCCCATTTCTCAATTGGGTTATTTGGTTTGGTGGTATTTAATTTCTTGAGCTCTTTATATATTTTGGATATTAGACCTTTGTCAGATGTAGGGTTGGTGAAGATCTTTTCCCAGTTTGTAGGCTGTCGCTTTGTTCTCTTGACAGTGTCTCCTGCCTTACAGAAGCTTCTCAGCCTCATGAGGTCCCATTTATTAATTGTTGACATTAATGTCTGGGCTGTTGGTGTTCTGTTCAGGAAGTTGTCTCCTGTGCCAATATGTTCCAGGCTCTTCCCCACTTTTTCTTCTAAGTGACTTAGTGTCTCTGGTTTTATGTTGAGGTCTTTAATCCACTTGGATTTGAGTTTTATACAAGGTGACAAATATGGGTCCAGTTGCATTTTTTTACACATAGACATCCAGTTAGACCAGCACCATTTGTTGAAGATGCTATCCCTTTTCCATCGAATGGAATTGGCTTCTTTGTCGAAAATCAAGTGACCATATGTGTGTGGATTCATATCTGGGTCTTCGATTCGATTCCACTGATCAACCAGCCTGTTGCTGTGGCACACCTCTTTCATTCCAGCACTAGAGAGGCAGAGGCAGGTGAACCTCTGTGAGTTCAAAGCCACCCTGGTCTATGAAGCAAGATTCAGATGTGGTATGGCTATTCATTGAGACTCTGTTTCAAATAAATAAATAAATAAATAAATAAATAAATAAATAAAGTCAAGACTCCAACCAAAATAAAAGCTAAGAGGCCCATATAATCAAAATGGTGAAAGAAAAAGAGAAGATAATGACAACAGAATAGCAATAGCTAATAATAAACTAAAACACTGTAAAACTATACTATAGAGCATGTGTAAAATACCCTCTCATTGCACCATACCCTTGTTCCCCTGGGATGATGTGGGGCGGGGCTTAGACAGAGTAGTACTCTGTAGATTCTCCTTGGTGTGTCTGCATCCCATGCATCACTACTCTCCCTATGGATCTGAAAACTCCGGGGCTACCAAGGAAGCCAGGGGCGTACAGTGTGGACATGCTGGGTGAGGGGATAGCTCACATCCTACACAGGACGTGACAGGGCAGCATGGGACTTTGTCACACCGCTCAGAACGGTGCCCATTCAGGAACCTACGACATACTGACCACAGCCACTGACGCTGTGGATGGAGGAAGAGTGCTGGGAGATACTTGACCATAACAATACAGAGGAAGGGGTGGGGTGGAAGTGAGGTGCAAGGAAATGAGAGCAGAGGGAAACTCAGATCTACGTCAGGGAATAAACCACATTGGTGAGTAACAAAGGGGGGGGAGGGGGGATGGAACTTAGGTGTTCCGGTTTTTTGCCTCCTCAGTTCTTTGAAGGACGTGAAGTCAAATAAAGCAACTTGTACACCAGTACATTGTAGGGTTTGTATCACGTATGAATGCAATGTGTATAAATGATAACAGCACACACAAAAAGGCCAGGAAGGGGGCAGCCACAGGGGTAAGTTTTTGTAGCTTATTAGAATCAAGGCAGCATAAATTTGAAGTACTTTCATGGTAAGGTGTATATATAAGCCTCAGAAAAACCACAAAATATCTAAAATATGCTTTTTTTTTTTTAATCTTTGGGCCACCAAGATGGCTCATTGGGTAAAAGCCCTAGCCCGATGACTTGAGTTCATCTGCCTCTCTCTCTCTCTCTCTCTCCCTCTCTCTCTCTCTCCCTCCCTCCCTCCCTCCCTCCCTCTTTCCCCTGCCCCCCCTCTCTCTTCTCTCTCTCTCTCTCTCTGTTTCTCTGTCTCTCTGTCTCTCTCATTAATTGATTTTAAAAATAGCTTCTATTTAAGGCAAAAGGAGGCAAGAAAGGAGAGGCCACATGGTCATGAAAGACTTTGAAAACAAAATGTAGATATAAAGTACGAGGTCTCAGACCTGATAGAGGATCCCGACACAGGGATTGCCGCTCAAGTTAGAGAGTATGGCTGCTGGGGGGCTGGGGGTGGGGGGGGGCGAGTTTCTGACCAACAGAAAGAGCAAAGACATCTATCTACTTTAAGGTATAGGGGGGAGGAAGGGGGGAGGGGGAGGGGGAGGGGGAGGGGAAGGGGGAGGGGAACGGGGAAGGGGGAAAGGGGGTGGGGCACGAGGTCTTACACCGTGTGAAATGAAGAATAAGTTTAGAAGATGTGGGAGAGGTGTGGAGGAAAGCATCTTAGGTCCCTCCACTGGATAGGCAGGGCATGTGCCTCGGCCTTTTGATGTCTGAGGCCCCTAAGTTCCTAGGCCACCTATCATTCTCCTTGGATCCAAACAACTAGGAAGTTTGCCAACTCAGACTGGCAACTGTGAGGAACAGCTGCCCACGACAGAGAAATAGAGGGAGCTGCCCCACCTCCAGGACTTGGGATTTCTTTCCTGAAGTCCAAGGGCACCCAGGGGGAACCCCTCACAGACTCACAGGCATATTCCCAGCCAAGGCGCCCACTAGAATCTGGGAGGTTGCAGCTAAGTGTGGTCTGATTACCCGCTAGCTCAAAGCTAAACATGAAGCCGACCATATCAACAGGAGTGTGAGTGGAGGGTGATCAGGAGGGGATGAGGAAGGGGGGCCCTGCCTGGGCTGGGTGGGACGGGTGTTGTCTGCCTGTCCTGACTTCCCCAGGCAGGTCCCGAGGCTTACTGCTCACTCAGGTCTTTGTCCTTGGGTGAGCACTTTTGCTTTCACTAGGCTTATTTAATTGGTTCGTTTTAACTTCTCCTTCCAGACCCTCCTAAGACTTCTGTTTCTTTCCGTCCCTGCTTCAGTCCCCTGCATCTTGAACTCCTGGAGCTGTCCGTATCCTAAGAGTGAGACCCAGCAAGAGCCCAGAACCCAAAGCACATGAGAGCCTGTATTATGGACCTTTTATACCTTTTCCATTTAAAGGAACTTTTCTTGTGCCTCCTTGCTCACAGAGACAGAGATACCCTCAAATTAATGTTCCTGTCTGTCACTCTGAAGGAGTTTAAACAGTCTGAGAGACCTGAATCATATCGAATTAGTCACCTCTGGTGTTTCTGCCCTTCCCAGTGGTCCAGCCACTGTGTTTGATGCTTGTGGCTTATACAGATCCATGAGACCCTGCTCATCCAAGACTTTAGTTAGATTTCAGACTTAGAATTTAGCTCCGTCCTTTGCAAGTAGCATGTCCCTTAATTTCTAACCTTCTTTCTCAGCCAAGCTAGGTACTGGAATATGGAGATTCTTGCTATGTAGCCCAGGCAGGTCTGAAACTCAGGGTTCCCTTGCCTCGGCCCCCAGAGAGCTAAATTTACAAATGCGTTCACTACACCTAGTTGCTCAAGCTATATATTGGACCGAGACTTCCTGCAGCTGCTGTGACCACTGCATGCTGTCCCATCTCTCAGCCTCCTGAACCCTTGGGAGCAAAGGGATCTCAGAAGCACAGCTGGGACCCACAGGGACAGACACACTCATCTTCCTCCTGCTGTCTCCTTAGAGAGACAGGGACCTGAGCCTAGACTCCCTGTGGTTCTCCTTTTCCCTGGGGGGCTATTGGCTATCAGCCCACCAAGGCAGGAGGAACAGAAGACGAGTCTCAGGACCTGGCAGGCCATAAGCAAGACGGAAACCGAACACTCCGGGAATCCCTTCAGGAGCTAGTTCAACTTTACTCAGGGAGAACAAAAGCTACAGCCCTTGGGGGAATGGGCGGGGCCTTCCAGGATAGGTGCTCATAACTGGTTGGAACCAGGTTCTTTTAGGGTGCTTGTTCTGCATTTGGCAGCACACTCCTATCATATGAACCCGGAACACAGTACTTACTTATCCTATAGGGGGAGGAAGGGGAGAGCTAGCAGGGAGCTGTGTCATTGACCATAGAGCAAATGTGGTTAGGGGCATCTATGTGTAAAGACACTCTCCAGATAGAGTCAGGCAGAGATCGGCGGAGACCCTGCTGGGGAGAGGGAGTACTACACCTAATACCGCCTCTGAGCTCAGAATGGCTATCCGGACTGGACCAGATAGGGAGGACTCTAACCTCAAACAGCAGGGTCCTTTCTACAGTTCCCCACTTCTCTGGCCGGGAAGATTCACGTAGGTTCAAGCACAGGCCTTACCCGTGATGCAGTACACCAGTGAGGCATAGGTTGGCCAAAACATTTCTGGAATAACCATATTATTAAGTGCCAGTCAGTAAGCGGCAGGAGACCAGGCTGGACCTGTTAGTCAAAACACCAGAATCTTACCCACGGCCATCAAAAAGGACTCTTTGGGGGGCTGGGGAGGAGCCTGGGGGGAAAGTGCCTGCTGTGAAGCAAGCAGACCTGCATTTGGATCTCAGGTCCCCAAGTAAAAGCCAAACAGCAGTGGTGTGTGCCTAACACTCCCAGGACCGGGGAGCTGGAGACAGGAGGATCCCAGCGATTCGCTGGCCAGACAGTGGACTCAAACTTGTGGACTCCGGGTTCAATGTAAAACCCTATCTCAAAGAACAAGACAAGAAGCCGTAGAGGAGAGACACACACACACAGAGACACACGCATACACAAACACACATACACACACACAAGACACAAACACACATACACACGCATACACACACATACACAAACACACATACACACACATACACAAACACACACAGACACATACACACACACACACATACACGTACACAATGTGTGTGACCTAAGCTCCCTGTCCAGACTGCCACACAGCAGAAAAGGCGAGATTACTTCCAAAAGCCACAGGAAACTTGGAATGAGAGTTCTCCCCAACAAGCATATTTGAAACACCGAGCCAGGCCAAGGGCTTTTCCTGACTCCCTGGTTCATGCCCGTTGTCACCCTGACTGGGGTGTGCTGCTCGGTTTTCCACTCCATCCATCCGTTACAGTCTGCAGACAGCTGACTGTTTATATTCGTAACTGCCAGCCTCCCCTCAGTCAGAGTCCTGACCCACTCACAGCTGAAAAGGCTGTGCCCTGCCAGTGCCCATCACAAGAGGCTGATTGCTGATTGCTCAGCCCCAGAGGACAGATTTTGTGATGGAAAGGGCCAAGCTTCTGCTCTGAGTTGGGAAGAAATAGCATGCCCTTGGGTGTGTGTGTGTGTGTGTGTGTGTGTGTGTGTGTGTGTGTGTGTGGTGTCTATATATTGCCTTATACTCTAAGAATAGCTTGCTTAAAAAAGAAAACATGACATCGGCTGGGCTGTCTCAGCCACCCTCTGAAAGTCACTTTCCTGACTTTGAATGCCCTCGTGCCAGGCAGGTGCCAGGCCCTCAGAGTACAAAAACAGCCAACCCCTGAGCCCAGCTCTGGTCCCTGCAGGAAGCTCACGAGAGGGATGCCTGCTGACGTTCAAAGAGAACATCACTATGGTAGGACATTTTCCCAGAGGGCTTCAGGAAATGGTAAAAGTCTGGGTAAAGAAGCCTTGAGGGGCCTGCAAGGTGCTTTAAGGGTATAAGGGCTTGATGCCAAGCCTGACAACCTGAGCTCAGGGCCAAAAACCCACACTCACGGTGGAAGGAAAAAATCAACTCCTACAAATTGTCCCTGACCTCCATATGTGTGCCATGACACATGGGTGTGCCTTGTGCACACACAATAATAATAATCATAATCATCATCTAAAAATAAAAATATAAGAAGAAGGCTTGGGGAAGAAGAGAGCTGGGTGTTGGACCCTGGGACCCCAGGGCCACCAGGGGAGGCAGAGGAAGGGCTAAAAGACACAAGTGCCATCACCCCAGTAGTGGCAGAAGTCCAGGGCATCTAAGCCGGGAGCAGCCAACCCACTGCCTTGTGAACCCTAGCAACCTGTAGGGTGGGTGTTGGGCATGGGGGCCTTTACTCAGTTCATTGCAGAATGCAAGCAGGGACCCAGCCCAGTCCTGCAGGGCCACAGATCCCCTTCCACCACCTCTGCTGCCTCCTACCTCCCCTAAAAGGAAGGAAATGCTACCATACCAAATGTGTGTCTGCTCCTCTGCCTGTGACCCCAGCACTGATCACCAGGAGCCAACACCCTTGAGCAACAAAATGTCAGACAGCTTTTCATTAGCAACTAACCCAGGCCATGTTTTCTCACTCAGGAACTGACTGCTTTTTCTAAATGATGTTAAGATTTAAAGACGAGGCAGGTCTCTGACTCCCCAGGACCTATTCCCGCCTCCCCATCCACAGCTTATAGGATGGGTCGAGCCAGTGAGTTAACACAATTCCAACTACAGCATGTCTAGTCCTTTAACCTTGGAGAAGAACAACTGCACTGTCAACTGAACTGTCTTCTCAGAAAATTTAGGGGTCAGTTTAGAGATTGAAGGATAAGGACCAGGGGCCCCTGAAGGAGCCAGGGGGCCCAAAGCAGCCCACCTTGAGCACTGTGGCCTTTTTCCTCCTGACAAAGTCACAAGCCATTGCCCACACGCCAGTATAGGAAGAACAGAGCTTCAGAGGAGTTGCCTAATCATGGATGTAGACGCAATGTGTGACAGTCATTATGCCCTGCAGAGTGGCCTGTTATTCTAGAACATGATGGCAACTGCTGCCTCCCATCACGAGGGAGATCGAGTCTCTCTCATTCGTGATTTTCCATTGTGAGCAGCCCTTCGTATGTCATTTTCCAAGGGTACACAAACTCTCTCCTTCGGCCTATGAATGGCCATTTACCTGGGTGGAACGCTACATGTAAACACAGTTGGAGGGTCAAAAACAGACCTACTGGACCAGCTCAGACCAATGGAGAGATCCTGTTTCAAAAAACAAGATGGTCCACACCTGAGGAATAATACCTGAGGTTGTCCTCTGGCACACACACGTGCACACACGCATGGATGCACACGCACACACGCAGTACACATACGTGCACGCACCCAAATTTCTATAGATCTATTGTTACTTTTTGTGTCCGTTTGCTAAACAGCTTTCAAGAAATTAATCCATTGTGCTATACCAGTTTGAATTTTAAGTAACCCCCACAGGCTGGAGTTAAAGACTTGATTCTCAACAGTGGTTTTCAGGAGACACTGGAAACTTTGGAAGGCGGGGGCACAGATGGAGGAAACCCTGTAGCCTTGGGGTCAGTATGCCTTGGTCCCTTCTGTATTTGTTCTTTGAAACCCAGCAGCTAAGAGGTCAGTCGTCTCAGCCACGCATCCCCACTGCCGTATCATTCCACCTCATCTGAGGCAATGGATGCAGCCAGCCCGGCCTGAAACCATTAGCCAAAATAAGTGGGACCATTCATTTATGCCAGGGACTTGTTCATAGGATGCTGCCAGGCCGAGGAGGGCATCGGATGGCCTGGAGCTGAAGTTACAGACAGTTGTGAGCCATGGTGTGGATACAGGGAATCGAACCCTGAGGCACACTGCTCAGCTGGTTTCTGCTTCTTCGGGGCAGTTGGTCTGGTCTGAGAGTCTTCTTTGCAGCTCTGCTCTGCTCTTCTGGGAAGAACTCTAAGCTTTTCATTGCTTGCTCTGGCAGGGAGAGGCATAGTTAATCTGGTTAGTTTCAGGGACTTCCTGGGCTGTCTTGAGTTGTTTTTCTTCCTGCTTGAGTATCTTCCTGCAGGATGGAAGGTTTTAATCTAGGAGAAAACTGTTACACAGCAATCAATCAGAGGCTTTTTCATTTTGTTCTTGGTTTTGTTTTGTTTTGTTTTAAAGAAGAATCTTTCTGTGCATCTCAGCTGGCTGAGACTGGGAGTGTTTGCCACCATGAGTGACCTTCTGCGAGC
Organism: Acomys minous; assembly: GCF_964271855.1. Taxonomy (NCBI): domain Eukaryota; kingdom Metazoa; phylum Chordata; class Mammalia; order Rodentia; family Muridae; genus Acomys; species Acomys minous. The sequence goes on from NC_140491.1 coordinate 46,692,835, forward strand.
ATCTTTGATTATACTCATTTGACAGTCATCAGCTGTCTTTTGATGATTTCCTCTCTTTAAAATCCCTTTTCTTCTATCAGACATGGGGGCACATACCTTTAGTTCTTGGTGAGTTCAAGGCCAGCCTGGTCTATGCAGTTATATATATACACACACACATATTACAACCACCTATAACTCCAGCTCCAGGGGATCGATGCCTTTGGACTCCACAGTCACTTGAGCTCATGTGCACATACCCACACACAGACTACGCACACACATGCATATCCCATACAGATACACACACAAACACATATACGTAAACACAGAAACACACACACAAACATGTTCACACATATACACATACCCACAGACATACACAAGCACATACACACACACACACATACATAAACTAAAACTAATTAAAATGAGGCTTGGAGAGATGGTTCACCAGTTAAGAGCACTGGCTGCTCTTCCAAAAGTCCTGAGTTCAATTCCCTGCAACCACATGGTGGCTCACAACCATCTATAATGATATCTGGTACCCTTTTCTAACATGCAGGTGTATATGCAGGCAGAACACTGTATACACAATAAATAAATAAATCTTTAAAAGATAATTAAAATAAAATATTTTTTTTAATTTCTGAATTTTCAGCCAGGTATGGTGGTGCACACCTTTAATCCCAGCACTCGGGAGGCAGAGGCAGGTAGATCAAAGTGAGTTCAAGACCAACCTGGTCTACAAAGTGAGTTCAGAATAGCCAAGGTTACACAGAGAAACCTTGTCTCAGAAAAAAAGAAAAGTTTATGAATTTTCAAATATTTGGGGGATTCTCTACAAATTTTACCTTACTGGCTTTTCGCTTTTGTTGTTGTTGCAGGCCCTGTGTCTGGTTCCCAACTTTTGAAATCCACTGAGATTTATATTTATAGTCAGTTTGAAAGTCTTTGTGGAGATATTGTGTATCCTTGCAAATGCATTTCTGCAGCAGCAGTGTGTGGTGCACAGTAAACAGCAGGAGGGTCACACTGGTCCACGGTGCTCGTGTCTTCTGTAGGTTGCCTGCTTTCAAGGTCTTCTTGTTCTTCCATAAATGAAATAAGGGCATTAAAGTCCCATCCATAGGACACAAAGGTCCCTTCCTCAAATCATGCAACACTCAGATATGGATGGGTTGAGCTCTGTATAGAGATTTTGCCCAGTGCCTGAGAAGCTCTGTGTTTGCTCGTCAAACAACAACACAGAGCCCCCTTCTTCCTCCTACCAAAAAAAAACCCACTAAAACTCAGAGAATTCAAAATGGCAGCAAAGTACTTAATTCTATACAAAATTATACCCTTGACAAAAAAAAAAATCCCCAAGAACCTCCATCTCAGAATCCACTATGACACTGAGGAGCAGCCATGACACAAGGGAGCATACCCTAACCACTTGACTTCCCAAGAAGAGAGCTACAGTAAGGAAGGAGGCCTTTGAAAACTAAGCCAGGCAGTGGTGGCGCACGCCTTTAGTCCCAGCACTCGGGAGGCAGAGGCAGGCGGATCTCTGTGAGTTCAAGGCCAGCCTGGTCTACAGAGTGAGTTCCAGGACAGCCAGGGCTACACAGAGAAACCCTGTCTTGAAAAAAGTCAGGAAATTAAGCGATGAGAGAGCCAAAGAGAGGGCCCAGCAAAGGCTGCTAAGAATGGTGGGAAGAATGGGGTCCCCAGAGCCCACGTGACGTGGGGGGAGAGAAACAACCCACAAATTGTCCTCTGACCTCCACAGCGCTATGGCACACCACCACCCCTGCCTCCGCCCATACAAGAATAAGTAAGTAATTTTTTGGATTGTAAAAAGAGAAATAAAATTGAGTGATGAAAGGGAAACGTAAGAAACGGGGTTGCAAGGTCTTACGTGACAAAGGAAAACCAGAAAATGTGTACCACGTCATCTCCCACCTCCAAAACACAGATGACGCCCTAAGCCAAGCACTGGTAGAATGGCAGGTTGACAGCTTCATCATTAACTTAAAATCCTATAAAAATACTCCAGATTTACAAAAATAAACAAGGGAAAATAAATTCACAGAGAACTGATGAAAACACACACACACACATAATGTTGCACACACACAGACACAGAAATGTTGCACAAATCATTTGAAAAAAATGAAAAACTATAAGTCTACATCCCAAAATAATTAAATACAATTCTTTAAAAGTCTAAGCTGAATAATAAATGTCCAGAATTTCAGAGGCTGAGGGAGAAGGATTGGCTATATAGTGAAAGCCTCTCTTTAATTTTTTAATTTGTTTTGGTTTTTTGAGACAGGGTTTCTCTGTGTACCCTTGGCTGTCCTGGACTCACTTTGTAGACCAGGCTGGCCTCAAACTCGCAGAAATCCACCTGCCTCTGCCTCCTGAGTGCTGGGATTAAAGGCCTGCACCACCACACCCAACTCTAAATGACAAATTGTGTACATGAATCCTCTCTGATTTTTTTTTTCCCGAAATACACACAGGAGTAGTTTCCAGTGAGCAGTTATTTGAAAGTGTCCTTTAACGAGAGAAGGCTATTTCTTCATTCAGTCCCACCGGCTGTTCACTGAGCGCCTATTCCAAGCATGACTGAAAGCTAAAATTAACTATGAGACCAAAGGAGACCAGCTGTGCATGCCGTAGGGCGAACAGACCTGAGAAACGAGCCTTACGGTGGAAGAAATCAGGAAACCATCGATGGAGAGTTTTATTAGTGAAACATGGCAACAGCAAAAGCCCCAACCACCACCCCGTGTAGTTTATTAGCAAAGTGCACACAGTGGTAATTGTATAGTTCCTTCTCCACAAACATCACTCCTCAGTGACAGCCATCCTTTCTAGAAATGGATCTGTAGACATAGTTTAAAACTTGTCTAATAAATATATCACTTCACTGCAAATAAACAAAACAACCCTTCTAGAAAGGTGGTTTAAAATATGAAGAGGGGGGGAAAAACACCCCGAGTCTGAAATTTAAATACCAAGAGCAAAATTGAATGAATAAGGAAAGAATAGGTAGAACTTGGAAAATAAATGGAAGGGAAGCACAAAATTACCTTATAGATGAAAAATAAATCAGAAAATGGCTAGCACAGAATAGACCCAAATGCAATTTTAATAAAGGCTGTCAGAGAAAGGCAGTAAAAGAGCCACAAGAACTTAAAAAAAAAATAACATGATGAAAGAAATGAAAGGGGCCAGACAGGAAGAAGTAGAAAAAGGAGCAGGGAAATAATCATGCTATTGAAGTGAAGAAGCTAACCAATATTCAAAACTATAATCTAAAAGAATTTCTATAAATCAGAGGAGATATAAGGGTTCATAAGAAATAAGATTAACCCAGAACAACCCACCTCCAAGATATGTCTTTTTTTAATTGCATTTTTTTTTTACAATTCTATGTGTGTACATTTTATATACTGACTTTTCTTGCCGTCCACCTCCCTCTTGCCCCTCCATCTGCTACCATCCCCACAAATCTCTCTCCTTAATGTCCACATCTGCTTGTTTTGTCTTATGACGCCCCAAGATTAACTGGAGCCAGCTGTGTGACCCTGGGCTCTTATCTATCAGTTGGAGCCTGGTGGCCTCCAACTGAAATGAAGATATATCTTAATAAATTATTTAGTAGGATTTCATAAACACTTTGCTAAATATCGCTATTAAGGATGATGACAAAAAAAACTTTGTGGCCTCTAGGCACAAAAAAACAAATTTATAGGAGAAAATTAGATTGACCTCATGCCTTTTATAACAAGCCACAAAGCAAGATATGAGTAATAACTGTTACAGTTTACATGCACAGCATCCCCCATGGGCGCATGTGTTTGAACACTTGGTCTCCAGCAGGTGGTGCTGTTTTAAAAGGTGGTCAAACCTTTAGGAACCAGAACAAGACGCGGCTCCCGGGGTAGTCAGGCCTTGAGGGTTTTACTGTCCCCTGGCCCTACTGTCTCCTGATGCTTCCTACATGTGCACACAGTGTGACCACAGGTGTCCTGTACTCCGGTCACTATGCTTTCCTATCCTGATGGACTGTGTCCCTTCTCAAACTGTAAACCCAAATAAGCCATATGTGTTAGGTACTTTTCTGTTGCTGTGATAAAACACCATGACTAAAAACAACTGAAGGAAGTGGTAGTTTTGAGGGACTTACGATGCCATGGAGGATGGGAATTCATGATGGCAGAAGAACATTGCAGCAAGCAGTAGGCTTGGTAGCAGGAGCAGGAAGCCAAGAAGTCACATGGTCAGCCTCAAGTACAAAGCAGAGGGAGGGAAGGGGGCTGGAGGAGGCAAGCCCAAATAACCTCCAAGCCCAAGTAATGTGCATCCTCTAACAAGGCCACACCACCTCCCAAACAGCACCACCAACCGAGGACCAAGTGTTCAAATAGATGTGAGGAACATCCCTCATTCAAAATGCCACAGCCTTCTTGCCAGGAATTTTGTTACAGCAGTAAGAGAAGTGACAAATACAATAGCCAAACGGGGCTTTTTCTTTTCTTTTTTTCTTTTCTTTTTTTATACTTCTTTTTTTATTTTATTAATTTATTCAGATTACAACTCAGTTGTTATCTCATCACTTGTATCCTCCCTCCCTCCTGCTTTCACTCTATTCCCTTCCCCTGGGTCTATGACCGAGGGGGACCTCCTCCCCCACCATATGGTCATAGGCTATCAAGTCTCATCTTGGTAGCTGCTTATTCTTTCTTTGAGTTCCACTAGGCTCCCCACCAAAGGGAGGTGGTCAACTATGGAGCACCAGAGTTCATGTCAAAGCCAGTCCCAAAAGGGGCTTTTTCAAAACACTCAATGAACAGGGATTTAATCCCAGCCACACATGTCAGGAACAGAAGCCTCCATGAGACTCCTGGACACGTTTCGAGAACCCTGCAAACAGATTGATGCACACGCACCTGCTCCGTGATCTTTAAACACGCGGTGGCGTTTAGGTGGAGGACATTTCCTCCGGGATTTTCCTTCCACAGATGTCAGGATTAGCTGAGTTGGGTCCAGCCCTGACGTCACCACCGCCTCTAGTCCATTCAGCATCCGGCTCTTTTTTAAACTTCTCATCCCTTTGAGCAGTGACATTCCCTGGTGCTCCTTTTCACCCAGTGACACATCTTCACGAGCAAGGTCACACCTCCCAATCCTTCCAAAGCGGTTCCATTAAGTTGGGATCGAGCATTCGAGCATATAAGTCTTCAGGACCATTCTTGTTCAAACCACTACAAAGCCAGAGGAGGGATGCAAACCATCGCAAATAGACCAACAACTGGGAACACATTGGTGGAATCAGGAATGGAGGCAGGCTCCGGCTGTTCCTGTTCTCAGGTGACCTAGGACAGGTCTTATCATCTGTACTCTGATGTCCCCACTGGGCAGCAGTGGTAAAGACGGAACGCAAAACTGGATGACTCCTTTAAGGCTTCCTGGTTTTAGATATGAGACCAGAGGAGAGACAACATTCAGCTGTACACTCCAAGGAGTTTCCAGAAACTCGAAGACAACCTAGTTAGTGACAGGATCCCTTCACTGCTGTAGAAAATGTCTCTGCAGGCAGAAGCAAGGATAAGCCACTGCCTGGACTGGTCCAGATACTATAACTCTCTCATGCCCAAATCAACAAGGGGCTGTTTCAAAGCACCAGTGTTTGGGATCAGATAAATCCATGGTTAACCTGTTCTGTGTAACAAGAGAAGTAAGGCAGCTGCAGCCAGTCCACAAAAGAAATTCACATGGTTCCCTTCAGAGAGGTTCAGTGAGGCCTCAGAGGAGCCGGGGGGCGGGAAATATTATACAGAAACAATACAAACTAAACATAATGGTGTCCTGAATGGAAGGAGGGGCGTTTCTTTAAAGCCTAGAAAGGAGAGAGAGGGCTGGGCGTGGTGACACACGCTTTTAATCCCAGCACTCGGGAGGCAGAGGCAGGTGGATCCCTGTGAGTTCGAGGCCAGCCTGGTCTACAAAGTGAGTCCAGGACAGCCAAGGCTACACAGAGAAACCCTGTCTCAAAAAACCAAAAAGAAGGAGGAGGAGGAGAAGAAGAAAGGAGAGGAGAGGAGGGAAGAGGAGAGGAAAGGATGGGGACAGAGGAACCACTTCAGAAAGCAGCCTTTAGAGCAGTCTCCCTGGAAAAATCCCCCTGAGAAGTCTCTCAGGACTAAACTTCCAGAACTAAGGAAAGTTTTGACTTTTTATAACTTTTAGGAGGGACGGGAAGTTCCACATCACATGATTTAATTCATCACAGCTTGCCATGACAGAGCCAGGTACCATAAACCAAAAGCTGTCAAGTCATAGCACAGAATCCCAGAGGGGCAGGGGCATGGCCTGGTGCAGGATGTGAGACCTGCAGGCCAATGGGGGCGGTGTTCTAACATTGTCTACAGTGCTAATGGCCGTGTGGCGTTGGACTGTTACCTAACCATGCCAGGGCCTCAATTTCCTCCTTGGCAAAAGAGCAGGAGAATGCATCCACTTCAGAGGACCACAGGATGTAGTGATCCTAGCAATGGCTCCTGGGAGGCAGCAGCAGCTCAGGAAGGATTTGGGGTTGTTTATTTTGGGGGCTGGATGTCCACATTGCTCTTTTAGTAGCTTCATTGTTGTCAGGAAATGTTCTGATTTCTGGCTACAGAAGCTGCCATCATCCTGTTCCCATGACTGGCCCATCTCCCAACACACACACACACACACACACACACACACACACACACACACACCTCTGCAGACCCAACATTCAACCTGGACACTCTCCTCCATGCCAAGGCCTCTTGTGAAAGCCATGTCCCAGCCTGCATTCTTGGTGTTCCTCCAAGAAATCTTACAGACTGAAGGATAGCATTTATGGGAAGGCTTAGGCATGTAGAAGGGGGCGTATCTGGACTTCAGAACCCCCTAAATTGCTCCGCATCCTCACCCCACCTGGGGGGCTCCTTCCAGGGTCCACTCCTCAGAGCAGGGGTTGGTGGCGTCACCTGGGGCTGACCCGGGAGTGACTGGATCCCCTTCTGTCCTGCTTCCTTGCCTCCTCAGCCTGCGCTTAGATCCGGGATGCACCTCTGTCTGCTCTGGGCTTCAGTTATAGCTGGTGTTTTATTCGTTCACTCCTTTTTCAGAACTTATGAATGGTCCCCTTCCTGAGGGTCTGCAAGTGGAGTTTCTGTGCTGCGTGAAACACTGGAGGAGGAAATGCCATTGTGAGATAGGGTCTCTCGTAGCTCTGGCTTTTCTTGAACTCAGCCTCGCAAGCGCTGGGACCACAAGTGTGTGTCATACCTGGCTCCTGTTACTGTTTTGTTTTTTATTTGTTTGGATGGTTTGTTTTTGAGACAGGGTCTCTCTGTGTAGACTTGGTTGCTCTGGGCTCACTTTGTAGACCAGGCTGGCCTCGATCTCACATCAATCCACCTGCCTCTGCCTCCTAAGTACTAGGATTAAAGGCGTGCACCACCATGCCTGGCTCTGTTACCGTTCTTTTTAGAACCCAGTGTTGAAGGAAACTTCTGAGGGTTTCTGTGGTTATTATTCTGTTTTGAGACTTTCATTTTTTTTCTTTTGTTTTGCTATTTATTTATCTGCTGTGCGCGTGTGTGCATGTGGATGTCAGATTCTCTCCTTCCGTCCTGTGAGGACAAGTGAGAACTAGGGTGGTCAAGCTCAATGGACACACCGAGGCCCATGGGGCCATCTCGCTGACATGGCATCTCGCTGACATGGGGCCATCTCGCTGACATGGGGCCAACTCGCTGACATGGGGCCATCTCGCTGACATGGGGCCATCTCGCTGACATGGGGCCATCTCACTGACGTGGGGCCATCTCGCTGACGTGGGGCCATCTCGCTGACATGGGGCCATCTCACTGATGTGGGGCCATCTCGCTGACATGGGGCCATCTCACTGACGTGGGGCCATCTCGCTGACGTGGGGCCATCTCGCTGACGTGGGGCCATCTCACTGACATGGGGCCATCTCGCTGACGTGGGGCCATCTCGCTGACGTGGGGCCATCTCGCTGACGTGGGGCCATCTCGCTGACATGGGGCCATCTCACTGACGTGGGGCCATCTCGCTGACGTGGGGCCATCTCACTGACATGGGGCCATCTCACTGACATGGGGCCATCTCGCTGACATGGGGCCATCTCGCTGACATGGGGCCATCTCGCTGACATGGGGCCATCTCGCTGACATGGGGCCATCTCACTGACATGGGGCCATCTCGCTGACATGGGGCCATCTCGCTGACATGGGGCCATCTCACTGACATGGGGCCATCTCACTGACGTGGGGCCATCTCACTGACGTGGGGCCATCTCGCTGACATGGGGCCATCTCGCTGACGTGGGGCCATCTCGCTGACGTGGGGCCATCTCACTGACGTGGGGCCATCTCACTGACGTGGGGCCATCTCACTGACATGGGGCCATCTCACTGACGTGGGGCCATCTCACTGACATGGGGCTATCTCACTGACATGGGGCTATCTCACTGACATGGGGCCATCTCAGTGACATGGGGCTATCTCACTGACGTGGGGCATCTCACTGACCTCATTCTCACTCTTTTGAAAGAAATTTATTTCACTGATCACATCCCTTTCTTTTCCATTTCATGATTTTATCATAATTTATTTTCTCCTACTCCTTTGGGAGTTTCTTTGCTATTTTTTTTAAATTAGGTAGAATGTCACCTACCTTCCCCCCCCCAATTGTTTTGTTGCTGCTGTTGTTATTGTTGTTTGTTTGTTTGTTTTGTTTTCGAGACAGGGTTTCTCTGTGTAGCCTTGACTGTCCTGGTCTTGCTTTGTAAACCAGGCTGGCTTCGAACTCACAGCGATCCACCTGCCTCTGCCTCCCTGAGTGCTGGGATTCAAGTGTGTGCCACCGCACTCAGCTTTATGCTTCTATATTGCCTCTGAGGTACCCACATCAGGCATGTTACAGGAGTTCTCTCCAGGAAACATCTTAGCATTTTCTATATTCAGGCCATAGGTCTTGGCAGCCAATGATAAGACAATCTCCATTTTTCCATGGAGTAGACTGTCCACAGTGGGTCATGCTGAGGGCTGCAAGTTTTGCTTCCTGGCATTTGTCATGTGAGTGGACATACCTCAGTAGATTTCAATGCATAATGGTTCTTTTGCTGTTAACCATTCTTTACTTAAAACAAACAGTAAGAGGCTTCCTCATGGAATTTTCATACATAGTATGTTTTGTTTAATCCGCTCTTTTTCCCCCAACTCCCTTCCCCTCCCTGCTTTTCAGTCGTTATAAATGTATAGTTTATGATTTTCATTTTTACTACCTCCTTTTTTTCGAAATTATACAAATTGTTTTATAGTTGCTAAGTAAAAGTGTATTTTTCCTTTGATTTCTTTTAATGCAAAAATGTAACTGGCATGGCGTCCATTGTTGTCCATTTCACATGAATATTAAAAAACTATATACTTGTGAGGGAAGAGGGAAGGAGGGAGGGAAGGAGGGAGGGAGGGTGGAAGGAGGGAGCTGGAATGTTCTGCACAGACCCATGTACTCAATGCCTCTTTCTCAGCCTGTGGCACTACTGGAAGATGGTGGGTCCTTTAAAGCTGGAGTCCAAGACAGGAAGTTAGGTCATTGGAGCACGCCCTGGAAGGGGCTGTCAGGACCCTGACCGCTTCCTCTTTCCTTTCTTGTTGCCAGTGCCTCTGCGACACTGTCCTTCCCTGCTGCACTACGCTGCCCCTGTGACAGATAGCCACAATCTCAAAACATGAGCTAATTAAACCTTTTTTTCTTTCTTTTTAAATTGATTAGGCCCTGATGCCTTGTTACTTTGATGGAAAGAGGGAAGATGGTGAATGGATGGATAGATAGATGATAGATAGGTAGATAGATAGATAGATAGATAGATAGATAGATAGATAGATAAAAATTAGATTTAATGCCAACCTTGTTAACTGTTATTGAAATCCTGGACAATCTTTCTTCTTTGAGTCCTTAGTTGATCTCCTGGCTTCTGAATTAGAGCTGCTCAAACTCTCCACAGTGGTTTTGTTCTGCTGACTTCCACTTACAGCTCAGCAGTTCCAGGCCCAGGGCCCCCTTGAGGCTCTGTCTTCACGTGCTCCTGTTCCTCGGCTCCCATCCTCCCCTCAAGTCCAGCTGAAGCACAACTGCCTCTGTGGTCAAGGATACAGAGTGGACCTCACCCACCCCCTGTGGACCCCTGGCTCTCTATGGGACAGCCTCATCAGTCCCCAGCATCACCTCCAAGGCTCTGAGAAGGATGCCTTGGGATGAAGGAGAACGACCAGGCACCCGTCTCCCTACATCCCCATGTGCTGTTTAATTGGAGCTAAATCACTGAAAACAAACCTACTTCCCCAGGCATCTGATCGCTTGTACCTACCTGGTTTTGGGGCTGCTAATACGTTGACTGAAAACTCAGCCCTCCAATCATGAAGCTAAAACAACCCTGTCTCCGTGGCTCCTGACCTGCAGTTACCACAGCTCTGCAGCAGAGGCCATTTCACAGCACGCCAAACTGAAAGGCTTAAGAAAGAGACACATGCCAGATGAATGCAAAGGCGCTGGGACAACTTTCCTCCTGGATAGATGCATCGCATGTTCGCTGATGTTTGAGTGGAGGCAAATTCATGCGAAGGTTGCTGGATGCAGTAGAAGGGTTGGGGGGGAGGTGGGTGTGGACATGGGTGCAGCGATCGATCCAGTACAGCCCAGGATGCAAGCAGCTTGCATGCATATCAATTCATAAGTGACTATGAAGTTCTTGGTGGGACCTGACTCAGGGTGGGTTCAGTAGACTTCAGCCATAATAAGGGTGGGGTGTGGCTTGGTGGTAGAGCACTTGCCTAGCATACATAAAGTGCTGGGTTCAAGCCCTAGAGTCACCAAAATAAAAGTGGGAGAGAGGAGGGATTAAGAAGAAAAAAAGAGGAACAGAGGAGGAAAAAGAGGAGGAGGACCATCCTGGTCCTGGTCCCGGGGATATGTTTCAGTTACTGAAGAGTCAAAGGAATGTGATGAGCAATACAGGGTCGGCAACGGTGAGTGCAAGGTGCATCCGTGGTCCCCTCAGTGTTAAGAGGAAGATGCCTGAGTTCCATGCCTCGTCACTGCCAAGGGCAGAGAGAAAAGCAAAAGCAGAAAATCTGCTTGTGGAAAACATGACTCTGGTTACCATGGTGAGGCTAGTAGCTCCTCGCCACGTTCCTGACACCCGCAGCCCCTATGCCCCCAGTGACTGCTTTGCCTGTGAACTAGTTCAAGTGACCGTTCTCAGACCAAAAGCCATTAAGAGCGCCAGGCAGAAGAAGGATGCCACCTGAGAGGACAGCAGGAATGGTCGGCTCCCACTGTCACAGGATCCCTTGGCCACTCTATAAAGAAATGCTAAAGCCTCCTAGTCCCCACCTCCCTGGAGGGTGGGTCAGCCTGACGCAGGATGCTTGGTACCAGGAGCATCAGAGACATTTTTCTCTCTCTGGTGAACATCTGCCTTTCCTCGTCAGAGAGTTTCTGGATGTCCCAGGAGGCTGGTGTTAGAAAGTATGCCAGAAGCTGTGGTTCTCCACTCCAGACCCTTCACCTCTGCTCATGTGGGGACCCCCATGAACCCTGTGCCCTTAATATGACCCTTATCAGGTTGCTCGTTGGCTCCTGTGATCGACGTGAGCAGGGCCTCTGGCCAGCCACCACATTCCTCTGCACCTTCCAGACAGGTACAGGTCCCCCAACCTCCAGTCCCTCTCCGCTATGCCTAATGCTGGTGTTTCTGAACATGCTTCAAGCATCCAGGAGGGCCTCAGCGCATCCTTTGAGGCCCTGTAGTCACAGCCGGCCATCCAAGAGTGGGCATCAAGAGTTTCTGGCTCTCAGCAGGTGGGAGCAAGGGGCATTTCTCCCTCCATGACCTCACAGCAGCTGACATCTGTGAATGACACTTTATATGATCATGTCAGGGTGCCCTGCTAGGGGGTGACTGTAGTCGGGTGCTACAGATTCCCTGTCCCTATTGCAATCTGGCACATTCTCTTTAAGAAACATCCCTTCACTTACAATTCAGCCTCAGGACAGTTTCAAACAATTTTAAATGGCTTTGCTAATTTACATACTTTTTTTTAAATGATTGGCATCTCTCACAGTTGTCTGGCCCACAAAATTTTCACATCATTTTGGAAATGGATCTTCTGCTGTTTTATAATCCACATTTTTTTTTTTAATTTTTATGTAACAGAAGAAATCCCAGGGTCTCCTAAAGGCCTGATTTTCATTGGATTGAGTAATAAAATTGTATAAAATCCCATCGGTCAAAATAAATTTATTTCACCAACCAGTGCCACCTTGTGATAAGCAAGGATGGCATTAACATGTTGGGGAGTTTCATTGGCTGTGTCCTCAGACTGGGCCTTGATATGTGGCCTTAGAAGCCCGTTTCATCGCAGCTGGCATGCAGAAATGGGCTGAGCCTGTCACCTCCTTCTCAGTTCTATGCAGCCTGAGTCTTCACAGCCACAGCCATAGCCACGGTACACCCCAGTGCAGCCACGGTACACCCCCAGTGCAGCCACGTGGCCCACATTTTCTAATCCCACCTCATCTGCCTTTCACGCCACCAGTACTTGGCACAGTTTGACAAAACTAAGGCCTGACTGCTCTTCCCCTGGGAGCCCTTGCCTATATGCACACACACACACACACACACACACACACACACACACACACACACACACACACACATACCCACATTCTTCATAGACATATTTGTAAAAAGGACATCCAAGCCGGGGATGGTGGCACAGGCCTTTAATCCCAGCACTCAGGAGGCAGAGACAGGTGGATCACTGTGATCCACTGTGATCTACAAAGTGAGTTTAGGACAGCTAAGGTTACACAGAGAAACCCTGTCTTTCTGTGTAAAAAAAAAAAAAAAAAAAAAAAAAAAAGGACATCCAGATTGCTGAGCATCAACCTGACCCCACTCACAACACACAAGGTCCCTCACTGTGTCCTTTGTTGCCTCTGATCCTACTGCATCCCCCTTGTATATCAGACCAAGATGTGACACTGAGTAGCTTGACTGCCTGCCTCAGCAATCACAGGCCTGTCCCAGCTTCTTCCCGCTCCTTCCCTACCTCACTGCTCCAAAAGGCCACAGGCCTCTCTTACCCACCTCATGCTTATCCCACAGGAACGGGCTTCGAAATCAGATGTGACCATACCTACCTCCAGGATCTCAAGAAGTGATTCTGGGTCTGGAGCGACGCCCCAGAGTAGAGGCTGGACCTGAGCCGCCCTGCAAGCCCTCACCACTGCCATGCCTGCTTCAACCAGGCAGCACCCTGAGACCCAGGGAAGCTTCTCCAACAAACACATTTATTTCCACTCTGTGGTGGTCTTTGCCGCTGCTTCTATTGCTCTTGGTGATGATGATGATGATGATGATGATGATGATGATGATGATGATGCTATTGCTGTCCTTGTTCTTTTGAGACAGGGTCCTACAGTATAGCTCTGGCTGGTCTGGAACTTGCTATGTAAACCAGGCTGCCCTCAAAGTCACAAATATTGGAATGTCCCTATGCTGGGGTTAAAGGCATGTGTGACCAAGCCCCGTCACTTACTTCTATTTATTCCTCTTCCCATGGACTCCCATAGGTGGCTCCTCTGAGCACAGCTGGAAACTCTGGCCATTCAATTCCAAGACAGAAGCCTCACTGTTGCTGAGAGAAAGGGGAGTGGGAGATTGGGTGATAGTGCCCGAAGGCTACAGAGAGGCCAGGGATGGCTGCTCTAGTCTCACACCTGTCTGGGAAGCTTTCGGGAACCTTGGCCTATGGGACCCAGGAGATGGCTAAAGGTGCCTTTTCCAGAGGAACGCCGTGGAGTTTCTTCAGTACAGTTCAAAGTATGTCCCAGGGGTGCTCAAATCAGGGGAGTCAAGGCAGACAGCAATGGAGCTGTGCCCTCATCAACCCTCCCAGAACATCATGTAAGAACAGGCTACCACGTCTGTGGTAATTTAAATAGAAACAACCCCCATAGACTCATGTGTTTGAATGTTTGGCCCATATACATATTAGTAGCACTATTAGAAGGTGTGATCTTATTGCACGAAATGTGTCACTTTAAGTGTGGCCTTTGAGGGTTCATATGCTCAAGCTACATCCAGTGTGGCCCTCAGTCCCTTCTGCTGCCTGCAGATCAAGGTGTAGAACCCTCAGCTCCTTCTCCAGCGCCCCCAGAGTACACGTCTGCCTGGACCCTGCCAAGTTTCCTGTCATGACAATAATGGTTTACCTCTGAAAATGTAAGCCAGCTCCAATTAAATGTTTTCCTTTATAAGAGTTGGCCATGGTCCAAGTAGAAGACCTGGCCCATGGGGTCAGGAGGACAGGAGAGCTGTCCCTGCCCCTCCCCTGCTACGGCACTTGGGAGAGGAGGCTCTGCACCTCACTTGGACAGCACAGAAGAGCTGACCATGATGGTGGGAGCACAGGTGAGCTGGCCCTGAGGCTGTGAGCATGGGAGAGCTGGCCCTGCCTCCTGTCTGCTGGGAGATAGTGTGGACGGACAAGGGAGAGATGCCCTTGTCCTCTTTCTCATCCCTTGCCATCTACAGAAAGCAAGAGAGTTGGCCCTGGATCCATGAGGGAACTAACCATGTCCCTCACCAGCTGTGACATATGGGAGAGTGGGCCCTGTACCTCACCTGGGCAGCAGAGGAGAGCTGGCCCTGTTGCTGGTGAAGTTGTGAAAGCAAAAGAGCTGGCAGGCTGTCCATCTCAAATATCTCTCAGGCCCAGATCCAGAGCTTTGAATTGGCCCACGCCAACATCTGCCCCATCAATGAACTGCTGGAGTGCACGAAGGGACCAGTCTTACAGATCCAAATCTCCATGACACAGGGCAACAACAGAATACCCAAGAGGAGTCTCTGTGAGGATAGAGTATTGATAAAGTAGCAGAAGCCAGAGGCCTCATACCAGACCAACAGCTCATTGCAATGAATATTTGCAAGCAAAGGAGAGTGGACAAAAGGGTATACTGTGGGACACACTGCAACACACAAGATTTTTTTTCTCTGTTGAAAAGGATGCAACAAGTACAGAGAGTGGGTATGAGGGGAAGGGGAGATGAACGGGATTGGGGTGCCTGATGTAAAATTCACCAAGAGCCAATAAATAGGTTTTTTTTTAAAGCTGCTGTAGTCATGGTATCTCTTCACAGCAATAGAAGCCCTAACTGAGACAACATCTAATGTTCTGTGTGGCTCCTGTGTATGGTACCTGCAGACATCTAACCAGTCTGGGATCCACAGGGTTATCTTGTTGGTAGATAGCTCCTTATCTTGGGGGTGCTACTCAGGTGGCAGGAGGTGTGCCAGGAGCCAGAGCTAACTCACATTCACTGGCCTTCTTTAAAAAGATGAAATGGTGCCAGATCTTGTCCCTTGCTGTCCTCCCAGCATAGGCTCAACCGGCCACCCAAACCTGCAATCCCATGGTATCCACAGGGGGACGTCTCTAGGGCCTGGACCTGGGTAAAGTTGAGAAACAGGGCCTCCAAGGCACAGGAACTTTGGGGTCTTCCCAGCCCCGATTCTAGCGAGAGGACACAGAGGTCAGCGGCCTACACCCAGTGATGTAGGTCCTCCAGCTGGGACATAGATAAAGCCTGAAATGGCACAGCACCACCTACTGACCAGCATCTAGCTGGCCATATCTGCCCAGGTCCTCTGTCCCCCAAAACCCACAGGCAGGACCTCTGGATAAAACTTGAAAAGAGAAGAGGAGAGAGGGTGTTCAAGCGGAGCATCAGGACCCTCTCCTGTGGGGCTAAGTCCCCTATGATGTCACTCCAGGCACCTGAGAGGCCCACCACCTAACCCCGAATACCCTGAAATAAAACAAGAAATACCAGACGTAGGGAGACTCTTTAATCAAAAGGAACAGACATCAGCAGACACAACAGGACCCTTGAACACTCGCTACTCAATGTGTCTTACTCCCAGGAATCCCCCTCAAGAAGGAAGTCCACGCCCCACCTGCAGGGTAGGTGTCTCTGGAGGGCTGACCAAGGCCCAGCTCCAGTCCACACAGAACGCGGAACCGTGATGGATCAGACCGAAGACAGGTAGATCTGTGGGTCACGTGTGGCTCCTAATGACTCCACTCCGCAGTCTCCAGGTTATCCTTCATGTCCAACAGAGGAGGTGTACTCAGTCTCCCAGACTGAAGGGCTCGGGATCCCACATCTTCCAGATGCTTTGCCTACCCTCTCTGATCAAGTGTAGCAGTGGGTCGGGGTTGGGGCTAGAAATGCGCCTGGCCTGGGGTTGGGCCTGAAACAGCTGAAGACTAGGGAGCCTAGCCTGGGGATTGTGGAGCTCAGCAACAGATGATTTCCATGCCTGGTACACAATTTTGAGCTTTGTTGCTTTCTTCCCCCCCCCCCCCCGCCCAAAAAAAAAGTAAAGCACTTGTATTGGCAGCCTGAGCCCCATCAGGCAGCAGGCTAAACAGCAAGGGCGGCATCAGCCTGGGCAGAAGGACTCTGTCGAGACCAGGCAAGGTGTGGCCAAAGCAGACCAGACAGAGGCAGCATCTCCCAGCTCTCAAAAGCCCCAAGGCAGCATCCTTCCAGCTTGCCAGGCATGGCCTTCCATCTGGCAGACCCTCACAGGAGCTGGTCGGTGCGCTTGCTGCACCACACCACCAGGCCAGCCATAGCCACGGTCAGCAAGACCGGCACTGCGATAAGCGGGAAAAGCACTTCATCTGGGGGATCTTCCCAGTGGGTCCTGTCCACGGTGCAGTTGGAAAAGAACTGCCTGTGGATGCCAGTGATGAAGTTCTGGGCCAGTGGGTTGGGCCAGAAGCAGCCCACGAAGTTGGTCTCTACCTCCGTGCAATTAGTGAAGCGTTCGTAGTACCTGCAGAGGTAGGAGGCGGGGCTGCAGCTCTCCCAACACCCCTCATACCTGCCCCGCCCCAGGACCCAAACAGACAGGCAGGGAACCGGCTGGTCTGAGTCCCATTTGGCCACCTACCGAAACTGTGGCCTTAGAAGTCACTTCCGATTGGGTCATCTGCACCTGTGACCTTTTCCTACATCTGTGACCCTCACCTGCTCCCTTGAAGCTATATGCCCCTAGGGCCCATGATGTCTGCTCAGCCATGAACCTCCCCAACACCATACATGTTTCCCTGTCTGGGGCCCACAGCCACATGGGCCTGTAAGGCCGTCAGGATTAGGGCATTCTGAGAAAAGAGTCTGCCTGAGGTCAGGGCCAGCTTCCTCCCACTCAAATCAATCTGCTCTCACATGCCAGGAGCCTGTCTGCTCCTGCAGAGTTGCCCCTCTGCCCCCTCTGATGGGATTCAATGAGCTAACCTGGGACAGGCTCCCTGAGAATGTCCTGAGATTGACCTCATCTGCCCTACCAGACTCTCACTGGCTCTATAGGCTAGCCAGGGGCTACAGCTACCAGGATGCAGAACTCAGCCTGATGTGTGAGGATTTCCATGGAAACCACCCACCCCCCAGTCCAGGATGCAGTGAACAGCCCTCAAAGGGGGTGACCTCCCTGCTAGTGGAGTCTTTCAGGCCGAGGTCACCTAAGAGGTACTGGAGGAAACTGAGAGGAGGGATGTCTGCCCAAGGCTAGCAGCTCTGCCCGGGACAGCACTTTCCCAGGCCTGTTCAGATGAAGGATAAACACAGGAGAAAGAGGATCCTGACCCAGTCTCCCGTGGGGCCAGGCCAGAGGCCCACCTCCTCCTTCCTGTGCCGTTCCAGGAAGGAGTGGAGGGCCAGCCCAGTAACAGGAAGGAGCTACTTCCAAAAGAGCAGCTTCAAAAAAAAAAATGTCATTGCTCTCGGAACTGCCCGAAGCATCAGAATAAGGGTGAAAAATGGGAGGGGCAGACTACCAGGGTCCCAAGTCCTCTGTGTCCACTCCTCCTGGGCAGGATCCTGACTCATCCTGGGCTGGTTCTCAAAGCCTCCCAGGCAACCTTCCCAAGGAAGAACCACAAGCAAGGAGGCCCCAAGTCCTTGTCCAGACTCAAAGGCCCCTGGGCTTCCATCTTAACACAGCCCTGGAGATACCCAGGTTCTCAGGACATCTGGAACAAGGGGTCATAAAGATCCCAAAAAAAAGCCTTTTGCCTCAAAAGGGCCCTCTCATCTCTAAGTGTGTTGCGAACCACATGCTGTTCACTCCATGTTTCCAAGCCTTTCCACTGACGTGCCCAGAGATAGCACCCACAACCATCCTCACAGCTCTACGTGGCTAAGCCAGGCAGACCCGCACGCCCCCCCCCCCCCCCCCCAAGAGCTCTTGCAGGCCGGGGCAGTACGTAGGCAGAGCTAGGTGGGGAATGGAGGGAGGTCTGCGGGTGAGCGTGCCCAGGACCATGAGCAGAAGTATGGGAGGGGTGAAGGGACAGGGCTAGGCAGAGGGCGAGCGGCCCAGTGGCCGGCTCCCACGATCAGCAGGGCACTCACACGATGAACTCCGACAGGTTGCACCACTTCCAGACCTCAATCTTCTGCATCATGTCAGCGAAGGCTTTCCCGCAGCGGGGCAACCTCTCCAGCATTCCTGTCTCATTGCAGCCACACACTTGGGCACACTCACCTAGAAGGGGCAACAGTGAGAAAAGGGATATACAGGGAACACTGACAAGCAGCACAGCCCCCCTGCTGATGTAAGCACAGCCCCGCCCCCCCATGATGTAAGCACAGCCCCGCCCCCCCCAATGATGTAAGCACAGCCCCGCCCCCCCAATGATGTAAGCACAGCCCTCGAGCGCTGATGTAAGCACAGCCCCGCCCCCCAATGATGTAAGCACAGCCCCCCCATGATATTAGCACAGCCCCCACACACACCACTGATGTAAGTACAGCCCCACCCACAGCCCTTCCTCGACCCTGACACAAGAAGAGAGCCATGGGGCAGCCCTGGGCCAGAATCCTCAGGAATGCGCATAGGTCCTGGGCATATCCAGGAGCCTTCAACTCAACACAGCGGCTCATGATGTGTGCATCAGTCCTGAGGAAGGCTCTGTGCTGGTAGAGACCTCCCAGCCCTGTCCTAACCTGCTTCTATTCTGGGAGGCCTGAGGCTGAGGCCCCGCACGGACTCACCTTCCCAGCAATGAGAAAGTCCACGGAACTCTCAGGCCTGACACTGCTTGTCACCCGAGATTTCACCACACTACCCCTCTACCTCACACCTTCGTTCTACACGCATGTTCCTAGTGGGGACCAGAAATGTCTTCTTCCCGCCATCTTGCTTTCCAGATGTCACTCCTGTCATGGCCATCCCACCTCCAGGCGGCACAACTGCTGCTTCTAAACTTCCTTCACCTAGGCTCTGGTTTGCTCCCATCATATAAGCAATGGAAACACAGCTCTGCGTGGCTTAGTGGGTTGATGTACAGCTTCCTGCTAATTGTATACTGGTGTGTACAATCCTGCTGTGTCTTGAACAGAGTAAGGGGGAAAGAATGTGGATGGTTTACAGCCCTACTATATCTGTGTGTGTGTGTGTGTGTGTGTGTGTGTGTGTCCTTGCGTGTCCGTGTATGTCCATGTGTGTCCATTCGTGTCCGTGAGTGTCCAAGTTTGTGTGTGTGTGTATCTGTGAATGTCTATGTGTATCCATGTGTGTGTGTGTATGTGTGTGTGTCCTTGTGTGTCAGTGTATGTCCATGTGTGTGTGTCCATTAGTGTCTTTGAGTGTCCATGTTTGTGTGTGTATGTCTGTGCATGTCTATGTGTATCCATGCATGTGTGTGTGTGTGTGTAGTTGTTGTTGTTCTGAGGCGGTGTAGAGTCTAGCTGTCTACATCCTGGGGGGGGTGCTGTACGACCCAGTTCTCTGTGTCCTAGAAGCCCAGTAAAGGGCTGGAGGAAACAGGAGAGGAAATTCCTGCTTAGACTGAGAGAGACTTGGCTATTATTACCAATTCTCAGCTTAGCCTCAGTTTTCCCATCTCTAAAAAGGTAAGCGTCCACAGGGATCTCACAGCAGCCGTGTGTACATCTTACTGCAAATGCTTGCTCGCTTTCCTCATTTAGCAAAAACGTGTGGAATGAATGGCTGCATAGTATACTCTGAGGGCAGCCATGCCTAGCAGGGTCCCACTTTCTCCGTGTGCTAATTAAGCCACCTGAAGGAAATAATGGGTCCAGATCTAAAAACGTTCTGGCGCAGCCCCGCCCCCCACCCTCACCCCAGATTTCAGAAGGGAAGCCACAGCCCTCTGAATCCTCAGAGAGAAGCCCCAAGGTTCACAGACAAGAGCCAGAGGTTCAACCCACCCCACTTATGGCAGGAAGCCTGGGGAATCTGGCTCAGGGCAGGCTCTGTCGCTCACCCTGTGGACGGCCCTAAGGCCACACAATATTCTTCTAGGAACAGATGAGTGAACGAGGGCAGAATCTGCGGAGTGAGCAGGGGTGAGGGCCTTATTGTCCACCTTGGCATTCACCTGGTAAAGGGTCACACGCCTGCAGAAAGCAAAGCTGAACCCTCAGGGAACGTGAAAAGCCAATGCTGCCTGGAAGCCGGATAACGGGGCTCCCAGACACCTGGGACCTGGACGCGCACACTTAGGATGCCTTTTTCTTTCTGTACCTGCCCACACCTAGATCTAAGAACCCAGGCTGACCACACCAGGTGCCACTAGGGCTTATCACCAGTGGGGTGGGACAGAAAGGACCCAATGTGTGCACATTCACAGCTGCCTTCACTTCTGACACTGAGCAGTCAGAAGCCCCAGGGAGCTGTGAGGACAGGAGGAGAGGGCTCACGAGCCTGGCTCTGCACTGGATCCCCACTACATGTGAGAGGTGGTGGACAGAGGATGAGCACATGTCCCCAGGACAGCCCCACGCCACCCCAGCCACAGGTACCAGTGCCCCATCTCTCCCAGAGCAGCAATCAAGACCTCTGGGGTTTGCCTCTGCCTGGTTTCTCGTACCTTCACACTCACACTTCACACCTATTCACCTGCACACTGCGGGCATGGCTCATCCGAGAACTCAAAACATGGCACCCAGGGCCTGGCCTCTGTCTTGAGTCCCTGAGTTCTCTTTATTATTATTATTATTATTATTATTATTATTATTATTATTATTATTTATTATGTATACAGTATTCTGCCTGCATGTACACCTGCATGCCAGAAGAGGGCACCAAATCTCATTGTGGATGGTTGTGAGCTACCATGTGGTTGTTGGGAATTGAACTCAGGACCTCTAGAAGAGCAGCCAGTGCTCTTAACCACTGAGCCATCTCTCCAACCCCCTGAGTTCTCTTTTACAGGGAACAGCCACATACTCAGTGTCCTGCTGTCCCTTAGCCACCAGTAGCACATGACCCTGTCTGGCCGCCCCCACACACCCCCCCATAAGTCTGCACCTAAAGATTAGGCCTGCTGTGACTGCAAAGCATTTTACTTTTAATTCTCTGTGTATGGCTGTTTTGCCCACACATACTGTTTCTGTGCCATGTGTGTGCAGTGTCCACAGAGGCAAGAAAAGAGTGTCTGAACATCTGGAACTAGAGGTACAGATTGGGGGGCAGCATGTGGGTGCTGGGAACCAGACACAGGACCTCTGCAAGAGCATCCAGTGCTCTCAAATGCTGAGCCGGCTCCCCGGCCCCGTCGCTTGGAGGTTTAGCAAAAGACTCTGGCCATATATGTAGAGAGCTGTGCTGGGCACTTAAAAGGGAAGGGGAAAAAAGGAATTGGCTCCTGTCTTCAGGGGACCTGCCATCCAGGGTACCAGAAGGAAACACAAGCATCCTAGCTCTCAAAAGGAAGAAGTTGATGCCAGGGTGTAGCAAAGGGCAAGGCTGACCGCCAGGGGCTGTGAGGGCTGTGCGGGCAGACAAGCACAGGCACAAGACCCGTGCATGCTCTGGACTGTGGTGACGGGAGAGGGGACAGCCAGAGCTGCTTCTAAGCCACAGTAGGGCCTGGTGCAAAAGCTGAGAGCTTCAGGAACAGGTGGGCGCTGACAGGATTACCCGGGTTATTATGGGTTGTCCAGGTGGCAGGCAGGGCTTAGAGCAAGAAGAAGATAAGTCGGGGCATCCAACGCTCTATGGCATCGGTGAATAGCAGCCATGACTAGAAGGCAGGAAGCTAACATCAGCCAGTGACGAGGCTGGTTATCTCTGGCCTCACAGAAGCCCAAGGGGGCCTCTGACACCCTACCTCTGACAAAGCCTACCTAAAGTCACACAGCTTGGAGCAAGGAGGTATAAAGTCAAAGGCTGGTGGAGTGTAACACAGACCCATGCGTGGCTTTTGCCTTCAAAGGATCTGCCCAGCCCAGAAACAGCCCAGGCAGACAAAGGCCAGGAGGAGGAACAATGGAAGGTCTTCAGGAGACGAACGCTCTGTCCCAGAAATCAAGAGGAGAGTGATCAAGGAAGATATGCAGCATCAAATTTGGGTCTCCATATACACACGCACATGTGTGTGTACACACACACATGCTCACATACACACAAACATGCTCACATACATGCACACACATGCACACACATACTCACATACACACGCATGCACAGAGACACACATGTTCACATACATGTGCACACATGCTCACATATACACACATGTTCACACACACTTGCTCACATACATACACACATGCTCACATACATACACAAACATGCACACACACATGCTCACATACACACACACATGCTCACATACACACACGCACCCAGAGAGACAAAGAGAGAGAGAGACAGAGACAGAGAGACAGAGAGAGAGAACACTGTTTAGGAAAACCTTTACATCTTGTGAGTTCAAGGACAGCCTGGTCTACAAAGTAAGTCTCGGACAGCCAAGGCTACGCAAAGAAACCCTATCTGGAAAAAAACAAAAAACCAATTATAGAGGCTCTAACCCAGGCAATCTCAGGGAGGAAGGATCCTCCCTAGAACACCAGCTCCCAGTGTGGGCTACCTGCCACCCCCACCCCCAGGAGGAACACATACACCTCATTCCCTGAACCACATGCTATAGAAACTCAGACCATTTGGGGCAATGAGTGCAGGAAGACCGAGGCTCCTTCCCTACCCAGCCCCCACTTCTACAGAGGCGATGGCCAAGCATGGCCAGCAAGTAATATTGGGTTCTTCACTGAGATTGCAGGTAGGGAAGAGACACTGGGGGAAGGAAGCCAAGGAAGCCAGGAGCTGCAGCCCCCTTTGCCAATGTCTTCTCCTAGGCCAGAGAGGCCTCTCTGGTAGAATCAGGCCACTGTGACACCTCAGCATCCAGGAGAGTAACACTGAGGTCCCACCTAGGGGCAAAGGCATGCGGTTAAGGCACAGAAATTGCCACAGATCTGGCAATGCAGATGGGTTACACCGTAGAACAGAGCAGAGGCCCATGCCAAAGTATCAAAAACAGCAGAGCTCCACTGATAAGCCATTAAGAGGAGGTCAGCGAAATGTGAGCTGGTGAGATGGCTCAGCCAGTGAAAGCACTTGCCCTCAAGCTCAACAGCATAATTCAGTTCCCAAAATCCACATGGTCGAGGGAGACGACTGACTTCTGCAAGCTGTCCTCTGACCTCCACATGTGACTCTGATACACAAACATTCATGCAAGATAGATAGATAGATAGATAGATAGATAGATAGATAGATAGATGAATGTAAAGGCCTTTAAAAAGAGGAGCAAGAAGTGACATGACAAAAGAAGTGAAAATTTGATACAGAGGACAAGAAAGCCACCAAGAGGAGCACGCTCAGAATCCCACTCACCCTTGCGGGTCCCCAGCCACACCCACTCTAGAATCAGGGGAGCAGGTGTGAGGAAGATGGGAAATGGTCTCTGAGCCACTGGGGCCTTGCTAGCTCAGTGGGCTCAAGCATTGCTTCAGACTGAGCTCTGGCTGCCCCGAGGGCCATCATGCTCAAGGCAGAATCCTAGAAAACCCAACTTAAAATAAAATGTCACTCATCCCTGGTGGCCAGCCTGGGACACTAGACAAGCTCTTGTCTCTGAATGAATGAAGGAATGAATGATGGACCGGCAAGCTGGGAGAAAAATAAAAGAATTCAAATCACTAAATCAAGAATGAAAGAGAGGCACAAGATGGCACACACCTGTAAAACCAGGACTCAAGAGACAATGGCAGACAGATCTCTGTGAGTTCTGAGCCAGCCTGGTCTATGTAGCAAGTTGCAGGCCACCCAGGGCAGAGAAGATGGCTCAGCTGGTAGAGTGTGTGGCATCCAAGCATGAGGACCTGAGTTTGGACCCTTAACACTCACATAAAAACCTGGCGTGGGAAGCCTGGCACGATGGCACACGCCTTTAGTCTCAGCACTTGGGAGACAAAGGCAAGCAGATCTCTATGAGTTCAAGGCTAGCCTGGTCTACATAGTGAGTTCCAGGACAGCCAGAGCTAGGGAGAGAGAGAGGAGAGAGAGAGAGAGAGAGAGAGAGAGAGAGAGAGAGAGAGAGAGAGAGAGAGAGAGAGACTAGCACAAGATTGTGCACCTGTAACCCTAGCGCTGCCTCTAGGAAAGGTGTGTTTGTAGATCTTGCTGACCAACCAGTCTAGTCAAATGGTGAGCTCTGGTTTCAGTGAGAGATCGTACCTCAAAAAGACAGGATGGAGCCGGGCGAGGTGGCACATGCTTTTAATTCCAGCATTTGGGAGGCAGAAGCAGGCAGATTGCTGTGAGTTTGAGGCCAGCCTGGTCTACAAAGTGAGTCCAGGACAGCCAAGGCTACACAGAGAGACCCTGTCTCAGGGAGAAAAAAAAAAAGACAAGGTAGAACACTGGAGAGATGGCTTAGTAGTTAAGAGCACTGGCTGTTCTTCCAGAGGACCTGGGTTCGATTCCCAGCACCCACAGGATAGCTTACAACTCTCTGTAATTCCAGATCTACAAGGCTATTTGATAAAGGATACTTTGCAACAAAATGTATCTCCAAAGATAAAAAGACCTTTAGCAACTATCCTGGTTGGGTTTGTTTGTTTGTTTGTTTGTTTGTTTTGTCAACTTGATACAAGCCAATCACCTGGGAAGAAGAAACCACAGCTGAGAAAACGCCTCCATTAGATTGGTGTTCAGGCAAGTCTGTGGGGCATTTTCTTGATTGATGTGGGAGGGCTCAGGCCACTCTGGGTGATGCCATCCCTGGGGAGGAGGTGGTCCTGGGTTATATATGAAGTCAAAGTGCATAAACAAGTAGGCCAGTAAGCAGATCCCTCCATGGTCTCTGCCTCAGTTCCTGCCTCCAGATTCTTGCCTTGAGGTCTTGACCTGACTTCCTTTCATGCCACATAAACTCTTCCCTCCTTGTGTGCTTTTTGGCCATAGTGTTTTGTCACAGCAATAGATACCTGGGTAAGACACAATAAAGGGCTCAATTCAACAGCAGGATGCAACAGTATGAAGCTTTATCTGTCTACCAACAGCATCAAAATACCCACACCAAAATATGCATGCAAAATATACACATCAAAATATACACACTAAAACCAAAAAGGGACAAGAATATGATGCTTTTCTCTTAATAATTTAAAGAAGAAATTGATTTTTATAAAGATTTTATTTTATTTTTATTTATAGGCGTGTGTGTGTGTGTGTGTGTGTGTGTGTGTGTGTGTGTATGAGCAGATGCCACATGTGTCTAGGTACCCTCAGAAGCCAAACGAACTTCACGGGTTCTGAGCTGCTCCATGTGGGCACTGGGACTGGAGTTCAGGTCCTCTGGGGAGGCAGGAAACACTCTTTACTTTTAATGTCTGAACCATCTCTCTAGCTCCAGAAATAGATTTTGAAAGAAAAAAAATCAGGAAAGCTTAGAAAATTCTGATGTTTTTCATGGGTGTCTACTTACAAAATCTCATTTAAGTTTTGGCCTGGGGGCAGTGGCAGCTCACCTCTTTAATCCCAGGGAGGCAGAGGCAGGTGGATCTCTTTGAGTTCAAGGCCAGCCTGACCTACAGAGCAAGTTCTAGGACAGCCAGGGCTACACAGAGAAACTCTGTCTTGAAAACCAAAGAAGGAAAGAAAGAAAGAAAGAAAGAAAGAAAGAAAGAAAGAAAGAAAGAAAGAAGAGTTGATACCACTGGGCCCCAGTTTCCTACTCTCTGCTCCCACGGACTCCAGCTACTCCCAACAGTAAGTCAGCCCTCCAGGGCCCTGGGGCTGCAGATTGGTCCCCCACACTGCTGACTGCTCTGTGCATCTCAGGATGCAGATGCCAAGCTCTGCTTTAGCACAGCTCTAGGCTCTGAAGTGCTCTGAAAGGGTTAATTCTGCAAGGTGTCCTAGTTTGCTTATCTGCTGCTGCTGCTGCTGCTGCTGCAATAAACACCAAGGAGGAAATGGGGTTTTTTGGTTTGGCTTTGTTTGTTGTTTTGTTCTGAGACAGGGTTTCTCTGTGTAGCCTTGGCTGTCCTGGACTCGCTTTGTAAACCAGGCTGGCCTCGAACTCACAGAGATCAGCCTGGATCTGCCTCCCCGAGTGCTGGGATTACAGGTGTGAGCTACTGCTCCAGAAACAGTTTATTTTAGCTCACAGGTTTATCACTAAGGGAAGGCATGGCAAGAAGGAAGCTGGAGAGAGAAGCCATGGAGGGAAGCTGCTTCTGGCTCACTGCCCCTGGCTGCCTAAAGCTACCTCGTTCATACAACCTAAGGGTGGCACCGCTTACGGTGGACTGCCCATCAATTAGCAATCAAGACAGGAAAGTCTGAAGGAAGCAAACCCTCAGTTGAGGTACCTTCTCCCTGAGCGAGTCAGATGACAACCAAGATCAGTCATCACAAAAAGAAAACCTTTTGAAGGTGAGGCAAAAAAAAAAATCCCTGACTTAAGCGGGGGCCACCATAATGAGCCCCCTCAAAAGAACGGGGCCCCCGAGGGCTCTCAGCCCAACCCTTCTTAGATAATTCTCTCTCTCAGGGTAACCACAGAACAGCTGAGTGAGCTGCACACTAAACGCACTCAGGCCACAGCCCAGGCTGCTGCATGGGTGAGGTGAGGCCCCAAGAGGCCTTGTTTGTTAAAAACCCCCCAAGGGGTCTTCTCCAATGTACACCCCAGGCTGAAAAGGATCAAGAGACAATACATGTGAACTCAGATGTGCAGGCTGTTGCTCAGAGGCCTCACCCGGTGCCCACTCTCCTCTCACATACTCAGGGTAGCAGTTAACCTCTGACAAGCCCCAGAAGATGCCCCATCTGCAGGTGGGAGGACCACAATCCAGGAGTAAGGCATAAAGCAGCCAGTGGGCTGGGGGGTGGGGGAGGGGGTGGGAGAGCAACCACCTGCTGTTCACTTGATCGCTGAGCCTCAGTGTCTCTGGACCAGGGGCCTGTTTCCCTCTTCAACCCCTGACTCTTCACCTTCTTTGGTCAATTAAGCTCAAGAAAGCATCCTTCTTCTTGCCCCCTGCAGTTAAATGGCAGGGAGACCAAGGTCTAGAAGTAAAACCCAGGACCAAACAGAGTGAGCATCTGAGCCAGGAGCATCTAAACCATTTGTCCTCTGCTCAGCTGCGCCTGCCACGCCTGATGATGTGGAGGTGTGAGCGCAGCCCTGGTCCGCGCCTGGATAGGAGGACCTTAGGGACTGCATGCAGGAGCATGACGGGGAAGACACACCATGCTCCTTTCTGCCTCAGGCCTCCTTGTTCCAAAAGCACCCTTCATTTTGTGGACAGGCTCTAAAAGTCCACTTGATGCTTACCACATCCCGCTCTTGTCTTCGTTCCCAGATCTGGCTTTGTCAGGTCCTGCTGGGGTCCGCTCAGTACCCTAGCATAGGTCCTAACATTCCACCCAGCATCTCAGTAGATGTCAGCCAGGCAAGGCCCCCACCAGTCACACACTCTGGTTACCTGCATCCCACTCTTGCCCGCCTAGACATGGACCTAAGAAAGCCCCCTCAGCCTCCCCTGACAACCAGCTGCCAGACCACCAAGGCTCCTCCCCTCCCCCTCCCCCTCCCCCTTCCCCTCCCCCTCCCCCACCTCATCCTTTCTCTTCTGCTCCTTGGTCCTCTTCTGTCCTTGGTTTTGTTTTGTTTTGTTGTTTGTTTGTTTGTTTGTTTGTTTTTGGTTTGTTTTTGGTTTTTTGGTTTTTTGGGTTTGGGGTTTTTTTTGGGGGGGGGGGTTCAAGGCAGGGTTTCTCTGTGTAGCCTTGGCTGTCCTGGATTCGCTTTGTAGACCAGGCTGGCCTCGAACTCACAGCGATCCGCCTGCCTCTGCCTCTGGAGTGCTGGGATTAAAGGCGTGAGCCACCACCCAGCTCTCTCCTTGCTTCTTTCCTTCACTTAACCTTGGAAGTCAGAATAAATCAAAGTCCTAGGAGGCATATTTCCCTCCCCTCTGTCACACACACACACACACACACACACACACACACACACACACACACACACACACACGTCTGTTCAGAACAGGCTTGCTCAGCCCTTCCCTCGTGGCTTTACCAACCTCAGCCAAGTGAATGCAACTACCTAAAAGGAAAGGGTGGGAAGTCTCTCACAACACACCTGTCTCCCAGCTCTGCCTTGAATCTCTGGGTGCCCCGGCTTTCCATATGTTTCAGCATTTTGATGATTCTCCAGAAGTTTTGCATACCCCATAAATTTCATGTGCCCCAGAAATTCCACACCACCAGAACCTCTCTGAGCCCCAGAATCTCTGTGCCCTGTAATATCCACATGCTCCAGAATCTTCACACACCCCAAAACCTCCATGTGCCTCAGATCTCCAAAAAAAAATCCCAGTCTCTCTAAGTACCCCCAGAATTACTGTGAACTCTAGAATCTTTGCCTATTCCCAGAATCCTTTTCTACCCCTAAACCCCTCTGGGCCATGGCACAGCAAAAGTCTGTCCCACACAGTTGTGAGGTGCCGTCAAGGGCTGTGCGCCACCCTCAGGCCGACCTGCTGAGAACTTCCCTGGCTGGAGTGTTGTGAAAATGCTCTGGACCCACCATTGACACGGACCTGTGGGTCACAGGCAGTCCCCTCCCAAAGGGACTCCAGTCTGTCATCATTTCGGGTACATACAAAGCGTAAAGGGCTTCGGGCACCACTCTATAACCCACCCAAAGTGACAGCAATTGGGTAAAGACACCAGACCCCTGGAACGCCATGAAGGAGGGTCACTGCAGCTCAAGCTACTGGATCCTTGTAAAATCCCCAGGGACTGAATCAGACTGGAAATCCATCCTGAATGCTTCCTTTCCGAAACAAAGAACACTTGGGCCTGTGCATCTTTTGTCTCTGTGACTTCCAGATGCTAAGAGATGAATAAATTGTATACAATAAATAGCCAACCAGATGCATTTCCTAGAGAAAGGCCTTTTGTCACCAGTCATCTGGAAATGGCTCTCTCATCCTCTGTGGAAATGAACACAGCCAGACTGGAGCCCAAAGGCCAAGGTCAGCTGGCCTGGGGGGGGGGGGGGGGCGGGGGAAGGAGCAGAGTGCTGCAGTTCTGGGTAGCTCTGTCCCCTGTGCCTCTGCTCAGGGAGGGTCCCTCCCAACCCCTCCACCTCAGTTTCCTTATCTGCAATGGGAGTGGGACAAATGAGGGACAAATGAGGCCTCCCAGGCAGCTCCATACTAAAATTGCTATGGCTGTGTTTAACAAGCCACCTCCTTCGAGGCCTTAAGTCCCCAGCAGAGCTCGCCACCTACGCGGCTCAAGATCAGTGTGACAGATGACCCAGTGACAGGGTACCATTACTGAAAGTCATGATAA
The DNA here is from genome assembly GCF_964271855.1 of Acomys minous. NCBI lineage: Eukaryota > Metazoa > Chordata > Mammalia > Rodentia > Muridae > Acomys > Acomys minous. The sequence goes on from NC_140491.1 coordinate 46,722,639, forward strand.
AAGCTGTGGCACCATGTTCACACTCATGGATGTGCGCGCTCACACACATGCATGCACGCGCACAGGCACATGTGCACATGCATATGTGCGCACACACCCTTACACAGGTTTTGGGGGTGCTCTCTCACAGTGCTGTGAAAGCATGTGTGCGAGACACATCCTACACATCCTATGCTTTACGGTGAATCTTTTGTCCCCGCAGCAGAGTGCCTGGCCTGAACTGGAACTGAATCAAGCCAACCAACATGGAAACATTCCACTGCTGCACCCAGGCTATAGTTAGGGAAACTGAGGCTAAAAGCCAGTAGCTGGATACCTGCCGGACTCCTCACCCTGGAACCCTGAGTAGTATCAAAGGTTCCCTGTAGAGCACTTTAGAATTCCAAGGGAGCACCCTACCCAGGCCCAGATCGTTCTTGCTTAGAAATGGTGGGCCTCCTGATGCTGCTCTCTGCAGTGACCAGACACCCCACCCCCACCCCCACTCTATACATCCTAAAGACAATTCCAGAGGTGTCATCATTCCTAGGAGCTAGGGAACGCTGGCTGCTTCTCCCTTCCAGAATGTAGCCAGAGGTCAGATCCCACCTTGGCCAGGCTGCATGTAACAGTGCACATGTTTTGTCTCTGACTCTTGGTCTGGCCAGACCCACAGCAACCAGGTGTATAAGAAGGCTGAACCTGGCCCCTGGGTGAGGAAGAGATAGGATGGGAAGGTGGCCCTTGGGGACAGAGTCCATGGGAGACCAGGGCTACTAATGAGGATTGCATGCGGCTTCTGTCTACACTGCTTCCCAGTTCCACACGGGAAGCAGCCAGGAGACACAGCATCCTTCAAAATAAACTCAGGACCTTCCTGCCTCTAAAAACCAAAATCCCCACCAGAGGGAGCCTTGCACGGGAGGCTCGCTGAAATCCCGAAACTGGACATGGCCACAGTCCCAGACCTTCACTATAAAGCTCTACCCTCGCCTAGGCACCCACTCTATACACAGAAACCTCTTCAAAGCGAGAGAACCAACTGTTGAGTCCATCCCATCTTTGTCCCAACTCCCAGACCACATCCCAAGTCATCAGCACCAAGGAAGAGACTGCAATGAGGTCCGACTTCATCTTACAGCCAAGGAAGCTGAGCCAGAAGGGTAGGGAAAACATCCTAAGGTGCCCGGGGACCATGGCCCTGGAGAACAGACACGCCCACACCCTCCTGCCAACAGCTCCCAGTTCTGGCCAGGCACTGGTCTTCCCCAGCAGCTCCAACACTTGGCAAGCTCTCTCGCATCAAACCCTTACACAGGCACACATGCACATGCATGCTCACACCGGCACATGTATACATGCGTACACACAAGCATAAACACATACATGTACATGCACTCTCTTATTTATCCTTGGGTAACTTCTTCAGTAAGATACTTCATTTTTTCCTTTTTTAGTATTTCTCCCCCCACCCCCACCCCCATTTTTTTCAAGACGGGGTTTCTCTGTGTAGTCTTGGCTGTCCTGGACTGACTTTGTAGTAGAGGCTGGCCTCGAACTCACAGTGATCCACCTGCCTCTGCCTCCCAAGTGCTGGGATTAAAGGCATGTGCCACCACGCCCAGCTAGTATCATTTTTTTAATAATATTTTTATTCTTTGCACTTTTATGTATGCATAAAATGTATTTTAATCACATTCCTACTTCCCACCCCATCAAGCTTCCTTAGGCTCCCTTAATATGTCTCCCTACCAACTTTATGCCACCCACGCCCCTTTCAAAACAAGCTTAATATTTATCCCATTTCTATTTTGTGCGAGCAGTGTTTCTCCCTTAGTCCTGTTTTCTCACTGGAAAAGAATTAGGCATTCTAGGTGCCCGCTCCTGTGTGCCATGTGCACAGGGCAGGATGGGAGGCTCACTACCTCACAGGAAGCCCTTCCCGGCTTCAGGACATCACAGCCCGCAAGGGACCTACTGCTTCCCTTGCAGGCTAAGGCCCTTTGCCTTGGGGAGCCGTGAAGACCCTCCGCAAAACCTGCGGGATGCGCTGGAGTCAGTATGCATGCGTCCTTTCCAAACCCTGGTTAAAATGTGGGCGCAGCCTAAGCTCGATGTGGAAAAAGTGAGAGTCTGTGTGGGTCCCAAGGCCCCGAGGAGATGGAGCCTCCAAGCCAGATGTCTCCTTACCACAAAGCAGCAGCAACAGGGGGAGAAGGTGCAGCGGCTGTGCGGGAGTCTCCATGGCCAGCTAGGATGCACGGGGTTTGCAGCAACACACAGAGGTAGGAGGCTTGGGGCGGGGCCGGGGCCGGGGCGGGGCCGGGGCGGGGCCTCGGAGAACTACATCCTAGGCCACGCCCCAACCCTCCCTTGACTAGGAATCAGAAGGCTTAGCCTAGAATCCGCAGTATTTCTTAGAAGGTGGAGGTTGTTGCGGGGAGAGAGGGTGCGTGCGGGGCGCGTTTGGGTCTAGCCTGGAACAGAGTAAGAAAAAGTGAAGTCGGCCTGGGAGACCCAATCCAGGTTGGCGGGTCTCTGGAACGGATTCTAACCGGAAGACTGCAATTTCAGCTGGAGATGAACTAACTGGGTTCAGATCTTAGAGTCAAACTGGGGAGCGAGCCGGAGAAATGATGGCATCTGTTATAGGCTGACAGAGGGCGTCCGGCAGAAGATAGACAAGTGGTTTTATTTGGAGAAACCTGGAGTTCAGCCTTACAGGGAAGAGGCCAGTGTCCCTGCGGAACCTGTAAGGGACGCACATAAATTTAAGCAGAGACAAGTTTGAGAGCCCGGTCTCCAAGGGACAGGGAAGAGCGTGAGAGCGTGAAGAGTGTCTCTAGGAAGACAGACTGTGGGGAGCCTGTTCTACTAGGCTGAGCAAGTCGGGAAGGGAGCATAGAAAGCTACCCACAAATGGCTAAGCCAGGGCCGGGCTTGGTGGCGCACGCCTTTAATCCCAGCACTAGGGAGGCAGAGGCTGGTGGATCGCTGTGAGTTCGAGGCCAGCCTGGTCTACAAAGTGAGTCCAGGACAGTCAAGGCTACACAGAGAGACCCTGTCTCAAAAAAACCAAAAAAAAAAAAAAAATGGCTAAGCCAGAAGCAAACTGAGAGCAGGTTGGTGACAGGGCGCCTCCAAGGATCTGGCTATTAGAAGGAGAGAGAGAGAGCCTCAATTTCTAACCAAAACAGAGCACTTCTGTCACTCCCAACCCCAGGGTCAGGGAAGATGTCTTGCCCACCTAGAAAAGGGCTCGCTCCCCTCTCTCTAGGCAGCAGCTACTGCCTGCAACACTGAGCCCAGCTGACCTTCTCTGGCTTTGTAACTTAATGTGCATTTTCTTTTCTTTTCTTTTTTTCTTTTTCTCCCCCCCCCCCTTTGGTTTTTCGAGGCAGGATTTCTCTGTGTAACCTTGGCTGTCCTCGACTCGCTTTGTAGACCAGGCTGGCCTCGAACTCACAGTGATCCACCTGCCTCTGCCTCTGCCTCCCAAGTGCTGGGATTAAAGGCGTGCGCCGCCGCCGCCCGGCCTTTAATGTGCATTTTCACTGAGAAATGTCTGGTCGGAGCCAGAATTGATTCAAGGGAGATAATATAAAACAGAAAACAAAGAAGAAAACGAACCTCTAACTGGCCTAAGACTGGAGTGATGCCCCTGCGGTTCAGAGCACTTGCCGAGGACCTGGGTTCCGTTCCCAGCGCACAGATGGTGGGAGTAGCTCATGGTCATCTGTAACTCCAGCTCCATGGAATCCAGATCCTTCTCTTCTGGCCTCTGAGGGTGCTGCAAGCACATGGTGCACACCCATACACATAAACTAAAGAAATCTTTAACACTAAAAAAATAATAATAATATTTTTTAAAAGTCCAGTTAGCAGAGAGAGACTAGGAAAGCCTGGGCTTACTACACAAACAATAAACAAGAGTTTAATTAAAATTAAAATCAGTTTAGCTTACTCATTCATCCTGCTTCTGACTGAAGACACACAGGACAGGTCCAGCGGGGCCAACACCTAGGCCTCCCACCTCCCACTGACCTTTGGGTCAGTGATCCCTCCCCTATGCTAGGGGTGTGGAGATACTAAACAAGACAAAAAGAATAACCCAGAGCCACGTGCCACCCCACATCCCAGGAGGCTGCATTCTTAGAGGAGGTTTAGATTGGCTGTCCCACAACCCAGAGACTGAAACGGGAAGTCAGACTCTGCACTAGCAACGACCAGCCTGTGGCTCGGGTGGGCACCAGAGTGCCAGCTGTGGACACCAGCTCAGGGCAGCTGGTGGTGCTTCTTCGGCCTGGGCAGGAAGGGCTCACTGGCTCTGCCGTGGGGAGCCATGGCACAGCGTCCGTACCCAAGGAGGTGAGTCCCAACACCTCAGCTCACAGGGCTGCCCATCCCCCTGGCATACCCCCAAGGGCCTATGTCATGTCTACAAGACAGAGACTTTGCCTTCCTTCTCAACCCAGGGCCTCCCTGGGCCAGGGTCTACCACCTAGGGGTTGACTTAGCACACATTGTGAGGAACAGGGCCCTGAGAGGTCAGTGCCACAACTGCCATCCAGCCCTTCCTGACATAAGGGCCACCATGCTCTTCCTGTCTACCTCTGGGTCCCGTGCCTGGCTAGGCCACACATGTGGCCCGTCCACTCAGAGTCACCTGCCCCTCTCTCCCCACTTGCCCAGATCCTGCTATCTACATAATGGACAGATATTGACCTCTAGGGTCCCAACAGTGTCAAGCAGGGTACCCAGGACAGGCATGAGCCAGGGACGGCCAGAGCCAGGCTGCTTTTGGCAATCCACCCACAGAGAGCCTGTGACCTTAGGGATACAGGGCTGAAAGACAGCGGCCACTGGGAGAAGCATCTGGGGACATGGCAAGGGGCTCATGGTGGCCACAGACTCCCATTGTCCTCCGACAATGTCCTGACTCTGACTCCTGGCCTGAACCAGGCATCTCTGATAGCTGGGACCCTCAAACTGTGGCGTCAGCAAGTGCTGGAAAGCCCTAAGCTAAGACTAGACAGCCTGGGGCCCTCATTTTCTTGCTCTGTGCTTGGTATTGTTGGCTTCTTCTAGCCATATATTACAGCCATAGGGCAAAGAGCTCACCTGATAAACCAGACCTACCGGCACCATGGGCAATGCCAAGCCACACTCTAGGGCAGGACGGATTCCCCTGGCCAAGAGTTTGGGTCAGATGAGGCGATGAGCCTGCCAGGGACGAAGAGGGGTTGTCCTGGCAGAACAGCGGGCTTGGGGAAGAGAAGCGAGGGGCTGGGGCAACACCCCTTGGCTGGTGCCTAACATCAGACGGTCCCTGGGCTGGATGGCATGTAAGTGACAGGGATGCTGGCCATCTATTGGGGCCAACATCCTGAGGACACTAATCAATGGGCTGTCAGCCCATCCTGGGACAGGAGGCCTCGCAGTGGCTACTGTACCCCTTGTATACCTCCCTGTCTCCCAATGTGGCCACGAAGATGTCCGGCTGCTGATCTTAGCTGTTCTCCGTCTGCTGCAGACTTCTATGTCCTCAGGCTCTTCAGGCTGGGCCCTCCTGGGCCTCCATCTTGTCCTCTAGGGTTCTCTTATGCAGTCATCATTCACAATCCTAAGTCACTGTGCCCAGTCAGCCAATCATCGAAGGAAGTCTAAGGAAGTCCTCCTCCACATTCAGCCTCCAAGAGAACATTGTGATCAGATAGCATCGCATTTCCGTGTGACAGAAATGCACAGCATCCTGCCTAGGACTCTCCCTGAACTGGACACTTCTGCCATGCAGCTACACACACATATACAAGCATGCATGGTGTACACATAACGCACACATATGCACAAGTAATACACCCATACATGTGCACCCAATACACATACAATATACACACACACCATGCACAAATACATACACACACATACACTTACCACTCATATAACAACACACACACACACACACACACAACACACACACACACACACACACACACACATCACATCATACACTCAAGGAGCATCTAACAGATTTCAAAGTGTTTCTTCTCCCAGCTAGCGAGGGTCTCAGAGACATTCCTGGTGACTTGGCGCCACCTGCTGGAATAATATTTAAATAACATGTCTCTCATCATAGATGGGGGGGGGGGGTGTCTTGAGCTGACACACCTGCAGAAGGGGGAATTACAGAAAGGAAGGTTTCTGACCCAGCCCACAACTCAGTATCTAATTTTGTCTTCTTTATAAATTTCTTACTCTGTGCTGGGTATGGTTGGCGTCTTCTAGCCGTATAAGAGAGCCATGGGGCAAAGAGCTCACCTGATGATCCAGACCGACTGGGGCCATAGGCAATGCCAAGCCACACTCTAGGGCTATTTTATTTTATTTTATTTTATTTTATTTTATTTTATTTTATTTTATTTTATTTTATTTTAATTAATGCATAGCAATCAAACATACCTATAAGGTCCAGTGTGGCTCTTCAACACAATCAAGTCAGGGAAACTGACCTACCTATTGCCTCCGACAGACGTCATTTCTTCCTGTTGAGAACTTTTAAGACCCACTCTACTGGGCTGGGTGTGGTGGAGCACGCCTTTAATCCCAGCACTTGAGAGGCAGAGGCAGGCGGATCGCTGTGAGTTCGAGGCCAGCCTGGACTACAAAGTGAGTCTAGGTCAGCAAAGATAGCACAGGGAAACCCTGTCTCAAAAAAACCAAAAAAAAAAAAAAAGACCCACTCTACTGACCACTTTGAAATATTCATTTTAAATCACTGTTGAAAGTAATTCTATGCTATAAAACATTCGGCAGAGGCTGGAGAGATGGCTCAGCAGTTAAGAGCACTGGCTGCTCTGGCAGTTGACATGGGTTTTGTTCCCAGCACCCACGTGGCAACTCAAGGACAGTTCAAGTCCCAGGGGATCCAACATCCCCTTTTGACCTCTGCGGCACCAGGTGTGTACGTGCCGGCAAAATACTCATACCCGTAGACATGCCTTAAAAAGTATAGTAGAGCAAGCGTTGGGAAGCCCCTCCTTCCTGCCTGTCACAGGTCTGTAGACTTCTGGACACGCCGGGGGAAGAGGGAATCTTAGCTGCAGAACTGAATTGCCTCCATCAGATTGGCCTGGGCACATGTCCGTGGAGCATTCTCCTGCTGATGGGTGTGGAAGAGGCCAGGCCACTGTGAGCAATGCCACCCCTGGGCAGGGGAGCCTCCGTTATATAAGCTAGTGAGCAGCGTTCCTTCCCCCGTGGTTCCTGCTTCCTGTTCCTGCCCTGAGTTCCTGCTTTGGCATCCCTTGATGGTGGACTGTAAGCTTATAAAATGATGTAAGCCCTCTCTTCCCCTCCCTCCCTTCCCCGCCTTCCCACATTGCTCTCGTGTTTTTCATGGCTACAGAAAAGCGAACGAGATCTCCACCATCCAAGCGCACACACACACACACACACACACACCATTAGCCAGCCGCTCTAGGAAGCATCATTCTAGTCTCTGGTTCTCTGGGAGCAACGGTATTTTATTTAAGGTCACACCCCCACCTCCACCCTTGCTGCCAGGGAGGGGGGTGGGGCTGCAGAATCCAGTCTCCTATGGCCGAATCCCAGTCTGTCCCATAGATGGACCGAGTTCTCCTTAATTCTGTGTTGGTGATTGATTCCCTGTCTTGCCCACCGTGACGGCATGGGTAAGCATGCAAGTGCAAACGCCACTTTGTCTGCCGGCTTCAACTCCGCTGGACAGACTCAGGAGTGGAATCACTGCATCACACGGCAGCTCGGTTTCTAGCTTTTTCAGGAACATCCGAGCAGCTTTCCATGACTGTACTAAGTCCCATCCCACAGACTGTGCATGGGAGCCTGTCCTTCCTCGCAGACCAGCCAGCATCAGTGGCTGAGGCAGTGGGTTTGGGGTTTAGGGTTTGGTTTGTTTGTTTCTTATAATTTGGAGTGTTGAGTGTTTTTACACTTTCTGGCAAATTGTCTATCCTCTTTTTAGAGACAGGGTTTCCCTGGACTCACTTTGTCGACCAGGCTGGCCTCAAACTCACAGAGATCTGCCTGCCTCTGCCTCCTGAGTGCTGGGATTAAAGACACATGCACACTCCCACTCCCAGGACCACAGTTACCAACTCTGCAGTGTGGTTGATACAGTAAAAGACATGGGAGGTGTGTCCCAGGTGTCCTTTGGATATACAGTGCTGACTTTGGCTCCAGGTGGGGGGCTCCATGCAGAGTCTGTGTGGGGGTTTGAATGAAATGTCTTCCACAGTGTCAGACGTTTGAGTGCTGTGGTCCCCAGGTGATGACTGTTTGGGGAGGCTTCGCAGGCGTGGCTTGTTACAAGAAGTATTGTCACTCAAAGTAAGCTTTGAGTGGTTAAAGACTTGTGACATTTTGAGTTCTCTGTGTGTATATGTCTCTGTCTCTGTCTCTGTCTCTGTCTCTGTCTCTGTCTCTGTCTCTGCCTCCCTCCCTCTCTCCCTCACTTTCTGCTTCCTACTTGCAGGTCGAGATATAAGCATGATCTTTCAGCTGTCCCCTACGTCTGCTGCCTCCTGTCATGATTTCCTGCCATAACAGACTCTAGCCCTCTGGGAACATAAGCCCAAACTCTTCTATAACTTGCTCCGCCATGATGTTTATCGCAGCCGTAGAGAAGAAACTAACACAATCCACTTTGGTGATATCTGTGGGTATCTTCACGGCCAAAATGGCAGGGACTGTGGGATTGCACCACCCACGGGGATAAAGCTACCTCAGGAGGAAGGAGAATGCACCCCCAGGTGGGCCCGTGTGGACACAAGACAGCACTCTTCATAGTTCAGTGAGGCCTGTCAATGTCTGAGAGCCATGTGAGGGGCAACTGCATCCATGGGTTGAAATGGAAGAGCTATCAGTTTTGGAAAAGGCTGTACTAATGACCACATGGACCCTCTGAAGCGGACTTGTGGACAGAGGCCTGTCCAGCTGTTTCCCGTGGCCGTCAGTGGGCAGAGCTAGCATCAGCATCTCAGGGCCTGGTGCTTTTATGTCATATTCATTCAGCGAGAGTTTATGCACGTGGGCTCATGCACCGATGTGTGTCTACACCTGCGGATGCAGTGTGGTTCTTACAAGCGTAAGTTGAACATGAGAGGTGCGCTCAGGTTATGAGTCTGTGATGTGTGTGCGGTGCTCGAGTGCGTGTATTCACATAACACATGTGAATGTGTGTTACGATAGTGTCCACGGTATGGAGTGTGTGTGTGTGTGTGTGTGTGTGTGTGTGTGTGTGTGTGTGTGTGTGTGATGTAACTATTCGGACAGAATCTCATTGGCCCCAGCTGCACAAAATTAGCAATCACTCTCACCTTCTGACCTCTTTCCCTTCTCTTCGCAATGTGGCCTTCCCCTTACTAACCCCGTTCCTGCCGGGTGCCTGGGTGAAGGGTCAGAGCTGTCACCTGGAGCCAACCTGTGGCTCCTCCTACATTTATTTGATGTCAGCAAGCTGAAAGTCAACTGTAGCGGTAAGAATTATCTTGGACAGGTTAGCGCATGCCTTTTTGTTCGTTTTTGGTTTTGAAGACAGGGTTTCTCTGTGTAACCTTGCCTGTCCTGGACTCACTTGGCAGACCAGGCTGGCCTCGAACTCACAGGGATCCTCCTGCCTCTGCCTCCCCAGTGCCTGGTATTAAAGGCATGTGCCACCACGCCGGGCTCAGCCCAACAATTCTTAAACAAAAAAATAATTTTATGAGCCAGAATGTGGTAGGGCCATGCCTTTAATCCCAGCACTTGGAGGCAGAGGCAGGTATATCTCTGTGAGCTCAAAGCCAGCCTGGTCTACAGAACTAGTTCCTGGACCGCCAAGGAGAAACCCTGCCTCGCCAGGTGTGGTGGCACACGCCTTTAATCCCAGCACTCGGGAGGCAGAGGCAGGCAGATCACTGTGAGTTCGAGGCCAGCCTGGTCTACAAAGCGAGTCTAGGACAGCCAAGGCTACACAGAGAAACCTTGTCTCAAAAAAAAAAAAGAAAGAAAAAAAAAGAAAGAAAGAAAGAAACCCTGCATCGAAAAAAAAAACAAACAAAAATATTATAATAAATGTAGGGTTGAGGGTCACTACAACATGAAGCACAGTACTAAAGGGTCACAGCATTAAGAGGATTGAAAACCAGTGTTTCAAGGGGAGAGGACACACACTCCACCCTGCAAGGGAGCACATAGAGCTGGGGAAGGGGGGGGGTGGGCGGGGAGGCAGTAATCAACTCAATAGCTTCAGGAAGTCTTTGACTGGGAAAGCCGGTCTCAAACAAACTGAGCTGCCTGACAGAAGTTCAGACCAATTGAGCCACCGGGAAAGGACACTGTCCAAGCTCTTGAGCTGCCTGCAGGCTGTTCAGTGAGCCCCCGGGTCCCAGCTTCTTGTAAACTGTCTTCCGCGGCGGTGGCGACACAGCTGTCTTTGAGTCATTTCTGCTCCTGTAAGTAACCCCGATAGAGGTCACTGGTTCATCAAGGTGGACTTTGGTGACACCCTTCCTGTCATCTGTCTGGGGTCAGTGGATGATTGTTAATGTCCTCCCGGGGATAGTGGCTCACGACAGGCCTGGGGATGTTCTGTCAGGCCCGTAGTATCCATCTCCTGAGAAAGGATGGGGCATGGCATAAGTCCCTCAGAGGAGAGCTGTCAGAGAACACTACAATGTGGACACAAATCCTGCACCAACTGAAGAATGCAAAGTAACACAGGTGAAATTTTAAGTTTTGCGCTGCAGCAAACCCTGGGTCGGGGAAGTACCACCGAGCAAGCTCTCTACCACTGAGCTATGACGCTGGATCTTGAGTTTTAACCAAACATTGGCTAATTTGTTGCACCTGAAAGACTACTTTTCTTTCCCTTTTTGGTGATGTATTCCTTTGACCTGTAACAAGGTCATCTGCACTGCTCTTTTGCACAGTCTTTAAAGTTTGCTTTGTATTTGACATTTAAAACTCACCTTAGAAATGGCTCAGAGGTTAAGAGCACTGGCTGCTCTTCCAAAGGTCCTGAGTTCAATTCCCAGCACCCACATGGTGGCTCACAACCATCTATAATGAGATCTGGCGTCCTCTTCTGGTGTGCAAGTGTACATACAGACAAGATCACTGTATAAATAGTAAATAAATCTTCAAAAATAAATAAATAAATAAATAAAACTCACCTTAGCCGTGCGCTGTGGCACACGCCTGCAATTTCAGCACTCTAGAAGGCAGAGACAGGTGGGTCGCTGAGAATTTGAAACCAGCCTGGTTTACAAAGAGAGTTCAGGACAGCCAAGACACCTTGTTTGGGGGTTGGGGAGGGAGAGAACTTACCTCAATTCAGATGGTAGCCCCGCATCTGTCTTAGATTTTTTTTTTATATATATATAGTTGAAAAAAGCAGACTCAGGTTCAAACCTGTACATGCCAGCATTTGGGAGGCAGAAGCAAAAGGGTCATGTGTTCGAGGCCAGCCCGGGCTACAAACCAAGATCCTGTCTAAAAGGGGGGGGGGGGGGGTGGAGCAATGAGGCGGTTCAGAGAGTAAAGACACCACGTCTGACAACCTAAGTTTAATCCCTCGGGCCCACATGGTAGGAGAGAAACAACTCCAGAAGGCGCTCCTTAGACCTTTACACACACACACACACACACACACACACACACTTAATAAATTTATTTATGGAGCCGGGTGTGATGGTACACGCCTTTAATCCCAGCACTCAGGAGGCAGAGGCAGGTGGATCGCTGTGAGTTCGAGGCCAGCCTGGTCTACAAAGTGAGTCCAGGATGGCCAAGGCTATACAGAGAAACCCTGTCTCGAAAAACCAAAAATAAATAAATAAATAAATTTATTTATTTATTTATTTATAAAGCATAAGTAAATAAAAGAGGCTGCCAGGCATGGTGGCACATGCCTTTAATCCCAGCACTCGGGAGGCAGAGGCAGGAGGATCGCTGTGAGTTTGAGGCCTACAAAGTGGTCTACAAAGTGAGTCTAGGACAGCCAAGTATAACAGAGGAAAATCCTGTCTCTGGAAGAAAAAAAAAAAGCAGTTCCGGGCTGTGCCTCTCGAGCTGGAGGGGCCCATGGGCTGGTGACTAACTGTACAAAGCTGACGTCAGTCAGCTCCAGAGGAATAGAAAGGGAAGCAGTGTTGGTTCGGCCGGGGCCAGAATCCAGAAACCCCAAATTCTAGCTAGGCTTAAAGTCGAGTCACTGCTTATACTCAGAGGAAAAGAACAAAGCTAACGTGAACGTTCCTTAGTGTCAACAGAGCTGAGCCAAGAGTCACTAACATTTCGTTAAAATGCACACGCCTCTTACGAGAACAAAAATATTTGCATAATCTCAGTTATATTCTCCAAGATAACAACCACAAATATGTAGTTACTTGACCTCAGAGTCAAGACCCTCCGGAAACCAGAATGGCTGAACAAGATGAGTCAACAGGGACGACGCCAATCATGGAGAAAGCAGGGGAAAGAGCTGGGCTCAGGATTTGGCCTTGACCTGGAAAGGATGGAAGAAAGCCTGGCTCTGCGGTCAATGGAGGCTGGTGCTGAAACCAAGGAACCAGAAGCTGGTATTGATAAAACAGCGGCAGTAACTCATATTGGCCAGTAGAGGGAGCTGTTTGCCGTCCTGTATTTTCGCTCGGTTTTTTGGTTTTGTTTGTTGTTTGTTTGTTTTTCTTTTCCTTTTTTCTTTTTTCCTCACAGGGTTTCTCTGTGTAGCCTTAGCTGTCCTGGACTTGCTTTTTAAACCAGGATGGCTACAAACTCAGAGAGATCCACCTGCCTCTGCCTCCCAAGCGCTAGGATTACAGGCGTGTGCCACCACGCCCAGTTCAGTTTTCGGTTTTTATTTTTTTATTTATCCTCCTTCTCACCCCACCCCACCCCCAGCCCAGAGTTCCAACGGGAAGCCCAGAGGCTTTGTGTGAGGTCCCGTGTGCAAAAGAGCAGCTGAAGCTTGGCTTTAAGATGTCAGGGCCGCTAGGCTGTCTCCGCAGAGGAAATGTCTGACAGGAGCTCTTCAAGGTGGATAACCCCAGCAATAAGCTAGCCACAAGGGTATGCGCTGACCACAAGGGTCGCTCCCTTCCCCGCTTTTTCCGGCCTGCCCAACGAGGAGACCAGGAGCGGCAGCTCTTCTCCAGAACTGCAAGGCGAAGGCGCCCGCAGGGAGTCTAGGTTCAGTTTCCTGCCTCTCTCATCTTGCCAGCGGTTTGGCTTTTAGACTTGTTCCCCAAAGAGGAGACTGCTCGAATTGGCTGTCTTCTGACTTAGTAGGACCCGGGGGGAGTTCTGTACATCGTAGAAACCATATCAAGAACATGGCTGAAAAGGAGACTGCAGGCCATCCACAGGCTCTGTAAAGCAGATTCGTTTGGCCTTCCTGCTCAGATGGAAAGGTATCCTGGGACTCGGAAGCCACAGAGCTCTGAGAGGAGACGGAGACGGTATCCCCAATAAAAGTATTACAGCTCTAAGGAGAGGTACCCTAGGACTCAGGAGCCCGGGAACCCCACAGCTGTGAAAGGAGGGCTCCCCTCAGCAGAGGCTTCGCAGCTCCCAGAGGAGGGGTGTCCCCACGCTGAGCGGAGGAGCCCAGGAGCTCTGCTCCACTTCTTTTCTTCTTTGCTTCTTCCAATGTGAGAATCAGACCA